>NC_062213.1:147710990-148960990 GCF_902686445.1 Sciurus carolinensis | reverse complement strand
TAATGCAGGAAAAGCCTTAACCTTTAAAACTGTGGCTTTCTGCCATACCCATATTAAAGCATCCAGGCTGGGCATGACGATAATGAGAATTTAAAATTTGAACTAAATATACTGAAGGAAATTGTTGTGGAACCTAATTAGCCATATGCAGCCTAAAGCACTCAGCTTTGAGGAGCAGCATGAGCATACACTGTTACTATGAAGGGGGACATGGCAGTTCCCATGTTCAATGTGAATGTTGCAGAGGTTTAAATGGAGAGACTTTGTTACCCCTGCCATCACCACTACGGCTTAGACCATCATCAGTATTGGGCTATCATATTCAAAATGGTCTTAAACATTTGCCCTGTTCTTCTATCCTACCATTAATTTCTTTTGACTCTCTTCTGTTTACTGTCATATATTTTTTTTTAAATTGCTGACTGAGTAGGCATAATTTCTAGGACTCAGGTATAATTATATTATTTTTCAAGATAAGATCCTTCAAAAAAACTTTAATACATGGCATTCAGCCCAAGAACCTCAAGAGGGTACATCCTTTATGGAGAGGCCCTTATTTACCTATTCATCCAGACCTTAGACGACAGTATGATTACCTCTATTTGTATAATAGGAAAACCCAAGTATTGAATAACATCTACAGACGACTTTGAAATAAGCCAAGTGTTAATCAAAATTGTGATTTTGTATGTAACCTTCAGACTTCTTATAGTGCTCCTTTGTGCTTGTTGTAAGCTGGAGGATGGCGAGAATTAATCAAAACATCTTACAAGTTGTTGCATCAGGAGTGAGTTCTTCATTTCTTTCCTTTGTATTTTATTTATTTATTTTTTTTGGTACTGGGGATTAAACCCAGGGACATGTATCCACTAAGTTGTACCCCCAGCTCTTTATTTTTTATTTTATAATTTTATTTTAGTTTCAGAGTCTTGCTAAGAACCTTGTTAAATGCTAAGACTAACTTTGAACTTGCAATCCTCCTGCCTCAACCTCCCAAGCGGCTGAGATTATGGATACGTGCCACCATAGCCAGCCTCCTTCCTCTGTCTCAATGCATCAAAAGAAAATGAAAATTCTTTGTAGCACAAATTCTTCATTTAATAAAATTGTATATAGTAACATTTATATTTAAATATTTCTGTGATTAGCAGTTGCTGGTTAGGTGAATATTCACTTGCATTCTTATGGTGTTTGCATTTTTTGGTTTTCACATTGAAGTCAAAAGTCTATCTCCATTTACTGAATTCTATATTGGTTATAATTGCTTTACCATTCAAAGTATAATGATTTCTACATATAACAAAATTTTAAAAATCATGAAATTTCAGAGGTGAAAATGGACTTCAACACATGTAAACATCAAAACTCTGTGTTCTTATGAATTTAACAATTCTTCATTTGTTAGAAGATAGGAGGCTGCAGGAAATGTGTCTTTGTGTGAGGATGGAAAAAATAGAGTAGGAAAGGAAGTGTTAGAACAGGGGTGATAAAATTTACAAATCCTTTCAGCACCAGATTGCTAGTCAAATATTTTATTTATAAATATCAGAATATGTAACTGATGTTCTGTGGGTCTAAACACCTTACTGAGGTCACATAAATATGTGTTGGAAAGCTTATATTAAGTCTTACTTCCTAGGCAAATACTATTTCCATCATAACTTGTATTCCTCCTCCAAATCAAAACAAAACAAAAGATACAGAAACATCCATCACCTCCACTGTTCTTTAGCCAATCAAACTTTTGTTCAAATTTACAAGGTCCAAAATCCCTAACTATTAAAAATATAAACCTTATTTTATTCCTAGAGCTTAGAATTAGTTATAATCAAAAGAGTATCAAAGTAATAATAAGCACTAGGGAATTAGGAATCCTTGAGTCCTGAGGCATATACCATGAGGGGGAATTACCAAGAAAATATTCCTGGAGAAAGTAAGTTTTAGTTTTAGTTGAAAGGATGAGACATATAAAATGTGTGTGTAGTGGGGTGAATGGTTGAAGTAACTTAAGGGAAAATAAAGTTGTCAATGTTCTTAAAGCTAGTAGAGTTTAGTACTGTGAGGCAATGAAAATGCCTTAAAAAATTTTGCCATTCTTCTACCCATGTTTAATCTGCACTTTGTGGAATGTTAATATTCCTCTGATGGTAAGTAATCTACCCTTCAATAATTTTAAAGAACTTTTTGTGCCATATCTTATTTCTTTGAAATTCAAATGCACATTAAAGTCATTTTCAATAACAGATTAAAGAAATTAAGATAATGTTATTCAATTCAACATCTCCCCAGGTTTGGTAACTCTTCATTCATGGGATAAGTATTCTGAGAGCACTAGTTTTTAACACTTTTTAAATAATAAGATTCCAAAGACAAACAATCCTGTTCTGACCATCTGATTTCCCTAATCTTGTTGACTTATTTTGGAAATTATTTTGCTTATTTTTTCCATTTAAATATTTTTACTATATATTCTGTCCAGATAATTTATTCCATTAGAATTACCTGGTCTGAATAAAGTATTGACTCATGGGTGAGGAAAATGAAATAGTTTAGTTTTCACAACAAAGGAGCTTTTGGTATTGTAGAGGAAAGATTAAAAAATAGGAAAGATTAAAAAACAGGTCTTCCTGAGAACAGGGTTCAATCAACAATATTACAATAAAAGGAATATTTTAAAAACTGAAAAAAATTTATTTTAAAACAGAAAAAAGATAGTTTTGAAATTTTCCTCTACATAAATTCATGTTTTCCTGAGTCTCAGAATTCTTCTCTATAATTATAAAGCTAGAATAAACGGAAAAATTTAGTTATCTGCACAACGAAGTATCTTTTAGCTATCATGTTTTAAAAGTTAAAAATTGGACTCCATACTAAGGGTCTTCAATCTTTCCTAAGAGTACTGCATTCTATAATATTTTCAAGAATACCAAACTTAAAGTCATTGTAGGACTATTCATTTTGCTGAGACAATTATTCTGTGGTCTTAATTGCCAGGAGTTACTATCAATACAGACATGTTACATGTTTTGATAATATCCCTTACCAGCACAGACGTGGATAGGCACTTCTAGTAGTGATAGCGGATAAACAGATGTGAGTGGTGAGAACATGAGGTTAAGGGAATACGTCTGCAAACTACGCCCACTGTGCTGACCTCAACGCGCTTTCTTTTCTAAGCAGCAATTTACCTGAAACCCTGCCTGGCTTAAGTGGACAGGATGTTACATTCCCTAGCAAACTACATGTTATCCCCAAGAGAAATGCAGGCCTGAAATAATGTTGATATGAGGAACCCAAGTTATCCTGAAGGCAGAGACTTCTGTGACCTTTTATACAGACCAGATCTCCAAACTCAGGGAGACAAGAATAATGCCTCCTAACCATAGAATTTGTAAGAATTTTAATTAAGAATCCAGTTAGAACCAGTCAATATAGATCATAGAGACCTAGAGTTTGTCATGACAGTGGGGACTTGGAAGTCTGATGTCATCCTGCTGTCAGTCAAAAGTCAAAAGGTTGACCTGGGCAGAACTTTCTGAAAACTTCTCTGGGATCCCCAACAAAACCAGAGTGCCAGAGAGGAACACTGTCCCTCTCCTAAGAGGATCCACTCTTTCTCTTGAGAGTGTCCCCTTTTCCACTATTCCATCTCTTCTAATTAAACTCGTGGCCTATTATGCTGAGCCACATGTCTGAAATCTTTCCAACTTGACTGTAAGCATCATGGTTTGAAGGAGGAGAGGTCATCACACTGCCTCAGTTTCCCAGAAGATCCCAATCCTGTAATAGTAGGAGGTATACTGAAAACTACTTGAGTAGTTAATCAGAAGCCCATCCAGACCTGAAGACTTCTCTACTTGTAGGTTACCCGTTGCCTAATTAAATACTCTTTAACTATAGTGAGTTCGAACTTCACCTTTGTTTCCCTGGTGGGTTATTTTGGAGCACATTAATAGATAAATTGTTGTACAGTGTTTTAATGAGGTTATGTGATGTCATAGGTGATAACAGTATGGTATATAATTTAACACAAATTTGAACTGAGTAATTTTTAAAGGCTAAAAATTCGTTGAATTATGTTCATTTCTGGGGCAGTAGATTATCAAAACCAGGTTACCATTTTAATTAACACAAATGAAAACAATGAAATATATTTCAGCAACTTCAAAAAGCAGTAACTTATCTAATTTAATAAATCAATGATAATGCAATATACTGCAAAAATATCTTGTCTCACCCCTATGCCATCAGCAAGGACCAATGAAGGATGCTAATGCAATCCTTTCTAGGGCCTCAGTGATGGTAAATTTTATGTGTCAACTTGTGTGTGGCACAATACCTATGTGTAGATATTCACATTATACTGGATGTTTGTGAGGCTATTTCTGGGTAAAATTAACATTTGAATCTGTAGACTAAGTAAGGCAGATTGTCCTCTTCAATGTGGGTTGATCTTATCTAATTCATCCAGGGCCTGAGTAGAGCGGAAGGTGGAGTAAGGAGAATTTGCTCTCTTACTGACTGTTTTCTAGCTAGGAAATCGTTCTTCTTTCGTCAGACACCAGTAGTTCTCCTGGTTCTTGGACATTTAGACTAGAACTGAAACCACACACCACCCATTCTCTTGGGATGCCAGCTTGCAGTCAGAAGATTGTGGGACTTCTAGGACTCTATAATAATTTGAACCAATTGTTTTTAATTGAACCAATTGCTCTTAATCAACTAACAAAACTCTATATGATTCCTCCTCTCTCTCTGTCTCTGTGTGTGTGTGTGTGTGTGTATTTATATATATATATATATATATGACTGCCTGTAGTTCTGTTTCTCTGGAGAACTCTGATTAATACTTTGGTGTAGCAAGATTTACACCACTACCAAGGCATCAAGCCATTCTGTACTTTTCTTAGAAAACAGGTAATTGATTTTTATACTCTAGAAAGACTCTCAAGAGATGAAGAGAAGCATGGTTTTCTAAAGAAAAATAAGTGAATCAAAACAAAAAAGAAACAAACAAATTAGGAGTATTATGTAATTACAAGCAATTATATGGCCATTCAAGTCTAATGGGCTGTGGCTTTTAGAAAACAATGAGAACGACTAATAGATTAGAAGTTTTTCTATATGATTTACTTGTTTATTCCTTCTTCTGAACTACTATTGTTATTAACTACAACTTATTTTCTGATAAAGATGGTAAGCTATTTCTTAATAATTGCAGAAAATGTGAATACAGATTTGGTTATAAGATTCTGATTAAGAACATAATTTTAGAAGTTGAAATATAACCTTCAGTTATGGGGTGAATAATTTCATTCTTTAATGGTGAAAGCAGACTTATGAAGAGTGAGACTTCAGTGAATGTATACCCTGGGTAGAAGTTTCAGTATTACAAATATAAGCATATATCTAGGAGTGGAGTTTTTAGTAACAAAATGCATGGGATTAAAGAATAGAGAAGGGGCTATTTATTTTTATATGAAAAGCTTTATTGTTAATGGAAGCTTGGTATGTTAGATTATGAAGATATATAAAAGATGTATGAAAATTCAATGTGAATTCAGAACAATTAATATTTGATTTTTTATAATAGGATAAGAGGTCCTAGATAGATCTTGTATAGGAAACACTGAAAGCAATCTCTTACAGGGAATATTAAAGGCTCAGTTAGAATGTCAGCTAGATAATAGAGTGCAAAGAGTTACTGTACATCAGGGATGCATAGCTTTTGTGTTAGACAGAGTTTAGAATGCCTCAATATTTTCAAAGGCAATGGGGGGAAATGATTTTGAGAATGACACTCACTGAAATTCGCTGAAAAAAAACTAGAATAATAACTACAGCACAAAGAAGTAAAATTAAAACTGCCAAAATTCAATACATTTCACAGTTGAAAAAGTACTCCTTTAAAAGCATATTGCTTAATTTTGAAGCAATTGGGATTCCTTATGGAAGTTAAATAAAAAATAAGATTAGTTATTCTGGCATTGCAAATTCACTCAGAGATTCTTGAAATAGAGTTAAGTAGACATCAGTGTTACAGCTCTTCTTTTATATATTCTGAATGGCATGCCACATGCTTTTGATAGAACTGTTCATCATAAAATAGACAATGTAGGCTCTCAGTTATTTAAAGGTGAATCTTGTTAGAGCAATATTGACCACTACGGAAGAAATGAATGACTCACTTTCATTTGTTGAGGGATATGACTGTTAAGTTGTAAATTTTCCCACATGCTAGATTCATAATATTTCCTGCAAATCAGTGACAGTATGTCTAGTTTATTCTTTCTGTCTTCTCTCTATGCTTATCTTGGATAGTATCCAACAAATACATATTTTAGTTCACTAGTCTTTTCTAGTGTATAGCTGCTGTTAATCACATGCAATCTAGTTTTCATTTCAGATAATATGTATTATTTCTAGAAATTTGATTTGAGTTTCTATTCCATCTCCCACTATTCCCCTAATATTTGTTTCTTTCATGTTGAACTTATATATTTTTCCTGGTTATATAGTTGTGTAATATTTTATTAACTCTTTATGTGCTAATATGCTTTCTTGAATGCAGAATATTATACAGTTTGCACCCTGATGCTGGACTTTTTCCCTAAATACTTTTGGTTTTACTTTGGAACGTTATGTTCTCTGGATTCATTTGTTCCTTTGGGGCTTTACTTTTAAGTTATGCTTGGATAGTCCTAGTAGTAGAACTACTCTTCCAAATTTTAGCCAATTCTCTGTGGATTAGGAGATCTTTTCACTCTTGCTGCTAAGAACATATTACATTCTGAACATTCTCATCAGGTACTAAGTGGGGCTACCATCCCTCTCATTTGATTTTCTTCTCAGGTGTCTATGTCCTCTATGTCCTAAACTGCCTATTGTCTAGTATCTGAAAGCACTGTCACAAATTTTGTCTGGTTTTATATGTGCTCAAGGTGGGAAGATAATTTTATCACTGACATTTCATCCGAAATGGAAGCTCTGATTCCTTATATTCAGGTAGTAAACCTACTAAAATCCTGCCATTTGACACCTCATAGAAGGTTGGAGCTAATTGCACAGATGAAGGGATATAGTAGTTTGGAGTCTAGTTCTGGAACTACAGACACCCTAAAACAGAAACGAGTGGAATGTACAGATCAAACCATTGCCAGATGAAAATGGGATCTTTGGCAAGCAGACGTTATAAGATAAATATTTTGGATGGTGCATAAGTAGAGATATTTTTGTGTGAAGTTCAGGGAATCATATGTATTACTTGAGGACACATGGGTTTAGATTTAACTCAGTCCATTATTGACTCTGGTGCTACGAAGTCTATTTGAATTTTCTAGATAAATATATCTATGTAGATCCACTCCCAGTCTATTTTGTTTGCATGTATATCCTTTACTCTTATGAAATCATAGCATTTCAAAAAGGTCTTTTCTCTTTCCTGCAGACACCAACTATCTCAAGCCAAGCATTAATTTTGTTGGAAAAATAAATTATGAATTGTATAACAGAAGAGATAACAGCATCTCTTTTGCGGTCAAGAGTATATTTCATATAAATTACATTTATAGTGACTATATAATAATGAGTTCTGTCATATATATCCATAAACATTAATTTAAATATATATATGCATTTGTGTGCCTGTGTGCCAAATACTGCTAAGATAGAGAAGAAGGAGGAAAAATATGTACCCTTTGGAGTATGTGGAAAATTAGATTACAATAAAAAAAAGAATGAATTAAATATGGTATATCAGAAACACTACTTATGGCCATAATGGAGCAATTAGGAACAGACATCATTTTTATACAATTAATTGTAAGAAAAACTGAAAAACAGGCAAGATGTAGTTGATTATTGGAAAAAAAAGAGATAAATGAAATGAAGATAGTCTTATAATTTTCTAATTTTTCTGCTTAGAAGGATTTTATCCCCCTTGGTGCTGGATTAAGATTTCACACAGAAGACAGTAGCAGGGCTGAGTTGAGGATGCAGAGACAGAGGTCCATGTCCAGGGAAGGTTGGGTGGTTTCAATTTGTGAGAAAACCTACTCGGAACAATAGAGCTATGTAGAAAAAGAGCTCCAGAAAACTGCATATGGGACCCCGTCTACTTGTTGCTGAATCCTAAGCCATATAGGTATATGTGGAAGCAACATAAGACCAGATATAGAATGATTTATTGGGGACATACAATTTAAAAATACCCAGAGTACACTCAGTGTTCAAAAAACTCTTGAGTTTTAAATATCAAGAATTAGCAATTCTTCCAGAATTGAAAGCTCTGTAAAAGAACACTCAAATGTTTCTAAAAACAAATCATTCAATTGGTGAAAATAATTCATTGGTTTGATTTAATAACAGATACTTAAAATATCACTAAACATGCATATACTTCTTAAAATCAAAACATTAGGACCTATCCAAACTGAAACTTAATGGAAGAAAATACAAACACAGAATATCAGGAAGAACACATGACAAATACCAAGTTTTCTAATTTTTTTCCGATATTTGTTGGAGACTACAAGTTTTAATTTTAATTTTTCAGTGAACCTCTAAAAGCAAAGAATTATATGCAGATTATAATAATTTTCTGAAGCCAAGTAAAACAGAAATATCCAACAGAAAGAAAAAATGGATATATTATATGTAGAAAAGCATAGGGACATTAACGTAGGTATCATTAAAACTTATACATGAAGAAAATGGAAAATATTCATAGTGATCATAAAAATTTTTTTAAAAAATCTTTCAACCTAGAATTTTATGAGGAAATGTGTCCTTCAAACAATATTGTAAATAAAGACTGTTTCCAGGGGAAAAAAATAGAGAATTATAATCAGCAACCTGTGCTCTGAGAAATGTTAAAGCACTTTCCTCAGTTAGGATACCAGATAGAAATTTGAATCTACACAAAGCCAAAAAGAACATCAAAATAAAGGTAAATGTATGAATGCACAAGAAATACATTTTCTATTTAAAAAAGTTTATTCAACATACATTAGCTTTCAAGGAAAAAAGAGTAACTATAATGGTATTTTGATGCCTTGTGACTTTGTGTTATATATTTACATAGTTTTTATGTAAAATTTATGATAAAAATAGTGATTCATGGAATAAAAGGTAATGAAATATATTATTCTAATGATCAAAGATAATTATAACATCAAAGGAGAAGCTCCTTAGTGCCCAGCATATTCTCACATCACAGAGTCTGCTTGCTTACCATTTTTCTGTCCTTCTTAGTTTCCCCACTTTTGGCTTCCAAAGACAGATGTTGTTTGTATTATGCATTGAAAAACTGCAGGACATGGCTTCCTCTACATACACTTCAAGTAATCCAAAGAATATGGTAGTGCACAGGCAGAGAACCCCTACTAAGGCAATGTCCACCAGAGGAATGAGAGCAGGTTAACACCGAGACCTCAGACTGGAAGTGCCACCTTTGATTACAGTTGTAAAGGGCAATGGTCATATGTCCAATCTTTGAGAACTGCGATATATGGGCGGGATCACTTGGACCCTGGGGGATCCAAGCCGTTGCATAGAATAACTGCAGTTGTAAAACCTCCATTTGAGTGATTCTGGAGGGCAGGTCAACGGATTCACTAAGTCTAACAGGCAAATAATTGAACCAAAGAAGACTATTGCAAATATTAAGATTTGGTATTTGCTCAGGAATTATCATTCTGTCCTTTTTTTTTTTTTTCACTTTTAGAATGAAAATGCTACCCTAGGCGTGTCCAACCATTGTATTTTAGAAGCACATACTATGTTTGAAGATTCACACCTGGAGAGTAATTTGCCACAAGAATTTGTACCTTAAGTCACATCCATATATGATTTATACGATATTAGATGAGACTGGGCTTGTTAAAGTTAATGATGATACTGTGAAGTCCAGTAGAACTATTTGAACAGAAAGCATTTTTTTTTTGCATATGAAAAGGACATGGATTTGGAGGAAGGGTAAGAGTTGAATGCTTAGTCTGAATGATTAGATTATACTGCCCTCCAGATTCATATGTCAAAATTCTGACCACCAAAATAATGGGATTAGGAGGTGGGGCCTTTTGGAAGAGATGAGGTCACAAGTGCACTGTCTTCAAGAATGTGATCAGTACCCTTATAAAACAAGCACAAGGGAGAATATTCCCCCTCCACTATGATAGGACAGAATGAGAATGATGATCTATAAAGCAGAAAGTGGTGGGTGTCTTGTAGTACACCAAATCTGTGGGAGCCTTGATCTTGGACTTTCCAGACTTTAGGATTGTGAGAAATAAAGTCATTTATTAGATACCCCATTTTTTAGTACTTTATATAGCATTCCTTGACAAAGTAGTCAAAGTTCCTCTTTTGCATCTGAGACTTCATCAGAATGGCATTTTATTATGTATATTTCTGCCAGCATTCTGTACCAATTTACTTGGATATATTTTAAAAAGATTGAGTTGTTTTCTCTCCTTTTTGATTTCTGAACCTTCTTCCATATCACATTTAAAGTTTCTTTCATTGCAATTTAGAGTTTTTAGCATCTGCCTCCAATGTCTTCTAGCCTCTACCCATTACCAGTTGTAAAGCTGCTTCTATCTTTATAAGTATTTGGTAGAACAGAAGCCTCGGTTCTCTATTACTAATTTCCATCATTGTTTAGTCTGCTATTACAGAATACCCTAAGACTGGGTGGCTTTGTTCTGTACAAAAATGTGCTTCTTCCAGTTCTAGTGAGTGGCAGGTCTAAGATGAAGGCATGAGCAAACGGTTTCTGATTTAGGCCCATTTCCTATTCATCACTTCTTGGTTTCAGGGATGGCTGTCTTCTTACTGTTCCTCACACAGCAGGTGTATGGAGTTCTCTAAGAATCTTTCCAAGGGCACCAGTCCTACTCTTGAAGGATTCATTGTCCTCATACATTATCAAAGCCCTTACAACTTAATTCGATCAACTTTGATGTTAGAATTTTAACAGATGTATTTTGAAAGTACACAAACATTTAGTCTGTAACAAATATGATATGTGTAGTTGAACAGTGTTATTTGGTCTAATATACATTAAAGGATATATTAAATATTTACCACACTTTCAGTGGTAAATCTAAAAGCAAATATATAAAACAGCTAATAACCTAATAAAGGAGATAAAAGAATCACTCAATTTGTCTAAATAAGAACAGAAAGTATGGAGAAAATAAATAAAATCAAATAGATACAAATTAATACAAAATGGGTAAATTAAATAAGTCACATAGATTAACATTTTATTTCTAAAAAGTCTAAATTTTTGATTACAAGAGATATTTTCTAATAAAATTATAAAAGCAACACCTGAGTTTATCTTGTCTATGCAAGTCCTACTTGTATAAGTATATAAATATATATATATATGCACTATATGCATATGTACATATGATATATATACACACGCAAACATGAATACATGTATGGAGACAGAGAGAGATTATAAGAAAAAAGATGGACAAAGACATACTATGGAAAACATTATTCGTGGTAGTTGGAAAAGCCATATTACTTTCTAGTAAAATAAACTTCAGAACAAAAAAATTCCCCAATCAAGTAATATTTCATCATCATAAAGTTTTCTTTTTATCTTAATGACACAGCAATTTGCAAAGTATATACACATATGGCATAAAAATATCTGGAAAAATAGACAAATTCATAATTATAGTTTAAAAAATGACAACCTCTCAGTAAAAAAGGTAGAAAGAAAATCAGGGATTTAAACTATTTTAATAAGTAAATTAATCAAATTGTCATAAGTGATATTTACAGACTACTCCATGAAATATATAATTTACTTTTTTGACATTTACAGAGTATTTTTCTTAAATGGAAGAATATAAATCTTAAAGTCACAGAGAATTTGAAAATATTAAAAATGCAGAGAATGTCACTTTTTATATAATACAAGTAAATTAGAAACAATTTGGCAATACATATGGGGAAATATTTGGAAATTAACAACATTCAGGTAAAAGAAGAAATCAGAAAAAGTAAAATATTTTGAATTTAACAAAAATAAAAGCATAATCTATAAAAAAGTGAGATATAATTATAGACAAATTTATAGCATCAGTAGTTTATATTTAAAAATGATATTGTAACTTATGTGTATTACTGCATTACGAATTTAGAATGAAGAATGAATAAAGTGCAAATAATCCAAATAAATAGCATTTTTAAGAATGGAACTCAAATGAAATAGAAAATTAACAAAAAATTGTCTCTTTCCTTCATAAAATGTCAATGAAATTGATAAACTATATTTTTCATGAAGAGAGAAGATACAAATCATCCATAACATAAATGAAAGAGGATCATTAATAGAGATCTACTCTTTAATTTAAGGACATCTTAATATTTTGCCAGAAAATCAGACAACTTAGATTTTTTTTTCAAAAGTCACAAACTATGAGTAGAAGTAAAAATAATTTCCAGACCTAAATAGTCAATTCCTATTTATAGCCTTTATGAAAAGAGAACATAAGGCCTATGTCACTTCATTGCTAAATTCTACTAAACTTTAAAGAGAATGGTCACACTAATCTTACTAAAACTCTTACTGGTAATAGAAAATACTTACAAACTATTAACTCAGATTTTTAAAGGCAATGTTGAAACAAAAGAAAAAACTTGAAATCGGTTTTTTTGATAAGTACAATGAAACTTAAAAAATTATCGGTAAGTTGAGTATAATGAATCATATTCCAGTTGGATTTATCCTAGGTTTTCGAGGTTGGTTCAATTTTAAAAGCCAGCATATTTCACCATGTAAAAAATGATACAAATGAAACTATAAAATCATCTGAATATCTGATTTAAAAGCATTTAACAGAACTCACCACATGATCAATATTAAAACTCCTAGAAATAAAGGAGAGAAGATTATGTCCTTAACTGCTAGAGGGCACTTACAAAACAATAAAATCTATAATAATGCCATATTTAAGGCGAAAGACTCAATTTTCCCCCATAAGAAAGATCAAAAAGGAAATGATGCTTTTTCTCACCACCTCTATTGAATATTGCATAAGAGGTCTTATCTACTGCAATAAGGCAAAGTAATAATATAAGAGAAATAAGTATGCAGCTATAAAAATCAAAATTGTTTTCTGTGCGTAGAAAAATCAAAGAAATATATAAAATTATGTTACTTAGAGGTGAATTTCACAACAGTACAGGATATGAAATCAACTAATAAGAACCTATTTTATTTGTGCAGATGAGCAATGAATAAAGGAAAAACAAAATTATAAAATTTTATCTATAAGAGTATCAAAACTACCAATCAATTATCTAAATATTTAGCTCAGTGTGTCCAAATGTATAATCTAAAAAATGTAATACATGACTTTGAGAATTTAAATTAGCAAATAATGAAGAATGTACCATATTCCTGGATAGGATAACTAACATTTTAAGATGACATTTTTTTCTCATACTGATCAAAAGATCAAGAGTAATTCTATTAACAACTAGGCAGCAAGAATTTCTTTTTAAGAATTTGATAACTTGTTTCTAAAATTGATATGATATAGTAGTCATTTCTTGCTATGTAATAAATCACCACAAACTCACCAGTTTAAAACAAGATACAGTAACTATTTTATAAATATAGGTTAGAAAATTATTTGAAAAAATAATAGTCAAAAAAATCCCAAATCTGGAAAAAGATATAGACTTCCAGATTTAAGAAGCCCATTACATGCTAAATAGAATGAAGATATTCAGACTGAACATACTGTAATCAAACTCAAAAGTCAAAGATAGAACTTTGAAAACAGCAAGAGAAAAGAGAATCATTTTGTACAAAGGAACACCCATACCAAAACTGTTAGCAGTAGATTTCTCAGAAGAAAACTTGCATGCCTAAAGGGACTGGGATGATATATTCAAAGAGATGAAAGTAAGAACAAGAAAACCTGTCAACCAAGAATTCTATGTCTGGCAAAGCTGTTCTTCAGAAATAAAGGAGAAATAAAGCTTTTCACCAATAAACAAAAGTTAAGAGAATACTTTACCACTAGAAGTACTTAACAATTTGCTAAACAGACCCTTTCAAGTAAAACAGACAGGACCTTAAAAAGGAGATTGAGAGACAGGTAAACATGTAACTTTCCGACAAAAGTAAATATATAGACACATATATTTGTTATGCTGTAATGATGGTGTGTAGATCATTTAAATTCTAGTATAGAACTCAAAAGGTGAAAGGATGAAAACATATAACTATAAAATTGTGTGAATGGATATACAGTATGAAAAGTTATAATTTATGACATAAATAACATAAAGTGGGGGCTGTGAGAGACGTAAAAGAGTACAGACATTGTATGTGGTTGAAGTTAAGCTGATTTGTTTAAATTAAATTGTTATAACCACAAGATGTTTTATGGAAGTGCCATGGTAATCAAAAGCAAATACCTATATGAGACATACAAAAAAATGAGAAAGGAATCAAAGCATGTCACAACAATAGCTAAACTCCATGAAACACAAAAAAGATATCAAGAGAGGAAAAGTAGGGCACAGAGCTGTAAGACAGACTGAAAATGAATTTTAAAAATTGCAGTAGTAAATTCTCTACTATCAGGCATTACTGAGTAACTACCATCAGTAATTACTACTAATGTAAATCCTCAATAAAAATTCATTGTAATCGAATGGATTAAAAACTATACCCCACTATATGCTGTCTACAAAGGATCCGCATATATTTAAAGATAGAGCATACTTAACCAAATAGACTTTAAGTGAAAATATTCACAAGAAATAAAGGATATTGCATTGTGATGTTCACAAGCAAAAGAGCAAACCTACAAAAGTTATATAAACAACACACATTCTTATTCCTAACATTGGACATCCAAATATATAAAGCAAATATTGACAGAACTGCAAGTTTCTAAAATAGTATGAGACCTTACTTTCAGTTATAGATAGAACAATCAGAAAAAAAGGTCAATATGTAGAGTGAACTTGATTAACACTAAAGACCAAATAGACCTAACAGACATATCAAGACTATTCCAAGAAAAACCAGGACATTACATATACTTCTCAAACTAACACTAACCATTCTCTAGAAGAGATCACATGTGAGGTTGCAAAACAAAAGTAATAAATTTGAGATGACTGAAATCATGCAAGATATCTGAATATCCCATAAGGAATGGAAATCAAAATAAAGAGCAGAAGAAAAATTGGGAAATTAAGAAACATGGGAATATAAAACATTATACCCTTAAACTATGGATCAAAAAAATATATCAAGAGAGTGCTCAATATACCTGAGATAGAGGGATACACGATGTAAAAAGATCAATTTCAAGCAGTGAAATAGAGGACTCCATCAAAAGCCTATCAACCAAGAAAAGCCCAGGACCAGATGGATTCTTAACCACATTCTACAAGACCTTCAAGGAAAAATTAATTCCTATAATTCTCAAATTCTTCCATGAAATACAAAATGAGGGAACCCTTCCAAATTTATTCTATGAGACTAGTGTTAACCAAAACCAGTCAAATACACATCAAGGAAAGAAAACTTCAGACCAATAACCCTGAGGAACATAGATGCAAAAATTCTCAATAAAATTCTTGCAAATCACAATGGAATATTATTCAGCCATAAAGAAGAATAATATTATGACATTTGCAGGTAAATGGATGAAGTTGGAGAATATCATGCTAAGTGAAATAAGCCAATCCCAAAAAACCAAAGGTCGAATATTTTCCCTGATAAGTAGATGACGATTTATAATGGAGGTGGGAGGGTGGAGAGTGAGAGAAGAATGGACGAACTTTAGATTATGTAGAAGGAAATGAGAGGGAGGGAGGGTATGAAAAATCATGGAATGAGAAAGACATCATTACCCTATGTACATGCATGATTACATGAATGGTATGAATCTACATTGTGTACAACCATAGAAACAAAATGATGTACCCCATTTGTGTACATTGAATCAAAATGCAGTCTTTAAAAAATAAAGAAAGAAAGAAAGAAAGAAAGAAAGAAAGAAAGAAAGAAAGGAAGGAAGAAAGAAAGAAAGGAAGGAAGAAAAAAAGTTCTAGAAAATCACATACAAAACATATAAAAAAGATACTGCACTATGATCCAGTGGGGTTCAACCACAAGGGTGGTTCAACACATGGAAATCAATAAATGTGATATATCCCACCAACAGACTTAAAGAAAAGAATCATATGACCCTTTCAATAGAAGAAGAAAAAGCATTTGACAAAATACAGAACCTCTTCATGTTCAAAACACTAGAAAAATTAGGGATAGTAGGAACACACCTCAACATTGTAAAAGCTATCTATGCTAAGCTCAAGGCCAACATCACTCTACATGGAGAAAAATTGAAAGCATTCCCTCTAAAAATTGGAACAAGACAAAGATGTCCTCTTTCATCACTTCTATTCAACATCATCTTTGAAATTCTAGCCAGAGCAATTAGACAGATGAAAGAAATTAAATGGATACGAATAGGAAAAGAAGAACTCAAACTATCACTATTTGCTGATGATTAACATGATTCTATATTTGGAAGATCCAAAACATTCCAACAGAAAAATTCTGGAACTAAGGAATTCAGCAAAATTAACAGAGTATAAAATCAATATCCATAAATCAAAAGCATTTCTATACATCAGTGATGAATCCACTGCCAGAGAAATTAGGAAAACTACCATGTTTACAATAGACTAAAAAAAAAAATTTGGAAATCAATCTCACAAAAGAGGTGAAAGACCTTTACAATGAAAACTATAGAACATTAAATAAAGAAATTAAAGATGACCCTAGAAGATGGAAAGATCTTCCATGGTCTTGGATAGGCAGAATTAATATTGTCAAAATGGCCATACTACCAAAAGTCTTATACAGATTTAGTGCAATTCCCATTAAAATCCCAATGGCATTCTTCATACAAGTAGACAAAGCAATCATGATATTCATTTGGAAAAATAAGAGACCCAGAATAGCCAAAGCAATCCTTAGCAAAAAGAGTGAAGCAGGAGGCATCACAATACCAGAACTTAAACTATACCACAGGGCAATGGTAACAAAAATAGCATGGTATTGGCACCAAAATAGATACAGCAATGGTGCAGAATAGAAGAAACAGAGACAAATCCACATAAATATGGTTATCTCATACTAAATAAAGTTGCCAAAAAAATACATTGGAGAAAAGAAAGCCTCATCAACAAATGGAACTGGGAAAACTGGAAATCCATATGCAGCAAAATGAAATCAAACCTATATCTCTCACCCTGCACAAAAATCAACTCAAATTGAATCAAAGACCTAGGCACTAGAACAGAGACCTTGTGCCTAATAGAATAAAGAGTAGCTCCAAATCTTCACCATGTGGACTTTAGGACCTTACTTCCTTAACAAGACTCCAAAAGCACAAGAAGTAAAATCAAGAATCAATAAATGGGATGTATTCAAACTGAAAAGTTTCTTCTCAGCAAAGGAAACAATCAATAACATGAAGAGAGAGATTACAGAAAGGGAGAAAATCTTTACCACATGCACCTCAGATAGAGTACTAATCTCCAGGATATATAAAGAACTCAAAATGTAACAAGAGGAAGACAAATATCCAAATAAATAAAGACACTTCACAGAAGAAGAAATATAATTGATCAACAAACATGAAAAAAATGTTCATTATCTCTATACTTAGACAAATGCAAATCAAAACTATGATTTCATCTCACTCCAATCAGAATGGCAATTATCAAGAATACAAGCAACTATAAGTATTGACGAAAATGTGGGGAAAGCTACACTCATACATTGCTGGTAGGACGGCAAATTGGTGCAACCACTATGGAAAGTAGTGTGGAGATTCCTCAGAAAACTTGAAATGGAACCACCATTTGACCCAGTATCCCACTCCTCAGTTTATAGCAAAGGACTCAAAATTGGCAGACTATACTGATGCAGCCACATCAATGTTTAAAGCAGCTGAATTTTTTTTTCATAATTTAACCAAAACTTTATTTAACATGGTATGTTTACATTAATTTTTAAATGCACATGAATTTCAATGTTATAGTTTTGCATCTTGACAATTTTAATGAAGAAGAAACAAAAAATCAGCCAGATTAAAATACAAACATGAGAAAATACCAGGGTAGGGATTCCTTCTTTCTTCCCCATTTAAGAATATCCAGAAAGACAAATGGCTCATGATCACAAAGAACCATATAGCAAAGAATTGTAAGAGTTGTTGTTGGATCAAATTTCTCACCAATTTTAAAAACTTCAGGGAACTTTTTCTTTCCTTCTTATGACCAAGAATAAACTGTAGTAAATTGTTTTCTAATCAATAATAGGAACCACAAGATAGTATCCGTATTTTGAAAACCTCCTTTCTAAACAGTTTTACCTTGTATGCTTTTAAAAAGCCTTAAAAAATATTCCAAACAGGTTCTGTAAGTTATGATTTTTTTCCCATTCAGTTTTGTGAGTTATGTCAGATGTGTTAATTTTTTAAATTCTAAAGTAGTTGAATTTACAATAGCTAAACTATGGAACCAACCTACACACCCTTCAACAGATAAATGGATAAGGAAAATGTGGTATACATACACAATGGATTATTCACCCTTAGGAAGAATGAAATGATGGCATTTGGAAGTAAATGGATTTAGCTGAAGAATATCATGCTAAGTGAAATAAACCAATCCAAAAAAAAAAAAACAACGGTCAAATGTTTCTCTGATAAGTCAATGCTGATCCATAATGGTGCAGGGGTAGGGGGTGTCAAGTAGGGAAGAATGAAGAACTTTGGATTGGCCAGAGGGGAGTTAGGAGAAGAGAAGGGGTATGGGGGTAGGAAGGAAAATAGAATGAGACCGACATTCTTACCCTATATACATGTATGACTACACTACTGGTGTGACTCTACACTATGTACAGTCAGATAAATGAGAAGTTGTGCTCTATTTGTGTACAATGTGTCAAATTGTCAGGTATGTGTAATTAGAACAAATTAAAAAATATATCCTGAAATAAAAACACAAAAAGACAATATACCAATCATTTGGGTATAGTATGACAAAATTTTTAGCACCAAAAAGATAATAATAAATTTTAAAGCACAAATAATTTAGTTTAAATACAGAATAGGAAGACAATAGGAAATAATTAGTGAAAGTGAAAGTTGTGTTTTGAAAAGGTAACAGCATTGAAAAATTCTTTGCTAGACTATTAAAAAAGAGGGAAGACTCAGATGGACAAAGTAAGAATTTCAGAATGATGCCACAGAAATAATGTGGATTATAAGAGACTTTAAGTAATTATCTACAAAAAACTTGCATTACTGAAATGGATGAATTTCAAGAAATATACAGCATACCAAAACATAATCATGAAGAAATACAAAACCTAAACAGACCAGTCATGGTGGGGCACACTTATAATCCCAGCGACTCCAGAGGCTGAGGCAAGAGGATTGTGAATTCAAAGCCAGCCTCAGCAAAAGTGAAGTACTAAGCAACTCAGTGAGACCCTATTTCTAAATAAAATACAAAATAGTTCCGGGGATGTGGCTCAGTGGTCCAGTGTCCCTGAGTTCAATTCCCGGACCTCCCCACCCTGCCAGAAAAAAAAAAAAAAAAACCCGAACAGAATTTCAATGTGTAGGGCAACTGAGACAGTAATAAAACAAACAAACAAAACAAAACAAAACAACAACAACAAAATAAACAGCAACAACAACACAAAAAGTCCAGGGTCAGACATATCCTAACATACATTTAATTAAAAAGTTAACACAAATCCTCCACCAACTGGTCAAAAAACTGAAGAGGATGGAGCAAATTCAACTCATGTTTTCAGCATCATCCTGACACCAAAGCCAGCAGAGATGAAACACAACAAGAAAACTCTAGTACAATGTCCAGAGGCGTATAAGTACAAAAATGACAAAATATCTGCAAATTAAATTAGAGAGTTGCAGCTATATCACAACCAAATGGGATTCATTCCTGTAAGACAAGAATATTTCAACATGCAAAAGTAATCAGTATGGCAAACCACAACTGAATGAAGGATAAAAATCACATGTACTTTACAACGTACACACGAAAAGCATTTTAAAAATATCAACATCATTTCATGATTAAAGCATTCAATAAACTTGGAATCACCTCAGCATAATAAATGACATATAACAGTCATGAGATATCACCTCACACCTTTTAAAATGACTGTTCTCCAAAACAAAAACAAAAACAAAAAACTATTGGTGAAGATGGAGAAATTAAAAACTTTGTGCACAATTGGTCTGAATGTAAAATAGGAGAGTTGCTATGGTAAATAGTACATAGATTACTCAAACTTTTATTTTAAATACTAACATACGATTCAAGAATTCTTTTTCTGGATGTTAATTCAAAAGAATTTAAATTATTGAAAATATATTTGCAAAGCAATTTTACCCACAACAATCAAGAGGTGGAAACAAACTGAATGTCCCTTGACAAATGAGTGGATAAAGAAACTGTGATATATACGTACAACAGGGTGTTATTCAATTTATAAAAGGAAATTCTGACATTTAACATGGATGAAACTCGGAGATACTATGCTAAGCGAAATGAGCTAGTCACAGGAGAACTAATACAGCTTAGTTTTACTTTTACGAAGTAGGTAAAATAGCCAAACTAATATAAGCAGAAAGTAGCAATGGTAGTTGCCAGAGGCCAGAGAAGGAGGAAAATAAAGAATTGGCATTTAAACTACACACGGTTTAAGTCATGTAAGATGAAAAACAAGATTTTCATGTACACCATACAACAATGTGAATATAATGAATACTGTACCTCTACTCTTAAAAATTTATTGAGAGGGAAAATTTCATGCTGGAGTTTATTTCTATTAAAACAGTAAAAACAAGATAGCGAAATAAGAATAAAATAATAAAGAGTGAGTTGTCGTTAGAACAAGGAGCAAAAGAAGTGTTTGGTGTTCAAAGTCACATAGAGATTTATTAAGATGAAAATTATTTGGTTTAACAGCATGGAAGTCATTGGAGAATTCCAAAAGGACATTTCTGCAGGGGGAAAGAAAAAAGTCAGTAAGATGATTCAAAAGAATAGGAACAGATGACAAAGTAAGAATTTGTTCCCATTAAAGTCAAAATAGTAACTACTCTTAAGAGAGAAGGAAGGCTTTGATTGGGTACTCTGGAAGACTTTTGAAGAGCTGGCAATGTTGTATTTTCTAACATGTAGAGTAGTTATGATAGTTATGAGGTGGTTTGTCCTAAAATAATTCTTTTTTTTTTTTTTTTTTTTTTTTTCTCTTGGCAGTCCTGGGGATTAAACCCAGGAACTTGGTGCCTGCTAGGTATGTACTCTATCACTGGCTACACCTCAGTCCCCAACATAATTCTAAGATGTACATTTGTTTTACATTTTTGTTATATTTAATGACATTTACATCTCAAAACTTTACAAAATGACAATTAAAAGATGAACAGCAGAACAGCAAATTTTTCTATGCATATAAGTTGAGAATTAGCTATCATGAAAGAAAATGGTAGGAATGAAAATATTTTAAATTTATTTTCGTGGGGGCAATAAAAATTTCTATATTCTGATGTGAACGATCCAACTGAAAGTACAAATGATGCAAAAAAATCAAATTGCTGGTAGTAAATTCTTTGAAAAGCAATTAGCAGATGGTATCTTTAACACATGTTGAGGTTTCAACTCAAATTAGGAGGAAGGACAGTTTTTCTCTAATAAGTATGGCTGGAGAATGACCACTGGTGTATGTGAGTGAACAAATGAAGATTTGGACCTGTAGAAGATCTGTTGTAACTTCCTTTATCCAACTTCATTAACACTAGTTCATCAAACTCAGTTTGAGTTTTGAAGAAGACAAGATGCAAGCTTGTTCAGACTGGAGAACTTGAACAATCCACTTTTAAGAGAGTAGGAGAGGGACCAAAGATGGGGAATGCAGCATAATTGCTGGCATCCTTAAGGGTTCATCTGAGATCAGTGGTTATGATTTCAAAGTGATACCAGCATGCTTATGATGTTTGTGAGTTATAGTTTTGGCAGGTGAATAAGAATTAGCAAAAGAAAACCAAGGAAATAGAGTTTGTTTGAAAGGAGGTAATTATAATAGTTAACTTTTATTCAAGTTAGAAAGGAGAAAGGTAAAAGATGAGAGGCTTCGGAGCAGTGAATTAGGATGTGTAGTATGAAAAAACATTTTGGAGTTAAAATATTTGAAAGACTGAGCTTTTAAGAAGCTATAGTTAGAAATCAGAGAGTTTGAAACTGAGATTAGAGTAGGGATGAGATTAAAGCAGTTCTATGGTATGAACAGAAATAAATTGCTAAGAAAGGGAGGTGTATGATTGCTGAAGGCAGAAAGAGCAAGTAATTGAAATGTGAAGGTACTGGAAATATAATCTATATGGATATTGGAATTACTGAGAATTATGGCAGCAGTGCTTATACAGAGTGACAGGAAGGCAGGATTTAAAATCTTCAATGATTCAGAAGTTGTGGTTAAGGAGTCTTTGTAGGGTTTCCCATTGCTTTAGTTTGATAAAAACCTGTAGGTTTTTGGGGGTGAGGGAGGACCAACCATGTGGAAAATGACAATGAGGTGAAATAAAGTCACCTTGGTTTCCTCGGGCTTCAGATATGATGATCTGGATGCAAACAGTGCTAACATTTCTGTTAGTGGAAGAAAATAGGGACGAAATTGAGTTGTAAGACTGAGGATTCCCTGCTGATTAATCAAGTGTTCCAGAAAGTACATTGGATGGTGGCTAGGAGTTCAACAAAACTGAAGAGGATTGAGTGAGCACCCCTGAAGAGTACAGGAAAGAGGACAGAGAGAAATCTGGTAATCCTGGATATCTTAATATACAGAATGATCAAAGGATTCATTGCTGTTATTATGGATAATTTTAGAAGTGGTTGGTGGAGATTTTTCTGACGAGGGAGTGGAATCCCAGAACTCTATCTTCACTTCTTTCAACAGTGGTACAAAATTTAACAAAATACCAGCATACCTGTTAACCCCTCCTAGCACCAGGGCCATACCATATTTTTTGTGTTGGGGACTTGAGTGTCAAATGAGGTGGACCTACCTAGACTCCCTGGAATTTTGCGGTTCTTTGTTAAACCCTTCCAGTAAATACGATGTAATTCTGCTGAACATGGAATTTATTAACCAATGAACAATTGTTTGAACATAAAATATTTATTCCAACCCACAAAATTACATACTAAATTACTTTTACTTTCCTGTCCACGTGTACTTGTAATGTTCTAGTCTACTGGCTCAATTGTACATACAGAACCTTAACTGAACCATAACCAGAGCTCACGACCATAATAGATCATATTTGAATATAACAGTAGAAAAATGTTTTCTTCTCCATAGAACTTGCAACAAATTCCAAATGAAGCAACAAAATGCTTTTGTATGCTAGTGCTTGGAGTTCCTTCGAAGAGTATCTTTTATTGTGTACATACTGAAATTGAAATAGAAAATTCTCTCAGAATTTTCAATTTCAAATTTCAACTTTCAAATGCTTTGTTTGTCAATTATTAGGCCACATGATTTTTCCCAAAGGGATTTTCTTCTCTTTTCTCTTGCTTTTTTCAGATTTTAAAACAAAAGGTGAAAAAGAAACTTTATTTTAAAGCCAATAATATTTATTGAATAACTGTGTGGGCCAATAACTGATAACATACCACCAATAACAACAACCACCAAATTAGTCTCCAATCTTCAGTCTTTATGCGTATAATCTATGGAAAGAGGCAGACATGGAAATATACTGAAGTTAAATAGTGAACTCCATCATTACAGATGAAAATGCCATGGTAAGAGAAATTATGTTACTAAAAAAGTACCTAATTTGCCTATTTATTTACTAATATTTGCTTAAACATAATTTCAAAGCCCATGCCCAGTATTAAAAAAAGTTGCTCTGCTGTGGCACAGGTAAAACTAGTCACATAAGCTTATATGTAAAAATCCTCTGATTCTAGGAGGATTCTTATTTTATAGAATGATTTGGTTGATCATATATGTAAAATAGGAGTATTAATTCCATCATATCTATTGAATAATCAATATTTCAGAGAGATTTTGTGATGTGCTGAGATATTTGTGGAAACATGTGTTTTCACAACTTCGTATTTTGGGGTGGATCCTTGTTCCTATCCTTGGATAAGAAATGGGAAACGCGTGAGTCATTTGCACTTATAGATTTGCTTCCTAGAAAAGAATTTGATGACTTAACTTATGCAAACAAGCTGATAAGTTATTTAATACCATACTTTTTAGACATTAGCAAAGTCAATATGGGTTTAAAGCAAGGCATTCTATTAGGATGTGAGAGAAATTTTGCACTGCAAACAACTTGTCCAAATGTGTTTGTCAATAAAGTGATTTTGTGCACCCACTGAAAACTGTACAAGACAGTCGTCATCTGCATCCTGATTAAACACCTTCATGCAAAAAAATCAGTTTACCAAATATGCTGACACATAACACAAAGCCAAAACTCACTTGTATGCGTATGTTTTGAAAAGGTCAAATAGCATGTTATTTTTGTAGTATTTTGCATACCAAGTATTTTACTGCCATATAAATTGAGAACTTTTTAAAGCAAACTTTATTGTTGCTATGAGAGATGTAAAATGCACAATAAAACTTTAATAAATATGGTAGTCTTTCAAAAACTGATTTTTGAAGTTCTCTGTCCAAATGCTCATACTCAGTTTTAATAACACCAAGCCTTAATCTTTAGTCATAAATCTCAACAAAACTGTACATAATTCTTTGTTATTGGCAAAGAAATTTATTACAATGGTAATTAGATGAACCACATAGCAAAGTGTTGCAATTTTTTATAAATGCAAATAAAACATTAAAATAGTAAAAACTCCATGTTGAGTGTCATGCTGATGAACATTTATTTATACTGCTAATAACATCATTTTCTGTGTATGTAATCTGATATAATATGCTTTTATTAACACACCTTAACCTATTGATACACATGTAACCATATCTTTAGGAAATAAGTATTCAATGAGATTCATCACTTATAGTACAACTAATACAGCTTTCTAATCTCTGAAAGTTAGGTCATTTCTGAGTAGTTTATTGTTCTAACTTTATCCACTAGCTTACAACTCCTTTAAAAGTAAACTAGAAAACTGTTTTTCTTATGAGTCACAATGTGAGTGGTTCATCAACTCTAGTGGAAAAACTAAACTCAGAAACAGAAATAGCAAATCAATTTGTATGCATTGGCTGTTTAACATAAGTTAGTTGATGCACTGTAGTGAAAGTTTTAGATACTGAGGATGAGAGATATTATCTTGTTAAGTCTTTTTATGCATTATTATCCAAAGATTCTCAGATAAAAAATGAGAACCATTTCATGTATTTTGTTCAACAAATACTGATTTAGTGCTTTCTAGATTCCTGAAAATTCTGAGCTAAAGTATTAAAATATAAATAGGGGAAGGTTTCTACTTCTCAAATCCTAAATATTTACCAGGACAGTATTACATAAATAAATAATTGTGCTGTATAAAATATGAATTGAAATTATCAAAATGATTAGTCATAAACTTGATTTTTTTTAAAAAGTAGACTTTACTCATCAAAATATTTCAATTTGATATTCCATCTGACCAAAATCATAATTGGAAAACAGTAAGTTGGGTAAACATGTAAATGTTTCACAAAATGTTTTTTTCCTAGGTAAGATTAATTCATTTTTACTTTTTCAGTCAGGACTTCTGTTCTGTTATATACAATGCTAAGTCAAAAAAGGCATTCAAGTTACTTTAGATTAAATATACCTTGTTTTCCTCACCAAACTCCATACTGACAGTAACTTTATAGGATTTAACATGTTTGCAATTTCTTTTTGAGAATCCTAATCGTTTTGTATTCATATGAATATAAAGTGCCTGAGATTCTGAATTTGCAACAAGCATCTAGGGGATGCCAATGCTCATCATTCTTGTTCCACACTTTCAGTAGCCAGGATGTAGAACATCATTCGGGTGACAGTGAGAAGGTGAGGGAATAAAGGTCAGCATAACAGGGTTCATTTAGAAGGATGTGGTAGGAACCAGCGAGCTAGGAGGTTCTTATGTATTGAATTCTACTATTTCAATGCTTTGCCTACCTGTTAATAGGGAAGAAGAGTTTTGGGTTCCAAGCAGTTTAAAGTGACTTCAGATAACTACAAAAAGCAAATAAACAAAAGAATACATTTTAAAAACTTATAATATTTCACGGAATGAATAGAAAAACTAGAAAAAGAGTCTCAGCAAATGACCATGACCGAAACACAGAAACCACAAGCAATTTCATCCCACAGACCCATTCTGAGGAGCCACTGCTGGATTCAAAGCCGCCATTGCTTTCAGAGGTCACTACTACCACTGGGCACTGATTGTAGTTAATACCTTTTGTGAGCATGTTCCTGTTACATTACTGACTTCCACAGGAATATTTGAGGATCCAAAACTAGGACATGTACTCTCACCCTTAGTATCAGATTGTAGGGAGAGTGACTATTTCTCTGGTTTTCCTTTGAATTGTAGTCAAAGGAGTGTTAGGTATTTGGAAACAAAATAAATTAATGCCTACTACAACTATGTTGTATCTAAATTTCCATTCTTCCTTACTCTAATTCTGCAGTATATACCTCAGTGTAATACACTTTTGCTTAAAAGCTTTCAGTAAATTTCCACTACTTAAGTAATACCGTTCAAACTATAAGATGAAATTTATGTTGCTTTCCACTGGCCTTTTTCAATAGCTTCAGCCCCACTGAAATTTGTGTATCCTGGAAACGAGTCAGACTAAAAAGTCATAATATCCATATGTGCCATACCTTTTTAATGGCACATATGGCTTCTGTTGATGTTGGTTCCTATTTTCAGCAGGAAAATTATTTTCATCATATTTCATTATAGTATCATTTTTCATGTATCACTTCCTCTGTGAAACTTTTCTGTATTGTTTTCCTCCAAAACAAGCTAATTTCTAAGCACTTGGTTTATACATCAATATGTATCTTTTTTTCTTCCTCCAAGTCATGAACTATTTGAAAGGAAGAGTGATTTCATAAGAGATTTATTCCTTATTCCTTAAAAAATGACTAATTACTTGTTATGCATCTTTACTTGATATTAGGGATGTGTGACACATCTTATCTTGTTGCAAATAAAATAATAATTGACACAATGGCCAGGAGAGTCATTCAGTGACAGAACACTCGCTTAGCATGCACAGGGCCCTAGGTTTGATCCCCAGCACTACAAAATATGAACAAAAATACAATAAAATAATATGTGACATAAAATGAAAATGAATGTATGTTGAATGATGATGTGAATAACAATTAGGCAACGAAGTTTCTCGGAGACTATTATTTTCAGAAATGATAGGAAATGAGTAGTAATTTACCTTTTGCTTCAGATGATTTCTGACTTCTTTTTCAGAGTTGAGACTGTTTATAGGTTGAAACACTTTTATGAGCATTAGAGTTAATTTCCCTAAATCTTTCATTTCTACTTTAGAGTAAGTTAACTCATTTCCTCATTGTCACCAAATTATTGGAATAAATACATTTACATAAAATAGTGCTTTCTCCAACTATAAGAAGTTGGTTTTGGTGGCCAGTAGTTATTTTTAAATGATTTACTATTTTCCAAGAATTTTTGTAGTTCCTTCTTTAAATTCCAAATTGGATATGTCAGGCTGACATCTTTTGTGTTCATTCTACACTGTTAAATGTAAGTACTATAACATCTTTTACAATTTCACTGTGAATAATTATTTTTAGTAAAACCACCTATTCAAATCTCAATAGAAGTCATTTAGTCTTCCCATCAAATCCTCATACTTTTTTTCAAGTGTTCCTACTAAACTATTCTTAAAATTTTCTGTCACACTTTAGGTAACAATACACATTGTGAATGCTGTGTGATGACTTGCTGTCAAGATTGGAAATCCAGTCAAGCTCAGAGAAATGAATGATGCCAGTGATAGCTTGCTATTTAATAAGCATGGAAGTATTTAAGTCTGTCTACTGGTAATAGACATGGATTTATTTCAGGGAAGAATAAATGAGGATAGAAGTTATATGGAAGAAAGTATGATTTGGGGAAGAAGTGTGTGATTTCTGTAGGAAAGTTATGTCTTTTGGAAAGGCTGCTTCTCCCCAGGATGAATAAAGGCAAGTTAGCTGTGAGTCCATTTTTTTGTAACCTACAGAGCAGCCAATAAGAAGTTAACCACCTCTTCATATTTACTACCATTCTGGTTTATTTTTTGTTTGTTTGGTTGGTTTTTGTTGTTTTTTTTAACCAAGGCAGTAAATTTCAAATCGTAATATCATAGCCCATGTATCTATGAATTTACTTGAAATACATTCTGAGGGTTCCTGAGTTCAAAGTTTTCTTGTCTTTTTTACTCTCATTCTCCTACAAATGTAATAGTTTTGAAAATCTACATGATGTGTGATATTGTACAATATTCATACAGAAGCAGATATGAGAATGTAGCTATCTTCCATGAGGTCAGACACAGAGCAGATTGGAAACATGCAATAAAATGACTCTCTTAACTTTTTTTCTTGTTGTTGAATCAGTTACTTTTCATAAATACGTTAATGTTTAATAATATTTTATTATTTTAAACAAAAATTAATTCTTTCTTAGTTTTAATGTTTAATATGTAAAAAGTACCAGATACAATTCACAGGAACAAGGTTGAGGACACTTCTATAATTCTCAATCATTTTAAAGAATATAAGGGAGTCCTGATTCCGAAAAGATTAAGAACTGCTAATCCAAGGAATTTGTTTGTTTAAGCTGTTCCTGGAATTTTGTAGTGCTCATCTTTTTTTTCCTTACCTAATATCATGCATGATGTCATATCATATGATCATGATATACTCTGAGAAATAAGTTCATGAAGTATTCTCACACATTATTCAACTTTCCCTTACATAATACCCATTGTACTCCACTGCAATAACTTGTTGAATATTTGCTTTTTTTTTTTTTTTTCTTATCTCTGGCCTTTTACTGGAGAAGGTAGTGAATGAAAATTGATTGCGATATGATACTTTAATGAGATATAAATGTTGTCTTAATATCTTTATGTCCATTCATGTTCACTCACCAATATGCCTATGTATTCAAATATTTCATCTAGAAATATTTCCAAGTTTTATTATACTCTTTTGGTTTAGGATTAGTTAGAAGTCAAAAACAGAAATTGCAGGATATTTCTCTTTACATCATATAAGTTTTAAAATTTCAGCTAAGATGTAAATTGCGCAATGCTATACATGGAGATAAAGATAAATCTGCATTTATTTAGTACATTTTTCCTTTGATAAACTGGAAAATTATGCCACCTTAATCAATTATACAAATTTAAAAAAATGAAGATGTCCTTAAGAAGCAGCATACCTGCTGTAAATTTGTTGACCTTGAGGGAGAGATTATTGTCCAAAGTCACAGAGCTACCTGGCTTTTTGGTCATTCTTCTCAGTGTTTCTGGAAACTTCAATCTCTTGGAAGGACTAGCTTTTCATGATTAGAGAACAGAAGGTCTGTTTCATGTTTTGCCCCAATGTGCCACTTAAAAAAATAAAAGCGATAGTGAATATTAAAAACACAAACTTCTAAAGGGCCAGAGGAAGAAACAGCATCCTTGTGCCAAGATACAAAATCCAAGTACAAAATTGAACTCCTTCTGTTACCAATTCTCAGGAACCCTCAAGCTAGCCCTTTGAGACACACCTTCTGTTTTAGCGGCTTTTTCATTCAAATTAGGAAGTTGAACCTTCAAAGTAAGTACGAAAAAGCATTGCAATGGCTGCCCAGGATGTGTTCCTGGAGGCCTCTATTAACGACACAGATACTGGAATAGAGAGATTCTCCTGAACTTTTCGTATTTCAAAATTTCTCTATTTTAGTAAAAATTACGAAGTAGAAACTCTTCTTGTTTAACATAACGAATTTTTTCTTACTGTCTCATTTTTCTCCATTTAACTTTATTCTATATTCTCACCTGTAAAATATAAAATTTAAGAGAAAAGTATGTTTCTTAGTGTAAAAGATCATTTCTGTGCAACTCTTATCCCTCAAAGATTTATTGGAATTGTTAATTTTAAGGAATTATACATTTTTTTCTTTGTCTTAGCAAAAAGAGATATGTGAGAACATAATTTAAAGATTTACTTTGTGCGATGAGAAGTTATTAGGTTTTATTCTCATATTCTTTTCAGTTTATTCATTTACCCAACAACCTGAGACATCATGAAATATAAACTTTGTGGAACCTCAGCTTGAGAAAGAAGTTGTAGACTGCATTATTTAGATATAGTTGAGACCTTCATCAGTTTAATAAATATACATTAAGTACTGAATAGAATTAAGGTATATTGTTGGATTCAGAAACATAATAAATAAGGTAGTGTTTGTTTTCTAAAAATATTATGATCTTATTAATAACTGATATGAAGAGAGATACTTAATGTGCAGAAATGCCATGTGGTAATTCTAGCAAAATAGCTGTTGAACTTCTTTTTCTTAAGATTCAAGGTTATGGTGTAATATTTTAGGATTTCTATAGATACCTTTTTTTCCCCCTTTCTTACAAAGCTAGTTTGAAACCTGACTAAATTCTTTCTCAAAGTTATCAGTCTGTATTTTGGTAAACTTGACTTTATCTATATTTTATTTTCTAGCATAGTCTCAACCACCCTTCTTCTCATACATACAGTGACTGTTCTCCTGGTATTTTAACTAGCATGTGACATTCAGGTAACTTTTTAAAAATGTGAGCAAAGACATTGTGAAGCTAGATAGTGTTATGGATGGCAAGTGCATAATAGCAATAATCTATATGGCAGTGAGATTATCTTACAAGATTATCTACTTCCTTGAGCAGAGAATTTCATGAAATTTATCCATGATAGACATTCAGAATTATTATGGAGACAGTTTTATTAAATTAGTCACCATGTTCCACAAGCTTATCTTCATAGAAATTTGGAAAACATTTGCATGCTTATAGGAAATCAGAGATTCAAGAAATTCTGAAATTCATAAGTTGATGCAGCAAGATTAAATGGGACATAAAAGGCAGAAGGTGACTGTTGGGTCTTAAGAGTTTAGAAGTATAGACATTACATGTGATTACAAGATTTATTATGTGCTCACAACCATGAATTGATGAAGCATATAAGGAAGAATTGAGTATGAATAAAGTGAGAAATTTGTATAGTAGTAGCACTCTGTATGGCCATTTCTGTTTTTCAAAACATAAGGATATATGGGAATTTGTGAAAGGCTATAATACAGATATGCAGGTCCAGCTAAATTTACTCAATATCTTAACACACTCAGTGTAGGGAGCAAGTATTGGCCTGGAAAGAGATCTTAGGTTGCAGAAAGCCAGGGGTTATTCTTCCACCTTTTTGCTGTAAAAGTAGAGAAGTTCAACTGTGAACAATAAGAAAAAAAAAGATAAAATGTAAAATAAAAACAAAACAAAAACATAATTTATGGCAAGTGTCTAAGACTTAACAAAACTACTGATTTGATGATCAAAGCTCCTAACAAAAGAAAAGTTCAAAAAGTTAAGTTAAATATTCATTAATTTCCCCCCTTGGAGCACTTACTAATCTGTAAGAATTAGTAAGAGTCTGAAAAACTCAATAGTATATGGTGGCTAAAGACATAGAATCTAAGAACTTTTAGTAATAATATAAAACATCAGAGTCAAGATAAAACTAAAGAGAAGGGGCATTGGAAAAGAGCCAAACTGTCACTAGGACTCCCTCAAAAAGGTAGGGGGCAATAGAAGTTCATTAGATTAGACAAAGTGGAATGGAGGGCAGGGAGGAAGGATAGGAAAATGAAAGACAGTGGAATGACTCTGACTTAATTTTTTTATGTACATATATGAAAACAGTACAGTGAATCCCACCATCATGTATATCCACAAGAATGGGCTCCTAAATAGAATAAGATATATTTCATGCTTATATAATTATATCAAAATGGATTCTACTGTCATGTGTAACTAAAAGAAATGATAAATAAAATAAAGTTTTTACCACGGAGTAACTGTGGATTGATTTGCTCTCAAAAGTAGAATTCAGTTTCAAATGAGCACAAAGCTACACTCATTAAAGGGCCAATTTACCCTTATTTGATCTGACAGAAGAAACAGCAAATTTCAGCTGCAAGATAACATTTTTAATGTTTTTATAATGTATTTATAGAAAATATTTAACATTAAAAAGATACCAAGTACACCATCAAAAAATAATGAGAAAATGAACTTTAACGTATTGCCAATCACTTCTGCATCTGATTAAATTCAAATAGGTTCTGGCAACTGAATGTTTCTACATATAGAGAACATGGGAAACTTTCAAATACTGTATTTTAAAAGGATTCCAGAGTTACAGAAGCAAAAAGGAGTACAGGAACTAAACTTTCACAGAGGAAAATCTGTGGTAGTGAGAAAATTTCTGAAGATATTCAGCAATCCTCTTCTTAAAGGTAGTGGTAGGGAATACTCTTCTAAGGGAAAGAGAAACCAGTAGAGAATTAGGAGATCTGTTACCTGTGACTTGTGACTCAGACATGACTGATGGAAAACAAGGAAGGCCTCAAATGTGAAAGCATTATTACCTGTAACGTTTTTGGAGCAGAATAGGTGATGGGTGAAACAAGGATAGCAACTAAAAGGTAAAGCAAAAATTTCTGTGCTTTGAGATACTGGAAGAAAAGTTCTGGTAGAATAGTGTGCTACAAATAAAAATGAAGTGAACCTTGGATATTAACTAAAATTTATATTTGCATGAACCAACAAGATAAAAAGCTTAGCTCCAATCCTCTGAAGAACAATATTTTAGAACTGATAAGTTAGGAAACTACCCCACTATTAATCAAAAGCCCAGAAAGACCAGGGACAAGAAGCAGGAATAAATCAGAGGTGGAGTCAAACTGCAGCAAACCTCAATGCCACTCAGTCCTATCCTTCGAAGAGATATGATAGCAACATTATTACATATTTTGATTTAGGAAAGAGCAAACCTCTCTAAGGGAAGATAACATCTGAAGTTTCCATTGTCTTTTATGTGTAATGGCAAGCATAATATTAAAAATTACTAGACAGATGAATCTCATTAAAATGTAACATTTCTGCTTTCAGGGGGAAATAGAGCACTGTCAAGAGGTGAGGTTTGGGCTGGAAGAAAATATTTGCAAAAGATACTTTTGACTTCGAGAATTCAAAGAATAATTAAAACTTAAAACTTAATGAAAAATAACTGATTTTTAAAATGACCAAATATTTATTTATTTATTTATTTATTTTTGGTATCAGGGGTATTCAATCAATGAGTCTCATCCTTCATTTCTAAATTCTTTTATGATTTATTTATTTATTTATTTTGAGACAGTGTCTTGCTAAGTTGCTTAGGGTCTCACTATGCTGATGAGGCCGTCTTTGAACATGTGACCCTCCAGCCTCTGCCTCTCAAGATCAATATATACTTCACCATAAAAGATACATAGATGGCAAACAAGTACATGAAAGATGCTCCATTTTATTTCATAGGGAAATGTAAATTAACAGAACAAGAAGATACCACCACACCTTTATTAGAAGAGACAAAATCCAGAATACTTACAATACCAAATGCTAGTGAGGATGTGGTACAACAGGTATTCATTCCTGTTGAGAAGACAAAATGGAATAGTCACTTGGAAAGAGAGTTTGGCAGTTTCTTACAAAATTAATCATCCCTGTACCATATAATCTGGTAATCATGCTTCTTGGTACTGAAAGCAATTAAAAACTTATGACCACATAAACCCTATATATGCATGTTTGTGTCTGCTGTTTAAATTAATTACTAACACTTGAAACCAACAAGGTGTCCTTCAATAAGTGACTGGATTAATAAGCTGTGATACATACAGACAATTGGATATTATTCAAGACTTAAGTGGTATGAACTATCAAACATGAAAGGACATGGAAGAGACTCAAATGAATATTACTAAGTGGAACAAAAGGGAATCTAAAAAGGCTACATACAATTGTATTACAACTATGACATTGTGCAGAAGAAAAAACTATGGATACAGTAAAAAGATCAGTGGTTTCTAGGACTTAGGGGGCAAGACAGGTTGAATTATTGAAGCAGAGACGATTTTTAGGATAATGAAGCTACTCTGTGTGAAATTATAATTGTGGAAAAGTGTTGTTATACATTTATCCCAATACATAAAATATACACCAAGAATAAATCCTAACGTAGAGGTTGAACTTTCCATAAAAATTGTGTAGCTGCAGACTTCTCAGTTTTTCCAAATGTAGCACTGTGCTGAGAGAGGATGATTTGGGGTTATACATCTGTGTAGGCAAGGGACACACAGGAACTCTCTATATCTTCCTATCAGTTATTCTGTGAACCTCAAACTACCCTAAAGTATAAAGTAAAACACATTACTACACACAAAGAGGCAGAAGGTGTGGCAAAGGTAGAATTCTTGTGTGTTCCAGATTAAAGCCATGAAGGAGAAAGTATAAGGTAATACACTGGTGACTTGGAGTCCATAGCATGCAATTACAATAGGAGAAATGAAAACCCTTATTAATGAGACATAAATAGAAATTAAACTTCTGTTCATTAAAGAAACCAAAAAATGCTAAGAAAATAAACATTCAAGGCACAGACTAGAAGACAGTATTTTCAAATCATATGTCAGACAAAAAAGGTATATCTGTGACATGAAGTCCATTTACAGTCTGATACTAAATAAAGCAAATCAATAAATTGGAAAACATTGAATGAATTCTTAAAAACAAGATATATTAATGTCCAGTAAGTGCATGAAAAAGTTATGAACATCCCAAATCATCAAGGAATTGTATATCAAAACAATGAGAAACCACTCAATCTAAATTAAAAAGAATGATATCAGTAATGTTTTTAGTAATTTGGAGGAATATTATTAACAGGATTATAAAACTTCACAAGCACTTTGGAAAAAATATGACTTCTTTTATGTAGGAGCTACAATCAGAAGTCTCCAGAAAATGCCTTGCAAAACTAAATGCTTATGTAAAATCTGGCACTTTTACTTTTAGCAATACTTTCCTTTCAAGAAGAAGTGCAAATGCATATTTGTATAAAGAACTGTACAAGAATGGTCATAACAGTTTAATTGAAAACAGTCTTAAACTAGAAACAACCAGGATGTCCCTCAATAGCAGAATGGATATATGAACTACTCTGTATTCATGCAATGAAATACTACTCTGCAGGTGTAAGAATGACCTAATGCGCAACAGTTAAGACAGAAAAAAAAACACTAAACTGAGGGAAGTGTGATGTGAACAGTGTAATTCTGCATGACATCTGAATTTCAAGAATGGAAAAAATTAATTGTAGTTAAAAATAATAGCAAAATCATACTAATATTCCTGTGATAAGATGATTGATTGGGAAAGGATGTGAATGAACTTTATAAAATGGGGATGTTTCTTGTCATTATGGGTATTTGGGCTACAGAGGCATACAAATTAGTCAAAATTCAGTAAATGTGCACTTAAGATGTTTGAATTCTATTTTATTTATAAGATATCAAGGTAATGTGTAAAATTCTGAAATTTAAAAGTAAATACTACATTGACTATATAATGCAAATGGACCTTAAAGTCTAAAATTCTTTTAAATTATACTGAAGAAAGCAGACAGAGTTTATGAAATGCTGCCAAGAATCTGTCTATATTTAGAAATATATAATTATACATAACCTATATATGAATTATATGTGATCTGTACATGATATATAAAGTATATATAGTACATATCTGTGATATATACCTATATATGCTTTATTGATAATAGCCTTAAAATAGAATATATATAAAGTTGAACTTGAAAAATCTGAGATGAGAAACATGATTTGAAATCAGAACACTAATCACTGTGTCCCTCATATGATTATTTTATTAAAACCTGGAAGCAGAGAATGACTCTTCTGATTTTCTTTTAGGTACCAGGGATTGAACTCAATAGCACTTGACCACTGAGCAACATCTCCAATCCTATTTTGTATTATATTTAGAGATAGGGACTCACCGAGTTGCTTAGTGCCTTACTTTTGTTGAGGCTGCTTTGAATTCACAATCCTCCTGCCTCAACCTCTCAAACTGCTAGGAATACAGGTTGCTGACTGATTTTGTGATCACCAAATAATATTAAAATCAGTTCATTATGAACATTTTCTATTTCAGATTGTGACATTATTTTTATGCTATGCATTAATTAATTTGATATATAATTTATATATCAATCTTCTCTAAGCTGAGTTATTTTAGCTCAATATTTCAAATTTACATTAACCCCAGGAAACTGATATGAATGAACTTCTCCATGTGAAATGATAAGCAAATTAATAAAGACCATTAATTTCTTGTTAACTACTTTGTATATATCCATTGCATCATCGTCATTTAAAAATAATTATTTTAATTAAAAAGAAATGTTATCTCTTAATAAACTAAACATTGAATAACAAAATGTATTCTAAATGCTGTGGAGACAGAAGACAGAACAGTTTTATCCGTCTGAGAATGTGAACAACAACAACAAAGAAAACCTCAGTGAATGTAGTGAATAAGTTAAAGACAGAAAGATGAAATTTCTTCAGTCATTCTGAATTTATTATTTATCACGTATACATCACCTAAAATAGCTGCCTTCTAGGAGTGGTGACTTTGTAACTTGGAATGAGAAAATCTTTCCAGAAGTATGAATATTGTTCATGTTTATGCGTGTAGGTAGGTATTACATGTACCTGCATTTTCACTGTTTAATAAGTGATTTAATATACCTATGAACAACCTTCCAAACCCTGCATGTTTTCTTTAAACAACAGACAAATCTTTGGTCAGACATTGTGCTTAATTCATTATTAAAACCAAGGTCAAGCACAGCATTTGGCAAATGTTGTTCAGAAAACATGTTTAATGATTTCTTAATCTTCTACTAGCTTTTGATAGAAATTTCTAATTATCATTTTTTGTGCTTCTCTAACAAACACTCATAGTCCTGTGTTTAGCAAATGAATTTAAATGGCAAGCAACTTTTGAACTTTGTGTTTCTTTTTTCAAATTTCACCTATTTGGATAAAACAAGATCAATATATAAACACATAATAATCTTATTTTTAAATACATTCATCTTAATTTTTATCATTAACTTTTCCCAGTTTTATTAAGGTATAACTGGCACAAAAATATACCAACTTATGATGTGTAAAATAATATTTTGATTTATATATATATACTTTAATAAATTTTTAAATTTTTTAACATAGCCATTGCCTTATCTACTTCTCAGTTTTTTTATGGTAGGACATTTAAGATCTATACACTTAGCAAATTTTCAATACATTACCATTAAATTAAGTCACCATTCTGTATAGATCACCAGAACTTATTTCCCTAGTCTCACTGAAACTTCATATCCTATACCAGGATCTTCTCCCTTCCTCCACCATCCCTCATAACCACCATTCTACTTTGAGCTTTGATGTGTTCAACATTTAAGATTTCAAATGTAAGTGATGAAATCATAATCTTTGTGTTTCTGGGCCTGGTTTATTTCACTTAGCATACTGTTCTCTAAGTACATTCATTTTGTTACAAATGACCAGAATTATTTTCTTGTCTTTTTAAGGCTGAATAGTATTCCATTGTGTCTGTTATGCATTCTTTATCCATTCATCCATTGATGGACACATGCTGTTTTCATTTCTGAGTTTTAGTGAATAATGTGACAATGATCATGAGAGTGCTGTCATCTCTTCAGAAACCACGTTTCATTTCCTCTGCATTTATCCCCAGGAGCCAAATTGCTGAGTCATATGGTGCTTCTATTTTCAATCCTTTAAGGAACCTCTGTAATGTTCCATAGTGACTATACTGATTGACGCTCCATTTTCTCCATCTACTCTCCAATGAGTGATATCTCTTGCCTTTCTTACAGTTGCCATTCTAAAACTTGTGGTTTTAAAGTGCATTAATCATCATTAATGATAATCAGTGATGTTGAGAATTTGTTCACAGACCTGTTAAGTACACATTCATGTTTAACAACTCTGTTTTCATATTTTAGATTACTACTAATGCAAAGTACTCTTGGGACTCCAATGGAACTGTATCTATTTTGGAACACATACAAAGGAAATTCTTTCTCAAGAAGAATATTCTTCATTTGGACCTGAGAATTCTAGTCATAAGAAACTATCATTCTCTGTGTCACTTCTTTGGAAGACTTTAGAATTCTCAAGGATTTTGCTAATAAGTATATAAAACTGGATTACAAAACCTGTATATTTCTGAAGCAAATATTTATTTTTCCTAAATGAAGTGATGAATGGTAAAATTCATGTGATAATAATTGTTAATATTCTGTATTATTTTTCATAGGGTTTGTTTAATGAATTATAAGCAGTGACAGTAGTTATGTACAATGTAAAAATACTTAAACATTTTAGCCAGTACATGATGGTCAGATGTGCAATGGGCATCTGTATGACACCACGGAAGGAGGCATGAGATGTTTGCTATCTATGAATCTTGCCTCCAATTCTAACTCACATGATTGCTTTTAAGATTGCTGATAGTTTTTGATCACTATTAGGCCATTCTTTAAAATGTACAAGTGTGACAACATTATATAGAAAAGTAGATTGTAGGAAATTGTCCTTCACGTCCTAGAGTTCTTCCTTCTGCATCTGAGTTTTTTGTTGCCAACCACCTTAGTCTTCATTTGGCCAGGCTTAAAGTGTGTGAGTCCAAATTGACAACCTCCTCCTTGGTGTAAATTCAGCTGTATGAAGGGGTGGAAAGATGTAAAGAAAATCAGTTAATGGAGTTTAGGTGTCTCTTTGTTCATAAAGCACCCTGTCTTGTGTGTGTCTGCGTTGTTTGACATTTGCATCTACTACCTTTACTAGTGTCCTTTTATTTGGGTACAGATTCTGTGGAAGGTCAAGTTCAGTGACATACCTGTAGATGTTTGGAGGACATTTGTCTTAGAGATAGAAATGAAAATAAGGAATTTATCATCAGGACAAAAATATTAGACATCAAAAAAACAATAAATTTGAGTAAATAAATATTTGGGGTGTTTTGATTAAAAATGATAACTGTTAGTTCCATAATGGACCTTACATTTGGGTGTTTGTCTCTCCCTCCTTTCTACACAGTCGCTAACAGCAAGCACTCTTGCTAAGAATGACAAAGGGCTGGCTGAGTCTCACCATATCATCACCATGATGATTTCACATACTAAAATGAGGGAAGACACAGATCATTTTGATCTTATTTTCTTGACAAAAAAGAAAAGACTATGAACTCTGCCTCTTATTTATTTATTTATTTATTTATTTATTTATTTTTGTACCAGGGATTGAACTCAGGGGTGTTTAGAAACTGAGTCACATCCCCAGTTCCTTTTTTGTATTTTATTTACAGACAGGGTCTCACTGAGTTGCTGAAGCTGACTTTGAACCCACGATCCTCCTGCCTCAGCCTCCAGAGCCAATGGAATTAAGGCATTACCATAATGGGCTTTGTCTTTAATCTTTGATATATGATATGAACTAATTTTGAATGTATTGCTTCCAGTCCCTTGATATCTGTTGTCTATAAAATATCATACTTTATTTTAAATTTGTATACACAAAATACTCTTTCAAAAATATCTACATTACATATCATTTAATATACAACTTAGTTTCTACTAATGTCATTTTCTACATTTCTTCTGCTTTTTTTATAACAAGTGATACATTAAAATATCAACATATTAATAAGGATTTCTAAATATGGAATGCCCTATTTAACTTATTGTTGACATCTGTGTAAGGATCTACCTTGCTTACCTCTCTATTTTTCATTCATTCAATATTTGTTTGTATTCTTAGTACCAGAGCAGATTTCTATTTGAATATGTGCAAAAGTAAATTTCGTAGAAAATATCCTCTCCTTCCTTATATGACATAATTTTTCTTAACTATTGTGAATTAAGAATATAATTAATTTTTCTTAAAACAATCTTTCTCAATCACATCAAACTGTTTCTCAATTAAAGGCTATGGATTTCACCCTTCCTGAGCTCTCAGCTTGCTTTACTTTCTGTATGCTCTGTATTGCTGTCGACCTAAGACCTGTCTAATATTATGCCAACTGTTTTAATACAAAAGAAGTATTTTAAAGTGTGAATAGCATTAGTAAAAATGATATTAAACACAGTTAGTCATTATTAGAATACATGTACTTTTTCTCAGCATGAAAAGGTTCTAATACATGCCTAGAATGAATTCAATGTTATTGGTTGAATTCTTAGTTTCAAGCATTAGGACTTACCTGCCTTGTACATACCCACACTTTCCACTAGAGGAGATCTTATATAAATGTGAGGTTCTGCAAAATATTATGATCTTATTCCTAAAAGAATGAAGCTATTATTTCCCTTTGATTGTTTTCAATAGAAGAAACATCTATTGATGTGTCAAGTGTTATTCATATCCAAAGGAATATTCTATTTTCAAAATGAAATTTTTAATTAATGACTACTTAATGTAGCATTTTCTAGCACAATTTAAGAATTTTAAAAAGATAAATCTACATAGAGAAGCTGAGATAATTTCAAAATTAGTATGATTTCTTATAGATATTCTGTCACACCAAAACTTCACTGAAGGTCCATGTACCTGCACATTTAAACCCTGATGCTTGAGTTCTCTTCTTTCAGTATCATTAAATTTTCACCAATAAAATAATTAGGTCTAGCATTTCTAAATAAGTTTTAAAGAACATATGCTATTATTAACAATTAATTACGTTTTGTGATCCATATATGCTTTAACAAAAAGGTAATTTAACAATAAAATTCACCATGTTTCCATATAATAGGTCTGTCCACTTTTACTCTTGGCTACTTGTTGCTCATATATGCACACATTTTTTTTACATGATTAAATTTAGTATATGAGTCATACTCATTAAACTTCATCATGTTAACTTTCTTTATTTCTATAGTTGTTGATAATCAATATATATTATTTTTCTCTATATATACATATATATGTGTATGTATAATATGAATATATTCTACCAAAAGTCCAACATTTTTTGCTTGGTTCTAGGGATTAAATACTGAACAAGTGGCACCAAATAGATTTGAGTAATAATCAATGAATTACTTCACAAACATGTACAAAGAATGAGTGAAGTACAAAACTTAGCTAGTCAAACATTGTTTATTAGCTTTCCAATACTTAGAAAAGAAAGTTGTCTCAGGCAAAAATCCTATGATCTCTTTAGTCTAATTCTGTAGGCATACGAGTGCACAAATAAAGCATCAAAATGTGCACCATATTTTAATCATGAAAGAAAGCAGAGTCATAGATAGATTCATACATCCAATTAAAAAGTTGTGCAAGTCAATGACACATGAACATCTTTATAAAAGTTATTTGTAAAGTTACTTGTCTGTTTCATTGAAATAAATAGCTGACTGTTTATTCCAAAATTAATGTCTGGTTCTTTAAGTGAAGTGCATTGAATATATAGCAAAAGCAGTTTCTGGATTGCAAATTTTACTTTCTTATTTTCAAAGGAGAATAGGGTTTCAGTCAATTGTTTTTCCTTAGCTGTTTTGGAAAGGGTTGGTGAAAGATGTTATCATTTTCATATTTTTTCATATACAAAGCTAGGAGTAATTGACTGTTTTGTGGAAGATGATATTCACCATCTCTTATGTTATTATCACCATTATCTGATAGTTTGTTTTGTAAAAAAAGGCAAAGTGCAGCTGTCTCAAATATGAATTACAGTATAGAGAGTCATAGAGACTTCATTTTGAGTAAAAAATGTACCTAATAAACCTGAATAAGATTTCTTTAGCTTTCCATTTGTGTGCTGATATCCAGGCAGATACCATATTTACAATGGGATGGTTCTTCAATATATTTTTCAGACAGCAACTTGCATGCTCACAGTGCAAAAGATGTATATTGCTTATACTGGGAAGTGTATCAATTCTTTCAGAAATTTAGAACTAATTTAATATGACTTTTCTCTCATTTTGTCTTAGCATTTCTGTTAACCTTAAGAAGATCAAATATTGTTAATTTAGTTATTCTCCCATTTATATTTACCAAAAATAAAATAATACAAATGCATTGGGAAAACACAAAAATAAGAATGGGTTTAAGTGATATGTTTAATCATCTTTCTGACTGAGTGGCCTGGTAAAAGTTAATAAGCCGATGGGCCACAGTGGTGCATGCCTGTAATCCCAGCAGTTCAGGAGTCTGAGGCAGGAGGATTGCAAGTTCGAAGTCAGCCTCAGCAAAAATGAGTCACTAAGCAACTTAGTGAGGCTCTGTCTTTAAAAAAAAAAATACAAAATAGGACTGGGGAAGTGGTTCAGTGGTCAAGTGACTCTGAGTTCAATTCCCACTATCCCCACTTGAAAAAAAAAAAAGTTAATAAGCTATCCTGAACTTCTCATCAATTGAAAGTAACTTCTGTTAATTGCATCTTAACCTACATATTTGTAGATAGGTAGCTGTAGAAAGATACCATGTATGTAAAAAATAATAAAAGTCGTGTGTTGCTTGAGTGGGATGTATCTGATAAATTTGGCAGTAGGCTATTTTGTCACCTTATGAAAATTAGAATGCAATTATACAAACTAAGATAGCAACAACATCATCTTATATGCAGTGTGCCATTGACTGAAATTTCATTATGCCATACCTTACTGTATAATATAATCTGGAATACACGATCTATAAATGCACACACAAAATTCTACTAACGTCAGTAATTATTTTTGTTACTCTTATTAATATAAATACCAAAATATCATTGTTTTCAATAATAACCTTGAGGACAGTGATCAAGCCTGAATTTGATATTTGATAAACTGTTGTCTCAGCGATGCTTTCTGATAGTGTAATTTTCTCTGTCCTCCATAAGCCAATGGTCTCTTTTCTAGTTCAATGCCTTGATTAGGCCTCATGTCTTGATTAGGCTAATGATTCACATACTTTTCCAAAGGCATTTCCAATGACTTTTTTAATGACAGTAAATATACCAAAGTATTAAATATGAAAGGCCTCTCTCTAGTTTTCAGGCCTTCATTATTGCATGGTCATTTATAAGATTTAGATTCAGTTCCTAACCAAAATTGGCAGGGTCTTCCAAAGAATCTTTACCATCTTCATTTTATAAACAAATGTTTTTGATATATGCTATGTAATGTAATAATTTTATGTCATATGCTGTTTTATACTGAGATGTAAATATATCACACTATTTCATACTTTGTATTTTTTGGTTGAAGTAAAGTTTTCATAATATATAACTCATAATTTTGACCATTGAAAAAATATCATTCAATGGATTTCATTATATTCACAATGTTGGGTGACCATCATCATTATCTTCATGCCCCATTTATTCCTCCCCAAACTGTGACAACAACCCATATGCTTTCTGCAGCTATAGGAGTATTAATCTGATTAGTTCTTATAAATGTCATCATAAAATGTGACATCATGATTCTGGCTTATTCCACTCATCTGATAATTTCTTAGCTTGTCCTTGTTATAGTGAATTTTCTGACTTTATAATTCTTATAGGTGAATAATATTCAATTGTGTCTATATTCCATAATTTGTTTATCTAGTACTCAGTTGAAAAACTCTTGATTTGTTTCCACTCTTTCTTTTAATGTTTATCCTTTTTCCTAGAAACCCCATACAACGTTCATTTGTTTGGTATGGCTGTGGTTTGAGTTTGCCCAATGAAGTTCATGTGCTGGACTTTAGTTGTTCAATATAGCCATGCTGGGAGGTGTTTGCAGCAGGGATGCAGAGCCCTCATGAATAAACTAATGTCTTTTTATGAGACTGGATTGGCTACAGTGGGAATTTGGCCCCCTTTTACTCTCATGTGCCTTGTCTCCATTTTCTACCAAACTGTGAGGTAGCACAGGCCCTTACCAGAAGCTAAATAGATGTCAGCTTCATGCTCTGAGACATACTACTCTCCAGAATTTGATCTACAATGATCCCCTTCTGTTTATATATTATCTTAAGTATTATGTTATAGCAACAGAAAACATACTAAGGCAGAGACTACCTACACATTCAGAAAGGTACAGCTATAATTTTTCATGATTTTTAACTTGTTAGTTCTTTTATTTATATGCATGCTGAATTTATATAATTTTTGCCCTAAAATGAGTTAAAACTTAGAGAAATATTTACTCATTTTATAATTTTCATAGTATATGACACATATATCCATTTTCAAATTCTATATAAGTATAGCTGTATATTTTATATACGTAGCATAACTGTTCAACTACATTTAGTTTAACCACATATTTCTAAAATGAAGTTAAGAGATGAGTAATTAAGGAACTGAGGCATAAGGGAAAAAGAAGAGTTGATTCACACAAATTTAAATTCCTCATAAAACTCTGGTCAGAAACTTTGTCTAAATGATTGATATGGTTTTCAAAGTGATTTAAGTAGTTGACAGAGAAAAAGAAGAGAAAGAAAGTGTTTTCTTATGGTGATGTCAAGCTTGGTAAATGACAGGTTGGTCACAATCTGCATCTTTAAAATACCATAAGCCGTAAAGATTTTTTTTCTGTAAGTAAAAAAAGTAGTGGAAAATATAAAAATTTGCTTTGGAATGGCAACAATATATACCAATGCCATTTTCTGAGAAAGATCTGAGGAAAAATAAAAGAAAAGAATAAAGTTGAAACAGCTCATTTCAAGATGTCTTCATAGCTTTTAGTTCACAAGTCATTTAAAAATACAGTCAGCAATTAAAAAGAACAAAAACCATTGCATATAATAGAAAAAAGCATGAGTTTTCGTACTGAAACTTTAATAGCATGTACTCATAGCAAAGTTAATTAGAACTAAAGAACAGTGAATTTAATGAAATATACACAGAAAGTAATTATTGTGCAACTTTTTACGAATTCTAGAGAATTCCCAAACATTATTTCAGTCACACACCAAGCACTTCTAAATATGGAGTGTTGTCTTAAGTATTTCCATAAAAAAATGAGTAATTTTCTTTTAAATGTGTAAAATTTGTTCTTCTGTCTGCATTTTTGCTGTTTTCTCAGAAATAGACTTTTTGATGCTTTACTAACAATAGCATCTGAACTTTATATACTATTGTTGACTTCAGTCTACATAAAACTATTGCAAGTGAATCTACTCTAGAGTTAATCTCAGGTATTCAAATTAAATATGCATTATTTTATTTTAAACAATAAGCATTATATATTTTCTACAAGTAATATGTCCTGTCACCATAAATGTTAACTCAGGAAATTTATTGGTCACTGGAATTAAGTGACACTAAGCTAAATGAAGTAAACCAAGCCAGTGTCCAGTAGTTCAAAGAGAGAGACAGATCCTACTGGCAAATATTTGCTAAATTGAAGTATATTTTCTATTAATAAAAATTTTTATTCTCTTCTTCTAATTAAATAAAATATAAAATTTTCCAAAATTTGTTGTGTTCTCAGTATATTAATTATTAAATATTATATAAGTTGAGCATTCCTAATCTGCATGTCCAAAGTCCAAAATGCTCCAAATCCAAAACTTTCTCAGAACCAATATGATGCCCTAAGTGGAAAATTTCACACTTAACTTCCTGTGATGTGTTGCAGTCAAAACATCAGTGCACCAAAAATATTATACAAAATTACCTTTAGGTTATGTGACTTTAGTGTATACAAATCATAAGTGATTTGTGCTTAGACATGAATCTCAACCTTACTATATTGAAGGTGTATGGAAATATCCAAAAACTTTATAAATCTGAAATCTGAAACACTTAGAGATAAGGAGTATTAAAACTATAATTTATATAGTACTATTATGGAAATAATTTACCGCTGCACATATTGCTCCATTAAAACTAAATGTATCATGTATGGCTATCACTGCTGCTATATAACACTGCAAATTCTTTTGATAAATGTCCTGGTAAATTGAGTGAAGATTCAAACAAGAAGATGAATACTCATACTAAGCAGTAGAAATGTTAAACCTCTGACGTCTTAAAATGAGTGACGCCTCATTGTGCTATTGTAAACTTAAATATTAGTCCCAAACCACAAAATCTAAAGTCCATTGGAAAGCAAAACCAGGCATGGAGCCAGGCACACAGTTCTCTTCTGCAATTGAAATTTATTTATTAAACACTCGGTGTGCATCTGCTTGCTTAGGTTGTACAGAGTTTGCACAAGTTCTTCTGAGTATTGAAGCTGATCCTGGTTCCTTAAGTACTTCAGAAGTAGTGTTGTCTTTGCTAGAAAAATTAAAATTACTATTACTGTTCCCTGACTCTAGCCTAAATGTTATGAATAAAGATGTTTAGGTTTTCCTTGCTTCATTATCTTCTCAACCGATATACTTAGGGAAGTCAGAACTCTAAAAATTGTAAATCAGGAGAAAGAATTCAATGCCAAGATTCATATTGCTAGTAATAATTTAGTTTCCTTCCTTTCTATTGTTACATTTATATTATTTTTAACTAAATTATTTGTGAGCTGAGTTATTGATCTTTTGGTCTATATCTAAATTATTTTATCATAAAGCTAGAACTAGAAATATATTTTTAAATTTCGCCTGATGTTAATTAATTAATCTGCAAAGCAATTGTTATCACTTAGACAATGTATTCACCTTTTTCCCCAATAGGGAACTGGAACTTAGAGATTTTTATGATCTCACTCAAAGTTTAGTTTTAAGTGGGCAATTTCAACCTTCTCCAGCTTGTTTGACTTGACAAATTTAAATCCATCACTATAATTAGTATGTCATTTATATATCAGAAATATTCTTTTTGCCTATTTAATAATAACTACAAGTATTGAGAGTTTGTTGTGTGACATATAGTCTGTGTAGAGAAAGCTCTGTGTTTACATAGAATATGCTTCTATTCTTCTATATGCTTTACATACATATATATGTATTATATATAATTACAAAATCATTTGAACACATGTGAAATATAGCTTATTAAAATGTTTAAATATTAGCCCCCTCGGAAACAAAGGGGATAAATAATTTCCTAAATTTGTAAGAAGCAGAAAGAAACTTGTGGCTATACAAAACACTCACATACTTGACCTGAACTTATACTCAGTTTTATTATTTTTCAGCCATTTTTAAATGACTGGCATCTAGAAGATACTCAAATAAGACCCATTAATTCTCACAGAATCAAGTAAATTGCCTAACATATAGTAGAGGACCTCCATATAGGCTGAATTGAACACATGATTCAACACATTCTGCTAGAAGTATATTGAGATAATTTTACACATGGAATGGAAGAAAATGCTTCTTTCAAGCCGGAGGTATTTTAATTGTATTTCTAAAAGAGAAAGGCAAGTATCCGTTATACCAGAATTGGATACATACCTGAAAAAATGACAGGGAATCTAAATCCCACCGATTATTTGTGTTTAGAGAAATCAGAGGACAACAATAGTCATGCTGGAAAAACAAAAACTAACATTGTGCTCTAGTTGCTGCACTTAATGCTGTGTCCTTATTTGCAGAAGTACCATTTAAAAGATACCTAACTCATTTTATTTTACTCTATCATTAAATTTGAGTAAATCTTCCATGCATTCTGCTCTCCATGCATTCAAGTATCATTAAATATTCCTTTATATCAGGCCAATGATGAAACAATTGGACATACTCTTTTCTAATATGAGATTACATAGAAAATATTCCTTCCAGTCATTTACCCTAAAGCACTGCAGCCTAGTGATATGGATAGATTCCGTTATGTTTTTTTCTGCTTTATCCTTTTAACAAATATCCTAATTTCATATTAGTATCTCGCAAACTTTAAATGATAAAATAAAAAGAGTTTATCTGGGAATATATATTGGTGGTTAGCATGCATAACTTTCAATCATCCTCATACAAAGTGCTGAGGACTACAATATAATTTAGAGGATGGTAATAAAGTAACTGTTATGTTCTATTATCCCTGATGTCAATAGCAGTGTTGTCAGGCTCAGAAAAGAATAACGTAGGGGCTAATTTGACTGAGTTTTGCTCTTATTTTCTGCCTTTCCACCATTCAACATTTTACTTCATTGATTTCTACTCTGCATGATCTGTACCTTCAGCTACAGTTTGGTGCAGTCATTGGGTAAGAATCTCCATGATAGGTTGACCGTGTTGCTTGACTTGTTCCACTTACCTTGGGTACTCAACTTTCCCCAGGGCAGATGACAAGTGCTATTTCCCTAGAAATTTATGACTCTCTGGACTTTAAAAGAAGATTGCTGTTGCCTTGTTATTTTAGAAAAATACACATAGTTAAACATTAGATTAAAGTTTGATATAGAAATACTGTGTTAACCGGATGGTGATAGCATGATACTGCCTTTTTAAATGTTTTTATTAGTGCATTATAGTTAAACATAATATTGGGATTCATTTTGACATAAACACACGTGTGGAATATCATTTGCTCCAGTTCAGTCTCTAGTACTTCCTCTTTTCCTCCCTCTACATATACATAAAGATGAAATTTACTGTGGTGTATTCATATGTGTAAATTGTATAAGTTGGTCAATTTCATTGCAATGGCCCTCCCCTTTCCCAGTCCTCTTTGCTCCCCCTTTATCCACTTCATCTACTCCACTGTTCTCCTTTCTATTTTTATAGGATTCCCCATCTGCTCCTTTTTTCCATTACTTTGATCTAGCTTTCACATAGTAGAGAAAATAGTCAACCTTTGATTTTCTGAGTCCAGTTTATTTCACCTTAGCACAATGTTTTCCAGTCCCATCCATTTACCAGTAAATGCCATAATTTTATTCTTTTTTAGAGTTGATTAAAACTTCATTGTGCATACGTACCTCATTTTCTTTATTCATTCATCTCTTAATGGATACCTGGCCTGGTTCCATGACTATTGTGAATTGTGCTGCTATAAACCCTGATGTGCCTATATCACTATAATATGCTGACTTTACTTCTTTTTGGATGAATACTGAGGAGTAGGATAACTGGTTCATGTGGTGGTTCCATTCTACTCTTTTGTGGAATTTCCATACTGCTTTCTGGAGTGGTTGCACTAATTTTCACTCCCATGAACAATGTATGAGTACCTATTTCCCACATTCTCACCAGCATTTATTATGGTTTACATTCTTAATGATTGTCATTGTAACTGGAGTGAGATGAAATCTCAATGTACTTTTTTAAAAAATTTTTAATTATTTTTATTTAGCTTTTAATTTTTTACAGACTGCATTTTGATTCATTGTACACAAATGGGGTACATAATTTCATTTCTATGGTTGTACACAATGTAGATTCATACCATTCATGTGATCATACATGTACATTAGGGCAATGATGTCTGTCTCATTCCACCATTTTTCATACCCCCCTCCCTTTCATTTTCTTCTACATTGATTTGCATTTCTCTGATTGATAAGGATACTGAACATTTTTTCACATATTTGTTCATTACTTGTATTTCTTCTTTTGAGAAGTTCCTCTTGAGTTCTTTTGTCTGTTTATTAGTTGGGTTATTTGATTTTTTTTTTTTTAGTGTTTTTTTAGATGTATATTCACGATATTAATCTGCTGTCAGAAAAACAACTGGCAAGAACTTCTCCCAATCTGTAGCCTCTCTCTTCACTCTCTTGTTTCCTTTGCTCTGTGAAAGTTTTAAATTTAATGCTGTCCCACTTATGGATTCTCAGTTTCATTTCTTGCACTTTGCGGGGCTTCTTACGGAAGACATTGCCTATATCAACATGTTGATATTTTGAGCCTCTTTTCTTCCAGCAGTTGCAAAGTTTCTGGTCTAATTCTTAGTTCTTTCATTCACTTTGAGTTGACCTTTGTACAGGGTTCATTCTTCCTCATATGGATATCCAATTTTTTCCAGCACCATTTGTGAAAAAGCCTATCTTTTCTTCAAAGTATGCTTTTGGTACCTTTGTGGAGTATTAGATGACTATGTTTGTCTCTTTGTCTTCTATTCCATTGGTCTTCTTCTGTTATATTGTGAATACTGTGCTGTTTTTATTACTATATCTGTGTAGTGTAGTTTGAGATCAGGTCTTGTGATGCCTTCTGCTGTACTTTTCTTGCTAGTATTGCTTTGGCTATTAGGGATCTCTTAACCTCTCTCCTACTTATGTTTTCTCTAATATTAAGGAATTGACCTGTGAAGAAATGGCAAATGTCAGTCAAAGGAGGGTTTATTAAGCAAAACCAATCAATACAAAAAATACTACCCAAAGCCTGCTGAGTCATACCTCTGGAAGTAGAATTAAAAAAAAAAAAAAAAACTAGCATAAAATGAATTCCCAAAACCCTAATGAGCATCCAGATTTGGGAAACTCTGTTTATTGGTAACTTCCTATTTCCCTCTTGTATTTGCTATTTAAAGATCAAACTCTAGTACAATTAATTTTAAATCTCTGATACGCTGATTGAGATCATAGCTTGGGGCAGTAAACAATTTGAAATCCTTACATCCTGACACACAGGTATGCCATAAAACATGCTCTGAGCAGAATAAGGATCTAGGCACAGGAAATCTGTGTTCCAGGGATTAACTCCACTTCAGGGAAATGTTACAAAGATTAATAGAATGGCTGTGAACTTCAGAAACATAAATGGATTTGAAACACACTGTAGGAGAAGAATTTGAAGAACTCAAATAACCCCAATCCTCTTCTGTTTCCAGGACCACAGATACATAGGGTCTAGCCTTTTGAATTCATTATGCATCTTAATCAGACATAGGAAATTGAATACTGATCCTTAGACACATATATGATCACCCTAATGATCTAAACATACATGTTTGAACATTAAACATCTGCCAGATAAAACACAAAACACTTAGTTAAAATTGGATTTTAGATCAACAACTGATAATTTTTAGAATAAGTGTGCCCTGAATTGCACTTATCTGGATATTCCATGTATTATTTTATATAATATAATACATGTAATATAATGTTTTATATATATATATATGCATATTTCAACTGCTTACAACTTTGCCTTTTTTTGTCTGTAAGAAACTTATAGTCTAAATGACAAAACTAAACACATAAAACAATTGTAAAAAATTTATGCCAAAAATACTAATGCCAAATTGATAAAACTGAAAACAAAATTAATATGGAGAAGTCATTCTTCACTAATGAAATTGATAAAAAATAATGATGATAACTAGTATTTAAGGAAGCCATCTTAAACAATGAGGGGGGGTAAAACTGTTATATTTCTAAGTATGATTTGTTAGTGGTATTAAAATCATGAAAATATAAATGTTTTGTCTAAGAATTTAGGCTAAGGAAATAAAGATGTGTACAAAAGCTACATGTCACAGTGTTTGTGACATGTAGTACATGTATATTACTAAAAAGGGATTAAAAAATGAGTAGACTCATCACTAAAAATCACATTGAAAAGAATCCAAAGAAAATTTTTTTCATATTATTTGGTTATGTTAAAAGAATCAATAGTATAATCTTGAATTTGTTTTTTAAGTAAAATATACAATCAATTATGACTATAAATATAACTATAAAAGCACACTAATGGCAAAGATTTTTTTTCTATTTTTATTAGTTTTTTCAGTTATACATGACAGTAGAATTCACTTTGACATAATTTTAAAAGTATGCCTACATTTTGTTCAAATTCAGTCTTCAGTACCTCCATTCTCCTCCCTTTCCCTCTCTACACCCGCTGCTCCCTTTCCTCAACTCTACTGATCTTTCTGCCACTGACCACAGTTATTTTTTAACTAGGTTCTCAAGGATGTACATGATGGTGAGATTCACTCTGATATATACATAGATGTCCTTTTCCCATTCCTCCTGCCTGTCCTTCATTCCCTATTGTCTAATACACTGAAATTCTGTTCTTTTTTTTACACCTCACCCCTTATTTTGAATTAGCATCCACATATCAGAGAAAACACTAAAAAATTTTTGGGGGGATTGGCTTATTTTACTTAGCATAATATGTTCAGATTTATCTATTTTCCATCAAAAGCCAAAAAGTTCATCTTTGCTGCTGAGTATATTCTGTTGTGTATTGATACCACATTTTCTTTATCCGTTCACTTGTTGGAGGGCACATAGGGTGACTCCATAGTTTACTACTGTGTATTGGGCTGCTATAAACATTGATGTGGCTGTGTCACTGTACTATGCTAATTCTAAGTCCTTTGGGTATATACTGAGGAGTAGGATAACTGGGTCAAATGGTGGTTCCATTCCTAGTTTTTGTAGGAATCTCCATATTGCTTTCTAGAGTGGTTGTACCAATTTGCAGTCTCACCAAAAATGTGTGAGTGTGCCTTTTCCTCCACATCCTTGCCAATATTATTGTTACTTGTATCCTTGATAATTGCCATTCTGACTAGAGTGAGATGAAATCACAGTATAGTTTTAATTTGCATTTCTCTAATTGCTAAAGATACCGAACATTGTTTCATATATTTTTTGTTTGTTCATATTTCTTCTATTGAGATGGGACTGTAGTTCCTTTGTCCAGTTGTTGATTGAGTTATTATTATTTTGAGGGCATGTTAAGTTTTTTGACTTTTTTGTATATCCTGGATAATTGAAGCCCTAAATAAGGAGCAGGTGGCAAAGATTTTTTTTTTCCCATTTCATAGGCTCTCTCTTCACATTCTTGTTTTCTTTGCAGTGAAGAAACTTTTTAATTTTATGTCATCTTATTTTTTGATTTTTCATTTTATTCTTGTGGTTTAGGAAGCTAGATAAAGAAGTCAGTGTCTGAGATGACATGTTAGAGTATTGGGCATACTTTTTCTTCTGCAAGGTGCAGTGTTTCTGGTATAATTTCTAGATCTTTGAACCATTTTTAGTTGAGTTTTGCAACATATGGATTTCCAGTTTTCCCAGCACCATTTAGTGAAGAGACTATCTTTTCTCCAAAGTATGTTTATGGTGCCTTTGTCTAGTATGAGATAACCACATTTATGTGGGTTTATCTCTGTGCCTTCTAATCTATTCCATTGGTCTTCATGTCCATTTTGGTGCCAATACCACAATGTTCTTTTTTTTTTTTTTGAACTATATCTTTGATATAGTAATTTGAGGTCCAGTATTGTGATGTCTCCTGATTCAATTTTCTCACTAAGGATTGCTTTGGCTATTCTGTGCCTCTTATTTTTCCAAATGAATTTCATGACTATGTTTTCTATTTCTATGAAGAAAGTCAACAGAACCTTCATAGAAATTGCATTAAATCTGTACAGTGCTTTTGGTAGTATGATCATTTTGAAAATGTTAATTCTCCCTATCCAAGAACATGGGAGATCATTTCATCTTCTAAAGTCTTTTCTCATTTCTTTCTTTATTGTTCTAAGTTTTCTCTGTAGATGTCCTTCACCCCCTTTTATTGGATTGATTCCCAAGTAATTTATTTTTAATTTTTGAGGATATTGTTAATGTAATACTTTTTTGAATTTCTTTATCAGCAGATTTATCATTGGAATACAGGAATGTGTTTGATTTATGGGTATTGATTTTGTATTCTTCTAGTTACTGAATATAATTATAAGTTCTAGTTTTGCCCTAACTCATTCTATGAAGCTACTGTCACCCTGATACCACAAGCAGACAAAGACACATCAAGGAAAGAAAACTTCAAACCAATATCCCTCATGAACATTAATAAAAAAACAATAAAATTTTGACAAATCACATACAAAAACATATTAAAAATATAATGCACTATCATTAAGTGGGGTTCATCCCAGGGATGCAAGTTTGCTTCAACATACAGAAATCAAGAAATGTAATTCATCACCTCAATAGACTTAAAGACAGAAATCACTTAATTATTTCAATAAGTGCAGAAAAAGCATTTGACAAAATACAGCATACATTCATGTTCAAAATGCTAGAAAAACTAGGGATAGAATGAACATACCTCAACATTGTAATGGCCATATGTACTAAACTAAAAGCCAACATCATTCTAAATAGAGAAAAATTGATATCATTCTCTCTTAAAATTGGAACAAGACAGAGATGCCCTCTTTCAGCTATTCAAAATAGTCATGGAAACTCTAGCCAGAGCAATTAGATAGGCAAAAGAAATTGAAGGGATATGAAAAGGAAAAGAACTCAAACTATCCCTTATTTGCTGACAACATGGTTCTATATTTAGAAGACCCAAAATACTACACCAGAAAATGTCTTGAACTTATAAATGAATTCAGCAAAGTAGCAGTATATAAAATTAACACCCACAAATCAACAGTGGTTCTCTACATCAGTGATGAATCGACTAAAAGAGAAATTAGGAAAATGATCCCTTTTAAAATAGCCTCAAAAAATAAAATATTTGGGAATCAATCTAACAAAAGAGGTGAAAGACCTCTATAATGAAAACTACAGAAAGCTTAAATATTGAAAGCAAAGAGCTTCTTTAGAACATGTAAAAATCTTCCATGTTCTTGATAGGCAGAATTAATATGGCTAAAATTACCATGCTACCAAAAGCACTATACAGATTCAGTGCAATTCCCATCAAAATTCCAATGGCATTCTTCATACCAGTAGAGAAATCCCTACAGAATAGCCAAAGCAATTCTTAGTGAGAAAAGTGAAACATGAAGCATCACAAGACCAGATGTTAAATTGTACTACAGACTATAGTAACAAAACAGCATGGTATGGGCACAAAAACACACTTGAAGACCAATGGAACAGAATAGAAAAGACGTGGACGAACCCACATAAATACTGTTATTTCATACTAGACAAAGGTGCCATAAACATTCATTGAAGAAAAATAGCCTCTTCAAAATATGATACTGGGAAAACTGGAAATCCATATGTAGCAAATGAAATTTAACCCCTCTATCTCACCATGCACAAAAGTCAAGTCAAATCAGATCACAGAACTATGCATTATACCATAGACCCTTCACCTATTAGAAGAAAAAGTAGGTCCAAATCTCCATCATGCCAATGTAGGAACTGAATTCCACAAGAAGACTTGTAAAGCACGAGAAGTAAAGTCAAGGATCAATAAATGGGATGGTGTCAAAATAAAAACTTCATAGCAAAGGAAATAAGAATGTGAAGAGAGAGTCTACAGAATGGGAGAAAATATTTGCCACCTGCACTTCAAATAGAACATTAATACCCAGGAAATATAAAGAGCTCAAAAAAATTAACACCAAAAAAACAAATAACCCAATCAAGAAATGTTTTTTCTAAATATAGACTCGTGTCATCAGCAAACAGATCATTTGAGCTCTTTTTTATCTGTTCACATTCCTATAATTTTCTTCTCTTGCCTAATTCCTCTGGTGAGAGAGTCAAGCCCTATATTGAATAGGAGTGGTAAAAGTGGGCATTCCTGTCTTCTTTCTGTTTTTAGAGGAAATGCTTTCAGTTTGTATTCATTCAGAATAATTTTTGCCTTGGGTTTGTCATATATAGCTTTTAAAATGTTGAGGTATTTTGTTTCTATTACTAGTTTTTTTAGTGTTTTGTACATGAATAGATGCTGTAATGTGTCAAAAGCTTTTTATGAATCTATTACAATAAATTTTGTGATTCTTGTCTTTAAGTCTATTTATGTGGTGAATTATATTTATTGATTTCCATATGTTAGGTCAACCTTGCATCCCTGGAAAGAACCCAACTCGATCATGGTGTACTATCTTTTTAATAAGTTTTTATGCAAATTGCAAGTATTTTATTTAGAATTTTTACATCTAAGTTCCTCAGGAATCTTGGTCTGAAGTTTTCTTTCCTTGATGAGTCTTTGTCTGGTTTTGGTATCAGGGTGATACTAATTTCAAAGAATGAGTTAGGAAAAGTTTTCTCCTTTTCCACTTCATGGAATAATTTGAGGAAGATAGACGTTAGTACTTCATTGAAGGTCTGGTAGAACTCTGCTGAGAATCCATCTGGTCCAGGGATTTTATTGCTGGTTGAAATTAATCAATTTAAATTTTCTATGTCATCCTGATCCAATATGGGTAAGTCTCTAGAAATTTGTCTATGTCTTTAAATTTTTCTATTTTATTGGAGTATTAATTTTCAAAATCATTTCTGAGAATTGTCTGTATTTCAGTAGTATCTGTGCTGGTATTTCCTTTTTCATTTCAGATTATAGTTATTTGAGTTTTTCCCTTTTTTTTTTTTTCCCTTTAACTTGGCTAAGGGTTTATCAATGTTGTTTATCCTTTCAAAAAACTAACTTTTTGTCTTGTTGATCTTCTGAACTTTTTAAAATCTCAATTTCATTGACTTCATCTGTGATTTTAATTGTTTCCTCTCTTCTCCTGATTTTGGTGTTGGTTTGTTCTTCTTTTTCTGGGGCCTTGAGGTGCTATGTTAGAGTACTTGTTTGTTATACTTCCACTTTTAATCCACGAGCTCAATGCTATCTACTTTCCTCCTAGAACAATTTTCATAGTGTCCCAGAGATTTAGATATGTTTTGTTGCTATTATCATTTACATCTAAGTATTTTTTAAAATTTCTCCCCTGATTTCTTTTGTTATCCATTTGTCATTTAAAGGTGTATTATTTAGTTTCCAGGTGTTAGAGTAATTTCTACTTTTTACCTTATCACTGATTTCTAATTTCATTTCATTACTATATGATACAATGCAAGGTATTAGCTCTGTTTTCTTGTACTTACTAAGACCTGCTTTGTGGCCTATAATATGGTCAATTTTAGACAATCTTTGATGTGTTGCTGAGAAGAAAGTGAATTCAGTCATTGATAGAAATATTTTCTAGATGTTTGTTAAGTCCAAATTATTAATTGTATTGCTTGTTTTATAGAATCTTTGATTTTATCTGGATAATCTATCCAGTGATAAAGGAGGTGCGTTAAATTCACCCAGTATTATTGTATTGAGTTCTATTTGATTTTTGAAATGAAGGGTTTGTTTGATGTTTGTAGATGCTCCATTTTGGGGGGCATAAGTATTTATTATTGTTATATTTTCTTGATGTATAATTCCCTTAAACAGTATGAAATGTCCTTCTTTGTTCCTTCTGATTAACTTGAAGTTCACTTTATCTGAAGATAGAAACTCCTGTTTGTTCATGAGATCCATGTGAATGGTATGTTTGTTTTCATTCTTTTCCCTTAAGTGTGTGGTTATTTTTGCCTATGGGGTGAGTCTTTTTGAGACAGCATATGATTGGGTCTTGTTTTTTTAATCCAGTTTGCCTGTCAATGTTTTTTAATTGGTGAATTTAGACTATTTGCTTTCAATGACATTATTGAAAAATGATTTTTTTTCAGTGTTTTGTTTATTTCTAGTTTTCAATTTGAATTAGTTTTTTCTTTTGTTAATTTTTAAAATTTTATTTGTTCTTGATAGTTGTACATGACAGTAGAATGCATTTATATGTTTTGATAGATCATATACAAATAGACTGTAATCTCTCATTTTTCTGATATACATATTGCAGAATCACATCGGTCATGCAATCATTCAAGTACATGATGTAATAATGTCTATTTCACTGTACTATCATTATTCAAGTGTCATTTCTTCCTTTGCTGGCTTTCAATTTTATTTTTCATTTTTCCTAATGAAATGTTTTATTGAAGTATTTTTTGTAGAACAAACTTTCTAGTTGTGAATTCCTTTAACTTTTGTTTGTCATGGATGGCTTTTATTTCATTAATTGTGAAGCTTAATTTTGCTTGAAATAGTATTCTTGGTATTTATCCATTATGTTTCAGAGTTTGGTATGTGTTATTCCAGACCTGCTAGCTTTAGTGATCTGGCTTCAGAAAATAGGTGCAATCTGAATTTGCTTACCTCTAAATGTGACCTGTTGTTTTTCTCAAGCAGACTTTAAAATTCTATTCTTGTCCTGTATGAATACAGGATTCTGGAGTTATGGGGACATTGAGGCTTCCACCAAGATTTCAAAGGAAGGACTTGGAACCTGAACAAAGTGCAGCAGGGTTGGCATCCCTGCAGACACTCCCTGAGAAGGTAAAGAGTGGAGATTTGAAGAGGAAGCAGAAACTGCAGCAGAGAGCCCTGATTAAGAAATGCCAATCATTGGGGACATCATCCCAGGAAAGCTGCAGGAATCAAGCACAAGCCAAGCCAAGAGAGAAGCCACTTGGCCTGCAATCAACAAAGCCACAGGGGTGGAGCTATACAAGTCCTTTGAAGAGAAGATCTTGATGCCTTGTGCCCCAGATGTGGGACATGGAACTACAGGACTTGTTTGACCAACTGGATTTCAATTTTGCTTTGGTTCTGTACCTTCATTCTATGCTCCCAATTTTGTGAATGGAAATGTTTACTCTGTACCATGATATATTGGATACTTGTAAATTACTTTGAATTTTACAGGAGCTCACAAAGTGAGATTACCTTGAGCCTCAGAGAAGATTTTGGATTGAAGTTTGAGCACTCTCAGGACTGTTGAGACTACGGGGACTCTTGGGAATGGTCTAAATGCATTTTGCATTGTCAGATGAGTGCGAATTTTGGGGGGCCAGGAGTGGAATGTTATGGTTTGGATGTAAGGTGTCGCCCAAAAGCTCACAATGCAAAAAGACAATGCAAGAAGCTTTGAAGGAGAAATGATTGAGTTTTATCCCTAAACAAATCAGTGAATTAATCCCTGAAAGGATTAACTGAGTGGTACCTAGAGGCATGTGGGGTGTGCCTGAAGGAAGTGGTTCTCTGGGGGTGGGGCTATGGGGTATGTATTTTGTATTGGAAGAGTGTAGTCTCTCTCTTGCTTTCTGATCATCATGTGGGCTGGTTCCCTGTGCCATAGTCTTCCACCATGATGTCCTGCCTCACTTTGAGTCCCAGGAATGGAGCCTGTTCTCTGTGGATTAAGACCTCTGAAATCATGAACACTTAAATACACTTTTTTTCCTCTACAATTGTTCTGGTTGTGTCTTTTAGTCACAGCATAAAAAAGCTGACTAAAACACAAAGTATTCAAAATATTAGCTGAGTATTTTACTGAAAATGAGATAGCTGTTGCTTTTTTAGTCTATGTCATTTTTATGCATGTGACAACATTTGGAAGTCTGCCACTAAATCAAGCCAAATTGATTTTCACTATCAAGGTTATCCCTGCTGAGTGTTTGCACATACCTGGATTTTACTACCACATACGGAGATAATCTGCATTCTCCAGGAAATCCAGAAGAGAAACACAATACACTGTTCCAAAATTTCTTTTTATCATAAATGTGCTTAGTTCCTTACAACCAGAAGATTTGGATAAGTATTTTTTTAACAAATTACATTAATTTTACAAGTAGTTTTGTTATTATGGATTTGGCAGTGATCAACATATTCATTCAATTGAAATAAAATAAAGCATTTTACCAGAATTTACTTAATGAAAATCAATAAACTTTGCTTATTTGCCAGTTGTTTTCTCCTCAAGATGCCCAGGGCAACTAACTTGTGGAATGATAATATATTAACCCATCCAAACTAAGTTACTAGGACATTTGAAATTGTTATTTTTTAAAAAATCTGAATTAACTTTGAAAGTTCTATTACTAATTATTTGGGTCTCTGCTACCATGGCAAATGCCAACCATGTTGGTTTTTTCTGAAATGCCTCATTTCATTCACCCACAGTTTTTTCAGCATGCCTAGGATACAAAGTTGCCAATAACCATATTAAGGCTGAAGATTTTTTTGGTTCATGGGTCTATTATTTGTTTCATTTTCATTAGTTGTTCAACCTTAATACTTCAAGTAAAGGAAAACATGGTACCATTATAGCATTTACCTGGAACGCTTGAGAAATAAAGTCATATTTCAGGATATATATATATATATATATATATATATATATATGTAGAAAACAGAGTGCGGCGTGCTCCGGCCAGCAAGTGGCTTCAGGGACCAGGACAGGGCAGTCAGAGACTTCCCCAAGCAGCCTGGACCCCTGCAGTGGGAGGCGCCTTTCAAGGCTAGCTTCTCGGAGCAGACCGCCCAGTGAGAGTCTTTCGACATACAGCCAGCCACAAGTCCGTGAGCCAACTGAGAGCTTTGATCCGCAAGCAGCCTCTGGGATCAGGGCAGGGCAGCCAGAGAATTCTCCAGGCGGCTCTGCCCACTCCGGCCGCAGGCTTTTACCATGGGGCGATCCAAAATGGCGGACTAGAAGGTGACTGTATGCCCAGTCGCTCCAGAACCCAGGAGTTAAGAAGGGGAGGCATTGAGAGGCTCGGACTAAAATAGAGCCACGTGTGAGTCTCCCCCACTGGGCGAAACTTGGCCTGGGTGGCAGGCACAGATAGGGGTGGCTTATCAGAGCAGGGCAGGGCAGCTAGAGTCTTCCCCAGGTAGCCTTCCACACTTGGGTGGTGGGCTCCTCCCACACGGCCAGCTGCACGGTGCAGGCCCCCAGTGAGAGCCTTTCCGCACAGAGCCAGCTCCAAGCCCTGGAACCAGTAGGGGGCTAGGGGCAGCTTTCTTCAGAAGCACTGCATTATCAAGTTCCTCCAAGACTTCAGGCTACTGAAGGCTGGGAGGTGATACACTGGAAATCTACCAGGACACTATAAGCCAATAGAGGAAATCTGCAATATCTCAGGGTCCCACTGACAGCTGACCAATATGAGAAAACAAGGGAAGAAAATGTCCCAAACAAACCTAGATACTACATCAATAAAACCCAATGACAGCACAGCAGAAGAAATGTCAGAAAGGGAGTTCAGAATGTACATAATTAAAACAATCAGGGAAGCAAATGAAGAGATGAAAGAGCAAATGCAGGCATTGAAGGAGGAGATGAAAGAACAAATGCAGGCGTTAAATGATCACACCAATCAACAGTTAAAAGACCAAATACGGGAAGCAAGAGATCATTTCAAAAAAGAGTTAGAGATACTGAAAAAAAAAAAAAAAAACTGAAATCCTTGAAATGAAGGAAACAATAAACCAAGTTAAAAACTCCATAGAAAGCATAACCAATAGGATAGAACACCTGGAAGACAGAACCTCAGACATTGAAGACAAATTATTTAATCTTGAAAACAAAGTTGGCCAAACAGAGAAGATGGTAAGAAATCATGAACAGAATCTACAAGAACTATGGGATATCATGAAAAGGTCAAAATTAAGAATTATTGGGATTGAGGAAGGCTTAGAGAAACAAACCAAAGGAATGAACAATCTATTCAATGAAATAATATCAGAAAATTCCCCAAATCTGAAGAATGAAATGGAAAACCAAGTCCAAGAGGCTTATAGAACTCCAAATATACAAAATTACAACAGACCCACACCAAGGCACATTACTATGAAAATACCTAACATACAAAATAAAGACAGAATTTTAAAGGCCGTGAGAGAAAAGAATCAAATTACATTCAAAGCAAAACCAATAAGAATATCAGCAGATTTTTCAATCCAGACCCTAAAAGCTAGAAGTGCCTGGAACAACATTTACCAAGCCCTGAAAGAAAGTGGATGCCAAACAAGAATCTTATACCCAGCAAAACTTACCTTCAAATTTGACAATGAAATAAGATCCTTCCATGATAAACAAAAGCTAAAGGAATTTACAAAAAGAAAGCCAGCATTACAGAACATTCTCAGCAAAATATTCCATGAGGAAGAGATGAAAAACAACAATGCAAATCAGCAACAGGAGGCACTAACCTAAAGGAATAGCCAAATAAAGGAGAAACCAAATCATGTCAAAAAACAAATATGAGTCAAATGCCTGGGAATACAAATCATATCACAACAATAACCCTGAATGTTAATGGCCTGAACTCATCAATCAAAAGACATAGACTGGCAGATTGGATTAAAAAGAAAGATCCAACAATATGCTGCCTGCAAGAGACTCATCTCATAGAAAGAGATACCCATAGACTAAATGTGAAAGGATGGGAAAAAACATACCATGCACATGGACACAGCAAAAAAGCTGGAGTATCCATCCTCATTTCAGATAATGTGGACTTCAAACCAAAACTAGTCAGAAGGGATAAAGAAGGACATTACATACTGCTTAAGGGAAGCATAAATCAACAAGACATAACAATCATAAATATCTATGCCCCGAACATTGGCTCATCCACGTACGCCAAACAAATCCTTCTCAATTCCAGAAATCAAATAGACCACAACACAACAATACTAGGCAACTTTAACACACCTCTCTCACTACTGGATAGATTGTACAAACAAAAATTGAATAAAAAAACCATAGATCTCAATAACACAATCAACAATTTGAACTTAATGGACATATATAGAATATACCATCCAACAAAGAACAAATACACTTTCTTCTCAGTAGCACATGGATCCTTCTCTAAAATAGACCATGTTTTATGCCACAAAGCTACTGTTAGCAAATACAAGAAGATAGAGATACTACCTTGTACTCAATCAGATCATAATGGATTGAAATTAGAAATAAATGACAGAATAAAAAACAGAAACTTCTCCAATACCTGGAGACTAAATAATACACTATTATATGATGAATGGATAACAGAAGACATCAGGAGGGAAATAAAAAAAAATTCTTAGAAGTAAAAGAGAACAAAGACACATTGTATCAAAATCTCTGGGACACTATGAAAGCAGTACCTAGAGGAAGATTTATTTCATGGGGCGCATTCAAAAAAAGAAGTAGAAATCAACAAATAAACGACTTAACACTACAGCTGAAAGCCCTAGAAAAAGAAGAGCAGACCAATACCAAAAGTAGTAGAAGACAGGAAATAGTGAAAATCAGAGCGGAAAACAACGAAATTGAAACAAAAGAAACAATTGGAAAAATTAACAAAATAAACAGTTGGTTCTTTGAAAAAATAAACAAAATTGATAAACCCTTAGCCACAATAACAAAGAGAAAGAGGGAGAAACCTCAAATTACTAAAATTTGGAATGAACAAGGAAACATCACAACAGACACGAGTGAAATACAAAACATAATTAGAAGCTATTTTGAAAATCTATACTCCAACAAAACAGAAAACCTCGAAGACATCAACAAATTTCTAGAGACATATGAATTACCTAAACTGAACGAGGAGGACATACACAACATAAATAAATCAATTTCAAGCAATGAAATAGAAGAGGTCATCAAAAGCCTACCAATAAAGAAAAGTCCGGGACCAGATGTGTTCTCAGCCGAGTTCTACAAAACCTTTAAAGAAGAGCTCATTCCAATACTCCTCAAAGTATTCCATGAAATAGAAGAGGAGGGAACCCTCCCAAACTCGTTCTATGAAGCCAATATCACCCTGATACCTAAACCAGACAGAGACACATCGAGGAAAGAAAATTTCAGACCAATATCCTTAATGAACATCGACGCAAAAATTCTCAACAAAATTTTAGCAAATCGCATACAAATATATATTAAAAAGATAGTGCACCACAACCAAGTGGGTTTTATCCCAGGGATGCAAGGTTGGTTCAACATTCGGAAATCAATAAATGTCATTCACCATATCAACAGACTTAAAGTTAAGAATCACATGATTATTTCGATAGATGCAGAAAAAGCATTCGATAAAATACAGCATCCCTTCATGCTCAAAACACTAGAAAAAATTGGGGTAGTGGGAATATTCCTTTACATTATCAAGGCCATCTACACTAAGCCCATGGCCAATATCATTCTAAATGGTGAAAAACTGAAAGCGTTCCCCCTAAAAACGGGAAAAGGCAGGGATGTCCTCTTTCACCACTTCTATTCAACGTCGTCCTTGAGACTCTAGCCAGAGCAATTAGACAAACCAAAGAAATTAAAGGGATACAAATTGGAAAAGAAGAACTCAAACTATCCCTATTCGCTGATGACATGATTATGTATTTAGAGGAACCTGGAAATTCCACCAGAAAACTTTTAGAACTCATAAGTGAATTCAGTAAAGTAGCAGGTTACAAGATCAATGCTCATAAATCCAATGCATTTTTATACATAAGTGATGAATGTTCAGAAAGAGAAATTAGGAAAACTACCCCATTCACAATAGCATTGAAAAAAATAAAATACTTGGGAATCAATCTCACAAAAGAGGTGAAAGACCTCTACAATGAGAACTACAGAACACTAAAGAAAGAAATTAAAGAAAACCTTAGAAGATGGAAAGATCTCCCATGTTCCTGGATAGGCAGAATTAATATTGTCAAAATGGCCACACTACCTAAAGTGCTATACAGATTCAATGCAATTCCAATCAAAATCCCAATGATGTACCTTGCAGAAATAGAGCAAGCAAATATGAAATTCATCTGGACGAATAAAAAGCCTAGAATAGCTAAAGCAATCCTCAGTAGCAAGAGCGAAGCAGGGGGTATTGCATACCAGATCTTCAACTCTACTACAAAGCAATAGTAACAAAAACGGCATGGTATTGGTACCAAAATAGACAGATAGATCAATGGTACAGAATAGAGGACATGGACACAAACCCAAATAAGTACAATTTTCTCATACTAGACAAAGGTTCCAAAAATATGCAATGGAGAAAAGATAGCCTCTTCAACAAATGGTGCTGGGAAATCTGGAAATCCATATGCAACAGAATGAAACTAAACCCCTATCTCTCACCCTGCACAAAACTCAACTCAAAATGGATCAAGGACCTCAGAATCATACCAGAGACCCTGCATCTCATAGAAGAAAAAGTAGGTCCAAATCTTCAATTTGTTGGCTTAGGATCAGACTTCCTTAACAAGACTCCCATAGCACAAGAAATAAAAGCAAGAATCAACAACTGGGATAGATTCAAACTAAAAAGCTTCCTCTCAGCAAAGGACACTATCAGCAATGTGAAGAGATAGCCTACAGAATGGTAGAATATCTTTGCCAACCATACTTCAGATAGAGCACTAATTTCCAGAATCTATAAAGAACTCAAAAAACTCTACGCGAAGAATACAAATAATCCAATCAACGAATGGGCTAAGGAAATTAACAGACACTTCACAGAAGAAGATGTACAAGCAATCATCAGATATATGAAAAAATGTTCAACATCCCTAGTAATAAGGGAAATGCAAATCAAAACTACCCTAAGATTTCATCTCACCCCAATTAGAATGGCGATTATCAAGAACACAAGCAACAATAGGTGTTGGCGAAGATGTGGTGAAAAAGGAACACTCATACATTGCTGGTGGGGTTGCAAATTAGTGCAGTCACTCTGGAAAGCAGTATGGAGATTCCTCAGAAAGCTTGGAATGGAAACACCATTTGACCCAGCTATCCCACTCCTTGGCCTATACCCAAAGGACTTAAAATCAGCATACTACAGAGATACAGCCACATCAATGTTCATTGCTGCTCAATTCACCATAGCCAGATTGTGGAACCAACCTAGATGTCCTTCAGTTGATGAATGGATAAAGAAACTGTGGCATATATATACAATGGAATATTACTCCGCAATGAAGAATGATAAAATTATGGCATTTGTAGGCAAATGGATGAAATTGGAGAATATCATTCTAAGTGAGATAAGCCAATCTCAAAAAACTAAAGGACAAATGATGTCGCTGATAAGCAGATGAGGACATATAATGGGTGGTGGGAGGGGTTAGCATTAGGTTTAGTGTTAGGTTTAGGGTTAGGGACAAGGAGTGTGGTAAGAGTGAAGGAAAGAAGGACTGTATAGAGGGAAAAGATGGGTGGGACGGGTGGGGGGGGAGGGAAAAAAATAATGAATCAAACATCATTGCCCTATGTAAACGTATGATTACACAAATGTATGCCTTGACTCCATGTACAAATAGAGAAACAACATGTATCCCATTTGTATACAATAATAATAAAAAAAAAGAAAAGAAAAAAATAAGTAGAAAACAAATGAAATTAAAGTGGTTACTACCAATTCAATGTGATTCTGTAAATTTTTGTGAACTCATAATTTTTCCAAGTGTTTAAACATCAATTCTCATAAATCCTGCTAGCAAATTTTTCCTCTAAGAAATATTGTGTAAAGTTTTGTAAGTTCTTTATAAATTTTGAAGGTAAGTGCTCTATCTGATGTGTGTGTGTGTGTGTGTGTGTGTGTTTAAAATATTTTCTCCCATTCTGTAGGCTCTCTTTTCACAGTATTGACTGTATCCTTTGCTGAAAAAAAAGTGTTTAATACAAAGAATCCAATCAATAAATGGGTCAAGGAACTGGACAGACACTTTACAGAAAAAGACATACAGGCAATTAATAAATACATGAAAAAGTGTTCAACAGCTCTAGTAATTAGAGAAATGCAAATTAAAACAACTCTAAGATTTCATCTTACTCCAATTAGAATGGCTATTATCAAGAACACAAATAATAATAGATGTTGGTGTGGATGTGGGGAAAAAGTCACACTTTTACATTGCTGGTGGAATTGCAAATTGGTGCAGCCACTCCAGAAAGCAGGGTGGAGAATCCTCAGAAAAATTGGAATGGACCCACCTTATGATCCAGTTATCCCACTCCTTGGTTTATATCCAAAGGACTTAACATTAGCATACTACAGCAATGCAGCCACATCAATGTTTATAGCAGCTCAATTCACAATGGCTAGATTGTGGAAACAACCTAGATGCCCTTCAGCAGATGAATGGATAAAGAAACTGTGGTATATATACATAACAGAATATTATTCAGTCATAAATAATAATAATATTATGGTATTTGCAGATAAATGGATGGTATTGGAGAATATCATGCTAGGTGAAATAAGTCAATCCCCCAATACCAAAGGCCAAATGTTTTCCCTGGATAAGTGGATGATGATATATAATGCGGGGGGTGAGAGAAGAATGGAGGAACTTTAGATTACATAGAGGGAAATGAGGGGGGTATGAAAAATGGTGGAATGAGACAGACATCATTAACCTATGCACATGTATGATTACATGAATGGTATAAAATTACATCATGTGCAACTTTAGAAATGAAATGATATACCTCATTTGTGTACAATGAATCAAAATACAGTCTGTAAAAAAAAACATTAAAGGTTGTATTTTAAATAGAAAAAAAGAAATACTGTGGTTAATCCTTGATTATATTTTTACTTAAACTTAGACATAGGATTTTTTGAAAATTCTTATCATTTATGATTTTCCTGACCTGAAACCTAACATTGAAATATCAATCTTATTAATAATTAGACTTGTAGAGGTTTGCTCTGAGATAGGATTTAGAGTTACTGACTTAGAATGTGCTATTTTCACTGTTTGTTAAATATCCATTCTATAAAGTATGTTCTTCTGATCACTTTTGTTTACTGAGATATTAAATAGTAACTATTCCTTTCAAAAAGTGTAATTTAAGTGGGGCACGGTGGCACATACCTGTAATCCCAGCAGCTCAGGAGACTGAGGTAGGAGGATTGGAGTTCAAAGCCAGCCTCAGCAAAAGTGAGGTGCTAAGCATCTCAGTGAGACCCTGTCTTTAAATAAAATACAATATAGGGCTGGGGATGTGACTCAGTGGTCGTGTGCCCCTGAGAGTTCAATCCCCAGTACAAAAAATAAAAAGCATAATTTAAGAATCACAGCAAGGATTAATACAACATAATAGGAATAATATAATTTAGTCTGCTTTTTATGTGAACATTAAAATATTATGTCCAAGGTGAGCATGGTAAAACCAATAACTAAGGGAGATATATCATTTAGGGCATTGTGGAGTTATAGCAGAAACTTGGGAATTAAATATTTTGGGGAAGTGCTAAGGATTGAACCCATGACCTCATTCACACTAGGTAGGGCAAGTGCTCCACCTTTGAGCTATATTGACAACCCTAATTTAAATATTTAAAAATATCTTCAGAACATATAATATATACATATTAAAGCTTTGAAGAACATCACTGAAACTTAATCAAATAAGTTGCTATTGAATTCCTAGTTTGTTTAATTTACTGATATCTACTATGAGTCAGGCACTGTGTTGAGAACTAGGGTTTCCAGGACACAAAAATAAAGGTCACTTAAAGATTATTGTGATTATTTAGGTAAGAGATGAATCATCAGAAAAAGTGTTGACTAGTGCTTCGATAATGGGCTACACTTTCTTTAAAATACACACGTTTTGAATTAAGAATGGAATGCAATTTTACTTTCCTATGTTTGGAGGTGACAAAAAATAGACTTGATTCACAGGTATTTTGTTCACAGTTCATGAGCTTCTTAAGTGTCTTCAGTATTTTAAACATACCTCCATTGAGATATACAAAATTTCCATCACCAGAAACCTCTCTTTTTAGTCATTCACAGCAATCATCACTAGTCACCTCCAACATAGGAAACTACCATTGCCTTCGACTCTTAATTCTATCCCTGAACTTAAACAGAATAATGTGTATGTACTCTTTCATACATGACTTACAAACCCTACATTGTTTTAGAGTTTCATCCACATCATTGTATAAAACAGTAGATGGTCCCTTTAACGTCTGAGCGCTCCATTGTATAAATGTAACATAATTTATTTATCCATTTTCCTGATGACAAACATCTGCAATGGTTAGAGCTCTTATGGATAAAACTTCTATGACGTTTGGGTACAGGACTTTTTTGGGTACAAGACATACATTTATTTTCATTACTCTGGGAGCGCAATGGCTGTGTCATAGGGTAGACATATGTTCAACTCTGAAAAAGTACCACACATTTTTTCCAAACTCCCTACGAAATGCTTATATTTTACTAGGTTTCCAATAGCTATACATCCTTTTTAACATGTAGTATTCAACCTTTTAAAATGTTTTCTATTTGATTTGTTAAGTATTGGCATCTCTTTGTGGTTTTAATTTGCACTTGCTGAATATCGAAGGATGTGGAGAACATCTTATTTGCTTTTATTTTTATTTGCTTTCAGAAATTCATATATATTCTGTTGGGGGACTTCAGTCAGACCTTTTTGCATGCTTATTGGATTGTTTCTTTTTCAGTATTGATTTATAAAATTGTTAAATATTGTGGACCTGAATCTTGTGTCAGCTGTAATATTACAAACCTTTCCTCCCAGGCATGGCCGCACCCTTCGTTTTTAATGATTTCATTGGATTAAGTAAGAGACATTAAGTGTTTTTCATGCTCACTTTAGATTTATTTTTTAATAAATTTCTTATTTAGAAATAATTTTGTCTTTATATAAAAACTATAAAGATTGCATACATAGTTCCTAGATAACCCTCACCCAAGGAGACATTAATCTCAATGACTTAGGACTGATAATTCCCCCTACGATGACTTCATCAACACAGAGGTCACAGAGTATGCACTAGGTTTTATTCTAGAAGAACTGATGTTTTAGCATTTTTATTTAAAAATTCATGATTTGTCCTGAATTCATTTTTGTTTACTATATGGCTCCTTTTTCCATGCATATACCTTATTATTCCATTGTCATCAATTAATATTTCCAAATATAACTGGATTTGTGTATTTCCTCTTTTAGTTCTATTCATTTGCATGATGCAGTTTGATGTTTACCCACTTAAGATTACAATATATTCTGGGTGGATATACTCTGTTATTGTTAATACAAATTTGTGGGTAAAAGTTTTATCATTGCTAATTTTCCCTGTTTTGAAGTCTAGTATTAACAGAGCACTAAGCTTTCCTTTGATTGCTGTTTGTAGGATATATTTTCCCAACCTCTTCACTTATCAAAGATTTTCAGGTTTATTGTAAACCTCATGATATTGGGTTCAATTTTTAAGATTTAAATTAAATCCATTTTAATTGATACATAAAGTTATAAAAACTGCACAGATTAATGAGGTACCCTGTGATGTTGGGATCTCATTTTTATATTCAATCTGATAAGCTATGCTTTTTAATGAGTGTTTATCATTTTAGCAATTTGCATTATTAGGTTTAAAAAAAGTCTTATTTATTTTGTATTTGAGCCAACCGTTATTTTTTTTTTCTTTTGACTCCTTTTTTCTGCTTCTCTTGCACTGTCTCCCCAATGATAGTTTAGAGAGAGAAAAATAGTATCTATCCCTCCACAGGTTAGGCCTGTTCTGCTACTCCTTTAGTATGAATGGTTTAATCAACTTAGTGATCAGGCAATGTTTTGGTGAGGTTGTTGCTATTGCTATTTTTGATATAACACTGACTTCAGATTTCTCTAGTGGTGGATTACTGATCCATTTGACTTGGTGTCAGAATTTATTTTTCAGGGTCCTTTTCCAATCTACAACTTTCTTTAAGTCACTGCTTCATCACAAGGGACATCCGTCTTTGTGTCTTGGCCATCCTCTAACAATGGATTGTGTTAGATGTGCCTTTGTGAAAAGCTGGTAATCACTTGTTCCACACTCAGTCTTAGGCATGTCCCTTATACTTGAGCCCCAGAAACTGGGCTTTTCCAGCATTCCTGTCCCCTTCCCTCCATGGCAACCCAGCTTCATCTTCCATCTATGAGGGATCTAAGTTGGAGCAAGATTTCACCCCTTACCTCGGTGACAGCAAACATCCATTTACTTCAGAGCACATCCCTGCCCCTCAATCATGGCAGACAACTTCTGCTTCTCCCCTCCTTTAGTGACAACTGGACTGATCTCTGCCTGGGACAGGGAGTACAAAGAGGGTGGTTTTTATGTGTTTGTTTATGTGTGTTTTTGATTTTTGCTTCCTCTTAAGTGGTGAATAGTTCATCTTCATATGAGAGTTCAGAAGTAAGTCATTTCCATGCCTCACCTTCATCACAGAGACAATGGTCCATCTGGTTCCTCTATTGAAGGCATTTTCTTATGTCACCGACTCAGCCTTCAATTTTCACTTGTGCATCCAGGGAATGCCAAAGAAGTATAGTAAGCCAGCATATTCCTGTGGTACCTGATCTGGCATGTTAGCCAACATGCAGAGTTTAAGCACTCATTATTTCAAACGACTTCTCTTACCCATTTTTAAGTTTGTCTCATATTTCTGTGCTCTTGCACAGATGAAATAATTTGTGAGTCTCACCTCTTATCAAAGGGACTTGTCATCCTTTTGAATGATATTCAATCGGTTTTCCTTAGGACTTAAATTTTCTGATGTATTTAACAACGAGTTAAGATTGTATAGTATATATTTTATTTTTTCTTGTTAAAGACAGAACAAAATTATTTTGATTTTTGAATGTCCTAAGCTGAAGCAAAATCATAAAAATAAATCTTACTTCATTTTCAATTTGTGTAGTATTTAAAATAAGATTAATTTTTTAATTGAACCTGTATCTAGTAACCCTTCTAAATGTTCTTACCAAATTAAGGTTTTTGTTAATCCTCTAAAAATAGCAGGTTAATGTTTTAATAAAATCTAGAACATTTTCAGGTTTAATTTTTCAAATATTTCTGGCTCTTTCCCATTATCTTTCATACTGAGATTATAACTGGTACTGTCATGGGAACTTGTTAATTACATTTTCAATCTTTATTTGACTGTGCTTCAGTTTAGATATTTCTGAAGATTTTCATCTTGTTTTTATAAAATCTGATCATTTTTTGATTCAGGTATGGCTTTTTTCAGTTCTATGTTTTAAAATTTATTTCTCTCTCTAATTTATTTTCTATATTTTCCTAAAATACTTAACATGTTTAAAATAGTTAAAGTTTTCTCCTCTTAATAGTAACACCTGAATAATCCTAGAGTCTTCTTTTATTGATTATGCCTTTCTCTCTTATACTCAAAGGACTTAAAATCAGCATACTACAGTGACGCAAGCACATTAATGTTTATTACAGCTCAACTCACAATAGTTAAACTATGGAACCAAACTAAGTGCCCTTAAACAGATGAATGGATAAAGAAAATGTGGTATGTATATACAAGTGGGCTTTAATTTACATTTGGTTAAAAAAATAGCTATTGTTTAGGGAGGATGTTTTCTCCTCTCTAACCTTTTAAAAAGATTTTGTGTCATTGATATATTATTTCTCAATATTTAATGTGAAAATATGCAAAAGTATAAAAATTAGAAAAATCACATGGAAAACATACACACAACACCTCCTTCCTTTTTAGGGCTAATGTTTTGCAGTATTTGCTTCATCATGCAACCACCAAGTATCTGTCCCTCTTAGAATCTATCCATCAATATTTTTTTTATATCCTCAGTTTAAGTTGCAGACATAAGTACACTTCACTCTTATGGACACATCTGAAAGTAATTCAATAGTATTAGCTGCAAACTATATGTTAAATGTGCAGAAAAAATGAAGTTAATGTTGATACTATAGATTTTTACTTAACAATATGAAAGTAGGGAGTAATTATCAACCCAAAGAGAAGCATTATTATGTGTGGGAATATAAAAAGTTTGATATTTGAAGTGTTTGGTGTTATAATCCAGTTAGACATCCCTGAGTTGTTTGGCTACAGACACTTTAGAAGTTATTCTAAAGATGAGGTTTAAAACTATGTATTCATGATTAACTTGTATTTCTGTGTTCCATCTTTAACCTAAGCATAGTCTATCTATTACATTTGTTGGATCAATCAATAATTTAATGGAAAAACAAATGAGAACAAATTCATTTGAAAAATTTAATTATTAATTTCAAATCACTGTGGATTTTCATGGGAGAATATTTCTTCATTGTAGAAGAGTGATCTCAATTTCTTATTGCTATGGTTTAAACAGGTATCTTCCAAAGGCTCATGCGTTAAAAGACTTAGTATTCAGCCTATGACACTACTGGAAGTTGGCAAAAAAACCTTTAAATGTGGATCTAGTGGTAGGTTTTAGTTGATATGGTGCATACTCTAAAAGGGATTGTGGCATGCTGGTCTCCTTCTCTCTCTTATTTTCAGGCCTCCAGGAACTGAAGAGTTTTCTCTATCATGTGCTCCTACTTTGGCGTAATCAAGCCCAAAAGCAATAGGGCCAACCAACTTCGGATTGAAATGTTCAAAATTAAAAGCCAAAATGAACCTTTTGCTTTTTAAGTTGATTATATTAGGTATTTTATTATAATAATAGCTGACTAAAGCACTTATGGTCCATTTCAATTACTTTCAAGGATTTCTCTTGATATAAAAGAATGCATTTTTTTTTAAAAGTATGTCTCCTTGTGTTTAGAAAAGATGAGTACTTTTGATAATGTGATCTGATAGTATTCTTTTCTATTGTGAATTATAGGTGAGTCAAAATGTTAATTATTTATTTGCATCAATAATTATGTCTATAAGCCCCTATTTATTAATGGTAGGTAAATTCTAATATGGATTAGTGTCCATTTACAGAATTCAAGATAAATAAGTCAGTATTTTATTTGTGTTCATTGTATAATTAGATTTTCTCTTTACCTTCTTCTAGCATGTGTGTAAATAACAATATACTTTGTGGTAAATAATTATTCAGATGAGACCAAAGGTGAGCAACTACATTATAAAACATCTTGTATTCATTTCCATATGTAAATTTGCATGTTACAAATATAGAACATTGCATGAGGTCAATTTTTCTACTTAACCTTAGAGGATAAATCTGACCTAAGCTTGACTTCCTTTTTTTTTAAAATCTGTTGTCTAATGGCTTAATATAAGTAATGCTTTGAGTAATAAAGTAATATTGCCAGGCTTTTTAAAAGTCATAAGAAGTTTTTATTTTGGCATTGTGATTAACATTTTATTATTAATGCAATAACCAAAAAATACTGTAGCAATTATTGGCAGTGTTGGCATTCTTGACAGCTTTCCTGATTTTGTACTCAAGAGAAAAATAATACCTCATGTTTTCCTTTTGCATAATTAATAGACAGTGTCATTCATCATCTTTTGACTGGTAGTGTATGATGAGGTCAAGAAAATCAGTCAATATTCTTATTTTTCAATAATGTCTGAACCTGACATCAAAAAGTTCTCAACAAGAGAATGAAATTTGCCAGTGATGTGTTTTTTTATACATAGACTATATAAAAACTTCCATTATAAAAGTTTTAAATTCTAACGTAGTAATTGTTTTGCTATAATGATTTTAAGAAGACTTTTTAAATAATAATCTTAGTGGGAATCATTCTGTTTCTTGATCTCCAGTCATTTCTTCAAATGCACTGCAATATTGACAGTCATCAAGGCTATTTTTTTTATATCCTTTAACACATTTCAATGTCAGAATATGTTTTGCTTTGGCTGACTGTCCCTGTACTACAAAAGCTTTAGAAAGACAGGTTTGCCTGTCTCGGTGGAATTGTAAGACCTGGAACATCTTCTACCTGTCAGTTTTTGTCTATAATTTAAATTTTTAAAAGGTGGGTGGAGACAGGCTTTTTAAGTTTTTGTTTCTCAACAGCAACTTCATTCAGAAATCTCTTCTTGCCAATAAAATAGCATATATTTAAGTGACATATACTTGACCAAGAATGTCGATATGTATAATAAAAGGTAAATGGACTTACGGAGTATCCACAGTCATTTCTAGTGATAATAACAATGAAGCACTCAATGCAAATAAACTTCATTTCATTTTAGGAAAATTATGACATATTAAATTGAATCATTAGCATAATAAAATTGATTTTACTACACATTGACTTAATATCACATTTTTTATGACACTTTATCAAACAATAGTTTTATTAAAATAAAATGTATGTCAATTAATAGTTTGTAACAATGATATATCATTGGATAATTATAATTTATAACAATATTTAACTCAATTTTATGACATTATATATTTTTACCCCATGGCCTAGAGTAAAATATTTCAGTTTATATATTGAACTATGAAGTTCAATGCATAAAATTTATGTATTAATTGACTTTATAAAGATCTAATAAAATATTTCAACTAAAGAAATTCTACACATCACTGAAGAAATCATACAGTCTTCATGGAAGATAATTCCTCTCTGTAGAGCTTGAAAGTATTTTATGATTTAGACATGCAGATGTGAAGAAAATTATATTGGTGAAGTAATGTTATTAGAAAAACTTGGATTCACTAAATTAATTTTGTGTAACTTGAACTGACAAAAACGATATGTTGGTAACATTTTTTTATTTATTTTTCAAAAATCATGCTTTAAACTATGTGTGTTAATTTTACTTTGCTACCTAATTTTATTTCTGGAACTGATAATTTTTGTTTTAATTTTAGTTTTTGATAGTTTATAATAATACCAAATATAACATGGTTGGATTTTGAGCTTTAACCCTAATCCTTTTTTTTTTTTTTTTTTTTTTTTTGACTTAGGGGATACTGGGTATTGAATCCAGAGGGAACTTAATCTCTGAGCCACAACCAAGCCTTTTTATTTTATTTATTTATTTATTTATTTATGGGTGCTGGGGATCGAACCCAGGGCCTTGTGCTTACAAGGCAAGTACTCTACTGACTGAGCTATCTCCTCAGCCCCTAATTTATTTATTTTTGAGACAGGGTTTCACTAAGTTGCTTTGCTAAGTTGTTGAGACTGGCTTTGAAACAATCCTTCTACCTCAACCTCCCAAGCTGCTAAGGTTACAGGCCAGCACCACTGTGCCCCATGACGCAAGTTTTATCCTAATTTTAAAGATAGAATTCAGCTCAATCAGACTAAAGCAGAAACACGGAAAAGGCATTTTTAAAGTTGTATTTATATTAAAGTTGAAAACTGTCCTTTGTACATGTGGAACTAGATAGATTAAAACCAAGAGTACTCACTCGTGTTTAACTTTTTGATATAATGAATGTGGGAAAGAGAGATTCTAAATAATAGGATTCATCTTTAGAAATATGAATTGATTTCTTTTTATTACAAAAGAGATGAAAAAATTGGGAAGAATTACCACACAGTTGAGATATCCCATGGGAATCAGCCAAAATGAAGAACACTGTTGAAGAAATAGAAGCAATGCTACATCTACTCTGATCTTCAAACCTATTTTTAAAAGTTCACTAAAATAATTATTATTCGAGCCAATGTTGTATCACAATGGTATGCTGAAACAAATTTGTATAAATGAATTAATTGAGAGTCACATGCTGCACAGAAAAGCTTATGGAATAGTCTGTTAATGAACTGTGGTTGCCACATTTTTAAAATTTGTATGCGTGTTTTTCCCTTTTTGTCAGGGGACAGAAGAATTCTGTACTGTACATCCTCCAAATTCTGCATTGTAATAAAAGTATCTCAAATTCTATGCTTTCACATTGTTTTTGCCCATATGGAATTGCCCTTATCAGTCCAACATCAGAGACTTTGAGCTCTCTTTCTGTGACCCCTGGTTTCTCACCCTGTCGAAAAAACACTACCTATTATTAGTTACTAGAGAGACAATGCAGTTTGCTCTTCTTTGTGACATGCCTGTGATTTGAACATCATGACAGCAGGAGGATAGCTGCCGGAGAGGTGGGAAGAAGAAATCAGTTACATTTTTCTAAAGAGTTCTTGCACTATGAGGACATTCAAAGCAGATTTACATATCACCATATTTTTCTTTGTTAAATCATATTTACTTAAAAATAATTGCAAATAATCCAAAGCACCCCGAATTTTCTCTTACATAGTTTGTAATGATGATCCCGGAGAAATTTCTCATTGCTTTTACTGTGTGATGCATAGCTAACTAATGGGAAAGATTTCATGATAAAGGGTTTGCATCACTCCCTACTCACCTTCTAATTTTACTGTGCTCACCAGCATCCTTTCTTCTATTTGTATCCTACTCTACTGCGTTTGACCCGAATTTAATGTTCCCATAGTCCCATGCTGTCTCTTTCTATTCATTTGGCTCAGGGATGATATATGTTTAGTATTTCTCTTCCATCCCACTGGCCCTTTGGTCAATCTACCTTTGATGGTCTTTCTCTACTTCCATAATCTCTGAATATTGGAAGGCCACAGTGCTCGAGATTTCTACCTATTTACTTTCTTACCTGTTTACCCTCATTCCTTTTATATTCTTAGTCACTTTTTATCTCTAAGTATAATTTATGTAACAAAGATTCCCAAAAGTGTATTCCCAATTGTGTTCTGAACACTGATCCTGTGTGGTTCTAGAATTTCTATGATGTTCATGTATATTTGCAGTCTGCCTTTTGGTCGCAACTAGGCACATATGATTATTATGCAAGTGAAATGTGCCTAGCTACAGAAAGGAGAAATTGAACTCTTTATTTATTTAATTTCAATTAGAACTTTCACTGGCTAGTGGTTATTGTATTAGACAGTATAGTTGTACACTAATTATTTCTAACTAAAAATTCAACCTAATCTTTTGGATGCCTATTATACAACATAATAGAACCACTGCTTCTTTCTCCCTGAGCCATATCTAATCTGTCAGAAAAATTATCACTTTTATTTAAAAATTACATCCAAAATCTGACCATTAAAGCCATCTCAACTGTGACCATCCTTGAAAAAGATGACAATAGTTTTTTATTTCATTTGAAGTCATTACAATAGGCAGATCATTGGTGTCCTGCTTCGATCTGAACTGCATGCTGTTTTTCTTAGCAGACTAGCTAGAATAAATACCTAAAAACAGTCTCACTCTCCTGGTCAAAATGTAAAATGGTTTCCATCCCACCAAGTGCAAATGTCAGGTCCTTCACAAGGACCTGCAAGGTCTTACAGGAGCTGCTCTCTTTCCTTTCTTCTCTGATCTCAGGCCTTCTGCTCACTACTATGTGACCTCTTCTTTTGTTACACTGGTCAGCTTGAGCTTCCACAAACATATTAAGCTTTCTCCTGCTAGAAAGTCACTTTAATATTCTTCCTAGAGCCTAGAGTCCATATATATCAATGTGGTTTCCTCATGCAGCTCCCTCAGACTGTTGGGTGTCTCCTTCTTTATAAGGCTTTTCATTAGTAACTTCTTTAAAATGGCAAACTCTATCCCATATTTCATGTTTTATTTTTTTATAGACCCCTACAACCTCTAATGTTCTCTATATGCTATGTAATTCAGATAATTTCCATCACTCTCCAAACACAAGACTTGTACAAATTAGTGGTTACTCCTAATTTTCCTTTTTCTCAAGTCCTTCTGTGACTCTGTGAAGTTTCCTATTCTTTGTGATTCATTTAATGAAATGATATGTTCTGAAGGACAGTTAGATACTTGGTAGTGTTTCTTCCTTAAGTGTTAGTTACAATTCACCAATGAATACATACGGGCCAGTTTTTTTCTCTTTCGGAAAATATTACTGTTGTTTCATTATCCTTAAGGATATAGGTGTTTTCAGATTGTCTACTTTTTCTTGGGGGACTTTTGGCAGATTATATCTGTCGAGGACCTTTTTCATCTTGATTATCAAATTTGTGGGCAAGGAGTTGTTGATAACATTTCTTTTTCTTTTTTAATGGCATAGGATATGTAATGATATCCTCTTTCATTTCTGAAATCAGTCATTTGTGTCTTCTTTCTTTTTTGTTAATGAGATTATATGCTTCTCAATTTTATCAATCCTTCTGAAAAATAAGTTTTTGGTATCATTGACTTTATTGATCTCTTCTTTTCAATTTCAATTATTTCCTCTCTAGTTTTTCTTATTGTTGACTTAGTTTGCATTTAATTTACACTCCTTTTTCTAATATCATAAGTAGAAATTCACATTATTTTTGTATTTTTCCTTTTCTAACACATGCATCCAATGCTGAAAATTCCCTTCTAAATTCCACTTTCTTTATCATCCCACAAATTTTAACAAGTTGTATTTTTAATACAGTTATTTCAAAATGTGTTTTAATTTTCTTGAGATTTGTTCTTTGATCTTGGTGAAATGACCTAGAATTTGACCTACAAAAAAGTAAGCATACTATTTAATTTCCATGCATTTTGGAATTATCTTTCCATGAATAATTCCAACTTTAATTCCATTTTGGTCTGATAACCTTGTATAATTTTTTATGCTTTTAAATTTGTGTTCGTGTTTTATGGTCTAACTTAGTGAATGTTCCATGTGGGTTTAGAAGAATATGTACTCTCCCACAATTGAATGAAATAGTTAATAAATGTCAACTGCAGCCAGATGAGTGATGATATATTGAAATTGAACTATATCTTTATTGATTTTCTTCCTAATGCATCTAACTCTTTCTGATAGAAGGGTGCATCCCATACTTTGATATTCAGCACCTGTATACATTAATATACATTAAGAATTATATCTTTTGGAGGATCAACCCCACTAACTTTATGTAATTAAAACATCTCGGCCATACCTGTTTTTGATAACTGTTATAATTCTTTGAATGGTATTTCTATTTTCACCTTTCAGTATGCCTTGTCATTTTTCATGATAGTTGGATATGATATACTTGATAAAAAGAACCATTGCTTTGCAAAAGACATTTAATTATGTGTTAGTAAATTTTTGGATGAGGGAAACCATACTATAGTCCTGCCATAGTTTGAATGTGTCAGTTCCAAAATCTACATATTGAAAGTTAATGATAATATGATCTTCAAACTACATGACTTAATTGCTATCAAGCCATTCAGAGGTAATTAAATTATGTATCTTTAGAAGGATTTAAGTTACTGCTTAATGTCCCTTCACCTAAATAAACTTCAGGAATCCCTTTAACATATCTTGAAGGTAAATTGTGCTCCCTAAGAATTCTTAGATTTTGTTTATTGTTTATCAGGAAATGTCTTAATCTGTCACTTATTTTTGTGGACAATTTTGCAAGTGAGAGAATTTTTTGCTTTTTTTCCTTTAGTTATTTTAACTATGATTCCACACTCTTATTCTCTTTGACTTCTGATGAGAAATCAGCTGTTAATCTTGTGAGAATTCTTATATATGAGATTGAAATATTGTTTCTTATAACCATTGTAATTCACTATTTGCCATTAGATTTCAACAATTTCAATTATTTTACTTGATGTAACTTGGCATGTATCTCAGAATTATATGATGCAGAGTTTGCTGAGACTCTTGGATATACCAGTAAAGTTTTAAACCACATTTGGGAGGTTATCAGTCATTGTTTCCTTAGCTATTCTGTCTCTTTCATTTCTCTCCTTCTTTGATTCACAGTATGTGCATGTCAGTTTTTCATCACTGTAACCCAAACACCTAAAAAAACAAGAGGAGAAATAATTTATTTTGTTTCACGGTTTTAGAAGTTCCACTTCATGGATGGCTGGTTCCATTGCTCTCAGCCTGAGTTGAAGAAAAAAACCATGGCAGAAAGGTGAGGCAGAGGAAAACTGCTCAGCTCATGATCACCAGAAGAAGGGAGAGAGAAAGAGTGGAAGGAGCCAGAGACAAGGTACAGTCCCCAGGAATATACTTCCCATGATATACTTCCTCTAACCATGCCCCACCTGCCTACAGTTTCCACTTCTAGTAGTCCTTTTAGTCATCAATAATTCCCATATAAGTTAAAACCCTCATGATCCAATCACTTTCCTAATTCCACACCTGTGAACAATACTGAATTTGTGACAACCGTGTGTTTAATTGAAATGCTCCCCAAAGTCTATCAGAAGTTCTATAAAACAAATCCCCTCCCTTTATCCTCCCAGTGTTTCTTGGTCTTGACCATTATTGTGGTTTTTGTCATTGTGTTTCTTTGTTAAATGAACATATTATATAATTCTGCAAAGCATGGGTTCTTTGTCATGTGCAGCCACTGATGTCTCTGCTTGCTTAACCTCATGGTCACAAAAAAATGGGACAAAAGTTTTCTTAAATGCTCTGATCAAGTTAGTGTCCCATTCTGCTGAATAATTCTGCATGTATATTATAATATTTCTCCCTTCTCTACAAGACAGCTGATAGATTTGTCTCCACTTTCCACTTGTTCAGTGCCTTAAGTACCACTACAGTTGAGAGGTTAAGGACCATCTTAAGTCTTTCCTACTCTTCTGGGGGTACCTTAGCATTTTGAAGTCCCCCTATTTATATTCAATAACCAAATTTTCTCTCTTAGGTGTTTGGCCAACCCTTTCTTCAATTAGTTGATAACATCATCTTAGATATTTGCTTAACAATTTTTCTTGATGTTTTTTGATAAATTCCCTGAAGATAGAGCTTTTTTGCCTAGAGTAAACCAAAAGCCATGTTAAATATCATCAAGATGGAGAATGGAGCTTTTCAGCAGGCTGCCAATTCAAATAGTGACATTTCTGTGAAAGTGGGGCTATTAGGAAATTCCAAACCCATCTGTCCTCTCCAAGTACAATTTTTAAGTTACCATATTTGAGACTCTTGTGTTTCAAGATTGTCATGGAGATGATGAGGAAAGAGTGAACTTTGAGCAATTTAAAAATCCACAACTGGGCATGGTGGCACATCGTACAATCCCAACTGCTCAGCTCACTGAGGCAGGAGATTCACAAGTTCAAGATGAAGCTCAGCAACACAGTGAGACTCTATCTCAAAAAGTAAGTAAATAAACAAACAATCAGTCTGGGGATATGACTCAGTAATACAGTGTTTGGGGGTTCAATCCCCAAAATTCACAATAGTAAAAAATAATAATAATATTTTTTCAAGAATCACAAACCTGTTCTTACCAAACTTCAGTCACTTTTTCTTGAATACATACTTTTAGGCTTATTAAAATTAATTTTCTGCAAAAGTTTATTTTGACTGTTTTCCTCATGTTCTCATTGTTTTTATTGAAGAAATTTTCTTCAGAGGTTCTTACTGCACCATTATAGTAACAAGAAAACTTGAGATTATACAAGTGTGATTTACTAAATAGTGAATATTATCTGTAATTGAAGAAGGGAAAACACATTTTAATAATGAATCATATAAAACTAGTTTTTAAAAGTTTAATGCATTAAATGTACAATGATTTTAAAAACATTTAGATCCATATTTTTGCAATTCAGTAAACAGAAAGCAGAGTTTAAAAAATGGATCATGTCAAAATAAAAGTTTATTTTTATAAATTACTTACTGGGTACTGATTAGTATATAGTAAGCTCTTTGCACAAATTAACTCATTTAATGTTTATAACGATTACATGAGGAAATTGAAACACAAAACTAAAGGTGAGGCACAGGTAGGATAGGGAAGCTGAGAAAACTCCATTTCTACAAAGTGAGAGAATCAAAGCAACACTGGGATTAGTCTTATGTGGAGTCCCTGGACAGGGTCATAAACTTATCCCATATTCCTAATACAGAACAGTATTTAAATAGACATTCCTATCCCATAGGGAAGGAGGCATTGGTGGGTTTCTGGCAATCTGGAAGAGCCTCACCAAAAGGAAGACATAGGGATTTTCATAAAAGGTAACTGCGTACAATTTTTTTTTTTTTGCCTGTTTCACAATTTTGTCATTAATTAAATCTAATACAGACGTGGATTACATTTCTAAAATTTCAGGCATGTAGCAATTTAAGATATAAAGGATTAATGTAGCTTATTTTAAAACATTTCTTCTGAGGCTCATCAGCTAAGCATCAGGACTTGAGTGGACTAAACACCAACTAATATAAGCAGATGGCCTCTTTGGCATTGTATCTCTTCACAAAGCTCATTGAATTCTCTCAAAACATAATATCTTGGTGTATACTCAAGTACCTACAATAAAATAGGAAAATATATATTTATTTACTAACTAGAACTGAAATTCAGTGTATTAGGAATTTTTATAATTTTATAATGGTGAAGATTTCTATGTTCTAGTTAAGCTCTAGCCACTTTCTTGAAAAACAATCTCATCATTTCAGGTCTCATATTCTTAAGGGTAAATAAACAGTTTGCCTGGAACACCTTTATTATGCAATTTATATGATTGTTAAATACAAGGAAATATATGACATAGCTTGAAAAAATATAATTTCTGCAATTACTTTTTATGCATGAATATTTACTAATTACTGTTATTGTGATACTGAGGATAGAATACTTGCTACTTATTAAAAATATAAAAGTCAACAATCTTAGCTTCAAGGATACATAACAAAATTCTAAGATAGAACTATTCAGATCAGAAGAGATCAAGAATAGTTTGGTGCAGTCTGAAATTGTATCATTAACCATGTAGACAGTTCTTGCAGTAGATGAAAATGAAGTTGAAGTGGTGTTTAATTGGAAATTTCTTGATTAGCCACTGCAACTCTAATGAATGCAAATTTCAACACTTTCAAAATTATATCCTACTGTGTGAATCTTTTTTTATGCAATCAACAACAAAACGAAGTACTAATTTACTAAAATGATGGTAAAAGTTATTATTTCTTTGTTAATTTAATCAAATTTCATTTTTTATTTTTCTAAAAACCAAATTTTTCATATGCTTTTATTTAGCAAAATGGGATTCTTTGGGGATGGTAATGCTAAACTAGTAAAGGAAAAAGAAACTAGAAATAAAATGTATTTAAAAATATTTCAAGAAAATAAGTTAGTAAGAAACAATTCACTGTGTAGACATCTTTTTTCATTTATGTAAACCATGTCCATCAAACACAGTGTTTGGAACTACTAGAAATTAACTGGGGATTGTTCCCTATCTTTATAGTTCAAAACAATTATATTGCAATGTAAAAAAGGAAGATGTCTAACTATTTATAGAAATTGAGGAAGATACTGTTTTTGTAAACATCTATTCCTGAACATGGAATAAGACTGTTGGAAAGGGAATCAAATTCTTTTCTAATACAACCTTTTTATTTTGTGGTTAAAAAAAAACTCAATGTTCTTCCTCAACACCCCTCTGCAATTTATAAAGTGTGCATTTAATTTGGAGTCTGAAAAATACGTCATATTATTCAGAACCCATTGAATGCTTTTGTTGAAACTACACTCCCATGTGAAAAGTCAACTTATTTTGCATTGGTATGGAATAAATAAAATCTTATCCAGAGCAAACTGATATAGGGATTCTTCAGTGTTAATCAGAACTTTTAGTCACTGGCATATATGCAATAACTTGTGCTTCTTCATCAAGTACAGTTGCATGTTCTGTCCTAGTTTACTTAGATTACAATACAACCATTAATTTTAAATAATTAATACTTATGAGATCTTTAATAATATTGGAAAAGACTATCACCAATGTGATACTGATTGAAAACAGCAATTTAAGATAGCTTATCTGCAGGAATTTTGATTGACCCTTAACACAATTTTGAAAGCTGTAGTAATTGGTTTGAATTAGGTATGCATCCCTATATTTTTAACTTCATCTACTTATTGAAGCTCCAGGATTTATATAAAATATAGACAATGGCATTGATTTTCACCCTTGCATCTACGTGTAGCTGGTGTAGATAGTTTATTATCCTACAGTTTTCCCTTGCTCTTCTTCCTAAGGATTGTTTTTTCCAGAAACAGTGACACTTTTTTTAAAAAGAAAAAAAAAGGATAAAATAAAACAAATGATGCCAAATAATGGTCATTTTCTTAAGGACAAGAAATGAATGTCTCAGGCTTTCTATCTTCTGTGGGGGCAATCCTAAACAATAGAAGACAAACTAATCCACTCATGAAGGTTCATTTCATCAGATGTTTCCCTTCCCTCTTGCAACTTCCCAGTGCCTCATTTATTCTTTCTGTGTTACCTTCCAAGAACTACACAAAATACTCTTTCTTAAGCTTTGTTTTTATCAGAATTCAAATAAGTATTGAGTGAAAAAGGTCTCCATTTTTAATTACTTAAATTTTAAAATGAACTCCTTGATATCTCACACTTAAATTTTTAGAACTTATAACTAACCTGCTGTCAAATGATGCATGTGAATGAATTAATATAAACTAATGTATGTAAAAAATGTAAGTACAGATTTCCATTTTAAATGACTTTGAAATATGCTGGGCATCTTGGAATATGTAGTAGAACAGTTCAGTCCTGTATATGAAAATATACAGAAATCGGATGTTTTAAGTACACTAGGTAATATGGCAATGGACTTATGTTATGTGGCAATGGACTCATGTTAATGGACTTATGTTTGGTCAATCTGGTTTGAGATTCATCATACACATGTGATTGTATCTCACTACAATATTTTTTTCCATTAAAATATTAACATAGTTTATCTCCTTATTCAATAATTTTTCTATGAGAATTCATCACAGTGATTTGATATGATTTTAACTCAGTTAAATATGGACCTTTATGTGTAAATATTAGATATGCCATTCCAGCAGCAGAACAGATTACAAAATACTTGGTTTAGAATCAGCTGATATGAAAAGTACTGGAGTGATTCAGTCAGAAAATGTGATATGAATATGTCAGTCATGATGTACCATAAGAAACAGTTCCTATTCACTTCTTAAAGCCATGTTACACTGTGAAAAGGACCTAATAGGAAAAGAAAACTACAAATCTGTAGTTATCATAAAAATAAAAATCCTTAACAATATTTTAAATCCCTTAACTTATGTGCATATATATGTGCAAATGTGTGTATGCACATATAGATATCGATATATACATAATTATATGGTATCGTGTATACATTTTATCTATACAAAGCTATATATATGTGTATATTTGTGTAAATATATATGTGTATATGCATTTCATTTATCACAGTGTATTCAAATGTAGTTTTATCTCTCAAGATCTATCAAAGGCATTATAATCTTATTTACAAAAATCACCTACAAAAGAGTGCATACTATATAATGAGTACTGTGTACATGTATATATGCAAACCATTAATTTAAGCATAAGTGGAAACTTAACCACATGAATATGTCTATACTTAAACATATTTAAAATCTACTTGCCTCCACTCATGAAAGCTCTTTGAAAAGAGAATGTTACATTCAAATCTATTTTTCCTCTCTGAGATTGTGCCAGTCTTTTGTATCTTGAACACTCATGCCCTACATCTTTCTGAACTTGAAGTCATTCTCTAATATTAGGTACCTACAATGTAACAAAACAGTACTATCCTTTCTTCTACACTCACCCTGTATTTGTGGGCCTTGTCATTTTCTTTTGATGTGTATACTTCCATTCAGTACAGTGCAAAACATGGGCTCTTTGACCTTAATTCCCTTGGAAAGGCTTCTTTCTCTTTGCTTACTGCTAAATCAATCAATGAACCTCTTGCTTTACCTTAAACCATATTTTTTCTGTCTGTTACTCCTAAATGTAGAATCAAACAGTGCCTGAAACACAGTAGTTGTGCAATAATTGTTTAAGTAAAGGAGATCGACTTTCTAAAGTGATGTAAGGGGAAAAGTCATTTCCTAATTGAATCTAAGATGAAAGCAGTTCTTTTTCTGGAGTAAAAACAAAATGATTCTCCTGTGTAAAACTATTTAACATCCTCTCATCCCCAGTACAGTAACATATTGTAACAATTAACCTCTTAAATTTAGCAACAAAATTTCACTACACTTTCTTTTAAATTTTTAAGGACTTTCAGAGTTATATCAGTAGAAATCATCTTTGCTTCAATGAGATGAATTTCTTTGCAACTAATAATTGAATTTTGCTAAATGTTAGAGGAGTTTGATAACCTATTGTAGTGATAATTTATAGTACCTTTTTTAATTTAGCAAACTTTTATTTTATATGCTCTTTGGGTTTTAAATCATTATCTCATTTGCTGCTAACTACAAACCTATACTTGTTAACAGATATTTACTTATTATCAAGCACCGTGCTCATTTTCAGAATATATGCTTTGTGTCATTGAGAAGTTTATAGTCAGGTAATGGTGGAGACAGTCAATGAAAGAATGTTGCAATATTATGTAATTGCCACAGTAATAGATGTCTTACTCTTTTCCTGATTCTTTAGCAAAATACCTTACGTTGGGTAATTTATAAACCACAGAAATGCATTTCTCACAGCTCTGGAAGGTCCAAAATTAGAGTACCTGGTGTCTGTTAAGGGCATCTTGATGTTCTCCCATGATAGAAGAGGCAGAAGGGCAAAGAAGGTGAATCCTATGTTCTCCCATGACAGGGCCAGGAAGCTTTCTGTCTTCCTCACTTCCCAAAAGAACTCACATCTAAATTCTTAGATCAATTTGCTGTGATAAGAGAGGCACTGACAAAATAGGTGAATATTGCTTTGATGTTCCACTCTGTTTTTCAGGGAATATTCTGAGGAAGAGGGAATTGTGTCAACAGTTAGCCAATACAGGAATATCTATGGAGGAAGTTTTCAGAATATTCTTGATGAAGACAAAGTGTGGGTACCAATTACCCTATAAAGTAATAATTTATATCAGACCAATAAACTCAACCATAAACGGTCAGGTTTCATCCTTCAACTCAGGACCAAACTCTTTCCGCCACTTGATAGTTTCTCTTTCCTTCAGAGGATAATGAGCAGGCAAGGATCATCAAATAGACCAACTCAGAACCTGCTGAATAGAATACACAGGATTTCAGAAATGACTTAAGGAGAAAATATAATAATCTCAAACAGTCTCATCATCATATACTTGAAAAGTCACTATACCTAGAAGTAAGGAACAGTAGGGAAGACATTTAGACAAAACCTATTCTCCAAAACAAATTCTCTAGTAAGAACAGAAGTTTTGTGTAGGATGGTGGGAAGGGATGGTGTGGCAGATAGAGTTGCTCTCTCTGTTGATGTAGGAGAGCTGGGAATACAGCCTTGGCTCTTATTCCTTGCCTGAGACTGAAGAAAAGCAACCAGGCAAAAGTTTGGGATGTATATGTGAAAATCATGAGGAATGAATTTTAAGGACACATTGGCAATAGAGGGCCAAAAATTGGCAAACAAAAGAGGAGGGGGACTTACAAGTTGGAAATATACTCCTGAGACTCTAATGTGGAGACTGAGGGGACCAAAATGTTACCATGTGTCTCAACAAAGATGGAGCATGTGACTGAGAGAAAGCAATGCCAGTCTCATAAGGCAGAGCAGAGTGGGCACAGAGTGTTTACCCATATGAGACAAAGTCACTCTGTAGAAGCTGGTATGGGAGTTTCCCAAGCTGGCATCAAATCGTACATGCACCAGGACTTTAGGGGATTAGCTTCAGCAAAAGCCAAGTTAGAACTGAATCAACAGCAAAAGACTGTAAAGCCTTGCTGGGGTAATCACCTCGGATTGTCTCTGCCAAACAACCAGAGATATATTTTTATCAGCATAAGCACAGACCAGTTGTGTCCCTCTATAATGATGCTAAACTTCCCCTGAATCCAGACATAATCCCCATTTATGAGGCGAGTGGGCCAGATTCTTGAACTGACTAAATATTAAATTGAGGTGACTGATAAATCACTGGAATCAAGCTAATTTGCCTGAAAGCATCCAGATTAATGTTTAAAACAGACTAAAACTCAGCATCAGACATGTAAATCAATACTAGAAATGAAGAACTCACTGGAAACGGGTAATAGTGTCCATTTTCACATTTCGGAATTCAAACTAGAAACCAGGAAAGTTAGTTTATATACTGAATTTTAAAAGGTATAATGCAAAGATGCCTTGAGAAATCAGATTAATAGCATGTTCTAATAGAGGGAGGTAAAGAGTAGTTGGTGTGAAGATTTAGAATTGAGAATCTAAAACACAAGAGTGTTAAGTAAAGAATATGGGTTCTATATATGTAAGATGGATATGGATGATAATTGCTTGGAAATTCATATGGCTAAAATGATTAAATCAGAAATAGTTGTGTATACATATTTATGTATGTGTATATGGTACAGAATAAGAGAGTGGTTATGATGAACTATTCTGTGCTGGTTAAATCAAACAGTATTTTACTCAATGGCCCAGATTTAACAAACTAGGAGCATAAAGGAGTTACAAATAAATTACTGATTAATTACTAATCCTCATTACTTCTTCTGAAGGTATATTTTCTCATCTGTGGAAGGAGGAATGGTTGACTAAGCTAAGCTTTAAGATCCTTTCTATCCTCAAAATCTGTTGATTTCTTTAAATTATTAAATTTTTAGAAACAACATTTGGATTGACTATTGAACCTAAATATTGAATTATTCCCATAATTGTTCAAATTACCCAACCATGTAAATAAAGCCTTTGGCAAACCTGACCACATTTGGAAGGAGGCTGAAAGTGAAAACAGGAATTTCTTTGTCTACATAGCCTTTTAGCTGTGTCTTATTTTCAACATATGAGAATAGTGACATGGAATCATTCTTTATTTTAAATTCAACCAAAGTAAATATTTTTCAGTAATTATAACCTCCACAATGACTTTAGGATAGCTTGCATTTATTTTATTATAATGTTGTTTTAAAAATACACAATGTTTCTAAAATTTGTAAAAATTTAATTTTACACTAAACATCAGGTCCACATTTGTAAAGATAAGATAAATTTCAAAGAGTGAACCAGTATAGAGCTTCATCACTTATCAAGCATCTTAATTTTTGAGATGTCTGTGACAACCTTTGATAAAAATCTGGTTAAGTGAAGATTTATTAATATTATATCTCCAGTTGATGTGGAACAAAATAAAATTGACTCTTGCAGTACTCTTTTGCTGTATTATAATGATATTATCATATCTTACTGCTGTTGGCAAGATGAAAGTGTTTGAAAAGCCATTAGAGATTTGAAAGTCAGTTACCTGGTTAAATACAGACCTTTCATGCCACTGATACTTGGGGGTGATATAAAACACACATTAGAGTAGGGACAAGTGATCAGAAAACAAATGTATTGAAGATCCCATCTATAAACAGGGATGGCATGATTAAAACATTGATTTACATTGATATAGTCCAATTTAAATAAATAAAGTAAAATTTCAAGAACAAATACTGACCATATGTATAAATTGTTTTGCATCTAAAGAGTGTAGAGGGAAATGTGTTTAAAAAAACAAAACAATAATAGTAGAAAAAAGGGAGAAAAAATTATGACAATAAATACATGAATAAAGAGAATTTTTGAAAATTTCACATACATCCATAATGATAATAAATGTTAAAGCACTAAACTTATCTGTGTAGAGGAAACAATCTTTAGTTTGAAACAAAACATATAATTGTAAGAGCTATGCTGTTTATGAGAGAAAAATCTGTAGAGCATTGAAAGTTTGATATAAATCTATTTCAAAAGAATTGCTTTGTGTGTATTTAACTATAAAATTCCATATTAGGTATATTAATATCACACAGTAGACTTTAAATGGAGAAGTATTTTTTGAAATAGATATGAATATGGCAATTGCAAAGTTTGTTATTCAGAGAGATACTAATTCTGCAATTTATGTTCACTTAATAGTTCTAGGATATATGAGTATAATTAGTATCATTGGAAAAAATTTAATATCAGGAATATTCAGCATCTTTCTCTAAAGTTTTGAACACTAAAATGAAAAAATTAGAAAATCTACAGAACATTTGAACAACCTAATTGATACATGATTTAAGGTGCAGATAAAGAATCTGCATACAATTTTAAAAAAGCATGTTTTCTTTTTTAATCTGAATGATACTAAATGTATGTGGTAGGAATTTCAAATACTTTATTGACTGTTGGATAGGTTTAGGATTTGGATACAATGCAACTTATATAAAAGAGGGTACTTATTGGTAACCTTGCATGTATGAAACTTGTACATCTTTAACTATACAGACTTTCACATAATGTTTAGAAAAAGTCAGATACACAGCCTAGTATATTTGCCCTCAAATGTACACACATCTCCAGTGACAAATACATAAACTGAGTCCGGAGGATCACAAGTTTGAGGCAAGCTTCAGCAATTTAGTGAACCCTGAAGTAACTCAGCAAGACCTTATGGTAAACAAAAATAAATAATATAAAAGGAGCTGGGGTGGGGTGTTGCTCAGAGCTGAAGCACCCTGAAGAAGAAGAAGATCAGTATGAAAACAGAAACTAAAAACACCAGAAGTTTTAAAGAAACTGACTCTGACTGTTCTACTAACACTCTGTTTTATAAGTCATCAATGGCCTATAAAAGACACCAAATACCAAACGCAAGCAGTAGTCTAGATAAAACACAGAATGTTTGGTTTTTAAGCCAGTTCTTTATCAGTGTTCCTAACAGCTGAAAACCTTGTGACTTCAAATATAGAGAATTACATTCTGGTTTGACATCGGTGTGTTTAACTTTGACCTCCGGAGGGGGAGGTCTTTTGAACAACTTTCTGAATTACACCCCCACTGAATCACAAGTACATTTACTAATATTTGTCATTTAAGACCCTTCTGTGACTTGCTTAGATAATTCCACAACTTGTTTCCAACCTCAGATTTGTCCTATCTTCCTTTTCTTCATTGCAGACTTTAGGGTGACAATCTTCCTTTACCATACAAAATCTTTTTTTTCATCCCTAAACTGTTCTTCAACATAGGTCCTCCACCCAGGACCTTTCTCTCTCTCTTTTTCCAGCATGCTGATGCTTTTTGGTTCCAAATGTTCAGTCTTTGTTCCTGGTGCCCATTCAATAATGAGGAAAATGTTTTGAGACAAAGAACAGAGAAGTTTTATTGCTTCGTTAGCAAAGGAAAAATATGGGACTGTGCCCCCTCAGGAGTCATGATTCATTGGTGACTCATTGAAAGCCCTGAGAGATGCCCTAGCTGTTTCCTAGATCCCCAGGAGCCAATTTGGAAGTCTGGATTCCCACATGACTATGGTCTGTGAGCTGAAAGGCAGATAACTCAGCCTAAAAGTTAATGTTGCTTCACTCATGATTATAGAGGGGGAGAGGAAGAAGAGAAAGGCGAAGGATGTCAGTTTTAAAATAAACCTCAGTGGTTGAGCAGTGAAGGTTATGTTCAAAGCATAAAGTGGATCCCTATTATATTTCACGCCCTTTTTTTCCCCTGACAGTTGAAAACAATCCTTACAAAACTTCTGAATTTAGGCAAATTACTTTTTTCTAAATAAGATAGTTTATCTTTTCATGTTTTTGTTTGTTGTTATTTATTTTCAATCAAAACACACCAGGAATTCTTGGTATTCTTTGAATATAGAGTGACCCATGTTAACTCAAATTTTATCTCTCAGTAACCTCAGATTTAGCAAAAACCCAGGAGGAAAACAATCTTGAACTATTTCCAGTGCATCAACAACTTATAAAAACACATTGAACAGACCTAGACATATTGTATTTTTATAGATTTTAAGAGTCTCATTTGCAGGTTTTAAGTAAGTCTTGAGTTAAGAAGTTTTACCTAGCAATAGTTCATTTATCAAAGACTTTTTTCATCCCTTTGCTTTCTCTTCAGTCCCTAGTGAGTTTAAGAATTAACCTTCAGATAAACAGCTTTTGAGAAAAGACAGCTGAACGAACTGACAGACAGAGGGCCAAAATCTCAATTCGACCAAAGCAGCACAAAATTGTATTAAGCTCACACACCCAAAAAATAAATTCTAGGTGATCCATGAGTTCAAAAAGGCAGGAGAAATCATTGCCAGAAATAAGATGGTTTGTATTCCTAGGAATTTTTTGGGGGGAAAAGATAATTTACCCAGGAGAGCTGCCAATTGAGGCATTATAAATATTAGACAAAAATAAAACAGCTGAAGTACAACAGGGTCTGTCTGTCTCTCTCTCTCTTTCTCTCTCTCTCTCTCTCTCCACACTCTTCCTTATTTCTTGAATTTGTTTCTCACTTTAGTGGTGGTACCTCTTTTCTTTACCATCTTGATAAACAGGTTCCTCCTAGAATTCTTTCTATACTAAAAGGGGTGAGGTCAACATGAGTCAGAAGGAGGAGGGAAAAGCAATCAAGTAATGAAGGAGTATCAGGAGACAGAGATTAAATGCTCCTGAACAAATTTGACAAATGCTCAGAAACAAAGGATATTCAAATTAACCATTTTTTATATTTTAATAAATTGATCATTATAAACATAGTAACCAATGAATCATTGAAATATTACACTAAACCATAGTGGACTTTGCCACACATAGGCTACTCTGTACTTCAAGAGTAAATCTTTTTCTTTTTTTTTTTTCCTAAGTGATAAACTCATATCAGAGTAATTTTGATTTTTCTTTAAAAATTGTTTTATTTGTTCTAATTTGTTACGTGTGACAGTAGAATTCATTTATACATTTTGATAAATCATGCGTAAATAGATTGTAATCTTTCATTTTTCTGACTGTACATATCACAGGATCACATCAAACATACAGTCATATATATACATACATGAGGTAATAATGTCTATTTCACTTTACTATCATTCCTACCCCCATACGACTTCCCCTCCTTCACACCCCTCTACCTAATATAAAGTAACTTCATTCTTCCTTCCTTATCCCTACCCATCGTGAATTAGCATCTGCATATCAGAGAAAACATTTGGCCTTTGATTTTTGGGGGGTTTGTCTTATTTCACTGAGTATAATATTCTCCGACACCATCAATTGACCTGCAAATGCCATAATTTCATTCTTCTTTAAAACTGAGTAATAAAATTTTCATTTCATCCTTGATTTCTTCTACTATCCATTTGTCATTCTCCATATGTTAGAGTAGCTTCTATTTTTTTAATTTTATCATTGATTTCTAATTTCAGTTCATTATGATCTGATAGAATGCAGGGTATCATCTCCATTGCTTTGCATTTATTAAAAGTTGCTCTGTGGCACAGATGTGGTCTAGTTTAGAGAAAGATTCATGTGCTGTGGAGAAAAAAGTGTATTCACTAATTAATTGAAGAAATATGCTATATATGTCTATTAAGTTAAATTATTCATTACTTTATTTAGTTCTATAATTCCTTTATTTAGTTTTTGTTTGGAAGATTTATCCATTAGTGAGAGAGGTGCATTAAAATCACCTGATATTATTGCGTTGTGGTCCATTTGATTCTTGAAATTGAGAAGGGTTTTTTGACATACATAGATGCTCCATTTTAATGGGTATAAATATTCACAATCATTATGTTTTACTGATGTATAATTCCCTTCAGTAGAATAAAATGACCTTCTTTGTTCCTTGTGATTATCTTTGGTTTGATATTTACTTTATCTAATAGGGGAATGGAAACCCCTGCTTGTTTACGCAATGCATACGAGTGATATGTCTTCACATTCTTTCACCTTCAGTCTGTGGGTGTCTTTGCCTATGTGATGAATCTCTTGGAGACAGCATATTGTTGGGTCTTGTTTTTTAGTCCAATCTGCAAGCCTGTGTCTTTTGATTGATGAGTTTAGTCACTAATATTCAAGATTATTACTGAGATATGACTTGTATTCCTGATCATTTTGGTTTATTTCTGGCTTTTAATTTGATTTAGTTACTCTGACTATTTCTTTAGTGTAGTTACTCCCTTTGCTGGTTTTCATTTTTTTTTTTTTTCATTTCATTCTCGTGGAATATTTTGTTGAGAATGTTCTGTAGTGCAGGCATTCTATTTGTGAATTCTTTTGACTTCTGTTTATCATGGAAGGCTTTTAATTTCATCTTCAAATATGAAACATAATTTTGCTGGTTATAAAATTCTTCATGGCTTCCATTTTCTTTCAGAGCTTGAAATATGTTTTTCCATGACCTCCTAGCTTTGAGAAATCAGTTAAGATCCAAAGCTTTCCTCCTATATGTAATTTGTTTTTTTTTTTTTCCTCTCATGGCCTTTATGATTTTATCCTTTTTCTGTATTTTAGTCATTTTTATTATACTGTGTCTTGATGTGGTTCTGATGTAATTTTATCTGGGGTCTTGAGGGCTCCTGGATTTCATTTTTCATTTTATTCTTTACATTTGAGAAATTTTCTGATATTATGTCTTTGAAAAGTTTGTACATTCCCTTGGTTTGTATCTTTGCTCCTTCTTCTATCCCAATAACTCTTAAATTTGTTCTTTTCATATTACCCCATAATTCTTGGAACTTCTGCTCATGAATTCTTACCATCTTCTCTGTATAGTCAACTTTATTTTCAATGTTAAATATTTTTCTCTTCATATTCTGAGGTTCTATCTTACAAATGATGTAGTCTGTTGGTGATGCTTTCCATTGAATTTATAATTTGATTTATCGATTCCTTCGTTTCAAGGATTTCTGCCTGTTTTTTTCACAATCACTAATTTTATTGAAATGATCTTTCATTTTTCATATTTTCTCTTTGATTTCACTCTTTACATCATTCTTTAATTCACAGATCAGTTTAACAATGTACATTCGAAACTCCTTCTCAGACTTTGTTTTACTGTGTTGTCAGTGGATTCTCTTATTGGGGCATCTTGGTTTGTTTAGGGAATTTGTTCCCCGTTTTTTCATGTTGCTTGTGTGTTTTTCCATCTAGTTGTGTGGATCTGAGGCAACGCGGATTCTACTCTGTAGAACTATATTGTCACTGAAGATTTCCAGTATCCTACCTTTAAGAGGGAGACCAATATCAGCAGCAGCCAGTGCAAAAAATATATAGCCTCAAATATAATAGCTCCCACCAAGGCATCCACCATCCTCTCACTATAAACAGCAATGGTGAGTTCAATCACCATCCACAATAAAAACAGAAAATTTGCCAAATGGATTTACAATCTCAAATAGTGGATAAAGAAAGAACAGAAACTGTACAGGACATGGTGTTCATGAGGGAGAAAGAGAGAAGCCAGAAGCAAAAATCCACAGGAAGAGTGGAAGAGGAACCTACAGAGATTGGCTGTTATGTGGAGAAAAGGTAGAAAGGGAATCTAGGAAGACAGACAAGGAAGAGGAAGAATACATATAAAGAGAAAAAATATTAAAAATATAAGGCTATACAGAAGAACTGCAAAACACCATGTATATATCACCATCCTCAATAAACTGATGCACAAAAACACCCTGTCCCAAATATGGCAGAGAGAAGAAAAAAATAAATAAATAAAATAAATCTTAGTGGAAAATTTAACAACTGTCTCTACCAGCAACTGAAAGCTTCTCAACCCTGTCTCTGACTTCCTACAATACTGCCTGACCCAGACAGGCCCTGGCAGACCCAGTCACTATCCACCCATCTGGGTCTCAGATGTCTTGGGCTCAGTCATGTTGCAGTCCCAAGATCTCAATACCACTGGTATTTGGGAAAAGACCACCAGGGATGATCAATCCCCAGAGATGGTAATTACATGGTGGAAACCAGCACTCCCAGGAAGAAGATGCCCTAACTTCTAGGCACCCTGACACTCAACCTCCAGGTTCTGGCCAGTATCCCCAGACAGTGGTGACTGTGCCCCAAAATGGCACTGGCAGCAAATCCACAGGCACCATAAAAAAAACCCAGGCTCTAGCTGGCATCTCAAAATGGATGCAGCCTCTTGGAACCAAACCTGGAGTTGCCCTTGCAGCAGATCTCTAGGCAGTGGTGGAAGCGATAGTGACCAGGGTCATTGGCAACAGGCAGGGGGTCAGCAGCACCTGCATTCATCAGTAGCTCTGAACAGCAGGTGGGGGGACAGAAGCAGCAATGGTGGCAGCAGTGGCTATGGCTGCAGTTGCAGCAGCATGTGGAGAGAAGACTCCAGCTGACCCCCAGGGAGTGGCAGCCATATAGGTGTTGGTGGTAGCAGCAATGTAGATGGCAGACACTCCCAGAGAAAAGACCTCAGGGTGTCCGAGGCAGCATCAAGGGCAGCAGACCTCTGGGCAACTGAGATAGTGTAGACAGCAGCAGCAGCACCCAGAGAAAAGACCGCCGGGCACCTGCAGTGGCAGCATTAGGGGCAGCTGTGCCCCAAGAGATAACCTCTGGGCTATGGGGGCAGTGCACAGCAGCACCCAGAGAAAAGACTTCTGGGCATCTGCCCATCTTTTTCTTAGTCACAGTTTGACAGCTGTGAACAGACAGGAGAGCCAAGATTCTCCCTATGGGGCACTGGAACAGATTTGGCACTTTTCATTCTTATGCAAGTCACACAGAGACTGCCCAAAGCAAACCTGGTTTCTCTTTATACTTTAGTTCACCCAAAGTGATTAAAAAAAAAAAAAAAAAAAAAAAAAACCTAAACGGCTCACAGCAGCTCAGAAACAAAGAAAAGGAAGGGTGAGGACCATCATACACTATGGGACTTCGGGACTCTATAGTCCAAGAGTTTATTTCTCTTTTTCACCCAATGGTGGTAAAAAGCAGCCAGTGCAGGCCCAAAGCAGAAGGGGTATGGGCAGTGCATAGAAGAAAGAAAGAGAGAGAAAAATATTACTGCAAGAAAGGTAGTTACAGGGACTGCCTGAAATTTTCCTTTCCCTCCCCTTAGCAGAGTCAACTGACTATGATGCTGGTGATGAGAGTCAATCAGGGGTGAGTTCCATTTCCCAGGAATGTTGAAGATTGAACACCCAAGAAACTGAGGTAAGCGTAGAAAGCAAGTTTCATTTAAAGGCTAGAACAGAGATAGACTTCTCTGCAGAGAAGAGGCCCCAGAGCTGGGTGTTCCAAGAAACATGTTTTTTAAAGCTCACATAAAACAATCACAAAGTTTACCATGTACAAAGCCTATATCAAGTCTCAAAGACTTCCAAAGATTGAGTATCATAAATAAATGTATACTGTCTATAACAGAATTTCTGTTGAACTCAAATAAGTGATGGATTTATGTATGTTGCTCTTGTATCCTGCTACTTTGTTAAAATTGTTTAAGAGTTCCAGAAGTCAGATGCTTCTCAACAGACCAATGAATAAAGAAAATGTGGTATATGTACAAAATACAATTTTACTCAGCCATAAAGAAGAATGATATAATGGTGTTTTAGTCAGTTTTGTTGCTTCAGTTACCAAAAGACCTGTCAAGAACAATTAGAGGAGAAAATGTTTATTTGTGGGGTTCGTGGTTTCAGAGGTCTTAGTTCGTAGAGAACTGACTCCATAGCAGAAGTGTATGGTGGAGGAAAGCACCCGGGAACATGGCACCAGGAAAAAGAGAGTGAGAACTCCCCTTACCAGACACAAAATATATACCCCAAAGTCATTCCCCCAGGTACCCACCTCCTCCAGTCACACTTGACCTGTTTTCACTTAGCACGCAATTAATCCCTATTAGGAGACTAATGCACTGATTAGGTTAAGGTTCTCTTAACCCAATCATCTCACATCTACACTCTTATGAATTGTCTCACACATGAGCTTTTAGGCAACACCTCATATCTAAAGCATAACAAATGGCATCTGCTGGTAAATGAATGGGACTGGAGAACATCATGCTAAGTTAAATAAGCCAGATCTAGAAAGTCAAGGGTCAAATGTTTTCTCTCATATAATGAAGCTAGACCAAATAAGGAGAAAAGTGTGAATGGGGGCAGGATCCCAAGAAAATAGAAGAGAGATCAGAGGAGTAGAGGAAGGGGATTGAGAGGAGGAAGGAGTGATACAAAAGGAAGAAACAGTGGAATGAAACTGACCAAACTTCCTTATGTACATATATGAATATACCACAGTGAATTTCACCTTTATGTATGTCCATAATGCAATTATTTTTTAAAAAAGAACTATAGATAGAAGAAAGATCACTAAAGTAGAGGAAAGGGAAGAGCAGGAGTGAGGAAGAGAGGGAAAAGGGAATTACTGGGAATGAATTCATATTTCATATTTGTACAGTTGTGCCAAAATGAACCCAAATATTATGTATAACTCTAATGCACTAATGAAGATACACTTCCATGATAATTCATTGAGTCAAATGGAAACTGAAATATATAGAGAATTAAGCAAATCAATAAATGTCAAACTCATATAATGAAGTATACAGAGCCCTTTGTTACATTAGAAAATAAGAAATTTTTAAAATTAAAGACATAGATATACAACTTAAGAAATAAGGGAATGAAAATGCAATTAACTAAATTAGGAATGATAAAACAAATAAGATTAGAAAGGAGATGATCCTCAAAATGAAAAGTTGATTTAGTAAAAGTTGAAGGTCAATCCATGCTTTAATTTTCTCCTCTTAGAGTCTTATTAAATGCTATTCTAGAAAAGTATTGCTGTCTTAGGGTTTGAGGAAGGCTTGAATTCACAACATCTAACACTGCAGATGAGAATGGCAGAAGTCCATTACTCATGTATATTCACAAGCAGAGGGCAGAGGTCACTGCATACCAGAAAGTCATGTGGTGTCATTCCAAGGGGAAACTTTGTAGGTGTAGGAGGCAGACTTCTTAGTACTAATAGTAGGGAGGGCTGTCTGGTTCCTAGGGAAAGATAAGATTACCTGGCTTGGATAATAAGGGCACTGAAGAGTATTAGTTAAGGATCAGCATAAACTATACCTGCTCCTTTTGGCAAGGACTGTCGTTTGATTAGGGGAGTGTATGCATGGTAGTAGAGTGAGGAGAGGAACTTGCTGGCTGGCCATTTGAATACTCATTAGTTTTACCAGGTGTCAAAGCAGTACATAATATGGATTCTGTTTTAGTTCTTATGCAAAAACCATTGCAAATGAAACCACAAGTAAATAAATGCATAAATAATAAATTATATAAAACCAGTAAAAAATGACAATATGTGTATATGAAATGTTAACCCATAAATAATTTCAGTGTAATTTATAACAGTTAGAAATAACAAATTCTGTATTTTCTGGAAAATTTATAAAAATACACACAAATATTTATAAATAGCAGAACATGCTACATTTTGGTTTGTTGGTAGAATAGAAGCAAACAATGAAGTCAGAAGGATATCTAACAAAACTATATTCCTGTAGAGATATTTACAAAAGTCTTTTATGGTATGCCAGACAGGTACATTGTGTTCATCACCACTTTTAAAACCTCCTTCTAAATGGGCATTATTTTATTTGATCAATAAAAAGTCAGAAAAACACATTTCTCACATTCCTTTGCATTTAGATCCCAGAAGAGATCTATGTTCTATTATTCAACTGAACTTGGACTTGAGAGATGTACCCAACTGAATTTGGACTTGATTTTAGAGCGAAGTTCCATTGGGAATTTGGCAATATGCAGGGTATTTATTTTGTTGTTGGATTTCTATTAGACCTAGTGAAACTCTGGAGCCAATAATTTTGGAAATGGTTCTCTGATCCCTGAATGGCAATGAAGATGATGTTCTGTAGCCAACATTTTTGGTAGCACCTTTCTGATCCAGGAAAAAACAGCTAATGTGGGGTGATCATGAAGCTGGTGACTGGGACAGTCGACTTCTGCTGTGCCACATTTCTGACTGTGGCAAGGGTACAAGTTCATTGGCAAATACAATATATGAATTTGTCTGAGTAATAATTCTTGGAGATCTAGTAAAAACATAACTTCTCTAACTCTTCTGCCATTTGTAGCAATTAAATCGAACATTGCGTAAAATAATTTAGATGACTTCTATTGTCTTCAACTTTACAGTTAGTAAAACAAAGACATGAAGAAAGATCTAAATATAGTCAGAGATATGTGCCTGAATCTAAAATTTATATAGAAAAGCTATCTTGTAAATTAGCAAGACAACATGAAACTATTACAGTTTTTAAAAATGATAGAAAGAAAGAAAAATGAGTCATAGTAATAGGAAATTACAAATAAAAAAAAAAAAAAAAACCCTAGGTCCTCAAAAGTAGATACTTACACTCACACATTTGTTCAAAAATACTAAGTTATTAACTAATGTAAGTCAAGAACTATTCTTTAATCTGTGAAAACATTGAAAAGAAAAGAGAAGTGACCTGCCCTTGTTTAACTTATATTCTGGAGAGGAAAATAACAGAATGAACTTCCTAAAAACTTAATTTTACAAACAAATATGAAAGTTAGTAAGATTATATTATGGTTTCATATTGTAAACAGAATAATTTACACCATTTAAAAATTTTAAAGAAAACACAACCAATTAAAACAAATTAAACATGTAATTATTATTTGTCAATTGAAAATAAAATTTAGAAAAATGATTTGGAATTTCAGCTCTGACTTTTACAGAGCCAGAAAATAACCATTTTTAACTTTCCAATTAAAAAAAATGGAAAAATTAAGAATCAAAGGGTTTTGTTTTACACATCAGAGAACTGAGATTTCAGGACAAACTACCATATAAAGATCTAGAAAAAGAATTGTATTCAGAGAAATACAGCCACCTGGATCTACTTTCCTGGATCAGAATCTGTGGGATCTGCTTACCTGGATTTGAAACTGGTACAGAAGCTTTCATGCTAATTTACTAACTCAACCAGACTGAGGCTGACATTGGACAAGCGTGAAAGGATGAACTCTCAAGGGTTATATTCTTAGAGGTGCTATCATGCTTTCCAGTGCTTGCCATCCAGGAAATCTAGCAGGTGGTCATGATGAAGATCGGAAAAAGATACCTCTGAGGCTTTAGCAAGAGAAGGGAAATATATCCATTTTGAATATGACCGGAGCTCTCTAGATTAAAAAAAAAAAAAACAAAAAAAAAAAAGTGTTTTATTCTCCAGTGGAAAAACCTTGATTAAGCATAATTCCGAAACATAATTTCAGCTCTTCATAACCTTATTTTCTAACATTAGAGGACAAAAAAAAAAAATAGTAACTGGGTATCAGTCAGCTCTTCAAGGAAACTGATTCATAACTGTAACAAGAAATGTAACATGAGGCCGGGGGTTAAGCATACTTTTGGAGAAACAGTGATGAAGTCACAAACCAGAGACATAAGCCACTCTCAACTAAGATACAATTGAAAGAATGGTCCCCTCCCCTGTGCCTCACTTTACACCAACAACACTGCAGAACAGTAACAGAATATTAAGGCTGAAAAAGCTGAAAGACACAGGTTCTCTCTGAAGAAGACTACGTGGGAAATCTCAAACGTTAAGAGGGAATACAAATATGAAAGAACGAGAAAAATTTGAAGCCTCTGTAGATGTGATGGCAGCAAACAATAACCAGATTTCAAACTCTATCCAGATATCCTTTTTACCTTACGTTCCCATTACCAATACAACATGTCGAGCTCTCCAAAAATTATATGGTGTATTAAAAAGACAAAAAATGAAGAAACGTCTAAAGCAATCAAAATCAGATACATCATCATACACCAGTGGGAACTATCAGACCAAGAAATTAAAATAACCATGATTAATATATTGAGGATGCTATTGAAAAAAATATATAATTACAAAAACAAACAATTAATGCACAAAATAATGAAAACTAAAATTTTAAAAGGAATACAAGAAATAAAAAGCACAGTATTTTTTTTTAAATAATACCTCTAATAGGTTTATCAGGGACTAGATACAGGCAAAGAAGAAGCACATAACTTGATGACAGGTTAATTGAAAATTCAAAACTTAAAAGTTAAAAAGAGAAGGAAGAAATATCCTAGTATTTTAACCCAATTGTGGAGAAATATTCACATTGATAACATGGGAGCATTTGGATTATCAGAAACAAAAGAAATAGAGAATAAAGCAGAATTGTAGTAATAGTCCTGGATGTTTTCCAAATCAATGACAAATACAAAATGACATATCCAGGAAGCTCAAAAAATACTGAGCAGGAAATGTAAAACAAGAACAAAAAATCCATATGTATATTTTATAAAAATTGCAGAAACTCTTCAAGACATCAGGTCTGGAACTTTACCTCTTAACAAGTGTAAGAATTATAATGAATTTCTTTCTAGAAATAATAGTATAAGAGTGGAAAGAAATATTTAAAGGTGAAAGAAAAATAAAAACACTAAACCCTAATTTTATATTCAACAACATTCACCTTTAAAATAAAGGGAAAATAAAGACTTTATTATAGAAACAAGTGAGTACATGATCAACCCTACAGTAAGTATACTTAAAAGTTCACTAAGCTGAGCAAATATACTATAGATTGGAAACTCAGACTTACATAAAGGAAGGGTGAATGTCAGAGAGAGAAGAAATGAAAGCAAAATGAAAACTTACTTTAGGCTTAATTTTTTTAAAAGAGGATTCTAAAATATTTTTATGATTTCCTGGGTGATTTTAGCATAAGAATAAGCAAATAAATAAAAACAATATTACAAGAAGCTGGAGGAAGGAATTACAATTATTCTGCTATAAAGAACTGGTATCATGTGTAAAATGGAATAATGTTGCTTGCAGATGGCCTTACATTTGTTTAGAATTTGTAATGTGAAGAATAATTGTATTGTAGTCTTTAGGGTATCAACTACAAAAATGTAGTAAGTAAAATACATTATGAGAGGGGATAAAATGACCTTGTAAGGAATATTCATTTTGAGTTGAATTTTGTGCAGGGTGAGAGACAGGGGTTTAGTTTCATTCTGCTGCATATGGATTTCCAGTTTTCCCACCACCATTTGAATAGGCTATCTTTTCTCCATTGTACGTTTTTTGCACCTTTGTCTAGTATGAGAAAATGTATTTATTTGGGTTTGTCTCTGTGTCCTCTATTCTGTACCATTGATCTACCTGTCTATTTTGGTGCCATTACCATGCTGTTTTTGTTACTATTGCTCTGTAGCATAGTTGAAATTCTGGTATTGTGATATCCCCTGCTTCACTGTTCCTGCTAAGGATTGCTTTAGCTAGTATGGGTATCTTATGTTTTGAAATGAATTTCATGATTGCTTGCTCTATTTCTGTGAGGTACATCTTTGGGATTTTAATTGGAATTGCATTGAATTTGTATAACACTTTTGGTAGTATGGCCATTTTGACAATATTAATTATGCCTATCCAAGAATATGGGAGATCTTTCCATCTTCTAAGGTTTTCTTTAGTTTCTTTCTTTAGTGTTCTACAGTTCTCATTGTAGAGGTCTTTCACCTCTTTTGTTAGATTTATTCCAAAGTTTTTTTTTTTTTTGAGGCTATTGTGAATGGGGTAGTTTTCCTAAATTCTCTTTCAGAGGATTCATCACTTATGAATAAAAATGCATTAGATTTATGAGCATTGATTTTATATCCTGCTACTTTAGTGAATACATTTATGAGTTCTAGAGGTTTTCTGGTGGAATTTTCTAGCTCTTTCAACTATAAAATCATTTCATTGGCAAATAGGGATAGTTTGAGTTCTTTTCCTATTTGTATCCCTTAATTTCTTTGGTTTGTCTAATTTCTCTGGTTAGAGTTTCAAGGACCATTTTGAATAGAAGTGGTGAAAGAGTGTATCCCTGCCTTGTTCCAGTTTTTAGGGGGAATGCTTTCAGTTTTTCTCCATTTAGAATCATATCGGCATGGACTTAGCATACATAGCCTTTACCATAGACCCTGCACCTTATAGAATAAAAAGTACGTCCACATCTTCATCATGTTGGCTTAGATCAGACTTCCTTAACATGACTCCCAAACCACAAGAAATAAAAGCAGGAATCAATAATTGGGATAGAGTCAAACTAAAAAGCTTTTTCTCAGCAAAGGAAACTATCAGCAATGTAAAGAAAGAGCCTACAGAGTGGGAGAAAATCTTTGCCACATATACTTCAGATACAGCACTGATCTCCAGAATCTATAAAGAACTCAAAAAACTTTACACCAAGATTACAAATAACAAATGGTCTAAGGAAATGAGCAGACACTTCACAGAAGATCTACAAGCAATCAACAGATATATGAAAAAATGTTCAACATCTCTAGTAATAAGAGAAATGCAAATCAAAACTACCCTAAGATTCCATCGCACACCAATTAGAATGGTGATTATCAAGAATACAGGCAACAATAGGTGTTGGAAAGAATGTGGGGAAAAAGGTACCCTCATATGTTGCTGGTAGGACTGCACATTGGTGCAAACACTATGGAAAGCTGTATGGTAATTCCTCAGAAAACTTGGAATGGAACAACCATTTGATCCAGCTATCCCATTCCTTGGTCTATACCCAAAGGACTTAAAATCAGCATACTACAGTGATGCAGCCACGTCAATGTTTGTAGGTGCTCAATTCACAATAGCTAGATTGTGGAACCAACCTAGATGCACTTCAACAGATGAATGGATGAAGAAACTGTGGTATATATACACAATGGAATATTACTCAGCCATAAATAAGAATAAAATTATACCATTTGCAGGCAAATGAATGAAGTTGGAGAATATCATGCTAAGTGAGATAAGCCAATCCCAAAAAACCAAAGGACAAATGATCTCTCTGATAAGTGGATGATAATACATAATAGGGAGTGGGAGGGAGGGAAGAATGCAGGAAGGATGGATTATATAGAAGAAAAAGAGGGGTAGGAGGAATGGGGGGAAGGAAAAATAACAGAATGAGACAAACATCATTACCCAATGTACATGTATGATTACACAAATGGTATGACTACTTCATGTATAACCAGAGAACCAACTTGTACCACATTTGTTTAAAATGAATCAAAATAAATAAATTATAAAAAAAAGCAAAAAAAGAAATATTCAATAAATCCAAAGAGAGAAGACAAAAAAGGGGAATATTAGATAGCAATTATCACTTGAAATGTGAACACTGTAAATACGGTAATACAAACATAGATATCTTCAAGTATGTGTAAAAAAATACTCAATTATATATTTTCTACAAAAACCCCTTTTCAAACAAAGTGTCATATATTTTATAAGAAATGAGAAAGGTATACTATGCTAACAGTAATAAAAAAAGTTAGAATGGTGCTTTAATTTCAGAAGCATTGATTTCAGGACAAAGAAGATAGGATAATGAGGGTCATTATTTAACAATAAAAGATCAACTATTCAAGAAGACATAGTGATCTTAAACATGTATGTAAATCATAACAAAGCATCAAAATTCATAAGACAAAAACTCATAGACCTAAAAGGGGAAGTATACAATTACTACTATAGTTAAGATATTTCAAAACCACTTAGTAACTGATAGTTCAAATGGGAAGAAAATACTAAAAATAAAGATGACCTGAACAAAACTATCAATCAGCTTAATCTAACCGAAATGTATAAAGTGCTCCATCCAAAAATAGAAGATAAATTCTTTTCAAACTCACATGAAACCTTCACCATAAATTGTATTCTGAGCCATGAAGCAGCTCCCAAAATTCTTAAACAGAAATAACGTTAACTATGTCCTCAACCCTAATGGAGGTAAATCAGAAATTAATAGTAGAAAGACATAGGTTCCAAAATAACTTGGAAATTAACACAGTCTCAAAAAATTAATGAGCAAGATAAGAACTCTTAAGACAAAATTTCAAATGTTTTAAAAGAAATGAATGTGTAAATACAACTTCTTAAAATTTCTGGGATGCAGTGAAAACGGTATTTAAAGCATGAACAGTGTGTACAAAAACAAAAAAAAACCTCAAATGAGAAAAAAGATAAAAAGAAAATTAAGAGAGTAATGCATGAAGAAAAACAAAATCTAAGCAAAAGCCAAGATAAGTAGAAACAAACAAACAAAAAGAAATGTACAAAATCAACTGAAACAATATTGGGTTATTTTTAGAGATCAATAAATCTGAAGATTAGAAAAGAAAAAAGAGATAAAGCACAAATTAGTAGTATCATTAATTCTATAGGTGCAATATTATTGATCCCAATAATAGTAAAAGGATAATAAGGAAATAAGTAGAAAAATCTATAACCCCAATCAATAACTTAGGTGAAATGGATCAATTATTTCAAACACCTAAACTTTGGGAACTCACATAATGATAAATTAGCAACAATACTCAAATATTTATTAGAGAAATGGAATTGTGTGTAAGGAAATCCCACGAAACCACGCCGGACACGGGAAATCACATAAGGGAATTTATTAAGCAAACAGAGTGTCTCCCTGCAGGGTAAGAGAGAAAATGAGAGGAAAATAGAAAGGAAAAGAAAGGGCACACGCTAGAGAGAGTGGAAAGCCAGGAGGACAGAGAAAAGTGTGTAGGACAGACGGAAGAATGGGAAAAGATGGCAGGGAAGCGATAGTAAACAATTGAATTCTACTGGGTTAACAGGGGACCAATATCGGAGAAGGATACTTGCAAGCTGACTGATGCACCAATAGCTAGCCAGGATGTTCACAGACTGACAAGTGGTTGGGAGGCCAGGAAAATTACTGCACCTGATGGGCGGGGGAGCAGCTTTATACATTACATTCCGCAGTTTCTGTTTTTATAAGAAAATCTTTTGCTGTCCAGTTCTTTCTGAAGCCTTCTCTCTCCTTCCTGCCTAAGTGACTGGGGCTGGTTTTGCAGGTGAGATGTAAAAAGTTCATTCTCCTTCCAGACTTCCAAAGGCAGATAGTTTTCATGGACTTCATTTCCTCGATTTGACTGATCCCCTATTTCTACACTAACTGCCTGTCCCCAATTCTGACTTCATTCACCCCTCTAATTCTAGGAACTCCTTTGCCGTAGGGAAAGGGGGTGGATGACCATTCTGGCTTCTTTGAGCTGAAAGGGGGCAGCGTGGGGCAAGCAGTTTGGAGTTCCCTTTTTAGAAATTGGGTCAATTGAGGGGTCCAAGGTAGAAGTCCGGTTGGGGAAGAGCAGGTTGTAAAGGCATCTGGGGATGGGTGCTTCTATGAGAGAAGAACAAAAATACATGAGTACTGAAATGAGATTGATACAATATAAATATTGCAGAATCTGGAACACGCCGATACATATCATAAAGATGACAGAAGTCAATAATTCCTCACCAGAGGGTGGAAGAACTGAGAAGTTGTTCCCATAACAAGGTCTAGAAAATCTGGAGAGGACAAGGCCTTTATTTGGAAACTTTAACATTGTCTAGGTTATCAGGAATGTAAGCACAACACTTAGTAGAGATACTGTCAAACATAGATTAAGCCTACCTGTGTCTGTAGGCCTTAAATGACTAAAAACTTCTGACTCTGGCAGTTATTCTTGATAGTTATTAGGCACTTTTGCCTAAGAATCTCTTTTGTAGCTTTTAGTCTTTATTCTACTGGGCTAACACAAGTGTACATCCTAAGTTACATTTAAGTATTATTTCTTTTAAATGCCCAAGAATAGCTATATTTTGGATTTAACTGTTTTGCTAGTTGTTTAAGATCAAGCTGGTTAAAGTGACCTCTTCCTGTCTGTTAAAGAGTCAGCTGAGTTCCCACAGGGGTCACTCATAGAGAACTTAAGAGCAGCTTCTTAGCTCAATTAGTGCCATTGGTTAGGCAGGGTCTTCTCGATGAGGTAGCTCCCCTTGGAAGCATTAGGGGTGTCTCCCTTTTTCCATGACCCTCCTCTGTAGCAGGTGCACTGAGTGGTTTTTCCTCTAGTGGCCTCATCAATCTCCTTGGTCAGGAGGTTGTGTGACCCACAGTTGCAAAACTCCTTGGAGAAGTCCTCTTGTTCCCTGGGTTCAGGCTGACTTTGAGGGCAAGATCCAAATATGGACTTTTCTTGACCTCTGTATTTAATCTCAATCTCTAAGTTTGATCTTAACCATCAAGCAAGTCAGTCTCACCAGTCATAAAGCAAGAGTACTAGGCTTTAACTTCAATGTCTATGACTTTACAGTTATTTACCCCCTTTTATATAATTGGGGTTTACATTATCTGTCCTATAGCTAATGGCTTACTATTCCAGGTTAATTTATAGTGTTTGCTCTTGAAGCAGTACTTCTGCAAAATATTGATCAGGCAACAATTAGAGTTTACAAGGAAAATGCAAAATGGAATCATCAACAGTAAAACATTCAGTATGTGCAATAGCTATCTTGAATTTTGGCTGAGTTCCCATTTGAGATCACAGTAATCTTTACAACAAACATCAGACTTTTGAACACAACTTTAAATGAGTTAAAGTCTGGCTTACTTTGGAGTCATTCTGACGTGCAGAGTTGTGAGGCAGAACCTTATCTCAGGTAAGGTGGGGCTTTTCCTAAAGCTAATTTTTCCTCTTTTGCTATGACCAGCATGACCAAATTCTCAAGTTCAGTGAGGGGCAAAGGAATATTAGAAAATAAAGGTTTATAGGGCTGGGGAGATAGCTCAGCTGGTAGAGTGCTTGCCTCACAAGGACAAGGCCCTGAGTTTGATCCCCAGTACCGCAAAAAAAAAAAAAAAAAAAAAAAGAAAGAAAAGAAAGGTTTATAAACACAGATTTTGAAGATTAAGCTGAGATCAGATGGAATTCTGTTCTCTGATGGAAATGCAGATCTAAAGACTTATGTCAGCAATGTTTATATATGTATGTAAGCATTAAAGAAAAGCTGAGAGAGCTTTGGTCCTCTCAATAACTTTCAGAAATACATTTAACAAATTTACATATACCCTATTGATGACAGGTCCTATAATAGAACATTAAATGATAGGTTTACCATTACAGACAAATTTAATTTGGACAATAGCAGCTTGATAAATTTTCTGCTTTAAAGGTTTATATACCTGGAAAATATGAACACATTTAATATACAAAGAATAATGTTTTTAAGTATGTTACCCCATGGAATAACTTTGTAAATTAATTAGATGTCTCTAACAAACTCATCTGAGTAATCCCATATATGTTGACTCTAATTCACTCATCTTATTATGTAAAACCAAGATATTAGACAAGTGTACCAACAGTATTTGCAGTCTCTTTCCTGTTGAAGAAAAGTCCTAGAAAAATTGATGTTAGACATTTTATAAACATTAATATTTTGTTAGTGTGACCACCTAGAGACTTGTGAGTTAATTTTAAAGACATTTTACTTCTATTAGTTTACCCAATTTAAATCGAACCTCTTTAAATCATGCGAATTAAAAATATTTGGATCCATTTTTAAAATTTTAATTTTTAACACATAAGTAAAGGCCTTGTAGTATTTATCTCCATTGCAATGTAACAGATGTTCAAAAATAACTCTAGAGTTGGATAAAAAGAACTGATCAAAAATTATTAACCTAGGTATGTAGGGTCAAAATTGTGAGCTCAAAAATATAGCATTTAAGAAAAACAAAAGTCCTAGAAGAAAAATGATAATGGTTATTAATTAAAGTATGAGAAAATGAGAAGGAAAGAAAAGGTGAAAGGGAGAAAAATATTCTGAGTTGTAGCCCAGGAGAAATTTAAAGTGGACACTTTTTTTCCTTGGGCTTCAGACTGGTTTCCCACAGCACCTTCCTCCATTTACATTTCAATGTAAGCCTTGACTGAGATCTGAATCTGAAAGGGGCTAAAATGTTCTAGCAGAAATGTGATGCTTAGGTCCTTTTAATTTAGGTTTGGACGCAGAAAATTGTCAAACAATTATCTCCCACTACTTGTGGGGAATGGGGCTGCTTATATTACATGGGGAAGCAGGGAAAGACGGAAAAGCAGAGTCTGGAGGCGCTTGAGACTGCAGGAAGAACCAAGAAGCAAGAAAGAAGAGACTTGAAGATAAGGAATCCCTTTCCATCTGCCCGCTCACTCACAGAAGCTGTGTGCCATTACACAAACGGATTTGGATGGCTTTAAGTATCAGGAGTTGGAGGAAGGGTTTCCAGGGTGGAATCTGCCAAATTGGAGGACCCAGATTCCATGGTGGGGACTGATACAGTTGAGTCTGTGGCCAGGACATCTCGAGGCCAGAGTACTGGGCTGGAGATGAGGGCAGCACATTGATCAAGTCATCACACAAACATCAATGTGGGGCCAGGCAAAAGCCGAGAAGAGTTGAGGACCTGATATCAGGGTTTTCTAGTGCGAATGCGAGTACGAGATGAGCCTCAATGCTGAGAGAGATCTCCACCATAAAATCAGGAATCCACCCGGCAGATAAGACCAACTATAGGGGCCTGCCATAATTATAAATCGGCCTAGGGGAACTGGCATACCCATCAAGCTGAAGTCTGGTGATAAATGCAGAGCAGAGCGACTGGGCACAATGGAAGGTGGAGATGAGTCCAGGGGCATGGGGCATCAGATGGGGTTCCACTCTCTTAAGAGACAGTGGAAGATCCCATCCTGAGTCATGGCACCATTGTAAGGAAATCCCACGAAACCACGCCGGACATGGGAAATCACATAAGGGAATTTATTAAGCAAACAGAGTGTCTCCCTGCAGGGTAAAAGAAAAAAAATGAGAGGAAAATAGAAAGGAAAAGAAAGGGTGTGTGCTAGAGAGAGTGTGAAAGCCAGGAGGATAGAGAAAAGTGAAAAGGACAGACAGAAGAATGGGAAAAGATGGCAGGGGAGCTATAGTAAACAGTTGAATTCCGCTGGGCTAACAGGGACCAATATCGGAGAAGGATACTTGCAAGCTGACTGATGAACCAATAGCTAGCCAGGATGTTCACAGACTGACAAGTGGTTGGGAGGCAGGGAAAATTACTGCACCTGATGGGTGGGGGAGCAGCTTTATACATTACATTGTGGAATAAAATTAAGTCTTATAAAGCAAATAGTTCAGATGATTTCATTGGTGAATTATACCAAACATACATGAAAGAATACCATTTTACACAATCTCTCAGAATGTTGAGACAAGAGTGAATATATACTAATTTACTCTAGGAAACCCACATTACACTAAAATCTAAATGAGTAAAAAGGCATTTTTTTAAGTCCTACAGGACATATCACTCATAGTATAGATACAAAGATTCTCACTAAAGTATTAGCAAATTAAGTACTATAATAAAGAATGAAAATTGTGTACAACAAACAGCTAAAATTTAATGAGGTATGCAATGTGTTTTCAAAGCTCAAAAATCAATTTACTCCACCATAACAAGAGGTTAAAGTGAAAACCAGCAAGATCATATTACTCAATATTCAATAGACATTTGACAAAATTCAATATCTATTTTCTATAAAAACTCTCAAAATAGTAGGAAGCAAAGTAAACTTCTGAACTTTATGAATACCATCTGCCAGAAATCTGTAGTTGACTTCAAACTAATGGTGAGAAACTGGATGCTTTTCTTCTAAGATCAGGAATAATTCAAGAATCCCTATCATAATTCCTGATCAAAATTATCCTGGAAGTCCTATTGATGACAATAAAAGGAAATTAAAAATCCATGAGCATACAGATTAGAAAGAAGAAATATGACTGTTTATTCACAAATGGTGTGATTGTCTATGCAGAAAACTTCAAATAATCAATGAGAAAAATATAAATCTTCTGAAAAATATACACAGGAGAAAGAGGTCACAGGATTTAAAATTACTGTAAAAAATGCAATTACCTTTCTATATGCTAACCATGAAAAAATGAAATTTGAAATTTTTTTGGAAGTATCATTTATAACAACACAAAAAATGATTTACCATTACCTTAACAAAGTATGTGAAATATTTGTTGGATAAATATAAAAAATTCTTTTAAAATAAGCAAAACATTCAAGGATAAGGAGAATTAATATTTTAAAGATTTTTTTGATATTTACAATAATTTTTTAGTTTTTAAAAACATATAAGCTATAAAATACATTCCCATGAATTTTTAAAAGGAGCATATTTATATGACGGTTGAGACAAATAAAACATACAGAGATCAGCATTTTCTTTACTATTCAAATCCTGGGTTTTTCTCATTCTGTACATGTCTTCTACATTCTTTCCAAATTGATCTAAAGTCAGTTACCACCAAACTCCGATCAAAATGTACTTTGGATATTGACAACCTATTTCAAAATCTATATGGAATGAGTAACAAAAAAGCAAAACAACCTGGAAGAATCATGTTATGCAATTTGTGTAGAACAATGTAGGAGAACATAATCACAGAATTAGACTCATACAAATATAGACAAAATGGTTGTTGACAAAGACAAGAGATAATCATTTTAGTATACTATTCTGGAAAAAATATCCTTATGCAAAAAAGCTACATGTACAACTTATATTTTTGACAAAAGTTACCTTATGATCAGAATCCTAAGTGAAAAATGCAAAATTCTAAATCTTCTAGAAAAAGTATACATAAGGAATATCTATTTGACTTTAGGCCTGGTAATAATTCTTCAGATATTCCAAAAGGAGAATCAATAAAAGAAAAATTTTAATTATAACTTTACTGAAAATCTTCCTTTCTATGAAAGAAATCACTAAAAGAATTAGCAGTTATGCCACAGAATGGAAGTAAGAAAACATGTTTTATAAAAGACCTTTATAAAAAATATACAGATGATATTTGAAACACAACAGTAATAAAAAGCATTTTTAAAGAACTGGTAAAGTCTGAACAGACACCTAATGTATTCAGATATATATTTACCCAATATATTTATGTGAAAATAAAGTTAACATTATTGTAATTAAGTACCCACAAATTGACACAGTAATTTTTATAAAACTACACAAAAGTTACAATTGAAAAGATTCTTTTAGCTTGAATAACTAAGCAAGAAAACACAAATAAATAAAATCAGAGGTAAAAGGGAGACATTAAAACTCATCCCATAAAAAACAATGGATTCTTAGACATTATTATGAACAAATTATGCTGATGAATTTGAAAACCTAGAATAAAAGAACAAATCCTGAATATATTCACCTTTTGAAGACTGAATCATGCAGAAAGAGAAAACGTGAAAAAGTTAACAAGTTTGAATCAATAACACAGTCTCCCATCAAAGAAATGCCCAGAATCAGTTGCCTTTACTATTGAGTTCTACCAAACATTTAAAGACTTAATGCTATTTCTAAAATTATTTTGAAAATCTGAAAAGGAAATAATTTTTCAAACATATACTCTGAGGCAAAAATAACCCTGATAACAAAACCAGACAAGGACACAACGGAGAAAGAAAATGACATGCCCAAATTGTGGATAAACTTACATGCAAAATTCCTCACCAAAAGCTAGCAAACTGAATTCAATAGCACATTAAAAAAGATTATTCACTGTGATCAAGAGGGTTCATTCAACATGTTCATGTCAGTAAACATGAAACACCACATCAACAGAGTAGAGGAAAAAATATGGATAGTCCTCTCAACACATCCTCAAAAGTCATTTGATATAATTCAACATCTCTTACTAGTAAAAATGCTAAATAGGTTAGGTACAGAAGGAATATACATAAACATAATAAAGACTATATATATAATAAGCCAACAACTAACATCATACTTAATGGAGAAAGGCTGAAAACTTTGTGAGATCTGGAACAAAACAAAGATGCTCACTTTCATTGCTTTTATTTAACACAATGTTCAGAATCCATGTCAAAACAAATTGATAAGAGGAAGAAATAAAGGACATCCAAATTGAAAATGGGGAAGTAAAATTGCAATGTACTGCAGATTAAATGATATTATACTTGGAAAACTCCAAATATTTCACCAAATTAGAACTAATTAGCAAAGTTAACAAAATTGCAGGATACAAGATCAACATACAATAATCAGTAGTGTTACAATACAAAATAGTGAATTATCTGAAATAGAGATCAAGAAAGATGAATATTTATTTATTTATTTCCTTACTTATTTGGGAGGTACCAGGGATTGTATTCAGAGACACTTTACCACTGAGTCGCATCCCCAGTCCTATTTTCTATTTTATTTAGAAACAGTATCTCACTGAGTTGCTTAGCATTTTGCTTTTGCTGAGGCTTGGAACTTGGATCTTCCTGCTTCAGCCTCCTGAGTTGTGGGGATTACAGGAGTGCACCACCTCACCCAGCTAGCAGAGCACTTATAAAATTCAAATATATAAGAATAAATTGAACAAAAGTGATGAACGGTCTCTACAACAAAATCCATAAATCACTGATGAAAGAAATTGAGTGGGACTCACACAAAACTTGATAATACATACTGTAAATGAATTGTAAGAATTGATATCATTAAAATGCCCATACCGCACACAGTAATATACAAATTCACTTCAATCTCTACCAAAATACCACTGACATTCTCTATAAAACTAGCAAAAACTCTTACAATTTGTATGGAAACAGAATAATCCCAGAATACCCAAAAACAAACTTCATTAAGAAAACCACAGTAGGAAGGACTATTCTAATGATTTCAGAATATGCTACAACACTGCAGTCATCAAACAGCATGGTACTGACTTAAAAACAGACACAGACCAGTGGAAAATAGAGAATCTAAAAATAAATCCACACCTGCATAGCCAAGAGAGTTAAAGTTTCTAGCAACGTGTTGGAGAAAGGACAGTCTTTTCAGTAAGTGGTGCCATGAAAACTGTGCATCCACATGCCGATGAATGAAACTAGACCACTATCTTCAGCAGTTACAAAATCAAACTCAAATTGGATTAAGTAAAATACAAGAACTGAAACTATGAATCTACTAGAGGAAAACATAGGGGAAATCATCTAGGACATGAAATTAAATATAGTCAAAACTCAAAAGCTTCTGCTCACCAAAATGCAATGGCAAAAAAATTAAAAAGGGATCTAATTAAAAAATGAACCTTATATCTAAATATATATTTCTCCAAAGATGATCTATAGATGTCCAACAAGTATGTGAAAAAAAGCTCAATATCACTGTCACAGAAATGAAAATCAAAATCACAAGAGATGTCACCTTATGCCTGGAAGATGGATACTATCAAAAAGACAAAATAAAATAAGTACTATTGAGAAGAGAGGAGCCTTATAAACTTTTTGGAATTTAGTTAATATAGACAGAGGAAATGAAATAAATAATTGTGTGAGAAAAGACAAATGTCCCAGCTTGAAGAGAAATATGCACTTTTGAGTTCACTGCAGCATTTTTCACAATAGTTAAGAAATGGAAACAACCTGTGTCCATCTACCGATAAGTGAGTACAAAAAATATGGTGTATACACAATGAATTACTATCCAACTTTAAAAAGAATAAAATCCTGTTATTAGCAATATCCTGGATAGAACTGAAGTTCATTATGTTAAGTGAAATAAACCAAGCACAGAGAGACAAACACCACAAAATCTCATTCATATGTGAAATACAAAGAATTGATGATAAGAAAACTGGAAGTGGAATGGTGGTTACCAGAGGTGGCAGACAGTGTGGAGAAAGAGAGAGGACAGAGTGATCAGCAGGTAGTTGGTTACAGTTGAACAAGTGTAGGAAGTTGTGATACTATATGAACTGTAAATAACAATTATATAGTGCAGATTTCAAAAAGCTAGAAGAAAGGCTTATATGTTTTTACTATAAATAAATTATAAATATTTATCAGGCATGTATATTTAACAATATATACAAATATGTTGTTTAAGTGCTTTACAACATATACATATATCAAAATAGTACATCCAAGCCGAACCTCACTAATATGTGTAATTTTTATGTCTGAGCTACAGAACAAAAATATTTAAAAATTAAAAATAACAATGCCAATTTTAGGAAAGGATATGGAGCACAGAAAAATCTCAATCACTGATAGTGGGAATACAAATTTAAACCACCATTTTGAATCTGTATAGTACTTTAGGTAGTATGGCCATTTTGACTATATTAATTCTGCCTATCCAAGAACATGGGAGATCTTTCAATCTTCTAAGGTTTTCTTTTATTTTTTTTCTTTAGTGTTCTGTAGTTCTCATTGTAGAGGTTTTTCACCTCTTTTGTGAGATTGATTCCCAAGTATTTTTTTTTTTTTGAGGCTATTGTGAATGGGGTAGTTTTCCTAATTTCTCTTTCTGAAGATTCATCACTTATGTATGAAAATGCATTGGATTTATGAGCATTGATCTTGTAACCTGCTACTTTACTGAATTCACTTATGAGTTCTAAAACTTTTCTGGTGGAATTTCCAGGTTCCTCTAAATATATAATCATGTCATCAGCGAACAGGGATAGTTTGAGTTCTTCTTTTCCAATTCGTATCCCTTTAATTTCTTTGGTTTGTCTAATTGCTCTGGATAGAGTTTCAAGGACAATGTTGAATAGAAGTGGTGTAAGAGGGTATCCCTGCCTTGTTCTAGTTTTTAGGGGGAATGCTTTCAGTTTTTCACCATTTAGATTGATATTGGCCATGGGCTTAGCATAGATGGCCTTTAAGATGTTAAGGAATGTTCCCACTACCCCAATTTTTTCTGTTTTGAGCATGAAGGGATGCTGTATTTTATCGAATGCTTTTTCTGCATCTATTGAAATAATCATGTGATTCTTAACTTTAAGTCTGTTGATATGGTGAATGACATTTATTGATTTCTGGATGTTGAACCAACCTTGCATCCCTGGGATAAAACCCATTTGATCGTGGTGGACTACTTTTTTGAATGTCAATTTGTTAGCTTCTTTAAAAATGACAGCTGAAAGCAACCAAGTTGTACATTTAATATAGGCATGACTATATTATCTATGCCAAATGCAGTATGAACGATTATTATTCAGATATTAAAAGTAATGAGACATGCCAAAACAATGATGAATTTTACATTAATATTGCTGAGTAAACAAAGGTTGAAAGGAGTATGTAACATATCATCCATAATTTTCTTATAGAGGAAATTTCTTTGAAAAGTCAAATCTGTGGACACAGTAAATTAATAAGCTCCTTGGTATTCATGATAGGATGACTTTTGAAACATAGAATTTTTTTTTTTTTTTTTTTTTTTTTTTTTAGGGAAAGTATTTTGTCTGATAGGATACTGGTGAATACATGACACTATGCATTTGTCAAAACTTAGAATATTACAATATAAAAATGAATTTTCATTTTGAAAAATAAGAGAAAAAATAGAATACCAGGGTGTTCCCAAATGGAATAATATTGTGACAAGAATACTACTTTGTTACAAATATATTAAATAAACAATAAAGGAAGTAACACAAAAAGTTGTTGACCTAAGTAACTTTGGGAAAGACTGAAAATTATATGACTAAAGGACTGAAATGTAGATAGAGTCCATAGCACTCTACTCTAGATAATAAAGTTGTTTCCTATGACAACAATTGCAAAACCACAATACATATGTTCCAGAATTGAATAATTAAGTAAATGAATAACAAGCCGTGGAAGTCATGTTTCTCACTGTTGGAGCTGGAGGTTAAAGACAAAGAAGGAGGGAAGTCTTAATCAATGTGCAGTATGTTGCAGTTTATAGCATCAGTACAAAGCCAGGTTTAGTTTTAAATAAGTAGAGATGGATAACTGCAGAAATACTTATAAACAAGTACCTGTAAACTAACTAGTGTATGAAAAAATAAATTTCCCTTTTTGGCAGCTTAGTAGGCCTTGAAATGCCACCATTTTCGTAGCAATGAACATAAAAGTAGCTGGAGTTTAGATTTTGATACCATTCTATAACACAGGTATTAAAGTCTCTTTGAAGAATTATCTCCACCTAGCCTGGGAAAGGTTTAAGTAATTCTAGGACTTCTTGTAGTGTCATAAGGAAAGGATTAGTTAAATACCCTAAACGATAGAGGTATTTTAAAGGGACACAGGTGCCAACTGAAGGAAGCAGTGGGTCAAGTTGGAATACTTTCAGCAAAAAAAAATGGATAAGGTGGTATTGAATTATAGGCCAAAGTATAAAGATCCAGGAGTTTCTATTGATAGGAATGAGTGACAAAATAAATAATTATGTGAGAAAGGACAAATGTCCCAGCTTAAAGAATTTAAAGTAATTTCTGTAGTTGCTGGTCCTCAAGCAGGTGAAGCCTAAGTCTTTTAAAAATCTTTGCTCAGAGAATAGGACTTCCTTTTCAAAACTGGAGGGGGAAAGAATAACTTTATAGGGAAAATTCTGGTAAATTCTGCCTCAGGTGATCACAGTGGACAGAAGCGATATGTAATGCTAGTAGCATACACATCCTAGAAGGGATGTGAATGGCATTTTAAGTCATTGTTCTTCCACTAGCTAAAAAGCTCATTTTCCTAGCTGAATAATGGGACTATACTTAGATTAAAGTACAATTGAAGGGAATTGTATAAATATCTGACTAGTACTCCTTATGACTGCCAAAATTATGAAAAACAAGAAATACATGAGAAACTAAGAGCTAAGAAGACCTTGTAACTAAATGTAACTTGATACACCACAAAGGGATCGTGGGGAAAAAAGAAACTAAATAAAAAACTGAGGAAAACAAAGTACAAATTTCAGTTAATAATTTATCAATATTAGTTCATTAATTGTGACAAATAAGTTATCCTAATATACCAGTATTTGGATAAACTGAGTGGGGTAAGTAAAAAAACTATACTATCACTGTAACTTTTTGTACATTTGAACTATTAAAAAAAGTTGAATTTAAAATGTTGGGTCAATGATATTTATGAACTTATTTAAGATACTTCACATACAAAGATAGAATATTTGGAAAGAACGTTTATAACATTTAAAACTGACAGAGATTAGTAAGTAAACAAATTATTTAAAGAAATTTTATAAACCACAGTTTTTGAAAGGGAACATGAATAAGTAATTATGACAATCAGAGCTGTAATAACTAATAAACATATGAAAAACTCAAATTCACTGGTAATCACAGAAATGCAATTTTAAAATTTCCATTACACATCCATAGGCTTAGTAAATTAAACTATTAATATGTGCTGATAGGAAAGTGGAAACTATCAAATCCTGGGAACAGGCAAATAAATAAATAGTACCACTTTCAAAAGACATTTGGTGCCAAACAATAAAATCAAAGCTTCATATAACATTTGTTACAAAATTGGAAAAGTGTAATATTCTCATTAAAATTTTATTTAGGAAAATAGTACTTTTCAAACAGATAATTATTTTAACATGAAATAATTATGTTATTTAGAAATAAATTACTATTTTATAAAACTCTTAGTTTGAACTTTTAATAGACTGAATTCTAGGTATATCACACATAAAAATAGGTCTTTGGCATACTCAATACTTTCTAAGAGCATAGGTGGATTTTGATACCTAGAGGTTGAGAATTAATTCCCTAAATAAATCTTTCTACATGTGTGCAAAGAAACATATAACACATGATTATAGTGTAAAGCTGAATAATATCTACCTTGGAATAATAAATTGTTATAATGTTTTAATAAGAACACAGTAAAAATATAAATAGTTAAAATAATATCTACCAATGTGAATGAATCTGCAAAACATAACAAAATCAATCGAGTTTATTAGGTATGAGAGCATTTCAATTTAAAAACACAACTGAAAAACCACCATACAATCTCACACATAATATTTAAGAATAGATTCTTATGACTACTAGTCAAGAATAAAACTTCTATGGAAAAGATACACATTAATTTAAAGTTAATTATGAACTTGCAGATGGATAGAACTATGAGGAAGAACTTTAATCACATTTTAAATATTTTATTTTGTTTTAAATTGAGAAAACATATTTGTCAATTGTAAAATTGGTTAAATGTGATAGTTAATATACTGTGATCTGTTGTAGTATGTACTGATTTTTGAATGGTTAAAAATGTAAAATATAAGTTAGTTTGCATAAGGTATGGGTGTGTGGGGGATGTTTGTATGAGAGAAATTGAAAGTTCTAACAATTAAGATGATTTATAGCACATTTAGAATTCCTAAGAATATTTTAATATTGAGAATTTCTAACAAAAATAATTCTCATCTAAATAGAGGATTTACATTGATCAACTTGTAGAGTAACTATTTTATGCCAAGAATCCTACCAAAACAAAACTAGAAAATCTGGGAAAAATAATAATAAAATGTGTTTGCAAACTTTCCGAAGTAGTAAGGAACTGAAGGGCTTTCAAGAATAAGCAGAAGGCCTGAATGAACTGGGCATCTTTTCACCATTCACTATATTTATGTGCAGTGATGAAGAGCTGAAAATGAGGCAAAAATTTGGATGAATACATGAGAAGGAAAGAAAGAAAAACTGGATTATTCTATCTTGTAAGATAAGCCCCCTAGTATGAACACAGGACATCGATCAGAACCTAAATGAATACAATCAAGAAGTAAGAATAAAACAAACAGGATCCAGCTCTCAAAAAGTATGAAACTCAGCTCTGGAATACTTTAATTTCAGATTGATTTATGGGATTTAATTTTCTTTGGTTTGCTCATGTCTAGTTATGAGCCAGAAAAAAATTAATTGTGTGGAAATGTAACATCCAGATACTGAAATGTCCTCTACACTTTTCACCTAAACCTTCAAGCAATTAATGAAAAACTGGCATAAGCATGTAACATTATGAACAAAGAGAAATAAGGAAAAACAAAACAATTTACAGAAAACAGAGCTATCAGACACAAATTTTAAAATGCCTGTACTTTATTGTACAATAATGGAAAAGCATACTTTTTAGAATAATTTTCAGAGAACTGAAAACTTTAAATAGAAATTTTAGAACCCAAAATACAATTGAAGCTAAAGATTCCATAGTTGGAGTCAAAAGCTCATTAGACATTAGTAGTATGAGGACTGATAAAATGCACAAAAGAGAAAGAAAATATTATAAATTAATTGTCAAAAGTATAGACAATATATAAGAGTGAAACAAGAAGAGCAAAAGTGGATAGAAGTTTGATTCAAAAAGAAAACTTATCAAAATTGATAAGGGGCATCAAGTAACAAAAAAATTATAAAAAATGGTACGGAAAGAATAAGAGGGATCAATTTTAAAAGTAACTAGGTATAATGATTTTTAAAAAGTTAACAATTAAGAAAAAATCTTTTTAAAAAGCCCAAATAAATGATAAATTATGTTTAAAGGGAAAGCAGTGGGTAACTGGTTGCACCCCCCAAAAATAATCAGAAAGTAATAGATATATTTAAGGTGCTGAAAGAAAACAAGTACCAATAATAGAATTGTATGTCCAGCCTAGTAAGCTATTCTTCCCAAATGAAAGTAAAATAAGCACATTCTTTAAAAAAAAAGAAAAAACACTACAGATATAGAGATGACTAATTATCTCAAATTGAAAAAAAAATCCCTACTCTTCCTAAAACAAGCACAGCCGCTAAGAAACATTGTTTTTATATTGGGAAACTCCCTGTTGTACAAACTTTACAAAAATCTACTTGTTTAATTTGTAAAATAGCACAATACCACAGTTTTTACAGTTACCTACATTTTGTAATGAGATCTAGAAATTCAAAAAAATTTTGCATATCACACAGAAATAAGTACTGGGGTAGGTAATCAAATCAAAGAAATTGCTTCCAGGTTCCATTACTTATTATATTATGCTTTATAGAGAGAGATAAAAATTTATTGATATATATTTCTTAAATTCTAAAAAGAAAATCACAAATAAGAATATATGGCATTAAACAGAAACTGCTTTTATTTAAAAAATCTATTATTAAGAAAAGGGGAAAAAAAGAGGACTATTTGAGATTTCTTTATTTTCTTTTTCTTTTTTTTTTTTTTTTTTCTTTTTTTGGAAAGCATTATCCTCAATAGAAAACTTTATTCCAGTACATTGATTGGTTGCCAATTTGCAAACTGTTATTTCACAACCTCTCTCTACTGATAGCTTTTTGTTTATGGGCATTAAGTGGAATTGGAGAAAAATTTACAATTCACATTTTATATCAAAAAACTTTTTCAAGCCTTAAAATTTGATTGCAGATTAAATTGTATACTGAAGAATTATAGAGATCTAAGACTATTTCGATATAGGCTTGCACTTGCTACTTTTAAAACATTTTGAACCCAAAGGTCTCATTCTGACGTACTGGGTTCAGAATTTCAATAGACCTTTTGTGGGACTCAATTCAACACATAATATGAGGTATTATGAGTATGCACATTGGTTAGAAAATAATTTGAAAGTAAATGACAGGAATTTTACAAGCAATTTGTGACAATAAATGAATGTTTTGATGAAACTATGATAAGGAGTTTTAAATTGTGTGACTGAAAATATTGGAGAAATAAATTGAGACGGAGAACTTGATTTTTGAATTTGTGGAAAGGGTTCCTATCAGTGGTCTACTAGGTTTCCCTCAAAATGATAGATGGGATAGTCAACTAAACTTCATCCACGTTGGTGTTTAGTAGACTACTATTTATTTCTGTCGTTTAAGTTTGTCAATTGTGTTTCTCAGACTAATGCACATTTCATTGATACTTTATGCTTTAAATTCCAAAGACTCTTACATACCATATGTGTGGCTTTAGATAAGACCTTCAAAGTTTAAAAAAAAAAAGTAAAAATAAATAAATAAAATGAGTCAATGTTTTTACTGTGAGATGAAGAGAATTATATATGCCAATTTACTGATTTAGAGGGTTCCATAAAATTATAAATAATAAATATCAGTTAATAAAAAGATTTTAAGATATTTAAATGAATACATTTGACATTTATACATATTATGATATGTTTCTAAAATTTATATTTGTTATATAATATACATTTTATATATTTTTGACTCCTTGGTTTTCTATAACATTATTAAGATAAAATTTACATATTGTGCAATTCACCCATTTAAAAATACATTCAATGTTTTTTATGGCTTTCACAGAATTGTGCAACTATCATCCAATATTTGAACATTTGAATCACTACAGTACAGTGTTTAAAAGCAGTTACTTCCTGTCACCCCAAGCCCCAGCCTCCCCACCCCTGAACAACCTGAATTCTCTTTCAAATCTTTTTATAGTTCACTCTTCTGGAAATTTCACATAAATGGGATGATACAATATGTGATCATTTGTGAATAGTTCCTTTCACTTATATTCTTTCAAGGTTTACCCTTGTAGCTTATATGTTTCAATAAGTCATTATTTTTCATGATTTAATATTTCTGAATATATGTACCACAACTTTCAAATCTATTCATTAGTTGGTGGATATTTGCCTTGTTTTCCACTTATTGTCTATTACAAAGAAAGATTCACATAAAAACTTTATGTGGATGTTTTCATTTTGTTTGGGTGTATACCTTGGGGAATATCTGCTGGAACATTTGAGGTCTTTATATTTATGCTTATCTTCTGAGAAAATTCTAGACTCTATCACAAATCAAGTACTTTGTTATTGCATTTCCACTAGTCATATATAAGGTGCAAGTTCTCTCCACATCTTTGCCCAAACTTACTGTTTTTCTTCTTTCAATCACAGCCTAATGTGTATGAAATAGTATCACATTGTGGCTTTATTTGTATTCCTCTGATGGTTAATGTTTGTTATGGTTTGGATATCAGGCGTCCCCTAAAAGCTCATTCTTAGCTCAATCAATGAATTAGTCCCGTGATGGAGTTAATTGAATGGTAACTGAAGGCAGGAAGGTGTGGTTGGAGGAAGTAGACCCCTGGGGGTTGTGCCTTTGGAGTATATATTTTGTATCTGGTGAGTGGAGTCTCTCTCTGTTTGCTGATCATCATGTGAGCTACTTCCTCTGCCATACTCTTCAACCATGATATCCTGCCTCACCTCAAGTCCCAAGGAATGGAGCCAGCAATCTAAGAATTGAGATCTCTGGAACCATTAGCCCCCAAATAAACCTTCCTCCTCCATAGTTGTTCTGGTCAGGTCTTTTAGTCACTGCAGCAAAAAAACTGACTAAAGCAGAAATTGGTACTACAAGTGGGGCCTTACCTGTGACTAACGTGACCGTGTGGTTCAGAAGTTTTTGGAGCTTTTTGGAATTGGTGGGAGGAATTTTGAGACACTTAGCAATGTGAGCTGAAAATGCTTTAGATTGCTGTAAGTGAAACTTAATGACCAATTCTGGTGGGAGCTCAGAAGACCAGAATGCCAATAGGACAATTACCCAATGCCAATGGTGAGAAACATGATATGTGCTTATTTTCCATTTGTATATTGTATTCAAAGAAATGTCTGTTTGGGTGATTTGACCATTCTTAATTAGTTGTTTCTCTATCACAGATTTCTAATTATTCTTTATACATTCCAGGTAAAAATTCCTTATGAGATATATGATTGTAAATAATTTCTCTTCTGTGGGCTATCTTTTCACTTTTTCAATTAAATAGTTTGAAGAAAAAAATTTCATTTTCATTCAGTGCATCTATGTAATCTCTTTCTTATATCATATATATATTGAATGTCATAACTATATAGATTTTGCCTAACAGCTACTTCTTGGATCTGGAGTGTCCCCCACAGGCTCATGTGTTGAAGGATTAGTCCCCGGGGCAGCAATGTTCAGAAGTGTGTCTTGTAGGAAATGGTTAAATCATGAGGACACTTGAGGTGTGGTACAAGAAAGGTTGGAAGAAATAAGTTGTGCCATACCCTTCCTTTCAATATCTATCTATCTGTCTGTCTACCTGTTTGTCTATCTTTCCCTCTCTGCTTCCTTTCTGACATTAACTGAGTAGCATATCCTTCTGCCATGGGGTCCTGCATCATCTCAGACCCATGGCAAAGAAGCCAGCTAACCATGGAATGAAACCATGAAAAAAAAATTTCATCCTCTAAGTTGTTTTTCTTGGGTATTTTGTCCCAGTGATGGAAAGGAGACTTAACAATAATCCAAGGTGACCATAATTTTGTTCTACATTTTCTCCAAATGTTGTATAGTTCTATGTCTTGCTTATAAGGTTATAATCTATTTTTAGTTACTTTTTGTATATAGTATGAAAAATAGGTCTGTTGTAGATTGATTTGTGTCTCTTAGAAGGCTATGTTGAAATTCTGACCTAGTACTTCAGAATGTGATCTTTTAGAAATAGGGTGATTACGGATTCAATTATTTAAGTTAACTTGAGGTCATACTGGATTAGAATAAGCTCTTAATCCAATAGACTGAAGCAATTATAAGAAGATAAAAACCTCATGTGAATACAGAGACACAAAGGGAAAATGACACATAATGTCAGAAACAGATTAGAGGGATGCAACTATAAAGCATCGAATGCTAAGAATTATTTGCCATCACTAGCACCTAGGAACAGGCAAGAAAACACTTAACTCATTCTCAGAGAAATCATGGATGTGTTAACATAACACTTTGTTTTCAGTTTTCTTACATCAGGAATTACTAGAGAATACATTTTTGTTGTTTAAGCTGATAAATTTGTGGTACTCTATTATAGTAGCCTAAGGTAACTAATACAGATTGTAGTACAAGGAATTGAGTGTTAGGCCTAACGACTGAATAATGGGTACAGTCCAGAGGAATTTTGATGTGCTTGTTATCAAAATCTTTCAAAAAAACTAAATATGAATTCTAGAGATGACTGGTGACAGCTTAGAAAGAAGTGAGGAAAGTTGTGGAGAAAACGTATATCATCTTAGCAAAGTCAGAAATAGACTTGCTACAAATACAAATGTCAAATCTGCTTCTGGAGAAGTCAGAGGGAGATGAAGAATGTGTTATTCAAAACTGTAAGATCGATCCTTATTATAGATTAGTATAGAACTTGACTGAATTGTGTTTTGATCTTCAGTCATGGAGAGTAGAACTCATGTCATGAACTTGGATATTTAGTTGAGGAGATTTCCAAGCAATGTATGGAAGAAACAGCCTCATCTCATTTTGCTATTCATGGTGAAACATAGGAGGGAAGAGAGAAGGTGAAGAAATAATTATTAAATAAAAAAGAAATAGAGCAACTTATGTATATCTTCTTTAATTTTTTTAACAATGATTCATAGTTCTCTGTGTAAAAGTTTTGCTCTTCATTTGGTAAATTTATTATTTCATTATTTTGATACTATGTTAATAAAATTTTCTTAATTTAATTCTTATTTTACATTGCTAAATGTGGAATTATAATGAATTTCTTCCATTTTTTATAGATTATATTTTTCTAATAGTTTTAGGTTCACAGCAAAATTGAGCAGAGAGCACAAAGGTTTTCAATGAGATGCCTACCCCGCCACACACAGTTTCGCCCATTATCAGCATCCACCATCGTGGTGGTACATATTTTTTAGAATTGACCATCCTATATTGACACAAAATCATCACTCATACAATTTAATATTTCAGGTTGAACTTGTATGCTGCAGGCTTTCTCCAATTATTAGTTCTAAAAGATTTTTAATGTATTTTAAAAAATAAATTCACACATTTAGGTCATTTGCAAATAGTGATAGTATTTCCTCTACCTTTACTCTTATTTACTTTTTGTTTTACTCCCAGGCCTAATTACCATGGCTAGAATTTGTGGTATCATATCAAAGAGCAGTGACAAAAGCAGATTTTCTGTTCTTTTCCCTAATCTTATGGGGAAAGCATTTAGGCTAATCTATATTTTGTGCTCTTAGGATCTGATGTTCCTGTGTACTCTTTAATAGGTTGACCAAACTTCATTCTATTCCTAGTTTAAGCTCTTTTTTTTTTTTTTTTTTGCAATGATTGTGGGATTTCCCTCTCACTTTTTTCTGCAACTTTTATGATGAATATGTGGTTTGTGTCTTTTATTCTGATTTGTTTTATTTCATTGTTTTATTTTCAGAATTCAAGCAGACTTGTATCCATATAATAACAGTTATGATTATGTAATTGTTAGTATGACACCACATATTTTAGCATTTTAATTTATATATTCATACAGGATATTGTTCTTTAATTTTCTAATATTGTAATGTCCAACTGATTTTGATAAAAAGGTAATACTGACCCATAGGATGAATCAGCAAGTCTTCCTTTTACTTCTTTTTTGTTTTATTTGGAAAGTTAATTAACATTAATTCTTTTTGGAATATTTCATAAAATTTAAATTAAGAAATGTAGGTATGCACTACTATTTCTGAACATTAAATTAATCGAATATTTTAAATTACAGATTCACTCACATTTTATACTTCTTCTTATGTCAGTTTCCTTACTTTTTGGATTGTAGATATTTGGCTGTTTCCTCTACATTATGTAACTTATTGGCATACATGCTTTCATTGTATTTTCTTAAAATTCCTTTTATTTACAGTGAGCAATAATATTTCTTTTTTTATTTCCAGATTTCAGTAATTTTAGACTGCTTTTGTTGTCTTGGTCATTCCAAGTAAAGGGATTATAATTTTGTTTATATATCAAATAACTCAGTTTTTTATTAAATTTATTTTTCTCTTTTGCTTTGCTGTTATGTATTTTATTAATTTCTACTCTGATTCTATTCCTGCTATTCTATTTATTAGCTTACTCTACATTTTTTCCTAAAAATGAAAGATAAGGTTTTTATTTTGGATTATTTAGACTTTTAAATATAAGGGTTTATCAGGGCATGCTGGTGCACGCCTATAAACTCAGCTACTGATGAGACTGAGGCAGGGGAATGGCAAATTTGAGGCCAGCCTTGGCAAAATAGTGAGACTCTATGTCAAAATAAAAAAAAAACAAAGGAGGACTGAGAACGCAGTTCATTGGTAGCAGGCCCTTCGTTCAATTCCACATAGTGAAAGTATAAATAAATAAATAAGTTTCTATAGGTTTAAATACCTTGCTGTACCCCCTAATATTTGAGTGGTGTCTTTTTATTTCCTTTTGAAGTATTTTCTTATTTCCCTTGTGAATTGTCTTTGATTTGGTAATTATTTTGAAGTGTGCTTTTAAATCTCTATGTATTTCCAATCTTTTTCAAATTTGTTACTGATTTTTTAAAATTTCATTTCATTATAATGCACTTTGTATGATTTCAATTCTATTTATTCTATTCTTGAAACTTTAATTAATGTTTCACATCAAATTTAGGTATTTGTAATTCCAGTGTCTATGGAGGCTGAGACAGGAGGATGGAAAGTTAAGACCAACCTCAGCAAATTAGAGAGGGTCTGAATAACTTAGTCAGACCCTGTCTCAAAATAAGATATAAAAAAGTTGGGGATGTGACTCAGTGGTTAAATGTCCCTGGGTTTAATCTCTGGTATAAAAATAAATAAATGAAATAAATAAGTGAATAAATAAATAAATAAATAAAATATAAGGGTTATTTTCAATCATTATCTCTTCAAATGACATTTCTGTTCCTTTCTTCTTTCCTGATGTTCTTGATGATCAAAATCCCTGTTAATATTTTCTCTTGGATATGACATTGCTCTCATACCTTCCTTTATTTTAATAAACATGATTTCTCTAATTTTTTGAAAATATTTAGAAAAAAAACTAATTTGAGTCTTTGTCTAACACCTGGGTCCCTGCACAGATATTTTCTGTTTCCGACTTTTCCTTCTTATATATATGTCACACTTTTTTTATTCTGTATGTCTCAAAATTCATAGTGAAACACTGGACATTTTAGGTAATATGTTGTGTCAACTTTGGATGGTGACCCCACTCCCTCTGTAAGTGAAATCATAACAGAGAGAGATTCTCAAAGGATAAAGAATTTTAATTGAAAATAGTAGCATTTGAAAATGTGAAATATGTCTACCATAATAAAGTATGGGTACTCAGAGGCAAGGGAAGATGAGTGCTTATAAAGTGAAACAGAGAGTATATGTAAGTTGTTTTGAGATAAAGAGAAATTGGCTACAAAGACTATGGCAGGAGTTGATGTGAGTTCATCAGTGCAGACAGTATTTCAGGAAAATGTTCTTGAACACTAGTCCTTTTGATTAATGTGGTAAGCTTCAGTTTGTGAGGTCCTTGTTATAGTCATATGTGTATACGATCCCTTTAGGTCTTTTTTTTAATCATAGGCATGCATGCATAAGCATGCTCCTTTAACCTCCTGGATTATTTATTTATTTGTTGGGTTTGACATAAATTTGTTGATTCTGACAATCTTTACACTCTTTACCCCGGGGTTTATTTTTGTTGTCATTTGCTTATTTATTTGTTTAGTGACTTGCCTGGAATCTTTCAGTAATGTCTATTCCCCTCCCACTGTGATGTCTCTGAAGCCTCTGTTGCTTCTAACAGTGTACATATTTGAGCTTGTACACAGTTACTCTGTGATGACAGTGATATTAGCAATGTTCTTGACTCTTTCCCAGATCTTTCCATTAGCTGTTTGCATCTATTTATTGTTTTACTACACAACTTTAAGATCCACAAATTGCTGGTCAATTGCTGTACTACTTTTGATGATGCTTTGGGCAAAATTTGCTCCACCATCTAATCCCACTAAATTAAATACCCCTAACTGAGTAATTTTGGAGACCTTTCAGGGGAATTAATTTTGACCTTAGAAGTTCTCTTCTTAGCTGTGTTTCTCCATAGTTCATTCTGGTAATCTAGCTGGTGTACTATTTACTTGTTATCATCCAACTTTCCAGACTTTTTAAAATTACTGACCACCAAAATCTCTGTTGCTTTTGCAGCAATCAATGGGCTTAAACATTCTCACCCTCTGCTCAAAACAAAGTCAGCCCTGGAACTCTCTACTTTAGTAGGCTGATACTCTCCATGGGAAAAAAATGAGCTACTAACACAGAGCTTAACAGTGGCTCCTTCTTTTGAAGTGACAAATGGGCATATAAATGCAGTACTAGACAAAGTTATAATTTCTGGTATACTTGGTTTGCCTCTTCCAGGTCTAGTCTTCCAAACAATGAGTGAGATAAAATGAAGATCATTATGGACCAGTTTTCTAAGCTTGGAAAGCTGGGATTGAGCCTCTGACACATTTGGGGGTGGGAAAAGGGGTACTTGTGGCTTCTTGGCTTCACACCTGAAATCTAATCTGCAAAACTCAGAACTGAGTCATGTAAGAAATGTTGGTGACTTGAAGTCTTACAATTATTTCCTAGTTCTTTACTGGGTATGGTCACGTACCTGCCTGAATTAGTTTCTGACACATTGAGGTGGAATTGAGAGAGGACATTTTGGAGCTCACAGATGCTGTTTTGCTGTTGTAAAGATCTTTTAACTAAATTTTTCTTTATTTGCTATGAGCTTAGTACAATTTCTTTCCACTTTTCTTCTTCTTCCTTTTTTTTTTATTTTTTATTTTTTTGATACTGAGGATCAAAGCCAGAGGTGCTTAGACACTGAAGTCCTATCCCCACCTCTTTTTATTGTTTACTTTGAGACAGAGTCTGACTAAGTTGCTGAGGCGGAAACTTGCAATATCCTGCCTCAACCACCCAAGTTCCTGGGATTATAAGATGTGCCACAGCCTCTGAATTCTTAGAATGATTTCTAATGATTCAAAAAGGCTTTATTTGAAACCAGTGTCACAACTTAGTCACTGTTTCACTAGGGAGCAGGTCCATGGAACTGCTCATGCCACCATTGCAGAAGCAGATTTCCTTTCAATGTTTTTATTTTCATGTGTATAATAAATATGAACTTTTCTTTAATGTAATTTTAAAAATTAAGGTTTTTCTCAAAATACTTGTGAAATATAAAATTTAAATGCAGAATTTCCATAAGTTCTAAATCAGGTGTTATTTTTAATATAGCAGTGCTCTAAGTCTGATATTTGTGTTGCCCAGTAAATTCATATGTCAGATTTTTAATCCCCAATGTGACTGACTATATTTGGAGAGGATACCTTTGGCAGGTAATTAGATTAGGAGAGTGGAGTCTTCCTGATGTTTGAGTTTGTGTTTTCTCTACCATGTGAGGACACAGCAAGAAGATTTCCATCAGAAGAAGAAGGAGGAAAAAGAAGAAGATGGGAAGAAGCCTTCACCAGAAACGAGGCATGCTTGCACCTAGAACTCAGACCTCCTATCTTCCACACTGCAAGAAAGAAAATAGTGTTCTTTTAAGCCACCTAGTCAATGGAAATTTGTTATAGAAGGTCATGTTGACAAGACAAATGCAAATCCCTTTGGAACTAGAATGGAGTTGCTAAAAGTAGGTCAAAAATTTCACCGATAACTACTAAAAAATCCAAAATAATTTCAAAAGTTTTCTGTTTAAATGAACATCAAATATCTGTTGACATAAGGACTATGGTTGTTAAGTTTTGAGAGATAAGAATAAAAGAAGAGATGAGCTGATGCTCCTTTAGCTGGTAAATTGTAGGTTATGTATAGGAACAAAAATCAGTATTTTGTTGGGGATGAGAGAATTATTTAGAGTGTTTGGTAGTCTTTTGGGGCTAAATAATAATAGGGGACAAGTGATATATAATAAAAAAAAAATGATTCTAAAGGGGTGTGCTGACCTGTGCCTTTAATACTATCTAGTCAGGAGCAGCCTTGGCAACATGACAAAACCATAATCTCAAACAAACAAATACCAGAAAACTGAGTGTGAAATTGTATTTTTATATTGTTGTATATAGTATAAAAAATAAATTTTGAGAAGTTGCAAGGGTCATATAATGGAGATGAAGAATTATTTTTTATAAGTAAATGATGCTACTTTGTTAGGACACCTTATATTTAAGAAAGTGAACTTAGGATGACACATCATCTGATACAAAAACTAATGCAAATTTTCTCATAAATTTAAAAGTAAATCTCAAAACTAAATTTCCTAAAAGAAAATACATTAGAAAATACACATGACCTTTTCTTTGGGCAAAATGTCATGATACTTTGCAAAAAGCATGATTTACAAAAATGCAAATGAATAAAATGTACTTTATTAAATTAAAAACTTATAATTTTTGAAATACACTATTTCTTTTTTGTGGTGCTGGGAATGAAACCCAGGGCTTCACACCTTCTAGGCAAGTGCTGTTCCACTGAGCTATATCCCTAACCCAGAAATATTGTATTAAGAGAATGAAAAATAAAGCCACACACTGGGAGAAAATATTTTGAAAACTTATCTTAAAAAGAGCTTATATTGGTATATCATGTGAATGTATGATTATGTAACAAATTCTACCATTATGTATAGGTATAATATACCAATGAAAATGTGAAAAATATACAGAAAATTATTTAAAAAGAGCTTATATTAAATATAAAAATAATTTTCAAGATCAATCAAATTTTAAAAGTACAAATGGGCAAAATATTTTAATGAACAATTATCATCATCATATGTAATGTAAAATAGCCAAGAATAAATGGAATTTGAACATTATTAATCATTACAGAAATGTATACTAATACCAAAATAACTATTACCACATTTTACAGAAATCAATATTAAAATGTCTTGATATCAAGGGCATTGATAGCTTTGTGTCATTTGTGATCTAAATACCTAATAAGAACAGCTAAGAGGAGAAAAAGTTTGTTTTGGCTCCCAGTTTCTGAAATCTTTATCAATGATTAGCCAGCTCCATTGCTCTGGGAATGAGGTGAGGCAAATCATCAAGGCAGATAGATGTGGTGGAGGAAAACTGCTTTGTTCCTGGAAGATGGGACACAGTGAGATGTAAAGGGTCTCCAGTGACCCACCTCCACCAAATAGGTCTGTCTTCCTGGTAGTTCCTTCAGCCATCAGTAGATTAATCCAATGATGATGTTAGATCCCTCATGATCTAATAATTTCCAAAAAGCCCACCTATGAGCACAGTAGATTTTTGGGGACAGTCTTGATTCAGACCATAAAAAGTGATGACAAGGAAGTGAAGAATTTGGGACAATTTGGAATTTTAAATGGTAAAACCACTTTAGAAAACCAACTTCTTGTGTTTCACAAAAAATGATAACAACGATGAAAAAGAGTTCAGACAATATTAACATTATTTCTATTTACCTAAAATTTACAATTAAGATAATTGAATAAAATTCACAAAACAAGTCAAAATTATTTGTAATTCATGTATTTTTGAGCATCCCTTATCTGAAAATCCAAATCTGAAATGATGAAATATCCAAAATGTCTTTATAACTGATGTAGTTATCAAAAGTTTGGGATGGTAGGTATTATGGATTTCAGATTTTCAAATTAGGAATGCTCATTTGGTGAAGTCTATGAACATATTCTTAAATTGGAAGAGATGCAAAATCTGAAGCATTTCTGATCCCAAGTATTTCAGTTAAGGTACATTCAACTTGTATAATATAAAATAATTTTATTTAAACTACATAAAGAGCTAATATAAATCAATAAGAAAACAGAAACAGAAAAAAAATGTACATGTGATTTAAATAGGAATTTTATATCAAGGATATCAAAAAGAGCAAAAAATAGAAAAACATGCAGTACCTCATTAGTCATCATAGAAATTTGTAACACAATACTAATATGTATCTTCAGAATGCCCAAAGTGAAAATGAAGGAAGACACCACAATCTTGCAGTGTGAATGTTGACCAGAACTCACGTAAAAAAGTAATTGAATATAAACTTTTTCACAACCTTTGGGAAAACTCATTCATTTTACTAAAGTTGCACATAATTCCTAAGTATTTATCTACCTGAAGTGCATACATATATCTACTAAAAGACACAAATATGCATAATGATATAGAAGTAGAAGCAACCCAAATTTTCAAGAGTGGTAGAAGTGATAAACACATTTTGGTACATAAATACAATGGAAAAAAATTAGAAAGACTGAAAATGAATGTCACTACTACACATAGCTACATTGAGTCACATAAAAATAATACTAGCAAATAAAATATAAAAAAGCCAGCCACAACACAGTTAATATCATAAGATTCCAGGAATATAATGTTCAAAAGTAGGAAGACCTAACCTATAGTCTAGGAAATATGGTAGCAGAAGTCTATGTTTCCCACCTACTGTATTTTAGGCACTGTGCAATCCTCATTTTTGGTTATGAGACCTGGGAATATGATTTGATTTCTTTCATGTAGTTAACTTTCATTAATGACAATGGTAAAGGCCTTTTGTAGTTGTCGAATAGGTCCCTCATCAGTCAAGTTTGATTTCATCAAAATATGATGATATTTGGAGAATATTACTTAAACAGGTAAGACCTCTGAAAGGAATCTAGACAATCTAGAGGAAGACTTGAAGATAGATATATTCCTCATGACCTAAAACAAAAAAGCAATCATCTTTTCAACTGCCTTTACAGGGATACATTGTATAACGTCCTGAAGAAGGAAGGTGTTTAGAAGGTAAAAATGCAACTGACAATCCATTAACAAATAGTAACTTTAATAGTTACAACCACAAGAACATTGACCCCAGGTCTCAGTTGAGACCGCAGCATGACTAAAGCCTGTATCTGACCCAAGTGAGATTCTGAGCAGTGGATCCAATTAACCATACCGAAATTCCCAACCTATGGAGACTGAGATAAATTTGTATTTTTAATACAAATCAACTTATGATAACATTCTACACAGAAATAGAAAGCTACCACAGAAAGTAAGGATAATGGTTACCCTTTGTGAGCGGGAGATGATGTCTGGGCAAGGAGTCTAGTGGAACCTCTGGAATATTCCTTTTAAAAAATCAAATGGTTATAAATGGTTTCTAATGTGAAAATTTGCCAAACTACACACTTACATGTACTTTTAGATACTTCACTTCAATACAAGGTTTACATAGAAAAGAAAAAAGGATTGCCTTATTTTATGTGGAAAATAAATTTAGCCCAAGTATGGATTAAACTACAGATTTAAACATTCAATAAATTCCATTTTAATAGTTCCTGACTTTACTACATTTCTCAATTTTTCCTTGAATCTTTTCAAATTTGTCATAATCTTTCTCTCTTTTAACTCTTCTGTTAATTTTTTTATTTTTTTCCCAAAATGAGGAAAAAGAAAAAAAAATAGTAAAAGTACCACAACTAAATTTTGAATGAAATATTATCACTCCTGTATTTTAAAGTAGATTTTTCATTTTTAATAACTATAAATGAACACTAATGTGTTTTCATTTCAATTTTGTCGGTGACATTAGTGATGATTGGAAATAGCTCACTGAAGTTTTATATTCAAAGACAATACTTTATATTCTTGGGTCTGAATAAGTTTTCCCCATTTCCTTTAGAATGCTTCATTAATAAGATTTAGATTTTCCATTTTCCACATCATACTGGCTAGTTTTATGGGTTTTGCTACTCAATGTACTGGTTTTTTTAAAATATATAAATATAAACATTTAGTGCAAGTGTTAATTTTTGAATATTTAGTGCTTTATTATCTTTTTTCTGTATCTCAAAGAAGTGTGCCATGTTCATAGAGGTGGTACTTTCATACCATCTTAAATATGTGAAGTTTGAATACAATAAAAGTTTAATACAATAAAATCCATTTATAATCAGCTGTCTGCTCAGGTAATTTTGGTCATACTAGTATCAAAATAAAATTGGTAGCATTAAACATGCCTAAAAATGTCTCAACTTCTCTCCCAATTAATATTTCATTCATTTTACCAACAAATTTGGCATGGAGGTAAAAGAAACATTTAAAAGAAAGTCCAAGTTCAAATATGCAAATTAACAGATTTTCATCTATCATGTTACTGGTGACTTCTTAAACATTGAAGATATTAGAACAAAAGGAGATTAAAGTAAGGACAGAAGATTGTACAGAGGTTCATAAAACAACCTTCATTTCCAAACAAATAGAAAAATATATAAAATATTTAAACCTATTAAACTATGAAAATGACCCCAAAGTAAAGAAAGGGGAAAATCAACTCATCAGGAAAGTTGTAGTTTTGGATGGGAGTTGAAGATTTGCAGCTCCTAGAGAACCAGACACAAACATAGTTGAAGGAATTTAATGCACATCAGAAGAGTTAAAGCAAAACATCCCTTCCATAGCAAGGCACAAAAATTATTTGAATCGGAAAATCAGTAAAATATTATCCTCATTAGTGAAGAGAAGTTTAAAAAAATAATGAGCTGAATTATATCTCAAAATGAATGTTCTATTCCTCCTAATCGATGAGTTTAAAAGTAGCCAAGTAACTAAGATTAAAAACTTGTTAGGAAACATATTTGAAAAAAAAGTAGCCAAAAGAGAAACTTATTTCAAGAATAATCAATATCAAAAATATTTAGAAATAGTTTTCACATGCAGGACAAATTAATGGGCCTAAAAAATGAGAAGAGGAAAAATCCCATATACTCAAGTTACCTAGTAACATAAATAGCAATATATTGATGTTAATATATTAATATTAGCATTATGGAAACTAATAAATGATTCTGGTATACTTGACTATTCATTTTTAAAGGAAGAGAACATTAATTATCTAGAAATTTAAATTTATTTAATTTATAGAACCACAAATGTGAGTTTTAAAAGAAACTAATAAATTGATATAATAAGCAATATATTTTATTTATGAGTACAGATTAAATATAACTTAGAAAACCATTTTGATTTCAGGATATAATTTGTTTCCTTTAAAAATAGATGAAGAAAAAAACCAAAAGGAAAATGTAATCATTTATTCAATTAATATTTATTAAGCTTCTACTAAGAGACATGCACAGAATTAGATACTAAGGGAAACAAGTGAGAAAACATAGTCAAAGTACCTGTTCTCATAATTACATATCATTAAAGGAAAAGAAATAAATTAAGGGGCTACACCAAAAAGTAAATTCAGCATGCAAATAGCATTTAAAAAATATGTAAATGCTTGAAACTCATAAAATTGAGTTAAAGAAATCAAGTAATAAAATACATTTTATTTTATTTTATAATTTCATATGTATAATCAAATTGTGTATATATATTTTATGTAACAAAAATCATATAAAATGACATAGGTAATAAATGATCACTATATAGTAATACATAATCATAAAAGTGAGAAGTAATTATTCACTCACTTATTTGGCAAAATTTAAGACTATAGTAATATAAAGCATATCACTGTTGTGTAGCCAGTATATAGACAGTATAGTTTTATACTGACTGTATAGTCTCTTTTTTCTGACCTTGTCCAGTGAAATCTGAAACAAACAAAATAAATACTATTAAATACTATTGGTTTTAAAGAAACTGTTCATGAAGATTATAAAATTTTGACTAAGTTATTTAAAGTTAAACAGGATATTTTCGAGAAGGTACAAGAAAAAAGAGATTTTAATTGCATTAAATGTCACTTAAGAACAGAATGAGTTGCATATGTTTTATAGTTGGTTTATTTTAAAAGACAACTATACATAATATGGTACCAGGTCCAAAATAAATGTGGATATAGGTTATATATTATATTAGTTCCTTTTTTTCCTTCTATGACCAAAATACATAAGAAGAACAACTTAGAGGAGGAAAAATTCATTTTGGGCTACAGTTTCAGAGGTTCAGGCCATGGACAGCCTATTGTATTGCTTTGGAATCAAGAGCAGGCAGAAAATCCTGACCAAAGGACATGATAGAGAAGCACTGATCCACTTCTATTGGCTTGGAAACAGAAAGAAAGGGGAGAAGAAGATGGAGGGAAGAAGAGTCCTTCCAGGGAGCACCCCCAGTGACTCTTCCTTTAATTTTTTTTATTTTTATCTTCTTTTCTTCTCCTTCATAATCATCAATTCCTTTCTCATTTTTGTTCTCTCTTTGTATAAAATTTGAAATTTTGCAAACCTATTACTTTTATTTTAGACAATAACTGATCAAATCATTTCTATTTATTGTCACAATATTGTAGATGTCATAACAGGAAAATATTTGGTTTGAAGCTTTATATACTTTGCTTTGGTTTTTATTATTCATCTCACCCTAAACAGTGAGGTACTGAAAACCTTCAGAGATACTGTAAGACCTCAGTATATAAACTCTACTGCCTCAGACAGAAACAGTTAGATAGGAAGACACACAAACAATATGAAAAAACAAGGGAACAAAACACCCCAAATCTCCAACCACAGTGGGAGAAATGTCAGAGAAGGAGTTTCAAATGTACATAGTTAAAGTGATCTGTGAGGTAAAGGACAATGAAGAGTGAAATCAGAGAGAAAATAAGGAAATGAAAGATCATTTCAATAAAGATAGATTCTGAAAAAAAAACAAGCAGAAATTCTTGAAATGAAGAAATCAATGAAACATATTAAAAATTCAATTGAAACCATTATCAACAAACTGATCACTTGGAAGATAGAGTTTCAGGCAATGAAACAAAGTATATAATATTGAAAATGAAGTTAACAGTGGACAAAATCTGCTTAGAGACCATGAATAGCTGGGCATGGTGACACATGTCTATAATCCCAGTGGCTTGGGAGGATGAGGCATGAAGATCACAAATTCAAAGCCAACCTCAGCAAATGAGGTGCTAAGGAACTCAGTGAGACTCTGTCTCTAAATAAAATACAAAATAGGGTGGAGGATGTGGTACAGTAGTTGAGTGCCTGAGTTTAATCCCTGGTACATACCCCCCAAAAAAAGAGACCATGAAAAGAATTTCCAACAAATATGGGGTAACATGAAAAGATCAAATTTAAGATTTATTGGGAAAGATGAAGACTCACATATGAAAAATGGAATGCATAAACTTTTCAATGAAATAATATCAATTTTTTTCAAACCTAAAGAATGAAATGGAAAATAAAATACAGGAGGCTTGCAGGACTCCAAATATACTGAATTACAACAGTCCAACACCAAGTCACATTATTATGAAGATGCCTAACACACAGAATTAGGACAGAATTTTAAAGGCTGCCAGAGAAGAGCGACAGATAACATTTAGAGAGAAACCAATCCAAATTTCATCTGATTTCTCAACTCAGACCCTCAAAGCTAGGACTTCTTGGAATAATATACACCGAGTTCCGAAAGACAATGAAAGCCAGCCAATAATACTACACCCAGCATAATTAAACCTTAGAATTGATGATGAAAGAAAAACTTTCCATGATAAAAAAATGTTAAAAGAATGAAAAACTATTTGGTAGTCTGCACTACAAAATACACTTAATAAGATATTTCATCCCTGAATTCTGCTATCCATTAGATGAACTAATACCAATAACTCCTCAAAGTATTCCATGAAATAGAAAAGGAGGGAACCCTTCCGAACTCATTCTATGAGGCTAGTACCACCCTGACACCAAAATGAGGCACTGACATATCAAGGAAATAAACTTCAGACCAGTATCCCTGATGAACATAGATAACAAAAATTCTTAATAAAATACTGGCAAGTTAGTGCGTCATGATTAAGTAGGGTTCATCCCAAGGATGCAATGTTGATTCAACACACAGAAATCAATAAATGTAATTCATTCCACCAATAGACTTAAAGACAAGAATCATATGATCCTTTCAGTAGATGCAGAAAGAGCATTTGACAATATACAGCAAATTAAAGTGATATGAGTAGGAAAGGGAGAACTCAAACTATCCCTATTTGCTAATGACACAGTTTGATATTTAGAAGGTCCAAAATACTGCACCAGGAAACTTCTAGAACTCATAAATGAACTCAGTAAAGTGACAAGATATAAAATTAACTCATAAATCAACTGTGTACCTCTACTTAAGTGATGAATCAACTAAAAGAGAAGTTAGAAAAACTATCCCATTAACAATAGCCTCAAAAAATATTATACTTGTGAATCAATCTAACAAAGGAGGTCAAAGACATCTACAATGAAAACAACAAAACACCAAAGAAATTGAAGAAGATCTTAAAAAATCTATTTCTTGAATTGGCAAAATTAATACTGTCAAAATTGCCATACCACCAAAACCAATATATAGATTTAATAAATTCTTATTAAATTCTAATGATTTTCTTCATAGAAATAGAAAAAGCAGTCATGAAATTCATTTAGAAAAATAAGAGGCCCAGAATAGTCAAAGCAAACCTCAGTGAGAAAAGTGAAGCAGGAGTCTTCACAATACAAGACCTTAAATTATACTGTTGAGCTATAGTAACCAGAATGGCATGATATTGCCACCAAAACAGACTGGATGACCAATGGTGTAGAATAGAAGACACAGAGATAATCCTATGTAAATATCTCATACTAGACAATGTCTCTGTAAACATAGATGGGAGAAAAGATATTCTCTTCAACAAATGGTGGTGGAAAACTGAAAATCTGTATGTAACAAAATGAAATTAGATCCCTATCTCTCACCCTGTACAAATCTCAACTCAAAGTGAATCAAGAATCTAGGCATTAGATTCTGTACCTAATTAAAGAAATATAAAGTCAAAATCTTCATCATGTTGGCTTAGAAACTGAATTTCTCAACAAGACTCCAAAGACGTAAGAAGTAAATCAAGAATCAATAAGTGGGTTGGTGTAAAACTGAAGACCTTCTTCACAGCAAAGGAAACAATCAAGAAAGTGAAGAGAGAGCCTACAGAATAGGATAAAATCTCTGCTACTTGTTCCTCAGGTAGAGCATTAATCTCTAGAATATATAAATAATGCAATTATTACTCCAAATAATAATGAAATTAACTCCAAAAAATAAATAACCCAATAAATAAATGGGCAAAGGAACTGAACAGATATTTCACAGAAGAAATATGAATCGTCAATAAATATATGAAAATTTTCAACATCTCTAGCAATTAGAGAAATGAAAATTAAAACTATAATGAGATTCCATCTTACTTCAGTCAGAATAGTAATTATCAAGAATATAAGTAAATAAACATTGGCAAGGATGTGGGGAAAGTTACATTCATACATTGCTAGTGGGACTGCAAACTGGTGCAACCACCCTGGAAAGTTTTATGGACATTCATCAGGAAACTTGAAAGGGAACCACCATTTGACCCAGTTTTCCTCCTGGGAATATGGCCAAAGAACTTAAAATCAGCATACAAACCTCAATTCACAATAGCCAAGTTATTGGAACCAAACTAGGTGTCCTTCAACAGATGAATGGATAAAGAAAACATGACATATATACACAGTAAAATATTACTCATCCATAAAGAAGAATGGAATTATGGCATTTACTTGTAAATGGAAGGAACTGGAGACTATAAGGTGAAGTGAAATAAACCAATTCCCAAAACCAAAGACCCAATGTTCTCTCTGACTTGTGAATGCTAACTCATATTAAGTGAGAGAGGGGGAGGGAAAATTAGAAATTCACTGGATTAGACAAAGGGGAATGAAGAAAAGTGAGAGGGGATTGGAGTAGGAAAGACAATAGAATGAATCAGATATATTCATTCTATTGTTCACATATGAATACATAAACAGTGTAATGCCACATCATGCACAACCACAAAAAGGGAAGTTATATTCTATGTATGTATGATATGTCAAAATATATTCTACTGTCATGTACAACTAAAAATAACAAATAAAATTTCTTTTAAAAAATTTGTGCCTTCTAGGAAAGAAAAAAGAAAAAAACTTTTCTCATGGCATCAAAGTTCATCTGTAAAAATAAAAATGATATTTTTTTTTCAAGAGTTAAAACAAAACAAAACTTTCATTTGAGATTTTTTTTCACCCTGGATAAACCATTTGTTTTATGAGATAAAATATAGATTTCATGATCTGACAGAACTGGTTTAAGACTAGGCTCTGCCAGTTACTTGGTATGAGACACTGCATTAGTTATTATGTAATTGCCACATCCTTATCTGAAGTGTGAGATTATTTTAAATGTTAACTAAATAATGATATAAAGGTCTTACTACAGCCTCTGGCATGTGGTTAGTAATTCATAAATCTGAGTCTATGTGATAATTTTATTATATCAGGAAAAAACACCTGCTATCTTTCCCTATCAATGTTTGGCATAATGTTTGCACTTTTAGTTATTTGGCTACTATTAATATTTAATGCTTAAAAGATAAAGCATATATCACATAATAAAATCAAAGACCTAAGAGGAGACTTGAAAGTTCTCTATAAAGTAGCTGATAAAAATTAGATTACAATGACATTAATATATTCATACAAGTACATATGAAGTCATATCTCAGTCTTGAATTCCAAATACCTATGTGTACTTAGTCATACCACCTTGTTAGGTTTCTTCCTTTAAAAATAAATAAATCATATGTGCTATTACTATATATATTATTAACTTAATTTTAAAAAGTTGTAGTGTTTTGCCTAGTCAAACATAATACACAAAAAATACCAAAGAAATAAAATGAAATTATTGATTATTTTAAAATTTACTTCCTTTAAAGAAAAAATATTTTGTTTTAAAGGTAACACCCATGTAATTACATTTAGTCCATTAAAACATCTCCAATTCCCATAATAAGATAAGTATTTATGGATATGAGAATTGACATCCATAATAAGAGAAATATTTATTAGAAATTAATCTTTAGCTTAAGTTATGTCCTAGTTGCTACTGGCATTAAACATATTTAATACCAATAAATAAAAGTAATCTATGAAAACATATTTGAGAGAAATTCCATAAAGTAAATGCACCTTTGGAATAGTCCTACAACAAATGACACTTTCTTCAGTTAAAACAAAGCAAAACAAACTAAAACTTAAATATCTATGTAGATTTCCCTTTTCACCTGTGAACCAATGTAATTCTGTCCTAAATGAACTCAAATGATGCCCATAGCAGTCTTGAGAATAATGGTTTAGAATATTAATTTTCAAACCATGTTCCAATAAATACTAGGACTTTATGAAGCATTTCTTCATTTTTCAAGGAAGAAAGCATAATCACTTTGTGCAGCTTTAATTTATATCTGATATGTCACCTCAGAATATGTCTCAATATCACCACAAGAGCTGGAGTTCTAAAGCATAACAAATTCCTCAGCAGGGTTCCCAAATTCCAGAAGTTTCAGAAGCACTGGTGCAGATGATGAAAAGTAGAAATCTGAGTTCTAATTTCAGCTCTGCCACCAACTGTGCAATCTGCAATAACTAATTTACTTCCCTTGGTAGTTTGTATATAGATAAGTAAGCTAAAAAAAGGATCTTTTTATTCCACCACCTTATATATAATGTTTATTGGCATTTATTTATTGAGTAAAATATTGTGTAGATTGAAGAAATATTCACTAAAAAATGATTGTAAACCACTTAGGAAATGAAAATCACTATATAAACACAAAGTCATTACATAGGAGGAAGAAAATGAACATAGAAGCCCTTTATGACAAGAAAAGGCAAGTAAAATTCTGAGTTGCTCACATATTTCATGTGTAAAGAAAAAATATCTATTGGCAACTTTATTTAATGCTTGCCTAAGTGAAACATTAAACCACCTTTTACAGCATCTTTCATTTACATAGCCCTTAGATAAAGTATATGTGGCCTTCTAATGGATAGTAATAATGCTTAGGGTAATCATATGCTACATTTACATAATATATTTCTTTTGCTGTGCTGGAAATATTTTCACAACACTGATCTCATTTTTCTTTTAATGACATTCTTGTGAGGTAAGCAGTACATGTAACTCAGTAATAGATACAAAATATGGACTGGGGAACAGCCCAGATAATCAAAAGAGAAGAAAGATACTTACCAACACAGAAAAAGTGCTAACCTACAGTTATCTTAACTTAATAAATGCATGAAGAAATAAATGCCCAGAAAATATTTTATAAATTTAAGATGGCAAACAGTTTTATTATTTTTCCTACCCTTGTCTGAACTTTGCATTTATTTTTGGTTTATGCATCCCAGACCCTATTATATGTTTCCCATAAACAAATTGCACTTGCTCGTATAATTGTATATTGTAGATCCATATACAGAATTCCTACTATATTGATTGAGTTTGAACTTCTTAAATAAATGTAATAATTCAATATTTCTGATTGTGATTTCTGTTCTAAGTTTAAAATGTGAATATCACTCACATATACGCATAGAGCAACAATAAAATAATGAGATATTCACTTTCAAAATCAGCAAAGGATTTTATGGATCATTGTAGAATAGACAGATAGAGCAGCAGGTGGGGTTGGTGCTTTAAGCTATCTAGACTACAGAATACCTGGTACAAGTTCACATATCCTTTGAGAAGCAAAGAACCTGCATTATATTCATTGCTTCATGTTAGAAACTGCATAAAAATAATGACCCATAAAAATAATTTAATAAAAACTGGCAAAACAATCTCAGGAGATAGGTTTTTAATAAAACTTCATGCTCAGAAAAGCTGGATCAGTATTTTTCTAACTTAAAGTTGCAACCATTATTGGATTTGAAATCAATCTAGAATATCATTGAAATTATTTTTAAAAGAAAGTAGAATATGACAAAAACATTAGAGTATATCACAGGCAAACCTATGTGTTTTGTGTGTGTCTGTGAAGTTATTGTCCTGTTATGTACATATGTGTATATACAATTGTATGCCAGACAAGAACATAAAATGACTCATTTTTTTCCTGTTGATCTTTTAAAAATGTCTGAAATGAAGCAGACTAGAATAAGTAGAAAGTCTGCAGCAAATTAGACAAATATGACTTCCTTTTTATGTTTTTACAGATATCTGATATCAACATTATCCCTGAAAGATAAGAAACCTAACTGTCTCCATAAACATGGCTTTTGACAAGGAGCCAAGAGAAACTCAAGGTAGAGCATTCATCTTGAGACTAGGATGGTGGAGGAGGTCAAGAAAAAGAGATCAAGCGGAAATAAACAAAAATAACAAAACCTCCCAAGCTCCCACTCAAGATTAGCCTATAGATTAAAATTCAAAATGCAAGAGAAAAGTCATAACTCAGAGAGATAATAATGACAATAAAATCAGTAATTACACAGGAAACTTATTTTGACCCAGTAAAAACTGTAAAAGAATGTGAAAATGTCCATGAAATAAGGATGTTGTGAAAAATGGTGCTCTGGAAACCTGACACTGCAAATGGAGCTGTCAGCCTTAACTCAAGGCTCAAAGTCAGCAGAATTTGCAAGTCAAATAGCATATGAGATTATAGTAATGGTAACTGAAAAGAGGTGCTGACCTATAATGAGCTTCTCATAGAGAAATCAAAAGCATATATTTTTCCCTCAGGTTTCCCTTTCAACCCTCCTACCCACCCCACACCCATAGAGGAAGATGACAAGCCAGATTTGTCAAATAAAAGACCAGGAAAAGATAGGAAAGTATGATGCTCTTGAAAGACAGTGCTTAAATTTGCTTGTAGCCCATGGATGACATGTGAATGAGCTTTACATGACCTTGGATTCCTAGATTCTAAGAAAGAGCTGAAAGGACAGTTTGAGGGTTCCGAGTCCCTGAAGTATGAAAAGTGCTAAAGGCATATGGAGGGAGATGCTGATTTTAGGTGCTTGGACTTTGTCCCAACTTATGATAGCAGATACTTCCTGGAATTCCATCATCTTATAAACTTTAATAACAAAATCTGACCCAAAAAGAGAGTTCAGCAGTCCCAGAGAAGAGCAAAAAGAAAACTGTGAGTGTGAGAGAGAGATAGAGACAGAGAAAAAAAGAGATTGGAGAGAGAAGAAATTACTACGAAATAAAGCGATAGACATTTCAAACAAATAATAATATAAGCACTTTTCAGTGTTTAGAAAATTTCATCACAGAAAATAATTTAAGAATTAAAGGAAGAAAACAGCTGCTGTTGAGATTTAGTTTTGTAACATGGAAAATCATGACCAAGAATTATCTTGAAATATAGAGCTATATTATAGACAGAAGAATCAAAATATAAAAAAGAAGAAACTCTAAAATGATATCAGGAGACCTATTTATGAATTCTCTGTATTCTCTGGGAAAATAAAACAAAAAAACCCAAGGTAATATTTAAACAATGATAGAAAATATTTTCTTGAGTTGGAGAAGGACCAAAGTGAGCAATTTATCAGCTGTTTTATGAGATTAAACTAATGTGCATCCATGTGTACTCACACAGTAGTAAATTCTGGAACACTTTCAACAAATAAAGATTTCCTAATGTTTCCAGGTTGGAAAAAAAGTTATTACTCAGATTATAATCTACTTGGAATTAGACATTTCATCTATGCCACTGGAAAGCCAGCCCAAAGTGGAATGTCTTATACAGAGAAATGAAAGAAATAAACTGCACCACAAAAACCCTATGTTCCAGCAAGAAATCATTCCCTTGCTAAAGTGAAAAAAAACCAAAAACCCTATTTGAGGGACATATAAAAATACAAAAAAAAATTTTAAAGATGATCAGTTATTCCTCACTATAGAGAACACTCAGATGGCTACACCAAGTCATAGCAAGGTATGGGGTGTACATCTGAAATCCAAAATATTCCAGAAGCTAAAGAGGGAGGGTTACAAATTCAAGGACAATCTCTGCAATTTAGAGAGACTCTGTCTTAAAATAAAAACTAAGCTGGGCGTGGTGATGCATGCCTGTAATCTCAGTGGCTTCAGAGCCTGAAACAGGAGGATCACAAATTCAAAGTCAGCCTCAGCAAAATCAGGGCCCTAAACAACTCTGTGAGAACCTGTCTCTAAATAAAATACAAAATAGGGCTGGGGATGTGACTCAGTGGTTGAGTGTCCCTGAGTTCAATCCCCAGTACCCGCAATAAATAAACAAAAACAAAAACAAAACAAATAGGAGTTAGAATACAGCTCAGTGGTAGAGCAGTCTTGGGTTTGATCTCCAGTACTGCCAAGGAAAAAAAAAATATCATTCATAACTCCATTCTCTTTTTCCTGCCTGAAACATAGAGGTAATAAAAGCTAAAAATGAGATTCACCAATTTCTCTTAAAGATAATAAAATCCGTATTATATACTTTAAACCAATGAAATTTGGCAGAAATCTGCTGATGCCAGCTGCTTATTTCATCTTATTTCAGGATTAGAATATGAACTGAAAGCCCCGGAAATGCAGTTACCAACATTTTATTATAAGGATAACAAAGATAAGTTATATAAAAATCCTATTTTCCTCATTGCCTTATTGAGCCCTAAACTCCAACCACTACATATTTTATTGAATGAGATTAATGAATCCACTTGTTGTTTAAAGCAACTTTAGGGCTTATATTTCTTTTGAACAAATACAAAATTTTGTATGATAAGGTAGAACTCTGAGTAAAAGAGAACCTAAAACAAAGAATTGACTGAGTACAGAGATAGGGTATCTCAGAAAATGAGAACATGGTCACAAGTTTAGAAAGTTGATGATTCTTGTTTTGCAGTGATGAGACTTGTATTGTTTTTATTGTGGAATGCAATTTATACAGTTTATGAGGTAAGTGGTAGGATGATTTTAGAATTTTAGAATGTTCTTATTACTCAGGGCAATGGTCATCTAAGGATATGAGTTGCATCAGATGGTGGGAAGCAGGGGCACAGCATAGGAAAGGCCACGAAAGTAGTATTTTTGTCAAATATCAAATTTCCACATCAGTGATGGTTTCACAGGTACTTGACATATAATTAAATAACAACCAAGCACACTGAACAAAAACAACCACATGGAGTAGTATAGGATTATAATGGACTTTCAAGAGTGGGATATCTTATCTAGTACAGATCACATGAAACAAAATGAATGAATGTGCACAGCCCTGTGATAAGTAAAAGGAAATGAAAGATTATGTATGTATGCACCATTTAGGTGGCATTCAGAATAGACAAAATGATAGAAAAACAAAGAAGATAATTGTTAACAAAGGACTGGCAGTTATGAAGGGTAATGACTGCACAGTGACAGCAGCAGGGTTTTCTGGAGTTAATGGATGATATGAATTAAATTGTGTTCCCACAAAATTTACACATTGGTCTGTTAATCCTCAGAACCTAGGAATGAGAACTTATTTGGATGTCAGGTCTTTCTACAGGCAATTGATTGAAAATAAGGTAATTAGGGTTGGCCCTAATATACTGTGTCCAATCATCTAATAAAAAAGAAAATTGGGTCACAGGATGTGCACAATAGTAAAGACAATGGAAAGACATTCAGGGAACCTTCTTCAATGCAAACAAAGAAGCCTGAAGCAGATACTTCTCTCACAGCACTGAGTAGAAAGCAGTTACATCAATACCTTGATTTGGGACTTGTAGCTTCCAGCATTTTAGATGACATATTTCAGTTGTTGCAACCTCCCAATTTGTGGTTCTTTGTTTTTGTTTCTTAGAAAACTAATACTGTGGAACTGTTCTATATCTTGTTTCTAGATTTTGGTGATGATTACATGATTGAATGAAATTGGAAAAATTAATAAAATCATATACCGAAGACAGTGAAGTTCAGTAAAGAAGTGAATAAAACACAGGGTAGGAAAAAAACGTTTTTTTTTAATTTAAAGAATATGGCATTGTAAAAAATAAATACAGGAGATTTAAACAAATATTTCACAAAGAAGATATATAAATGATCAAAAAAACATCAAAATACCTCCAGGGATAGGGTTTCAATATACACATTGGGTGGGGCACACAGCAATCAGTTTACAACAAGAATGAAAGCATTAGTTCACACAAAACCAGCATAGAATGTTCATAGTGACTTTATCCGTAAAAGTCTTAAACTGGAAACAGCACAAATGTCCATCAAAAAGAAGGTGGGTAAACAACTATGGTATATCATACAACAATACTGCTTCACAATAGAAGTGATAAATTTCAAACACATGTGATGACATAAATAAATCACAAAGCATTGCACTGAATACAAGAAGCCAAACATAATGGAGAATATGTGATATGAATCCATATGTATTTTTATTTTTATGTGTTTGTATATTTGTATATATGCACAGGCACATATGAGGTATCTAAGTATATATTGATATAAAGCAAAGTGGTGATTGCCTTATGCTGGTTATTGGAGTGATGAACTGTGGATGGAAATCTTTGCAATGGTGGAATTATCATCTATCTTCTTTGTAGTTGTAGTTACACAGATGAATACATGCATACAGTTGTTAAATTCACATTTGATGTAAGTATACTTCATACTAAGTAAATTATATCTTACTAAATTTTCTTACAAATATTTTACATAAATGTTCTTCAACCAAATTCAATTTTTTCAGTTTTCTAAGTAATATGAAATTTAACATGTATTTTCAACATATGGTAAAAGAAATCACAATGCATAGAACAGCTTTTAAGGGAAAATGTTGATCAGGAACATCCATTGAAGCTATTGTTATTTTAGTCTTCCAGATTACTTTTCCCAGGTAGTTTCTGTATGAGGAAGTATTGAGTAGTTAATTATTTAGGGTTGATGTAAGAAAGAAATTTATTCAGTGTTTTCCTCTAATACATAACAGGGCCGCTTAGGAATATTACTAAACTATTCTAAGTCTCTAACCATCATTATTCCTTGTTTCATAAATGGGCTTCATATTCACGGTGTATTTTATAGAATGTTCACTTATTTAATAGAATATTAATATGCAGCGTGTTTGACAATGCTAGGCACATTAGTGCTAAATGAATATTTAATGAACATATAAATAAATTAAAGAACCAAAGATTTGGGCAGTAATGTGATAAATTTCTCTGATCACCCAGGATTTATTTAGCTTATACTTGATTTAGACATACATAGCAGTCCATGTTAGGTGAATAATATTGGAGAACTAAAGAATCCACAACCATAGGAGGACAAATCACTCAGTGATCAAAATCCCAGGTATATCCAGTTTATGACTTAAACAAATAGACTCAGTTATAAAGACCACTCTCTTTCATCTTTCATGTGAGATTAATATATGGAAGTTTATTTCTTGATCTATGAGCTCAAACATTTTAATTACCTCCATCTTAACTAGAAAGAATATTTTATTATTTTTGTCTCTAAAGTATCAGACAAAAGATCAAAATGACAAAGTTAATTTCTTCTTATTCCATTGTAAAATTGGACTTGTTAAAGAATCATATTGCTCTTTTATAGAACTAAAATACTTTATATTTATATCTTTTTAAATGATAAAAACTGTAGTATATCTTCACCTGTGTAAGTGAGTCTCAAGTAGGCACTTTTGGAACTTTTACCAAGGTAAAGCAGGACATTTGTTTGAATAGTTCACATTTGTTTGTCTCAATGTATTTAACTCATGTCCTAAGCATGTGACTAAAATCATTTTCAAGGGTAACAAGCTTTTGGACTGCACATTTTTATACTTATTTATTAATATTTTATTTTGGGGCTGGGGGATTTAACTCAAGGATGCTTTACTGTATCCCTAGCCCATTTTATTTTATTTTTTAAAATTTCGAGACAGGGTCTTGATAATTTGCTGAGGTTGACCTTGAACTTGTGATTCTTTTGCCTTAGCCTCCCAAGTTGCTGGGATTATAGGTGTGCACCACGGTGCCTGGCTTCACATTTTTAAAAGCATGTTGTTCCTTATTAGGAAGCAAATTACATTACACAAATTCAGCAAATATTAATTTCAAAATCAATATTTATTTTAAAAATTAATAAACATCTCAAAAAGAACTTTGATTTTTGAACAAGATGATCTAATTCAAACCAATTTGCTATCCTATATACACATTTAGCTGAAAAAGAAACCATACTATATGAGGCAATGGTTTTAAAGATATTAAACAGCAAATAATGAAGAATATCAATAACTAAGAGATACAGAATAAAAAAATAAGGCCTACAATTTCCCCATGGAACCACCTGGTTAGAGATTTCACAATGTGGTATGGATAATAGGAATCTTGACAGTGTAGAAATCTCTCTAAATAGAGGAAATGAAAATGGAATCCAGGAGGCTAAGTTGGGTATGGTTTGTTGAACAATGTAACAGAGACATTAGAGTTACAGAGGAAGAGAGAAAGGGAGGAAGAAAGAGAGAGAGAGGAGAGAGAGAGAGAGAGAGAGAGAGAGAGAGAGAGAGAGAGAGAGAGAGAAACTATGAGAGAATGTGAAAATTTAAAAGTGAAACAAAACCACACTTTGTAAACTTTGTTGTGTCCTTAAAATGTTAAATACATAGTTACCATAGTATTCAGTCTTTCTCCTTCTAGATACTTACACAAGGAAACTAAAAAACCATATGCATATAAAGGAACATGCCTTCAAGTTTATCATAAGCTTATTTGGAAAGAAACATCCTTTAAAAGTTGAATAAACATATTATGATATGTATGTATAGTGACATATTGCCTACAATAAAAATTAATAAATTCTTGATATGAGCAACAACATAAATTGAACTCAAATTAATTATGTTAAGAAAAAGAAGCTAGACAAAAATGTACATATTGGTTGACCACCTCCATATAAGATGTAAATTAATCTTTGGTGTGATGACAGAAAAAAAAAAATCATGATTCCCATGAAGGTGAAAGGTGGAGGGGCTTAGGGATTTCAAAAGGGCACAAGAACACATTTAGTGTAATTAATATGCTCATCACCTTGATTTTTGAGTTTTGATGATGATTTCATGGATGTATACTATGTCAACACATATCCATGTATGCACTTTAAATATGAAATGTATGCAGTATATTGAGTACAACTTAATATAGCTAAGACAAAAAAAAAAAAAAAAAGAAAAAGAAACAAATAAATTTCTGTAGATAAGGGAACCAACATGTTTTGACACAGAGTTTGATATTCAGAACAAGTTTCTGTGTCAAAGTAATTATTTAAGGTCAATGTTTATCACTACATTGGTAAACAGTTGTGGTTGCCAAGTATAAGGGTCAGGCAGTAACAAAATCTAGCCAACTACTTTGTCCAAGCACACACATAAGTCAAAGGTGATTACAGTTCAAATCTAACTTTATTACTGGCAGTATGTACTTACTGATTATTAACTGTTTGTCCTGCAATAAAGTCAGAACTAGAGATCATCTTGCATTACAATGATATAATTCTTTCATAGTTATTTAATACATAAAAGATTGTAAGAGTTGGATATTAGAAGTTGCCTATGATGACAAAGCAATTGAATCAAAAAGACAAATCTATCTAATTAGAAATCTGGATACCTATGAAACATCTGAATATTCAACAGGTTTCCTTGTTTGCCTTTGTATTAATATCATATATGGTTCCCTGTTATTCAATTAATTTAAAAGTTCAGTGTATTCAAAATGGTACAGAAATCAAAATAAGTGCTTTGGATATGTAATCAAATTGAGGAAATACTTGGATCAATAATTTTATAATTGACTTTAAGTGTTTTTTATTGTGTCCTGTCAAATGTTAACAAATTATCAAGTGGTTAATACGATTAGAGATGTCCATTTGAATGAAGTGAATCATTTGATCTGTGTTTAAAAAATTTTAATCTTAATCTATGTTTCTTAAATTTTTATGTACATATGAATTAGCTAGAAACCTTTTCAAAATGAAGATTTTTATTTAGTAGGTCTTTAGAGGGCTTGAGAGATAACATTTTTAACCAGTTCTGAGGTTGGGCATATTAATTTCCTACTGAGTTTCCAGCAAATTTTTAAAAACATCGTAGATTTGAAAAGCACAAATTTCTATTGTATAGTTTTTGAGGTGACAAATCCAAAATCTGTTTCAATAGGCTACAATGGAGATATTGGCAGGTCTGTATTTCTTCTGGAGTCTTAGGCTGTGTGTCCTCTTCCTTTCTATGTTCCAGAGGCTGCTAGTATTCCAGGGCTCCTGGCTTCTAGTAAATTCTCCTGAACACTACAACTTCATTGGTCATATGTTCTTCTCTTCCAACTCTGACCCCCCTGCTTCCCTCTTGTAAGATCCTTGAGATTATATTGGATCCAGCAGGAAAATCAGCATAAATTCCCCATCTCAACATAGACAATTTGAACACTCCTACAAACTCCGCTTACCTTGTAATGTAATGACCTCACAGACTCTGAGAATTAAGACATGGACATCTTTGGAGCCTCATTATTTAGCCTACCACACCAGGCAATGATGTTGCTGCTGCTCCATACTGTTACTTTTTGTTACAAGTCTCTACAGCAGAATAGACAAAGTTTAAAGACACTTACCCTGGTAGATCTGCTAGAAAGAGGATTAAAAGAGTTTTCAGTTCTGTTGCTTATTCAAACGTAGGGCAGAAGCTGAACTGAGACTAAGGAACTCTGTCCTGCTACCAGAATTGTAAAAATGTACATATATTTTATTTAAAGAATCATGGATTTACAAAAGGTTTAATGCATGTAGTACACTCTCTGAATGTTTTATTTCCAAATTTAGAAGTTTTTAAGATTTTCTGGGAAAATATTTGCATGTACATGAGGGGAGGTGAGAAGGCACTTAATATTTACATTCTGTAAAGAATTTCACATTCTAACCTTTTTCTGCCCTTTCACTAAAGTTGATCTCCATTGGTTATACTGTGTAATTTTCATACACTTGATCTTATTCACACTCTGCCTCCAACCAGTAAGTAAAAACTTGGTTAAGACAGATGAATTTTCCTCCTGTTTACATACTTCCTACCTCTTCTACTCCTTTCTCTTTCACTCCTTCCCCTTTTTCTTTCTTTTTCCCTCCCAGCTTTTCTTCAAACTTCCTTCCTTCCTTCTTTCTTCCAACCTATAAATATCCCTTCCTTCCCTCTTTCTCTTCCAATTTTGTTTACTAGTGGTTAGATGAATGTTTGCATATACTAAGTGCTCCATTGTTATCTGCGTGAAAGATTTCAAAGAATGGTCTAAAAATACTAAATCATTGTTTATGATTTTATGCTTAAATTGTGATGATTCTATCATTTCTATTTTAATTGCTTCATACTCAAACATATTAATAAATTATTTGTATTGTTACTTCACACTACTTGACGAAATTCTAATTTGTCTTGCTGTATTATTTTCTATTTGTTTTGCTTTCATGTATTTGTTTTGCTTTTAATTTTTAACTTTATTTTATTCTTTTATTTTTTTATGTGGTGCTGTGGATCAAACCCAGTGCCTCACATGTGCTAGGCAAACATTCTACCACTGAGCTACATCCCTAGTCCCTGCTTTTATATTTTTTTAGTGACACTTTGAATAGACACTTACAATGAAGCACAGGGCAAAGGAAGACTGGAAAAGGAAGACAAAGAGTGCAGTCTCAGTGAATGGAGAGGAAACAACAAGCAGTTTATGTATGTGTATAATTGAAATTCTAGGGAAAAGAAAGAAAGGGAATAAACAAAATTGGAAAAAATAATGACTTAAAGCTTTCCAACAATAAACCCGCAAAATCAAGAAGCTCAAAATTTCTGTGATTTTTATCAAATGTCCCTTGGCTTCATTGAGGTTCACTCACTCTGGATATGAGAAGTCGAATAACTGAAGACCTTATTAAGTTGCTTTTGCTCAGCCTTCCGAATATTTGTTCTGTGCATATATATTGGTATTTCACCGAAGACTCGGGAGAATCTAAGCAGATTTCTGGAACGCATTGGGTATATATTATGTGGTATACTCTGCCATGTAAAATCTAGCTGGTTCTATCTCTCCAAATTTATCTGTGTCTTCTTAAACCATCAGAATTGCTGGGCTGTGTTGTGTTTTCTTCCCCACACTGTAGTTCACCAAGTGCCTCTAGGCAGAAAGCTATTAGGTCTGAAGGCTTTCCCCTAGGTTCCCTTTTCCTCTGGAATCACAGTCCTGTTTTGCCCGTCTTCTAATATTTGAAAATTCTTACTTCATATATTTTGTCTGTTTGTCCAACTGTGTAAAATGGAAGGATAATCCTGGACCATCTTACTTTCTCATGACTGGAAGAGCTATTCAAAAGTGAAAAAAATAAGCAAAACATTTTCTCTTTTGTAGAAAAATAAACAAATCTAATGAAGAAAACTTAAATTTTCAACTATTACAACTTTCAGCATTTTACCACCTGTAATTACCCAATTGGGTTTTGTTTTTCACTTTGAAACACCAAATTTTTTCTCAGTTTATTTCGGGAGATTGATTAACACATTTTCTTTATATAAAACCATTAAGTGGCAATTAACTTCATCAATTTGTTTCTTTCTGTGAACACTGAATGCATACAATCATATAGATCCAACTAAGCATACTTTCTGCAGTCAGTATGTATGAATTCAATACTGACCACAAAAAATGAGATGTGCTAAAGATCACAAATGTTATCATGCAAACTTTTAATTATGAATAATTAAAATTTCAATTGAAATCCAGTAATTTTATATGGCATCTGCATCACCTATTGATTATCATCAATTAAAAGTTTTATGGTATTCCGGGAAGTGTGCCTGATATATAAAGAAATAGCATATGATATACTCTTTAAAATATGCATGAATATTAAACACTATGCAAGAATTCTATCTCAAAAATCACCCAACAACTGGGCCTTGAAAATATAAATGTCATTATATTCTTTCTTTAAAAGTTTCCAGAAAAGATCTCAAGAAGACACTACTATCATGCCTTTAGAGTAGAGCTTCTGTTGATCCCAAGGATGGTCAATCAGTTTATTTTCCTTTATCTTCATGGCTCATTCCATTGATATGTTATTAGCCATCTTGGAGCTAGACATGTTTAAAGGACTTACCAGTCTCAATGATGATTAGATGCAGAAGCTGTGGAGGAGCAAAGAAACAGTGAAGATAACACTTCCTACACGGATGTCAGTATCTGGAAATAAATGCTCTTATCAATATAGATAGCTGGGGGCTAGAAGAGAAGACTAACTCTATTGGATTTTACTATGTCACTGGTGCCATTGTAAGTGCTAGATATATAGAACCCCATTTATTCTTTCCAACACCCCTATTAGTGAGACATTATTTTTTATTATCTCCATTTTACACTTGAGAAAACTAAAGAACTGAGATGTTAAGTAACTCAGCAAACATCTCACAGTTGATAAGTGCCAGAACCATAAATTGAACTGTACAACTTAATGGCTCTTCTGTACTGAAAGTATACAGGGAGTGTTACCAACCACTGTTGCCACTCAGGGCTCTTTCACTTGTTCTGTTCAGTGTTCTCCAATGATAGATTGGGGGCATGTAGATACCAAGGTAACTTATAAAACTGGCCCTTAGATATCCTACAGATACTTTAGAACTGGTCCTCCCAGCATTCCACCTGAAGTCCAGGTGCAGAAGTCCAGGTGCTCTCTTCCTGAGCACCCAGCAGATGTCATCCTGAGCCCTGGTCCCACCCCGAAGTCTCCTGTTGATTTCCTGGGAGCAATCTGTTGAGACTCATGTGTTCTTCTCTCTTTCATTGTTCTATCCTATATTTCTCACTAGGGAGTTCTTATTCTTGTTTTCTTTCCCAATAAAAACCTGAATCCATATCCAGATGTGGTGTCATGCTCCTGTAATCTAGTGACCTGGGAGGCTGAAGCAGGAGGATCCAAGATTGAGATAAGCCTGGGCACTTCAGGGAGACTCTGTCTCAAAATTAAAAAAAAAAAAAAATGGTTGATGTGTAACTCAGTGGTAGATAGTCCTTGGGTTCAATCCATAGTACCAAAACCAAACCAAAACAAAAAAAAAAAACAAAATTATTCCCAGTCTCAAACATTAGCAACTGAAAAATAAATTCTAGTTTCTAGGCTGCTGAACCTTTAAACTGCCCATCAGTAAGGAGAAAGATGAGATGAAAGCCATACTGAAAGTGTAACATGTGGGGTAACTTCTCTCCTAGAATGAATTAAATTCTTCAATCATGAACTCTGTCAGGACTAGAGCACTACATGTTCTTTACTAATGTGTCTCCAGTTCCTGGAACAGTTCCTATCATGCATGATTCACTGGATAAGTGTTTGTTAAACTTATGAATTAATGAGTGATTGAACAATGCAGGTAGTTAAGTGTAGAAAGAAATGCAATTAAATTTCTATATTAAAACAGGTTAAGTGCCTATTACTTGACTATAAAATTATAACTTATATACCTGAACTCCTTTCTTTTCCTTTCCTTAAAGAAAAACTTTCAAATCCATTTAGTTCCTTGGCCCACTTCTCAATCTATTACTTTGTATGGAACACTCCTGTTCAATTGATTTATATTCCACTATAGATTTAATATCATGCTACTGAAAATGAAGAAGAAAGATCCACCATTTGTTTCATAGTAAGATAGCAAATGCAATTACAGTTCCAGTGAGAAATGGTACTGCTAAGGAAAACTAAGATATCACATCACCAAAACTGTCCTAACAAACCAATCACAATGTTGACACAACTCCTTAAAGTTTATCTGACATCTAGTTTTTCATTTGTCTTTGTCTGTTTTGTATTACTATAACAGAATACCAGAGACTGTGTAATTTATGAACAATAGAAGTTTATATGGATCATGGCTCTGGGGGTTCAGAAATCCAAAAGCACTGTGCTGTGGTCTGGCAAAGGCCTTCATGGTATGATGTCCCATGGTGGAAAGCAAATGGACAACAGAGTTGAAAGCAAGAAGCAAGAGGGCACCAAACTCATCTTTATGTGAATTCCACTCATAGAATAGCTAAAGTTCTCCTGCAATAAGTACACAGATACTATCAAGAGTGCAGAACTCTCATGACCTAACCACCTCTTTAGCCCCAATCCCAACGCTGGTACACTGGTAATTAAGTTTCTAACTCATGAACTTTGGGGACACATTCAAACCAGAACACAAGTCATCTCCCTCACAATTGTATAGTAAAAAACTGAGGATTAACTGTAAATTTTTTTAAGGCTAGAGGCAAAATTGCAGCTCTCAGCTAACCTGGGTCCAGTTTTGAACACCGAATAAGCTTATGGAAGGCCAGTTGCTAGACTTTGAGAATATGCATTCACTAAAGAAAGAATAGAGATTCCAGTACCTTGATAGAAATAATCCGTCATATTTTGCTTCAATGACACTTTGAGAACTCCAGTTTGACATTCTGTTATAACCTTTTATTCTCAAGCCTCTGAAATTACTATACTTTTAGAATGCTATTCGTATTTTAAATACTGCACTTTCTGAAAGACATATGGTTAAAACATACCTTACACTTTTTCTTAAGGAGATTCTATTTTACACTAGAACATTCATGCTAGTTCTGAAGTTTGTCAAAAATTGCAAGCTTCTACAATACAGAGAAACACAAAATAAGGATCTAAAATTTATTTGTTCTTTTTTAAGCCTCTTCTCCTTTTTTTATTTTTTGTTTTTTCATTATTAAGGCTATTTTCTCACTGGAAAGCAATATAACTAAAGCTTAAATGTAAAGATTATATAAGAAAGGCAATTTGGTCAATGACTTGACATGTTCCTCTGCTGGCAGAAGGTCCTCTATTGGGAAGACTGCCATTTTGGCAAGATTAAAGTCTGCACTTGTAGATAATGCACAGAATCCAGTCAGAGCTGACCTATTGGAATTAAAATGATTCATTGTGATAATTTTCTATAATGAGACTATTAACTTTTAACAATTACCAAGGCCCATGAACCTAGAGAAGAGATTGAGGTCCTCCATATAAATAGGATGCTTGTTTCACTAGCAGAGTGGGAACATTAAATACAGGCCATGTGGAGACCACTATGCAATTAACTACATTCCCTAGGGAAAGTAACTCCTACTTTAGGTCTTGTCTCCTTCTCCTCTGTCACTACATGGAAAATATTGGTGAGAACTAGTCATGGCAGCAATGTTAAGATACTTGGATTCCACATTTCTTAGAAAAAGCCTAGGTGTAGACATGGGAAATCTTTAACAAACATCCAGCTACTTACCCACATGATAAGAGCACAAACTGATGACACAGAATTACTGGTGAATAAAACTATACAAGAAATTATTATTCATAATACCCCATGCATTATACCTAAACTTTTTGTTTAAACACTTAATATGAAAAGAGTAAAGTCCATCAGAAACACTTGAACACTTAAAAGCTTCTTAGTGTAGCCATGACAATTTAAGTTTGGGTACGTTAACTAAAATAAAAATAGTTTTGCTTTCTGGTGCTTAGTAAACCTTGTATTATCTCAGGATTGGAATTACAAAAGTGGGATTGTACGAGAGGTACAGGTGCCAAATAACTAAAGCATGGTCTTCATATTTGTGCTCATTGAGAAGTTAAATATAAGAAATGCTTCATTAGTGTGTCCTTGTAGTCATTGTATTAGTTTGCAATCTTTCAATTTGCAGTTATTTGCAGATGTATCAAGTGTAATGGGCTCTATTCAGCAGCTATCCTCTTTATTGGTTGCTTCTCACATGGTCAAGGGCATACTAAATACGTTCTTGGAATGATTCCCTCTTTCAATCACTATGCCAATAATCATTTAGAATACAAGTGGAATCTTTTCATTTAGAACAACCAGGTGGCTGAAGAGAGTCAGTTAATAAGCAATCAGCAAAATCAAAAGCAATAATGAAGCCCTTCAAGGTTTTGTGCTGCAATGCCTGATACATAATCTCTATTTTGTGAGTAAATATACGGTATGCCTAGCAGTTGAATGACTTTGCTGATGCCACATTCCTCTCTTTGTGAGCTTATTCAGCTTTGAAGTTCTCACAGCCAGGAGAGATCTAACATCTGTTTGAAGACACCACCTTCCCTGTACAAGCCTCACACTGTCGCAAAGTTAGGTTTTCTACTGATACTACAGTTTTTGGTAGTGACTGTCAATATCTTTTATCTCCACAAAGTAAAAGATGGTAAGTACGAGAAGTATATTGAATCTATTCATCTAATTTGGTGCAAAAAAATACATAATGTAATTAGAGAGGTTTGATCTGAAAGTTATTTTGGGTTTTCAGATGTTAACTTAAAAGATTTTTCTTTCACATCAAAACTACTTTGACTAAAATAAAAGTTTTATTATATTCTGTATGACTTTTACATAGATTGGAACACAACTTTCCTTATTACATAAGTCCATATGTCTTTTATTTTTCCTTAATATTATTCTCTTTTGTATGGAAGATTCAATGTCAGTCTGAAGAAAATTTGAAGTTTAAATCAAAAAGGATTTCAAAGGTTTTGAGACAATCTCCATTTTTGTATTGTGTTTTAGATAACTTTAGTTTTATGGGTTATGATTGTATCTCAGATTGAATACTAGTTAAAAATTAATGGAGGGGATAGAGTGGTCTATTGGGCCTGGGTAATGCTCTGAATAATAAAATCTATTGCCTTTGCTGCTTTACCTTCTTTGATGTCTCTTTACATGCCAACCCTTCACTCAACATAGAGGGAATACATGTATTCATTTAGACCTTGTAATTGCAGAATACTGAATTTCTTTGCTATTGTTATTTCCATTTTGTGGTACAGTTCAAAAGTTATAATTTTCTTATCATTTAACATAATGATACAGTGTGTGTGTGTGTGTGTGTGTGTGTGTGTGTGTGTGTGCCCTAGGGATTGTGGATTTGTCACAGAACATATGTCTGAACCTCTTCCCATTAAGGATGCACTTGATTTCTGATGATGTCAAAGAATCAAGAGCTTAAAGCCAGGAATATGAGGAAAGCAGGAAAATATGGTGTTGGTAAGGAAGACTTCATGGGGTGCACACAACAACATATATTATTAAAACACCCCCAAAATTCTCTGTTTTCTCATAATTCTGGTCTCATGGGTTATATTTGACAAGATCTAGATTGCATCATTCAATTTGTTAATTCTGTTTCTTCTCATCACAAATGACAAACCATTTTGCCTGGTTTTTATCTCTATGGTTCACTTCTAATGCTACGACCTTCTCAAAAGCAACCATTTGTATATTTATTATTCCCAGGCAATATATTAGGCAACATTTTGATTCAGACAAACAACTTTGAATCTATGGGTTGTGTCTAAATTCCACTTCCCTGCTCTATCTGCATTTTAGATCATTTAAATACCAATAGATACTGTTAAGAGAAATAGAACACCCAATGTTAAAATATTTAACAAGTTCTAAAATATTTACAATATTAGATCAGTAATTGTTATATGTGTTCCAAGGAACTCTATTCTTGGGAAATTAAAAGTCTGATAAATTTTAAGCAGAACTTCATTAACAAAGTCAAATTGGTGTCTTTCCTAAATGGTGTATATCACCTTTATATGAACTTCCTCAACATTTCCTTTCTTCTTCTTACCTAATTAGCTTTCTCCCTTTCTACTGCATGACTCCATCAGGAGGTGAGAGTCATACCATCTAAAACTAAAACATTTAGAGTGATACCATCTAAAATTAAAATATTTGTGAGATAAGGGCATAGCATGAAACAAATCCCAAACAAGCAGGATCTTTTTAAAAATATCTTATTTTTTTTAAATATATGATTATTTTAAAAACACATATTTTTGTCTTCCATAGAATTCATTATGATAATATGATTTTTAAGAGAAAAAAATGTGAAAGGAAATCCTCATTTGCAGGAGTTTTGGGTCAAAATTTGAAATTTTGCACCAAAAATTCATCTTCTGTATCAATGAATTAATTTTATTCAACAAATATATGAATATCAACAATATTCCAAGCAGTTATCAAAAAACTTGCATGGCAAATATCTCAAGTTGTTTTGTACTCTTATCTTGTTCACCCACACGTTCATGTTTTTGAAAAATTATTATGAAACAAAAATTCCCTTAACCTTGTCTTACCCAGTTTAATTGAAGTACCTCTGTCTTAGTAACTACTGTTCCAAGAAAGCCAAAGGGCTACAGTAGAGGGAATGGAAAGAGGGTTAATCTAATCTGGAAACTTCAGATTTTGTTTATGTGTATCCTACTGTCATTGATTTATTTCCTGCACACTGCAATGTCAGAACAATGACAAAGCTAGTCAGAATGATGGTATTGGAGATTGGCACTGGTATTTTCTACAGCTTAGGGCTCATGAAAACTGGCAATCTTGTTGTCAGAACTGGAACACTGATATTATCAGTGAAGGAAATTTGCTGAGCTTCATAAGATAAAGCTCCTATAGAGGAGCTGGATACTGGGCAAACTAAGTTATTTTACTATTAAATATGCACATTTAGAACTAAGGTGATCCTGGCGCTAGTCATGCATAGAAAGGATATGCACTTTTCTTATCTTCAAAATATTTGAAAACAAAACACTCAGCTCTTTCTTTTGTCAAATCAAGAATAAACATGACAAAAGGAGAGGTCTTGTCTACATGAATCCATAGTGACATAGCAATAAGAGTTGTTTTAAAAAAATCAACTATGCCAATATTTTGCTGCTCCTTTTGTTGGAAAACAAAAAAAATCTGAAACTATCTGAATGCTTCTACCATCAAATTCACTGACCTATTTATAGATCTACACTCACATTATATGCTTTCCCTCATATTTTAGTGAGTGAACTGTACCCTTCATTTGCAAGATCAAACTCTCTCCTTGTGTGTAGATCCTATTTCCTGTTCCTTTTCTGTGAACCTCCTCAAAATTTCCCTTCTTTTTCCTGCATCATTAGCTTTCTCCCTTTCTCCTGTTTTGCTCCCACCAGTATGTACACACAATTCTCATACTAAAGAAAGAAAAAGATATTCATTCACTCTCAATTTACAATCTCTATCTTAGATATTTTGCTCAGATTAATAGGAGAAAAATATTTCTTCAAAAGTGCTGACTATACCTGTCTTCTTACTGTGTTCTTCAATTAATCCTTAATCAGGGTTTTCTTCCGTATCTGTTCACAAACCTACTTTTGTTGGAACTCTCCACTGGTCCCCTCATTGCTCTTCTAATATCAGATCGTAGACTTCAGTTCACTTAACTTTTGTCAGATGTGAAAAAGCCGACCATTCTCCTGTCTCTAAAAAAAGTAATGCAATTGACTTTTATCACATTCTCCTAGCTGTGTTCCTGTCTCATGGACTGTTCCATTCTGAGCTCTTTGTTGGGTACTTAACCCTCCACCCCACCCCATGAAATTTGGAGTACTCTAGGAAATGGTCCTCAGACTTATTCTCCTCTTTATTCCTTTTCTTTTTCTAATTTTTTTAATCCAATATTATAGTTTTAAGGCAATCTTTGTTATATTTCCAAGTAATATCAATAGTAGTAACCCTTATTATGAGACAAAAAATATTATCCTTAAGTAGCAAATTTATAAGTTGGGATTTTTAAAATTTGAAAATTTAGCATTTTCTCTCTCTCTCTTTCTCTCTCTCTCTCTCTCTCTCTCTCTCTCTCTCTCTCTCTTTATTTATTTATTTGGACTTTTTATCTAAATGGAATAATTTTATGTGACCTAATTGTTCATCTTCCTAAACAATGTATCCCAGGTTCATTCATGCTGTATCATGAATTAGTACTCCATTCCTTTTGATTACCAAATAACATTCCATTTTTAGCTATAGTCATATTTTGCTTCTCCATTAATCAGATGATGGGGATTTGGATTTTTCCACTATTTAGCTATTATGAATAATGCTGCAATGAACCCTAAAATACAAGTTAGTATATGGACAGATATATTAATTTCTCTTTGTTATCTATTTATTACCTTTCAGAAAGGTAAGATAAATCAAAAATTATGAGAAAATGTTTCAAATTTTCATATCTGACAATGTATTCTAAATTGGTAAAAGTTTTTTTTTTTTAAAAAAAACCCTCATTATTAGGTGAAAAGCAATAAAAACCCGTAAGAAAGATATTTAAACAGATATATCAACAAATATATACTTAAATTCATTGCATATTAAAACCATTATAAGATAGTGCTACATACCTATTATGACAAATACATAAAATGACACAAAGCTGACATTATTAATTTCTAGAAACCATTCTAAGGAACTAAACCCCTTATACTTTGCTGGTTCTAGAGTCTTTATACCATGAAGGTAGGAATGTATATGGCAGCACTCTTTAGAAAATTTGGCAAATTTTTAAGAAGTTAAAAGTCTACTTAACTTCATAATCCAGCAAGCCCACGTTTTCTCCTTTACCCATAAGAAATAAATACTTTTTTTTTCACAAGAAAATCTCTATGTAAGTATTCATAACAACTTTATTCATAATCACCCCAAACTGGAAAAAATCCAAATATGTATTTAAGAAAACTGGTATATCCACACAACTTTATTTACACTTGTACACATCAGATTCAAATCTTGGAAGTGTGTATTGACTCCTAATTTTCTTGTTCATTGTGCAAATTCTATAACACATATTGTTGTTTTACTTTCCAAAATACATCCATCTCTCCATCTCTAGTTTATGCTGCATACATTTCTCACAAGAACTATGGCATTTGATCTCATCCTGAACATTTGTGAGCTAAGGGTAAGAGCAGAAATACAAGGTCCCCTATTGTATATCTAACAATTATTTAATAATTTAAATTATTCTAAATGTGTTAACTAAAGTATGGCAGCATAGAAAGGGGCAGGTCATTGCCCTGACTCACAGTTGCCTGCATCCTTCACTTTCTGCCTACCTCCACCCTGCTCTATCACATACACGAGGGCTTTCATAATCTACATGCAATCATGCTTGTATACTCGTCTTGTTTACAACTCTAAAAGCAACTCTTTCCTGAGCATCCCTGAGACTTGAGCACATATACCCAGTTACGGTCACAATATTTGTGGAACCCAGTGCAACATTAGAACACCAGGCCTCTTGTTCAAATGGAGAAGAAAATTTAAATATAAATATAAAGCTTTTCCTTTCTTCTGTGATTTTCAACTTTGCCATGGTATTATTTTCTATTTACTGTCATCCTGCTAGATTGACAAATATAAAGTCAAGTGCTACCATTCTTTGTTCATGAGGCATAATGAACTTCATATGTAATAAGAGGCAAGGAATGACATACATGTGTTTTGCCTATGTCTCCTCTGCTTATGCATATGGTTAATTGGACTTCAGACTTCACTTACAAAGCAGATTCAAATATAAAAATATCGAAAATTCCAAAGTAGTGCTAGCAATGCATTGATCCAAGTGAGGCCCATCTGAATGTGGGACCCCATGTGACTGCCCAGGATCACCCCATGAAGCCAGCTGTGCGTACACCAGGGGAGCATGCTGTCCTTGGAAAGGTAAACCCAGAAAGGAGTGAAAGATGCAGATTTCCAGCATTCCCAAGTCCTAGTGAAACAAAAGAAAGATATGGTTCTGAGTTGATGGAGAGGGATTCCTTTTAGTTCATGAATACTTCAGTGAGAAAAGAGCAAGCGTGGTATACATGGCAGGCGTTCCTAATCCATGTCTGAGGACAGTAGCCCCATAACTGGCTTTTCCTTTTCTTTCTTGAGCCTTACTACTTTATCCACATATAATCAAGAGTATTCCTCTTTCAATGTATGTCAGATCATGACACTTCTCTGCATAAAACCATCAATCACATTCCATCTTAGAATAAAGGTCAACGTCCTTATAATGGTCTACATTGCCCTGGATGACCTGGTCCTGCCTGATTGCTTTTCTAATGTCATGTCTTACTGCTATACCCACTCCACCTCCATGTCAGTTGCATTTGCCTTTGTTTCTATTCTTTGAATACATAACTGAACTCTTGTTAACCCTCTCTTTATTATTTTTCACCAGTAACCTTCCTGGTGTCTCTGACTTACCCTTGTTCCCCCATCATCCAGTGTCCAAAGGCATCTTAAAAGTCACAAATTTGAACTGATCATCTGGTTGATTTCATGTTTTAATGACTTTAGCTGAATGTAGACCAGAGTCCAAATCTCAGCATGAGGAACAAATAATAATAATTTTATAATGGTTGAATATCTGGCATTTATTAAGTATTAAATTAGCAACTTAGATTGAAGAACCATCTACTGAGGAACCCATGTACACAGTTACTTTTATCCTTGTATTATAATACATTAATATTGCCTTTCTGGTATCCTCTCCTTCATGTCTGTCCTCTCCTTCCTTCTTTCTGATTTCCCTCTAGTTCTCACCTTCTCATTTTCTCTCACCCTATTTCTGCCTGAATAACCACATTTGCACAATAACAGTTTAATAAAAATGATTCAAATTTCCCATAAAGAATAGTTTTAATGAGTAGCAAAAGTTAAGCCATAGTAATTCTCTATTAAAATTAAAGTGACTGATAATCAGCAATGCAGATTAGCACAGACCTGTATCTCTGGGTGCTGAAGAAATGGAGCCCTATAAAAACAGTCAGATGGCAAGTGAGCAGGCTCCAGAAGTCACAGAAATGCTAACCTCTAGGATTACAACCACACCTTTTTACTTACTGTTATTTTCTGCTGCCAAATATTTGATTTTCTAGTGTATTATGGGCATTAATGGTGGATTAAGTGTAGTAACTAAAATCATGCTACTTTCTCACTAAAGATTATGAATTTTTATGTTGCTTTTATCGTGGTCCACAAATTTCAAAGTTTATCTAAGTTGCATGGTAACTGAAATGAACTATTGTATTAGATCATCACTCTTGGGCAGAAGAGTCAAAAATACCCCTTGCATTTGGAGTTCTGGAAAGACAGATTTTCTACATCATTTAACTTTTTAAAATAATATCAAAAGTTATTATCTGAATTTCAAGTTTTTAAAACTGTCAAATTCTTTAAGCTGAAATTTATTTTGATTAAATATCCTTTAGTGATAAATAGCTTGCCCTGTGCTATGTATTAAAGAACAGCTTGTTTCCTTTGGATTGAATTTTTATTGTAAAATGCAAATAATTTTCCATTTCTTATAATTTATGATATTATTACCATATCCTGTTACATAAAATGACAATGAGCAAAAGCACTCCTGCTGCTACAATCTGTGCTGAAAAGCTTCCTCTAAATATATTGTCTCCACCCCTATGCATAGTTGTAGCTATAGGAAGTAAAAATTTTCTCATAGTATTTACTAGATGATTCTAATACTTGGTTATAATAGGCACTAAAAATATAATGCGTGTTTGCTATGTTCAAAAATTATAAACAGGCAAAGCCCTCTGAGTAAAAATCACATGCTTTTAAGATTCATTTTTGCCTGTCAGCTCGCTTTGTTTATTATTATTGGCATTTACTTCCTACTTATACATAAATAAATTCAATAGGAATTGCTGAACTCCATAGTCAATATGATACATAATCCAAGTCCAATTATAAATGTGTGCATCCTGCTAACAACCATGTTCTGATTTTGAAAACTACATCTAATTGAAAGAATGAAAAAATTTAAGGCATGCCAATAACCCACAGCACAGTGTTTCTTAGGGCTTTAGAAAGCTATGACCTATTGAATAATTTACACTGTCAAAAGACAAAATTACAACAAATTTAGCTTAAACATATAATTGGCCTTTATTAGCAATTCAGTAGTTGGAGAACATCAACTATGAAATCATCATTCTATGAAACAGAATGAATGTTCCAATGACCTGAAGATAGAATCTTGGTTTTATAAACAGAAAAAGACCAAAGAAAACAGAAACAGGGAATGAAAAGCAGATTTATCATTTAAAGGTTACTTTCATCGTAGGGCTAAAACAGAAGGGTCATTCTTATGATGCCAACTCAGGTAAAAGTAAACCAGGCTTTTCTTTCATTGTTTTCTGTGAATCCTGTCTTTTGGGGAAATAAGTCCATTTCACAGTTTAGTTTGATTTCCTGGCACCTAGTATAAGTGATTCCTTTCTGAATGAGTCTAGTCTGTTGGGACCCCATGAAGGAGCCCAGTCAAAGAGAATGGACTCCCATAAATTTTGCTTAGCAATTTCCTTATGACATCAGGGCTAATCAACATAAGGTCGATATTTTGGTTTCACTTGTGTTCTCTGGATAGTGATCCCAGTTTTCATTTTCAGAGTTAGCAATGGCAAGTGTCCAGTCTTTCCCTTCCTTATTGTATCTCTCCCACCAGAGCCTCTAGTTTCTCTCTAAGAATTTAAGTGTTTAGATTGATCCCACATAGATAGTTGTTATGGTTTGGATATGAGGTGGCCCCAAAAAACTCACATGTGAGACAATGGAAGAAGGTTCAGAGGAGAAATGATTGCGTTATAAGAACCTTAACCCAATCAGTGATTTAATACCCTGATAGGTATTAATTGAGTGGTAACTGAAGTGGTAGGATGTGACTGGAGGATGTGGGAATTGGGGTGTGGCTTTGTGGTATATATTTTATATATGGAGAGTGGAGACTCTCTTTCCTTTCTGATCACTATGATGTGAGCTGCTTCCCTCTGCCACACTCTCCCATCATAATGTTCAGGCTCACCTTGAGCTCCAAGGGAGGGAGCAATCTTCTATGGACTAAGACGTGTGAAACCAGGAGCCCTCAAATCAGTTTTTCCTCCTGCATAATTGTGCTGGTCAGATCCTTTTAGGCACAATAGCAAAATAGCTGAATAAAACAATAGTCCAAGGAAATATTCTAGGTCAAGTTCCTTTACTTTAATTGTGTCTGCAAATTCCCTCTTGCTATGTAGCGACATATATTAAACAGTCTTAGTAATTAGGTTCCAAGAATATAGTTAGGGGACCTGTATTCTTCCTCCCAGAGAGGGTATAATGACATTATGTTGATGGCGATCATAATGGCCAGGATATTGGCCGGCAACCTGAGATATACCAATTCAATACATTGCCCCAGACTGGAAACTGGTAGCTAGTGACATAAATAAGCAGGAATTCTGGAGTAGAGTCTCTGGAAAGGGTAGGATTTGTAGGAGTTAATTCATAAGTATAGGGGTAACAAGGTTATTTCCTTTTCTAAATATTTTTCATTTTCCACAATTAATTTATTGCTCCCTGTACAGTCCAAGGCTATTCTATGTACTATACTTTATCTCCAAACTCAATTGCTGAGACAGACACATTTTACTGTCTTTAGAATTGTCACCCCCTCTCATCCCAGACATGACCCTATGTCAGTATCACTTAACGAAGATATGTTACATGGGATAATTCTTTATTGTACAGGGTTTTTGTGGATACTAGGATGTATATTGAGCTTAATCCCTATACACTAAGCATCACTGGTACACAGAAATTAAACTACTATATCTGCCTAAAGGAAAGAGGGACAAAAAATATCATGGTAAAATATCAGGTTCTAAATGCCCCCTTTCTGTTCCAAAAGACTAGACAAGTTAAGGAAACAATGAGAGCAAACCCGGGCAGGAAAGTCCATATTATCCTGAAGGACAATAGCATTCTCTTATGCATGCTGGGAAATAATTCAAACTGGTGTCATCTGTGAAACAAACAAACAAATAAACCATTTTCTTGCATGTTCACCAGGACAGTGGCTTTTGAGGTTGCTGCTCATACAAGTAAACTAAGCAAGCTAATGCTGATGATGTCACTGCTTCGCAACCTAACATATGGAACACTTTTCTGAGTGAATCCTGGTGTGGAACGGAGGACACTGTGGAAAGGGATTGTGTCACTCCTTCAGTCACCCACACCTATACAAAAGACCATGAAGGAGTGAAGGCATTTCTTGGCAAAGCACCTTGAGGGATGAAGGTGCTGTCAGTCCCATGCTACTGCAATCTTCTTGGTGCAGTCCCTGATCTCTGGTAAACTTTCACCAATAAGTCATATGTCTCCCATGCTATCCCTGGGCACTTTCTTTGATTTTCCTGCAAACTATCCCACTGCCCTGGGACAACAGAGTCATGGACGAGACAACAGTTCCCCCAAATTCTACACTTTTAAAACAATTTCTTAGTAAACTATATTAATCCTGGTTGAAAATTGTTGTTCTAAGAGCTGAACACGTGTTTGAAAAAAGAAGTAAAATGAAGACTGAGGTTGACAATCTTTGGTTTTCATTCATTTGCTCAGTTATTAAACAAGCAAATACAGAGACTCCAGAGTGACAACTCTGCTGGACACTGTAGGTAGAGGGCATGGATGCTCTTGTCTGTGCATTACATCCACAACCATACTCATCTCCTCAGATTACAGGAGTGATTAATACTGTTACTCAGATTCTGTTCCTCAATGATTAACACTGTTTCTCAGGTCACCAGTTGATCCACATGTATCACTGTTCTGAAAGATTGTCCACATCCGGTTGTCTCTTGGGTGTGGTCTTCTCTCTTCTGTATCTTTCATGCATCAGGTACTCTGGACAGCCCATATTGCATTTTCTTTTTCATCTTCCCTCACAAATGTCAAGTAACACACTTCTTTCAAGTAGCAAACTGATAGCAAGGTTGAAAGAAAACTGGAGAAGAAGGGGTTTTACATGAGCCTTGAATTCCACTTACATGTTCTCATGGAACATTACTGAAATTCCTACACTGTGATAAAGGGTAGTTTCAGACTAATATTTTTTCTTGTTTTTCATTTGCTTTTGTACATAAATTCCTTGGGGAGTCCATATAAGCAGTGACCAAAATATTAATAACCTCTAATTGTACAATTTTTTTCAGCAGCAATGCAAAACCTACCATGGTTTGCCTTTGTGTGTATCTTTGTGCATGCATGACCAGAATAGATGAGATTGAAAACAGGGCTTCACACATGCTAAGCATGTACCCTGCCACTGAGATACACCCCAGTTCAACTTACATTACTTGAAGTTACTTTTTCTCACACCTTCCTAGGTGCTCATAAGATAAGGCTAACTATTGAAATATGAAAATCTCTACACATATTTCAAAAATTACGCATGGAAATGAAGATGTAATAAAAAAGAGGTAATACAGAAAGTGTGACAAAGAAATAAGGATATAAACACCCAAGATAGGCCCAGTAGATTCCAGAGTCTTCCCCAGACCCTAGAAGAAGGTGGGGATTTTACAAAGGTGAGGAGGAGATTGTGGGGGTACCAGTGATGCAGGAACACAGAAGGCATCAATAAGGGCTCACTCCCAGTGGGGAGATAATGAGGATAGGTATATGAGGCTGTTTTGATCAGAGCTTGGGTGAATGGGGATTACAGATAGGAGGGTAGGAAGTACTTGGGACCAGAGTCTAGGACAAACATCTTCTGTAAGGGAGACTAAGGCACAGTAAAAGTGGACAGTGTTTCCTCAAGCCTTGGCAGGCAAAGGGGTAAAAAAAGTAGTATGCTCAAGATAAGTGTTGTATTGAAACAAAATAGTATCAAGCGATCATGAGGAAGTTTAAAGAAAAAATTCTTTATTTCTAAAAGTGCTGATACCATCAAAGGGAAAATACATTCCTTTTTGTTTTATTTTTCAAGTATGGTTCTGTTTGTCATCTCCAGGGTTTCTCCTGTCAGCAGCAGCAGTAGTTATATGAAGGAACCTGAATACACTCACATATATTTTGAAACCTGGAAAATTTAACCTAAAGTACATTTTAGCTTTGGAGTGCCCTTGGGGGTGGAAGTGAATTGCTCAGGAGATGAATAATGGGATTCATTACTATGACCAGTTGAAATCTAACATAACCCAAGGTATTCCCTTGCTGTTGAAAGCTTAGAGACTGTGGAAGTAATGCAACCCTGCTTAAGTGATTTCTTATCCCACCACTGAAATCACCAACAAAAAGCATTTTCTTTCTAACTGTGAAAGGTATACTTATGTTTATAAATATCCTGGACAGAAGAATAGTCTTTGCATATTCAAATGACCTTGTTTTAGTTCTTGTGATGCCAAAAAAAAAGTTATCATTCTTCCTGTAAAAATAGACTTGATCAATATCCTATGAGTTTAAAGGATTACTGTACATGCTTGCTTTTGTTACTGTGTGCAAAGAGTCATGTAAATGATAATGGTAAGTCATTAAGAGATGCTTTCTATTTTTTTACTCTATTAGATATGCAAAGTAAAACCTGCTGTATAAAATATAAATTTAACATTGTGAGGCTACCCTTTAATATAATATGAGAAGTTCAGAGCCAGATTGCTTTCTCAGCAAGTTTCCTCAAACACTGAAAAAAATAATAATTATAATCTCACATAAACGTCTCTAAAACATAGAAAAAGAGAATTTGCATGACATTTTATTTTCAGTGAAGCTAGCCTAACACTAATACAAACTCCTAACTAGTATGGTGAAGAAAAGAAAAAAAATATATACATTCAGGGTAAACATTGAATATGTATAAAAATGAAATACAGCTCAGAAGTCTGTATTTAGGAAGTTCCAAAAGGCAACTGCTACATTTAATAAATAAATAAATAAATAAATAAATATTTGCAACTTCAGGACTTTAATATGACTTGTCTATATTCTATATACTGTCAAAGTTTGGGCTAGAAACCCCGTATGCTGATGTCCAATCCTGAGCCTTTTGAGGAAGACACTAGTTCCCATTCCATGATTAGATTAATCAGAATGAAATCTGCTGCTATCACAAAGAAGCTCAAAGCTCAAAGATTTCACACAATTCACATTTCTTTGTTGCTCCTCTCAAGTGTATGGTGACAACTTTTTACCCAAGGATTTGTAAAAACTGGGATGGTGCCAAAAAATATTTTAAAGTTTGTAGTGACATTCTAGTCATCTCTTTGTGGGACCCATATGGCACTTCAGGTTTTACCTGTTGCTCTGTTGAAAACAATCATACAACCTAGGATACTTATATAGAATTTCCCTTCTCCAAAGTATCCTGGTTTTAATAACAGATCATATGGTAGTCCTATGTCTTGCCACAATGCTCTTAAACAATAGCAGAAGATTAGTTTTGATGTTTGTTTGATTATGGTTTATTTTAATATATGAAAAGTCATATATGTCATTCAACATTATTGTTTATGATACTTAGTCCATACAAAACACCTAACACCTCAAGTAATCCAGATAGATGTGACTGACTCTTGAATATTTTCCCAGTCATATTCAAAGTTGTAATTTTAAAATTAAGATTGTGTGAGAAATTTGTCCAAAATAACATGTATAGGAGTTTTAGATTTACAGATTTGAACAAATTTGTACATGGATTATTGAAATACAACCATATATTCCCAGGTCTTAATATTTAAAGTATTAGAAATATTGGTGGATATTTTAAGAGCATATTCAGGGGAAAATTTTTTAAATATTCAGCAACAGTATTCCTGAAGGGAATAAGACATTTGAGGCTTTTTACTGCCTGAAGGTAAATGAATTGGTATATGTCCCTTTAAAGTCCCTTAAAGTCTCTTAGTACTATAATAAACTCTCCTGCAGAGTATAACTTGGGTATATAAAAATGTTTTAAAATGATATGATAAAGCAAGTGAAAATGTAGTAATAGTCCCTTTAAGCAATATTATGCACTGTCTCTGAAATACTAGTGTTCTGTGATACCATGTAAAATTTGCTTATGAAATCTATCTGAGAAACAGAACCTAACATGACAAAGTGTTGAGTTCTCAGGGTGAAGGCGATATTTTGTCTCCTGAAATATAATCAAGACTACACTCTATTAAAGTACAATTGTCAACTTGAGAGAACTCTACAGCTTCACTGTGACAAAATAACACAAACAAGTAGAACAGAACATGAATTAAAAAAAATCTTGTGACGGCAACATGTATATTTAATAAGACGTCTTCTACCATGACTTTTTAAGAATGGAAAAGTATTAAATATCAACATGGTAGATATGACCTATTCAATTTGTTTTCTTCCAATCTGCCTGTCCTTACCCCAGTACCCTCTTTGCCCCTTATCCTCACTCCAAAAGTTAAATGAATCTAGCTGTCAGGTGTCAATGTCTAGAGAAGAGTTTATAAAATCTTAAATGTTTTTGAACTTCAAAATAATAGCCTGACCAGCACATTCTTAGCAGAAACCTCATAAATTCTTAAATGTACTGTTCAATGGCAAATGTTCTGAAACCTTCCCAATAATGACTCATGCCACAAAAGGGAAAGCAAGAAGAAATGGTTGTCTTCATTCTTTTAATAGAAAAGTGTCAAAAGTTTTTCTTTATTTTTAATGTCTTGGTGAACTGAATGATCTGTCATTTTTGAATGTCTTAGGATTTGCACATTTCCAAAGTTTTATGAATTGTCTGTAAAAGATTATTGTCCATTATATACATCTGCATTCACTAAATTATTACATTGTAACCTTTATAATTTGAAGATATTAATTAAAAATAAAGGTATGTATTTCTTTTAAATGTGTTATTGGTTCTGTGTAAGAGTATCTAAAAGGAATAATCTTAGTAATTTGTTTAACTGAAGTACCACAGAGAAAGTTAAATATAAACAGACTTACATATTATCATAGTCAAACAGTAGTTTTTCAAATCAACAAGGCAAGAAGGTTAACTAATATTTCCAAATCACTCCAAAATTTGGTTGAACGATAGCTGGAATTACATCTCCTATAAATATTTACAATTTATCATACATCTGGCACTTTCTATCTTTTACTCAATTTTACCCTTACACCAAACCTGTAAAAATGTTTAAGTTTTCATTAACATTTTTATTTAGCAGATGAGAAGCATGAGAGACTGGTTTAAGCAATCACACCATTTTGGAAATATATTGTGATATTGTGTGTAATTTATAAGTAGTGAAAAGGATATCTCCTTTCAATTATTTTTTGAAATGTTTTTGGTGGACTACTATACTGACAGCATATGTTTTTTCTCAAATTTCTAAATGCATTTTCTGGGTCACTGTGCTGTCTTGCTCAATATGGTTTGTTTTGCTCAAAGATAAGCAGCACTGTGCATATCACCTTGATGTAAATACCCTGAAATTTTTTTTTATGTGAAACAGAACTTGTTAATAAGTGATGCACTTTTGATGCTATGACACTGGCATGTATGTACTGGTAAGGATGATGTGATATTAAATAAAGAACAAAAAATAATACACAGAACACCCCAGTTACCATAAAAAGCCCGAGTTCACCAAATATCTGCAAACAACATTCATCTCCCTGCATATCTTTTGAGGGTTCTGAACTGTCTACAAATCATTTTACATAAGCCCAATTATTACTTTGACCTCCTTGCTCTCCATAGAGTAAAGGACACCTGTGAGAAAAATGATCAATAGACATTTTCACTTGGAGTAAATGACAGCTGAAGACAGAGACAACAAATGACTGACCAAAGTCTCAGAATAAGTTAATGCCTGCTTTCCTTTTGGGAGCACAAATACTTGCTCAATAACCTAATTCAATAGTTCTTAAACTTGAGCAAAATCAGAATCACCAGGAGGGTTTGTTAAAGCACTGTTTGCTGGGTCCCAGTTCTAGGATATCTACAAGGGTAAGTTTGAACAGCACCTGAGAATTTAGGGGTCACCTTTTCAGAAGTACTGTCTAGTTGTTGAATGAGAGCACATTTATAATGTAGCAAGCAATGAGTGACTTCCAGTTTTCTTATTTGCCTCTTCTGAATAACATCTTTCAGGTCTAGATAGACTGACAAATTCAAATTCTAAATTCTAAATCTGAACTCAAAATATAGTCTCAAACATAGTAATTGACTTTTGGTTTAAATTATAGCAGATCACACTCAGATAAATTAAGATGTGAATCATAATCTCTATGACTACAAAACTTGTGCTCTTTTCAATTTCATGATATGTTTATCTTTGAGAAATAGAATAGTATCATTAGAGCTAAAATCAGTATTTTTCAATAAATCCATTTAGTAAAAGAATAAGTTAATTTTTACAAAAATTTCTGTTTGAGAACTAAGGAATTTTTATGGCCAGTATGTATCTAGATGTAAAATAATAATTTTTAAAACCCCTGAGTTCCAAAATAATCAAGTCAACTTATTTGAGATTAATAAGGTAAAAATTAAATATATCAATCTACAATTTAATCTACAGAGTTTTTAAATAAGAAAAAGCAGGAGTTAACCACAAAACTGATGAGTGAGGATTAAGAAAAGTGAATCAAATACAATATTTCCTATGCCATTTGCAGGAAATATTTAATGGAAATCAACCATCAACTCCACAAACTTCTCTTATAAAAAGAAAGAATAGTCTTATCTTCCAAGGAAATTTCTTCAATTGTCAAATAAAATATATTAGCAACATTGAGCTTATTTCTTGTGCATTCAACATTGCTTTGATCAGTCATTATACTAATATTGATAAGGGCCCTATTCAACATGCTGACACAAACACAGCATATGTACTCAATGCACATAAGCAAATCTATGAAATAGGAATATAGTAATAATTACTTGTATTTTATAGATGAAGATCCTGAAGCACAGTAAAATTAATTTTCTTATATACAGTTACACTATAGGTGATACAAACAGGTTTAAAACCCAAAGAGATTCCAGAATCCTCATCTTCTTCATACCCTAACTGCATGTTGAAGACAACATAAAGGAAACCACCATGACTGAAAGAGTATGAACATACACAAACAGCAGCATTAGGTGAGGCAGCATAGATAGACCATGGATGGCCAAGTCCTGAAGGATTTTGGCAGCCATTGTTTGTTCTTTGGCTTTAAATCTGAGAAGGAAAAATAAATAAATAAAAAGTTTTAAGAAGACATGATTTAACTCATTTGAAACACCTTCTTGAATATTTCTTCATAAAAATATTCAATTTCTTGCTCATAATTGGACAAAACTTTCAGAATAAAACTATTTTCAATGAGCAAACCTTTAGCAGGTTTAAACCATAGTCTTATCAGTTCCAGGGAAAGAAAGAATGGCAACATGGAAAATGAATATGGAGCTGTTCTATTACTGATCTGAACATTTACCCACAAATTCTCATTATATAAGACACTGCTCTTCCTCTCTTTTAAGTCTTTATTCCCTTCTGCTTCCAAGATGTTCTCCATAATTCACCCAATTTAGCAATAATTGAACTCTATTTTCCTTTGGAAAATCGCTTGTTTAAAATCTTTTAACAACTTCTTTTTTTTTTTGACCCGTCACAGCAGGAACTCGTTTATTGAGGAAATTGCACAGCTTTTATGTAGGGTGGGGGCTAGGAGGGAACCAATCAGCTTAAATGTCAGCAAGGCAGGGAGGTTCACGCAGGCGAGAGTCCCATTGGACTATATGGCAAGCATGAGCTGATCACGTTCACAGAACTATTGTTAACCAATCCCTGATGGTGGTCCAATTCATTGTCATTAACTTTCAAAATCGCCTTTGAGGCCTTGAACTTGCTCACTCGCCAGTGAGTAGAGTCAGCCTGAGTTAGTTAACATGTCACTAGTCCCAACACATCCCCCTTTTTTGTTTTATATTAAGGGTGTGTCTGTCTTAGGTTGCCCCTGGGAGGGTCTTACCTGTCATTGACAATCACCCTAGCAGTTTGGGGGTTCGCCTTACTTGAAGGTGTGCCTGTCTTAGGTTGTCCTCCTCTGAGGATCTTACCCGTCATTGACTACCACCTTAGCACTTCAGGCCAGGTGGGCCCCTCAGGAGGAACAAGGCTTAAGGGAGAGACACTTAGACCCCAGTGTCTTGATACGAGTGATCCATGGTCCTATAGGGCTCCCAATCATCATTATGAAGGGTGGTATAATGCTGTTGGACTACCATGAGCTGCACAGACTTAGCCTGGCTTTTCAGTAAATGGATAAGCTTATTGATTATGCAAGGCCCAAAGGTGAACACAAGGATAATGGTGTTTAGCAGTCCCCTAGGTGGGAGGAGGTAGGGGAGCCACCTGTGTAACCCAGTCCAGAGGAAATTAGAGTGGAGCTCACTCCTGTGATGTTCCAGATCTTCTTGTAGATTTTTTATTTTATCTCGTACAATGCCAGAGCGGTTGGCGTAGAAACAGCACTCTTCACCAAGGAACAGGCAAAACCCTCCTTCCTTCGCTGTGAGCAGATCCAAACCATGACGATTTTGCAGGAGGACAGCGGCCAAGGAATCAAGTTGAGCCTGTAGATCTAAGATGGTAGAGCTGCAAAGTGCAAGGTTAGGAGCTCTGTGTAGCTCTCAAGGAAGTCCACTGTCCAAAGTCATGAGGTCAGAGACCCTAATCTTAATCACTGTTGTCCCATTTTTTGCTACTGCGCATTACACTCTTTCTTAAATGTCATTTTAAGCAGTTTACATATATTGACTCCTGAGTCTATATGAACATTAGTTAACACAATTTAACATCATATCTAAAACATGAATTAAAGAAATACTGAGAGAGCTTTTAATTTTTCTTTTGTGTGACAAAATGTTTTCATGTTTCACAATATTAACCTTTAAACAAATCAGGCTCTAACTTTTAGAAATACATTTACATTTGAAATTCTTTATCTCAGTATAAAAAGTAACAAATTTTACATATACCCTATTGATAACAGGTCCTATAATAGAATATTAAATGATAGAAATAAATCCCCAATAAAATTTACTCTTTATAATTACCATTACAGACAAGTTTAGTTTGGAGAATAGCAGTTTGATAAATTCCCTGTTTTAAAAACTTGTATACCTGGAAAATATGAACACATTTAATATACAAAGAGTGAACATTTCACAATTACCTTGACACTTTTATATTACCAAATTTAGTTTTTAAAGAAAAATTTAGACTCTGTAACGTAGTACAATACTCTAACAGTTGCTTAACCATAATTGTATAAACCCCAATTTTTCAGACTAATTATTCTAAAGAATAAAACTTAAAAGACACAAAGTTAAGAGTAAATTAGAGGGGTTAGTGCTAGGGTTAGAGTTAGGGTTAGGGAGGGGGGCAAGAATGGAGGAAGGAAGGACTGTACAGAGGTAAAAGAGGGGTGGGAGGGGTGGGGGGAAGGGAAAAAATAACAGAATGAATCAAACAACATTACCCTATGTAAATTTATGATTACACAAATGGTATGCCTTTACGCCATGTACAAACAGAGAAACAACATGTATCCCATTTGTTTACAATAAAAAATTTAAAAAAAAAAGAGTAAATTAGTGTTTCTAAGAAATCCTTGTCATTTTACCATATAGATTAAACTTCAGTTTATATCAAAACATTAGTATTTCACCTTAGGAAAAAACCTTAAATAGCTTTACCTGTGTCACATACACACAACCAACTTAGTTACATGCAAACTTATTGAAATTTGTCCTTTACTTACATAGACTTTCTTAGCACTTACTTAGACCCTCATGTATTTTATCACATAAGCACTTTCTTACCCAGAAACATTTTTTCACTAAATATACTTCCATATCTAGAACCTTTTATTTTTTTCTTTCCTATCTGTTGACCTTTTTGTTCACATTCTGAAACAATTTTTATGAAATCTCTTAATTTATATAAATTACTCCATTTTAATAAGATTAAATATTTTGTTATTTATAGTACTCTAATTGAAACCCAGTTGAAACCTTTAGAACCCTTTGTATATAGAATTATACCTGTTAGGACATAACTCTTAGTAACCTTGTTTTTAGTTTAGTGATGACACAAAACAATTTTCTCTACAAACACATTTGAGTAATCCCATGCATGTCAACTCTAATTCACTTATTTTCTTAAAAAACAAAAAACAAAAAACAAGATATTAGACAAGTGTCCTGAACAGTATTTGCCATCTTTTTCTTGTTGGAGGAAAGTCCTAGAAAAATTGATATTAGACATTTTATTAACATCAACATTTTATTAGTTTGACCACCTAGAGACTTGCAAGTTATTTTCAAGACATTTTACTTCTATTAGTTTACCCAATTTAAATTGAACCTTTTAAATCACGTGAATTAAAAATATTTGGATCCATTTTTAAATTTTAATTTTAGGTGCGCTCAGTTTGATACAGACAAAACATGACATCAGACAGCACGACATACACATGACACAAAATCAAAGGCCTTGAAACTTTATAGGTGAATCTCCATTGCAATGTAACAGATGTTCAAAAACTCTAGTTGAATAAAAAAAAAAATAGAACTGATCAAAAAAGTCACGAGCTCAAAAAAAATGTTATGGCCTGGGAAAATGTTACGGCCGTTAATTACTTTAGTAAAGCACCATAAAATTTACTTTTGCTGGAGTTCAGGTAAGACTTTTTGCTCTTTTTTTTTTTTTTCCTTGGGTTTGAGACCGGTCTCCTACTGAGTCTTCAGGCGTTCTCTATTTACATTTCAATGTAAGCCTTGACTGAGATCTGGATCTGAAAGGGGCTAAAATGTTCTAGCAGAAACTTGATGCCTAGGGCATTTTAACCCTTATTCCTGGTTAGTAATCAATTCAGGTTTGGAGGCAGAAAATTGTGAAACAATTATCTCCCAATACTTGTGGGGACTGGGGCTACTATATCATACTCCTTACTAGGACATGCCACTGATGGTTGGGCTGGTTACTCCCTCCACACCAGCGTATGTGGGACCTCATGGCAGGAGGACTAGGTGGGCTGGGTGGGGCGAATTTGGAGGAGGAGGAGGGATTAAGAGGGGGAGAAAAAGGAGGCGTTTGAGTTTGCAGGAAGAGCAGAGAAGCACAAGAAGAGACTTGAAGATAAGGAATCCCTTTCCATCTACCTGCTCACTTGGGGAAGCTGTTTGCCAATGTCTTTGGTAGCCACAAAAGACGTCTTTCATCCCTGCACAGGCCAATTTGTGATTGGTAGTCATTCCTTCCCAAACTAACTTTTTAACATTTACCAGGAAGGCCATACAGGGAGGGGGGAAGTTAGAGTCTGTGAGTTCTTGCCCAGTATCATAAAATGGCCACTGGGAAGATTTCCCGCCATCTGGAAGGAGAAGGGTGAGGGCTTTCATTGGAGTCTGATGTGGCCCCAGAATACAAGATGGCAGCAATGAGCCTCCCTGGGGCGGTAGTGGGCCCTCCCTATGTGTAGAGGCTGGCTGCCCTCATGGTTCTCAACCTTGGGAGGAGTGGATGGAGTTGGATTGGGCTCCTCATTAAAGTTCTCCCAACGTTGTTTACTATGTGGCAAGTTTCTGGAAGGAGATGCAATGGGAGGAGCTGGCGGTTCTTTAGGTGGCGGCTCTTTGGGGAGAAACTTGGATCCCCCTTTGGGAGGTCCTGGAGAGAAGCAGGCCTTAAGGGCGGATAATGTAGGGCAGACTCCCAATGGGGGTCCCTCCCCTAAATTGATTTCCCTCTTCTTAACAAGTTGTTCTACACGATCCCATGTGGACCAGTCAAAAAGATTAGCAGCGGGAAGCCAAGGGGCCACCCGAGTAAAGGTGTCCCAGGCTTTTCCCACCTGTGTATCAGACCACTCAAGGCCCCTACTCTTCAGCATGAGTCTAAGAGCTGAGAGCTGAGAGCGCAGGGTCACCATGTGTGCTGTGTGTTTGCCCCATCTTTTCAGGGATGCCTTACCTCGGAACTCGCTTGGCCCGATCTGCCGGTACTTTCGGTTTCGAAACTGCCTCTTCACTTTGGCTGCGGTTCAGCCTTGAGGGGCCCAACGTTGGGCGCCAGATGTCGGGGTCTTAAGCCCCCTTGCCCTTCTCGACCAGCGGCAAGGGAAGGGGACACTCCCCAACAAGGTCAGATCAGGATAGGTAGGGCCGACTGACCGCCCGCTCCCAGCCCTCCAGGCGGAGGACAATCGGAAGCGTCAGAGAGACCCGTCACAGCAGGAACTCCTTAACAACTTCTAATTCTCTTAAAACAAATGGTAAACTCATACTCTTTGCTTTACTGTAGCTACTAAATTTTTAAAATTTCAACTATTATTACTCCTATTATACCACACTCTGACTCTTCTGGGGTGCAATTTATTTCCTTATCTGTTGTGGACTCGTCTCTGGTACCTTTCATTCTTCTGCTTCAGTAACTATCTTTATCATGTTTTGCAACACAGATACAATGGTGAGGAATGCTTTTTGGCATCTTATTCTGTAATTTTCTTTGATCAATATTAAATTATGTTCATATGAATTATATTTTAAAATAATCACACAAAAAATTAACTTTTTCCTTTTGCTGCATATCCTTATGAGTTTTAAAATGTATAGAGTGTTGCAACCACTAACACAGTCATGATACAAAGCAATTTCTTCAACTAGTTGCCCCAGTTTTTGAATGATACTTTGCTGATACAGGATTCTAGACTGAGAGGTTTTTTTTGTTTTGTTTTGTTTTTTCATTTATTTGGTTTTAGTTCTTTCAGCATTTTCTGAAGCCTACTGGTTCTATCTTCATACATTCCAGATTATTTTTTATAACTTCATTTCACATATAAAAGCAAATCAAGTTTTTTGGAGCTTGAAACTTATTCAACTAGGAAAAAAGCTTTACAAAATGTAAAAATTATAATTATAAATCGTCATGCACTTATCAGAGAAAACATTAGATCTTTGGTTTTTTGAGCTTGGCCTATTTCACTTAGCATGATATTTTCCAACTTCATTCATTTACCAGCAAATGCCATAATTTTATTCTTCTTTATGGCTGAGTAATATGCCATTGTGTTTAATAAAATAATAAAATAAATTAGAATAAGAAAGAAAATTATAATTATAAAATCAGGTACAAAGCTCACACAATAATGTAAACACACTTAATTTCAAAAAACTTGGCAGTTAAAAATTATTGAAATGACACTTTTGTAGTTTGAATGTGAGGTGTGCTCCTAAAGCTCACGTGTGAGACAATACAAGAAGGTTCAGAGGAGAAATGACTGGGTTGTGAAAGTCTTAACCCATTGAGTGAATTAATCCCCTGATAGGGATTAACTGAACCACAGTTGACTGAAGTGGTAAGGTGTGACTGGAGGAGGAAGGAATTAAGGTGTGGCTTTCCTGTATATATATTTGTATCTGACTAGTGAGTTCTCTCTCTCTCTCTCTCTCTCTCTCTCTCTCTTTTCTCTCTCTCTTCTCTTCTCTTCTCTCCTCTTCTCTCTCTCTCTCTCTCTCTCTCTCTCTCCTCTCTCTCACTTCCTGATCATCCTATGAGCTGGTTCCCTTTGCCACACTCTTCCCCCAAGATGACCTACCGCACCTGGAGCCCCAGAGGAATGGAGCTGGCCTTCTATCGACTAACACCTCTGAAACCATGAGCCCTTAAATAAACCTTTTCTCCTTTACAGTTGTTCTAGTTGAGTCCTTTCAGTTTCAGCAGCAAAAAAGCAGACTAAAAGAACAATTTTATGTTAAATCCTTAACAGTAAAAAAGAAAGAAAAAGAAAACATCCAAACAAAACAAAACAAAAAACACCAATAGGTGGAGAGATTGAAGGAGTTCCTGCAAGTAGAAGTGAAGTTTAAGATGTTTGACTCACCTCTTCACGTCTGCCTTTTAGCATATCCATGCACAATTTAAACACTTCTCGTATCTAAACTGTGTCTACTTTTTCCCCTTTCCTATTCATTGCCAAAGCAACTTTTCATCTTTCCTTTCTTACCTTCCCATGAGGGTTGAAGACATCTTCAGTTTGGTATCTTCCTTTAAAGTCCCTACACTAGGCTTTTGTTTCTATGCTTTCCTGAGCAGTCCTCAAAACCAAATTTCAAGTTTCCCAAAACTGGAAAATTTACTTGGAGCAAAGCAAATATTCTTGCTTTTCAAAGTTCAGTAATCTTTATGGCATTCTGCTTTCCACAATAATATTTTGGAGCTCTTTATTTAGAAGTAAATTTTATAAAAAATATTGGAATTTAAATTTTTTTCAAGCATACAAATTTGTTCTATATAATTTTATCATATATCTGTTATTATAGGCATTTTCATTATAAAATAATATTTTTAGACAATGTCATACTTTTTCTTCACAAAAATAAATTAAATTAAGGGAAAAAATAAATTAATCAATAACCTTGTGTTTCCATTACTCAAATAGGGCATTATCATTTGCCCATCTTTCCTCCCTGTCTCTTTTTCCCTCCCTCTCTTTTTTCCTCCAAGGAATTTTTAGTACTGTTGTTATCATGTTCTCTATACAATTTCCAAATTAATATTATATTAAGGGATTTTGTCATGATGGTTCCTTTTCATAAACATCATTTTATATGATGGCTTCAGGACAAAGAGCATGCCTTTTGCATCTCTCCTGCTGTTTTACACAAATACCTGTATATGGTAGACATTCAGTAATGTTAACCTGAACAAGTTTACAAGCATTTTAAAAAGAAATGCTTTCTTGAATATTTAACAGTCATATTACCTAATACAGTAGTGTCTTCAAAAGTTGACTTTCACTAAACTTTTGCTGAATTAAATGCTGGGGAATTTGTACTCATGTTGTTGAGAATCACAGTGAAGAAATGTTTACCTTTATTATTAGTTCTGAAACTGAACTTTTTGTACTTTTATAAGCTCACTTGATTATATCATTTTACTTTTAATACATTCCAAAAACTTTTCACCTCGGAGCAAAAGTCAAATCCCAAAAAGTGGTTTACAAAGCTATTGTGGTCGGAACTGAATGGTTTGCCAGAATACTACAGAGACTGGCTTAAACTGTGGACATTTACTTCTCACTTTTCTGGAGTCTGAGAAGTCTAAGACCAAGGTGCTAGCCAGCTCAGTTCCAGGCCAGGGCACTCCTCATGTCTTGCAAATGGCCATCTTCTGGTTGGGTTCTTACTTGGTGGCAAAAGATTCTCTCTCCTCCCTTTTATTATCAGGACATTAATTCCATTATTTCTCCACCCTTATAACTTAATTACTTATCAAAGGTTTCCACCTTCAGACACCACCACACTGGAATTTGGAGCTTTAACAAATGAATTTTGGTGGGACAGAAATATTCAGTACATAGCAAAAGCATTAAATATTATAACCATATTGCCTCTCTGACCTCTTCCTTTCCTTTTCTTTTGAAGATTCCTTGTGTGGTTCACCAGCAACACCTCCCCCACTCCCCCCACCCCCACTGTTCCTTAAACGCACTCTATTCTTCCCTCTCAGGGATTTGGCATTTACTATTCCCTCTACCAGGAAAAAAAACCTTCACCCAGATATCTGTTCAAATTCTTCATGTCTTTATTCTAGCATCACTTTTCCTGAAATGTCTCCTTTTTCTGCAAAGAGTTCTTCACCTTTTTACTACTTCATGTCTTTCTTAGCCCTTAATACTACTTTTTGTTAAAGGTATGTATTAGTCATTTTAATTTAGCTCTTTCCAATTTAAATATAAGCTTCTTGAATGTATACTATTTACTCATTTTTTCCAGTAGTATGAATCTCAGCACCTGGTGATTAGAATATTTAACTGCTCAATAAATACTTGTTAGAGATAGGAAAGAATGATTAACACTACCTATACCATGTAGTCAATATTTTTATGGACTATGGCTTTCTTTGATATTTTTAAAATAAAATGAACTCAGTGTTGCAAAAAATGGAATCAGGAAGATAAGAATATTGCTGAAGGCTACACTAAAAATTAATAATAGTAAAAAAATATTAGCAAAGTTAAGCTTTACACCAGGATCTTTCTCTTTCTAAAACTCAAATGTCTTCTGTTGAATCATACTGAGATATAAAGAAAAAAATAATTGCATAATTCTCTAATAATTTTACAATCTAATTTAATATTAGCTTCTGTCCTGTATTTGACATTGATATAAAAGAACAGTCCTATAGCTACAAATCTTGAAATCCACAATCATAATATAAGATTTTTTAATTCAATAGAAAAGAACTTCTTTGCAATGCAATTTGATTCTCTATAAATTTAGGATAATAATACTATATTGAAATGAAATGATTTCACTCTGATTTCAGACCTCAACCTTGACATTTGCCCTTTTCCAGTACAAAAATTCTAAGATGCACACCTTGAGACTTGTTTGTAAAGAAGTTACCACTTCCATAAACATTCACTTTGAATTAGTGTGATGTGAGAATTAATGGGAAATATCTCAGAAATGAAATTACTATTAGGACAAGACCTTTGGAAGAAGTTGTTTTAAATTTAAATCACAGGCTTAGTGCTCTGTCATTTTGTCTCCATCTCATGTGGTCTGGGCAACATTGATTTCTTTTTTCCCCTAAAATAAGACATCCAATAAACCTGAGCTTATCACTGAACCCAGTTTCTAGGTTATTTAATCCCACAGTGGTAATTGATTTAAAAATAGTTTTAATAAAATAGTCAATGGTTTTCCTTAGACAATGATATCATGAATGACTCGCCTTTGGATCATGACTCTGAGTTTATTTGGTAGAATGATCTGCCACATGGGTATTGCATTTGCACAAGATGTCAAATCTGGCTCAATTTATCTTAATTCAAAAACATTAATTTTCTGATGTTTTCCAGATGTTTTGTTAGGTGCTTTCAGAATCATGTGGTAGTGGAATGGAAGAGAAAAAGTTGAGCGATTCACTCAGAAATCACACCAAAACCTTAGTCTCTTTTGCATTTATATTATAACTAATGAAAACCAAAAAATTTTGGATAAAACTCCCAAATAAACTTAGGAAGATACTCTCAATTTCACCACTACTCGGGTCTTTTGTTAAATAGAAGTTATTAGTGTAAAATTATTAAACATATCAATGTCAAAGCTATCACTAATGTTTGAGGATATTGAAAGTTATGGGTAATGGAGAGCTCAGTTCAGCTGCCTAAATAAAAATAGTTAGTGTTGGAACTGAAGAATAAATTATTTTTATTCTACTGTTAAAACCACATGATCTCAGAGTATTCGTGTAACATTCTATTTAACTTCTGTTGGTTTAGATTAGCTTCTTACCTTATTTTGCACCCTCTTGAGGAGGTACTGAGCATTTGACAAGCAGACTGAGGAACTCAGTTACCACTATGGTAAATCCATCTTCTTTTTGGCATTTATCCCCACTTGAATATTTTCATTGAATTGGAGACTATATTAACTAGCCGTTTCTTTTCCTTTCATTATACGTGTATTCATATTTACATCTTACTGTTCAGTTTAAAAAGTTCAGACAACCTGCAAAGAAGTTCTTTTTAAAGACTTTAAGCTGAATCTGAGTTTCTTCATATGTATAATGGATATAATATTTAGATTATAGCATTTTTCAAAGATTAGAGAAACATGGTATACTTTATAAAAAGTATATATATGCACATTACATATATATAATTTTTATATGTATAAATACATTTAATATATATACATAAAATATATAATACACATAATATTATATATATAATATATATAATACATATAATATTATATATATGATACATATAAATACATGTAATATATATATGTATAAATACAAGATATAATGTGTTCTCCATGGGCAGGAAGGAAATGTTTGCATGTTTACACAATTCTAATAATTAGATGACAACATAATTATAGATTTTGAAAATACATAGTTTTGGTTATTCAGGGATGAATAATTAATTAACAGCAAAATATCAAGGGTTAGAGGAATGAACCATGGAAAAGAAAATGATTTATAGAGGCAACCAAAGAATCATAGGATGCAAAATAACTTGCCCAAGGTCACATACTATTCATTAATTCATCCATCATCCATCCATCCAATCATCCATCTGTCCACCCAAAAAGCATTTATAAACACAAGAAACAGAATGGTTAGTAAGACCTTCCCATGTATTCAAGGAGGTTATAGAATTTAGGAAACTGTTCTTCCCAGATAATTATGAATTTGTCAAAATATGACTAATTGAAACAAAACAATTGAGGTTCAGAAACAGAAAAATAAGATACAATCTACAGATACCCTCAGTGTCTTTAGGTATAAAGATTAAATCCAGCTCCTTCAGCTAGCTAATTTAAAGTTTTTCTATCCATTAAGATAATATGATTATATAGTTTTCTCTATCAATTAGAATACTATTTTCTTCAATAAAAAGCACACCATCCTTTCAAGGAATTTAGAAAATCTAAAGAGATACCTGTTTGTGGATCATGTATTTATTAAATATCATCATTATTTAGAATGATGTTCAAAGACACTGTGATTGTATAAAAAAATCAATAACATATGTCCTTGGTCCCAAACTATTAAAATAGGAAGAATAAATACAATACATAATTGAATAGAGTATGATATATGCAATTGCAGAAACTTCACAGAGATACATTCTACTGAAAAGGACAAGAGAACCTTTCAATTGAAGGAAACCAACTTCTAGAATAGAACTTTGTGTAAACTTTTCTTGTCATTTTTTTTTTCTTTGTAATGTGCAATTAATTTGATGGGGCAAGATTTTATTGTGACATTTATTCAATAAAAATTGATCACGTATCTACAGTTAGAATCTATGATAATCTCTAGAAGTGTAACAAAAGAAAAAGACGGTCTGTGTCTTAAAAACCTAGTATAGCAAGGAGATCAGATAAGAAACAAATGGATTCAATGATACTCTCTGGGGCCTTACTACAAGTGCTTGTTCTAAGCTCTGCAAACAGAGCATCAAAAATAAATAAATAAATAAATTATCCCTGTGGTAGAGCTTATATTCTAATCAGATAAAACAGGCAATGATCAATTATGAACACAAAAACATTATTTTATATAAGATGATGATGGAGGCCATTGGAGAAAATATCAAAAGAGTATTCATGAGTTGCCAAGAAATCATGACAGAATAGCTATGAGCTGGTTCATAATCAAAAGATCCCTGAGAAGAGTCCTGAAACCCGAATAATGATATCATTGTTAAGTAAGAGGACCATGTTGAGTAGCAAGAACTGTTCTCCTCGTTTAATTTCTCAGGTCCAGTAGTAGCACAAGAATGAATTATAAAGTAGCTGTACCTTTCATAAAGAGCAAGGAAGTAGGCTCTGGAATCCTCAAGCAACTGAGATGCTGGAGCCCATACTGTATGGCTATTACCAAAGACCTGCCTGACTACCGAAGGCCATGACAAGGCTGCAGATACCATTGGATGAAGGAGTGAACACAGTGGATGTCAGCAGACTGAATTACAAAATGACCATTGAACTGACACTTTCCCTGTTGACACGTCAGATAAGATTCCTATAACAGGATGCTATTTTAGGGATCACTTAGGAGAAAATAAGTTAGAGTATAAATTAAGGAGTCAAAGAAGACTGAATAACCTTAAGTCATTAATATTATACTTAATTGACAAATACCACTTATTGCTACTGACTGAAATTAAAAATATATATTCTTAAGATTTACTTTGGCACAGTAAATAACTTGCAGATGTGAAATGTTTTGTTATTAATTTAAAGGTGTGGACAATTATGTATAGTGAAGAGAAAAATATAAAATTTTCTAGAAGAAAATAGAAATTGTAAATAAATAATAAATAGTACACAAATGTCACTAAACCTAAAGATTTTTACCAATGAGTTATACATAAAGCCTAGGAACTCCCACTGGTAGCTTATGCAGTACTTAACTATTTTTAGAATAGAGAAAAAAGAAAAGGAAACTAAAATGTAGCATGTAAGTTCATACTAGGGAACTAAGAATAGTGCAGTATTAGAACATTACCAAAATAATACAGAATTTGAAACTTAAGATGTTGCTACTATGTGATCATTTTTAACTTATAAAAGCAAAAATTTCATAGGGAAACATATTAGACTATCTAAGAGAAAAAGTAATATAAATTATTTTTTAGGTAACCAAAAGATATTTGAAAATTAACACTTACATTTTCAATCTCAAAAATTATTATTTTTTGCTTCTTCTTCTGATAAATATATATACCAATATATAAACATGCCTTGATTTATCTGTTCTCATGGTGCATAACATTGTTTGCTTAATTTCTTTTTACTTTTTTATTACCAATTGTGCTGATATAAGCAGTTAGCATAAATTACTTTGAAGACTTAAATTTTTGTTTATATTATGGAGATATCTAAGAGCAGAATCTAGGTCACAGATAAATTGCTTTTTACTATACAGGAAGTTGTTAGTCTTGCAGAATGTTTGTATATCATTTGGCACCATGTGAAAGTCTACTGTGAATGTAGTCAACATGTGTAAGTCACCCTTACCAAGAACTGATAAGATTGGTCTTTGTTTAACCATTCCATTGGGTCCACGGTGGAATCTTTGAAACCTTAGTTGTCTTTCTCTGATAATTAATAGTGCTTCTCACCTTTTCCATGCATATTGGTCATGATTAAACACTATTCTGTGAAGTCCCTATAATATGTTGCACACTTTTATTAGTACTTTCAATATAAATTTCACACATCCACAGCAAAACTCTATTCTTGTCCCTTTGCCCTCTCTTCAATTGCAATACATCTCGCTTTTGAAAAGCTCTTGGTTTCTCTGTAGCAGGACTTAGCAACTTATCATTTAACATTGGTAGGCAAGGGTGTCCCTTAAGTCTATCATATCAATCTCACTAACTACAAATGAAGGGTCCTTCTGTCTTTTCCTATTTATATATGTTTGAGTTTTCCATTGTACCCAGAATAATGTAGGTTATATTTTGATCTAAATTTAAATCTCATAAATGAGACAGTTGCCTTGACCTCAGTACAAATAAACATTATTAAAATCTTACAGTTCACTATTTATTGCTGCCAATTTCACTGTAGAAACTGGAAGCCAAACGCATGTAAAACCTTTGTGTGCACCTCACATATTTTAATGACAACTAATTTCTGATCCAGGTCAATAGTTCTATCATGCATTTTGCTTTTGCCTACAGCTATTTTTTTTCTTAAAAGAATAGTACTTCCATGATATTCCTATATTTAAACAAAACATACATTGTTAAGAACTGTGATGTTAACATGAGACTGAGTGAAGACAATACATTTATAGAGGATTATATTACACTCATTTTTACACAAATAAGACAGAAGTAGTTGTGCATAGGCTATGTGGCTGCTTACATAAACTATTTGTATCCCAGACAACACTGTAAGTTTTAACATCTTACACACATTTGAGAATTAAACAAATATCAGGATAACTGAGCATTCAGATATATCATGTGTCCCCCTCTGTTTTCTTTTATATAATCTATTCTGTATATTTGCAGATATTGCATCTTATCATATTGTATTTGAATGATGTGTTAGTCATTTAAATTTTTATTTTCAGTTCTTAGGATATAGTGACTAGAAGAAAATATGTTCTCCAGAAAGCTGTGTGAGGTAGATTTTAGCCATTACAGAAGATAAGATTCAGAAAGATCAATTACTTGCTCAAAGTCCCACAACTAGTTCTGAATTTAAACCATTTGTTTGTTAAATTCATAGCATTTAGAATATATTAATGTTGTCACTATTAATAGAATGCATTAATTGAAGTTTCAACATCAACTGGCTCTAAAAATTGGTTATTTTGTTTGTGGTTAAAATGATAAGTATATACAATTAACAAATGTTAGAGTTCCATTTCAATTTGAACAATTGTTCTTTAATACATACCATGATTTTACCTAATCCAAATTGTATTTTAGTTTCAGAATCCTCTAATTCAAGTTAGTATTTTTCATTGTCATAGATTTTCTTTTCTTAAAATAATTCTGTGTACATTAGGCAGATGAATTTAGAATTTTATTTGATAGAGAACGAAGGAGACTATGGAAGTGAAGGAGACAGAAGTAACAACTTGTGGGTGGGGCAGTCAGTGATAAAGTCATTTGTTCTAGAAAGTAGGCTAGAGAAAAAACAAACAGCAACAATTTCTGAAAACACTCATGTTAACAAAATCTTAACAAGCATTCCCATTACAAAATGAGGACAACATCAGATCAAAGAGTAGCAATTGGTAGACAAGGAAAGAGCTAGTTACATATCTCCCATTTGGTCTGGTAGATGAGCTTTCCACATTTCCTCCTCTGTCCCAGCCCCACCTCTATGCCCCAGTGTGTGACCAGAAGGTGGATGTTGTAAGGAGTGGGCTTCCTGAGTCTCTGCCTCCTATCTGAGTGTGTCCAAGGAGGCACTGCAGAAACAAGCCTGGTGAAAGCAGATACACTCATATTTTCATGCAAGATCTCCTTGTAGATGGTCTGGTTTTCATTTCTTTCCTAGACCCTCAGCTCCTTATTTCCCAACACCATCCCAAAGGTCAGCCTACTTTGTGGAAGCCTGTGGAGTTTATCAAATGAATGTCACCAGTCCCAAGACTCATTTTTAACTCTAATACTTCATCTGATGGCAGAAAACTGCTACACTGAGCAATAGTAGAATGTGCTTCTGGAGCACCTACTGAAGGGACTAGGTACACATGAAAGAACGGAAGTTAATTTCCCACAGGAGAAACCTGAAAGAGAGTTAAGAGGAAAGATAAAGTTCTTCCTTCTTTGGTCCTTGGAGGTACTGTTTCAAAGCATAGTTTCTAGTTTTAGCAGTTCTCCAGAATTCTTTAGAAGACCAACAAATTTTGTTGTGGAGTAATCAATCTGTTTATCTGTATTATTGTGGGAAAAATAAAAAAAAAAGCAAGGTAACAGCATCTTGCATTTTGTTCCATAGTTAGAATGCTGCCTCCATTTTACCTGTCTCTGCTACGATGAGATTACATAATCAAATAAAGAATCAGCAGTTAATTCTTGCATGAAGTTCTGTTCATTAATGAGTGTAAGTCAACAGATACTCAAATAGATTTATATTATATAGAGATGAGCTATATTTCCAACTTTCATCCTAATTCTTTTTTTTTTTTTTTTTTTTTTTTTTACCCAGTGTTATATAATTTATTATAAATACATTGTTAATGATATATTCTTTTTTTTTTTTTTTTATTTATTTATTTTTTTTACGTTTACATAGGGTAATGATGTTTATTATATTTTTCCCCTCCCCCCCACCCCTCCCACCCCTCCCACCCCTCCCACCCCTCTTTTCCCTCTACACAGTCCTTCTTTCCTTCATTCTTACTGCTCTCCTTAGCCTAACTCTAAACCTAACCCTAAACCTAATGCTAGCCCGTCCCACCCCCCATTATATGTCCTCATCCGCTTATCAGCGAGATCATTCGTCCTTTAGTTTTTTGAGATTGGCTTATCTCACTTAGCATGATATTCTCCAATTTCGACCATTTGCCTACAAATGCCATAATTTTATCATTCTTCATTGCGGAGTAATATTCCATTGTATAAATATGCCACAGTTTCTTTATCCATTCATCAACCGAAGGACATCTAGGTTGGTTCCACAATCTGACTATGGTGAATTGAGCAGCAATGAACATTGATGTGGCTGTATCTCTGTAGTATGCTGCTTTTAAGTCCTTTGGGTATAGGCCAAGGAGTGGGATAGCTGGGTCAAATGGTGTTTCCATTCCAAGCTTTCTGAGGAATCTCCACACTGCTTTCCAGAGTGGTTGCACTAATTTGCAACCCCACCAGCAATGTATGAGTGTTCCTTTTTCACCACATCCTCGCCAACACCTATTGTTGCTTGTATTCTTGATAATCGCCATTCTAATTGGGGTGAGATGAAATCTTAGGGTAGTTTTGATTTGCATTTCCCTTATTACTAGGGATGTTGAACATTTTTTCATATATCTGGTGATTACTTGTACATCTTCTTCTGTGAAGTGTCTGTTCATTTCCTTAGCCCATTTGTTGATTGGATTATTTGTATTCTTCGTGTAGAGTTTTTTGAGTTCTTTATAGATTCTGGAAATTAGCGCTCTATCTGAGGTATGGTTGGCAAAGATATTCTCCCACTCTGTAGGCTCTCTCTTCACATTTCTGATAGTTTCCTTTGCTGAGAGAAAGCTTTTTAGTTTGAATCTATCCCAGTTGTTTATTCTTGCTTTTATTTCTTGTGCTATGGGAGTCCTGTTAAGGAAATCTGATCCTGAGCCAACAAGTTGAAGATTTGGACCTACTTTTTCTTCTATACGATGCAGGGTCTCTGGTCTGATTCCAAGGTCCTTGATCCATTTTGAGTTGAGTTTTGTGTAGGGTGAGAGATAGGGGTTTAATTTCATTCTATTGCATATGGTTTTCCAGTTTTCCCAGCACCATTTGTTGAAGAGGCTATCTTTCCTCCATTGCATATTGTTGGAACCTTTGTCTAGTATGAGAAAATTGTATTTATTTGGGTTTGTGTCCATGTCCTCTATTCTGTACCATTGATCTACCTGTCTATTTTGGTACCAATACCATGCCGTTTTTGTTACTATTGCTTTGTAGTAGACTTGAAGATCTGGTATTGCAATACCCCCTGCTTCGCTCTTGCTACTGAGGATTGCTTTAGCTATTCTAGGTTTTTTATTCTTCCAGATGAATTTCATAATTGCTTGCTCTATTTCTGCGAGGTACATCATTGGGATTTTAATTGGAATTGCATTGAATCTGTATAGAACTTTAGGTAGTATAGCCATTTTGACGATATTAATTCTGCCTATCCAGGAACATGGGAGGTCTTTCCATCTTCTAAGGTTTTCTTGAATTTCTTTCTTTAGTGTTCTGTAGTTCTCATTGTAGAGGTCTTTCACCTCTTTTGTGAGATTGATATAGAATATACCATCCAACACAGAATGAATACACTTTCTTCTCAGCAGCACATGGATCCTTCTCTAAAATAGACCATATTTTATGCCACAAATCTACTGTTAGTAAATACAAGAAGATAGAGATACTACCTTGTACTCTATCAGATCATAATGGATTGAAATTAGAAATAAATGACAGAATAAAAAACAGAAACTTCTCCAATACCTGGAGACTAAATAATACACTATTATATGATGAATGGATAACAGAAGACATCAGGAGGGAAATAAAAAAATTCTTAGAAGTAAACGAGAACAAAGACACATCATATCAAAATCTGTGGGACACTATGAAAGCAGTACTTAGAGGAAGATTTATTTCATGGGGTGCATTCAAAAAAAGAAGTAGAAATCAACAAATAAACGAGTTAACACTACAGCTCAAAGCACTAGAAAAAGAAGAGCAGACCAATACCAAAAGTAGTAGAAGACAGGAAATAGTTAAAATCAGAGCCGAAATCAACGAAATCGAAACAAAAGAAACAATCAGAAAAATTAATAAAATAAATAGTTGGTTCTTTGAAAAAATAAATAAAATTGATAAACCCTTAGCCACACTAACAAAGAGAAAGAGGGAGAAAACTCAAATTACTAAAATTCGGAATGAACAAGGAAACATCACAACAGACACGAGTGAAATACAAAACATAATTAGAAGCTATTTCGAAAATCTATACTCCAACAAAACAGAAAACCTTGAAGACATCAACAAATTTCTAGAGACATATGAACTACCTAAACTGAACGAGGAGGACATACACAACTTAAATAAACCAATTTCAAGCAATGAAATAGAAGAGGTCATCAAAAGCCTACCAACAAAGAAAAGTCCAGGACCAGATGGGTTCTCAGCCGAGTTCTACAAAACCTTTAAAGAAGAGCTCATTCCAATACTCCTCAAACTATTCCATGAAATAGAAGAGGAGGGAACCCTACCAAACTCGTTCTATGAAGCCAATATCACCCTGATACCTAAACCAGACAGAGACACATCGAGGAAAGAAAATTTCAGACCAATATCCTAAATGAACATCGATGCAAAAATTCTCAACAAAATTTTAGCAAATCGCATACAAATATATATTAAAAAGATAGTGCACCACGATCAAGTGGGTTTCATCCCAGGGATGCAAGGTTGGTTCAACATTCGGAAATCAATAAATGTCATTCACCATATCAACAGACTTAAAGTTAAGAATCACATGATTATTTCAATAGATGCAGAAAAAGCATTTGATAAAATACAGCATCCCTTCATGCTCAAAACACTAGAAAAAATTGGGGTAATGGGAACATTCCTAAACATTATAAAGGCCATCTACACTAAGCCCATGGCTAATATCATTCTAAATGGTGAAAATCTGAAAGCGTTCCCCCTAAAAACTGGAACAAGGCAGGGATGCCCTCTTTCACCGCTTCTATTCAACATCGTCCTTGAGACTCTAGCCAGAGCAATCAGACAAACCAAAGAAATTAAAGGGATACGAATAGGAAAAGAAGAACTCAAACTATCCCTGTTCGCTGATGACATGATTATATATTTAGAGGAACCTGGAAATTCCACCAGAAAACTTTTAGAACTCATAAGTGAATTCAGTAAAGTAGCAGGTTACAAGATCAACGCTCATAAATCCAATGCATTTTATACATAAGTGATGAATCTTCAGAAAGAGAAATTAGGAAAACTACCCCATTCACAATAGCATCGAAGAAAATAAAATACTTGGGAATCAATCATCCTAATTCTTTGATTTTCATTAGTTTGAGGGTTATAAAATCACTTTTCTTATTTTAATAGCTTCAGAATCTTTTACTTCTTCCTACTTATGACACTTCTCAATTCTTCATAATTTCCTCACCCGAATTCTGGCAATTGAACTTTATTTTTTTGCATTTCAAAGACAAATACTATTGTTTTTCTTCAACTGTAATTATAAATGTAAATGTATATTTTCTGTATGTCATTTGTGAAGTTTAATATCAGTAAATATTGCTTAAATGGTGAATATTACAAAGAATTTTCTTTGCAGAGCCAGTGGTGTTTATTATTTTTCTTATATCACTTACTTTTCCAGAATTATAACTTCCTCACATTTGCTTATATGTTTTGAAATATATATATATATATATATATATATATATATATATATATATACACACACACATAAATATGTGCAAATAGGTGTGTGTGTGTGGAGAGAGAGAGAGAGAGAGAGAGGGAGAGAAATAATAAATTGACTAAATTATCCTTTATAAATAAATATATTCCACATGACTTTTTTCAAGGGTCTTCTATCTCCCCCACCAGGTTAAACAGATTAATTTCTAGGTCTGTTGCATGAACAACATATCTGGATTTCACTTCTTATCTTCTTAAATTAATTCTCACGACAAAATTCATCATCTGTTACTATTATAGACTATAGACAGAGGAATAGGAAAAATTCTTTAAGGTAAGAGTTAATTTGGGAAATAATTTGGCAGTTTCATCAATATGAAATCATACATCTCCCATATGATTGAGCATTTTACAACCAGGATCTTCCTTAGGGTAAATGAAAGATATGTCATTGGAAGATTTACACATGAATGTTCATAGCAGCTTTTTTATAACTCCAAACTGAAACCAAACTGAAAACAACTCAAACACCCATCAACAGTTGAATGGACATACAAACAATGGTGTATCTATGCAATAGAATACTATTCAGTGATACAAATTAAACACTTAATACACATATAACATGGAGGAATCTCGAACTAGGCAGAAGAATAACCAAACTGAAGTACATGTAGTGTACTTCCATTTTTATAAAAATTTTCAGAAATATAAATTAATATCTAATTACAAAAAGCATCCACTGATTTTAATAACAAAGGTTGAGGTAGAAATGCATGGGAAGAGAAGTGAAAGAAAATTTGCAAATGGGTAGAAGGAAACTTGGATTTTATTATCCCTAGTATGATGTAGTAGACATGAATGACTTAAAAGTTTATGAAATAATGAAATGGAATGTCTTTAAACCAGAAATTAAATATCAATCTATAAAATTTATCCACAAAATGAGCTAAGAAATCCAAAAAATAGATATTAACAATACTGATAAAAATAAAACTCTATATTCCAGGCATTGTGCTAGTTTGTGCTATCACATGTAATCCTTTCATAAAATAATCATATAAAATTGATATTCATTTCCCAGATTTAATTAGGAAGAAAACAAGGCTTAAAGAAATTAGTTAAAATCTAAAATATATTTAGAGCTAATTGTTCAATTCATAAATTATGATCCTGCTTTATGGGATCTCCTACTTCAAAAAGTATATGTATTTCAGTATGTTACAAAAGACATTCTTCTGTGTGATTCTAATAAAGGTGAAGAGTAGCTATAAAGCAATATCGGCATGTACTCATTATGAAATGATATTCATTTGATATGATTTTTACAGGGTTATTATATTTTAAGGGCTTTTAAAAGGTAGATTTTTATCCTGGTGGATTCCACAAAGATTTGCAAGCAGTGAGGATCAGTGCCAATCTCCTTTTAAGTATCAATAGATATGAATAGTTGATTGAACAATGAAAGCACCTTTATCCAACTCCCCATTCCTTGGTTTTGAAGATACTCATCCAATACAGTGCTGCCTGAGATTCCATTTAATTAACTTAGGACTTTTTTATGTTTATAGATACCTTGTTCATCTTCAATCACAGCTGGAAGACTGAAGTCTCTCCTAGAGATACTTCATTTGTATGTTATGAAACTCTAATGACCACATGTATTTAAATTTATCTGATACAGTATATTTCTTTTCAATTTTCTGAGTTAATATATTTCAACTGAATTCTAGCTCATGTGAGTAAAATGGTTATTGGCTTGCAAGATTCATGCATAGATACTAATAGAATAAGATAAATTACAATATGAAAAAGAAATAAAACTAGTTCATTTGCAATGCCAAATCAATAGCTTGCTGTTTTATTACATAATATGGTAACAGAACTGTTTTGACTGAATAATTCATCTCAAAAGGAATATTCGACTTGTTTTATAGAACACACATTGAAGAACAGTTAAAAGATAAAAGGTTAATGGAATCTGGCTGCCAGGAAAATAGAACATTTCTCTCCTTAAGAGAAGAAAAAAGAACACTCTTGCACAATTCTTGTACATTTTTAATTAATGAGCTGTGGAAATAATTCAGGATACTATTTCTAGAATTCAGGAAATTAAAAATATAATTAAGAGTACATATTATCATGCTGTAGGGAGATAGTGTATCTGTCATCAAAAAGTAATTTGGTCTTTCAAATCTCTACTCATCTATATACAATAAAATAAACGTGAGGAATTGAGGCATAACCTACCTCAGAAAAAGGATGCATTTTGATATTTTTATAGCTCAAACCTCCCTACCCCCACCCAACACACACACCTATGTTTTGGTGAAGACCCAGGAAAAAAAGGCTCAGCATTACAATTTTAAAAGAAAATTTTGGAATTCTCTTTTAAAATCTGACAAGAAATGATGATAAAGTGTGCACAGAAGGTTATAAGAAATAAACATGTAGCCTTTAACAAAAACTTATGACCAAAATGAAATATAAGATTTATTTTCCAAATTTTGATCCTCTTCCTTCTTGATGCGGATAACTCATTTTACTCTTGTCTGTACTTTCCACTGAAGTATACCAGGTACCCCCATCCACAAGACCCTTGCCATAATTAAGCTTCTCCTCTTTTCAGATTAGCAGGATGTCTGCAGAGATTATTGTGGTTGGCAGTTTCCTCTTTCTTGTAAATGCCGGGTTTGCACACAAAAGATGTGACAGTCTGCAAGCTTGATGTACAAAAAGACATTCTCTCTGTTTTCTTGGTAAAAACTTGTGAATCCTGTATTTGGTCCAGGGGATGGGCAGAAAGCACTTGTCATGTGAACCTACAAGACTCCCCCCTCACTGGGTGTAAAGTTCAAAGAATATCCAAAATCTTTGTCCAGACGAAGAATTCCTAGGTAAGAGCCACCTCTGAACCCTGCAGTCAATAAAATTCCTCAGATTCCCAACCTCTTCTGTCCTACTTCATCATTACCTCCCTTCTCTGATTCTCTCCTCAGAAAATTGACCCTTCCCTTGTGTCCTACTCTTCTTAATAACATTGCATGCAGGTTAGTGTAGGAGTCTGACACTTTCACAGAAATGTAAAGACTTGGGTCCCGCCCAGATCTACTGAGTCAAATACTTTAATGAGAGTCCCAGATGAGTCCTGGACACATTAAAGCCTGAATAAATAGCTCTGCTCTATACACTTAATTTTCTACTTCTTTACCTTCATTTGCTTGCTTGAACATTTCTTTCTTCTATCTAAAGGATAAATCACTTGAGTTGTGGAAAATAGTATAACCTACCTCCCTCTTATTCTACATGTATAAGATAGGGATATAAAAAAACTCCCTCAAGTAATAGTGTAAAAATTGCAGCAGGAATAGCATGTAAAGAATGCTGGTCTCAGCAGTAGTAAATTCCCAAAACAAGAATAAAAGAGTCAAGTCCTTCGTATGAAACTCAATCAGAACAGTTTTTTTTTTTTTTCACTCTTCATCTGTTTTTGCTCATGGTATATAAAATATAGTTTATTGGGAATGGAACTGGATGAAAAATAAGAGGATAACAGAAAGCATACCTAGCACACAGATATTGGTTTTAAATACCATTCATCAATGGAAGGAACTAGGGCTCCTGAAAGAACTGTCTCATTATCTAATTAGAGGCAGAAAATATACAAGATAAGCTGAGAACATCTTAGAGTACCGGAAAGAGAGTCTACACAAAAACAAACAAATAAAAAACAACAAAACAACATGTGTAGAGGTGTTATAGGAGCTCAGAGGCAACTGTAAGAACTCCAATAGTCAAATTTGGAACAATTTGAGCAATGAAGATAGCAGCATTGGATTATAACATAAAGCGTGTAATACATATCCCTAAACTCATATAGATATACATAAGTGATTGAGTATATAAACAGGGAAGACAAGACAACTTTCCCATGCAGAAGAATTTATTTTAAAATCGTATATATTTTCTACTCTGAATGTGGTGGAGCATAGCTACTCACTTTATAGGCTTGATCTGAATTTCTTTCAATGACAACTGTTTAAAATGGAGGCAAAAGAGCAAATTTACAGCAGAAACCCAACAAACACTTTGTGAGTGAGTTGTTCAAGATCAACGCTGACAGTAGACGCCATGTTGAAAGTATATTCCTTTTATGTGATGTGATGAAAATGGCATTCTACTTCTCTGGTATGTCTCCTAAAAAAAACCCCAGAGCCCAAATTTAATCATTAAAGAAATTAAGTAAATCAAATACCCAATATCTGAGAAGTACTCCTCAAAATGTCAATTTCCTCAATAAGGAAAGTTCTAGAAGCTGCCACAACTAAGAGGAGCCTAAGGAGGCATGATGCCTAAATGTAATGTGGTATCCCTTAATGGAATTCTAGGAAGAAAAGGAAAGAACGTTAAGTTAAAATATAGAAGTATGAATCAAGGATAGACTTCAGTTAATTGTAATACCTCATTATTGACACAAAAGTACCATATTAACATAAGATAGTAATAATAACACAAAAGAGTTGCAGAGTATATGAAAAATCTGTTCTATTGGCACATTTTTTCTTTAATCTGAAACTGTTACAAAACAAATACTTATATTTCAAAAAAGCAGAATATAAAATTCAACTCTTTCTTCTTAGCCCTTGAATGCTTTGGACATTAACTTATTCTCTATGCTTCATTTTTCTTATATGCTTAAAGAAAAATAAGAGTTAAGTTGACTAATTCATTAATTTTTATGAAGTTTAAAGGAAATAATTCCTGAGCAAATATATTGTTATCTTAAAGGTGTTATTACCCATTTCATATTCACCCAAGACCCCAAAATTCATATAATTGATGTAGTAAAGACATTTTTAAGTAGATGAATTTCTATTTTACCTGTTACAATAATAGGGAAGGGGAATGTCCACATTTTCATCAGAGAAAATCATCTTGTTAAAATGAATATAATACATTTTCTCAAGGAGAACTGAGATCATAACAAAGAACAATACCACAAGAGAAACTGGTGCCAAGTGCAGTGGCTCACGCCTATGGTCCCAGTGGCTTGGGAGGCTGAGGCAGGAGGATCATGAGTTCAAAACCAGCCTCAGCAAAAGTGAGGCACTTAAGCAACTCAGTGAAACCCTGGCTCTAAATAAAACACAAAAAGGTTTGGGGATGTGGCTCAGTAGTCGAGTGACCCTGAATTTAAACCCTGGTACCAAAAAAAAAAAAAAAAAAAAAAAAAAAAAGTCAGAGAGAGAGAAAACTGGGATGCCAAGTGTTCACTGGTTCACATGTCTGAACTTTATGTATCAATTTATCTATTAGACAAACATGTACAACTGATAAATATGAACACAAAAGTGCACACATATAACACAAAAATAATACTTGAAACAACATGGTTTAAAATGAACACATAAGGAGGTGGAACTTACATGACAGGACAGTGTTTGTTTGGAATAAGGACTTTTTCTCCCTTTGTGTAGGATTCTGTCTCTGTGATTAGGTTTCAAGTTCCTACAGGAGGAGAAATATTTTCACTTTAAATATGTTTATATACATTCCCCGGAGGTAAAAGTCTATTGACTAGCATACACACTGTTCTTAATAGGTACACACAGTGTGAATGCACTTGACCTTCAGACTAGAAGGGCGGGTCTGACAGAGTATCAAACAAGATACTGAATATAGGTCTAGCAAAATACACTTGGAGGATATGTAGTTGGCTAAAAAGGCATGCAAAATATCTTTCCCCTTATCAATATTTTTAAAAGTAATTATAAGAATAATCTATGGTTTAGATAAAGTTTGAGTGCACTAGTCAAATTTTTCATTTCCTGGAGGCCTCGTACCCATGTGGCCGTGTGGTGACGATGGCATCTTTCACAGGTGGGGCCTAGTAAAATGGACTTAGGCTATGGTGTCTCCACTCTCAGAAGAAATTAATTCTGATCTAATGGAGTGGATTATTTCCTAAAGCAGAGGTTGTGTAAAATAGTGACCCTGGCCTTTTCTTGGTCTCTTGCTTCCTCTCCTGACATGTGACCTCCTCCCCTTGTTCCCCTCCCCATGTTCTCCTAGCATTGTGATGACATCCTGCACAAGGCTCTCACTGCAGCCGGGCAAATGTCAGTGTCATGCTCATGAGTCTTCAGAAACTCCAGATATACATTTATTTTATTTGTAAAACAGCTGGCCTTTTGAGCATTTTGTTGTAGCAGCAGAAAACAGATGTATTTAATAAAATTTCAACTAGATGTGTTTTTTGGAAGAAAATTTCCTCAAATCAAAGTTAGAAAGCGGTAGTATGCTTATAATCAGCATATACAGTATACCTATACCTATATGGAATCACACTGAGAAGGAATTTTTTTCTACATTTGTCCCTTCCCTTGGGTCATTTAAATGGTTTAAATTCCATTTAGATATTAGTCCTATAGAAGCACCATAATTACCGAAGATAAATGCTTCATCTACTTTCAAATCTTCATTAAAATTAGCTTTGTTATTTTTGTGGTGCCCAATAGCATAGCTATTAGAGTTAAGAGTCTGTCAGCATTTCCATTTACAAACTCTGTTTTTTTAGGGTTCATTATCTTTTCTGTTTTGAATTGCATTAGCCTGAAAATTAGCTGTCAGCATGAATATGTATTATATTACCCAAACTCCATGTACACATCAGTTTGGTAATATACGAGGCAGAGATCAGTAACCTCTTTCCTCCTTCTTCATAAAATTCTAAAGGTGTGTTGACTGCTTGATTATCTCATGGTCAGGCAGAGACTGAGCCTTTTAATCATGAACTTTCTCAGAGAATTGGTCCTAAATCTGACCTAATCATTTTGATATTTAAAAATTTATGAAGAAATCAAATTGAATATGTACTATACTTGCTTTTCAATATACAATTCATTTTAAAGCTTGTGGACCAAATTACATTTCCACATAATTAGAGATCTAGAAGAGCTCTACTCTGGGGAAAAAAAAAAAAAAAACAATGAGGGATCTGTGATTTGTGCTACTTCAACCAACGAGGAAAAGCAAAGTAAATCACAGCAAGTGCCATTTTGTTCATTTTGTTAGAGCCATTTCTTCACTTTCAAGTGGGCAATGACAGGAGGTGATGCTGCGATCACAACAGAGGTAGCAGCTTCAGGGCATGTGAAATGGTGTAAAAAGCATCTGGAATCCAGGCCACATAATGTCCCCTTCTGTCCAGAGTGAAAGCCATCAAGGCAATCCTGTGTTTTTTCGTTCTCTCAACTTGTCTTTCACAAATTCACTCTTCATTTACCTAATTCAACACCAACTATTTCAACATCAAATATCTTTCAATTATTGATCATTGTCAGAAAAGACACCTGATTCCCCATTTTGCTGTTTTCTTTTTATACTTGGACTTGGGGGAAAAGATAAGGTAGCAGTGAAAGAACTAGCTCTTGTACTATGATTATATAAATCAGGTCTCACACATGATCTGTCAGAAATAAATTATAAATCTGCACCTGGTCACCATGACCACAGGCAAGTGACATTAATGGGAGAAACACTGTATCAGAGGGAATATTTGAGTGATAGAGCTATCACCTGACCTATGTGTAAGGGAGTTGAAAATTAAACTGGAAATGAAAAAAATGGAAGAAAAGAGAATTGCAGTATTTTTTGCTGCAACATAAGCTTATATGTCTAGGTTAGAGGTAAAGATAAACAGTGGCTAATGTCCACAGAAAGGAAGAAATAGAGAAAGTACTATTTAAGAGCCACACACAAAATAAACCACCTAGTCTGAAATATTTGTTTCCCAAAGTGGAAACCATAGTTTGAAATAAAAAGCAAAACAAAATAAATTAAAATGTTACTGTGACATAACAAGACATTAGATGGAGACTGTCAGAATTCACAGCTGAAGAAACACTATATGCAAATGCTGATATCTTATTAAAATAAAAGATCATATTCTGTCACTTAAATTATTAACCTTGCCAGTAGAACTCCAATTCTTGCATAACAGTTATTTCCTAAAGTTGGATATTAACTAGTGCTTATCATTAGGAGTATCTAATCTATAATGAACTTTGAGATCTTCATTATCAAAATTTCCTCTTCTGCATTTGACAGTTACACTTACAAGATAATCCAAACAATCTGTAATAGAACTTTCATCTTTCTTCAATTCCACATGAACAGATTAAAATTGATAAATATTCAAGTTAATATACATGTTTATTGAGCCATCAATTCAAATGATAATCCCTGTGAATCTATGTTCCAAAACTGTACTCTCAAGACCCTGAATAGAAACATGGAAATGAGATAGCTGCTGGATTCATGAGTAATATCAGGATCCCCCCAAAATATATAAATAATTAATTATCATGCATTTCTTTTAAAGAAAATTATATGAACTCATAGAAGTCATTATCATATCTCTGGTGGAACACATGATATTTTAAGTAATTGTGTTCATCCTCCATTCTTGAAGGCAAAAGAGCATGTTCTTAAGCTCTGATATATGATCATAAAGTGAAAAAAGCCAGGTGAGGAGGTGCACACCTATAAAGTCAGTATCTCTTGAGCCTGAGGCAGGAGGATTATGAGTTCAAAGTCAGCCTCAGCAGAAGTAAGGTGCTAAGCAACTCACAGAGACCCTGTTTCTAAATAAAATTTGAAATAGGTTTGGGGATGTGACTCAGTGATTGAATGGCCCTGAGTTCAATCCCTGGTACCAGAAGAAAGAAAAAAATTAAAATAAAATAAAATTAATAAAGAGATAATAGAACAAAATAACAACAAAGAAAATGTTATAGGATGATATAGAATGAGAAGGGCATGATACCCAAACTTTTGTAAGTTTTTGCTGGGTATATGAATGAAATCATGGTTAATAATAACCAAAGCTAACATTTATTACATACCATTTAACATTTATTTTAGTAAGTGCTATATATTATCTGTATTATAATGTATTATCTCATGTAACAGGTGAAGAAAAAGTAGGAATACAGACTTTGAGCAGTCTACCCATAAAACAGCTATTAAGTGACAACAGAAATTTGAATTTGGGCAGTCAATTTTCAAACAGTCTCCTTAATTTATATTTGTGATCTTTCCTATATGACAAATATTAGTGTTTGATATCAGTGTATATATTTCTCATTACCTCTGTTCTCAATAGAACAGTTATTAAATAAAGTCTTTATTAAATATGAAATTATTCAGTATTTCTATTTCTACTTATGAAAACATGAGTGTATATTAACGAAAATTTCAGGAATTGTTGGTCTTCTCTAAAATTTTTTGCAAAATCTCAGCAAAAATTGTGCATGTTTTCCTGGGAGAAGTTGTAAAGACCTGACATGGCATATAAAATAAGAGACATTTATCCCCAGTGCTAATTTCCAGGTCTTTCTTTTCCACCCACACTTAATTTTCATTCTAAAACTGTGTCAAATTGTTAACATATGAAAGGAATTAGTACTATCACATTTTTCATAATAATATATCCCTTGTCTCCATTTATATCATACTTTGCATTAATTTTTGTATGCATTTGTATGTGCAGTTACTGCTTATAATAAAGGATAAATATGAGAAATACTCATTAATCTACTAGCACAGTCATGCCAAGAAACAGAACAGGTCATTCTGTAAGCATTAGGTAACACTCACTCCAGTAGCTGATTTTACCGTGTATTCCCTCCACCTCATGTTGACTCCTTCAAGAAATACTTGCAATTTGATTCTGATCCAAAAAATACTGAGGGGTTTCAAGATGGCGGACTAGAGGGCGGCTGCATTTCATGTTGCTCCAGGACGCAGGATTCAAAAGAGGAGATAGTGAGAGACTTGGGACCAACTCAAAGTCGCCAGATGAGTCTCTCCTGTTGGGGAGGTGTCCCAGATGGGGTGGTCCCGAGGAGGAGGAGGAACAGGGCGGGTCACTTAGACTCGGAGTGACTGCCTAGGGCTACAGGCGGTTGGCGGGAGGAGGAGACGCGAAGTGAGTTTCTTGGACTCCTAGTGACTGCGTCGGAAACCGGGCAGCTGTCTGGAGGAGGAGGTGTGTGGCGGGTCTCTGGGTATCGGAGCTATTGTACAGGGCTCCAGGTGGCGGCTCAGAGGAGGGGCCACATAGCCAGGCGATTAGGTGCAGAGCAGGGTCCCAGGACATAGGCGGCTTCTTGCTGGAAGAGCCACACAGAGACACACCTAGGGGCGGAGCGAAGTTTCCAGGACTGCGGGCAGATTCTCTGAGGAGAGGCAGCCTAAGGAGACTCGTCTGCGAAGGGTGAGGCTCCCAGGCCCAGGAGGTAGGTCCGGGCCCCTGGGAATGTTGCAGAGAAAGACAGCCCAGCCCAGGCAGTAGTTGTAGATTGAGGGGAACCTCTAGCAGGGGAACTGACCAGCGAGACCTCCCCACCGGGTGAGTCTTCCCTGCCAGGTGAGGTTTTCCAACAAGGACGGTAAAACCAGAGACACAGGCTCAAACAGGCCTTGCCTCAGCCCACAGCCTAGTTCCCCTTTGGGTGACCATTGGTCAACAAGTGGAGGCAGCTCTGCCCACTATCAGGGAATATACCCCACCTGAGGGTCACCAACCCTAGAGAGGCAGCTTCCTTGTGGAGCACCGCATTATCAACTTCCTCCAAGACTTCAGGCTACTGAAGGATAAGAGAGGATATACTAGCAATCTTCAGGGACATTATAAGTCAATAGAGGACATCTGCAATATCTTAATGACCCACTGATTCCTGAACAATATGAGAAAACAAGGGAAGAAAATGCCCCAAACAAATCGAGATGTTACATCAATAAAATCCAACGACAGCATGGCAGAAGAAATGACAGAAAGGGAGTTCGGAATGTACATAATTAAAATGATCAGGGAAGCAAATGATGAGATGAAAGAGCAAATGCAGGCATTGAATGAGAGCACCAATCAACAGTTAAAAGAGCAAATACAGGAAGCAAAAGATCATTTCAATAAAGAGTTAGATATATTGAAAAAAACCAAACAGAAATCCTTGAAGTGAAGGAAACAATACACCAAATTAAGAACTCCATAGAAAGCATAACCAATAGGATAGAACACTTGGAAGACAGAACCTCAGACATTGAAGACAAAATATTTAACTTTGAAAACAAACTTGAACAAACAGAGAAGTTGGTAAGAAATCATGAACAGAATCTCCAAGAACTATGGGATATCATGAAAAGGCCAAATTTGAGAATTATTGGGATTCAGGAAGGCTTAGAGAAACAAACCAAAGGAATGAACAATCTATTCAATGAAATAATATCAGAAAATTTCCCAAATCTGAAGAATGAAATGGAAAATCAAGTTCAAGAGGCTTATAGGACTCCAGATACACAAAATTACAACAGACCCACACCAAGGCACATTATAATGAAAATACCTAACATACAAAATAAAGACAGAATTTTAAAGGCCGCGAGAGAAAAGAACCAAATTACATTCAGGGGGAAACCAATATGGATATCAGCAGATTTTTCAATCCAGACCCTAAAAGTTAGAAGGGCCTGAAACAACATTTTTCAAGCTCTGAGAGAAAATGGATGCCAACCAAGAATCTTATACTCAGCAAAACTTACCTTCAAATTTGACGATGAAATAAAATCATTCCAAGATAAACTAAAGCTAAAAGAATTTACAAAAAGAAAGCAAGCATTACAGAACATTCTCAGCAAAAAATTCCATGAGGAAGAGATAAAAAACAAAGAAGCAAATCAGCAAAGGGAGGAATTATCCTAAAGGAACTGTCAAATAAAGGAGGAACCAAGGTGTGTCAAAAAAAATAATAAAATAAATAAATAAATAAAATTTAAAAAATGAACCAAATGACCGGGAATACAAATCATATCTCAATAATAACCCTGAATGTAAATGGCCTGAATTCATCAATCAAAAGACATAGACTGGCAGATTGGATTAAAAAGAAAGATCCAACAATATGCTGCCTGCAAGAGACTCACTTCATAGAAAGAGATACCCATAGACTAAAGGTGAAAGGATGGGGAAAAACATACCATGCACATGGACTCAACAAAAAAGCTGGAGTATCCATCCTCATTTCAGATAATGTGGACTTCAAGCCAAAGTTACTCAGAAGGGATAAAGAAGGACATTTCATACTGCTTAAGGGAAGCATAAATCAGCAAGATATAACAATCATAAACATCTATGTCCCAAACAGTGGCTCATCCATGTATGTCAAACAAATCCTTCTCAATTTTAGAAACCAAATAGACCGTAACACAATAATACTAGGTGATTTTAACACGCCTCTCTCACTACTGGACAGATCTTCCAAACAAAAAATGAACAAAGAAACCATAGATCTCAATAACACAATCAATAATTTAGACTTAACAGACATTTATAGAATATACCATCCAACCAAGAGCGAATACACTTTCTTCTCAGCAGCACATGGCTCCTTCTCTAAAATAGACCATATATTATGCCACAAAGCTAATGTCAGCAAATACAAGAAGATAGAGACACTACCTTGTATTCTATCAGATCATAATGGATTGAAGTTAGAAATAAATGAAAGAGTAAAAAACAGAAACTACTCCAACACCTGGAGATTAAACAATATGCTATTATATGATGAATGGATAACAGAAGATATTAGGAAGGAAATTAAAAATTCTTAGAGGTAAATGAGAACAAAGAAACATCATATCAAAATCTCTGGAACACTATGAAAGCAGTAGTTAGAGGAAAATTTATTTCATGGAGCGCATTCAATAAAATAAGTAAAACTCAACAAATAAACGACCTAACACTACAGCTCAAAGCCCTAGAAAAAGAAGAACAGACCAACACCAAAAGTAGTAGAAGACAGGAAATAGTTAAACTGAGAGCTGAAATCAATGAAAATAAAACAAAAGAAACAATACAAAAAATTGACAAAATAAATAGTTGGTTCTTCGAAAAAATAAACAAAATTGATAAACCTTTAGCCACACTAACAAAGAGAAGACGAGAGAAAACTCAAATCATTAAAATTCAGAATGAACAAGGAAACATCACAAGACACGAGTGAAATACAAAACATAATTAGAAGCTATTTTGAGACAGCCAGCTTCTCCAGGTTCTCGGAACGGAACTGGCCCGCTAGTGAGAGCCTTTCTGACCAGAACAAGCTCTGAGTCCCGGAGCCACTGCAGCGCAGCGGACTCCGGCAACGAACCAGCGGAGAGCCTCAATCCGCAAGCAGCCTCTGGGATCAGGGCAGGGCAGCCAGAGACCTCTTCAGGCGGCTCTGCCCACTCCGGCTGCAGGCTCTCTGCACGGGGCGATCCAAGATGGCGGCCTAGAGGGAGACTGCACCCCCAGTCGCTCCAGAACCCAGGAGTTAAGAAGGGGAGGCATTGAGAGACTCGGACTGAAATAGAGCCACGGGTGAGTCTGCCCACTGGGTAAAGCTCAGCCCGGGTGGCAGGCCCAGATAGAGGTGGCTTATCGGAGCCGGGCAGGGCAGCTAGAGTCTTCCCAAGGTAGCCTTCCACACTCCGGCAGTGGGCTCCTCCCACACGGCCAGCTGCACGGCGCAGGCCCACAGTGAGAGCATTTCCGCACAGAGCCAGTTCCAAACCGTGGAACCAGTAGGGGGCTAGGGGCAGTTTTCTTTGGATGAGCTGCTTTATCAGATTCCTCCAAGACATCAGGCTACTGAAGGCTGGGAGGTGATACACTGGAAATCTACCGGGACACTATAAGCCAATAGCGGAAAACTGCAATATCTCAGGGTCCCACTGACAACTGACCAATATGAGAAAACAAGGGAAGAAAATGTCCCAAACAAACCTAGATACTACATCAATAAAACCTAATGACAGCACAGCAGAAGAAATGTCAGAAAGGGAGTTCAGAATGTACGTAATTAAAACGATCAGGGAAGCTAATGAGGAGATGAAAGAGCAAATGCAGGCATTAAATGATCGCACCAATCAACAGTTAAAAGACCAAATACGGGAAGCAAGAGATCATTTCAATAAAGAGTTAGAGATACTGAAAAAAAAACCAAACTGAAATCCTTGAAATGAAGGAAACAATAAACCAAGTTAAAAACTCCATAGAAAGCATAACCAATAGGATAGAACACCTGGAAGACAGAACCTCAGACATTGAAGACAAATTATTTAATCTTGAAAGCAAAGTTGGCCAAACAGAAAAGATGGTAAGAAATCATGAACAGAATCTACAAGAATTATGGGATATCATGAAAAGGCCAAATTTAAGAATTATTGGGATTGAGGAAGGCTTAGAGAAACAAACCAAAGGAATGAACAATCTATTCAATGAAATAATATCAGAAAATTTTCCAAATCTGAAGAATGAAGTGGAAAACCAAGTACAAGAGGCTTATAGAACTCCAAACATACAAAATTACAACAGACCCACACCAAGGCACATTATTATGAAAATATCTAACATACAAAATAAAGACAGAATTTTAAAGGCCGCGAGAGAAAAGAATCAAATTACATTCAGAGGGAAACCAATAAGAATATCAGTAGATTTTTCAATCCAGACCCTAAAAGCTAGAAGGGCCTGGAACAACATATACCAAGCCCTGAAAGAAAACGGATGCCAACCAAAATCTTATACCCAGCAAAACTTACCTTCAAATTTGACAATGAAATAAGATTCTTCCATGATAAACAAAAGCTAAAGGAATTTACAAAAAGAAAGCCAGCATTACAGAACATTCTCAGCAAAATATTCCATGAGGAAGAGATGAAAAACAACGATGCAAATCAGCAACAGGAGGCGCTAGCCTAAAGGAATAGTCAAATAAAGGAGAAACCAAATCATGTCAAAAACAAATATGAGTCAATTGACTGGGAATACAAATCATATCACAATAATAACCCTGAATGTTAATGGCCTGAATTCATCAATCAAAAGACACAGACTGGCAGATTGGATTAAAAAGAAAAATCCAACAATATGCTGCCTGCAAGAGACTCATCTCATAGAAAGAGACACCCATAGACTAAAGGTGAAAGGATGGGGAAAAACATACCATGCACACGGACACAGCAAAAAAGCTGGAGTATCCATCCTCATCTCAGATAATGTGGACTTCAAACCAAAACTAGTCAGAAGGGATAAAGAAGGACATTTCATGCTGCTTAAGGGAAGCATAAATCAGCAAGACATAACAATCATAAATATCTATGCCCCGAACATTGGCTCATCCACATACGTCAAACAAATCCTTCTCAATTCCAGAAATCAAATAGACCACAACACAATAATACTAGGCGATTTTAACACACCTCTCTCACCACTGGATAGATCGTCCAAACAAAAATTGAATAAAGAAACTATAGATCTCAACAACACAATCAGCAATTTAGACTTAACGGACATATATAGAATATACCATCCAACAAAGAACGAATACACTTTCTTCTCAGCAGCACATGGATCATTCTCTAAAATAGACCATATTTTATGCCACAAAGCTACTGTTAGCAAATACAAGAAGATAGAGATACTAACTTGTACTCTATCAGATCATAATGAATTGAAATTAGAAATAAATGACAGAATAAAAAACAGAAACTTCTCCAATACCTGGAGATTAAATAATACACTATTATATGATGAATGGATAACAGAAGACATCAGGAGGGAAATAAAAAAATTCTTAGAAGTAAACGAGAACAAAGACACATCATATCAAAATCTGTGGGACACTATGAAAGCAGTACTTAGAGGAAGATTTATTTCATGGGGTGCATTCAAAAAAAGAAGTAGAAATCAACAAATAAACGACTTAACACTACAGCTCAAAGCACTAGAAAAAGAAGAGCAGACCAATACCAAAAGTAGTAGAAGACAGGAAATAGTTAAAATCAGAGCCGAAATCAACGAAATTGAAACAAAAGAAACAATTGGAAAAATTAACAAAATAAATAGTTGGTTCTTTGAAAAAATAAATAAAACTGATAAACCCTTAGCCACACTAACAAAGAGAAAGAGGGAGAAAACTCAAATTACTAAAATTTGGAATGAACAAGGAAACATCACAACAGACACAAGTGAAATACAAAACATAATTAGAAGCTATTTCGAAAATCTATACTCCAACAAAACAGAAAACCTCGAAGACATCAACAAATTTCTAGAGACATATGAACTACCTAAACTGAACGTGGAGGACATACACAACTTAAATAAACCAATTTCAAGCAATGAAATAGAAGAGGTCATTAAAAGCCTACCAACAAAGAAAAGTCCAGGACCAGATGTGTTCTCAGCCGAGTTCTACAAAACCTTTAAAGAAGAGCTCATTCCAATACTCCTCAAACTATTCCATGAAATAGAAGAGGAGGGAACCCTACCAAACTCATTCTATGAAGCCAATATCACCCTGATACCTAAACCAGACAGAGACACATCGAGGAAAGAAAATTTCAGACCAATATCCTTAATGAACATCGACACAAAAATTCTAAACAAAATTTTAGCAAATCGCGTACAAAAACATATTAAAAGATAGTGCACCACGATCAAGTGGGTTTCATCCCAGGGATGCAAGGTTGGTTCAACATCAGGAAATCAATAAGTGTCATTCACCATATCAATAGACTTAAAGTCAAGAATCACATGATTATTTCAATAGATGCAGAAAAAGCATTTGATAAAATACAGCACCCCTTCATGCTCAAAACACTAGAAAAAATAGGGATAGAGGGAACATTCCTTACCATTGTAAAGGCCATCTATGCTACGCCCATGGCTAATATCATTCTAAATGGTGAAAAACTGAAAGCATTACCCCTAAAAACTGGAACAAGGCAGGGATGCCCTCTTTCACCACTTCTTTTCAATATCGTCCTTGAGACTCTAGCCAGAGCAATTAGACAGACCAAAGAAATTAAAGGGATACGAATAGGAAAAGAAGAACTCAAACTATCCCTATTTGCTGATGATATGATTGTATACTTAGAGGAACCAGGAAATTCCACCAGAAAACTTTTAGATCTCATAAGTGAATTCAGTAAAGTAGCGGATATAAGATGAATGCACATAAATCTAAAGCATTTTTATACATAAGTGATGAATCTTCAGAAGGAGAAATTAGGAAAACTACCCCATTCACAATAGCATCAAAAAAAAATAAAATACTTGGGAATCAATCTCACAAAAGAGGTGAAAGACATCTACAATGAGAACTACAGAACACTAAAGAAAGAAATTAAAGAAAACCTTAGAAGATGGAAAGATCTCCCATGTTCTTGGATAGGAAGAATTAATATTGTCAAAATGGTCATATTACCAAAAGTGCTATACAGATTCAATGCAATTCCCATTAAAATCCCAATGATGTACCTTACAGAAATAGAGCAAGCAATTTTGAAATTCATCTGGAAGAATAAAAAACCCAGAATAGCTAAAGCAATCCTTGGCAGAAAGAGTGAAGCAGGGGGTATTACAATACCAGATCTTCAAGTCTACTACAAAGCAATAGTAACAAAAATGGCATGGTATTGGTACCAAAAGAGAAAGGTGGATCAATGGTACAGAATAGAGGACACGGACACAAACCCAAATAAATATAATTTTCTCATACTAGACAAAGGGACCAAAAATATGCAATGGAGAAAAGACAGCCTCTTCAACAAATGGTGCTGGGAGAATTGGAAATCCATATGCAACAGAATGAAACTAAACCCATATCTCTCACCATGCACGAAACTAAACTCAAAATGGATTAAGGACCTCAGAATCAGACCAGAGACCTTGCATCTTATAAAAGCAAAAGTAGGTCCAGAGCTTCAACATGTCGGCTTAGGACCACACTTCCTCAACAGGACTCCCATAGCAGAAGAAATAAAAGCAAAAATCAATAACTGGGATAGATTCAAACTAAAAAGTTTTCTCTCAGCAAAGGAAACTATCAGCAATGCGAAGAAAGAGCCTACAGAGTGGGAGAAAATCTTTGCCAATCATACTTCAGATAGAGCACTAATCTCCAGAATCTATAAAGAACTCAAAAAACTCTACACCAAGAATGCAAATAATCCAATTGACAAATGGGCTAAGGAAATGAATAGACACTTCACAGAAGAAGATCTACAAGCAATCAACAAACATATGGAAAAATGTTCAACATCTCTAGTAATAAGAGAAATGCAAATCAAAACCACCCTAAGATTCCATGTCACCCCAATTAGAATGGCGATTATCAAGAATACAAGCAACAACAGGTGTTGGCGAGGTTGTGGGGAGAAAGGTACGCTCATACATTGCTGGTGGGGCTGCAAATTAGTGCAACCACTCTGGAAAGCAGTATGGAGACTCCTTAGAAAACTTGGAATGGAACCACCATTTGACCCAGCTATCCCACTCTTTGGCCTATACACAAAGCACCTAAAATCAGCATATTAAAGAGATACAGTCACATCATTGTTCATAGCTGCTGAGTTCACAATAGCCAGATTGTGGAACCAACCTAGATGTCCTTCAATTGATGAATGGATAAAGAAACTGTGGTATATATACAATGGAATATTACTCAGCCATAAAGAATGATAAAATTATGGCATTTGCAGGCAAATGGATGAAATTGGAGAATATCATGCTAAGTGAGATAAGCCAATATCAAAAAACCAAAGGAAGAATGATATCGCTAATAAGTGGATGATGACACATAATGGGGGGTGGGAGGTGTTAGTGTTAGGGTTAGAGTTAGGGTTAGGGAGGGGGGCAAGAATGGAGGAAGGAAGAACTGTATAGAGGGAAAAGAGGGGTGGGTGTGGTGGGGGGGGAAGGGAAAAAATAACAGAATGAATCAACCAACATTACCCTATGTAAATTTATGATTACACAAATGGTATGCCTTTATGCCATGTACAAACAGAGAAACAACATGTATCCCATTTGTTTATAATAAAAAAAAAATACTGAGACATACTATTACACCATTTTCTCTCTACTTTGATCTTACCATCCCTCTACCCACCCCTCTACCCTCCATGTTTCTCCAGTGTATCAAGAAAGACTCAGGGTTAAAAATGAGTTTATGTTTAGAACTTCTAAAATTGTGTTTATTACCAAATAGAAAGAATAAAATTAGCTGAGTATAGTGACCCATGCCTGTAATCTCAGTGGGAGGCTGAACCAAGAGGACTGAGAGTTCAAAGCTGGCCTCAACAACTTAGTGAGGCCCTAAGGAACTCAGTGAGACCCTGTCCCTAAATTGAAAGTATAAAAATGTGCTGAGGATGTGGCTCAGTGATTAAGCATCCCCAGGTTTAATTCCTGGTACTAAAAAACATAAATAAGTGATTCAAAAAAAGCAAAACAAAATTAAACAAAAATAATGACAAGAACAGCAGAGATGAGGCATTCTAGAACATAGATACCCTGGTTTTCTTTAGTGGAGATTATTCTTAAGGGATGAGGAGTAGAGTCTGGATATATGACCCTGGTCTAACAAATTCTGGGAAAAAAAAAAAAACTTTCCTGCAAAATAGAGGAGCAAATTGACTTGTCTCATTAGAATCTTGGGCATTATTTAGGAAATGAGGAAAATATGAAGACATTTATTTCATTTCGTAAGCCCAGAGAAAATTACCTATCAGATATCCATTAACTTTCAAAATCTAGTTCCAGGTTAACACAAACTTATTGGTACTTTTCTTGGAAATTCCTCTGTGTCCATAAATTACAGAATCTTCAACCACCAATATGAGTCTAACCCTTGAATATAACTCATAAAGCAACCTTTTCTAATTATGTACTTGTCTCTTATGGCATATGTACTGTTGGAGAGTAAGGCATAGGGAATACCCTCTACATTATCAGGATATAATCTCATTTTCATAAATCCCTTACATCCAAACATGGATGAGAAGACTCAACATAATATGTCTTTAGACTACATAGTGTGGAAAAATACAACACATGGTAATTTGTAAACTATTGTTTGTAGCTCACCCTGCTTACTTAGGAACAACTTACACCTCTCTGAAATGTAAGTTATTTGGATTATCATGCAATCATCACTTTTCAGTGGCACTGAAGAATAATATTAATTTTAAATTATCCATTTTTCCTTATTTTTAATCCTTACAGTGAGATGAATATCTTTCACAACCTTCTACATGCTCTATGGAGAAAATTCTTTTGAACTCTTTCATGATTTCCTGTTTTTTCTAAAAGTCCCAAATTCTTCAGATGGGACAAAGCATCGTAAGTTCTTTCCTACTGATGTTTTGTTTTGTTTTGCTTTCTAGCATCATATCTGGTTCATTAGTACCTCACACTTGTTACTATGATACTGCACCTTTTTTCCATTCCTTGAATTTGTCCTGTTTTACTATATTCATAATGTTGGAAATTTATGGAATACCCTTTCACTCAGAGTTCATTTGGTGAACTGTTAATTAGTGATAAATAAGTTAGCATACCTGTAACCTAACCTACAATATTTCCCCTAAAACCCAAGCCTAAGTTGGGCCCTCACATTTTCTCTCATAGCAACTTAAGTTTTTCTTACCTTACAACAAATGAAATTACAAAATAATGTTATGTAAATTGACTTCCTGAACTAATTTGTAAGTTATTTGAAGATTTGAATAAAAACCATTATGTTTACCTTTGTATCCATAGAACTTAAGACATTCTCTTATATACATTGTGTACTCAGTTTATTTACTGAACCAAACTGAGTATTCAGTAAATGGTTGAATAAACACATTGAGATATCAGAAAGGTGGTTGTTTATAGAGTGGGAAGTCACTAGCACATGAATGGTGTAGTCAAATTTAAGAGCTATTTTTAAACATCTCTTTTCACCTCTATGGTAAAAATAGTGACAGCTTAAAATGCCTACAGACTTCCAAAGCAGCCAGGGTAGTTAAAAGACAAATTAACCACCAATGTTTGATAAAAGAGCCCTGAATCATCTTCTGAGAATTCACTTTCAAAGATGACTGAGGAATGTACACTACTCTTTCTTGTTTTTCCTCCTCTCTGAAACGTAGATGTGCTCATTGTGCCTAAGGGGCCACCACAGATCATAAAGTGAACTTAGGAATTAAAGGCATGCTTTGAAGGGAATACAACTATGAAGCAGAACTCCCATAACACTCAGAGACTCCTAGCCTATCTGAACCTTTGTACTAGACAGAAGTTTATGTTAATTTACCTAATACAATATGATTTGGAGTCGCATCTCACTCTACATGAGCAGGATCACTATAACAGAGGAACATATAAGATTCCTCTGTGAGAGTATGTCATTTAAATGTACAATATTTTTTTAAATGGTAAAACTTTGTAAAAGTTTAAGAGAGCTAGTCAGTGAAGTCCCCAGGGAATTATCAACAGAAACACTTGCTTTCTACAGCAGGTGAGAGATTTTCAGCATATCTATTAAGTGGCTTCCCTATTTCCAGCACCATTCTCGTTTCCCTGTGTGACTGCTACAATCACTCTGTTCTGCAAAGGTTCATTGTGTTATCTGCTTTCACCACTAGAGTATTAAGTCCTTAAGAGGTGACAACACCAGTACACAGGAGCCCAGCACTAAAGACTGAGTAGATTAATGAATTCCATGAAGTTTTATTATGTCTTTTTCTATGGCAAGTTTCATTCAGATTAATCCCAAATTAGATTAGAAAGATACTTTTCTAGACAACTTTTTCTCAAATTATCCAAGTAACTGAGACCCCTCTACTACGTAAGGCATGAAACAAGCAAATAGTAGTTCATTTTGTACCTGATTTTACCATCTCAACGCCGATGTTATTCTTCCCATTTGCTATTGATTTCATAGTGTCACCTCCTACAATGCCTCGGCCCAGCAATTCCTTTCAGATCATATCAATCATCTCACAAATATCCTTCCATTTAGAAATAAAAGCAATGACAATGCACTAAAAGCACTACAATTCCTGAACAATAGATGTGGAAGAGGGAGGGGGTAAGCTAGCATTAACATTCTTCAACTGAAATCAATTTAGCACATTTTAATGCTCAGAATTTTCCCTTCTCATTCAAATGAAAATTCCTTAAAATGTGCTGTCTCCATTTGCAGAACAAATCATTATGGAGAGAAGTGTATGATATCTATTCATATCTAGCAGATATTTTGAATTTCAAGACATGTGTCAGTATGAATGTATTTTGTTTCCTTCCTTTTATAAATTATTTTAAAATGTTAAATCAAGTTTGAACTATAAGCATCATACAAATGTCTTTGTACTGCCTAATAAATTATGCTGACTGAATATTTTTCTCAAATTATTTTTAATAAGTAAGAAATCTAAATGGAAATGAATCATATGCTTGCACCATTGCTGTCAAAATGAGTTTGCATAAAAAGAATATATATTAATATTGCATAGAAAGACCTTTAGGATATAAAAAATGTGGTTATAGTACTTATTGAAAGAATAATTTTCTGAGTTAAATTTTAGGAGCAGCATTATATTCTTGGATTCTTTTACATTAAATACTACCATTAAAATTCCAATATGAAAATGCTCATATTCAACTATCATATATCATATTGCAAAGAATATACCAGTCTTTCACAGCCTTTTTTTCCACCTTTCCTCATTTTCTTCAAATGGATCAAATGCACATTAAGTCCTTCTTCTGATCTTCCTGGCACTTTTCCCAGCTTTTTGTGTTCACCCCAACTCCTATCATGGGATAACTGTATGCAGTACCATAATGGAAGAATAGACATCAGAACATTGTTCATTATTTTCCTTATTACATTCTTGGGGCAAAGTTCCCAATTTTGCAATCTTCAATTTTCTATAATGTAACTCTGCTTCCAGTTACATCGTTCTATGAAAACTGGCCTCCTTGAAGCATTTGTAAATTGTAGAAGAGTTGTTATTATTAAGGAAGCAGGCAGGTCTGAGTAAGCAGTTTGGGCTTAAGATATCCTAGGCTTTCATTGAAAAATTCACTGAAAGACTGAGGTATATCTGGATGGTAGAATATTTACCTGACATGTATAAGGTCCTGGATTAGATCCTCAACACAATTGGCATTGATTTCATTGCACATTTTCTTCAAAAAGAAAAAGAGAAAGAAGAAAAATGTAGGTGCCAAAAGTAAACAATATTTTGTCCCATGGTCCAAAACTTCATATCAAAATATGAAGATGGCAGAACAAAAATTCAATCTTTTCTGAAAACAACTTTTAACTTGTCAGGAAACCTATTAAAAAGTTATTTTGAAACTTTGGAATCTACTTAAACTCTTGTATTGTTCAGAAAAAAACTAGATGGATAGAGAGACTAGTAACATTCCATGAATTTCAGTGTTTTCTACCATTTGCCAGTCCCTCAGGAGGCAACTGTGGGAGAAGTCAGCTTCTATACTTCTATAACCAGCAGTTTGCTGGTGCCAGAATGGGTATGAAGGAGAGTGTTCACCAGAGGTCAAAGATGTGTCTTTTCATCAGACCAGTAAGTCACTGAGGTTCTGGTACAGAGGCCCATCATTGTTTCAGCCTCGTTGGACTGAAGCAGCTTCATAAGTACATCTGTCAAAGGAATATCAAAAGACAGGGCAGATTTTCTTTTTTTAATTGAATTCTTACATGCAAGTAAATTTCTGTCAGGTTACTGGCTGTCCACGGCAATAACAGAACAGAGATTTCAGTGACTACACAGAACAAGGAATATAGTCTTTACAAAAATAGTTCTGAAAGTCACTGAACATATAGACAGCTTAAAAAGACAAAAACAAAAACAAAAACAAAAAAAGAATCCCTGAGAACTTGGGAAAATCAGTTGTCAAGATCTCACATTACAACATTCAGAATGTCCATTTCTCAACCCCAATTACAAAGCAAATAAAGAAACAGAAGACTGTGGGCCTTTCACAGGAAGAAAAGAAAATGACAGAAGCCACAGCTAAAGCAAAGCCCAGGTAGTGGATTAAATACAGAAAAAATTAGTCTTAAAAATGTTCAAAAAGCTATAAGGTACAAGATATAATTTTGGAGTGATAAAACAATTTTGAAACAGAAAGAACAGTTTCACAATATTATAAATGCACTGCTACTGGGTGTTACAACTTTAAATTGTTAATTGTATATTATATAAATTTCACCTAAAAAGAGCCAAAATATATTTAACAAAGAAACAAACAACAACACAACTCTAGGATTACAGAGACTACTACAGAGCAAATATGTGTATGCAAAACAAATTAAAAATAACCACAGTGGAAGGATTATATTGTGAGTAATACAGATAAACAGCAAGTTCAGAGAAATCAACAATTGAAAAGAATTCAAAATATACTTACTGAGAAATCAACAATTGAAAAGAATTCAAAATATACTTACTGAAGGTCTTCATTTTAGAAATCAATTTCTAGGAATCTCACCTAAAAAGTAATTAGCAGTGTGGACAAAAACTTGCCTCAAAGACATGCAATGTAATTACTTTAGCAAGAAAGAATTTATAAATTAAAACTCACAAATGATTTACCAGAATAGTTAAGTAGATTATTGCTAATTGTGTGGTTCAATAAAGTTATTAAAACTGTGATTTAAAATATTACCTATTAAAATAAGAAATAATGTTATGCAAAACATGCATTTCATATTTTAGTTATAAACATATGTGTTTGTGTGCAAATAAAATGCATAAACTATTAACAGTGTCTATTTCTAATTAGCACAATGAGTTATTTTTATGTTATCCATTAGCACTTTATATGTTTTCCAAAATATTTTATAATGACCCTTTCCTGCTTTCATGATCAAAAAATAATAATTAACAATATTTTCAAAACAGACCTAAAAAAAGGTTTCTGGTATCTAACAATAGCAAAGTAGGTTACATCAAACTAACCCTCCTGCTGACAAATATTAAACTCTCTAGATGAAATATTAAAAACTATTAATTTAAGTATGGTAGAATGAACAATATCAGACAGACCCTGGAAGATACCCAAAGGTTGGAAGAAGGAAAATACAGGGATGAAATTCACAATTATACAGCTTTTCTTTGACAACACCCTGTGGATCTTGTAGACAGAGCTCAAATAGAAAGCTAAGATTTATTTACTGAAGGGTCAAGAGCCACCACAGGGACTGGAAGTTATGAATCACCAAATAAGAGCTCAAACATGCAAAGAAATGTCCCTAAAATCCACCACAGACCACTAAACTATGCATGTATTAGGTGAGGGTCCAAGAAATCAAGGGGAAACAATAATGGGTTGAAATCTAAAAATACAAGCAGAGCTATCAGCACTTGCCCAATATAGAGGAGAGAGTCTGAAGTTTGAAATCCACCATATTAGAGAAGTTAAGACTATTGTTTTGTTTTTTCATTGTAATTCAAAGGGAGTAGAGATTGCATCCAATGATTGGAAATTCATCCTATAGATAAGAGCATAATGGAAATTTTATCAAAATAACCAAACCACAAACAGAAAGATAAGCTAATACAAAGAAATAGTGATTAAAATGAAAATCAAACTTAGGTACAATTTTAATTTTAAGTACACTCTCATTACTTAAAATGTATATTGTAATCTCTGGAGCAACAACTAAAAAATGAATGAGAACCAAAAGAAGTGTGGATAATGGAACAAAGGAACAGGGAGGATGAGATAGGAAAGACTGGAATGACACAAATCAAGACAGGAAACTAAAGCAAGGGAAAGAGGACAAAAAGAATCTAATCTCAACATAACAAAAGGTGCTATAAAAACAAATGGATGACACACTCAGAATTTAAAACATGGACTGGGAATGGGACTCAGGGGTAGAGAGCTTAGTTAGCATGTGTGAGGCCTTGGGTTAAAAAAAAAAAAAAAAGAGTAGACAAGAAATTGAGGCAAAGTTAAGACATAGAAAAAGATGAAGACACTAAACATAGGCAAGTTAATGTGACTAAATTTGTGTCATTGAGGTTCCAAGAAAAGGAGTATTACCAATAACAAAGGGACATTTTGTAATGATGAATAGGTATATTGGTAAAAAAGAGGGGTGGGAGGGGTGGGGGGGAGAAGGGGAAAAAATAACAGAATGAATCAAACATCATTGCCCTATGTAAATTTATGATTACACAAATAGTATGCCTTGACTCCATGTACAAATAGAGAAACAACATGTATCCCATTTGTTTACATAATAAATAAAAAAAAAAATTAAATGTGACAACTATAATTGAAATTCAAAATATATGAAATAAAACTTGCCACAAATACAAAGAGACACATTCACTCTCATAGTTGTACATTTTTACATGTTCCTTTTAGTAGCTGATAGACGAACACCTTATTCCCAGGGGGGGAAAAATCTATGTTTATGGATTTGAGAACCACACTATCGTACAACGTGACCTAATAGACATGGACAATACCACATCTAATTATAAGAGAATGAACATGGAACATTCCCTTTTAAATCTTAGGTCATAAACTAGGTCTTGAAACTTGGTTGTTCTCCCCGCCCCCAGGGGATAGGCGGGGTGATGCTTCTTTAATGCCACCTCCTCCACCAGCAGACATTGAACCAGGGGTCCCCTCCCAACTGTTCTGACCAGAGAGAGGCCTTGGGTTGCGGGAAACAATTTTTAAACAAGCCAGCTGTGGGTACTGGGTTCCTCCAATGGTTCCTTCTTGGGCTTAGCACTCGGTTTCTTTCCGCACAAAAATGGTGCCCTGGAACTAAGGCCACCTGAGCAGCAGGCCCCTCAAAATGGGAAGCCTACTTCTGCCTTCTGTACCTGCTCACTCCTGTGGGTGCCATCACAGTTTGGGGGCCTCCGGGTGGCCTTGCAAGTACAAAGGTTCACCATTCAGGTCTCCTGGACCTTGAACTTGAGTGAGGATAAGCCGATGCGTTGAAAGAAGTGGGAGGCATCTCACAAAGGTTTCTTCTTGCTGTGGCCATATACACACCATCTGTGGGTTTTCCCAGCCACCAGATCTACCTCGATAGGTGTCTTTAGGGCCACCACTGACTTGGCTGGGGTTCTGGGGAAGCATAGGTCAGCTAGGAGGAGATGTCCTATTTCTGGTACAGGCAGATGTGATTTGGAAACAAAAGTAAAATCAGTGAAGAAGGGAGGTTGAGGGAAGTCATCTAGGAGAAAGAACGAACAGACCAAAAGGGCATGGGAGGAACAAGAGGGTAAGAAAAAGGGGTCACAGGAGAAGGAGCCTTGCTGGGCAGGTCCCGGAACTTTGGCACTCATTTAAGTAGACGGAAGAGAGAGGCGTTCAGTGAAGGACTGCAAAGCCCAAGGCTGCCTAGGGTCTCAGGACCCTCCCCTGAGAGGTGGGGCTTGGGAAAAGGCAGGGCCACCTGGGCTCCCGAGACTTTGGGCTGGGAGAGGCAGGGCCACTTGACCCTGAGTCTAGGCGGAGGTGAGCGCAGAGGAAGGGGTTCTCACCCAGGTGCGGTGTGCTGTGGGCCGCAGCCTTCACCCCAGCCACGTTAAGGCTGCCCCTCCAGCAGCGACGGGCTCCCTCAAAACTTTTATAGTTTGAAATTTTACAGAGTATGTTCTCCGACCACAGCAGAATGTGGTTACATGTGAAACATAGGGTAGCTATAAAAGTCCTAAATAACCAGAAAGTTAAAGACACCCTTCTAAATAACATAACTCAAATAAAAATCCCAAAGGAAATTGTATGCGTGTGAGCATGTGCAAGATGCATGTACAATCGATTTATAAGGATGGTGATGAAAGCATTCATCAATATTTGTGGAATTCAACCAAAGTAGTGATCAGAAGTAAATGTAGTGTATTAGGTGCTTATTTTAAAAAAGAAGAAACTCTTAACATCAATAATCTAAGGAAACACAAGTAAGTGGAGAGCCTTAACATGATTATAGCTTGGAAAACTCTATTAGCATACCATTTTTACCCAAATTAATCTATAAATTCAATTCAGTACCATCCAAAATTTATACACTTTTTGGAACAATTTGACAAAATGATTCTGAAATTCATATGAAAATTTAACATATCTAGAATAACCAAAGTAATTGAAAAATAAATTGGAAAGTTTATTCTGTCTGACTTAAAGACGCACTATAAAACTACACTAATCAAGATGAAGTAATGATTTTGCAAGAATAAGTACATAGATAAAAAAAGAGACAGGCTTGAAAAATTATCCACATATGTACACTTTACACAGGTACAAATGTAATGCAATGGGGGAAAGGTTAATCCTTCTAACAAATGATGTCTGATATAATAGAGTCATACAATTTTTGAGGTGTGTCAGCTAAAAACTTTGTCTTACTTCTCCCTCTTCATGTTCTACCCCATATCTGGGCAGGCTCATAAGAAATTCTAGGTGCTTCCTCCCACATTTGGTGTCAACTTGGTTAAGTCCAGGTACAAGAATCTTCCCTCTGGCCTCATTCCCTAACTACTGTGTAAACTCCAAGCCAGGATTCTTTACTGACTTGAGCCATTTTCAAACCAACATGGCCTGACTCTCCCCAGAAATACTCAGTAAGTTAGTAACTCTCTTATAAACTCCTGGTAGGTATGTGAAGCATCATCAGTATTTACATCTTAATTAAAGTTTGTGGGGGAAGCTAGGTGCTTCTGTACGTAGCTATAACACTAGAATGATCAGACATCCACTTAAAAATTATAATACTGAACCTGTTCTTCACACCATTCACACAAGTCAATTTGAGAAATGTACTATAGAGAAAAAGCATAGCTGTAAAGTCTCTAGAATAAAATATATTTATTAACAACATTTCTTAGGACACAGGAAACACCTACCATGAAACTTAAATTTAAAAAACTACATTTGACCAAAACTAAAATGTGTTTTTTTTTTTCAAAATAGAACATAAGGAAAGACACAGTGGGAAAAATTATTTTCTATACATAAATCTGAGAAATATTCAGTATACAGAATAAATATAGAAGTTCCATGACTCAATTTAAAACACACACAGACACAACAAAATTAAATTTGGAGTAAAAAATAATAGAATATAAATTTCTAAAACAAGGCATATAAATGACCTGTGACAAATGACCAGATCCACCATCTCCAAAATCATTAGTAATAATAGAAATGCATATTAAAATTCTAAACACTTTTAAACCTGAAACTGTCCAAAATTGAAAATGAAATTCTACTAGGACCACTTCAGAAGACCCTCTAATCAATGCCTATAAGGTTAAGTATACTCAGCCCTGAGACCCTACTTCTATATATTTATCAAATATAAATTAAAATGTGTGCCCACAAATTACTTGTACACAAATATTCATAGCAGCTTTATCCATGGGATTAAAAATGGGTCTAAACCAAATGTTTATCAATGTCAAGTGATGAACACATTGTTATATGTTTACTCAGCAATAAAATGTAACATAAAACAACACAGATAAATCTGAAAAAGATACTCAATGAATATGTTAAGATACAAACTATAGAACTATATTTTTGAGGATGTCTAAATCAGGCAAACTGAAGCTTTGATGACAGGAATTAGAAAAAGGTAGTTGTCACTTTGTAAGAGGCAATAATTAATAAAAAAAGCATAGATTTTCTCTTTTTTTATAATTTATGTATTTTGATTCATTGTAAACAAATGGGGTAAAACATTTCTCTGGTTGTACATGAAGTAGAGTCATGTCATTTGTGTAATCATATATGTACACAGGGTAATGATGTTTATCTCAATCTGTTATTTTTCTCTTCCCCTCACCCCTCCCACCCCGCTTTCCTCTATACAACACATCCTAGCTCCATTCTGGCCTCCCTCCCACCCCCCATTATGTATCATCACCCGCTTATCAGAGAGATCATCATTCATACTTTGGTTTTGGGGGATTGACTTATCTCACTTAGCATGAAATTCTCCAACTGCATCCATTTGCCTGCAAATGCCATAATTTTATTATTCTTTATGACTGAGTAATATTCCATTGTGTATACATTCCACAGTTTCTTCATCCTGTCATCAAGTGAAGGCATCTAGATTGGTTCCACAATCTAGCAATTGTGAATTGAGCAGCTATGAACATTGATGTGGCTGCATCACTGTAGTATGCTGATTTTAAGTCCTTTGGGTATAGACAAGGAGTGGGATAGCTGGATCAAATGGTGGTTCCATTCCAAGTTTTCTAAGGATTCTCCACTCTGCTTTTCAGAGTGACTGCACTAATTTGCAGCCCCACCAGCAATGTATGAGTGTACCTTTTTCCCCACATCCTCGTCAACACCTATTGTTGCTTGTATTCTTGATAATCACCATTCTAATTGGGGTGAGATGAGATCTAGGGTAGTTTTGATTTGCATTTCTCTTATTACTAGAGATGTTGAACATTTTTTCATATATCTGTTGATTGCCTGTAAATCTTCTGTGAAGTGTTTGCTCATTTCTTTAGCCCATTTGTTGATTGGGTTATTTGTATTCTTGGTGTAAAGTTTTTTGAGTTCTTTATAGATTCTAGAGATTAGTGCTCTATCTGAAGTATATGTGGCAAAGATTTTCTCCCACTCTGTAGGCTCTCTCTTCACATTGCTGATAGTTTCCTTTGCTGAGAAAATGCTTTTTAGTTTGAATCTATCCCAATTATTGATTTCTGTTTTTATTTCTTGTGCTTTGTGAAGTCTGATCCTAAGTCAACATGATTAGGATTTGGACCTACATTTTCTTCTATAAGGTGTAGGGTCTCTGATCTGATTCCAAGGTCCTTGATCCATTTTGAGTTGAGATTTGTGCAGGGTGAGAGATAGGGGTTTAGTTTCATTCTGCTGCATATGGATTTCCAGTTTTCCCAGCACCATTTGTTGCACAGGCTATCTTTTCTCCATTGTATGTTTTTGTCACCTTTGTCTAGTATGAGAAAAATGTATTAATTTGGGTTTGTCTCTGTGTCCTCTATTCTGTACCATTGATCTACCTGTCTATGTTAGAGCCAATACCATTCTGTTTTTGTTTCTATTGCTCTGTAGCATAGTTGGAGCTCTGCTATGTGATAACCCCTGCTTCACTCTTCCTGCTAAGGATTGCATTAGCTATTCTGGGTCTCTTATTTTCCAAATGAACTTCATGATTGCTTGCTCTATTTCTGTGAGGGTATATCATTGGGATATTAATTGGAATTGCATTGAATCTATATAGTACCTTTGGTAGTATGGCCATTTTGACAATATTAATTGTGCCTATCCAAGAAAATGGGAAATCTTTCCATCTTCTATGGTTTTCTTTAATTTCTTTCTTTAGTGTACTGTAGTTCTCATTGTAGAGGTCTTTCACCTCTTTTGTTAGATTGAATCCTAAGTATTTTATTATTTTTGAGGCTACAGTGAATTCAGTAGTTTTCCTAACTTCTCTTTCAGAGGATTCATCACTTATGAATAAAAATGCATTAGATTTACTTTAGTGAATTCATTTATGAGTTCTAGAAGTTTTCTGGTGGAATTGTCCGACTCCTCTAAATATAAAATCATGTCATCAGCAAATAGGGATAGTTTGAGTTCTTCTTTTCCTATTTGTATCCCTTTAATTTCTTTGGTCTAATTGCTCTGGCTACAGTTTCAAGGATGATATTGAATAGAAGTGGTGAAAGAGGGCATCCCTGCCTGGATCCAGTTTTTAGGGGGAATGCTTTCAGTTTTTCTTCATTTAGAATGATATTGGCCATGGGCTTAGAATAGATAGCCTTTATAATGTTGAGGAATGTTCCTACTATCCCAATTTTTCCTACTGTTTTGAGCATGAAGTGATGCTGTATTTTATCAAATGATTTTTCTGCATATATTGAAGTAATCATGTGATTCTTAACTTTAAGTCTGTAGATATGGTGAATCACATTTATTGATTTCCAGATTTTGAACCAACCTTGCATCCCTGGGATAAAACACACTTGATCGTGGTGCACTATATTTTTAATATGTTTTTGTATGCGATTTGCTAAAATTTTGTTAAGTATTTTTGCATCTATGTTCACTAGGGATATTGGTCTAAAATTTCTTTCCTCCATGTATCTCTGTCTGGTTTTGGTATCAGGGTGATTTTAGCTTCATAGAATGAGTTTGGAAGTGTTCCCTCCTTTTCTAATTCATGGAACACTTTGAGGAGTATTGGAATGAGCTCTTTTTTGAAGGTTTGTAGAACTTGGCTGAGAATCCATCTGGTCCCAGACTTTTCTTTCTTGGTAGGCTTTTGATGACTTCTTTTATTTCATTGCTTGAAATTGATCTATTTACATTGTGTATGTCCTCCTGTTTCAGTTAGGGTGGATCATTTGTCTCTAGAAACCTGTTGATGTCTTTGAGATTTTCTATTTTGTTGAAGTACAGATTTTCAAAATAGTTTCTAATTATGTTTTGTATTTTAATCATGTCTGTCGTGATTTTTTTTTTCATCCCAGATTTTAGTAATTTGAGGTTTCTCTCTCCTTCGCTTTGTTAGTGTTGCTAAGGTTTTATCAATTTATTTTTTTAAAGAACCAAATTTTTATTTGTTAATTTTTTTGATTGCTTCTTTTATTTCAATTTCAGGGGCTTCAGTTCTGTTTTTAACTATTTTGTGTCTTCTACTACTTTTGGTGTTGATCTATTCTTTTTTCTCTAGGGCTTTGAGCTGTAGTGTGAGGTCATTTATTTGTTGACATTTTCTTCTTGTTTTGAATGTACTCCATGAAATGAATTTTCCTCTTAGTACTGCTTTCATAGTGTCCCAGAGATTTTGATATGTTGTAACTTTGTTCTCGTTTACCTCTAAGAATTTTTTTTTATTTCCCCCTGATGTCTTCTGTTATCCATGCTGTTATCATTCAATAGTGTATTATTTAATCTCCAGGTGTTAGAGTAGTTACTGTTTTTTATTTTGTTATTGATTTTTAATTTCATTCCATTATGATCTGATAGAGTACAAGGTAGTATCTCTATCTTTTTGTATTTGCTAAGAGTAGCTTCATGGCATAACATATGGTCTATTTTAGAGAAGAATCCATGTTCTTCTGAGAAGAAAGGGTATTCACTCATTGATGAATGGAATATTCTATATATGTCTATTAGGTATAAATTATCAATTGTGTTATTGAGATCTCTGGTTTCTTTGTTCAATTTTTGTTTGAAAGATCTGTCCAGTGGTGAGAGATGTGTGTTAAAGTTACCAAGTATTATTGTGTTGTGGTCTATTATTTTCCTGGAATTGAGAAGGATTTGTTTGACATACATGGATGAGCCATTGCTTGGGGCATAAATATTTATGATTGTTATGTCTTGCTGATTTATGCTTCCCTTAAGCAGTAGGAAATGTCCTTCTTTATCCCTTCTGACTAATTTTGGCTTGAAGTCCACTTTATCTGATATGAGAATGGATACCCCCGCTTTTTTGCTGAGTCTATGTGCATGGTATGTTTTTTCACATCCTTTCACCTTTAGTCTGTGGGTATTTTTTTTTCTATGAAATGAGTCTGTTGAAGGAAGCATATTGTTGGGTCTTTCTTTTTAATCAAATCTGCCTGTCTGTCTTTTGATTGATGAGTTCAGGCCATTAACATTCAGGGTTATTATTGAGATATGATTTGTATTCCCAGTCATTTTGGTTTACGTTTGGTTTTTAACTTGACTTGGTTTCTCCTTTATTTGGCTATTCCTTTAGGGTAGTTCCTCCCTTTACTGACTTACATCGTTGTTTTTCATTTCTTCCTCATGGAATATTTTGCTGAGAATGTTCTGTCATGCTGGCTTTCTATTTGTAAATTCTTTTAGCTTTTGTTTATCATGGAAGGATTTTATTTCATTGTCAAATCTGAAGGTAAGTTTTACTGGGTATAAGATTCTTGGTTGGCATTCATTTTCTTTCAGAACTTGAAAAATGCTGTTCCAGGTCCTTGTAGCTTTTAGGGTCTGGGTTGAGAAATCTACTGATATCTGTATTGGTTTCCCCCTGAATGTAATTTGATTTTTTTCTCTCACAGTCTTTAAGATTCTATCTTTATTTTGTATGTTAGTTATTTTCATTATAATGTGTCTAGTTGTGGTTCTGTTGTAATTTTGTACTTTTGATATCCTATATGCCTCTTGTACTTGATTTTCCATTTCATTCTTCAGACTTGGGAAATTTTCTGATATTATTTCATTGAATAGATTGTTCATTCCTTTAGTTTGTTTCTTTGTGCCTTCCTCAATCCCAGTCATTCTTAAATTTGGTCTTTTCAAGATATCCCATAATTCTTGTAGATTCTGTTCATGATTTCTTACCATCTTCTCTGGTCAATTTTGTTTTCAAGATTAAATAGTTTGATTGTTCATTCCTTTAGTTTGTTTCTTTGTGCCTTCCTCAATCCCAGTCATTCTTAAATTTGGTCTTTTCAAGATATCCCATAATTCTTGTAGATTCTGTTCATGATTTCTTACCATCGTCTCTGTTTGGTCAACTTTGTTTTCAAGATTAAATAGTTTGTCTTCAAATTCTGAGGTTCTGTCTTCCAGGTGTTCTATCCTATTGGTCATGCTTTCTATGGAGTTTTTAATTTGGTTTATTGTTTCCTTCATTTCAAGAATTTCTGTTTTTTTTTTTTTTCAGAATCTTTATCTCTTTTTTGAAATGATCCTTTGCTTCTCACATTTGCTCTTTTAACTGTTGATTGGTGCAATCATTCAATGCCTGCATTTGCTCTCTTATCTCATTGTTTGCTTCTCTGATCATTTTAATTATGTACATTCTGAACACCCTTTCAGACATATCTTCTGCCATGCTGTCATTGGATTATATTGATGTAGCATCTAGGTTTGTTTGGGACACTTTCTTCCCTTGTTTTCTCATATCGTTCATGTATCTTCCCCTCTCCTAGTCTTCAATAACCTGAAGTCTTAGAGAAACTTGATAATGCAGTGACCCCAAAATGATGCTGCCCCTCTAGGGATTATGTACTCCAGGTGGGGTATATTCCCCGCTAGTGGGCAGAGGCACCTCCACGTGTTGACAGATGGTCAACCTCAGGGGCACTAGACTGCGAGTGGGGGCCCGGCTGGTCTGCTCCTGGCTCTCTGGGCCAACTTCCCTAGAATGGAAGTCTTGCCCAGCAGCTCTCTGCTGCTCCCAGCTCTCTCAATATTTCTTCTTCTTGAATCCTGAGTCATGGAGTGACATGGAATGCAGTCATCCTCTAGTCCGCCATCTTGCTTCACTTATAAATAGATCTTCTAGGGTAATGGAGGTTATGCATTTGTCAAAAAGCATATAGCTACAATTAAAATGCATGCATTTATATAAATGATACTCCAGTTAAAAATCAAAGCTCTCAAAAATATCCTAAAAACAAAACAAAACAAAGAAAACTCTGGTATTGGGTTTTGAAGGTAGTCTAGTGACCTTTCCACTTAAAATGATGTTGGTAATATGGATAAAGGCACAAATTTTTAGGGAAATCATGAACTCTATCAATTATTTATACAGAAATTTTTGGCAAAAAAAAGTATCAACTCTCATGAATGAATTTCAGTATTACTGAGGCAATATTTTTAGCACCCCCTGACCAATATGTTTTCATCAAATTTCCATGTCTCCTGGTTTCTTGAAATACATGTTTTATGAAGAAACATGTTGGTACACTAATAATGTATTCCATAACTTTAAAACATCCAAATTTAGGAAAATAAAATGTAAAGTGTAACCATTCTTTCAAACATCTTTCTGAGATATCTAGGTTTCCTGAAGCCACATCCGTACCACAGAGTGGATGAAGCCTGGGTAAAGTTTCTAACCCTCCAGGCTTCCTAAATGCACTTTACAAGAGCAATTCCACTTTTATTTGCTTTATCTTGGACTTTCTCAAGAGATTTTGTTTGAAAAATAAAGTCTGGTATTAAAACAAAAGCTATCTGTACCTATATAGAAAACAGATTTTTGGTTGCCAGGGGCAGTTGTGGAATGAGATAGGTGAAGTAGTTGGGACACAAGAAAACTGTTCTCATTTATCAAAATGTTCTATATCATGATTTTGGGGTTACTTGCATAACTAGGAGCATCTTTCAAAATTTATAGAATTGTACATCTAACAATGGGGAAATTATGTAAGTTCAACCAAAAACACTGAAGATTGATTAAAGCAGAAGCCATACATTACACTAAGAGTTTAAGAAGTTATACATGATATAGCATATATTAGTTTATTTTAGCATCATCTCTCAATTTATTTTAGTATCATCTACATACACAGATAAGAGACAGGAAAACATGGGTAGGATTTTCTCATTTAAAAGTAGACCCACAGTTAAGAAAATAGATATATAAATAAATGAAAAAAATAAATAAATTCACTTTTATATCACATACGAGTGTTCCCTACTTCATCATTTTTTGTTTTTTTGTTTCCTTTTCAATGCTGGGGATTGAACCCAGGTCACCATGCATGCTTAGCTAAACACTCTACCACTGAGATATTTATCCAGCCCTTCCCTTTATACTTAACAGAAAATTGTTCTGAAAAATAATTCTAGAAATTGATTGCCTAATGTTCTTCCTTTCTACAGACTATTCAATGCATCAAATGTAACTTTATAGTTTTGTATTCTTGAATGCTACCTTAATTTTATCACAGTAAAATTACGTTTTGTATTTTTCAATTATTTTAATGATCATAAATTTGTTAAGATTTGTGTTATTTGTGAATGAGCATCATGCTGACTTGTACAGAAGTGACTTATCAAAGCTTGACACATCCAAAGCTAAGATTCATTGTTGGAAAATAAGATGTAAACACAGAAAGAAGTTATCAAGCTTCCATCCAGCATTTCTGAAGCCCTCCATCTGCCTGATATCAAGTTTCTTTCCAATGTATATGCCTTGCTGAAGGTCCTGTGTTATCTTCCTGTGACAAAGGTTGAAAATGAGCACTATGAAAATGGATGAAAGTGTCTCAGAGCATACTTAAAGAACAATGTGACACAACAAATGTCCAGTAACTTGGTGTTTACCTACCTAAATTTTGATATTTATAAAGCACAATCAGCATTTAATGGTGGACACATATATCCAAAGACACACAACTCAGAGTTGCTACAATTAATACAGAAACCATTGACTATACTTAGTGACTAATATACATAGTAAGGATAGACTTTTAAGGGCCTCAAAAGAAAAAAAGAGCAGATCACATTTATAGGGAAACTGGATAAATTTCCTATTGATTTCTCAGTTCACACCCTAAAACCAGAAAAGCTAAGCCCTGTAAGATAACAGGTGCCAAACAATATTGCTATATCCAACAAAACTATCCTTCAGAATTGACGATTAAATAAAAATGTTCCAGCTAAGCAGAAAGTGAAAGAATTCATAGCAACTAAGCCAGTTCTACAAAAATACTTAATAAAATATTTCATGCAGGGTCGTGGCTATGACACAGTGGTAGAGAGCTTGCCTTGCATGTGTGAAGCACTGGGTTCAATCTTAGCATCACATAAATAAATACAATAAAGGCATTGTGTCCATCTACAATGAAAACAATATACGTGTGTGTATAACACATATGTATTTCATATGTATATGAAATATTTCATGCCTAGAAATGAAAACTATTAGAGTCACAGTATGGATGTATATCACTAGAAGAATAGTTAATTAAAAGAGAATCAAGTCTGAATTAAGCATTAGGAAAAAAATCAAAATTTTAGAAAACTTTTTAAATGGGCTTTCTCTCATGTTTGATATTTGGAAGAAAAGTAATAATGTATACATAAGCCACCTAATTACTGAATATCTTTGCCTAAAAGCCTCCCATTGAACACATTAGCTATTTATAATCTTCCTATTCAAAAGGTCCCTGTTTTAACTCCCATGCTTTGAAGACCTACCTGATCCTCCAAATGATAGAATTGGAAGTGCCATACTTTACTTTTGTTTGACCTCTGCTAGTGGTATCCTGAAATTGTTTTAGTTAAGTAATTTTAGATATAGCATTTATTATCACTGTGGATCCAATTTTCAGATGTTGAGTTAACAATTTTCACATTTTCATTGTTGCATTATAGTTGTGTGTATTGATGGGATTTATTGTTACATATTTGTGCATGTACACAATATAACAACATAATATGACAAATATTACTCCCAGCATTTTTCCCTCCCTCCCTACTTCCTACCTCTTAGTCTCTTTCCTATACTGATTTCCCTTTAATTTTTAGGAGATCTACCCCATCTTTGCTTTCCGTTTTCCTCTCTAGCTTCCACATATGATAGAAAACATAGGACCCCTAATCTTCTGAGTCTGATGTATTTCACTTAAAGGATGGTCTCCAGTTCCATCCATTTTCCTGCAAATGCAGAAAATTTTCATTTTTCCTTATGGCTGAATAAAACTCCATTGTGTATGTATGCCAGCTATATCACTTCTCAGTATTTACCCTAAAGAATTAAAGTCAACTTACTACCATGAGCATACCCATGTTTATAGCAGTAAAATTTACAATGGTCAGACTATAGAATCAGTGTCGGCATCCATCAGTGGATGAGCAGATAGAGTTATCAATTTTTGAAGAAAGAAATTTTCTGTGGGAGAAAGGAATATATCTTGTAAAATAGTACCATGAAGTCCACCATTGTCCTTTGACTAGAAGGACTCTTAAGTGTGCTGTTAAAAATCTGTAATGGACCGTTAAGGGAATTACCCCACAGAGAAATGTGTGAACTCAAACAAATTTTGGTGTATATTTTATCTTTATGAAATAAGCTTAAAGCAACAGTTATAGTTCAAAAGGAAGTGCCTGCCATTGTTTTTCCCTATCTATTTTTTGTTGTTTACATTCCTGTCTTGAGCTTACATTTTCATAGGCTGTTTATTAAGTAAATGCTAAACACTTCTACATCATGGTTAAGGAAGAATCAGAGTCCACTGACATGGGCAACTGAATTGTGTGTTTTCTTCTTTTTCCACAACTATACTTACTGCATTGTCTTGATTTATAAGCAAAACCTAGAAACCGTACAAACTAATATCATATGGCTTATTGAAAAATAATACAGAAATCCAGCTGTTATTTTTGTGAAAAAAAATCAAGTTTGTATAGTTTATTTCAATCTAAATAAAATGTTAATTTTGTTCAAAAATATCTGTGTTATTATTAAAGCCTAGAAAATAGTTGTTTTAGTCAGCTTTTTTTACCATTGTGACCAAGACCTGACAAGAACAATGTCAGAGGGAAAAAAGTTTTTTTGGGTCTCATGGTTTTAGAGGTCTCAGTCCATAAATGGTCAATTCTGTTGCTTTGGAGTCAAATGAAGCACAGAACATCATGGCAGAAAGGTATAGAGGAGGAAAGAAGCTCAGGATATGAAAACAGCAAGGAAAGAGATAAGTTCCCTTTCCACACACAAAATATAAAGCCCAAGGGCACTTGTCCAGTGACTCACTCCCACAGTCCCACCCTACCTGCCTATGGTTACCATCCAGTTAATCCCTATCAATGATTAGGTTAAGGCTCTCATAACCCAATCATTTCACATTTGAACTTTTTTTCATACATCAGCTTTAGGGAAAACCTCATCTCTAAACCATAACAAGTTTATCTTTTTTAATGCTTCATGGAAACTTGAAATGAATATGTATTCTGCTATAATTGGTGGGGTTTTCCAACATTGTCAATTAAATAAACTTTATTTATAGAATTGTTCAGGTCTTGCTTATCTTTACTGGTTTTCTAATCACAGTCATGCACCACATAATGGCTTTACCGGTCAATGATGAACAGCATATATAATAGTAGTGCCTAAAGATAATGGAGTTGAAAAAAATCTTACCACCTTGTGACATTGTAGCTTGTTACTCATGTTGGTAGTGATGATGCTGGTGTAAGCAAACCTACTACACTGCCTGTAAGTATACCTATGAGTATAGGACATATAATTATGTACAGAAATAATACTTCATGATGATAATAAACAACCATGTTACCAGTTTATGCACTTAATGTTTTACATTTTATGTTTGTTATGGAGTGCACTCACTTAAATAATTACTGTGAGAGTGTGCACCATGTTTTGCTGGCAGCATCCTCATACATATTGAGGATTTGCTTACTGTTTCTTTCGATTGCATTATTTTCTCTTTGCTTGGTTTAATTTTATGTTTTCTGGTTTATTGTGGTCATATGTACATACCTCATATTTATCAAGTATATATTGATATACATAGATATAGATATTATTCATGTTTTCCTATTTGTATGTCATGAAATTTTGGATCATATCCTGTGCATTCTGAATGCCACATACTGTTGAGTCTGGACCTTATGAACTATGCTGATGCTTCTGGTTTATTTATTTTAGTCAGTAAGATTATGTCCATTGTGCAAATTGTGCTTCATCTTCTGTAGACAGTAATACTAACCTCTGTTTGATTTTCAGAAACATTACATGTTGCTTTGGGTCCGTTCCGTGCATGTACTACTTAAGTATTAGTCTGACACGTGAGTAGAAGTTTATGTTTCCATTCAGCTCTCAAAGTTTTTGCTATGATCTTAAAGACACACATTATGCAGCTCAGAGATAAACCCAAATTAAGATCTATGTGGATTTATATACAGAATTAAAGGATGTCTTTCCCTAGTTCTCTTTTCTCAGGAGTTCCTCACTCTCCTTGTCCTTTAGAACTGTAGAAGCCCATTCTTTTCACCTGCTCTCGCAATAAAGTCAGGGTTTTGGTTAGAGTTTTAGTTGCCCACACCACTGCTTTACCAAATGGCAACATGACCAGGGCAAAGCTACATGAGAAATATAAGATTTGGTCAGGCGGGAGAAGAGGGACGAAGACAGGGGCATTTAACTTTATGACAATTGCTTCTCCACCTTTTGGAAACCCTTCAAAATTCACATGCTTTTGGTTACTTTTTTGAGTCTTCACATCATTTCTTTTGTACTTTTGTTTTTTGAAATATTAACTACTTGGAAGAAGAGACAGACTGTACTGGAATTTCTTTTTAAAACAAAAGCTTTATCTCTTTAAACATGATAGGTGTGTAGCTGATGGAATAAGCAAAAGTAAATATGTATTCTAATTTAATTTTCATAGAAAGCATTTTCAAAAACAGAAAACTGATGTAACTATACAAATGACTAGAAATTGCATTGTTTATATCTACTATGAACATCACATATACAAGGTATAGGGAAAAAGACCTACATTTATTGTCCATATTAGATTTATATTCTACACACAAAAATTATACTGTTTAAATCATATTTTCCTAAAGTGCCATATATATTTCAATAATTACTTATAATGAGTTTAAGAAAATATGAATTAAATAAACTTAAGGATATTCTTCTGGAACTTCTATTGATATTCATAGTGAATTGTTAAGAGAATGTTTCATTTTGCCATGAAATTTTTTTTCCCTATGTAGAATCTCAGTAATCTAGAGTGGTACAAAATGAATTGTTAAAGTGACTCTAATATTCATCCATATTAACTGATAGTCTTAATAGAAAATTATTCAATGGAATTATTTAGGAAATTAGCTGGCTCATAGAATTCAGGATAGCATTGTTATAAAGGAAATAATTTTGCTTTGCTATTAAATTGGTAGTGGACCTAGCAGAAGACATTAGTTTTATTATGAAGAACTACAAGAAAAATAAAGAGAAGTTTTATTATATTTATGTAAAAGTAATTCTGCATTCAGTGACTAATAAGCAGTCATATGCAGGAAAAGGAATATTCATATTGGCTTGTCTGGTATGATATTTGCTATATGAAATAATGCATTAGTATAGAGTTTGACCAAAAAAAAAAAGTGGTAAGAGGTGGTTGAAGGGAATGGAATTGCAGTAAAGCTGCTACCTTCAAATAATTGAATTGTTTATACATTGAGGAACATTAACCTGATAGGACTTTTATTTCTTGTAATATTTTTAATGAAATTTGATACTTTTACAGGTACATTCAGCATTGATGTGAAATTGGAGTACTCTCAAGCCATGTACTTATGTTCCTGTATTCATGCTTTGCACACCTTACTTGCACACCTACTCTAAATTGAAACAATCAATGCCAAGTATTACAAATGGCAAAATAAATGATTCAGATTTGGTGATGGATTTACAAACTTCCTTGATTTCAACCTACAAAATCAGACTAAAAGGTACTTCTATGCACTTGGTATTTAATTATCTAAAAGAGCACAGAAACATATTATCATACTGAATGTGTTTTATTATAAAAACTCATATAAGTAATGTATGGTTTGAATTACAAAGCTCTCTTCTGATCTTGTTTTCACAATGAAATTTATTTAAGTCTAGTATAGGCAAAATGCAGAACAATGTGTCTTCTATACCACAAAGTGAATGTGGAAAATAAATCCATTGTTTCTTCTTTAGCAGATCTCCTTTTAATCTTGGTACTATAGACAGAGTAATTTTTTCTCTGATTACACTGACAAGGATTCTGAAGTAATTTCAGTAAAATGAGAAGTCTTTTAGAATATGATCTTATCATAGTCTGCCATCTCCTTAACTTCCCAAGTGCACTCCCTCTTAATTCCATCCTTAATTTCAATATGACATTGTTTTCCCTGAATTATCAAATATAAGATATCATATGTACATATTGAATTTCTCAGATGATAGTTTGTAAAAATTCTTTGACATACTATATTGGGTATGCTTATATTTTACATTTCTATTTTGTTCTTTAGTTTTATAAAGAAAACAAGTATATAATTCTATTAAAAAACTCTTTTACTTTGATTAAGTTTAAACTTTAATGACTTTGCAGTATGATCTTTCTTTTGTAATACTATCCTCTCTGATAGTCTAGAAGCTGGATTGTTTAAAAGTAATCCATATGGCAAAATAAGTATCTGTGGAAGAAGTAAAGAGTTGCATATGTTTTAGAGAAGTGATGCAAAGAAAATCAACTGCAAACCCAAAATAAGAACACAAGTTTATGTCTCCCAAAATGTTTCTTTATATATATTTAGCATTTTAATTTCCTTTCATTTATTTAGCATTGCAATTTCTTAAATCCTGTTTTTAACCAATTTGAATATTTTTATTCTTTGTTCAGTTATGCATTGTTTGTTTTTATCACAGGAATGCCATAATTGGTGATTTCTACCGAAATGGGAAATGAAGGCATGGAGTTGTGCTCTAAAACTCCTGCAAGAACGCAAGAGTGGAATTGATGTACCCTTTCTTCCCCTGGGTCCTGGGACTTCCCTGTTTGATTTGAGTTTTTGAGAAAAGACAGATCTCTGGTCAGACAGAACTCAAAAATTGGTCTGCTACTGGCTAAATTTCATATACATTGCAAATCTGTATATCAATTATTCTTAGCCTCTTTCACTTCTGAAATATTCAATAGAAATACATATAAACAAAAGACAACATGACAGCTGTACAACAGTAATTATTTAAGTTTGACTAACCTGTGCAATTTTCCTTAAATGAAAGTTTTTTTGAAGAAAGAAAACATTCTTATCTCTTTAATCCTTAAGAAAAGTGTTTTGCCCTTATTATTACAAAATCAGTTGGCAACTTATGAAAATTTATGCTCTTTATTTGAAAAATTATGATATGTGTGAACATATGTCATAGTTAGTGTTATTATGAGAGTGTCATGGTGAGTGTCATCACCATGGAACCCAGTTTGATGAGTTTTGACAAACACATTCAGCTGTGAGTCCATACTATGCTGGGATATAAAACATTTTTGAACATTCCCAAACAATTCCTTGTGTGTATTTAAATAACCAGTCCTTCTGTTCTGTACAGTCTTTGGTTACCATTCTTTTCTTTCCTGAACTCATCTAAACAGAATTATTTAATATATGGCCTGAACATTGCTTCTGAGATGAGTAAATATATTACCTTTTGTTTAATATCAAATTGATATTCATTTAAATAGTTTCCAGGTCTATTATTTTAAAAGCTGTCAGTCAGTTGATCTTTGACAAAGTTGCAAAGGCAATAGGATAAAGACAGTATTTTCAGCAAATAGTGCTGGAATATGTGGACAAACATACACGCGAATGAATCTAAACACAGACTTTATATCCTTCATGAAAATTAAGTCACAATAGATAATTACATATCTAAACATATAATACAAAACTAAAGCTCCTAGAAGATAACATGGAAGGAATTGCAGATGATTTGTGGTTTGGTGATGACTTTTTAGATAGACGAATTTAACAATAAATGAAAGAATCAGCAAGCTGAATTCATTAAACTAAAAACATAATCTGCTCTGCAAAAGTCAAAGGCAAGAGAATGAAAAATCAACCCACAGATTCAGAAAATATTTTCAAATATATATCTATATATGACTGTTATTCAATACATACAGAGTTGTTAAAACTCAACAAGAAAGCAAACACCTCAATTTTAAAAAAATGGGTCAAAGACCTTAGCAGACACTCACAAGAGAAAATACACAGACATCAAGTATAAATATGAAAGGATATTCAAAATCATATTTCATTAGGGAAATGTTAGTTAAAACAATTGTGAAATCCCAGTAATTTGTATAAAAATGTCCAAAATCCAGAAAAATGACAATACCACATCTTGGCAAGGATATGGAAGAACCAAAACTCTCATTCATTACTAGCAGTAATGAGAATTGGTAAAGCTACCTCAGAGGAGAGTCTGGAAATTTCATATGAGCTAGCAATCATGCTCTTTCATATTTATGGTTCCAAAGGACATGAAAATGCACGTTTACATAAAAACTTGCTCATGAAAGTTTTCAGCAGTTTATTTGCAATTTTTCTTCCTTAGAAGAACCAAAATATCTTTAAGTAGGTGAATGAAAATTTGTGGTATATCCAGAAATAGAATATTATTCAACACTATAAAGAAAGGTGCTATCAAGTCATGAAATGAAAGAAGTCAATGTGAAAGGCTATATACTACATTATTGACTTACATGACATTCTGTGAAAAGACAAAACAACAATGGACTCAGTTAAAAGTAAATACATATATGTATTTTATATATATATATATATACATATAAATATATATATATATATTTATTTAGGTTAGGAAGGAAGAAGGAAAAATAGGCAGAGCACAGAGGACTTTGGGGACACTGAAATGAAATGTATAGTATATAATGGTTGATATATGTCATTACACATTTTTCCAGACCCATGGAATATACAACCAGAGTGAACCCTATATAAACTGTGAACTCCATGTCATAATGAAGTGCCACAGCACTTTCATTAACACTGTGGTGGATGATATTGATAAAGGGAGATGCTATATATGTGTGGAAAACAAAGAGGCATGTAGGATATCTCAGTCTTGGTCTCTCAGTTCTGCTGTGAACCTAAAACTGCTTTTTTTTTTTTTTTTTTTTTTTTTTTTTTTTTTTTTTTTTTTGCGGTGCTGGGGATCTAAACCAGGGCCTTGTGCTTCTGAGGCAAGCACTCTACCAACTGAGCTATATCTAAAACTGCTAAATAAAATAAAAAATCCTAAAACTGCTTTATAAAATAAAAATTTTAAACTTCTTTTGCTTGTAAATCCTGCTGTTAGCATTAGTTTAAAGACCTGTCCACATGCATTTGTTTTCATTTCTTTGTGATCAGAACATCAAAACAAGAAATAGTTTTCCAGATTATGTAGTGTTATAATTTTATAAGAATCTTTCAACTGTTTTTCAAAGTTGCTCAGTTAGTCACCTTTGCATTGCTATGATCAAAACACCTGAAAAGAGCAACTTAAAAGAGGAAAGATCTATTTTGGTCCATGGTTTCAGAGCTTGGTTAGTCAACTCCATTGCTCTGGGCCATAGGTGAGGCAGTATATCATGGCAGAAGGTATGGCAAAGGAAACTGTTCAGCTGAGAGTAGAGGGAGAAGGGGGAGGACAAGGGAGAAAGGAGACGGAGAAGAGGGAGGAGGGGGAGAAAAAGGGGAAGGAGTAGGAAGAATAGGATGAGAAACAGGAGAAGGAGAAACAGAAGGAGAGGCTCAGAAGAAGATAAAACCTTCTAAGGCATGCTTCCTTCAACTAGATCCCAGCTACCAGTCGTCCATTCAGCTATGTCAGCCCTTCTGATCTAATCATTGCCTCCCCCCACTGCAGTAAAACTTACTGCATTGAGGTCCCTGCTTTCAACACATAAGCTCTTGGGGGTGTAGATCAGATCCAAACAATAACAGTAACTATACCATTTGTACCCACACCAGCACTGAGTGAGAAATTTTGTTTTTCTACACCCTCAACAACATTGAATTTCAGGAATCTTTTCAATTCTAGTTCTTGTAAGAGGTACATAGATCTATGGCACTGATATGTCAAATTGTATTTCCTTAATGACAATTTATATTGAGTGGATTTTTCCTATGCATCTTATATGGAGAAGATTTCATTCAGTTTTACTCTCAATTATCGTTATTTAGTTGTTTATTTTATTGACTTATAAAAATTCTTGATATATTCTGGAAACAAGCCCTGTACCAGAAATGTGTCTTAAAGACTAAAGTTATGGCTTATACTATTATTTGTTTGCAGTTATTTTCAAAGAACAGATGGCTTACTTTTCAAAAGGGCTATACATTATTATTATTATTATACTTTTTTCTAATACATTTTGTGTTCTTGTGTCTTACCTAAAATGCTTACCTATCACCAGTTAATTAACAATTAACATATGGCTTGTTCTTGACATTTATAAATTTAGATCTTCTATTTAGGGCTATATACAATCCATTTTTTATTTACCAATTGCATTATGTGTAATTTAAGGTTCACTTTTTTTCATTATGTGTCCAACATTTCTATCATTTAATGTTGAAAACACTATGCTTATCTCATTTTGAAAATATATTTACCACATATTTGTGGGTCTATCTATGGGCTCTCTATTATATTAGATATTTTTATCCCTAAGATTACTGTCTTTACTAATATTCATTTACAAGAGGCCTAGTGATCAGATAATACGAGTTCGTTACATTCTTCTTTAACAATGTAAGTAGTACACTATATGTTAAAAAAATAAGTCCATTATATCACTGAAGAAAAATCTCAGAATACAATCAGCTTTGTAAATAACTTGAAGGATCAATTAATTCATTATAATGAACCTAATACTTGATAGATTGAAAAAGAAGATTTAAGCAAGTTACACAAATTTCACCAATAATGAAAAATATGTCAGTGATTACACCAAAATAAAAACAAACAAATCTTAAGGAAGGCCTAGGTCCTTTATCAGGATGGTCAACTAAACATTACATTAAAAACACATAGGAGGGCTGGCGATGTAGCTCAGTGATGGAGCACCTGCCTAATATGTGCGAGGCCTTGAGGTTGATGCCCAGTAGCAATTTAAACACACACACACACACACGCGCACACACACACACACACACACACACACACACACACAGAAAGCAATTCCCAGAGTGGTCCTCCAGTACCTCTCTGAATACACAAGTTCTCACCACAATGACTGATAGTATTATTTTCGTTACAAGTGAATGAAAGTCAAATAATAACTTTAGCTAAGTAAAGTTTATTGTTTCCTTATAGCAAATATCAGAAGATAGACATTTCTAGTGATTCCTTGTAGTATGGGGTATATGTATATCCCTGATTCTTTAGGCTTATCCTCATGACCAAAGGGGAGCAGTCAGGCTGAAGGATGGAAGATGGAAAAGGAAACTTCCTGCCTCTAAGATTCTGTATTTTTATCTTTTCTAGCATGTTGTTCTTTACATCTTATTATCCAAAAATACATTCCTCTACTTACCTAATTTAAGTCAATCACTAGAAGTTTCATGTTAACTTTCCCAGCCTGTGAGAAGATGCTGAGATAGAGATTAGAATGCAAGGCTGTCATTACATTAGAGAGTACTCTTGGAATCAACACCAAAGGTTAGGAAGAAGAAAGAATGATCAGGCGTAGGGTGAAGTGGGACTGCAATGCAGGATCATGAAGGCTTCCTCTTACCCTCAGGTAGCTTTGGAAATGGGAGATTGTTTTCAGAGTTTCCAATTTATTGTGAAGATTCTGGGCTTTCACATATGTTATCTAATTAAGTATTCAGTGTGGGCTGCTTGGATGGGCCAGTCCTGTGAGCCAAACTAATTCTCAAAGGATTGACATTTGAGGTCAAGCTTCTGGCAGCACATCTGACATTTCTATAAATGGTTCTGGTCTGTATATTACCAAAATGAAAAAGAAAAAAAAAAAACATTGTCATGAATGGATTAAAATATTTGTGATCTATAGGTCAGTGGAAGTTATCAATTCAATGAGATAAAAGTTCTGTATTTCAAACTTCCTAAATTTCTGAAATTCAAGGAAATGGTTTCTATTTGGTAGGTAACCAATAGTAAATGGTCTCTCTCTTACTATCTTTCCCCTCTATATTTCCTACTTCCCCCTCTTTCTTTCTCCCTTCTTTTGTACATTCACTACATAGTTAATACACAAGTAAGTAGTCAGCAACAGTCACATTTATCTGTGGAATAAAATCCTCAGAAAGGCTCTCTAAAAATTACTACATAGAGTTTTGGGATTGATGGTGTCGAAAAGAGAAATCAGCCTGAGCTCCAAACTTGTATCTCCATTCACTCCATGACAAAAAAACAAAAACAAAACAAAACAATTATGAGAAGAAAAATTAGATCATGTAATAATTCAAAATATTATCCTAATTTATTTTTTTGTGTTAGTCCATCACATTTTCTAGATGTTTGAAATTTGACAAAGTATTTTAGAACTTAGAGTCTTAATTTCCTTTCCCTTAAGAGAAAATACAGTGTCAAATACCAAACTGTTGGATACACACTACTGAGAACTCCTTGAAATTAATTACTTTTTCTTTCATGAATGTCTTTTATATATTTTAAATATTACCATTCAACTGACATGATAGAAAAATAAATTAAAAATAATTTACCAAAGCTAAATTTTAACGTTATCTTATTTCTTTAAATACCATCCTAAATGTACTCTTTTTCTCAACTGATAATTCCACAATCCTCCCTAATACCAAACTAGAGACCTGGCGATTTAAGTTTCTGTGTCCCTTATTCCATAACCACATTTTTCATATCATAAAAATGATATATTCATATCTTAAATTTTGCTTCTCTTTTATCCTATATTGTCCTTGGTCAAGTAGTATTCAGTATGGTTCTGTTTTACTGAAACATTTTCCTAACTAAGGTCTTTAACTTTAGTCTAGCTCTTGTTTTCCTCAGATCCATCCTCTAAATATATATTAAAACAATCCATATTAATTTGACCATTTCAGTTTTAGTGGAAAACATTTTCATTGAGTAGTGCTCCTATATGATGATGTATAAATGATTTAATATGACAGGTTGGAATTTTGATTTTCTGGTCCCTGAGATTTTCATCAGTTTCATAGTATATTATCTCTTCATACATTATAGTTTAAATTTCAGGGAAGAAAAAAATTGAAAAAATCTTGTAAGTAATCATATGTGGTATACTCTGTTTGATTATCTTCCTTTTTCCATGTATGGAAATTTTATTTATCAGTCATGAATTGTATTTCTGTCATATAACACCTATGCAACTAATACAATGTTGGTCATGTGTGCGGAGGTGTTAAAAGCACTTTCTGAAATTGTTTATGTTTAATATTGGTGGATGCACCTAAACTAGTTAAGAGATACCTTCAACCTGCTTATGTCTGCATAAGTAATAAAGATAATCTTTGATTTTTTTTTTTTTTTTTTTTTTTTTTTTGCGGCACTGGGGATCGAACTCAGGGCCTTGTGCTTGCAAGGCAAGCACTCTACCAGCTGAGCTATCTCCCCAGCCCAATCTTTGATTTTTGACATATGATTTAATTCAAAATATTTCTTAGTTTTAGGAATAGACTGTGAAAAGTCATTCATAGATCAATTTATTTGTTGATTTAAACTGTAATAATAGAAAATTCTTAGTAACTTAAAAACAATAGAGGGTGCTTAATCTATTTTATTGTACTCATTAAAAGTGCAAAATATGATGTTTTGATATCTATAGTGAAATGATTACTACAGACAAGCCAATTAATAAATTCACTGTCTCACACAGGTATTTATGTGGCTCTGCGTGTGTTTGTGTGTGTATGCTAAGGAGTGCTTAACATGAAATCTGCTAGCAAATTTCCAATATACAGTACTATATTATTAATTACAGTCTTCATGTTATGCATTTGATGTCTAGACTTCTTATTCATCTTAGGTAACTGAAACTTTTTACTTCTTAACCTACACCTCTCCATCCTCCCATTCTCTCCCCTTCTATTTCTGGTAACCATTGTTGTATTCTCAGTTTCTATGTACTTGAATTTTTTCCAGGTTCCACATAATAGAGATCTGAATCTACATATTAATCCCAAACATCCCTTACTTATTAAGCCTCAAGAGAGAGCACACAGTTTTCAAACAGAAGGCAATTTAGCCCTTTTTTGTGCTTAGAATATTGCCCATCTTTTTGGATTGGCATGCTTCCTTAATTGCATTGTTGCAAAAACAATTTATGTGCTTTTTAAATGAGTTTAATTTTCTCTTAAGTTTTTACTTATAAAAACATGTGGAATAGTGAAATCAAATAAATTATCCACATAAGACTCTCTTCTTTTTTTCTATCAATAAAACTAAATCCCTCCAGACTCAGGCTGGGTAAGGCATATTATGCAGAAAATCATATGTTGGTGGAAGTTCAAAGAAGAAAAAATATTATCACCTCTATTATAAATCTCCTCCTTCTGAATTGTCATTGCAAATAAGGTAATTCTCTAAACCTAAATTGTAAAAAGATTATGGTCTGAAATAGCACTAAAGATAACTGAGATTATAGTATAATTATGAAGCACTTTCATAGCGAACTTTAGAGGAATTTTAATATTCTATTTAAGATTTAAATGGTTTTACAACATTGTGGACATCTTTCAGCTAAAAATGAAGGTGTTTTCCCTCATTTATTTCATCTTCATACTTCAGTGATGATAATTAGAAAAAGAAACATAGGGTTTAAGATTAAAAAAGAAGCCCAAGATATTAAACCACTTGATTGATCCCACTTAATAGATTAGAACATGCAAACTTAGCTAAGTTCTATAATATTATTAATTTATGATATACACAAACTCTATTTTTAATGCTCTCCACTTTTGAAGAATTTAATGACGAAGGTGAAGGGAAAGAAACCCAATGCTTACACATTACTGAAAAAACATCCAAGAGCCAACATTCCATTTTATACATTAAAAACAAATGTGCCAGTCTTTTGGTTTACATTTGTAGCCAAAATATTAAAAACATATATTATGTTGTTCACTCAAAATACACTTAAAAATCTCTGTTAGAGTAATACAATCAACATTGATATTCCACTCAGTCTAAGACTAGTAGTGGTAGTAGCATTTCTGTGAACAGGAAAATGACCTCCCTGGTCACCAAACACACTCAACTTTTGTTTTAACTTGGTTTATCCTCACATTGGATGAATGAATATGCCTGCATCTTCTCCAAGCTTTGGCTTTCACTTGGAGGCAGTATAGACCTGTACTTCCTTCAGACTTTAAAGTTTCAAAGTGTGCTTGAAAATGAACCTTGATGTCGGCCTTTGCTAAAGAGATCTCTAGGGCCTGGCTTAAGCACTTTCATTTTTCACCTTTCTTCCACCAGAAGGTTCCCCAACCTGTAGCAAGTGAAGCATTTCAAATGGCATATTTCCAGATCTTCTTTCAAGGGTGAATGAGGGCAGGAAATAAGGTACTGAAAGGACTTTCCTGGGACTACCTCTGAATTGGTCACATTTAGTAGAGCTCACAGTCCGCCAATAAATTTTATTTTACTGTGGAATTGATTAAAGCAAACTTAGGAAAATTAACAAAATGACTATCTTTGTGACATTTACTAGTACTATTTTTATGATCTTATTTAACATAAGTGTTCAGAGAGCTTTTGCTTCAGGGCATATGAAATGACTCGACTTTAAACTGCTAGTACTAAAAGGAAGAGTGACCATAGCTTTTCCCTCACATACCCCAACTCAACTGTTCTCATTTGATAAATACTGAAACACATTCTAAAACAATTACTGAAAATTCTAGAAGCAAGATTGGTGGCTAGAAATCACAGTTGAAAACTCTATTTTTCTATTTAATCCTCACATAATTCATGATTAAATAGAAAAGCATAAATATACGCAAATTTTGGAATAAAAAGACATAAAAAAATCTTTAAGAAGACCAAAAGGTAGTTTTTTGCTAAACTGATATTGAGAAACTTTTATATTTACTACCTTAATAATCAAAATCCATTTGAAATTTAATCCCTATATTACAATGTATATTCTTTGAATGCTATCTCTCATCTTCCTTTGCACAATTACATACCATTCGTTGCATCTCCCAGACTCTATTTTCCTGTAAGAAAAATGGGACAATAAAATCTAATGCATACGTTCATTTAAATGGAAACTAAAACATCTACACCATTTGGACATTTTTCTGTTCTTTCAACTGGAAACGTGATTTATAGGTCCTCTTCATCCTCTGGAATTTGATAATTATACAATTCTTTATATTTATCTTTCTTCAAATTATGTAATTTAATAATATTTGTAACTTAAAGTTTTAAAATTTATTTTTATCTTAAGTACATTTAAATATTTATTGTTTGTTTTGTTGTTCTTCCTGCAAACTTCCCACCTGGAATCTATTTAAAGAAAGTCAGACTGAAGGGTATTGGTTATTTCTATGAATCCACAGCCAAAACCTTGTGTAAATGTCTAGTCTCCTAGTCACTTTGATTTTGTAACTTTCTTTAGTTGTTAATTATACAATAAAGCTACACTAAGAACAACAAAAACAAAAACGTCATCATGATTGAAACACTACCTGATTAAAAACTAACAATTGACTTTGCAGTGGAATGCTTCATTGAATTTGTGAAATTTATTCTAATTCCATCTTATTTCTACTTTTTCTAAATTAAAATAGTTTTGAATATAATCATTTTTTTCTATGGTAATAATAAAGATATATGCTTCTTTCTTCTACCTTCCAAATTTTCCTCTCAGACAGGCTCGAATGTTTGTGCTTTATCTTGAAAGACTTCCTCTCTTGAAATTAATGATCTGTGTGTGCCTGCTGATTCTACTTTACCATTGTGAGTGAGAATACAGAGAAGCAAAGACACACTTTCTTCTTCTCTCATTTGAAGGACTTGCCACTAATTATTCTGAAACATCACACCCACACAAATGTGTGAATCATGTTAAGTAGAATATAATACAATTTTATACATCTCAGGAAGTTATTTGAATTTTTATTCATCCATCCACTCACTCAACAAATACTATGGAGAATTTTCCATTTGACAAACATTTTGTTGGATGCTGAAGTTATAAAAATACAATCTTGTACTCAAGTAGCTTGCAAATCAAATGCAAAAAATATGTAAGTAAATCAATCACATAAAGAATGCCAAATTTTATATCAGAGGTTTGCTGTGGATACCACAGGATCAAAGATGTTATCACGGGCAGCTAAATAACTTTGGGATATCTAAATAAGGGTCTTCCTCATACACACACACACACACACACACACACACACACACCTTACCTGACTCTTAATGTAGTATACATTGAATATTTAACTAAATTAAATTTATGAATTATCTCTGACATCAGAGTGGTGGGTAAACACCCTCACTTCTGTGTCCATGCTTTGTCCCTAGTTTCCTCATTTGTCAAGTTTTTCAAAAGTAGTACCAATGTAATATTGTTGAAAATATTAGTAAAAAAACAGTATGTGCTTATAATAGGTATAATCACACAGTGGGATCAATAAATGTTGACTACATCATTTCTATGATTCTAATTTTGTGATTAAAGTAATATGTACTGTTTTTAGAAAAAAATGACACCAGGTGAGGTGGTGCATGACATTAAGCTCAGTGACTTAGGAGACAGGAGAATCACAAGTTTGAGAACAGTCTCAGAAGTTGGTGAGGTACTACGCTACTTATCAAGATCCTGACTCAAAATAAAAAAATAAAAACAGACTGGGGATATAGTTTAATGGTAAAGCACCCCTGAAATAAAATCCCAGTGCTGAAAGAAACGAACAACAAAAAATAGAAACAATGATAACATGCATATAAGCATAATATTTTTTTAAATTGAGTATATCCACAAGGTAATTACCATAAACAATATTTATGTAATTATCTAGTATGTTGTTACTTGTATCTGCATATGCAAACATTTAGTCATATGTTAATTCTTGCACACATTAATAATTTTTCACTTATAAAACTATTATAATCATCATCTGATATTAACAAATATTCATTTACATAATTTTTCTTGATGCCTCAATAGTATTATGTTGAATGAGTGTCCAATGATTTGTCAGACTCTATTATATAACACTTATGTTGATTCCTTATTTTTATTCATACATAAAATGCTATCATGAATATCTTTGTAATTTAATTTTCATATGGTTAACTAGTGCCTTAGGATTTATTCTTAGAAGTTGAAATTGTTCTGTCAAATGTAACATGCCTTTATAAAGCTGTAGAATATAAAATTGAAACTATAAAATAAAACCAGCCACAAAAGCCATCCTAAATCTATAATGAAAAGGTTGATATTGGTAAGGACCTGATTTTTTTAAAATGCCAATATACAACTAAAGTAAATAACTGTTTTACATTTGCCATGTTGCTAAACATTACTTAACTGTACATATCCATTAAATTCTATAGAAACAAACATACAGAAAAACTCAAGGAAGTTGTAGTCTTGCCTCCTTTCCTGTGTAAAATGAGCATATTCATTTGAATCCATTATTCTTTGGTAATTTGATTAACATACATTTTGAGCAAAATCTCAAGTCAGAGCATTTTTACTGGGGGCAGGAGGGTAGGGAGAGATTGTGAAAAGGCTTTCTTGAAGTCATCACAGAAGCAAATTCTACTCCTTTGTAGAAAATAGACATTTAGAGCCAATCTTTGTTTTTGTTCTCTACTGAAAACCAACTAATAATAATAAAAAAGGCTCCATAAACTTCATCTTCCTTTTGGAAGCTTTATTTTCTGCAATGAAGACACTAAACTTTATGAACTATTTTTTTAAGTATGTATTTTTCTCTTAAGGGATGCTGCATCTCTTAATTTGGATGATAACTACAATATTTGATTTGTACTTATGAATATGTATGCACTCAGGAAGCATCTGAAGAACAACAACAACATTTCAGAGCAACTAAACCCAAAATAACACTTCCCCTCATCTGTATGTTTGGCATGAACAATAGGTCAGGCTTTCTGTCCTGAAGCTGTGCTATCTTAGACCTTAGCATGGAAATCAACCTGGGAAACCTGGTCCTGGGGGAAGCTTCAGATACCCATACTTACTTCTTTCCCTACTTGTTCTGGAGCTACACTCAGTGATTTAAAGTTATCTGTTTTTATTCTTACAACAACCATGTGATTTCAGTACTTTATCTCTATACTGCAAATGAGAAAAATGAGGATCAGAAAGTTGAGCTAGATTTTGAAACCTAGTATCTTAAAATGGAAAATCCTGAATTTCCATTTCATCTTACTGTTTCTCATTTTCTTCCTTAACTTAATCCTACACACATTTCTTTTTTCTTTATTTCTTTTTTTTGGATCTTAAATAACACATTCCCTACCTGAGCTCACCGCTACCATGTGATCAGTCTTAAAACTCTGTGACTGAACATGGGACCATCCTTTTCTCCTCTGTCTTCATATCTTATCTTTCTTTAATTTTCACAATTACTGAATTTTCCTTTTATACTAAAATCAATATAATATTTTTGTAGAAAATTAATATTCAGGTTTTTATACTTTTTACCCTACTGTAAACAATATTTTGTGATTAAAAATTCTATGTTCAAACATCCTTATAGAAAGTTTGTCTCATTTCGTTCTTTTCCGTGTGACAGAGTCTAAAAAGGTACCAGGTATGTGAGCCAAAGATTACTGTTTAGTCAATTTTCTCACTGCTGCACCTAGAAGACCCAGGCTGCACAACTATAAAGGAGGAAAAGTTTATTTGGGGGCTCAGTTTCAGAGGTCTCAGCCCATAGACATCAGGTTCCATTCCTTGGGGCTCAAGGTGAGGCAGAACACCAAGGTAGAAGAGTGTAGCAGAAGGAAGTAGTTCACATGATCAGGAAGCAGAGAGACAGAAAGAAAGAGAAAGACTCCACTTACCAGATACAAAATATGTGCTCCAAAGTCACACTCACAGTGTCACATTTCTTCCAGTCTCACTCTACTAGCCTCCAGTTACCACTCAGTTAATCCCTAGCAGGGGATTAATTCACTGTTTATGTTAAGGCTCTCACAACTCAATCATTTCTTCTCTGAACCTTCTTGCATTGTCTCACATGTGAGCTTTTGGGGACACCTCACATCCAAAGCATACAATTACATATATGTTATAAGAAGTATTTCTATATTACTTTTTAACAAAGTGACAGTGACTCACTTTCCCATAGTAACCTATAAGAGGTTCAAAATCTATGAATTGTTGTCAAAATGAGACATCTTCATTTTTTTTATTTGAAGGGTAAAAGACACAGTCTCCTTTAATTTTTATACTTTTGGATCACACAATTAAACAGAACTTCTTTTTATTCAGCTATTGCCAGTTGTATTCCCTATTTGTGAATAGCTCAGTTATAATATTTGACTTTGTTCTTATTTTTTCCTTTTAATTGATTTATAGGAACTCATCAAATACTTAGGACATATGCATTATAACTACATATAAAAAAGATATACTGTTTGTCTATTTTAATTTTGGTATATTTGCTATGTAGGCATTTTAATTTGTGTGTAATCAAATTTGTCAGTCTTTTAAGGCTTCTGAAATTCTGCTTAAAACAATCTCTCCCACCAGAGGGAACTCTACGTTTTTCTAAAATTTCTGTTATTCAATGTTTTAGCCTTCAAAGATAGTCAGTAAATGACTTATTCTATAGACAATGACTTTATAGTCTTTTACATAATCATGTAATTAAATATGTCTCTGTGACTCAAATGCTTTCCTCTATGTTTGTTACTGTAGTTTAGGTTTGCAATGTCCCCAGAGGCCCATGTGCTAAAAGTGTAGTCCCAGTTTGGTAACATGGGAAGAAATGGAAACTTTAGAAAGTGGGACCTAGTAGGAGGTCTTACAGTCACTGGGGGACAAGCCCTCAAAATAGATTGTGGGACCTTGATCTCTTCCCCTTTCTTTTGTCCCAGCCACGAAGTGAGCAGGCTTTCTCCACTAAGAGCTCTCACTACAGTGCACTGCCTCTCCAGAGGTTCAAAGGCAATGAGACCAACCAGCCATGGTCAGAAATCTCCAAAATTGTTAACCAAAACTATCTTTTCTTCTTTTCAAGTTGATGATCTCAGGTATTTTTTTAAAGTAACCAAAAACTAAATGTGGTCTTATATACAACTTTTCTGGAAAATGAATCCTGATACCAGACTTTTTTGTCATAACTTAATCTCCAGTTTTCCTTTTCTACAAGAATAATGAGTGAACCATTGATTTAGTTTGTACCAGTATCCAGCCATGTGTCTATTAAGCATAATTAAATTGCCTTTGGAGTAAACATAATGCCAACCTTTAATGTCAATCATAATGCCTTCTATTTTTATATAGCCCGTGAGAGAAGTTTCTTTAGGGATTCCCAGCAGACATGAGTTGCTGGTAATGTGTATTACTACTGAAAACTTCTCTTTATCTACAAAGAAAAATAAGTTTGCTGTTTAATTAGTTTTTTTCCTTCCACCTTATCTAGATATTTTATTTATAAGAATTTGTGTAATTTTCAGTTCTTATCTCCCTTATTTCCCAACTTAAGTCATTCTCCTTGAGATGCTGTGTGAACCTTCTCACACATCTTTTCTTAGTACCTCTCAAAGACCAACATGTAGATCTTTGCTACAGCTCCCATTTTTCATTTTCCATGATCTTGAGTACTTTGTAATTGATCACTGCTGATCTTGCTTTCTGCTCTTTCATTGGTTTGAGGTCATAAAAAAACAGAGGTATTTCATTCCTCCTGGAAATACACGCACAACATTTTTTCATGACCTTTGTAACTTCCCATCAACTTTCTCTTTTCCTGAATGTATGCAGAGAAGAACCCTATGAAAATAAATCTAACTCTAAGTTTAAAGGACACAGGTCAAGTTAATAATGAGACATAACTTATGAGACTGCTAGAAAAATAAATGCTTTAAGCAAATAATGCCAGTATCCAAAAGAGGCCTACACAGATAATTTGAGAGCAAATAAGCATTCTCAATTTTATGCAACATTTGCATAACAAAATACAAGATTTTTTTTTTCTTAGGCACTCTACTACAGAGGCAGAGAGAAAAACTATTAGAGCAAATAATGAAGATCCTGAGTTCTATACAATAATCAAAAAACTATTTTTAAAAAGATGTGAGATATTCTATTTCAGAATGTTTCTTAGAGGTAAACTCCAATATGCCTCATTGAAGCAACTCCTAGTGTTTATTGAGCACTCAGCGCATTCCCAGCACAATTGAAATTTAATTACACCTTTATTAATCCTCAAAGACAGATGTTATTATATTTCATATTCAGAAGTGTGGAAAATGAATGAAAAATTTCAGTGGTTGAGTTAGTAAAGATGGATGTAAGATTTTAAGTGAAGTGATTTGGTCCTTGGGCCAACATCATTATAGCATATCAAGTGTTCATTTAAACACAATTCATACAAAAGAACAGAGGTGTTTAGGTGTGGGGGTGAGTTAAGGACCAGATTCAGTAGCTTAGCTAATGTGTAGCAGAACAAACAATGTAAGTAGGATGTTAAGATGGTTTTCTCATTGATACCTCCGTATCTAAGATGTCATTCTTCCTTGCATGGTCTGGATGGCTGGATGTACTTTCTTACTGGTTTCTCTCTCTCTACCATTTCAGTTCTTCCATCCCTTCAGTACTGGAACCACAAAAGTATGTGGTTATATAATTAGTTTCAGCTGGTGAAATGAGAGCAGAAATAATGTATGCAACATTCACTAAAAAGAGAAACTGAGTCAGGTGTGGCATGTGTTTGTAGCCTCAGAAGTTGAGGTAGGAGGAGCACTTGAGACTAGGAGTTCAAGACCAGCAGGGGCAACATAGTGACACTCTGTCTTAGAGTGCTAGAGAGAAAGAGAGAGGGTGGGAGAGAGAGAGAGAGAGAGAGAGAGAGAGAGAGAAATTTCTGACCACCTCTGTGTGGGCTAAAGTGTAAGCCTGGTGATAAGCCATTGACACAACACAAGAGTAGAGTCAGGAGCCTAGGATGAGCCTGTACAAGAGAAATGTCTACTAGTGTAAACCACTGATTCTTTCTCTACCCAAGAGAAAGAAACTTTCCCCTTATAAACATTTCTGATTTTGGTGGCTTTTTCTTACAGAGGTTACTCTTTAAGGAATACATCCCTCTGCAAGTATGAGTTATAAGATTTTTGGATAATTAAGATTTTAAGTTTGATATTTAGAAATATATGTATAACTGGCATCTATCTATACCATTCAGTCTTTATTTTCAAAAATCAGTTTCATACAATAAATGTTCAGATAGAAACACTAACCAAGATTTACATGGTTAAAATTTATAAAAACATACAAAATGATGGACCAAAGTTCTTAGAAGCTCTCCAAATCATGTGAAAGCTGAAAAGCAGAAATTATATATAATGTGCCCTTATAGCCCTATAATAGCATAGTGTGGGGAATATGTGTTTTGTCAGCAAGAGATGCATCAGTAGATTTAGTAGGCCAGATTATTTAGTCAAGTTTATTTCCTTTGCTTTTCTTCATTGTCTTGAGATGTGGTAGAATTTTTATACTATCCTAGAAGCTTATGGAGCACTGAGGACTAATGCTTCATAATTTACATAGCTAATTTCATTTACCTTTGATGTTTCCATCACATTTTTAAACATTATAATTTTTTTCCTCTCTAATGCCACACTTCTGTCCCTGATAGCACTTAACATGGAGTTTTGAATATAGTAAGTGCTAAAAATTTTTCATTGAATAGATTGTCATCAGGAAACATATCTTACATATAAATTATATTTTGCTAGGATCTGTGCATAAAAAGGAAAACTTCCCTCTGTGGGAGTTTAAAATGTACACCTCTTTAACCCTGGGTCTCTCGATACAGCCTATGTATCTTTGTAGAGAAATGTGGGGTTTGTGTGTTGTGTGTTTAACATATTAACTTCATATGACTTTCATTTTGGTGAATTATATTAAAGAGAACCAGAAAAGCAACTAGGCTTGAAGCAAATATTATAAATTCATACATCCAGTTTTTCAAATGTTTAATTAGTTATCCCAGCGTGATCCCTAGCAGGTATATTATTGTTTAATTTACTGGTAATACATGGCTTTATTCTTTTCCTTTTTTGGAGTTAAGATTTTTATGAACTATTTGATTCATTTTTTCTGCAGAAAATCAAAGAAAGGGTCAATAAAAATCTGTGAACATATTCCCCTAACATTTTAACAGAATAGGAACAAAATTCACATTTATATTGTCTTTGAGACAGAAAGTTCATGCATGGAAGAGATTGCTCTGATGTTTCATTTTAATGCTAAAGCATTTGAGCTATAACAATGATTGTATTACATTCCTTCTTCAAGGAGGCAGGTAGGTGCATGAACAATAGTGCAACTTTTGAAGCTGTGTCTAGTGCAGTAATTCACTGAATACCTCCAGAAGGCTAATGATGGAAAGGAAATCTCAACACTGTATAAAAGCTTGCTCAAAGTGAGCCTGGGAGACTTAGTTCTATAAGCTTCGGGCTGTGGAATCCAGGGCAATGTCTGGAAAGAGCATTGTTGGGGAACTTAGCAAGAGAACACCAACTGTCCTCATTAGGAACAAGTAGAATAAGAGAGCTGCTACTGTCCAGGATGAGATGTCAGTGCTTTTCAAGAAGCTGAAGGAAGAAAGTGATCCCCAATTCCTTTTCAAATGTAGACGGTTCTTATTTTAACCACACAAGTTACAATAGCAAGAAAGTCTAGGAGTGAAAAACCATAGAAAACAAACATGAAAGAGAGAGGCAAGAGCAGATCCTCCCAAGAGGCTTCAGAGAATTGGCCATGCCAACACTCTGATTTCAATCTTCTGAGCCCTAGAACTATGAGAGAACACATTCCATGTTTTTAGCTCCCCAACTTCTTTTTATGGCAGCCCTGTGAAACCAATGCAAGATTAGACTGCTATGCTAATATTCATGTAAAATTACCCAAATAATCTCCATTCCAATTTTCTACAGGGAGTGATAAATCACACATTCAAAAAGCCCAGGTCACTGTTTTTATTTTGTTGTTGTTGTTTTATTTTCAATTAATTGCCCTAGTCTAGGATTTTTATTATACATATTTTATATTTTGTATTTCTACTGCATATGAAAAGCATACTGTCATTTATGAGTATTTTTAAAATTTGTCAATACTGACTGATAGATAAAACAGTATATTCCTGACTCGTGATCACTAATTAAAGGTCTCTGATCAAATACAGCATTTGAAATTATTTTTGGATGATTCTTAAAACCTAGACTTTCCTGACTTCTTGAGACTGCTACTCTCTGAACTTTGTATAACCAAAGGCAATCTCTCTTCCCTCTGTAACCTGAGGTCGACTCTGGTTTGTGGTACTCATACACAATGTTAGAAAGGTTTAAAAGGTTTTTTCTTAATCATTTTTTCCCATAACACTATCTCACTATTTCTTTCTCTCCCTTTCTCCTATTTTGATAATGGAACTGTATCCTCTTTCTGAAATTCTAAGTAACAAAATTCATCTGACTCTGCTTAATGATTTTAATACCAGTCAGATAAATTCCCTATAATTACATGAGATATATTTAAGTGACATTCATTTCGTAAGTCACTCACCTACAAGTATTTATTATACACCTACTATATGTCAAATATGATAATAATTTTTGGAGATGAAAAGATAAATGAAACATCACCTTTTTTCCTCTAAGAACTCATAGCCCTCTGAAGTATGTAGATATGCAAATAAGTAAATTACAGTTCAATATGCTTTTTGGCACTACAGGGACAAAAACTGTGTCATCGAGACTAGAATGAATATTTCTGCCTGAGAGACTTGAGAGGAGACCTTGAGGGGTGACATTCACCTTGTTTGGCAAAAGTTTTCTGAAGGTCCCCTGGCTCCCTGTGGTTTCCCGCTGGCTCTTCCTTCTAGGCTGAATATCCTGGGTCTTGGCATCTAGATGAGGTCTTGAGAATACTTCTCACTTATAAGAGCAGAAATGGCACATAACATTTCCAGGAGTAGGCCATAAAATCTCTTGAAAGGCCCTTCTTTCAATACTTTATTGAATATTGAGGATTCAGTCTGTGAGGTTTTAGAAAATCACTGTGTTGAGATAAAAGGTGCCTGGTTCTCTGGATAACTGTGGGAGGACAGACTGTAAAGTATATCCACTTCTTTATGTTTGACCATTGAGATTTTGGAGTTGTTTGTGACAATAATGTGTCCATCCTTAAGAAGGTAAAACCCTCTTATATACTATTAATAGTTAAATTAGAAACTCAGTGAGCTTTCCAGATCAAAAACAAATAAAAAAACAAGAAAACAAAACAAAAAACAAGTTGAAGAATGTACCAGGAATAAGAAAGAGCATTTATAACCAGATTTACTTAGAAAAGTAGTAGAATATCCAGAGAACAGTGACCATCAGTGACAAGTGTTACATTATCCTGTGGGAATTCAGAGTGGATCCACAAGTTGGGTGGATTTTAGTGGGTTTTATATGTTGAAGAAAGGAATAAAAAGTTCTTTTAAAGTATAAGAATGTGATGATGTGATTAGGTCTAGTTTCCTTCTACTCTTCTTTCCCCCTCTTTCTTTCTCTTTTTCTTTGGTTTTATAGAGGGAGATAAATCAACAGTATTATTAACATTCTTGCATGAGAAAGACTTAGAGGCTGAGAAGTCAGTTGGAATGCCACTAAAGCAGTTCAGAAGTGATTTTATTAGGTTTGTGTGTAATGAGGAATTTGGCCTTGGTAAAATCAACTTTCCCATTTTAAAAGAAGTAGCTCATGTAACTCACTTGAAGTTACATGCAGCCTCAAATTTTTTTCACTTCCTACCTGGTGCCAGTGGCACATGCATGAAATCCCAGAGACTCCAGAAGCTGAGACAGGAGGATCATGAATTCAAAGTCAGCTGAGCTAAAAAAAAAAAAAAAAAAAAAAAAAAATCACTTCTTGATCCTTAATGGACTTTTAAAAAGTTTCCTATTTCTAACTTAGGGAAACCTGCTCTTCACAAAGTGCTCTGACAAGTCATTTATTACTTCAAAGTCCTTCAAACTTCATTGAACTTTTCAGGTTAAAATAAAATTAGCATATGCATTTAATGCTAATATGCTCATTACTCTAAGAGTCCTGCACACAACTAAAAATGAAAAAAAAAATTCATGTTTTTAAGAATCAGACACTCTGTCTGGATCTGAGAAGCTATAGTTTTATGTTAGATGATCTCAGGTAGGAGAACAAAGTAAAGCAGTTGCTCAAAAGTATTGGGAGATATAAAACAATAAATGTGATTTATGTGATTGTGTTTAACATCCAGAACCTATGATTTTAAGATATATATCCTCAGCAAAAAATTTCTACTGTTGCACTGTGCTAGGATTTCCTTAGAGGAAATTATTAAATAGTTTGGAATAGGAAGTATTACTTAAAGTGTTTTGAAGTATTAGCAAACACTTATATGGACCTTACTATATGCTTTCCTTTATTATAGACATGCTGAAGATATGCAAGCTTATTTTATCTTGATGATAACCCAGTGAATTACTCAACGATTATACCATTTATTAGACAGAGGAACTGAGGTAAAGAATAGTTGAATAACTAGCCCTACGTTACATAGTTGGTACATTATTCTGTGTTCTTCAAAGAAATAGAACCCAGAAGATGTGTGGGTACACATGGAGATTTTATTTAAGAAGCTAGCTCACAGTTATGGGAACTGATCAGTTCAAAAACAACAGGGCAAGTTTATAGACTGGAGACCCAGTGTTAAAGGTGTGGTCCCAGCTGGTGGCTCTGTGGTGAGGTGGTGGAAATGAGGAGGTGGAGCCTGGTTGGAGTAGTCATTGCGGGTGAATCCTTAGGATTGATCTTATTCCCGTCTATTATCCCTTTCTCATTCTCCCCCTCCCACCCCTCTCTTCCTTATCACCATTTAAGCAGCTTTGCACAACCATGTGCTCACTGCCGTGCATGCTCTGCTTCACCACAGCCCCAGCGACAATGAGCCAAGTGACTATGGCCTGAAACTGATGAAACTGTGAACCAAAATAGATATTTTTTCCTATAAGTTGATTTTATAAGGTAAGTTTTTTAAAAGATGGGAAAGCTGACTAACACACCTAGAAAAGAGTTGGCGTTGCAGTCTGAATCCTAACAGTCAATAGTCTAGGCAGAATTCACTCCTCCTAGGTTGACGCCTGTCTTTTTCTCCTATGGCTTCCCTCTGATTGAACAAAGCCCACATCATTATGGAAAGTTATCAGCTTTACTCAGAGTTGACAGATTCAAACATTCATATCATCTAAAAATATCTTCAAAGTGACATCTAGACTAGTGTTTGACCAAAAATCTGGGTACTATAGCTAAGTCAAATTCTCATAAAATTGACAGTTACTAAATGGTAGTTAAGATATAAAACCAAAGGTTGCTCATTCAAACTTTGAAAAGTTTCCAATTGAGGAGACTAGTGAGGAATTCATGACCAGAAAAATTATTTAACCAAAAGGAAAATTTATGATATGGTTGCTGGATGCATTATTTTCTTCCCTCAATTCATTCCTCTAAAATGCTCATATTTATATCCAATTTAACTCTCCTTCAGTTAATTCTACCCAAATGTCCACTGATAATATATGAAGATCCAACCACCATGTCAGAATAATTAAATATAATACATGTCATTATACATTTGTTCAAATCCATGTAATGTATTCACACCAGTATGAATTCCAATGTATACTATGGAGTTTGGAGGATCATGATGAGCTAGTGTAGGTTCATCACTTGTAAGCAATGTGCCACTCTAGTGTGAGATGTTGATAATGGCAGAGTCCATGAATATGAGGAGGCAAGATATATATGGGATATAGCTGTAACTTTTTTTTTCAGTTTTGTTGAGAACCTAAACATGCTCCAAAATTTAAAATTCTAAAAATGATAAAATACAGTGTTTAATTTTTTTTTTCCCTGCAAAGGACAGCAGATAGGGCATATAGGATGAGTTGCATACAGTTTGGAATGGTTCTTAATTTCTACTCTAGGTTCTTCCAAAATTAACTTCACATCTTTATGGCATAGGGACAGATAACATTTCTTAGACTCAGATTTTTTTAACTATTAAATACTATAGGGGCTGGGGATATAGCTCAGTTGGTAGAGTGCCTGCCTCGCAAGCACAAAGCCCTGGGTTCAATCCCCAGCACTGCAAAATAAATAAATAAATAAATAAATAAATAAATAAATAAATAAATGAATACTATAAAAACCATCTAAAAATAATATTTCAATTTAAGTGAATAATGCATCCAATTCAGCATGTTATACAAATAGACAATAAATGCTAGTTTTCCTCTCTGTTGCATTATACATAATTGCTAAAATTATTTAAAATTCAAAGAAAACAATTTATATTTGAATTTACAAAGACAGTGAATGGGGAAATACTCTGGAGAAAGAAGTACCTACTTTATCAGTCCTTTCCCAGAAACCACATTTAACAATATATGCATCAATTTACTCTTTATTATCTGATTAAAAAAGAGAAAACAACTACTTTCATATCATACTGATATCACATATGACCACTGTGTAAGGAAAGCGTTTATAATATACATTATTTTATTTGCCAATTCAAGAACTATTTGAGTATTTAGTAAGGGCCAGGCACAGTATATATCCATAGTTAATGACTTTTAGCAGTAGATATTTTAGCACACTCACCTTACAAAATTTTAAAATTTGTTATCCTTATTAGATAACTAAGAATGAGCCAAGATATTTAGAACCCATTACTAATTTCAATGCCCCTCCTTTTTTCACAATTTAACTTCCATTTGGCAGTAAGACAATCTGCATAAATTTAGTTCTTGAGGAAAATGATTCCAGGACTGAGATTGTCAGAAATGTTTGTTGGTCCAGTCAGTTCTCACACACAGCACTTCTGATTTTCACTCTCATTTGATGTGCTTGCTTCCCTTTGAGTGGGGACATTATGATACTCTTTAAATTGCCAGGGTACCAATATCAGTTAAAAGCAAATTCTGAACACAAATTGAGCTCATTTTTAGCAGCAGAACTGCTGTGATAAGAGAAAAGATAATTGTTGTTACCTGATGCACTGACCATGAAGACTAATTAAATAAATCTCCCAATTGCCCAGTCCATTAATATGGAAGAATTCAAATGTGAACAGATGGATCAGATTTGGCAGTTTTTTTCCACAATTTTTAAAAAAATAGAGCTTGACAGGATTTATACAACACTGCCATATTCTATTTCATTCAGACTTGTTTGAGCTAATCAAGCTTTCCCAAAACTTTAAAGTGTCACTCAGAACCTGAGGCAAACAGAATATTTTTTTCTAGTACAAGTGGCAAGATAGTCAATGATCATACAGATTGTATATACATTGTAGACTGGCACAACAACCTGTAAATACAAGGAGGAACACAGTTAAAAACTAAGTGCTCTCACATACAAAGCCTAGGAAAAACAATAATAATAATTCCAATGGAAGGGTATTTCTATTGCATTATGCATTACGAGTTGTGGATACACAATAGTCTAGTTGTTCATACTTGAAATTTCATGCTATTGGTAAATAAATATTTCTACAAAGTTGGTACAATGAGTGATGCAGATATCAAAGACAGGAATATCTGATGTGTTATGAGAATTTCCTTAAATTGTCCTCTCAGAGCACTCTAAGAATTAATTCTGTTCTTATGTGTTGATATACTAGGTAATCAACTTAAAATATATTATTACCTTGAATTCCTAGGACTACAATGAAAAGTTGGTATTTCTAGCTCTTCATGAAAGCATGTAACAATTACTCCATCACTAGTAAACAACATATGGTGGACCTAGGATTTAAACTCATATTGTCTAAATCAAAGTCCAAACTCTTCCCCCTAACACATACTATTTGTCTCTATATGTTCTGGGAAAAATTAAGGCTAAAATAATGGGTAAGAACTATGTATTCATAACATCTGACTCCGGGTATGGAACTTCAAGACCTTTGAACAATATGGTGACTTCGAGGTTAGGAAAAAAGAGTCTGGAATGCTCATCTCTGATGTCCCGAATGTGTTTGTCATAAAATCCTGATAATAATGTGTTCTCTAAGTGAGAATTTCCATATATCAGACAGTTGTAAAGCCTCAGATTTCCAGGGTGAGAACCTGGAATACTGGAACAGAAACCTCTGAAGACCTAAGAAAACAGAGTAGAGTAAATTTGTATTCAGAGTTACAAATATCGTAGTTGAGGAAGAAGTTTTATTCCATTGCTACTGCCCAGTTATGGGATATTTTGAGTTAGACAATTGTTAAAAACAGCTATTTCTGAAACAGTTTTAAATCATTACCTTTTCTATTATTATCACACACATTCTAATTTTATACTTTAATGCATATGTTAATTTAGCAACATTTATTAAGTACCCATTGCAAGGAAATACCAAATATTAAAACGTAATTTCATGGTCCAAATTTTCAAAATTCTTACCCTATAAGGGATAGGTACATACAGTTCTGCCTTCAGCAAAAGAAAACTACTTGTTCATATCAAAAGAAAATTCAACATTAAATGCAATATATGCATATATATATATTTTTTTTTTTTTTTTTTTGAGGAAGGGAATCATTTCTTGATGGAAAGTCAGGTCCTTGTTTTGTTTCAGCTTCTATAATAGGGTAATCAATACAGGTATTTTTCATAGTTCCAGAGACTTAGAAGACCAAGATCAAGGCACCAGAAGATTCCATGTCTGCTGAAAGTTCATTCCTCATGGAATGTTTTCTGTAGCATACTCACATGACAGAAAGCTTCTTTTATAAGATACAATGGAGCCCTCAAGGTCTAAACACTTCCAAAGGTTCCACTTCTTAATAATTTGCCTTGGGAATTAAGTTTTAATATAAGAAATTTGGTAGACACACACATTAAGACCACAGTGGGTGTTAAGAAACATATAATATTTGTTCTAGACTTTTCTTAAATAATTGTTAGGATTTGAATATATCAAACCAGAACAGCCAGAACGACTTTCTTCTGTTAAGGATTGAAGATGCTAACACAATGCTGATGAGAAGGAGGAGAAGGAGTCGCAGAACAGAAACTGAGACAGAGCTTAAGGAACTCTTGAAGGTACAAAAAATTAATGATCAATTCCCTTACATAAAATGGTGAAATATTTGCATATAACTACATGCATCCTCCTGTATAATTTTAATTATCTCCACATTTCTTACAATTCCTAATGAAATGTCAATGTTAATTAAATAATTGTTATATGACACATCAACTTCCCAAAGAGTATCAAACATGAATGATTTTGTTTTTCATTAATTCATGGTGCTTGTAATTCAATATTATAAGGAAAAATCTCTACATGTTCTCTACAGACTCCATTATTTTTTAAATTCTGAATCTGTTATTGGTTGAATTTCAGGTTGCAGATATCATGAATGTGCAATCCCTGTGGAAATGGAGACCTGACTGTAATTTATTAACATATCAGTTATAACTGTGTTGATATTAGGCACATATTTATATGAATTAATTCATAATTTAATAAATATTAAAATGCCTTTCTCTCCTTTTACTCATTCTACTATGAATGTAAAAACTTTTTTATTATTGTTGTAGATCATAGAATGTAACCAAACAAAATTGAAGAATGAGTAACAGAAGAATCAACCAAAATTATTTATGTTTTCCACCCCTGAGAAGTGAAAGTTGATATGTCATATAAAAGGTTTTGGGGAATTTAGAAAGGAAGGTGATCATTTGGCATAAGTCATTAGAATAAATCTCTATTACCAAAACTTTTTTAGGGCTTTGAGTATCTTTGAAAGCAGAGTGCATTTTTGTTTTCACAATAATGAATGTTCATGGAAAGTGATTCAATTTCTTCAATGAAAGCCAAAAGATAAAAAAATTAAATCTATTCAATAATGTTTATCACCAAAATGTTAGGAATTCTACAGAAAATTATAGTTAGATAAAATAGATAGTGATAATCTATTGTGTATCTGGCCTTCTAAATGAACTCTCACTTTTAAGAAATATCAGGTAAGTTGTCCAGTATATCCAGTGGTAGTAAAGATCAAGGGTTGCATATTACTTAGAGATTTCTAGTGATTAAATTCAGAATTTTGAACAGACTTGTTCCATTTGCTTTGGGCAGATGAAAAGAAGAAATTTTGGCTCATTTAGATGACGTCCTGTTTAAAAACCTGCAACACTATTAAATACCTTAGATCTGTTTGGAACATTTTTTATGGATGAGTTCCATAGATAAGAATCAAAAGATCCTTTACGAGTTCATTCTTCCCACAGGATGCAAAAGAAAACACAAGAATACACTAAAACTCTTTATTAGATATTGGCATGTGGCCAGGTCCTATCCATAGGGACTTATTCTTAGCATAATTCATCTAGATACCAGAGGAGTTGGATTCCCTCTCCATTCCCTAATAATTTTAGTATATCTCATTGACTAGTCAAAGTTATGCAGCTGAAACCAAACAAGCCAAAGTTATGCAGCTAAAGCATATGAATTTTTATTATCATGTATATATTTTTTCAAATGTTATTGAAAAATATTTAATAGCAGCTCAGTATTATATGCATGACTCAATAAGTTTTAACCAAACATCAGATATTTGTTTCTTATTTTTACTATAAAAATAATCCTGAGTATCTTTAATATGAAAAATTAATAAATGATTTATTAACTTAGAAATCCTAAAACCTCAAAGAGTATATATGTGTAAGTCTATCGATGTGCATTGTCAAAATGCTTTCAGAAGATATAAACCGGAAATGCTGGAATGGGGACATATCTTTTAGACTGAATAGCTATCTTCACTAGGCACTACCTTTCTAAAAAAAATATACATTATTGCCCTTCTGACTGAAGAAAAATGAATTTTCATTGTTATTTTAACATACAGTGGGTTTTCTCTACTGAGATTTATATTGTAGCACGCTTATCTTTAAAAATGACTTATTTTTACCCATTCTTCAATCAGATTGCTCTGTTGTTTTGCTGCTATTGTGAGTGACTATTGTTGATTTGTGAGACCTTATCTACTAAGGATATTATGTGATTAATTTATTACAAATATTTAATCTTTGTTTACCATTTTCTCAAGAGGTATTTTATAATGTTGAATTTTACTTGGAAAAATGAAATGGCAAATTCCTCAGCAATGATTCAAACTCTAAAGATTTATCATTATATTATTAGTTTAACTAGTTCATTGTAAATAACTTATCTATAGGTTGAAATACCATACATTTCTTTAGTGAGCACAGGGATCATTTTAGTTATTAGCAGTGACTGAGTTAGTTAAATAATTACTAGTCTTCATTATACATGTTTCCATAGTTCCATATGAAAAGTGATATTACTAAAGATGAAGTTTCAAAGAAATATTAAAGTTTTAAACCAATTTGGATTGAAAGTTTAGAATCTTGCATGGATTTTACTTGTTTTTACAGCAATATAGTCATAAAATATAGTATTTGATACTTTTTGTTTTATAGATAAAGGGGCCCATGAAGGTCAATTAGTCTGGAGTTCACAAAAGTCACAATATGGCCTTAGGATAAATAAGCTCTTATAGCCAGAAAGCCTTTGGGCAGCAAGTTATGAGTACAACAAACAAGTAGGCATTTGAACATCAGCTGCAGGTTATCTTCAAGTGTTAAAACAGTTATTCTTCATAGAATGATTACTTTGTAGCATTTGTTCCATACCCTATCCTGCAGTAGCCTCCTAATGTACAAGTATACACTGTCAAAATGTTTCTGATAAATTCTAATCATTCCTCGATTTCAACTTTAATTGCACCTAGGAAAGATTCCCTGACCCTCATATCTAGGTGATGTGATTTTTTAAATTCAGACATAATATTTGTGTAACTTCATGGGGTCCTTGTAGACAACATATAAGAACCAAATCGGGGTAATAAGAATTGTCATCTCTTCAACCATTAATCATTTTACTTGAGGAATTTCATACTCTTCTAATCCTTTGAAATATAACATAGATTATTTTAATCAAGCAGTTACTCTACTTTGGTAAAAAAAAAAAAAAAAAAAAAAAAAATTCCTCCACTCTGTGCCCTTCCCAGTAGGTTGTGACCACTATTCCATTTCATTCCTTAACAAGATTGACTAATTAGTTTCCACAAATGAGTGAGAACATGTAGTATTTTTCATTCTGTGTCTAATCTGTTTCATATAATATAATGTCCTCCAGTTCCATCCATTTTGTTGCAAATGTCAGGATCTTACTTTTCTTTATGACTGAATAATATTTCATTGTTATATACCACATTTTCATAGCTCATTCATCCCTCAGTTTGGTTATATGTCTTAGCTATTGTGTATAGTGCCACAATAAATATGGGCATGCCAGAATGTCTTCGGTATGCTATTATTTCCTTTGGATATATATTAGGATGATAAATGGTTACTATGGTATAATTATTTTTAGTGTTTTGAAGAACACCCATAATGTTTGCCATAGTGGCTATACTTATACGTTCTCACTAATAATGTGTAAGAGCCAGTATTTGTTATATGTTTTTTTGATAGTAGACAGTCTAACAAAATGGCTACTATCAATGATATTTTGCAAATATTTTTCAATGATATTTTGTTAATTTTTTAGGTACTTTAAATTCCCTTTATATTTCCCTTCTTATCTACTTCTCACACTGGGATTTCAATTTTACCTGCAGTCCTCCTCTCTAATAGATTATAAGACCTGTGAAGGTAGGATCCTCATTTATGTGTGTTGGCACTGTGTAAACATAGAAATCAACATATTGCCAGTTGTCAGTAATTATCAGTTAAGCTGTTTAGTAGACATTTTTCTTTTTTTCCCACACTTTTATTGGTGTTTATAGTTGTACATATTGATGGGATTTATTGTTACAAATTTGCACATGCACTCAATATTACAATGTAATTTGGCCACTATCACTCCCCAGCATTTCCCCCTCCCCTCCTACCCCTTAGTCCCTTTCCTCAACTGATCTGTCTTTGATTTTTAGGAGATACACCCCCACCTTTGTTAACTTATTCTTTTTTTTTTTTTTTTTGAAGTTTATACCCAAAATGCAGGACTGGTTTAATAGTCAAAAATCAATAACCATATTTACCACATTAACAAAATGAAAACTAATAAAACTACACAGTTATCTGTGACTATAGAAACAGAATTGGACAATGTCAGTTTCTTATTCTGTGGTCCTGGGGATGGGAGATAGGGCCTCCTGCATGCTAGACAAGTGCTCTGCCTCTGAGCTATATTCCAAGCCCATGATATTCTAAAATCTTATTTTATTTTTCCATTCTGGGGACTGAACCTGGCAGGACTCTACTACGGAGCTACAGCCCAGTATGTTAACTTATTCTTAAATTGTTGATTTGTATTTGAAATCAGGTTGTTTGAGGACAGTGTGTCAAGTTGGCTAGGGTGGGTCAGTATTTCCAAAATAATCTTTTCTGTATACATCTGTGTAAGAGTTAGCTTAAAAGATGAGAGGAGGCTCGTTATTGGAATTAGATCACATGATTAATGGAAGCCAAGAAGTTCCTTGTAGGCCTTCTGCAAACTGGAGAATCAGAGAAACTATGCTCTAACTCTAGTCTGATGCCAAAGTCCTGAGAAGTTGGTTGTTAGGTTGGGGTGAGGCCAATGCCGGCACAAGTAACAGTGGGTGTTTCTAATAGCTTGGTTGAAACAGAAACTAGAGAACTAAAGAATAAATATATATTCCCTCAGTCCAAAATGAGGTGCTAGATTTCTTGCTATACCCAATAAGGGTGTAATAAAAAGAAGATTTTGTGACAATGCAACTTTGAAGTTGAAGATCTATAGATCTATAAATGTCCAGGCCAAAAAGCCTTGGCCAACATGACTTTTTAAAGATGAGTGTTCCTCTGTGCCTCATTGCTGCCATGAGGAAAGTAAAGAGGCTCAGGATGGTGTGGAGGGGATCCAAACACCTCAAGCTACTGAGAAGAACTTTAAGAGAACCACTTGGATATTTGATATTTATGACATGAAATCTTTTTGAAGGGATAATTTGAAGAGCAGAAGAGCAGAAATTAATGAAAATTGGCTCAAATCCAAAAGACTAAAGGTAAGAACCTGGGGTCGGTATAGCCTGTCTAGTGGTGAAGGTGAAATGGTGATTTTATTAGGAAGAAGCTGTGTACAGCAGAAACCACTAGGAACTAGGAACCGATTGGGGTGGGGGGCGCGTTCTTGAGAGGTAGCCAGGAATCGTCCTGCAAGGGACTTCGCATAACAGAGTCACTTGGAGGTATGGCAATGCACAATATACAGGGTAGTGTTAAACAGATTGCAGGATGCCAGAGCTTGAGGGCTGGGGAAAAAAAGTAACCCAGAGAAAACTGACTCATCAGAAATGTCAGTTGGATGTTTTTTAGTGACTAACTCTCTGAGAAATCCACAGAAGCATGCATGAAAGGAAAAAGTCACTTTTAAAATTCACTATTTGTAGTGTACACCAATACCACATAGCAGATCTACGAGAAATATAAATTTTTTAAAAAATCTCCGATATCATCTCTGCCTTGCTTAAGGCTATAATGCCAGAGGAGTCAGAAGCAGCAATTAATACCAGGACAAAAAATGCAAAGGAAAGGAAACATGAAAAGACAGAACTTTAAAAGATGTTCAGAGTTTCCACAGTGGAGTGAGTTGGATATTGCAACAGTGAAATTCTGGTTATTGGTTTGGCAAAAGTGATCAGGATTAAGTCTGAATGTCTTAGAATGCTTAAAAATTATGGTTCCAAGATTTAATCCAAGATTGAGTTCATGGATTTGGAATAAGATTTAAAAATGATTTCTACTTAAATACTATTGAATCCTGGATATAAACATAATGATAACAGTTGATTTTGTTTACGGAAACAACAAAAGCACCAAACACGTACAGAAAGAGCATGTTACCTCTTGACTATCACAAAATATTGAAATTCACCAATGGGAGAAAGAAAAGGCAGAGTTCCATAGGCATTATATATCAGAACACAAAGAAATATTATACTTACATTCTAATGAGATTTTAGACTCAACTCTTGTAAAGAAGCAGAGGAACTGTCATCTTAAACCAAGCCTATGGATTAGCCTTATTATGTGTTGTCCTATTGGCATTTTTGATAAATACACTTTATTTTATTCATTATTTACATTCTAACAAACTTAATTCTAAATAAGTTACTTTAATACTGGGTTTTTAGTCTACTAATTATTGTATTGCTAAACCATTTTTAATGCAAAATAAACCAACTACCTTGAAAAGACAACTTTTTCATAGTGGTTTCATTTTTAAGAAATTTATTTTTAACTATTGAATAAAAATTGTACATATATATATATATATATATATATATATATAAGGAACATGTGATGTTTTGATGCATGTACATGTTGTATAATGTTCAAACCAGGGAAATATATCCTTCAATATCCCTTTAAGTTTATGAATTTTCAAAGACTATTGATGATAATTAGGCCAAGTAATTCCCAGCCTAGAAATAATCTGTACTCCTATCTAGACACTAATTTATAATTCAGAATGTGAAGTTTGTGGTAAGAGCATAATATAAATATGCAATATTGCATAAAGCTCTAACTGAAAATATTATGATAAGTATTATTGTTGTTACTGACAAAGAAATATTTTGCTTTTGTTTTAGACCAAATTAAATTCAATGACCATCAGTAAAAGTGCCAAGAGGCATGTATTTTAAAATGAAATGCTTCTCTATTCTTTGACAGAGAAAATGAGTTTCCATTATCTATGAATATGTGTATTGTATATGAAAGACATCATAAAATTTTTAAAAAATCTATTTGCAAATGAAGATATTATTGAACACATAAAGAAGCAAAAGGAATATTCCTCATGGAAGTTATTAGGCTATTTCACTGACTTGGTGTCTGTTGATCTTGGGCAAGTCATTTCACCATTCAGGAAAACAAAACAAAAATAATAGTTAATACTTTGTACTGTAGAGGTTTCAAAAAAGCCACTCACATAATGTCTTATCCCATGCTACTCCTGATGAAGCACTTTTGTTTTATCTACTTTACAGAGAATTGAAATTTATACAAGCTTAGTGATTTTCCTAAAGTCACTTAGTAAGTTAGAGGCAAAACCAGGTTTTCTGACTATTATTATTTATCAGTACATGAAATCACTGTCTTCCCCCACACCACCCCCTTGAACCCAATGACTTTAAATAAAAACAAAAACTTTTCTCTCTTGTGACTTAATATCGACCAACATCAACTATTCCACAGGGAGTCTGTGATACAAACATCAGGTGCATTTTGGGCTGGGATGCCAAAGATAGTTCACCTGTATAACAGAGCTGATACCTATTGACTGGTCAGCTCAGCTTAAGTTGTGAAAGTGCCTACACATAGTTTACCTATGTATGGTGTTTGTTTCCAAGACAAAGGTTCACAAAAGCAAAATCCAAAAGACCAAAAAAGAAGCTGCAGGGCCTTTTATGAGCCAGCTTTTGAAGCAATGTGGTGTCACTTGAAAGGCCTTTTATTGAGAACGTGCACAGATTTAGTGTGAAAGGGAGCTACAAGGGCATGAATACTTGGAAACTGAGATCATTGGGGGTAAATCTTGGATATCATTAACCACATTGACTATAAAGCCACTACATCAAATTGTTTCTGTGTAATAATCTGAGAAATACAATAGTAAGGTAATATATTAAATTGATGGAGATTACCATTCTTTCCTTCCCTGGAATGAGATTTCAAAAAATAATTTTCATTCAATTATGGAGAGACTAATTTTTTGTAGAGAATTTCTCAATTTGACTTTTATCAGGTGCATGTGAATCTGAAAAAAATGTAATTACAAATGTTTTCCACCTCTTTTTAGCAGAGCAAGTCAGTTCTGATGTCAGACGTGGAAACTTTCATCACCAGCATATCATAAAATCAATTTAAATAATCAGTCTCATTATTAGATTAATTAGATTGTGGGTGTAATTGGGATTGTACTAAATTGAACATTCTAAATTATTTCCATGTGTGACTTTATGAGAATCTACCTTGTTTCAATTTTTGATCTTGTTTTTTTTCAAATGGGTTGATGGAATTATTAGAAAATAAAATGCTAGAATATAGCAATGCAGTGTCAGTAACCTAAGGTAGAGAATGCTTATTCACAGGATATCAAAACTTCTCAGAGTCTACAGAGATCTTCCTGGCAGTGGCTCAAAAGCCCATTTCCAAGTATGAAGGACAGCAATATTCACTTCTAATGAGTTTTTATTTGTCCCGCTATGGCATGGGACTTAAGATCTCAAAACAATTGGGCCACTGTGACTTAATATATCATTTTCTCTTGTTTTCCAAGTAGCACAGTGTTGCGTTCATATAGTGCCGTGTCAAACTTCATAAATCAACCTCTGAGAAAAAGGATAAGCAGTCACATAACAGAAAGCATGTGGACAAATACCGGCTCGCACCAGTCACAGCTCACTGAGCAGCCTTCCCCAATGCATCTGCCTCAGCTCCTGTCAGCCACTTGCTCAGAACATGCTGCATTTCACATCTCTGCTCTCAGCAAACTCTCCCAGGCTGATGATATACTTTCAGACCTTCAGAAACAAATCAATGAGCACCTTCTCTTCCAAAGTCTTTGTTCTTTTCTGGCCATTGGTGACAATGGTTTCAGTCCCTTAAGAAGAATGTGGTGTGGCCAAGCCATGTGCATGTTTCATTGAACGGAATCTAAGATGATTTTTACAAAGTCAGTGTGGTATGTCTTTTGTTGAAATATTGGAAAGCAGCACCATTTCCAGTCACTTTGTAAAAGTTCTTAATACATGATAGAAGAAACGTTTATGTGTTCATGAAAATATAAGTTATCCTGTGAACGCAACTTCTACGAGAACAATTTGATTAACAGTCCTGTCCCCCAGGGAGAGAAAGGGAAACTAGATGAACTGTGCACATCAGGTGACTTCATAATGCTTTTTGGTTATTAGACAAAAGCGAGTCTACTTCAAATAAAATTTTAGGATTCCACAAAATAAAATAATCTGGAAATTTTTTCTCAGTATTTGCCATCATCCTCTTTATGTTCCTTAATGATTAATAAATACTCTCTACTTTAGAACATTTTAAAGTATGTTGAGGGTTTTGCTAAGACTTTTAAGTTGTTTATTATGACTTTTTGCTCTTCACATCAAGTTCAATGGCTCTTCTTAGAAAAACTGGATTTAGAAGGAAATCTTACCTATCAGTGTATTTGTATTACTTTGTGGAATTTTTTTGTTGCAGAGCTTACAAGATTTAAATATGGTGTAATTAAAAATGAGCAATAATAACAGCCATAAGGGCACTGATGGAACACTTTGATCTAAACATTAGCAACTTCATCCTATCTCAAAGGGCAGAGTTATACAGAAGAAACAGACCATGTGAAAACACCTGATGGTCAAATGCTTTTTCTCTTTCATGAGAATGTAAAGGCACAAAATAAAAATTAATACTAGATAACTTTTGAGTGTATCAATATGCCAGGTAATTTTCTTTTCTTTTTTTTTATTAAAGCAGTATAATTGTATATAGTATTTGGGTTCATTTTCACAAAACCATATACACAAGAAATTTCAATCCTCATCCCCCCCGCCATTGTTTCCTCCCCTCTTCCATCCCCCTGTTCTCCCTCCTCTACTCTACTACATTTCCTTTCTTTTACATATAGATAAAGTGAAATTCCCTTTGGTGCCTTTATGTACATAAATAACATGATTTTGTTTAATTCATTTCATTTTTCTTCCCCTTTCTCTTCCTGCCTCTTTCATTCTCTTTCTTCTTCTCCTTCACTGATCTTCTCTGAATATTTATGTCCACCCCCACCCCCACACCCAGCCTTCTTTCCCTGTTTTTGCTCTCATTTCCACATATGAGAGAAAGTATTCCACCCTTGATTTTCTGAGTCTGGCTTAATTCCCTTAGCATGATTTTCTCCATTTCTATCCACTTACCAGCAATGCCATTACTTAATTCTTCTTTATGGCTTAGTAAAACTCCATTATGTATACATACACATTTTATACATTTTCTTGATGCAAATGAAGTACACTCAAAGAAATGCACATCTAGAAATACAATAGTCCAATTAATAAGAGTCAAAGACAAAAATACTCTTGTAAACAGCAAGAAAAATGATTTATCATGTGTAAGACATCTTTAAGATTAGAAGTTGACCTTATCAGAAACCACAAAAGAAGAGAAGACAGTTAAATGACATCTTCGGTGTTGAGAGAAAAAGACTATCAACTAATCTAACCCCTTCTTCAGAAGAAAAAAATTAAACTTTTCCAGATAAACCAGAAATAAAAAGATTTATCAGTAGCACATTGCCCTAAAAGAAAGACACTCAAAAAGGCCAAACTGAAAGGATACTAAAAGATCATTTGAGTTCAAATGAAGAAATAATTAGCATTGACAAGGGTAACTACATGTGTAAATATACTAAAAAAAAACAAGTTCTTTTTGCAAGTGGCATTTTAAATTTGTTTAAATGGCATCATATGAAAAAATAAGCATACAAATTTTGGTGGGTTTATACTGCATAGACATAATTTGTATGATAATTATTCAAAGAAGAAGAAAGGGAATGTGGGTTCAAGTTAACTTTAGTGTATAATGATGTATATAAGGTTAATAAAAATATGAAAAGATACTTAGCATCATCAGCCCACAGGGAAGTACAGATCAAAGCCATAAAATCTTACCACTTCACAATTACCCACATGACTAAGACCAAAAGAGAGAATAACAAGTGTTGGTTAAAATGTGGAAAAATTAGAACTTTCATACATTCCCCATGATAATGTACTATCATTTTTTTATAAAAATGTCAGTTTCTCAAAACACCAAACATAAATCTTATGACTCAACTATTTTACTTCTGAGTATGTAGAAATGAATAAAAAAAAGAGAAATGAATAAAAACCTCATACACAAGGAGTGTAGAAACATTATTCATAATCACTCAAAGTACTACCAATAAAAATATCTACCAACTTGTAAATGGATAAACAAATGTGGTATGTCCATAGGATGGAATATTTTTGATAACAAAAAAGGAAATGATGTACTGGAATATACTACAACTAGATGAAACTTGAAAGCAGTTTCTTTGAAAGGAGCCAGACAGAAAATATATCATGTGATTACATTTACATGAAAGTCTAAGAAAGAAAAATCTATAGACAAAGGAATTGGATTAGTGTTACCCTGTTCCTAGAGGGATTGGAAGGAGAAAAGACTTGATACTGATGGTCTCTCAGCTTCTTTCTGATTGTACAGAATACTTTAAAATTAGATTTTAATAGTGATTCTACAGCTCCATAATATACTAAAAAAAATCAAGGACAGTAGAATTTACATGGATGTAAATTGTTATGTAAAATACAATCTGAATAAAATTGTAATATATAAACAGAGCAGAAAATTGAACAGTGAGGAAAAAGAACACAAACATGAGAAGGAGACATTTTTAGGTAGTTGACAATCTTCTGTTTGGAGGATAAAACAACGCTGTGTCCAAGAGAAAATGTTTAAAATTCTGGTATCCCCTACATTTATGGAATAGCTAGTAAGGAACAAAAAAATACTAATTAGAATCATTTCCATAGTTAGGGCACTTGACGCTTCCAGATAAAGAACCTCAGAATTCTTTGAAATTAATGTCAATACAATTACATTTTGTTTTTTGCATTAGTCACTTGTATATAAACCAGCTTGAAATCTGGACTAGTATGTGCACAAAATAAAATTGATAACAGCTTAGAAACCAAAGGAAGAGAATGGAAGAGAGACCTCCACTGAGTTGTTGTTGATTTTGTTTAGTATTATACTGAAAATAAATAAAATTGATTTTTTTCAACATTTCTTGACACAGAGGAAAGAAATAGAAAAAGGCCTCAGAGCATCTATTGAGTATTGTTATGTAACTAATTAGTTTTGTACTACAACTACTATCATGTAGTTTATTGATATATATATGTATGTATATACATACATGCACACACACACACACGCACACACACACACACACACACATATATATAGTTTGGTAATTGGGCATAATTTGTCCTAAATTTTAAACTCAGACTTTTTTTTAAATAGTAAAATACCAATAGGTGGCCATAGGCAAAATTACAGTCAAAATTCAGAGTTTTCCTTCTTTCTTTCTTCCTTTATTTTCAGTCTTCTTCTTTTATTTAATAGAACAGGTGGACCAGGCAAGCTATAATCTGAAATAATGGTGCCATAGCAAGGCACCATATTTTCTGACTAAGGGTGTCATATTATACAAGTATACTGTATATCACCCAGTAGTTTCAAATAAAAACCCACCCTAGCTACTAAGAAAGTAATAAAGCTTTGATGGTTATAATGAATCCTTGAATCCTGAGTGAGTTACTGAATGGATACAGGCATTTCAATTACCTTTTTCTTCCAAGATGGTGCAGGGAGAACAGAGCATTCACTCACTAAATATGAATTACATTCTTAGCACCTATAAATTATTTTTCTATTTCAGAGTCAAAAGAACAGGTTTCCAAGCCAATATTATCAATATTATCAAAACTTTTACCTTTTTATTTAAAAAGGATTTAAACCTATTTTCTCATTTTAATTTAATACATATGTCACTAATTCTAGAGATAAAAAAGCAACTATTCCAAAAGAACATCATCAAAACAAGTACAAAATAAAGACAAGGTTATATTCAAAGAATGACCATGATAAAGTTTCTAGAGAAAACCACTTCATCATTCTCCTTGCTGATCACTGACTTCCCACCTTTAATAGGAATAAATTTCTGGTAATAATAAATGTGAGGATAATATTATCTGTTTCCCCCTGTTCCTCCATACTCTAAGTTATCAGGCTAAATACTTGTTTTTAATAATATTTTCTTATTATAAGAAGTGAGAGTAGCACAGGTAATATAATTATGCTGCATGGATATATAGGTTGATTCAAGTACTGTTTTAGCAATAAAAACCTAAGCTAAAATCTCTAACCAGGTTCTCTGATATTTGCATTCCATCTAGGAGCAAATCAAAATCTTAATTATTTATTTGCTCATTTTTTAATTTATTCACAAATGAACTACAGTCTATACCAAACCCTGGTATGGGTGTTGAGTCGTAATATAAAACATGTAGATATGCTAGTGGTCTTATGCAGTTTAAAATCTTGTTATAAACTCAGATATTGAAGAAATAATTAAATTTGTCATTAGAAATGTGAACATTATCCACAGGATATCACAAAAGAATATAATAGTATAAGATGCAATGGAGACAAAAATTACACTTTACTAGGTCAAATTCAGAATGTGGTAGAAAAAAGTTGATAATGGAGAAATTAGAGATACAATTAGAACACAGGACTAACAAATCTCAAAAAGACATTTTAGAAAAGAACTAGTGCAAGAGAAAGAGAAAGGGGGAAAATATGGATCAAGGTGCTGACCCTGAGGGCAAATGTGCTAGTGAACATGAATTCACATTTTAACTGAGATGCCTGAGGAGTGACTTACTGCCCAGAAAACTGGAAAATATTTGCATATGCAGAACTGAAGCACTGGAGAAGAAATACTGGACTGCAGACAGACTTGTGTAGTTACCATCAAGGAAATTGAAACGATTCATGAGAGTGGATGAATTCACTTAAAAGAGTGAACAGAATGGCATATTTTCTGAAATTGGCAAAATTCAATTTAAGGCAGATGTAGAGGAGGCTTCACAGGAGTTGAGGAAGGAACTTAAAAGCAACTAAGTCTCAGAAGTTCAGTAAATCTTATGTTCTGGGAAGAGAAGATCGATTGCTTTGTGTCAGATGCTAACAATAGGAAAATGAAATAGGGAGTGAGCTGTCTTCATTAGCCTTGGCATGTTATCAATGACATAATGCAAATATTGCCGGTATAGAAGGACATAACCTTGTAAAGTGAAGAGAGAAGTAGGGTCTCTGGATTACAGAGTAGGTTATCAGCAACCAGATTAACCTTTCATAATACACAAGAAATTAATCATTTCTTTGCTTTAGAAAGATAAGGCGGACCAGGAGGCGGCACAGGCCTTTAATCCCTGTGACTCAGGAGGCTGAGGCAGGAGAATCACAAGTTCCAAGTCATTCCCAGCAATTTATGGAGACTGTCTCAAAATAAAAAAATAAAAAGCGTTGGGGATGTGGCTCAGTAGTTAAATGCCCCTGGGTTCAATTCCTGGTACTAATAAATAAGTAAATAAATAAATAAATAAATAAGTAAAATATAAAGCAAAACATTTGTACATAAAATAGAAACTACTTTTTATCATCGTCTCCTCAAACTCATCCTAAACCATTGCTTTCTACTTAAAATACTTCTCTTACCTCTTTTTTTAATTAATTTGTTTGTTTATTTTTACAGACTGCATTTTGATTCATTGTACACAAATGGGGCACAAATTTTCTTTTCTATGGTTGTGCACGATGCAGATTCATACTATTTGTGTAATCATATATGTACATAGGGTAATGATGTCTGTCTCATTCCACCATCTTTCATACCCCCGCTCCCTCCCCCCTCTCATTTCTCTGACCTCTTTACATCCCTGTAAAGGAAGAAAGTCTTTACTATGTTAGGGCCTTTGAAAACTGCATGCTTCTTTTTGGAAAAACAAAAATTTTACACCTTTATCTCACCGATTCTATCCCCTAATTGATTTTAAATAGTTCTTTGTATTTAATGTGTCTTAATTATATGTCTACAGTTACATTCTAGTTCCCCACAGGAATGAAGTTCTAGTAGTGCTGGAGCTTGGTTTTCTTCATTGCTTCAGTCCAAGGATCTTGCACTTGGAGTTTCCTATTGTCTCTGAAAGAATGAATGAATAAACAAATAATATCTTGGGGGTGCTGATTAAATAGAATAGTTTCTTTTTAAAAATAAGACACAATTTGAGTATTTTCAGTACTTTTGGAAAGCAGTCAGAATTTGAGGACAGATTCAATATATAGTAGACAGAAAGGAAAAATCTACAGAATAAAAATCTTTGGAAGATTTAAAACACACTTTTCTCTACAGTAACCTAGACTTTCTACTTCATACAAGAGACTTATACTTGCTTTAAGATGATAATTTTTCAAGCCCTGTGGTAACAATTTCAAGACAACAATTGCAGTTTTGAAATATATATTCTTAGGAGGGGAAAGAACTCAAGAAAAACTGGTGCTTGGAAATGAGGTCAATAAGGAAGACAATTTCAGAAACCTTCACTTGCACTAATATACGTCATTCAGCATGAGGCAAATGGGACGAACACAATACCCCGGGAACTTCAGAGAAAATTATTTCTCCAATTTCCAAGAGCTAAAGGATATTGGTATATTTCTTTAGTGGATTTTGTGTAAATCTCACATCAGAATATTTCAACAGTCTCTTTATTATGCTATAACTAAACTGTATTTCCTAAAGACCACAAAATGACCCCCAAGCTTTCTTCTAGAAATATGCACGCGTGCACACACACACACACACACACACACACACACACACCACCTTTATGGTGGTTAAGTGTTATATCATAAATAGACTCAATGGAATGGAAGCCCTTAAGGCAAGCCTTTTTGTAAGATGGTAAAGCAAACAGACAATCAATGTTCATGCCTCAACAGTTGCAGATGTTTGCCTAATTCAGTCTTACACCTATTCACTTCCCAAAGCCAGAATTGGTCTTCTGAAGTATAAACTGACTCAAAACAGCAAATTTATTTCTACCCTCCACTGCCTAGAACACTTCATTGATTCCACAGATTGATTTACTATTCCCCAAGACTGGTCTTTCACTTTTTTTCTTTCACAATTTTATCCAACTTCCTCCCAGTGATGTATCTTATGTTCTAGGCATGATAAACTGCTTACATTGTTTGTTCTCAACCATCCACTTATACCTGTAGGACTTAGTATGTGGGAAGTGTAACATTATGCCCATTTTCCTGGCTAATTTAAGAAATATTATCAAAGTATACTGGAATCAAGGAAGGAAATAGTGTTGTCTACTTCTTAATCAAGAGTCAAACAATCTGAATTTGAGATCAGAATGCTTCCTCTTTTGCTCCCTGACATCAGGCAAATCTATAAGTCTTTTTCTAATTCGTTTTCTTCTAAAATGTCTTTCTACTCTTTCAAAATTAGGCTTAAATGTGCAAATTAATTATAATCATTTTAAAAGTATATAAAATATAGGGAGCTTTAGATGCATAAAAATTGAGGGGTATCATGTATATGTAGTAATGAATTCTTTCTAACAAGAGAATTACTGTAAAAAATTGCTAAGGGTTGCTTTAGCTACACCAGATTTCTTAAGAAATTTGAACAGCAGTGAGGATTCTGTCTTTAAAAATGTCTATCAACGCACTGCAAATTGTTCTATGTTAAAAGGAAGACGAAGAAAAATGAAACATACCTTAAAAAACTAATTCAGCAGAAGAGGCTTTGGTATGCATTTTAAATGGCAGACAGATCTTGCTGCAACTTCTTCAATATGTGTGTGTAGTATGTGTCTACTTAATCTCAATAAATAAAAAGGGCAAGTGATAAAACAAAGCAACCTGTGTGAAGAAAGACCATAGAAATATTTCCTTTCATTTGTGCTGGGATTTCTTAATATGGAAAAATAATTGGACCATAGAGATCAATTCAAATTATATACCATTTTACAGTAGACTTCTATACTTTCTTGATACCTCATATAAAATATTGTTGTTTTATATCCTAATATGTGTTTCATTTTACCAATATTTTATAACCTTCTTTTGGTTTATAATTTTCTCTTAAATTTCAGCTATCTTATCTTGGCTCATTTTCTTTCTATTTCAAAGATATTCCTTAATTTTTAAAAATTTTTTGAGAGAATTCGATTTGGTAAAATTTTCAATTTTATTTATATGAAATTTTCTTTACTCACCATTTTCTCTGAAAGAATAATTTTGCTGGTTACAGAATTCCACATTAAACAAGTATTGTCTATAATAAGGAAGAAATTATTTCATTTTTTTTTGGCTTCTGTTGTGGCTTTTGAAATATCATAGGAATAATAGTCTATTATTTCTGTCAAGTAATCAATCTACTTCCTATACCTATGAAGACAGTGTGTCTACTGTTTGTATTAGTTCTTTTATTCTTTTCCTAAATATTTTTTTCTTTCTCAGTTCCTTTTCTTTTTTTTATGTTCACTAATTCCAATTTGATATCTCTGGTGTATGACAGTAGAAATTCTCATAAGTAAAACAATTTTATTTCTTTGTTTCTTCTTAACACTCAGTTTTTAAATCTTGTCCTATTGCTTTTGAAAGGAAATTTAGATATGTGGTTAGTCACATGCAATGTACTTTAATTTTTAATTTTTTGACATAATTATAGATTCAAAAGAAGTTGCAAAAATTATGCGTGTGTGTGTGTGTATATATATATATATATATATATATATGTATATGCAGAGTAAGTTTCCATAAGCCTTCCATTCTGTTTACCTAATATTGTATTTTCTGTGATTGAAAAAGTTTCTTAATAATTTTGGTTTTATATTCTAATTTTATTTGTGTTATATTTAAATTTTTTATATTTAGACTTTTCAAATGTATTTTAACATCTTCTATCCACAAAACTCCTTTCTTATTTTCCATATTGAAATCTTTTGTTTCCAACTTATGAAAACTACATGCAAACACAGTCATTCTCTTTATTTTATAATAAAATGTAAACTTGATCTACTAACTTTTTTGAATTATTATTATTTTGGGGGAGTACTGAGTATTGAACTCAGGGGCACTCAACCACTAAGCCACATCCTCAGCTCTGTTTTGTGTTCTATTTAGGGCTCACTGAGTTGCTTAGTGCCTTTCTTTTGCTGAGGCTGACTTTGAACTCAAGATCCTCCTGCCTCAGCCTCCCAAGTCACTGGTATTGCAGGTGTGCACCACCATGCCAGCATTTTTTGAATTATTTTATTATGGGCCCAGTTTGCCATGTCTTGCTTTTATCTGTGATTTTTTCCCCTTATAAACTATATTTATGCTGTTTATATTATTGCACAGGGAATGCGTAGGTGGTGATTCCTTTATTTTTTTTGTATATTTGAAAATATGCTAATTTAATAATTCCTTAAATTAATTTTTTGGATAATTCTAGGTTAACAATTATTTCTCAGTAAAAGTTAGAAGATATGGTTTCCATTATCTTTTGTTATCTAATACAACTGAAGAGAAAATTCTTAGTGTTTGCTCTTTTTAAGTGAAATTTAAGGGAGTATTTCAATGTATAAAAGTTTAGCTTGTTTCCTTCCTTCTGTCCTTCCTCTCTCTTTTTTCTCAATCTATTTTATTCCTTTTTACATTTATCCTGCTTATTGTTCACAGTGTACATTTTTTTCATCATATAATCTTTCTTCAATTATGGAAAAGTCCCAACACTATTTCATCAAATATTTCTTCTTGGATTTTCTTTAAGTTCCCTAATTTGAACTCATCTGAAATTAAAGTTTTAATTTCAATATATTTGTGTTGGTCTGTTTTTCATCACTATGACCAAATTTAACAAGAACAAATTAGAGGGACAAAGTTTATTTCAGGTTCCTGGTTTTAGAGGTTCAGTCCATGGTTGACTGACTCCATAGTTCTGGGCCCAAAATGAGATGGTGAAAGGGCATGGTGGAGGAAAGCTACTTAGTTAATGACAGCCAGGGAATAGAGAAAGAGAAGGAGCTTGAGGACATGGAGTCAAGGATAACATAATCCCCAAAGGCATTTCCCCAGTGACCTAAATCCCCCAGTCACACCTTACCTGCCTACAGTTCCAGCAGATGGATCAATTCACTGATTAGGTTACAGCTCTCAAAATCTGATCATTTCACACCTGAATACTTTTGCATTGTCTCACACATGAGCTTCTGGGAGACACCCCAATTTCAAACCACAGCACTATTTTTAATGTCTCTTCACATTATTAAAATATTTTTCTTATTTTTCTAGGCTCTTCAAGTGGACTTCTATCTTCTAGTTTACTAATTCTCCTCTCTGTTGAGTTCACTTCAACATTTATTCTAGCTATTAGGTTTACTATTTTCATTAAATTGAACTGTAGTCTTTTAATGATTTTAAATTTATTTCTCATTCAGATACACAGTTTCATTAATTTTACATCACTAAATTGAGCTTATTTTATCCTTTGTGTTATAATTCTCTTGTTTAAAATGTACAGATGTTAAGTGCTATCATTTGAGGTGATTTGGTAAATACATACACTAAAATGCATATATACCTTGGTCATGAAAAATACATTTCCATTATTCAGAATGGTTCTAGAGAGTCAATCAATCCTCTGATTCTTGCCATTCAGTTTTGTGTGTTATAGAACATTGTACAAATGTATCCACAAAGACATGAATGAAGCCTATCATCTTTCTCTTAATGTTCTTGATATCAAATATTTTCTGAATGTAGCACAGATTTCTATCTGTAACTGAGAGTTTAATAATTAATATCACATATTATGAATATGTTTTAATCTATTTTCTAGTTCAAGTGCATTTCACATATTTAAAGATCTGGAATACTAGGTATTGTGGTTTGGGTGTGAGGTATCCCCCAAAAGATCACATGTGAGACAATGCAAGAGGTTTGGAGAAGAAATGATTGGGTTATAGTCTTAACCTAGTAAGAAAATGAATCCCTATTAGGGATTAATTGGTAACCAAAGTGGCAGGGTGTGGCTGGAGAGGTAGAAATTGGAGCATAGCTTTGGGGTATATATTTTTATCTGGCAAGTGGAATCTCTCTCTCTCTCTCTGTTTCCTTATCATCCTGTGAGCTGGTTCTCTCTGCTACACTCTTCCCCCATGATGTCTTGCCTCACCTGGAGACCCAGAGGAAGGAAACTGGCCTTCTGTGGACTAAGATCTCTGAAACCGTGAGCCCTCAAATAAACCTTTTCTCCTTTACAGTTGCTCTGGTTGGGTCCTTTCAGTCTCAGCACTGAAAAAGCTGACTAAAAGCTGACTGTGATATAATAATTGTGTATAAATCACTCACTTTTTCATGTATTTTGTCAATTTGCTTTGAACTACCTTTAAGATTTATTCTATAAGCAAATTTCATCAAAAAATAAAGAATTTGATTTCATTTGGAGATGATTTATTTACTCTCCACAGTAACAATTAGAGATGTCTCCCTTTCTTCTGTGAAGCAGATTTATTCACACTGCAAAATAATAAAGAAAATATTTTCAAAGGGAAAATGGGCAGATTTGCTAGTAGTCTCTGTACAACATCAACAGATCTTGTTCTCATGGGTTTTCTCCTGCAATACATCCTCACAGGCAACATCATATCATGCTATGAGCACTGGCACTCAGGTGCCCAGATATTACTTGGTCAGTACTATTGCTGTGAGTAATAAACTCTTCTTATGTCTCTGAACTCATATCTTCTCTTCGGTATTTAAGAAACTATAGAGAACTAACTAGTTAGATTGAAATTAGTGTAAAATCACAATTGAAATTAGTGTAAAATCCCAAACTCTTTACAGTTCTTTATAATTCAGCATTGGCTTTTTGAATAAAGCTGGTACAAACATTCTTGTACATGTATTTTGCTGGAAATAAGTTTTATTTCCTTAAGGCAAAATCTATTCAAGGCATTTCTGACCAAAGATTATGGATATGCTTAACTTCATGAAAAAACTGCCAAACAGTTTCAAGAGAGGTTATGTAACTTTATACCTTCATAAGCAAACTAAAAATGCTTATTTTGTTCCTTATACTAACCTACATTTGGTACTTTCAGTCTTCTTAATTTTAGCTAATTGAGTAGGCATGTAGTAGTATCATGTAGTTTTAAGAACTTTTATTTGAAACTGTTTAAAACTTTCAGAAAGGGTTCATAAATAGTACCAATCATGATTAGGCACATTTCATTACATAAATTTTAAATATGTTTACTTTTTAACATTTTATCTCAAATTACTTTTATTTTCTGCCACAAAGTTCTGAATTATTTAAGAATAAATTGGAGACACAATGCCCTAATTTTCCTTTCTATTTCTTTCAGTCAGAACACTTTTCTAAATTACCATATTAAAACATGAAAAATAAGAACATTTATTCAATTTTTCTTCCAAATCAGAGATTTATTCAAATTGTTCACTGCTCCAGTAATTCCTATATAGTTCCGAGATATAATCCAAGATTCCACATATTTAGTTGTAATGTTCTTCAGGTGCTTTCATTCTGAATTCATGTCTCAGTCTTTTCTTTCATAATCTTAATATTTGGGGGCAACAAAAGAAGGTATTTTGATATTATTTATGAGTTTCTGCTTGCCTGATTTTTTTATTTAAATTTCTTTGGTAGTTCTTTCCAGAACTACCAAAAAGTTATGTCTAGTTATTATCAATGAATCTTACCAATAAGACATATAATGTGGATCTGTTCTACTGCTTTTCTGACTAGGTTTCTAGCTAACAAAGTGAAACAGAAGCACTTTTTAAAAATTGAAGTTTTATCTCTTCTTGCAAAAGTAAACTTCTTTTTAGTGTGAAGACAATAAAAAAATTCAAAGAAAAAATTATATTTTACCATATAAAATTCAAAATTTTGTATCCCAACAATATAATACATAAAAAGGCAAATAGAAATGACAAACTGCTTCCAGATTAACATGTTTACAACCGTAATAAAGATTTTATTAAAATTGGTATTGAAAAGTAGATTGTGAAAGACAAATGATATATTGAATAGTTTGTATAAAAATTTTCAACTTTTTAACTAGTAAATGGAATTAAAATTACAAACAATCTATATAATGCACAATTTTACATAATTGAACAAAATAATAAATCTGTTAAAACAATTATTTATGGAGTATTTTCTATCAGCTGGACACAACATAAGATGAATTACATACTACAATTAATTCTATGCACCAACCATATGAAATTAAGTATATATTTCCTCATTTTTAAAGAAGAAAATATGTGGAGAATATTCTGTCTTTACAATTACTAATCTGATTAATTTCTCAGTGTAGCTATAACGACCATAATGAAACTTTTATAAGCAATTACTGTTTTTGCCTATCTAATTAGAAAATGAACACTTTTTAAATGTTATTGTAGTATGTTAGCTAGTGTAATAAAATAAGTACTGTCATTACCTGCTGGTGAATTTATACACTGATACACTTTTAGAAACAATTATCTGGTCCATATTAATAGCATTAGAAAAATAAAAACACTTTGTTATAATGTTTCTTCTTCCAGAAATGTATTCCAAGACAAACTATAATAAATTGAGCAAAGATTTATGCAAAGGTATATGCATTAAGGTACTATGTACAATAGCCAAAAAATTATAAAGACTAAACTAATAGGATGGGTATAAGTAAATAAATGATCATGTCTCAAAAATGATATATCATGTAAATGCCAAAAAACCTAATGAAATTTAATATATGCAAATTTACTCAATGAAATATGAAGTCAACATGAACTGCATTGTGCCCAGCTTTGCAGCATTCTGTTAGCAGGAATGGAAATAGTAGAAAGGGAATGGAAGGGGGAGGTATGACTAAGTGAATGCTCCATTTTGGATTCAATTTCCATATACATTAAGTGGAAGAATATTTCTCCAGAAGAAAATGTGATACTACTACAACAATCTGGTGTCTTAAAATATGATAACATTTTGCTAGATTTTGTTAAGTGTTTTATATTATGTTTATGGTTCATAACTATAGTTGTTACATTTTATTTTCACTTTTAGATATGTTAAAATGCACACAGATAAACATAAAAATAACCCAAATATTATCAGTAGTTATTACTGAGCATTAGCATTATGGATATTATTATATCCTTTACTGTACTATTTGTATTTCTTTTAAAATTTTACAATGACTATAAATTACTTTTACACTAAAAACAGAAGATAATTTTAAACACAATGTCCAGAAGGTTAAATAACCTTACCTAAATGTCTAGAAGGTTAAATAAAATAGTATATGCAAACAAACAATCTAACAAAGAACTTAACTATGTAACAGATACTCAAAAGGTAAATTTATTTTATCAGTTCTAAGACCAGTAAATGCATTTTTAAAATATTGATGTATGCATAGCTCTAAATGTAGCTGTTGGGTAGTAAAACCAAGAGTTTACATATTCCTTTGTAATTTTTACATCCTTGTCATCACATACCTCATATTCCAGGGAGAAAGCAAGGATGAAGAAACCATGCTTAAACCAGAGCAAGACATTATCCTACTATTTTATAATCGTTTAATGTTTCATACCCAGGGGTTGTCATGAGAAGCGAAACTCAGATATCATTCATTTCTCTAGGTTCTGAAATGGTACATGATCACAAGTCTCTACAGAGGAAATCAGAAAAGGATAGTAGGAAAGGGAAGAGTGAGACTGAAAAAGATTCACACTGGGATACAATGTGAAAAAGATTCTTCAGGCAATTACAGTATGCCCTTCTTCCTAAAAACAGCTCTGATTTCCTCTTTCTCTCTACTGTTGGTCCATGTTGAAACTGCACAGGAACTGTCTCTATAAGGGTTTGACTGAATGGGATAAGTTATACTTTACTAAGTTGATCAATACTGCAAATCCAGTGGTATCCAAGCAAAGCCTGTTTTATGTTGCTTGCTAAATGACAGGTGGTTTTTTTTTTTTTTAAAAAAGTGTATTATATTTATTTCTTACTTCTTGGTACTATGTTTGAGAGAAGCATGTGCTGCATTAAGAATGGATCTCGTAATATTATATCTGTGATTCCTCAGTCCTGTTCAACTCCTGGAAGTTTCTTTAGACACAGACCATTAAGAGAGGTAGCATTTACTTTCTCTCAACCTGACAGGGAGCTGGCGCAAACTGTTCTAGTTTTCTTACTGTGGTCATTTTAAGTTCATTTACAGCCAACCTGGCTTGAACATCTTCTCATTCTCCCTCCTAACCTGTGTCTTGTTCCAAAGGTTCTTCCTAGGTTTCCCAAAGCTGTTTACTAAAAGGATGGTAGTCTGTCCTTGTCTACTTTCAAAGGGGGAATTTTTCAAAATCTTCAGAAAATAATCTACAAAAATAAGAAAAACTACCCCCCACCCTACCTCCCAACCCACACTTATGATGACTACTTACAAATACCTGTTGATGTTGTGCCGTGATGACTCATGCTGTACTTTTTGTTTCATTTGATGAATTTACTATTATAAAAGGCATTTAGTATGTAAATATAAATGTAAAATATAAAATACTGTTCCTAATTTTTTTTGTCTTTCATTTACACTTTTTAGCTATTTTAATCATATTTTTACACTGTTTTACTCATTTTCTATTATATTGAATGTACTTCTCTTGGTTTTTTATTTTGTTTATTTTTATGGTTCTATAGTATTTTTTAAATTTTAACTTATGCACAGAAACATAAAAATTTTATATATTAATGGAGTACAATGTGAAGTTTGCATGTATGCACTGTGTAATGTTTATTATTTAACATTTATTATTAACATTTATTATTTCTTTATGGAAAAAAACATTCAGAAATCCTTTCTTTTACCTTTTGGAAATGCACAGTATATAAACATTATCTATAGCCAACTTACTGTACAATAGTACACCAGAACTTACATCAAGTGTAACTTAGTACCCTTTATTCATCCTCTCCACATTCATCCCCCAACTCACTCTCCTCAGACTCTACGAATCACCGTTCTACTCTCAGCTTCTATGAGATAAACATTTTTAGATTTCACATAAAAGTGAGATCATGCCTAAACATGTTTCTGTGCCTTGCATATTTCACTTGATATAATACTCTCCAATTTCATCCATATTGTTCCAAATGACAAAATTTCATTATTTTATATAGTTGAATACTGTTCCATTGTATTTCATTTCCTTTGAACATATATCTAATAGTAGGATTACTGAATGTAGTGTTAGTTCTATATTTTTGGGGAGAGTACCAGGGATTGAACTCAGGGGCACTCAACCACTGAACCATATCCCCATACCAATTTCATATTTTATTTAGAGACAGGGTCTTACTGAGTTGTTTAGTGCCTCACTTTTGCTGAGGCTGGCTTTGAACTCAAGATCTTCCTGGTTCAGCTTCCCCAGCCACTGGGATTACAGGTGTGCTCCATCACACCTGGTTAATTCTATTTTTCAATTGCTGAGAAACCTCTGTACTGTATATAGCAATACTAATTTTCATTCCAACAGTGAGCAAAGGTTCCTTTTACTCATCATCTTTACTAGCAATTGTTATATCTTTTTGATAATAGACATTCTTATTGGAGTGAGATATTTCATAATGATTTTGATTTACATTTCAATTATTACTTGTTTAACTTTTAGACATGGGGTCTGGCTGTGTTTGCCCATGTTGCTAATGAACTCCTGGACTTAAGTGATCTTTCCACCTCATACTCCTGAGTAGATGAAACTACAAGTGCAAGTCACCATGCTTGGCTTCCAATCTTTACATTTTGTTGAACTCTTTCAATAAGCCCCTTTCATCCAAGAGTGAGGAATAGAAGAAAGAAAAGAACAAAGTAGATAATAACCCATTTTACCTTGCAAATAATATTAAAGCCAAACCATATATACATCTTCCTATTCAAAATGAGAGCTTCATGTTCAACCATTGCTCCTCTGTAAGTTATTAGAAAACCAGCAGGGTAAGATTATTCCATTTAAAGCATGGAGATTTCTTCATGAAATAATTTATTATATAAATCACTTATCAGGTTCTTTATGAAACATCATCTATTTATGACATATGCTGAGTAATAACTATGAAACTAACATCTCTCTAACAGACAGTAAGATCCTATGACTACTTCTGAATGGCTTTCAAATTTTAGTCTCACTGCAATTCAGTGTTGCTTTATTTTCTGCTTCTCATAATGTTGAAAGTGACTTGTAAGTAAACCTATTTAGGCTTGTAGGCTTGGTGAACTCAAGGAAACCTCTTGTACACTCCTAGTTTTAAGTATCACTATTAAAAAAAAGACAGGATTAGCTAAATAAGGGAAGCTACATACTGCAAAATCTTGTTTAGGGATTTCCCTTTGGTTGTAAACCATCACTGTATGCTAGCAGAGTATAGAAAAGGTTTAAGGCTGCTAGTGGAGAGATGGTAGGAACAAGTCTAAAGGGTCTAGTGATTGCATGGTTACCCAGGAGATAACATTTATGTAGGGTACTGGGGAGAGGATAAAGAGTACAATATATAGTATGAAAACCGATCACTTCTCTGACTTTTAATAACAATCCTGTAATCAAAAAAGAAGTACATGCATGCACTCACAAATGCTGTCTAGTCAAGAGTTGGAGAAGAGCTGATGTTCCAATCCAGACTGAAGAGACTGAAGAGGGTATTCAAATGGGAGAGTGGCAGTTTCAATTGCTGGGAACCCTAAGGGGAAGCCATCCTCCACAATATGAATTAGATCCCATGGGATGAAGAGAACAACTTCTGTGTGGATAGGCCATCTGCACTACACTGATCTTGCCAAAAAACACACAAATCTGCAATTGACGTTGCAAAAAGACACTAGGACCTGAATCCTTCCATAGTTGTCTAGGCCATCTTGGATGAGGCAGCTTCCAGGCCAGTCTGAGAGCCAAAGCAAACAAAGCAAGTGGATCTCAATCATTCACTGCTAAATTGCTAAGTGTCCTCCAATTGCATTGCTTCCAAGTGACTTCACAGAAGAGAAAAAGATCAGAGATAGGCATACTCTGCATACTGATACCTACTTTGATCTCTTCTTTCCAAGGTTTTTACATGCCTTAGAATAAATATTAACTTTGTATTGCCAAAATGATAAAGTAGGACAAATTTAGAGACTTAAAAAACGCACATGTATTGTTTTATAGTTCTAAAAATCATAAGTATGAAATGAGTTCTTTGGGTAAATTAAAAGTATCAGCAGATCTATGCTTCTTCTGGAGGCCTTAGGGAAATGAATTTTCTTGCACTCAGTGCCGGCCACTGAACTCTGAGTCCTCTAACAGTCACTTATCATACTAGGACACTATGTAAAAAGTGAACATTGGATTAAATATTTAGGATTGCATTCAGTTCCACTCAGCAAGTATTCAATAACAGAGTGATAATGGGCGATACACCAGAATAAAGTTACAAGCGACTGACAAAGAGAACTCCTCCCCCTCCTTCCGAAGTTCAAGTCCCACCATGCTCCTATCTCGGTTTCCAGAACAAATTATGTCTCATTCACATTTCTCTGCCTTTGCCCTGAGCTATTCTCTCACCCAGAATGCCTCTCTCCTCTTTTCTCTGTCTATTAAATTCTAACTCATATTTCTTTTCTCAGCTCAAAGGCACTCTCTGGGAAATTTACCTCCATCCTCTGCAAGTGACATTAATCACTCCCAGCCCAGAACTCATGTAGAGCTTTAAGTGGTACCACATTTTAGTCATCTATGTGCCCTCTACAGCCATTCATGTATGTTACTAGTCCTAATTAATAAATGTGAGTTAAACCAAATTGGATTATTTCATAACAATACCTAAATGAGCTATGTCATTTAGTAAAAAAGAGTTTTCCACACAAGATAAAAAAGAGAGCAACCAAATTCCTCTATCCTCAGAAAAAGACTATTAAAAATTCATGTGTATATGAATCAGCTCAACAGTTTGTATAAGCATATTTCAGATTTTCATCATCAGAGAATATAGATCAAGATGACTGAGGTGAGTCCCGTGGGCTTTCATTTTAATAGGAATCAGGAGACATAGTGATCTGGGTGAAGGGTGGTGTTTCTAGATTACACCTTCCAATACCCATATACCTGCATAGATTCATTCCCCCTTTGAGAGGTAAATAAGGTCTTCTCTTGGCTGATCATTTGCCTCATTAATGAAACCCACCATGGGACTCTGGTGGGCATAGTAGATGGGTTGACAGAAACCAAACTTTAAGCCTTTAATGTCATCTGAAAGGTTTTCTGTAACCTAACAAACATCCAAGTCAGTCTCTTAACTATCTTTCTTTGCACAGCATTCTTCAGGTTAAATGTAATTGATTTCTAGATTCTGTAATTTCTCAAGAAGAAAGAGAAAACAAAATGAAAACTAAAATGCACATCTACTTTAAGTTCCCTGTTATAACTAATTCACAATAAATTACAAATATGGCTCTTAATGACTCCATATCTCCTGTCCTTGGATCAACAAGATTTCAATCTACTCAATTATTTTCAGCTCTTGGAACTATGATGTGAATATATTCATGAAATAAAAGAAAAATGCAATAGGATTTTAACACAAAATATGTTTACAGATGATGTTATTTTAAAAATTTTTAAACATAATACACATTCCATTAATACATTTTATAGCACTAAGTAAACAATATGTTGTATTCACACACACACACACATACACACATACACCATGTGTCATAAGCTCACTTTGCTTTTAAATTACACTTTGGCTTATTAGTGAGGGTTAAATCATAGTTCTTCATGGTTCCCTTGGATCTTCCCTTGAATATGGTGTCTTCTTCCATAATTGGCTCACAATTCAATATACCTAGAATAAAAATATATACTTAATTTTGCTACAGGTGTGTCATCAATCATCTTTCTCTTCCCAAATGAGTACTTTTATTAACAAAATAGTATACATTAGGTTACAGAAAAATGACACATTTACTACTAAGATGATTTTTAAAGATGCATTAGCACAAACACTTATATCCTCCTTCATGCCTTAGCAGTTTGTTCAACAGAATTGCTTCCTGTAAGTTATATGGCTTGATGGCCACTTGGTATAAACATAAAATAATTATGTCTCAATTTAACTCTGTTTAGTCTTCTAGTGTGGACCAGCAAATACTGGGTGCTGGAGGTGCACTGATTTATGAATGATTGGCATTCAGCAAAGAACCTGGAGCCCACCTAAGCCTAAACCCTGCCTCCAGGAATTCTGCATACAGGATGACCTCCCTCACTCCATCAGTCCAGAGGGGAGAGCATCACAATCCAGATGACCCTGCTTAAAACTGCTGAGAAGAGAACCTAAATCTTTTGAACAATGGAGAGAATTCTTTAATTTTTCATTAAGATCTTTTTCTTTTTTATTCTTTTTCTCTGTTTAATTGTGACCTTAATGGTATATGAATATTTATATATAGATATTATTTTCTCACTTCTAGCATTTTTAAGCTAGTTATTTTTCACAGATTAGTTTTTTTGTAAACTGGGGTACTTGATTAGTATATTTTAGTTTTGTTTTGTATTCCTTTATTTTTGTTTTTAATTTTTAAAATTCTTACTTTATATATATTTTTTCTCCTACCTGTTTCCCTTGATTCTCTTTTATTCTGCTAACAGTCAATCTCTACTATTATTTCACTCTTCCTTTAATTTTTTACTTCTTTTCTCCTCCTCTCATAATCATCATATCCTATATCACTTCTGTTCTTTCTCTGTCCACCACTTAAAATTATAAACCATTTTGCAAACTTGCTGTTTTTACTGTAGGCAATAACTGATCATATCATTTCTGTTTATTATGATAATGCATATTATAGATATAATAGTAGGAACTATTTGGTTCAATGCTGTATGTTTCCTTTGGTTGTTGTTATTATTTCCTCTGCTCCCCCATCAAACAGTGACTTACTGGAAGCTTTCATATAAGTCCACAGGTTAGAATTCATACTGTTAGATGGGTAGACATGCAAACAACATGAAAAAGCAAGGGAATGAATTGCCCCAAGCAAACCACAGTACTCCAATAGAAGAACTTGTAAACACCACAGTGATAGAAGTATCAGAGGAAGAATTAGAGTGTACATAATTAAACTGATCTGCAAAGTAAAGGATGGTACAAGAAATGAAATTAGAAAATACAGGAGGTGAAAGATCACTTCAATAAAGAGGCAGAGATTCTGAAAAAAACAAAAGAATAAACCAAATTAAAAATACAATGCAAAGTATCATGAACAGACTAGACCACTTGGAAGACAGAACCTCAGTCAATTAACATAAAATATATAATCTCGAAAAGAGTTGACCATGGAGAGATGTTAAAAAACCAGGAACAGAACTTCCAAGAACAATGGAATAACATGAAAAGACCCAGTTTAAGATTTATCAGGATAGATGAAGGAGCAGAGATTGATACCAAAGGAATGCACAATGTTTTTGTGAAATAATATCAGAAAATTTCCAAAACCTAAAGGATAAAATGGAAAATCAAGCTTATAGGACGCTACATGTACAAAATTACAGTAGGTTCAAACCAAGGCACATTATGTAATGAGAATGACTAACATACAGAATAAGGATAGAATTTTAAAGACTGCAAGAGAAAAATTTCAGATTGCATATAGGAGAAAACCAGTTGGGATATCAGCTAATTTCTCAAGCCATACCCTCAAAGCTAAGAGGTCCTAGAATATCATACACCAAACTCTGAAAGAAAATGGATGACAACCAAGAACACTGTATCCAGCAAAATTAAGTTTCAGATTTGATGATGAACATATGTTGAAAGAACTTGCAACTATAAAGTCTGCACTACAGAACATTCTCAACAAAATAGTCCATGAAGATGAAATGAAAAAAAAAAAAATTGAAAACCACCAAAGGGAGGAACTGCACTAAAGGAATAGTCAATCAAAGGAGAAACTAATTCAAATTAAAAACTAGAAATAAAACCCAAATAACTGGAAATATAAATCATATCTCAATAATAACCTTGAACTTCAATTGCCTAAACTCATGAATCAAAAGACATAGACAGGCAGGTTGAGTTAAAAACAAGACCCATCTCATAGGCAAAGACATCTACAGACTGAAGATGAAAGGATGGGAAAAAACATATCACTTACATGGGTCACATAAAAAGCAGGGGTTTCTATCCTCATATCAGTTAGAGTGGACTTCAGGCCAAAGGTAATCAGAATGGACAAAGAAGGACATTTCATACAGCCTTAACAAAAGTATAAATCAACAAGACATAAGAATTGTAAATATTTATGCCCCAAACAATGGAGAATCTATGTACATCAAACAAACCTTTCTCAATTTTCAAGAATTAAATAAACTACCACACAATAATACTGGGTAACTTCAACATGTCTCTGTCACCCCTGGAGAGATTCTCCAAACAAAAACTAAATAAAGAAGTTATACAAATAAAAAATACAATCGATAATTTAGACTTAACAGAAATATATAGAATACTTCATCTATCAACGACTGAATGCACTTTCTTCTCAAGAGCCCACAGTTCCTTCTCTAATATAGACTGTGTTATGCAAGTTATCACATATGTTGGCATATAATTGTAATATTACCTTAATATATTTTTAGTATCTTTGTGTTTATTTTGATAGTTTCCTTTCCATTGATATTAGTTTTTGAGTTCTTGTTTATTCTTGATTAGACTTGTTTGACATTATCAAATTTTGTTGTATTATTTCTTCTATATTTCATAAATTTCTGCTCCTACTCTGATTTTTTCCTTCCTACTACATAATTTGAAAATAATTTGTTATTTTATCTTCTTTCAGACACAAGAACTTTAAATTATAAATGTGCATCTGAGCACTGTTTCATCCCAGAGATCCTGATATTTTAAGCTTTTATTATTATTTAGTTCAAAGCACTTTTTATTTTTTGTGTTTTCTTTCTGGACCTCTGAGATATTTATAAGTGTGCCAATTAATTTTGAAACAGTTAACATCTGTGGGTGAAGTTCTATATATCTTAAGGTGATTGATTTCTAATGCAATAAATCATGCAGAAAACACAGTCTACATGACTTCAAACTTAAAAAAAGTAATAGAAATGCTTTTTGTATTACATACATACATGTAATACATACATATGAAAATTGACCAAATTGCATACTTCAAATATGTGCATCTTAATGTACATCAATTTTACCTCAATAAAGTCATGGGAAAAAAAAGAGTATATTACACTAATATTACACTATGTGAAAATTATAACAGCACAAAACAAAATGGACAGGAAGAGCTAATACATTGCTTTAAGATAAACAAAGTACTAACATAACTATTGAAAATTAGTCCTTAGTCCCACCTTTACTTGTTACAGAAAAAAATAAATAAGTTAAATTTAAATTATGCAGAGTACATACTAAAGATCAGAGTATTAAGCAATGAAACAACATATACACACTCACACACACAAAACAAGATAAATCAATGAAACCAAAAACAGTCTGAGTTTAATTAATATGTTAAACATCTAGAATGATTAAACAGGAAAAAACAGTATACATAAATTACCAAATCAGGGATGAGAAAGGTACCATCACTGAAGACTTGAAGATATTAAAATAACAAGAAGGGGATATTATGAACAATTTACACCAATAAATTCAACAATTTAAATATAATTGACAAACTCTTTAGAGAGTTACAGAAGATCATTATGAAGATAGAAGTAACTTTGATAGTTTTAAATATACTACATAAATTGAAAGTATAATTTTAAATTCTGTACAAAGAAAACATTAGTGAGAAAAACTGAAGATATGAAAAGGTGGGGTGATACAACACACTCATGGATCAGAGGAGGGAACATTTGTTCTCTCAAATGACTTCAAGATTCTTAGCAGTATCTGTTGAGCACTCAGGGGGGTTTTATTGTAGAGACTGACAAACTGTTTCTCATGAAATACATATGGACAAACAAATAGTTTAAAATAGCCAAACATTTTTTTCAAAAGAACAAAATTATTGGACCTACTCTTTCTGACTTCAAGGACCATTATGAAGTTTTGGAATTAAAGCAATGTGGTTTAAATGTCCAGATAGAGCAGGGAAACATAATAAAGATTCAGTAAATATATCCACAAATATGTAGTTTCAATTAATATTTTTAAAAGTAGCAAAGTTTATTCTAAGAGTAAAAAATTCTTTTTTATGATAAACCAGGCAATTAATATGTTAGACATTTCCAATCATACAGTGCTTACAACTACTCAAATGTGGTCGTGTAGCAAATATGCAGAGCTACAGAATACTTGTATGAATGAGAGGGAAAAAGTCCCAACTAAATTTTATTTACAAAAAATGGTGACAAGATAGATTTGGCTTGCAGGATATAGTTTGTCAACCTCTAAGTAGTTTGGCAGAGAATAAAGTATCTTCTCATTTAATGGTGATAGAAGAATTGGATAGTCACATGCAAAAATCTAAAACTTAATCCATGATCCACTTTATATTCAAAAGCATCTCAAAATTGATTTGAAACTTACATGTAAAACTATAATCTATAAAACTTCCAAAAGAAAATATAGGAGAAAATATTTTGAGCATGAATTATGTAAAGATATTTTTAGATAAGAGTCTAAAATTTATAGCCATAAGAGAAAACATATTGAAATTAGACTTCACAAGATTTAAGAAATTCTGCTTTTAAAAAGACCTTTGTAAAAGAATGAAAGTCAAACATAGACTGGAAGAAACTCATTGTGAATCATCGATAGAGTAAAATATTACATGGAGAATAAAGAATTCTCAAATATCCATAATAAGAAAATATCCTCCCAATTATTTTAAAAAAAGATCAAATATTTTATTATAAATAGATAAATACCACTGCAGAAAATAAGCAAATAAGCATTGAATGATGCACAATATCATCAGTTATTAGAGAAATGCAAGTTAACACAATTGGATAGTATGGCCCATATTAACTTATCTAAAATAAAGACACTTTATCAAAAGTATTTGAGCATTTGAGAATGATGTGAACTCTTATACACCACCAATATAAATGTAAAATAATAAAATCAGTTGGGAAATTATTTGGGAGTTTCTTAAAATTTTAAATACGTACCCCAAGAAATGAAGTGTGCAACATCTTGGTTGAATCTGTAGACAAACTAGATGGCCTGTGACTGGGGAAAGGTGGTAGAAAGATGAAGAAAGCAAATGTAAGGGGTCTCAGAGCAAATCTGGGAACTCTAGGTATGTTCTTTGTCTTTATTATGGTGATAGATTTGCTCATGAATGATATGCCAAAACTCAACTATGTATTCACAGTAAACCAGTTCAGTCTATTATATGTCATTTATGCCTCAATAGAGTTGTTAATTTTTTAAATCTATTAAAACTTTCCGACTACATTTCTATCACACTTTAGCTTGGTATAATATCAAGAAGAATGTCAAAGATGAACCATTTTGTTTTATTCATGTTACATTAATTTGTACAATGGGAAACATTCTTGCTTTAATAAATTTTCCTCTAGCATATGAGAGCTCACAATGATAATTTCAGTTTAACTTGGGGAATATTCATTTAAACAGACTTTCAAATGATTCTGCCTTCTCTCAGACAATTAAAAAAAAACTTTATTGGGCTGGGGAGATAGCTCAGCTGGTAGAGTGCTTTTTTGCCTTGCAAGCACCAGGCCCTGAGTTTGATCCCCAGTACTAAAAAAAAAAAAAAAAAAAAAAAAAAAAAAAAAAAACTTTATTAAGTAATAATAATTATGCTTTTTTGGGGGGCAGAGTGATTCTTATTTATTGTGTTTAAAAATTACATACACAGGAAATTCTTAAAAAGTTAAGATGTATCCTAGGTGGTGGGTACATGTATTTTTTATTTTGTTAGTAAATATGTTTTTCATATTTGCATATTTCACAACTTTAGAATTTTAAAAAATTGAAATTTCCTAGGTGTATGTAAAGTAGAAATTAATGCTTCCTTTTTAATTAATTCACCTGATCTTACTCTTATTCCCCAGGTGAAACCATTGTTAACAAACCTTTTTCTAAACCAATACCAGTGGTTGTATAGTACACAAGTGTGCACAAGGATACAAATATTACAATATATCCTATGTAAGAAAAAAAAAATTAAAATTATATGATATGTATAACCTATCAAAATATAATACTCTAATTAAATAATCACATTAAATATACTAAAGTTTTATAACTCAGATACCATTCTATCTTACTTCATATAGAACCACAATCAATGACTTCTTATATCATAAAATAAATTTCTATAATTGACCCAACTTCTCTTTTTTAGACAGAAAATTTTATTGTTCCCAATTGTTTAGCTATTATAATTAATCCTTCAATGGAAAAATGTGTACATTTAATTTTATATTAAGTATTTGTCATGTAAAACAATGCTAATAGTTCTTTCTGTGATGACAGAAATATCTGACATTTGTGCTACTCAATATAGTAGCCACTAGCTACATATGGTTATTGAAACTTTTGAAATTTGGTTAGTGTGACTAAATAACTGAATTTTTAATTTTATGTTCATTCACATGCACTTCCTTAATCTAAACAAATGTAATAAAACTTGGTATCAAGTGCTTTGACCATATGTTAAGTACTCATCTTTTTTTTCTTGCATAGCCTAATTTGATTTTTAACTTTTTTTACTTTGTTGGTTCTTCTTGGTCATACATGACAGTAAAATCCATTTTGATAAAGTTATACAAGCATGGAATACATTATTCTAATTAAGACCCCATTCTTGTGGGTGGGCACAATGATGGGATTCACTTAAGTATTTTCATATGTATACATAGAGGAATTAGGTTAGATTTATTCTCCTGTTTTTCCTATTCTTATGCTTTTTCCCTACCGTTCACCCCTTTGTCTAATCTACTGAACTTCTATTCTTCCCCTCCTCTCACTTTATTGTGGTTTAGCTTCTACATATCAGAGAAAACTTTAGACCTTTTGTTTTTAGGATTGGTCTATTTCACTTAGTGTAATATTCTCAAGATTCATCCATTTGCTAGCAAATATCATAAAGTCATTCTTCTTTATGGCAGAGTAATATTCCACCGTGTAAATATACTACAATTTATTTATCCATTTAACTATTGTTAGGCATCTAGGCTGGTTCCATAGCTTAGCTATTTTGAATTATGCTGCTATAAACATTGATGTCACTGTGTCACTGTAGTATGCTGATTTTAAGTCCTTTGGGTATACACTGAGGAGTGGGATAGCTGGGTCATAAGGTGGTTCCATTCCTAATTTTGGGGGGAACCTCCATACTGACTTCCAGAGCAGTTGCATCAATTTGCATTCCCACCAACAATGTATGAGCATTCCCTTTTCCCCACATCCTCACCAACATTTATTGTTACTTGTATTCTTCATGTGTCATAATTGTCATGCCTGAAGTGAGATGCAATATCAGTGTAGTTTTAAATCACATCTCTTTAATTAATAGAGATGTTAAACATTTTTTCATATATTTGTTGATCATTCAAATTTCTTATTTTGAGAAGGGTCTCTACACTTCCTTTGTCCATTTATTGTTTGGGTTATTTAGGTTTTCTTTTTTTTTTTTTTTTTTTTTTTTTTTGGTATTAAGCTTTGTGAGTTCTTTGTATATACTAGAAATTAACGCTCTGCTTGGGGTGCAGGGGACAAAGATTTTCTCCCATCCCATAGGTTCTGTCTTCATAGCAGAATCAATATTGTCAAAATGGCCATATTGCCAAAACCACTATACAAATTCAATGCGATTCCCATCAAAATTCTGATGATGTTCTTCATTTTTCTATTTGTATGAAGCATTGAAATTCCTTTGAAAAATAAAAGATATCCTGAATAGCTAAAGCAATTCTTAGTGAGAAAAGTGAAGCAGGGGGCAACACAGTACCAGAACTTAAATTATACTATAGAATGATAGTAACAAAAACAGCATGGTATTGGCACAGAAATAGGTAAGAAGACCAAAGGAACAGAAGAGAAGACATGGAGACAAACTCACATAAATATAGTTATCTCATACTAAACAAAGGTGTCGTAAACATGCATTGGAGAAAAGATAGCCTCTTCAACAAATGATGCTGTGAAAACTGGAAATCCATATGTAATAGAACGAAAGTTAACCCGTATCTGTCACCTTGCACAAAATTCAACTCAGAGTAGATCAAGAATCTCCAGGCATTAGACCAGAAACCCTGCACCTACTAGAAGAAAAGGTAGGCCCCACACTTCAATATATTGACACAGGGATTGACTTCCTCAACAAGGCTCCTGATTATGCTATTTTAAAGCAATCTTGGTCAATCCAACTCTAAGCGCAAGGACTGAAATAAACGTGATCATGTAATTAAATGGAATATATACCTGGGCCTCTCTTATTAGTTCTTTAATTTTTGTACCAATGTGTGCTACAAAATGTATGCTTTTTTTTTTTTTAGGTATTTCTCAAAAGAGAAAAAGAATATTTTAAACCTCAAAATGTAACTGTTGAAAAGAGATTTGTCAAGGATATATAACATAAAATTGTCACAATACAAATGATACTTTGTGTTATTTCACAAAATGACATTTAAAAAATTGAAAATGCACTTATGTGTGACCTAGTAATCACACTGTTGAAAATTTATCCCACATTGTTAGAACCTTCTATTTACATAAACACTTGTACAGAAACAAATAAAGCAGTTTTATTTGCATTAGCATAATATTGTAAGCAATTAGTACTGGGAACGATCATGTTCTTCAGTGGATGAATGGGTGGTTTATAGTATCCACACAATGGAATACTATTCAGGAATATAAAGGAATGAGCTGCTGATAAATACTATAGCTTTAGTGAGCATTATGATTAGTGAAAAACAGTGTTACAAGGTTTCCTACAACATGATTTTATTTATGTGACAGACTTGAATAAAAAAAAATGTAGAGTGGAAGACAGAGATAGAGACTGGGTGATTCAATGTACGCAAATATGAAGAGACACCTCAAGAAAATTGTTTTGTGGTGGAAACTAGTTCTGTGTTTTGATTGTGAGGATGGTTTCACTTCTATGTGTACTGAAACTGCACAAAACTGCATACACACAAATGGATTAACAGGAATATTTTAAAAGGTAAAACTGAATAAGGTCCATTGTTCAGTTAACAGCAATGTATCAGAGTTAATTTCTCTGTTTTTATGTTGTGCTACAGTTACATAAAGTATCACCATTGGAAGAAAGGAGTAGAGAACATGAGACTATGTACCAGTTTTGAAAATTTCTGTAAATCTGTAACTAGTCTAAATTTGTAAAGAACGAGAAAGTTGACATATTAATTTCAGACTTTCTGAGTTTTGTGTCCTATTTTTAAACATTTTAAACATAGTAGGTGAAACTGAACAAGTGTAATATTCTTTGCCGATGCTTTTTTTTTATTTTTATTTATATGTATTTCTGGTATGAAGTCAATGATCACTGCTACATCTGGAGACACTAAATTGTTCCCCAGGAATAATGTTCCCAGTCCAGTAAATATCACTTAGATTATGTCTACTAGTTGCGAAATTGCCATTTAAATTCCAGCCTCTCTGGTTTGCTTACTATCTTTCAATGCTCAGCTTGAGGGCAACTTTTCATATAACATTTTTCTTACCCTCACCAGAATGCCTCCTCAAAGTCCACAGAAAACCCATCCCCACTGGCTATGTAAAAAGTACCTCTTCTTTGTTTCATGGCTCTACAAAACCTTGCACATTCTTCATTCATTATTATCTAAAGTTATTTGTTAGACATCTCTTGCAAACTACACAGTGCATTATTTTGTTTCACATATTTGTTAACTTAATTGATTTTCCTTTTTTTTCCTTTTTGAAAAATTTAATTTGTCATACATAAGGTTTTAATATATAGTCGGTGTGCATTGTAACAGTTTGTACTGAATGTCAGTCAAGTTTGTCTAAATAAAATTTTCCTGAGGTTTGGTTGGGCTGTTTTCGAATCTCTTTTCTTTAGCAAACTGTCACCCAAGCTAAGAGCTTTTGAGTTATCTCAGATCCTTCATCTCCACTACACGATTTCCACATTCGTATTTTTGGTTCTCTTTCTTAAAATCCCAAAAATGTTTGGTCCTCTTGTGTTTGTTCAGCGACTTCAGTTCTTTGTTGTCCTTTGCTCTATCAATTCTATGGTCTGTCTTTTGTCTTAGCCTCTCTCATCCATCATTTATGCCATCTTTCTAATACATAAAGAAAACAGTTGGGTCACTGGCTCTATGTTCTTTAGCTTTCCCATTCCACACTATGCTTCTTTGGTTCTGAATTCTCACGGTGGCTTTTATTCTGCACCAACAAACTAATTAAGGTGAAGCCCCTCATCAGAATGAGAACCCCAGTGAGGCTTTCCTGGATGTCATAACAGAAAACCAGCTTTTCTACCTGTATGTTTAGAATCTAAAGCATATGGGTAACTTTCTCATCAAAAGTGCAGAATGCCATCACTCCAGGCACTAGTCAGACCATTTGCAACTAAATTGAATGATCCAGCACTTGCCAAAAGCTTAGCTGAGAATGTAATAGCTGAGAAAGAGGGGCATGTTCGGTAAACTCCATCCCTGAATTAAGTTAAATCGCACATGCAATGTACTTGGTGTGTGTTAATTTGGCTTCTTGATAGAGACACCATCACTGAATTACGATTTGCTGTTACAGCTGTAGCTTTTTAAAAAATAGGTTATATTCCTAGAGGTAAGATATTAATTTATAAAAATAGTTGCTTATCATTCAAAAATTGTAGCGAGAGAAGGCATGGATTACTGAATTTACATTATGGTAATAAGGTCAGTTCAGCTTTAGTATTGCCCTGGAAAAAAAGTATTGTAAGACAAACTTGTTTTAACCCACAGTTTATTTTGGGTATTATATTGATTAATATGATAACCTATTTTAGAACAAACTTTTGTCATTTCTTAATGATGAAAAGAAACATAGCTGCAATTCTGTCTCCTAAGTGATTTATTGATTCAAGTACTCTGGATGTGTGTTTTAAGTTTTTTGCTTGATAATATTTTAATGATTTGAAAGAATTGGGTCCTTCATTTTAGTTTTTTGAAGACTAGGTGTCAAAAATTTTAAGAAAAACAGAACACCTGTAAAATCAATGTTTGGCTGTCCTCCTATCAGAAACTCAAAACTTCCAAAACTAAAACCCTTATTTTAATTTTATGTTCTCTTGATTTCCTGATCTACTAGTTATGATTAATAACTTCAGAATGTTTTAAGAAGCTGGGACAATCCTTCTGACTCTCAATATCTAAGCAAGCATCCTCCTTTCCTATTAGCTCTATATAATGTCTTGCGCACATGTGCCTCTCAGTTTTCATGTCCACCACTGTGTCCAGGTTTAATTATTTGTGAATTAACACGAACTTCTATACCTTCAGACATGTACCTTCCTGAGTTTATTCTGTGACAATTGGGCTTGTCCTTAACCTGAGACTTTGCTTCCAAACCTTTACTGATTGGATCTGTTCTGATAATTTCAGTCCTTTCCTAACAGCAATCTTTAATTCAGTCAGGACAGTTACTGGGGACATTTTAATGAGATTCTTTCAATTTTAGGAATATTCATCTTGACTTTTTTTTCTTTTTTAATGTTAGTTTATTTTTTAAGGAAAACAATGTGACAAAAACAAGTTCAAGGATGGGGAGAAGATAAGGAAAGAAATGATAAACGTGATTACTCAAATGCTTTTTTTTTTTGCAAACAATTTTAAGTCCAATTTCTTTTGTAAGTAGAAAATACATGTAAATTTTAATATATTCTTGGTACCAAATAACTACATTAAAATGTTAAGGTTCATGTCACATTTGCTCATTTTCTACATTTTTCATGTTTTCTTCAACACCAAGCTTTATTTTGTTCATCTCACAGGGTGCTGTCTTTTCCTAGTCTTTATCCCAGACAGATGCATCCCTAGCTCTCAGTTAAATCACTGTGACCAATATTTCAGACTTGAAATTAACCTTTTCTTGTCAGTTTCTGTAGAATGCTGTCAAAACCTCTCATGATATGTTCTTTTCAGTCCTCTTTTATATGTTCTGTGAAAAGTGACATATCTTGATAACTTCACCACAGTCACCTTAAAGATAAAATATATGTTACATAAATCTCTGTGTCTCTTACAGTGCTTGACATAGTGCTGTGCACATTGATAGGACTCACTAAATACATGATGGGTGATGAATGAATAAATCATTGTGCTAATAAAAGTAGACTGAAAGCTTTTATATTTTACTAGTTTCATACCTTAGTCTTTATATAGTCAAAATACTGTCTATTAAAGTGATCTATCGCTCTAACTTGTTTTAAATGTACAACATATGATTTCATTTTAACGGTACGCCAACTACGTAGTAAATAATAAGTTTTCCTGAGAAAGAAGGGAAACAAACCACAATAAGATTTAATTTTTTCCCAAGATCATGGACTTATTATGTATTTTAGCTGAGCTCCTTTAAGACAGAACTTATTTCACAGTATTAACTTGTTTTTCTTATTTTTGGTGTAAAATATATATCCACTATCACGTTAAAAATATTTAAAACAGTAAAGTATAAATAATACTTGAGAATTCTGCAAAGATTTTGGATTGAACAAAGAAATATTTTATTTGAGTAACTACACAAATTTTATTTAGTATAAATTTGACACAACATCCATAAAATATACTTAAAACATAAATAATTCCCTCTTTAATTAGTTACTTTGAGGATCCTCTTTGAATAAATTTGTATTCAGCAATCACACCATCCATAGGATAATATGTAAAATGTATTTCTATTTGTTTAGAACTTAAAAATCAGGACCCAGTGCAAAATTGCCTTGCAGCATAAAAATATGGACATTCAAATATTTTGTATGCATGATGCATAAACAGCCATAGGAATTAAATAATTGTCAAAAAGAATAACCTTTGTCAAAAGGATCATGACTTATTTATTCATAAAATGCATTATGAAATAATTGATATGGTTATAGCAAGACATGTTAAAATATTTTCATTCATTAATTCAATTATCAACAAGTATGGATGGAGTATCTACTACCTGAAATCTATGTGGTTCAAATAAGCCTTCAATTTAGAACATGAGCAGTACAGTTAAGAAATAATGAACTTACTTCCTTGTGAGTAAGTTAAAAATGGTTTTAATATGATGCAATACTCAACATCATATTATTTCTTCAAATCATCCTGCATTAATACATAAAAAATCAAGATTATACAGTTTCTTACTCTGATTTCTTTTTTTATCAAGAAAATAAGTATCAAATTAAGTCTTAGTTTATTTCTACATATACTTTTGATTTTCCAGCACTGTTCTGGAATGTTCAGAAATTCATACTCTTACATTCCAGTAGGATCTTTTGTCCTGTCATCCCTTCAGTGTGTAAGTGATTGAACAGTGATGTGAAATGACACCCGGGCTTTGAAATTCACCAAACTAAGCTCCTCAGTTCATTGACTGGATGACCCTGGGCAAGTTGGTTATCCACAGTGGGGCTCCAATCATCGTAAAATATAAATAAGTGTGTTTAAAACTTTTTTCTGTATCTCAATATTCAACTCTACAAATACATAAACAACTAATGATGAAAGTCCTTCTTATAATTACTGTAAGTACCAAATTAAATAAGCGTCAAAATGATTATCAGAACTGCAGTGCGGTGTTGGGCGCAGTGGTGCCTGGCGCTGTGATGCATGCCTGTAACCCCAGCGACTCAGGAGGCTTGGACAGGAGGATCATGAATTCAAAGCCAGCCTCAACAACAACAAGGTGCTAAGCAACTCAGTGAGACTCAATAAAATACAAAATTCGGTTGGGGATGTGGCTCTGTGGTCGAGTGCCCCTGAGATCCATCCCGTCCCTCACACCAAATAAATGACCTGCAGGGTGGTAACTGTTAAACAATTGCAGCTATTATTATCTCTCATTTTAAACTTCTCCTCATCTGTCACCTTATATGCTTCTTCCTCTTCCATGTATATTCCAGCATTAACAAAACATATTGCATTCTACGTAGTAAAATGTTTGAAGTTCATTTTCCATTTATTCTTTTCATATTTAGGCACTGATTACTCACGTTAGTCTTCAAATATGTACAATAAAATTTGCAATTTCACTAATATCGGTTACATAAAATGTGTCCAGTATTGCCCTATAGAATATTGTATTGCTTTTAGAAGATCAATCAGATCATTAGTTGTGTATTAGAGGGAGATGAATAAGACATGCTGAAAAATGAAGATGATATTTCAGCTTTTACTTTAAATATGGAATTGAATAAACTCACTTAGAAAAACAACATTGCACAAAACAAGTATTAATTTTGACTTGATGCACGGAATTTGAGGAAAATACACCCAGAAGAATCACTAAGGAACGTGTCAGCTCTTTCAGATGAGTATAATTCTAAAATACAAACAAGGAAAATATTTCAAGCTTTGATTGTAATCAAACAACAATCTCTAAAGATTAAAATCTTAATAAAATAAAGGACTATTTTATTTGAACATACAAGTGTATGTTTTTTACACATATAATAAAATGAAGACACTTAGTTGTTTTGATTTTTTTAAGCTTTAAATAACATTTTCTCACTTTGATCTAAATATGCTCTCAGGAATATCTTTTTAAATTCATATTTCAAAAGGATGTTTTCCAGTCATTTTGTGCCAGCATTATGAAAAAAACATTACAGTCAGTGCCTGAAGAAAAATGAGTGGCTTGGTTTTCATTCATTAAACTGAAGAAAAAAACCCACAAAAATTGTATGCATTAAACTGCATAAATGATAATACAGTAATCCTAGCTCTAATTTTGACACGAGTTGTTAAGAACAAACCATATGTTATGTTCATAAATGTATTAAAAACACTCAAATGAGTCTCACTTATAGAAAAAGATTTCTAAATTTTAATTTTTAGATTATGAATAGCCAGCTAATCAGAATTGAAAACCCCAAATTCCAAAAATACGCATATTCTGCCATATCTTTAGTATTCTAGTGTGAGTAAGCAACAAACAACCAGTTTGCCATGTGCCCTTTATTTCTGAAAGGCCACCTGCCAGTTCCTTCCCATTTTTCCCTCAATGGGTTATCAGATGAATATAAATTAGTACAGTTAGATTTTCAATAAGAACTGCATTTCCTACTCCATCGTAAAATGGGTCAGATGGCAGCACTTGCTTTGATACTGCCAGTCAGATTCTGTCATGAAGTGCAACTTGCAAACCATTGTCCCCAAATGATTATCATACACAGGTTAGGCAGCATGACAATGATTGAGTGTCAATTAGTCCAGTCCAATGCAACCAGTCCAAATTGCTAGGGAATTTTTAAAACAAAACATGTGTTCCCAATTCCCTTTAATACCCAATTGGCAGCAAGTCACCAGCAAAATCAGCTGCACAGGGCTAGTTGCTAATGCCTTTCTCAAAGGTAAAGAGCAGATGTGAAAAAAGATGGTTAAGAAGGTGAGCACAGTGCATGCTGTTATTTTAGTTAACTCAAAATCTTAATTGTACTGAAAATATATGCAGATAAACTATAGTGAGGTTATTGTCCAACTTGAAAATAACAAGGAGGAATTATGGCTTCTCTTGTGGAATTGAATCAATTTTAAGAAGAGTTCTAATTTAAATATAACCATATAATTATTTTAGTAATTTTTTGAGGTACTGGGTATTGAACCCAGGGCCTCCAGCATGCTAAAGCAAGTGCTCCACTCCTGAGCTGTACTACAGATCTATAATGTTTTATTTTTAAATGTCATAAATCTTTATTTTTATTTCTCAGATTAGACTATGGACTTAAAACTATGAAGTTATTAAAATACTGATCTTAAAAATAAAATAATGTCCATTCACTACTTTAAGTTAAATACCACATCAGAAAATACCAAGTATTGGTGGCAATATGGAAAAATAGGAAATCTAATACTTTGTTCATGGGGGTATAAATTATTATAGTCACTTATGACAAAGGTTTACTGCTATCATGTCAAATTCATCACATGAAACTAATAATCTCACTCCTGGATACATTTCATAAACCAATATGTTTACGTAACCACCAGAAACATGTACATATCTTTCATATCAGACTTTTTAGTGGTCTAAAACTGAAAGAAAAAAATTTCAAATCAATCATATAATAAGTAAATGGTGATTTAGTCACATAATAGATATATTCATCTAATACAGAAACAAAAATATGTTAACTATAGCTACTTACACAAATATGGGTGAATTTTAAAACCCAGCACAAAGAAAAAGTAATAGTAAATTGGGAGTAGGAGAGTAATTAAAAAAAAAAAAATCATTTTGGACGAGTTTAAGTCAGCACACTAAGGCCTGTCTACTAATTCCAGCTCAATGCCTGCTTTTGTAAATAAAGGTTTACTTAATATGGTCACTAGTCAAAATCTGTCTGTGGTCCCATTCCTGCTCAGCTCAACCCATGCTGCCTCCATGTTGGAATGTAGTTTATCTTTTGCTGAGGCCCCACATAAAGAAAGGCTGGGGTAGCAGGAGGTCTCACCAAAGAGACAGGATTTAGAATAGTCTTCACTGGACTGGACCTGGATCTCCTGTTTCCAAACAGCCTGTGCAAGAGATTTTGACCCTATATTTGCCTAATTAACAAATTTTTTATGAAGTTTCATGAAAAAAAGTTCCACCTTCTCCAAACAACCTACAAATTTGAATTAGGTCTTACTGTATAGCAATTGGGAAAATGCTACCTACTGTAACAAATAAATTTTTAAAAAATTAAAATGCTTAAAAAATTCTGACTCAATTATAGCAGAATAGTTCCAAAAGACAACTGTAGGAACCATAGTACTTAAAATATTTACTCTGCTTCTTTACAACAGGAGTTTACTCAGGCCTGTTATAAGTTCTCAAACACTAAAGAGACACAGAATAGGGAAAAGTATAGCTAGAATGATATCTGCAACCAGGGAAAGAACAAAAAAAAATGTGAAAATCTTGTAACTTACAGACAAAAACCAATTGAATTAGAATACAATAAGAACTGATGCTGATGAAATAGGAAAAAAAAGGAAAGAAGTGGTGATGAGAACTTTAAAAATTAAAAAATGTGGCCCAGATTCACAAGACTAAAGAGTACATTGTCACTTCCTCTTCATAAACCTAGTGAATTCTACTAATAAAAGTTATTTTCAAGTGTTAAATGAATTTAAGTTACTAGGTATAATAACATTCATATTCCAACTTTATTTTTGTTATATCTGTAATTAAAAACATCAGGTTTTTTACAAATATCCTTTTCAGTTGTAAAATTTTTAAAAATGCTAGTTTATATGTTGAAGACCTAAATGTAATTAGAGAAATTAAATTAATCTAGTGAATGTGTTTTGAAAAATTATGCATATATTGATACTTTATTATAGTTGCTTATGAATTTATCTGCACTGATAACTGCAGTTATATGAGAAAATTTCATGTATTGAAATAGAACTTATAATCTTATAAATTAGTTAACCCTTCATTAATTGAGGAAAACATTAAGGGGGAGGGGAATAAAACTTAAGGACAATAGAAATTGTGTCGAATGGGATTAATATTATGTAGTCTTACAAATCATAATCCACTTAATATGTTTCATGGTAACTTTACTAGGGAAGATGGACATAAAGTGAAAGAATTGCTTTTACTGACTATCTTGGATATAAAATTCTTAAAGTTTTGAACTTAACAGTAGAACAAAGTATTTATGTGCTTCGTTAGTTTTCAGTGTACACACACTTGAATATTACTTTTCAGACAGCATTCCTAGTAACAGAGAGAACTCTAATAGTCTCAAAGTTCGGTTGCTGCCAATGAACTTTGCCTAAAATTGAGATTTTTTTTAAATATGAAAGTTGAATATTTTTCCCTATTGCCAAGTTAAGAACTTGAAACTAAATATTACTGCAGCAGCATTTGTTGGTAGGTTAATCCTTCTGCTACATTCAGTTATGTGCAAGACTGATGTGAGGACTCTCAGAGTATATTTGATGACAGTTCTGGCAAATGGAGATGAGAATTTAGAGATTCTCCTGATAGCACCATCAGGAAGTGACTTCTACATTAACAGCATCTACTCAAATTCTTAAACAATTGCTTATCATTTGTGAACAATAACTGCCCAGAGAAAGATAGCACCTAAAAAGAAGTGTAACATTTTAAAATGTTAAAAACGTTTAAATATAATCTTTACTATTGAATTTTTTCAGTAGTTGTAACAAGTTTTGGCATGAGAAAATCAAGTTCATAGATGTTTTTTGAGATCTGGAGAAAAAATTTAAATACCACTTGGAAATGTATCATGTTGGGAGCAAGAGCCAATATGTTCTTAGATTATGTAATTTAAAGCAAAAAATTAAGAAATAATGAGGATAGACTCAACGTGATCAATAGATACAAAAAGGGCATTGAAAAGACCAAAGTTGTCTTTCGCTTCCTTTTCCTCTGCAGACTTTAATGAGCAAAATTTGGTTATGTTAACCTTTCCTTTTCAAGTCATCATTTACCTTTTAATGATGTTTATATTTCTCTAAATTCCCTCTAGTGACTGTGTTTTTCCTCCATGTTGACATAACCTTTAATATGGCTTCACTTCTGTGTGCATCTACAATAACTATGCTATCTTGTGAATAAAATGTTATGCCTGAGTCTGGGACATATTTTTGGAGTTTTACTGTTTATAATGTTTAGCTAGAGTCTAACTGCAATGTCTTCAATGCACTTGTCTTAGACTACCCTAGTCTTGCCAATCATTCTGAAATATAAGTAAGCAAACTAATCAAATTCTTAGGACTCCATTACTTTCTCCTAACATCACCCAGTTTAGATTTTCCGGTATCACAGCAAAAGCTGTGTGGAAATGCTGAGTGAAGCTTCCCTCTCTGCAGGCACCCTCCTTTCCCACCACTAAGACTGCCATCACTATCACCCTCACTATCACTTCACCCCTAGAGCTCCTGTTATCCTCCTCCTCGCCATCACCTCATCTCCAACACTGCTGTCATCACCTACATTGTCACCTCAACTCCAGTACCACCTCCTCAGTCACAGTTCCCATCACCACTGCTATCACCACATGGTCCCCACACTGTCACCTTGTAAGACATGTCGTGCTTCTCAGGAGTTGAGAAAAGAGCAGTTCTCCCTTCTTCAACCAAGTAAATTCACTTCCCAGCCTATGATCAAATTACTGAAAAAACTAAGAAGAGAAAAATTCTTTGCAATCCTGATTTAAAAATCTCCTTTGCCCTAGGGTATTCAGAGAAAAATAATAAAATGTATCAAAAGGAGTAAATTAAGGGGGCTAGCATACTGCTTGAAGAGGCAGCTTGATTTTAATATATGTCTTTTCCAAACTATGCAAGTCTTTATGCAATTTTTAATGCATTTTTTAAATTCAAATCCATTTCAGATATCCATAAGAAACAACTCAAAATGTTAATGTAGGGGTAGAACTATATTCTTTGACTAAAAATTAAATGTTGACTCCAGAAGAAAGCAAAGTGTTCCACACTGAAGATAAAGATGTTTTTTGTTTTGTTTTGTTTTGTTTTTTGACCAACAAAGTTGATGGCTGACCATAAAATGGGAGAAATGATGTCAACCTATTAGAAGTCATTGACACAACACTTCAACTAAACTCCCATGTCCACAAAACACTATCACAATGCAGATCACTTACATTGTCGAGAACAATCTGGAAACCTATGTTTGTGCATAAAATAACAGGATATTTTAAGGAATCACTCTATGCAATCAAATCTAACAATGGAACCACATAAATATAAGAATTTATCTCCCACTTGGGTAGAACAGAGAAAGTGATTATCCTTGAGAGAATAAGGAATATTTTCTCTCAACCATGGTATTACTTCAGAATTCCTGAAAAGATTTAAAAAGTTTCCAAGCATTGTTATTATAAAGTTTGAATCTAATAAAAATTCTGGTTTAGAAATTTAGAATAAAAAATATTGCCATATGACCCAGCAGTCTCATACCTAGTGTTTACTGTGTTTACTGATGAGAAATGAAATGATGTATACCCAACCAAAAATTTTGCTCCTTACTGCCCCCAACTGGAAACAACGTACCTCACATGCTTATTAGCTGATAAATGTACAATTTGTGGTACATTTATATAATGGGACTTCAGCAATAGAAGGGAACAACCTCTTGGTATAGCAATAAAATAGATGATAGTTTTAGACTAAGTGAAATAAATCATGTGTAAAAGGCTATATACTGTATAATCCCATGTATATAACATTCTACAAAAGACAGATCAGGTTGCTTCCAAATCTAATTTTTTTTTTTTTTCAAGTAGCAAGAGACAGATTTCAACATCGGTAAAAATTAGTGAGGGGTATCTTTTCTATGGAATATGCTATACCACATAGAATCACACAGAAACACGTAGAACAAATGATCTCACTACAACCAAACAAAGCTGAACGACAGTACATTGTTTCATAAAGAAAGAAGAAACTGTTTTTGCATGTGCAAGTGCAGTTATTTGGCATGTATTATGATTTGGTATCCCCCCAAAGCTCCTGTTAATGCAGGAATATTCAGAGACAAGATGATTAGATTACGAGACCTAAAACCTAATTGTCCTTGTTTAAAGGAACTGAGTAGGTGGAAACTGCAGGCAGGAAGGCAAGACTGGAAAAGTTGGGTCCCTGGGGACATGCCGTGGAAGGGTGTATCTTTTTTATGGCCTCTTACACTGCTCCTCTGTCTGCTTTCTGGCACCATCATGAGCTAAATAGTATTATTCCCCTGGGCCGTTTGCCATGATGTGCTGGCTCACCTTAAGCCCAGAGCAATTGAGTCATCCATCTATAGATTAAGATTTCTGAAACTATGAGACCCAAATAAATTTTTCCTCCTCTAAGTTATTCTTGTTAGGTGTTTTGGTCACAGTGACAAACAGTTGACTAAAACAGGATGTAAAATAAATGTGCTAATTACCAAATGATTTCTGCTATGGTCTGAATTATTCCCTCTCCCTCAATTCATATGTTGAAGCACTAATCCCTAGTGTGACTATATTTGAACATATAGGTTCAGGCAGTAATTAAGTTTAAATGAGGTTATAAAGGTGGAATCTAAATCTGATAGCATTGGTGGCCATATAAAAGTAGAAGATTTCTGTCTCTCTCTCTCTCTCTCTCTCTCCTTTTCTGCTTCTCACCAGCATGCACTGAGGAAAGATATTGATGGGAGCACACAGTAAGAAGGGGGCCATATGCAATTAAAGAGGCAAGTACTCTCCTGAAACCAAACTGTCCAGCACCTTGATCTTGAACTTCCAGCCTCCAGAACAGCGAAAAATTGACAACCAAGTCTGGTGTTACATTTATAGCACTTTGAGCTAAGACAATTACCAATTAATTCTCTAATTATGAGACACAAAAAACAAGCATAAAAGATCAAACATACCTCATTATCAGTTAGTATAAGTAGAAATGAGAGAATATATCAATGCGCCATGCTGAGAAGATAAAGATCATGTTATCTCTAAATTTTTTATATTCTCCAAAGGTCAAAACTTCTGCATCATAAAAATTGTAATGTCACAAAGCTTATAAGTTGTGTGTTTTTTAATTCAAGTTTGCAATATATTATTGGAAACCTTAAATCACTGAAACACTAAATGCCAAAATCAGGCAACATTATTTGCACACTTGATAATAGTCAAGACTTTCTTAAAAATAAAAACTTAACCAACTGCCAGATTATGATGATGGTAAAATTACTTATGAAACGAATTAGTCAAAGACTCACAATTGAAAGAGATTTTCACCCATCAATCTAAGAAATGAGGTGATATATATTTCTTTTAAATATTTAAATTATACTTAGGTCTTTTCCTTAAAAATTTGTTAGTCAAGGAAGCTTCTCAACATTGTAGATTTTTATTTAAAATATAATTGGACTTTACTTATAGCTTTTATTTTAATCAAAGGCATTGAGAAATTAACAGTTTGGTGGTTTTTTATCTATGTTGTATAAAAAGGATAGCTTGAATACTAATAGTAATAACTACTATTTACTGAAGACTTATTATGTTCCAGACTTTGAGATCTTTTCATTCTCATAATATCCCTATAAAGTTCTCTCTATTAGCCTCCAGTTCACTGATAAAACTAATATTTGTTAAATGTTTACTCTGTACTAAACTGTATGTCACATGAATTAACTCCATTGATACCTACAGCTACAAGAAGTTCCCCAGAGTTCAACTGGACATTATTAGCTGCCTATTACTAGTAGGTAGAGTCTATTCTGAATTTATGGATAAGACTGTCCAAACACAGAGATATTAAGTAAATTGCCCAATATCACACACAGCTAGTGCAGGTTACACTATTCATGTTTGCAATGTTAATAACTCTATTCTTAAGGAAATAAATTCCTCAAAGTGACATATAACTTATCCAAAATTGATTCCAAAATTGAAATCTTTCCACTATATAGCACTGCCCTCACTTCATGCCCTCACATATTCACTGCAACACTTTTTTAATCAAAATATTTAGTAAATCATGCAACACAGTAACAAATTTAATAATTTTGTTTTAATCCTAGAATTTTGAAAACATGACATATGATAATACATGTATGCAAAGTTATCTATTCTGATATAAAAGTCTGCAATTATGAGAATTATTAATAAACATTTACTTTAAGTTTTAATAGATGTGTCATTCTGATTAAAAAATAAACCATACAATAATCTCAAAACATGTAATCCTCATAATTCTATAGATATCAGTATCCTACAGGACTAAATTCCTTAGTTACCTCATACCAGCTTGAAATATGGGTTGTTAAAACTATCAATTATACTGAATCAAACTGACAAAAAACTATGATATTTCATGCTGATTTTCTAGAATAGTCACATGCCTTGTATGGTGCAGTAGGAGAAGTGCTATTATTGAGTTATTGGACAGTTTTTTTTAAATAATGGGCTTCTTGTTATGTTTACCCCTCCTCTTCTGGTAGATTCTTTTAAAAACTGTAGGAGAATATCTGTCCATTTTTCATAGATTGTATTTCTATCCATTAACACAATGGCATATTGACATACTTTTATAATTGTTACTACTACATATACAACCTTTTCTAAACTGGTAGAAAACATTAATTTTCAGGTAAAATGTGATTTATCCTTATGTTAGAACTTCCACTAAAACAAAATTTTCACTAAACTACAAAAACAACTAAGGTCAAAAAGAACTTAACTATAGCACATAGATTCCAACCATTTAACTTACCCATATACTTACAGTATAAGCAGAGAATAATAACCCTGTTAAGTGACTAAAGTTTTACTTTATAAAATTTTATTTTTAACTGAGAAATAATAACTATCTATTCATGGGAAACAATGTGATATTCTAATCTATGTATACATTTTAGAAAGATTGGGTCAAGTTAATTAAGCTAATGTCAGCAAATACAAGAAGATAGAGACACTACCTTGTATTCTATCAGATCATAATGGATTGAAGTTAGAAATAAATGAAAGAGTAAAAAACAGAAACTACTCCAACACCTGGAGATTAAACAATACGCTATTATATGATGAATGGATAACAGAAGATATTAGGAAGGAAATTAAAAAATTCTTAGAGGTAAATGAGAACAAAGAAACATCATATCAAAATCTCTGGGACACTATGAAAGAAGTACTTAGAGGAAGATTTATTTCATGGAGCGCATTTAATAAAAGAAGTAAAACTCTACAAATAAACGACCTAACACTACAGCTCAAAGCCCTAGAAAAGGAAGAACAGACCAACACCAAAAGTAGTAGAAGACAGGAAATAGTTAAACTCAGAGCTGAAATCAATGAAATTGAAACAAAAGAAACAATACAAAAAATTGACAAAATAAATAGTTGGTTCTTCGAAAAAAATAAACAAAATTGATAAACCTTTAGCCACACTAACAAAGAGAAGACGAGAGAAAACTCAAATCACTAAAATTTGGAATGAACAAGGAAATATCACAACAGACACGACTGAAATACAAACATAATTAGAAGCTATTTTGAAAATCTATACTCCAACAAAATAGAAAATTTTGAAGACATCAACAGGTTTCTAGAGACATATGAATTGCCTAAACTGAACGAGGAGGACATACACAATTTAAATAGACCAATTTCAAATAATGAAATAGAAGAAGTCATCAATAGCCTACCAACAAAGAAAAGTCCAGGACCAGATGGGTTCTCAGCCGAGTTCTACAAAACCTTTAAAGAAGAGCTCATTCCAATACTTCTCAAAGTATTCCATAAAATAGAAGAGGAGGGAACCCTCCTAATTAATGTATCTAATCTCATTGATTTCTCTTTATTTTTTGGTGTTGAGAAATTTAAAAATCTATTTTGGCAATTTTGAAATATATAGTACATTATTAATAAGTGTGGTCATGAGGCATTACCATAGATCACTCAAACTTATTCCTCTGCTCTAATTAATGTACCCATTGATAAACATCTTCCTTTTCCCCATCCCTCCTCTTCTGCATAGCCTTGCCACCTATTCACCTCCTATTTCTGAGCTAAACTTTGTAGATTTCCCATATAAATGAGATCATACAGTGTTTGTCTTTCTGGGCCTGGTTTATTTCACTTACCATAGTGTTTACCTATTTCATCCATGTTGCAAAGGAAAGAAGGTTTCTATTATTATTCATTTTAAAGATAATATAGTATTTCATGGAGTCTGCACCACATTTTATCTTTCTATCTATCAATGAGAACTTATGTTGCTTCCATATCATAGCTATGGAGAATAATGCTAAAATGAACATGAGAGTACAAATATCTATGCAACAAGCTGGTTTAAATTCCTTTGGCTCCATACCCACAGTAGATTTAATAGATAATTTTTGAAGAACTCAAATTATAAAGCTACTAGGAAAAAAAAAACATAGGGAGAATGCACTACAGTTCTGCTCTGGATCATGATATCTTGAATAGGACTCCAAAAGCAAGATAGTAAAAGAAAATATGAATGGCATTTCATCAAACTGAAAAACTTCCATACCAAAAGGAAGTAATGGAGTGAAAAGACAACCCATAGAATGGGAAAAAATATTTGCAGTACATATCTGTTTAGGGCAAATATTCAAATTATATAAGGAATACAAATAACTTAATGGCAAGAAAATTAATAACTTGATTAAAAATTGGTCAAAGGATCTGTACAGGTATTTCTCCAAAGAAGAGGTATGATTAGCCAACAGGTATATGAAAAATGCTCAACATTCATAATCTTCAGGGAAATACAAACTGAAACCACAAAGAAGTATCACACCTGTTAAAATTACTGCTACTAAAAAGATGAACAAAAGTTGGTGAGAAATGGAGAAAAAAAAAACTTGCATATTGTTGGTGGTAATGCAAATTATTATAGCCATTTTAGAAAATATGTGGAGGTTCCTTAAAAAATAATGAAAAAGACTTTAATAAATACTTCAGTAATAAAGAACTGTATCTAAAAGAAATATTTGCTATATTCATACTTCTCTGGCTATTTAGAATGTTTCCCTTACCATGAAACTCATTGCCTTAATTCTTCATTTTTAAAATTTTTGTATAACTGAAAAAGAACTCCTTTCTGATTCCATTGTGTTTGCCTCATTCTTAGGATCCATGTGGGAGGCTGCATCAACCAAGAAAAGGATGTTTTTATAACCAGATCTAAGTAAATCAGAAGAGAAAAATCCTGCTTTGAGATTACCCTGTTAAATTTGATCTGAGGAAACTGCTCATGTTCATTCAGAAGTGACTAGAAGGTATGATGCTGTGACTAATCCAAATCCCAGAAGAGGGCTGGGCCATTCTAAGAGTTCAATAGATGTTCACTATTTGGTATTAACCAACCCTGTTTTTACATTACCTCTGCATCTAGAAGACAAAGAGATTAACAAAAGAAGTTCCATAGAAGGTGCAGGGGTGATATTACTGAGAGACTCATAGATGCTTTTAATCACATTATGTCCCAGGATCAACATCTTCACCAAGGTTTTCTTTACTCAACACCATTATTTGAACTTTTTTAATGTGTCTCCATTTTTATGTGTGTAAAGAAGGAGACTATAGAGATTTTTTTGCATTTTCAACAGAACTAATTGAATTTTTTTTTAGAATAATTGAAATTGTTCCAATAAACATCATGGTACCACAAGATTCATTTTCTTTTTCAATCTTTGTGTCCCTCTCTGCTTCAATTTTGATTATGTCTATTGATTTTTCTTCAAGTTTAATGAAACTTAAAGTCCAATCTACTGATATGTCTCCCCAGTGAAAACTTTATTTTTAAGAAGTTTTATTTTTCAGTTCTAGAAATTCCATTCAGTTCTTTACTAAATATTAATTTTCACTTAAAATTCCCAGTCTTTTCACCAATTAGAGCCATCATTTTCTTAATTTGATTTAAGATATTACTTTATCTTTATCCACAGATTTACATGGAAAAAAATTAAATAGAAGATAAATAATCAGCATTTTATATTTTTAACATTAAAGGGAATTGCTTCAGTATTTCACCAAATGTATATGAAATATGATATATATATACATATATGTATGTATCTGTTGTTCTTTTTCCAGCTGCTTTTAATTATTTTCTATCACAAATTTATTTTGATCTGAAAATGATTTGCATTTTAACTAATAATTTTCTTGTACTTGCAGAGGTATTCAAATAATTTTTCCTTTAATACATTTAGTCAATAATGCCAGTTCATTTCTAATGATAAACCAACCCTGTATTCCTGTAATAAATCATAGAAAATCATTCATACTGTTGGATTTGATTGGTTAATGTTTTTAGATTTTAACATTGTTTGTGGTTGAAATAGCACTGCAATTTCCCCCTCTATCATTGTGCCTGATGTGGAAACAATGATATCTATTATAATAAAATGAAAGTAGAATGTCTATTTATTATTTGACACTGGATTTATTTGAAAAAATGGGATATATCGTACACTGGATGTCTTGCAAAACTTGACTTTATCCTAACCCGGACTAGTGTGTTATTTGTGGGGAGATTAATTAGTGATGAGTTTTCTAACAGGACAATGAAAATAAAGATTATTTCATGGCTAGTTTTAGTAATTTATATTTTATTAAGTATATGTTCATTTTCTCAAGTGCAAATATACTGATATGAAATTGTTAAAATACTTTCTTATTTTTCTTTAACTCTTGAAATATCTCTATTATATCATTTCATTACTAATATTGTTTATTAATGCCTTCTAATCTTGATTTTATTTTTCATTTCTTTTACTATTTTGTAAGCCCTTACAATTATCTATTTTTGATTATTGCCTTTATTGACCCTCTTTTTTGTATGTTTTCTATTTTTTGATTTCTAACTTTATCAATCTCTTTCATTTTTACTTTTAAGATTCATTATATGTTTCTCTCCACTATTTAAAGTTTTGACATGGTTCATTGATTTTTGGTTATTATTTTCTAATATAAGTATGTGTATCTTTAAATAATCAATTTATTGATTTGCTCTATTGTACATATTCGATTTGTGATTTATATCTTTCTGATATAATAATAAATATACATTTGGTCTCTGTCTCTGGTTCACACAGAACTCCTAAAACTCTTAATTTTCTGAGTGATACTGGTGCTAGGATCATCTTCTGTTAGATTATCTGGTCTTTGACCCAGTTATTGACACAGAGCTCCTGAATCCCTTGAAATCTCCTTGGTGCTAGTAGTGTTTTGTTCTAATGGGGCTACTCTTAGTGTGGTCCTGTAGAGTTTCAGAATGGGTTGATCAGTAGAAAAAGTCAGGCAAACCAGGATTAGAAGTTCCAGAAATGAGAGCAGGGATGGTGACTGAGTTAATAATTGATATTCTGATACTGCCTATGTGTTGGAGACTGCATAAATATCCCAGACTACAGGTTCCAGGAACTTCCAAGTTGCTGAACACAGCTGTGTGCTGGAGGGGTGTGGTACATCTCACCTCCATGAGGACAGAAACTCCTGTGCTCCAAATCCTTCAGGGCTTTGCCTATCTACTTCTCCCTCGGGCTGTTCATCTGTGTCCTTTATGGTATCTTTACAACAACTAGTAAATACAAGTAAAAATTTTCCTGAAATTGTGAGCTGTTTTAATACACTATCAAACTGAGGAAGGGAATTATGGGAAACTCCAAATGTATAGCCAGTTGTTCACAAGTGCAGATGAAGCGGAGGATTTGCTGTTAACATCTGAGTTGGGGGCAGAATTGTGGAGCTGAGCCTTTAACTTGTCATGCCTGCAGTAACTCCAAGTAGAGTGGAAATTAAATTATAGGACACCCAGTTTATACCCACAGAAAATTAGAAAATTGTATGGTGTGGAAAACTCACACTTTTGCTGTCAGAAGTGTTAGTGTAGAAAAATAAGTTTTTTTTTTCCTTTATTCGTGTCTATCAAATCTTATTTTCTTCTAATTTCTATTAATTGTATCCCTTCCTCCCTAGTTGAGCAGTTTTTACTTAAATACATAAGGTTTGTCCTTATTACATTATTATTTCTGATTTACTTATACTGCAGTACTAAGGAATCTGATCTGTGTGAAATAATTCTTTACATTTTGAGGGTAGTTTATCATCTAATACGTGGTCAATTTTTGTAAAGTTTTTACATGATATTGAAAATAATATTATGCTATTGTTGACTGCAACTTCAGTTATATTTGTAAAATTATACATCAAACAATTTTTGCTTTTTTGTATAGGTGAAATTCTTATATTTTTACTGTTTTTTTATCAAACTGCTTTATATATACATTATTCATATGTAATAAAATAGTCATTATGGTAAAACTTACAATGCTTTCCTTGCAGATCTCGCAAATATTTGATTTCTATGTGTTTCTTTGAGGTCTCTCTTTCTTTGGTGATAAAACTATATTTTCATTATTTTTAATCTGAAAATGACTCTTCTTCATTTTCTTAGAATATGAATTACTTAAACGTAGAATTCTAATTTGTTAGTTTTATTTTCCCCTCAATATTTTAATCTAGTTTTCCAATATAATCTGAATTTTCTTTATTATTACTGAGAATTCAGGTTCTAATTAAATGTTGTTCCTCAAAATTTGATTTCTTTCCTTTGACTCTCTTAAAACACTTTCATCTTTGTTGCTCTGTCCTTTTAGTGTAAGCTGCCCACACTGGTATTTCTGGGAAGTGAAGACTTTGTATATCTGTTCTCTTTTTCTTCCTTTGGTTCTCACTCATGGCTCATTTTTTCTTGTGTATGTATGATTTTTTTGAGAACTAGACACGTCTATCAGACTTTTGATATAGTGAGTTTTCGATGTTTTCTTTAACTGATACATGAAAGCTTGAAAGATATTAGTGCGATGTTATTTGTTGTTTCAGTACACGTGTGTGCTGTGTAATATTTAAATCAGGTTAAACATGAGATTGCTTCAAACATCATTTCTTTATCATAAAAGCATACAGAATCCTTTCTTTTAGATTTTGCAAATACACAGTACATGATTATTACCTGTAGTCTTCTACTGTGCAAGACTACACCAGGCCTCTAAAAAAGAATTTTGTACCCATTGTTTAAGGTTTCCCTGACACTCCTACATTTCTTGGCATCTGGTAACCACTATTCTCCTCCCAACTTCCATGAGATCAACATAACTAAGATTACATCAGACTTATCTTTTTGTGCCCGTCTTTTGTCACTGGATATAATGATCTCCAGTTTCATCTATGGTGCAGCAAATGGCAAGTTTTCATTCCTTATTATGGTTGGATAGTATTTCATTGTGTATATATACATTTCATTAATTTTTTTCTTAAATGTAATATATGAAAAGTCTTCTGTATCTGTGTTTGAGGGTAAATTACTCAAGAAAGGATTTGTGAATTATTTTCTGCTACTCTTCTGGCAAGCAGACAACTTGAAAATTTTTCTAAGAAATTCTCCTGCTTAATCTCAGTTTCTACTCCTTTATTATTTGCCATAACTTAAATGTTATTTAATAAATGTTAGGACTCGTTTCTTACCTTATTCTGTAATATGTACCTTCCACTTTAAGGTTTTTGCTTCATGTGGGGGTTCTTTTAGATTCTCCACCTCAGGCTTTATTTCTACCAGAGGCTATAACCTCAGTTCAAGTTTTGAGGCTGTCAATGTGGACCTTTCTGATAAGCTGGGTCTCCACAAAATTACAAGTGGAAGACAAACTTAAACTCTACTGATTTTCTGGGTCCTCTGCTATCAATTGATTATGAAGACTTAAACATTCTCTTATCTTGTACCTTTACAGATCTGATTCCTTTACAGGTAATTTTAATAGTTGTTGGTTTTCAGTCTGCTTTCTCATATAAAATGGAACAACATGAAGTCTTCAAACATTTTGTCCCTCCTGATGGATTTTACATTATTTTTGTAAGAATTTGTTTTGAACTATTGTTTTATCAAGAATTAAAATTAGGGGACTGGGGAGATAGCTCAGTCAGTAGAGTGCTTGCCTTGCAAGCACAAGGCCATGGGTTCGATCCCCAGCACCAAAAAAAAAAGAATTAAAATATCCTAGAGAATACCATATTTTCTTTTGTATTCTTTTACAAATTTCCTTCTGAAAAGAAATACTCAATATGGAGATGTTGGAGATCTATAAAATTTGTTTTCAAAGAGTTACACATATTTGCATTGAAGTTCATTCAGTGAGTCAGTTTTCATTGAAATAAATGGTGTAAGTAGATTGTGATAACTGCTAGATTTGCTCTCTTCTAGAACAATTTAATTTCCCATAATATTTATTTGAGGTATGTTTCAACAAAAATAATATAATACTAATTTTAAGCATCATAGTATATTCTGAATGCATCTAGTTAAGAATTAACTTATTCTTGGGTAGATTTTCTTTTCTTTTCCCATGGCTACCATCCAAAGTTCTAATCCATCAGAAAATTAAATGTTAACTTTCTTTCATGCATTTATATTGCTGAGATTCTTTTCTGTTCTCTTTTCAGAAATGATAAGAAAAGATTTTTTTTTTTTTTTTTTTTTGGTATCCTTACCAAGTTTTAATACTTTGGTCGTCAGCATCAGAGAGGAATACAAGTAAACACAGAAGCGTACCAAATGTATATTTGCATTTTTATACAAAAGGTTTTAATTAAATCTATTAGTTAAAATTTTATTTTAAGCTAGGTTTAAAAATGTTTCACAATTTTCAATGAGACACAGGAAAGATAGGAAAGTGTGTAGGCTTCAACTTTATTAACTTTCTCTCTTTTTCTTCTCCTTAACTAAAACAACTTCATTGTATCTTATAAACCCAGAAAGGCCCTTCATAAACTGCAAATATCATGGAAAACTAAGGTATTATCTCATATGAGATGAGCATATTTAAGGAATTACCTTCCATCTCTCATTTCTCCTATGTCCTAACTAAGTGTAAGTCTTCTGAAAAATATAAACTACTATATTTTCTCCTAAATATATCCAGAAAAGAGATACCTTAGGATCTAAGTATTTCCACTAGACACATGCTATAGTCATTACAATCTCTCTAAATGGTTTTCTAATTTCTCCAGATATTCTCTGAATAAGATACTATTTATAAAGATCAAAATATGTCCCCTAAATAATTTTCATTAATGATGTGATTGATATCTTTTATTATTATCAGAAATGTTGCCCAAAGAACACAAAATTTCATCCACAATATCCAATAGTAATGAACTCTTCCAACCAGTTTGAAATTTACATAATTTTATTTATTTTTACTAGAAAATCTACTTTTCCAAGTCCATTAAGATAGAAGTAAAGCCATAATAAATATTTTCTCATTATGCATATTCATTTGTTAATATTCTCAGAAGATTCTTTCTATTATTTGAGAAGCATTGCACATCACTGTCAAGTTCTTCTAGCTTGAACTTTCTCTGGATACATATATAGGCTTAATTCAAGGCTTGATGACTGCTAAACCAGCACTAACCTCTCAATAAGGGTGACATTAAATTTATTTTTGAGGTTTGTGCTTTTGAAGAAAGTAACATATAAATCCAAAGCTCCCATCCAATGCATACTTTCTTAGCTGTTTGTTCATCTTTTTCTTTCATGTCAGTGACTTTTAGAAGGGAAAAATATACTTTAGCTCTAAGCTTTGCTCTTTTAACACTTGCAGATTGTAATATATATTTTTTCATGGCATCTACTAACACATAAAGATGATGTTATTATGACATATAAGAAAGATAAAAAGAGAATGAGTGTGAAAGACAGGGCATTGGCTATTTTGAGGGTAAAATACTTACACAGTAGAATTTTTATAATAAAAACACTCTCTTGAGAGGAATAAATAATATTTTTTCATAGATATGATGCTCTATTTTATTTTATTTTTCTAAGGTTTGATGATTTCCTCCACTCTATGTAATAAAATCTTACAAGGCAAAGCAAAGTCTTGTGAACCACATTCCTCCTTGAATAATACAGCACTTAGTCTCTTGTACCATAAATGTCAGTAAGCACTGATTTATTAAAATGCATGCAGGTAAATGTGTTTATTCTTTCAGCATAAATTGCATAGTTGCTTAATTTTATTTACTACTGTAAAATACCTGTAACATCACTGCAGATAGGGCAAGCAAATATTCAAATGCACACATTTGATAGATATCTCAAACAAACAAAAGGTGTATATCCATGACAACCAACCCACTAAGATCAATCAATATGCGAAATAAGATACTCTTTAGCATTATGTTTATAAAAAATATGACTCATAGTTACTGAGATGGAATTTATGAATGTGTAAATATAACTACATTATGTGTTGCTTATTTTATGATTTACTTGACCAAAAGTGCTACAACATTCATCCCCAAGAATGATACTGGCTAGAATAAAATTTTCTACTCTTCTTTTTTGTGTTTTTAAGTTTTTGCTGGAATAAGAGAGAACAGAGGAAACAAATTACTTGAATAGATTGCCAGATAAAAATGGTAAGCATTAAGCCCTTGTATTCCTGCTTCTAAGAAAGGGAATCATGGGGGAATAAATTTTCATTATATTAACTCTTTTGGAAACATTCGAAACTTTCTGTGCCTCAGTTGTTTCTACAATTCTCCTTTGGTTATTGCAAAATGCGCTTTGTATTTAGTTGGCTGAGTTTAACTTAAAGTGATTCTATGGTTATTTTGGGTACTTAATAATGCCTATTTTTCTCTTCTTACATATTACTTCTTAGTAATTTCTTTTCTGTTTGTATATATCTTTATAATAGTAGAATTTCCTTAACTGTTAAGTACATAATGTATGTATTACTTTAATTCATGTAGAAATTTGGGGTATACTATACGTATGGAGATGAGAAAATATTAACAGGAATTAAGAATACCAGAAGAGCCCAAACTACTAGGTATCCCATTTTAATGATTTATATAAAATTTTCTAATAATATATTCAGGGCCCCAAATGTGAGTGTCATGAAAGATTCTGCCTTGCTTACTGCATGTAAATACACAGAGATTAACTCTAAAATAAAAGGCTATACAGTTAAACACCTCAAATTTCTTTTTCATTTTTATTTTCCCTGTTCCTATACACATGGCCCGTGTTCGAATCAAAATGAATCAATAATTTATGTATTTATCTCTGGAATCCAATACTCATGGTCAGCAATAAACATAAAAATATGATGTATTTACATATATGATGGAGCAAATCTTATTGTAAAAGTCAGTATTTTTAAATAAAAATTTTCATGTGATTTACTTATATTTCACATGGAGGACTTTCTACTCATGCCTAGGATAATGGTGACTGACTGAATATAAATCTTTTTTCACATTCTCCTCAAACATCTATACATATCAATGAGATACACAAAAATAAAACCATAATCTTGTGATTTTCTTTATTTCAAATAGAATGAACACATCAGCCTAAAAATATCTGTAACTAGAGAAATAAACACAAAAGCACCAACATGATTATAAATAGTTTGTGCTGTCAGTACATGAATGTAATGCAAGAGGTAGAAAAAAAGGGTGTATGAAAAAGAGGATCATGAGAATTCAAGGAAAGTGTAAAATAAGTATTTTATAAATCCAATATATTTCAAGACGATAGAAAAACAGTGTAAATGTGCACAATTTCAAGACATATGGTGCTCCTGGATCCCTCCTGAGGAATCCAATAGAGAAGGAATTTCACTCAACTGACACAAATGAAGACTTTTAGCAAGAGAGTGGTGAGTGAGCATTTAATATTTTTAACTATAGATTAATTGTAAATTAAAACAATGGAACAGGGATAGAATAGAAAGTACCAAATTATGCAACTTTTGAATAGAGCTCTTCTTACCCTGAGTCTGAGGAAAAAAACATGTTAAAAGTATTCAAGTTAACGTGGTGTTGTGTGTGAGTGGGAGAGTGTGTATGTGTGTGTGTTTAGCATTGTGTATTTAGTATTGGTATACTGATTCTGAAACTATATTACATATATTATAATTTTATAAAAACAGTGATAATCCTTGATGCTATTAGAAGCCAGAGTTCCTATTCTGGAAGAAAATAAACATAAAGATGGAATGGCAAAAGTCAAAAAATTAATTTGTTGGGGTATATAGCAATATGAATTGCTAGTACAACATCATGAATTTCAAATACCTAGCTCTTTCTGTTAAAATACAGAGAGGAAAGCTTGTCCTGGGGGAAAGCATAAGAGGAAGGTCTCCCTGCAGCAAGATGTGGACCAACAGATTCAGAACAAATGATAAAACAGAACATCACTATTTCTCACATCTCAAAATTAGAATAGATTCAGGCAAGAGTCTTTAATAAATTCTAAAGAAAGTGAAAGTTTTACAAGAAACAATTTTATGATTCTGAGTTTTATTCTACAAATTACTTCTTAATTAAAAGGGGAACAGAGTACCTTCTAAGTGGATACATCTAATGGATATTACAAAGATCAGATCATTAATTATATCAAGTGCAGTATGATGTGATGATGCATTTAATAATGAACTATATCATCTTTTGATAATTTGAAGAATAATTTACAAGTAGAAAAACTGGACAGTTATTGGCAACTCATCTTAAGAAATTCAACAATGAAGGAAACAAGAGATTTGTAACTAAAAGGAGATATGGAGTAAAAGAGTTATTTCTTAAACATAATAAATATTGAGCATGTTGATAAAATAAATGGGAAAAGCCAATAGTGTACTGGTAAAAGTGCTCTTAAAAACTAAAGAGGAGGGATCCAAGATGGCAGACTAGAGGGAGGCTGCGTTCCTTGTCACTCCCTAACGCCAGTTTCAAGCAGAGGATGTCTGTTTCTCAGTGAGGCAGTTTTTGCTGCTTATCGACCCCCTGCTGTTTACCCATTTGTCTGCTGTGATGACCTGCAGTCTGCCAGCATATCGATGCCTTTTTTGAGAGCAGATTGCTCACTGTCAGGCGCCTATCATCCGCCATTTGCCTGCCTCTCGCCTGTGCATCGCCTGCCTTACTCCTATCCATCACCCAACGCTCGAGGTTCACCTCCCCATCCGACAACAGTCAGCAAACTGATCGCCAACCGCCAGTGGAGCACCAGCTGCCTGCTGCTGCCTGGAAGTTCACTGTTACAGTACATGCAGGTTTGATTACACGTGGCTGCCGCCATTTTGAGACAACAGCCAGGCACCATAGGACCCCTGGCCGGACTGACTGAGCCCCGTCTCCAGGATCCCTCAGCCCAACCGATCACTCCCTGCCTCTGGGGCTCTCACATCAACTGACTGCTCCCTGCCGCCAGGACCCCCAGACCAACTGACTGCGCCCTATCACCGGGACCCCAGACCAACTGATTGCACCCGGCCTCCAGGATCCCACAACCACAACAAACTTATCGGACCTCCAGGACCCCAGCCGGACCAACTGCATCCCGTCTCCAGGACCTCCAGCTGACCATGTCCACCCCTGAGCTGCAGCTCCCCATTTGCCAACACATTTTGAAGCCAGAGTGGCCATCTTGGATAATCCTGGAAGCCGTAGCTCTGATCTTTGGGTGGGGCAAATCCCATCCTGCTACGCCTGCTGGAGGCTTGAAGCTCATCATCAGGTACTTCTCATGCATTAGGCTACAGAACACTGGGAGGTTTCATTAGTATATGACTGTTATACAGTAGATTTTCTTTTTTCTCCTTTTTAAAAAATTTAAGTTTTTATTTCTTTACTTTTCTTGCTCTCTTTTCCTTTTGTTTGCCTGTTCCTTCAGAGTCTCTTTCTCCCTTTTTTGCATGCTAACATTCGATTTCTTTTGATTACACTCTCACCCTTTCTATTTTCTAGAACTTCTGTATATTCTTTTCTTATCCCATTAACAGCCACATTCTACATCCCTCTGCATCCTCTTTGTCCTCCATTAGAAACTGCAGACTTTCTTGCAAACCTGTTTGTTTTACTGAAGATAATATTTGAACTCATTTTGTTTATTATGACACTTTTGTTATTGTCCCCATAGGAGCTATTTGGTCTAGGATTGCATAGTGTCTGATTTGGGCACTGCTAATATTGATCTCCCCTTAAAGAAAGGGTGTTGGAAACCTATAGGGCCACTATAAGCCTATAGGGGGAAATCTGCAATACCCCAGATCTGCACTGCTAGAGGGGAAGATACATGAACAACATGAAAAAACAAGGGAAGAAAATGATCCAAACAAATCTATATTCTATATTAATAGAATCCAATGACAGTATGTTAGAAGAAATGTCAGAAAAGGACTTCAGATTATACATGATTAAGATAATTCACGAAGCAAAGGATGAGATAAGAGAGCAAATGCAGGTAATGAATGATAATACCAATAAGCTGAAAGAGGAAGTGCAGGAAGCAAAAGATCATTTCAACAAAGAGACAGAGATTCTCAAAAAAAAAAAAAAAAAAAAAAAAAAAAAACCAAACGGAAATCCTTGAAATGAAGGAGACAATTAACCAAATAAAAAACTCAATGGAAAGCATCACCAACAGAGTAGACCACTTGGAAGACAGAACCTCAGACAATGAAGACAAAATATTTAATCTTGAAAATGAAATTGCCCAAACAGAGAAGATGGTAAGAAATCATGAACAGAATCTCCAAAAACTATGGGACATCATGAAAAAACCAAATTTAAGAATTATTGGGATTGAGGAAGGCACAGAGAAACAAACCAAAGGAATGAACAACCTATTCAATGAAATAATATCAGAAAATTTCCCAAACCCGAAGAATGAAATGGAAAATCAAATACAAGAGGCTTACAGAACACCAAATGCACAAAATCACAACAGATCCACACCAAGTCACATTATAATGAAAATGCCTAACATGCAAAATAAAGATAGGATTTTGAAGGCCGTGAGAGAAAAACATCAGATTACATATAGGGGGAGACCAATACGGATAGCAGCTGACTTCTCAACCCAGACTCTAAAAGCTAGAAGGGCCTAGACCAACATATTTCAAGCTCTGAAAGAACATGGTTGCCAACCAAGAATCCTATACCCAGCAAAACTAACCTTCAGATTTGAAGATGAAATAAAATCCTTCCATGATAAACAAAAGTTAAAAGAATTTACAAATAGAAAGCCTGCACTACAGAATGTTCTTAACAAAATATTCCATGAGGAGGAAATGAAAATCAACAATGTAGGTCAGCAAAGAGAGGAACTACCTTAGAGAAAAACCACTCAAAGGAGAAACCAAGCCAACTTAAAAACCAAAAAGAAGCCAAATGGCTGGGAATACAAATCATTTCTCAATGGTAACCCTGAACGTTAATGACCTAAACTCATCAATCAAAAGACATAGACTGGCAGAAGGGATTAAAAAGGAAGACCCAACAATATGCTGCCTGCAAGAGATTCATCTCATAGAAAAAGACATCCACAGACTAAAGGTGAAAGGATGGGAAAAAAAACCTACCATGCACATGGACTCAGTAAAAAAGCGGGGGTTTCCATCCTTATATCAGATAAAGTGGACTTCAAGCCAAAGTTAGTCAGAAGGGATAAAGAAGGACATTTCACACTGCTTAAGGGAACCATAAATCAGGAAGACATAATGATAGTAAATATTTATGCCCCAAACAATGGTGCATCCCTGTACATCAAACAAATCCTTCTCAATTTCAAGAATCACATAGACCACAACACAATAATTCTGGGCAACTTTAAAGCACCACTGTCACCACTAGATAGATTTTCCAAACAAATCCAACCAAATAAACCATAGAACTCAATAACACAATCAATAACCTAGACTTAATAGACATATATAGAATATTCCATCCATCAACAAGCTGATACACTTTCTTCTCAGCAGCACATGGAACCTTCTTGAAAATAGACCATGTGTTATGCCACAAAGCAGCCCTTAAGAAATGCAAAAAAAATAGAGATACTGCCTTCTGTTCTATCAGATCATAATAGACTGAGAGTAGAAATCAATGACAAAATAAAAAAGGGAAATTAATCCAACACTTGGAGACTAAATAATATGCTATTGAATGAAACATGGATAACAAAAAACATCAGGGAGGAGATTAAAAAATTCTTAGAGGTCAATGAGAACGATAATACAACATATCAAAATCTCTGGGACACTATGAAAGCGGGTACTAAGAGGAAAATTCATTGCATGGAGCGCATTCCAGAAAAGAATGAAAAGTCAACAACTAAATGACCTAACATTACAGCTCAAATCCCTAGAAAAAAAAAAAAAACAGAATAACAGCAAAAGTAGTAGAAGACAAGAAATAATTAAAATCAGAGCTGAAATCAATGAAATTGAAACAAAAGAAACTATTCAAAAAATAGACAAAAAAAAAGTTGGTTCTTTGAGAAAGTAAACAAAATAGACAAAACCTTAGCCACACTAACAAAGAGAAGGAGAGAGAAGACTCAAATTACTAAAGTACATGATGCAAAAGGAAATATCATGACAGCCACCACTGAGATACAGAACATAATGAGAAGCTACTTTGAAAATCTGTATTCCAACAAAATAGAAACTACCGAAGACATTGACAAATTTCTAGAGACATATGCTCCTCCCAAACTGAACCAGGAGAACATACACAATTTAAACAGATCAATATCAAGCAATGAGATAGAAGAAGCCATTAAAACCTACCATCCAAGAAAAGCCCAGGACCAGACCAGGACCAGATTCTAAGCCGAGTTCTAAAAGACCTTCAAAGAAGAACTCATTCCAATACTTCTCAAAGTATTCCAGGAAATAGAAAAGGAGGGTACCCTACCGAACTCATTCTATGAAGCTAATATCACCCTCATACCCAAACCAGGAAAAGACACATCAAGGAAAGAAAATTTTAGACCAATATCCTTGATGAATATAGATGTAAAGATCCTTAACAAAATATTGGCAAACCGTATCCAAAAACATATTAAGAAAATTGTGCACCACGATCAAGTGGGGTTCATCCCTGGAATGCAAGGATGGTTCAACATTCGTAAATCAATAAACGTAATCCATCATGTCAATAGACTTAAAGATAAGAATCATATGGTTATTTCAATTGATGCAGAAAAAAGCATTCAACAAATACAATACCCCTTCATGCTCAAAACACTAGAAAAAATACGGATAGTAGGAACATACCTGAATATTGTAAAAGCTATTTATGCTAAGCCCGTGGTCAAAATCATTCTTAATGGAGAAAAACTGAAACCATTCACTTTAAAAACAGGAACAAGACAGAGATGTCCTCTTTCGCCACTTCTATTCAACATTGCCCTCGAAATTCTAGCCAGAGCAATTAGGCAGACTAAAGAAATTAAAGGGATACGAATAGGAAAAGAGGAACTTAAGCTGTCACTATTTGCAGATGACATAATTCTATATTTAGAGGATCCAAAAACGTCCTCCAGAAAACTTCTAGACCTCAAAATGAATTCAGCAAAATAGCAGGCTATAAAATCAACAGGCATAAATCTAAAGCATTTTTATATGCAAGCAATGAAACAGCTGAAAGGGAAATGAGGAAAACAACTCCATTTAATTTAGCCTCAAAAAAAAAAAAAAAAAATACTTGGGAATCAATCTAACCAAAGAGGTAAAAGATCTCTACAATGAAAACTACAAAACATTGAAGAAAGAAATTAAGGAAGACCTTAGAAGATGGAAAGATCTCCCATGTTCTTGGATAGGCAGAACTAATATTGTCAAAATGGCCATACTACCAAAAGTGCTATACAGATTCAATGCAATTCCAATTAAAATCCCAATGATGTACCTTACAGAAATAGAGCAAGCAATCATGAAATTCATCTGGAAGAATAAGAAACCCAGAATAGCTAAAGCAATCCTTAGCAGAAAGAATGAAACAGGGGGTATTGCAATACCAGTACTTCAACTATACTACAAAGCAATAGTAACAAAAACAGCATGGTATTGGCACCAAAATAGACAGGTAGATCAATGGTACAGAATAGAGGACATGGACACAAACCCAAATAAATACAATTTTCTAAAACTAGACAAAGGTGCCAAAAATATGCAATGGAGAAAAGATAGCCTCTTCAACAAATGGTGCTTGGAAAACTGGAAATCCATACGCAACAGAATGAAACTAAACCCCTATCTCTCACCCTACACAAAACTCAACTCACAGTGGATCAAGGACCTTGAAATCAGACCAGAGATCCTGCATCTTATAGAAGAAAAAGTAGGTCCAAATCTTCAACTTGTTGGCTTAGGATCAGACTTCCTTAACAGGACTCCCATAGCACAAGAAATAAAAGCAAGAATCAACAACTGGGATAGATTCAAACTAAAAAGCTTTCTCTCAGCAAAGGAAACTATCAGCAATGCAAAGAGAGAGCCTACAGAGTGGGAGAATATCTTTGCAACTCATAGTTCAGATAGAGCACTAATTTCCAGAATCTATAAAGAACTCAAAAAACTCTACACCAAGAATACAAATAACCCAATCAACAAATGGGCTAAGGATATGAACAGACACTTCACAGAAGAAGACCTACAAGCAATCAACAAACATATGAAAAAATGTTCACCATCTTTAGTAATAAGAGAAATGCAAATCAAAACTACACTAAGATTCCATCTCACCCCAATTAGAATTGCGATTATCAAGAATACAAGTAACAATAAGTGTTGGCGAGGATGTGGGGAAAAAGGTACACTCATACATTGCTGGTTGGACTGCAAATTAGTGCAGCCACTCTGGAAAGCAGTGTGGAGATTACTTAGAAAGCTTGGAATGGACCTACCATTTGACCCAGCTATACCACTCCTCAGCCTATACCCAAAGGACTTAAAATGAGCATACTACAGAGATACAGCCACATCAATGTTCATAGCTGCTCAATTCACAATAGCCAGAGTATGGAACCAAACTAGATGTCCTTCAATTGATGAATGGATAAAGAAACTGTGGTATATATATAGAATGGAATATTACTCAGCTAAAAAGAATGATAAAATTATGGCATTTGCAGGCAAATGGATGAAAGTAGAGAATATCATGTTAAGTGAGATAAGTCAATCTTAAAAATCCAAAAGACGAATGATCTCACTGATAAGCGGATGATGACACTTAATGGGGGTTGGAGGGGGGCAAGAATAGAAGAAGGAGGGACTGTATAGAGGGAAAAGAGGGGTGGGAGGGGTGGGGGGGAAGGGAAAAAATAACGGAATGAATCAAACATCATTACTCTATGTAAATGTATGAATATGCAAATGGTATGCTGTTATTCCATGTACACACAGAAACAACATGTATCCCATTTGTTTACAATAAAAATAAATTTAAAAAAATAAAAAATAATAAAATAAAATAAAAAATAAAAAGAAAAAAAAAAGAAAGTATCTCTTGTGCAGAATGTGATTAGTATAAGAAGTGGTTCATACTCTTTTGCTTTTATTGAATATACTGTCATGCAAAAAAAAAAAGCTAAAGAGGATAATTTTTAGCTTTTCATTTTTAGATTTCAGTCAAACACACACAAACACACACACACACACACACACATCTTATATACAATGAATATTTTCAAATTGCCATGAGTTTAACCTTTATTAAATCTTTGAATATGTAGCAAGAACAGCAAGGATGCAGATATTATTACTGGAATATAAAGTATCATTGGAGGAATTAGCACCTTTCATGCTGAAGGAAAAAGGGGGTAATAAATAAAAACAAATATGAATGGAAATGTACATATGATTATTGTCAGAGGAAATAGTGTGACCACTAAAATTCTTGGTTATCTAGAAAATAAGGAGCTATGTGTTTCAGTGAGATAAAGGAAAGTGTTTAGATTAGGTCCATGAGGAAAAGATAAATATTATAAAAAGATAATAAGATAAAAGGGAAAAAAGTAAATATCATTAGAAACGGTCCTCAGTCCAACAGCAGAGATTATACTCAATATTACTTTCTTCAATAGTCTTCAGCAATTATATTTAGGAGAAAAGCCCAAGTCCAGAATGAGAATTCTATGGGGTAGACAGGATGGAAGTACATGGTGTTAGTAAAGTCAGAGGCAATGGTGCATATTTTATTTAGGAAAGGACCATGGTGACAAAGTTGGATAGGAAAGCAGGGCATGAAATGAGGACTTAACACAAGCGTGGGGTGGTATTATTTTGGAAAATATTATTTATTCACGAAATGAAGGTAGCCTAAGTAGATGGGTATCTCTCTGGTCTGCTTCCTGTTTCAGCAGAGATATTTCTCCGCATGCATCTAAGGCCTTGCCTAGTCCCCATCACAATCAATTCCATCTCTTTTTATTTCCCAAAGCATTTTGTTTCTTTGAGTATTCAGTTTCTTTTATGATTCGACCTCACCTTCTTCCTGGAAACATATGGGCATACAAAATGCTATTTCATGTCCATTTCTACTCAATCACTTATACCCACATCTTCCAGTTACGGTTGTCTTTCTCTGCTGTCCTTGATGTGGAAAAACACTGAATAGTTGCCTATATATAGACATCTTTGATTTCTTAGCCACGTCTTTTTTTGATTTCTGTTTTTTAATTTTCAACAAATATTTATTTTGTTTGTAGTATCCTCCAGTGATTAATTCATACTCTGGAAGCACAGAAGTAAACCAAATAAATTACGTCTATGATCTTTTGGAGCTTATATTTCAGGTGGGATTGAGGGAAGAAAAACAATGAACAAATAAATATTTGTTGGGAGTTAGCTGATGCTTCTCTGAATAATAAATATGTAACAAGCATTCAATGAATAGTTAAAGATAAATTAAAATTCGGAGAAGAAACAAATGTTTCTTATACCTGCTAGATATTGTTTAATAATGATACTGTTTTATTATTAATGAAAAAATCAAACAAAAGTTGCATGCTACGTATGTGGAGCTTCCCTACAAATACTGGTACTCCATGTACTATAATGACAACCACTTTTTTCTATTAGAAAATAAATAATATTCTCAAGAGAATTTTAAGAAAATAACAAAACAATTACTTGAGCATCTCTAATTTGTAGAAAAAAAATTGAATATTGTCAATGTCAGAAACCTCTGGCAATGCTTTTTCATGATTTTTCTCCCCAGGAGGGGCTGAATTACTGTGGAATTCAGTTCAAAATGAATACATGGGGCCCGTTGTTCCAAAGGTATTGTGAGTTTCAAGCTGCTAATGGCAAATCACTAAACCAAATGCAGTATCTGCTGAAGGCAGAGACTGTGAAACAGCACAGGTCACTTTCCCAGATGACCTGGCTGCCCCTTCCTCCACCCAGAGGCAATGCTTGCTTTCTGCATTGATAACAATCATTTCTTCACTGACTTTACAGATGCACTATCATCCATGTTGGGTCAAGTCATATAAAATTGGTTATTTTTGTAGACCACTTAATATTTTTTTAGTGTACTGTGCTTTTGAAGTTTACCCAAATAAAATCCTACCATATTAATTTTTGTGAATTTTTCTTTATGCTTCATCATTTTGCTTATGATGCCACTTGTGGGATTGTCATATATGACCTTCATCATATTGAGGCATGTTCCTTCTATTCCTAATCTAGCAAATCTTTTTATCATGAAAGGTATTGATGTTTCCAAATGGGTTTTTTCCTGCATCCAATGAAATGATTTTTATTACTCATTCACTTAATGTGGTATCTAGCATTTATTGACATATATATATGTATAAAATCATTCTTGCATCTCAGAGATAAATATTACTTGATTGTTGTGTATAATCTTTTCAGAATTGTTTTGGATTCGATTTGAAAGAATTCTGTTGAGCATTCCTGCATCTGCATTCACATGGATCTTAGCCTGTAATTTTCATTTGTTTGTAGTATTTTTTTTTAATTTGAAATTGGGATAATGTGGACATCACAAAATGAGTTTGGAAATGTTTTCAGTAATTATCTCTAAATGTTTGGTGGGATTCCTCTATAAAGTCATCTGACTCTGGACTTTTCATTGTTAAAAGAGTTGTAATAATTGATTCAAGTTCAATCCCTTCATTCATTATTGAGATATTCATATTTTCTATTTCTTCATCATACAGTCTTGATAGGATATACACTTCCAGGCATTTATTTTTATTCATGGTTATTAAATAGGTTAGCACATAGCTATTAATATACTCTTATGATATTTTTGTATTTCTTTTGCATTTGTTATATCAGATTTCATTAATTTGAATCTTCTGTTTGGTCTAATTAAAGTTTTGTCAACTTTGTTTATCTTTTCAAGGAATTCATTTTTATTTTTCTTTTATTTTTTCATTTCATGTAATACTTCTAAATTTGCACTTAGTTTATTCTTTCTTTTGTGAGGTGTATTGTTAGATTATTCCTTGGATATTGTTCTTAATGTAGAAATTTATTGCTATAAATTTATTGCTATAAATTTCCCTCTTTTAACAACTTTTGCAGCATCCAGAAGTTCTGGTATGTTGTGTTTTCATTTTCATTTTTCTGAAAATATTTTTCTTTTTCCTTTCAATTTCGTTGATTTGTTGATTGGGGGCATGTTATTTGACTTTTATAAATCTACAAATTTTCTTAATTGCTCCTGTTATTTACTTCCAATTTCATTCTGTTTTAGTTGGAAAAGATACTTAATGTGTTTTTTAAATACATTAGGACATCTAATGGCTCAATATGTGATCTATTGTGGCAATTGTCATGTGTATTCTTGAAAAGAATGTGCATTCCACTGCAATGTATGCAATATTCTGTATATGTTTGTTAGGTCTATTATACTCATATTATTGTTCAGATCTACTGTATACTCATTGATATTCTGTCTGGATGATCTATTCATTCTTAAAAGTCTATTATTGAAATCTTTACTCTCATTGTATTTCTCTTTTCAATTCTGTTAATATCTGCTCTACATAGGTAGGTGCTCTAATGTATATGTACATATTATACATACATGCATACATACATGCACAAGCATATATTCCTGATGAATTTATTTTTTACGTACTTATATACTGACTTTCTTTGTTTATTCTGTGAAGTTTTTATTTAAAATCTATTTTGGTCAATGTAAGTATTACTACCTTTTCTCTCTTTTGGTCATTATTTGCATAGACTTTCTTTTTCTATCCCTCTACTTTCAGCCTTTGTGCATCCTATTGATCATCTTATATATCAGGCCAGATATAAATCACTTATTATGAAATAGAAAATTAGAAAATAAAATGGTGGTTTCCAGACTTTGGGTGGAGAGGCAACTAGGAAATTGTTACTTAATGGATATACATTTTCAGTTAAACTGAATGATTAACTTCCAGAGATTTTCTGCACAGCATAATGCCTACAGTTCCTATATAAGAGTGGATTAGTAGTATTAATAATATAATATTGGACACTCTCAAATATGCTTAAAAGATAAATTTCATTTTAAGTGTTCTTTTAATTATTTGGGTTTTTTTTATATTTTACAGACTGCATTTTGATTCATTGTACACAAATGAGGTACATCATTTCATTTCTATAGTTGTAAATGATGTAGATTCACACCATTCATGCAATCACACATGTACATAGGGTAATGATGTCTGTCTCATGATCATTTTTCATACCCCCACTTCCTCTCATTTCCTTCTACAAAATCCAAAGTGTCTCCATTCTTAATACACATACGCATACACAGAGACAGCAGAGAGAACAAAAGAAAACAAGAAATTTTTGGAAAAGGAAGACATGCTTACTGTATCAATTATTGTGATGGTAACATGAGTGTTTGCATATTTTTAAACTCATCAAAATGTACATCTGTGCATTTTAAAATATCAATTATAACTTAATAAAACTAACATAGCTTGCAAATCTACCTTGTTTTTTGGATATTTTAATCTTTTTTGATCCTTTATCATTCCAAATTTATCTTGAATATTGAATATTTCTAAATATATCTTATATATGATTATCAATTCTTCACAGAATTACCTTTTCATTGGATTTGCCATGTGCTTGCATATCTATATAGAGGGAACTGAACATATTTACAATATTTACTCTTCCAGTTCATGAACAGGAGACAAATTGCCATTAATTTAGGTTTTCTTTAATGTTTTCCAATAACTTCTAGATTTTCCCTACATAAGTCTTACACTTATCTCTTTACAATTTTCTTATTGGATTCATACTTTGACATGATGAAAAATGACTCTTTAAATAAAATGTCATTTTACATCTCTTCATTAATGATATATATCAAAATAGCAGACTTTCGTGATTGATATTTAGCAAATAAATATAATTTATCACATAGATTTTAACAATTTTAAAATTTCATTATGTCTTTTCATGCAGTTACAATACAATCAAATAAATTGAATCATTTTCTTTGGTTCTGATCTTAATTTTTAAAAAGCATTTTCTTTTACTCTGTTTCAGGAAGAATATGCCCTTACATGCATAAAGGTAAAATTATTATCTTGGTGAATATAACTTTTATTTATAAATAGATCCTCATTATCTGTATTAATGCTTTTGACATTAAATTGCATATGTTTTATGCAACATTAATATGTAGTAATAAAAACTCTTACAACTTAGGAATTGTTTATTTGAATTATTCATTTAATATTTTCAGGCGGTCATTGACTATGAATAACTGAAATCTGGAAGGCACAGCTATGGATAAGGGGGACTGCTATAGTCAGACAGCTAATTTTGTTTATACTAGAAACGCCTTTTTTGGTTCACTTAGACCATTTATATGTAAGGCAACTATTGCTATGTTAGAATGCTAATCAACCAATGGTGTTCGTTTTGCTTGTTTTCTGATATTTTTCTTAGTTTTGGGTTTTTTCTATTTTCTTATGTGTTACATATATATTTTAAAACAATTTTGACTTATCCATGGTGATATTTCACAGATTTATTGAGGCATAATTGATGAATGAGAATGGTACCTATTTAAAGCATCCCAATTCAAAGACTCTGGACATATGCAAACATCCATGACTCTGTAAACACAATAAAAATAATAGACATTCAGTGACCCCCAGTGTTTTCTTCTCTCTCTTTTCTTCATGGCAAGGACAACTAATATAAGATCTACTTGCTTAACAACCTTTAACATGTTTAAAACTATATTATTAACTGTAAGCACTATATTTTACAGTGGTTCTCTATAAATTATTCATTCAGAATATCAGAGTAGATTTGCTAACAACTTTAAACCTATTGAACAACTCTCCCCTCCCCACAGCTCCTTCACTGGTATAGAACATGCCATTATTGAACTTGCAGCTTCTACAAGTCTACCTATTTTGAAAGGTTTTTATAATTGGATTCATGAAGGGTTTCTCCTTCTGTGCCTCTGTCTGTAGTGTTTTTGAGAGGAGCTCTTATTGAGTGATTGTTCTAAATTAAGTGTACATACCCTATCACCATACACTGGTACCAACGTTTGATCAATTCAGGTACAGTCTTCCCTATCTCTTTTTATGTCCCTCTACCTTGCCCCACTCATAATTTCCCTCAATATTTCCTCTACTTAATTGGAAAACTACCTTGGGGAGCTATAATTTTATTTTAATTATCAGTTTCTCAAGCAGAGAAACATCTTCTCTGTATATTTGCTCTTTTTCCTATTTCTTTATTCCTGTGGTTTCAAGATTTCTTCTACTATTTCTCTTCTGTTTAGGAAAATTATTCTGGCCATCCTTTTAGAATAGATCTGCTAACAACAAATTCTCTTGTTTCTTTCATCTCATGAGGCATTGATTTTGCTTCCTTCCTGGTGGCTATTTCTAGTGAATATAGAATTCTAGGTTGACAGTTCTTTCCTTTAGCTCTTGAAAGATACTGTACCCTTCCTTCTGGCTGCTATGGTTTCAGATGAGAAATCATTGTCATCTGAGTTATTTCGCTCCTATAGGTAATGCTTTGTTTTTCTCAGACTGTTTTCAAAATTTTTCCAGGTAGTTAGAAGTTTGATAATGAAGTGCTTTGACATGCATTTCTGTAGATTTTTTTTCTGTTTGTGAGTCAGTCAAATTTTTGAATTTGTAGATAATGTCTTTTACCAAATTTGGGAAATATTCAACTATTGTTTCCTTGGACAACTTTTCAGCTACATCTACCCCCAAACCTCCCATCATCTCCTTTGTTTTGGGGATTCTGATGACAGTAGGGTTAGACTTCTTATTATAGATTACACATGCTCCATACTTTGTATATTTATTTATTCAGCCTCTTTTCTCTATGTTGTCTAGAGAAGTTATAATCTTGGCATTGACATTTGTTGATTAACTTTCCTTACTGAAGTTGAGATTCTTTTGATTTTGTTATGTTGAATGATTTATATTGAAACCTGAGACTTCAGGTTGCATTTACATCTTCCTTTTTAGCATGACTCCTCTGACACAACTCTGGCAAGGTAAAGGTCGCTGCTTCAATTTTGTCAGCAGGCCAAGTTCCAGACTTGCCATACTTTGACAATAGGTGAGAGCAGTCTCCTGACCAATAGGTGGGAATGACAGTTCTGATTCGTCATTAGGCATCCCCTAATGCCATCTCCACAGGGAGGAAGGCTACTCCATTACTGCCAAATGGTAGTGGAATTATAGGTTTTTATAAGATGTTTCTATTGACACCAAAGAGAATGATGTCTTCATAACCTCTCAGCAGACATAGAGGTCCTGGTTCATCCTTCAGCCTTCCCTCATACTATTACTGGCTGTAGTTTAGGGTCTTCCATCTTGACTGACAAGGGTGAATGTCTAGGCTTGCTGTTTGACCTTTGCTGAGGTAGTTCTAATTTGGGGCACAGTTTCCTTGGGGATACTTGGCTGGATTAGAGCAGTTATTATCAAAACATTTTCTGTCTTGCTACGCTGCCCTTCGATTAACACAGTTTTTCTTGTGTCGTTATATTGCCTGGATTTTTGACATTTTTAATTTGCCTACTTCTCCAAAGCCAAATCTGGACATGTGGGAATGACCTTTCAGAGAACTCACTACTATTTTGTCTTTTGTGTCCTGAGGTTCCCTAGCTAATATTCCTCTACCTCCCCACCTTTCCAAGTCTCAAAACTATATAATTTTAACTATAAGAAAAGCTATGTCTGTTTTGTCTTTTAAAAAACCTTGAGTCCATGTTTCTAACCTGCAGATTCCCTGCTTCTTAGTGAAGTTTTGTACATAAAACATTTATTTGTTCAATGTCTGATAATATAAGAATCTTCTAAATCTCACTACCTACATGTGCAAATTGCATGATAATATTTACAGCACAGGATTGCTGTGACTACTAAATCATATATAGTGAGGAGAGATTTTGGCATAGTTCCTGGTGTTTAATAAAGTGTTCAATATACTATAGTTATTCAAATAGGGAGTAAACCTTCAAAAGATTTCAGTAGAAAAAAATCTGGTAAAAAGAATAAGGTAAAGATTAATATCATGTAGAATGAAATTAATGCTAAATCTTAATAATGATCCATAAGTGTTTTTAATACAAATTATGTTTCAGAGTCTTTATAAGAGTTTAATGTTTAATTCTGAATATTATCTCATAATGACATAATATTATCATGCTATTTAATGTATGAGAAAACTCAGGAAAAGAAAGTCCTATCAACCAGCATACCTAGAAGCAATATGTGATTAGCATTTATAATTCTGTCCAAGCAAACACACACCAGTCTGTTCCTTTTCTAATCTGAAATATCTGAAAATTTCCATGCCGATCTCTTCAAATTTATGTCATGGAAAGTAGGTGCTGTGTGACTTTTAAAATCATTTGGACAAATACCATCTAAAGGTAATTATGAGTATGCAATCCACCTGATGCAATAGTTTTTATCTCATCTTTAGAGAATATTGTACAGGAGAATAAAATGAAGTATTTTCAACATTGGGAATAGAACTAAAAATGATGACTCTGTATTTAGAAAAAAAATTTGAAAATTAGAAAAGTAATTCTAATACAAATTAGATTATATAGTATTTTGTATAAAATAATTAAAAATGAATTCACCATCACTCTAGATATCAGGAATGAAGCAATTAAACTGCCCAAAAGCTTTGTTAGTCTATAAACCCCTCTCCATAATGCTAAAACTCAGAAAAATAAGACTAGAAATACCCTCCAACTATAAACCCTTTCATCTGCAGACATTACAATTCCAGATTTTGAGGTTGCCTTGATCTGCAAAGTAAAATGATTAGTGTCATAAACACATTCCATTTGTTCACTTGCTTTTTTTAAATGGTTAGAGTAGGAAAGTATAAAATAGGTAGAGGCATAGGTATAGTAGGAAGAGAGCTTGAAAAATGTATTCAGTTTTATTGAAAATATGTGTGTCCAGTCAATAACTAAAGTCAGGTTTTCTGACTTAGAAAACTGCTTTAAATATGTGACCTAGAAAATTGCTTAACATGCCAATATTTAGCCTCGTTTAAAATCTACTACATCAAAATTCTAAAGGTGGAGTCCAGTGATCTGTGTTTTAACAGTCCTTCCACCAATCCCTTGTGAAGGCTAACGCTTGAAGACCACGTGTGTAGAAGCCACACACCAACCTCTTACTGTCTTCAGTTCTTCTCAGCTGATGCCGCTAACTTCTATGTGTCAATCAGTGCAGTGGACTCTAAAATCAGTCTTAGCAAGAGCAGTAACATAAAAGACAAGTCCCGTAATAAATCTCATTGTTTTGAAGCTGAAATGATTTCATTCCATGGACATTGAACTCTATCTTTCTCATTAACTTAACCCCTGTCAGCGACCCCACCACCTTACTCATTTTCTTGACTTTGTCAAACTATCTAGATACATATGTTTTCTCTACTAGCAATCACTATTTCTTTGAATTTCACTCCTCTCTTGAAACACTATTCCTTCCTTGAATATCAGACTGATTGATTCTGGTTGATAATTTGTCCAGATTCAATCAAGTTTAAAATGTGGGTATATTGCTGGGTTTTGTTGATATTCCATTCTATTTCAGTGACTGAGATTATGAAGATAAATAAACATTCAAATTTAATGCCTTTGTAGAATAGATAACAAATATCAGCATAATATTAAATGTAAATGCTTAAAATGAAGAGGTTTATGAAATCATAGCATATGATAGAAGAAGAATACATTTCAGACTGGAAATTCAAAAAAAGACTATCCTGATAAAGTTCATTTTCAGCATCCTAGAGTAGGATGAACAGGAAATAGGTAGATATAGGACATGATAGGCAGAATATGTGTGAAGATCCTAAGGAACCTAAGATATTCAAGCATCTGAAGGAAGTGTTGTTGATCAAAAGTAACATGGGTGTGAGGTATAGGAGGATGTATACTTGCATGGTATTGAGCCACAGAGTTAGAGACTAAGAGTCTTGCAATCCAGGTTAAGGGATAGTAAACCCAAACACAATACCAAAAAAAAAAAAAAGTGATTAAAAATGAGTGGCATGAGGATATTACCCATTAAGAAGTATTGCTCAGAAGACTGTAGATAATGAATTTCAGGAGACGAAAGTAGAGGTCTGGAAAAAATCAGAAGAGCATTGAAGTCAGGTGAGGGAGAAATGATAAGGTCTTGGACTAGATTCCCCACTGGAATTTTGCAGTGGATTTGCAAAATGACCGTTATCAGGGACAATCAGGTATAAACTAGGAAAACATTATGTATAAGAGTAATCCTAGTATCTTACTCTTAATTCAAGTATTGCTGTAATCAATTAGGTTCTAGAAGTATTTTTCAAATATTTAAGAGCATTTGAATTTTTTTTTTTGGGTGGGGGAGGGAGAAGGGGGTTACCCGGGATTGAACTCAGGTGCCCTGAACCACAAAGCCACATCCCCAGACCTATTTTGTATTTTATTTATTGACAGGATCTCACTGAGTTGCTTAGCACCTCGCTTTTGTTGAGTTTGGCTTTGAACTCACAATCCTCCCCTGTCAGCCTCCCAAGCAGCTGGGATTACAGGTGTGTGCCACAGCACCTGGTAAGCATTTGAAATTTTAAAAAATATTCTCAATATACCTCATTGAATATTCTCCAAAGAGTATAAAAAGGAAAATTCTTGAGAAAGAGTTAAAATATTGACAAATGCCATTTTTATCATAATTGCTACCCTTTAGTAACACTGTCAAAATTGTAGACAGTGATATTTTGGACTTGGAATGAAAATTTTACTTAAGTTTACTTTCTTTACAATAGTGAATTTATCACTATCATAGTGAATAAAAGCACTTGAAGTAGCAAATAATTTGCTAGAATTTGTAATATCATTTAAATTTTATTTTTAGTTTTGTTCCTTAATTCATGAATCACAAGTACATTTTTTCCTCGACAGCTTAAAGCACATTAGGAAAGCATTTTTTTTTTTTCAGAACTGGTGCTAATTTCTCTATTGAATACACTGAGAATAAGGATAGTGGTCACAGGTTTTACTTTTAACATTAATCACATTAAAATTGAACCAAGATCATGAAATATGGTTTTTACTACTAATTACATTCTACTTTGATGTATGTATCAATAATCATTATTGCTCCTATATGAATGGTATTTCATGTTCATTGAATCCTATGTAATTCTTGTATTCTACTCACAAAACAATCACCAATAGATAAAAATATCTTCATTTGTTATCTTATTTTCAATATTGAATTGAAAAAGTAAAAGCTAGTATTAGTTTTTTTTATGGTTTATTTTATTGTAAACAAATGGGATACATATCCTTTCTCTGTTTGTACATGCAGTAAAGGCATACCATTTGTGTAATCATAAATTTACATAGGATAATGTTGTTTGAATCATTCTGTTATTATTTTCCCTTTCCCCTACCCCTCCCACCCCTCTTTTCCCACTATACAGTCCTTCCTTCCTCCATTCTTGCTCCCCTCCCACCCCCCATTGTGTCATCATCTGCTTATTAGTGAGATCATTCATCCTTTGATTTTTTGAGATTGGCTTATCTCACTTAACATGATGTTCTCCAATTTCATCATTTGCCTGCAAATGCCATAATTTTATTATTCTTTATGGCTGAGTAATATTCCATTGTATACATATATCACAGTTTCTTTATCCATTCATCAATTGAAGGACAAATAGGTTGGTTCCACAATCTGGCTACTGTGAATTGAGCAGCTATGAACACTGATGTATCTCTGTAGTGTGCTGATTTTAAGTACTTTGGGTATAGTCTGAGGAGTGGGATAGCTGGGTCAAATGGTGATTCCATTCCAAGCTTTCTGAGGAATCTCCACACTGCTTTCCAGAGTGACTGCACTAATTTGCAATCCCACCAGCAATGTATGAGTATACCTTTTTCCCCACATCCTCACCAACACCTATTGTTGCTTGTATTCTTGATAATCACCATTCTAATTGGGGTGAGATGAGATCTAGGGTAGTTTTGATTTGCATTTCTCTTATTACTAGAGATGTTGAACATTTTTCCATATGTTTGTTGATTGCTTGTAGATCTTCTTCTGTGAAGTGTCTGTTCATTTCCTCAACCCATTTGTTGATTGGATTATTTGTATTCTCAGTGTAGTTTTTTGAATTCTTTATATATTCTGGAAATTAGTGCTCTATCTGAAGTATGAGTGACAAAAGATTTTCACCCACTCTGTAGGCTCTCTCTTCGCATTGCTGATAATTTCCTTTGATGAGAGAAAGCTTTTTAGTTTGAATCTATCCCAGTTGTTGATTCTTGCTTTTATTTCTTGTGCTATGGGAGTCCTGTTAAGGACGTCTGATCCTAAGCCGACATGTTGAAGATTTGGACCTAATTTTTCTTCTATAAGATGAAGGGTCTCTGGTCTGATTGAGGTCCTTGATCCATTTTGAGTTGAGTTTTGTGTAGGGTGAGAGATAGGTGTTTAGTTTCATTCTGTTGCATATGGATTTCCAGTTTTCCCAGCACCATTTGTTGAAGAGGCTATCTTTTCTCCATTGCATATTTTTGTCACCTTTGTCTAGTATGAGAAAATTGTATTTATTTGGGTTTGTGTCCGTGTCCTCTATTCTGTATCATTGATCTATCTATTTTGGTACCAATACCATGCTATTTTTGTTACTATTGCTTTGTAGTAGAGTTGAAGATCTGGTATTGTGATACCCCCTGCTTCGCTGTTCCTGCTAAGGATTGCTTTAGCTATTCTGGGTTTCTTATTCTTCCAGATAAATTTCATAATTGCTTGCTCTATTTCTGTAAGGTACTTCATTGGGATTTTAATTGGAATTGCATTGAATCTGTATAGCACTTTTGGTAGTATGGCCATTTTGACAATATTAATTCTTCCTATCCAAGAACATGGGAGATCTTTCCATTTTCTAAGGTTTTCTTTAATTTCTTTCTTTAGTGTTCTGTAGTTCTCATTGTAGAGGTCTTTCACCTCTTTTGTGAGATTGATTCCCAAGTATTTTTTTTTTTTTGAGGCTATTGTGAATGGTGTAGTTTTCCTAACTTCTCTTTCTGAAGATTCATCACTTATGTATAAAAATGCATTGGACTTATGAGCATTGATCTTGTAACCTGCTACTTTACTGAATTCACTTATGAGATCTAAAAGTTTTCTGGTGGAATTTCCAGATTCCTCTAAATATATAATCATGTCATCAGTGAACAGTGATAGTTTGAGTTCTTTTCCTATTTGTATCCCTTTAATTTCTTTGGTTTGTCTAATTGCTCTGGCTAGAGTTTCAAGGACGATGTTGAATAGAAGTGGTGAAATGTGGAGACCTTCTAAAAGCACGGCTTCCACTTTAGAAAGTGAATGAACAGACCACATATGAATATTTCCTATGTTCCCAGCAGAGCACTGAGATTACAGAGAAGGTAAATAAATGAAAACCTGGAAAGCAATGAGAATTTTCCAGAAGAAAGAGGACTGGAATTACTGGAAGATTTTCTTACCTGGAGCAGAGAAATCAGAACACTACTCTGAAATTACTAAGAAGATTCAGCTAGGAATCTTAAGAAATGACTTGGAGTGTAGTGTGGGCTAGCATGTGAGTGCAGATCCTGCTAATTGAGGGCAGGGATCCACTCCCTTTCATGTTTTTCCATCAAGAAATTCATAGGATTTCATGGGTTCACAGGGAAGAAAAGAAAGAACCAGGGATAACTTCCTTTCTGCTGCTGAGTGGGGGATCGGGAACACAAGACTGAAACTCTATTCATGACCATTTTCCTAACTTCACTAGGAAATAAAAGCTGTAATAATGCAACAAAAGACCCACCCTGATCCCCCAAACAAACAAAACCAAAACCAAAATATTTGAATGTTTAACCTGAAAGCACTGGTGGAGACACACCATAGCTTGAGGAGGGGAACAAGGAAAAAGAAAAATCTCCACTTTTTTTTTTTTTTTTTCCAGTAAAGGGAATGAACCCAGTGTCTTGTGCCTGCTAGGCAAGCATTCAGCCTCTGAACTACATCCTTGCCCTGAAAAAGCTCTACTTTGCATGAGGAACAGGAACGCATGCCACCATTACATCTGTAAGAGGACCAGAGCTTTGTGAAGACCACAACCACAGATTCATATTTACAGTGCCTTCCACAAACCATGACTTAATCCAAGGATGCTCTCACTGCACTCCATACACAAACACATCATCAATGAAATAAAAAGGATAAGATAAAACTAAAAATCAAATACAGAGTTAGAATAGATTATACTTTCTGGAAAGGAGCAGAGGGAAGACACAAATCCTCATGAGCAGCATACTCACTAAAGCATTTTATGGTCTCTGGTGAATAGAAGGTTACAAGTCATACAATAAACTTCAACCAGTTCAAACTCCCCACTAGATGAAAATAAACCCCTATACTAAAGACCTAATAAAAGTAAAGATGTAGCCAACTCCAAGCATAAATTATATGGTTTTATGTAATAAGTATGACTTTCAAAACAACAGTTTAAAGTTTGAAACTCAAAAAGCACAATATGAAGACTCAATAATCAGACCAGATGCAGAAATGATACAAATGTATCATGTTGCTATAAATCACATAAAATAGTGATAATAAATATATTAAAGACTCTATTAGACAAACAATATGTTAGAGAAGATAGGTAATTTCAGCAGAGAGGGAAACTATAACAATCATCTAGAAATGATAGAAATCTAAAACATAGCAATAGAAATAAAGAACATCCTCAATTGGCTCATCAGTAGACTTGACTCAGACAAGGAAAGAATCAGTGCATATGAAGGTAGTTAATAATATTATAAAAGTGAAGTGCAAAAATGCACAAAAAGGAAACACAATCAGACCAGAATATCCAAGAGTTGTGGGACAATTATGAATTAAAAAGATAGAAACAATAGAAAAGAGTAAAACCACAAACTGATTATTTGAAAAGTGTCATAAAATTGATGTACCTCTTGCCAGGTTAACTCAGAAAAGAATGAGAGAAGAAACGAATTGCCAATGACAGGAAAGAAAGAGAGGGATTTATTACTGATCTTGCAAGCATTGAAAATATGGCAAAAAGATAATATGGGGAACTCTAGGCTAATGAAATTAGAACTTTTCATGAAAGGCAGAAAATTTTTAAAAAACATTCACGTACAAAAAATTGGAGTAAATGTCTTCTTAAAAGTGAAATTTGAGAACTCTAGGACCAAATAAATTCACAGAAGGATTCTATCCAATATTTCAATAAGAAGTATTGAGTCTACATATTCGTTTCCAAGAATACTTACCCATTTTCTTTTTGATGTCAGATTTACCCTAATTTCAAAAGCAGACAAAGGTAAAAAACTATGAAACTGCAGCTCATGAACATATACACAAAAATCTTTAACAAAGATATTATTTAATGAATCAAATTTAACAAAATATTTTAAAAATGGATTATAAAGTGCAATTGAGTGGGGTTCAGCACAGGAACACAAAGCTGGTTTACCAGTTAATGTCAAATTATGTGTATATCCCCAAAATTCATATATTGAGGATCTAATGTGAATGTATTTGGAGATAAGAACTATAAAGTGAACATTAAGATTAAATGAGATCAAAAGTTAAACCTTAGTTCAGAGCTTTATGAGAAATGGAGATGCTCAATGTAAAATGTGAAATTATACAACTTCAGAAAACTTTAGGAGAAAACACATATGACCTTGGATTTCAGGATTAAAATACATGACAGAAAAATTATGATCCTTAAAGAATTATGGATCAGTTTCAATATATTAAAACTTTTTTTTGCAAAATAATCTGCTATAAGAATAAAATTACAAGTCATAGACCAGGAGAACAGTATTTGTCAATCCTATATAAAGGGTCATATAAAAATTAGGAATATTTACAATTCAGCAATGAAGTAAGTAAACCAGTGCCAAAAAAGGGCAGCAGATTTGAAACTCCTCCAAAAAGATATACACATAAAGATCTGAATAAATGCTCAATGTAATTAGTTCTTAAGAAAATTAAAGCCACAATGATAAACCCAACACACTTTTTAGAATGACTAAAAAATGCAAAAAAAAAGAAAGCTGACATTATGAAATGAATAAAAGAATGCAACACAGAACAATAGGAATTCTTTTATTGGTAATAGGAATGGAAAATGACAAAGGCACTTTGGAAAACAGATTTTCAGTCTCTTATAATTTTAAACATACAGTTAGCCCAAACCCAGTAATTCCAGTTCTAGACATTTACCCAAGTAAATCAAGATTTTCTGTTAATAAAAGACCTACATGTAAACATTTATAGAGGTTTACTGATATTAACCAAAGACTGATAATTACAAGATGACCCTTCAATGGGTGAATGAGTAAACTATAGCATAGTCATACCATGTATCACTACTTGAACTTGAGAAAGTGGTCTTATAGTTCAAATTAATTTACAATGCATTTTGTTACTTGAGAAAAGTCAAACTCAAAAGGCTGCATATCCTATGATTCCAGTAAAATGGAATTCTGAAAAAGGTGAAAAAGTGTATTGGAAACTGATCAATGATTGTAGGGGTTACCAGGCACACCATTAGTAGAGGAGCCCTGTGAGAGAATTTTTAGATAATAGAATTATTCGGTATGATACTTCAGTTCTGTACAAATGATTGTGAGCATTTTCAGAATCAAGAGAACTGTAAAACCCAAAGAATAAGTGTTATGCAAATTATCAGAAAATCAAAAAGGACATCCATCCAACTATGAAATTTAAACAGTGACCTAAATATACTTCTATAACAAATATATCCACAACATTAATGAAATCTGATTAAAGTATATAATTTAATACTCTTTGGAGAGGAGAACCTGACCTAAGTAACTTTCAGAAACAACATTTTGACCAGACAATCAAGGCTAAGACAAAAGAACAATAAACAAACAAAACCCAAATCAACTATATATAATAACACTGTAGTCAGTAAATTTGTTACTCAAGGGTATTTATTTAGCAATTCTGAAATTAATTTGCCTGTATGAAAATAGTTAATTGGTATTGGAAATGAATTTTCTCATTGTCAAGGAAAAAAGCTACTTTTAAATATATAAGTAAGCAAAGAAGAAGATATAAACAAATGGATTAAAGTGGAATCCATGTGATGATGATGGATTAAAGTGGAATACGCTGGTTCAAAATCATATGTATTTTAATATGCATACAGATCAATATGAATAAGTGTGAGTATATATATTAGCTTACATACACATATTTACTCTCTGTTCACAGAGAAGTACTTGGAAGTGTGACTCCACAAGTGAAAAATGTACTATTAGTTCCAAGATCTTAGATTCTCAAATTCAAACTCCAATTAATGAATAGAGCTCTAAAGAGTTCCCTCTTATCTTATGGTTGATACTAGGTCTGTGTCTGAGAAAATATAAGACAAGCCAAGAAACTGCAGTGCTGAAAGTAAGTGCTGGAAAAACGAGTCTCAGTATATGTTAAAAACAACTTCCAATCAGCCAGCAGAAAACAACTCCCAATCTTCAAAGCTTGAATATTTTAATAGCAAAATAAATCATTATAATGTTGTTTTATAGACCATTCCCAAATTGCAATGACTTGACCTAATTTTTCCACATTATGATGGTGCAAATGTGACAGGCGTTTAGTAAAATCTTACTTAGAATTTTGAATTTTGATCATTTCCTGAGTTAGCAATATGGAAAGGATACTCTCTTACAGTGATGGAAAGTGGCACCAACGGTAATCATTAGAATAAACCACCAATATTCTACAGTATACTATATTGCTAAGCTATGATGATCAGTCTGATAGGTGTATGGAATGTATTTTCAACTTAAAATGAGTTTATATGGAGATAACAACATCATAGATTGAGAATCATCAGTATTATTCAAAGAATAAAATACATATCCATCAATGTGTACTGATACAAATAGATGATTGAACAAAAAGTAAGTGAAGGAAAAGAAAAAATTTTCTCTTCAGGTGAATTCCAAATAAGAAGGAAAGGAAATAGATCACCATTTGGACACCGATCAATTGCTTTTGGCAGGAACTAAGGACAAATGACATGACTAGGAGGTCAATATTAAGGAGAAAAAATACTTTCATTACCTCAACGTATTTCCTAGCATATATTCTTAATTGCTATGATTTTGTAACATATGCCAATAAAGAATATGATACATCTCCATCTCCAAGAGGGAATCCCATTCCCGTAAATGTAGTATAGAATGAATGACTTAATTCTAACATATAGATATGGAAAGGGACAATTAGGAATTTTACAGTGGAGAATCCTTGCAGAAAACACCTAAGCTATCTGGTCAAGGTGTAATTGATAACCTTGACCTTGTATGTTGACATCATATACTCTCAATGTGATGCAATAAGAATAAAATTCATAGTAATCCCCTTTAAAATCCCAGACAATCAGAAAGAATCAAAGAGACCCAAACTGAGGGAAAGTCTAAAAAATTACCCTATCAGTAATTTCCAAAAATGTCAATGTCATGAAAGATAAGTTGTTACAATTTAGATTAGGCAACCCCCAGCTCATATGTAAAACAATGCAATTAAGTTTAAAGTGAAATGATTGAGTTATGAGAACCCTGCCTACTCGGTGCATTAATCCCCTGATAGGGATTAACTTGGTGGTAACTGTGGACAGGTAGGGTGTGACTGGAGGAGGTGGATCTTTGGGGGATGCTTTCGGGTTCTCTCTCTGCTTCCTGGTGCCATGTCACCAGCTGCTTTCCTCTAGCACACGCTTCTGCCATGACATTCTGCCTCACTTCAAGTCTGGGAGAATGGAGGTGACTCTCCATGGATAGAGACCTCTGAAACAGTGAGCCCCAGAGTAAATTTTTGATCCTCTGATTATTCTTTCAGATCTTTTTGACACAACGGCTAAAACACAAAGACAAAAATTTCCACATATACAAAGAAAAATTAGGAGAAATGATGACTAAATACAATGTGGTATCCTGGATTGTATCCTAGACATGAAGAGGTTGTTAGTGGAAAAAAATACTGAAATCTGAATAAGATATACAATTTATAAATGGTATTTGTAATATTAAATATATTATTATAATATCTGGTTATAAATAATATAATGTAAATGCAATGATATAATATTATTGTCTAGTTTTGGTAAATATATAATAGCTATGTGAGATGGATGCTGTGGCAGTTTGGAACTCTCTATATAATCTTTATAAATCTTTAAAGTTATTTCAAAGAAAAAGGTTTAAAAATAATTCATTGAGACTTTTCTCTTGATAGTTTCCACATATAATCTAGGACTGATTCATACTCTTGATATTAGTCTTTCATAGAGCTCTAAATTGATGTATCTGATATGATTTCCAAAACTCTTATCAGTAGTTTTTCTTTTATCTGTTAATGCTATATGTGGAGTGCAATCTGAGTGATTCTTATATAATAGGATATTTTTGTGTATGCACTGCCAAAATTCTTTGTTTTAACTTGAAAGTACTGATTTATAATTTCTTGGTAAAAATAAAATAATTCCATTAGCTTATTAGAGAGATTATTGTCCTTAGGTTGGAATTACCTGGCAATCTATGATGATTTGAGCCATTTTTTAAAAAAACTCTATAAGAGACACTGTACTCTGAATTGAAGCAAACTATTTACTCTTCTCAGAAATTACTTTTACAAATACACTAAATTTTCAGATTCGCCTAACACAGAGATAACATCATGTAGTTTTACTGAGGTTTCTGTACACTGTGAATACAATTTAATTTTGAATTCTACTAGTACATTACTCCTTTCACTTATTCAGCGAAACAAAGTCACAGATACATTATGATTAATTAGCAATTTTATTAGATTTATACCAATGCATAACAAATTGTGGCCACTTTAAGGACTTAAAACCACAAACAATTATTTGATAGTTTTTGTGAAATAAAAATTAGGACACAATTTTGTTGCATCTTTTGCTCAGGATGCCACAAGTTTTTTTTTTTTTTTTAATTTTTTAAAATTTTATTTGTTCTAATTAGTTGTATTAAGTATGCCACTGTTAGGACGTTTTTCATCACTGTGACCAAAATACCTGACAAGAACACTAGAGGAGGAAAAGTTTATTTTGGGCTTATGATTTCAGAAGCTTGGACCATGCTTCGCTGACTCCACTGCTATGGGCCCGGGATGAGGTAGAATAACATTGCAGAAGGGCAAGGTAGAGGAAAGCTGCTTAACTAAGGCAATGAAGAAGCAGAGAGAGAGGAAGGAAACATGGGAAGAGATAACCCAGGTCATGACACAGTGACCTAACTCCTCCAGCCACACTCCATCTGCCTCAAATTATCATCCAGTAGTTCATTCAAATTATTTATCTATCAAATGGATTAATCCCTTGGTGAGGTTTTGCAGTTCTCACAATCTAATCATTTCCCTTCTGAAAATTCCTTCACTGACCAGTACATGTCCTTATTGGGGGGACATTGAAGATCCAAATCATAACATTCCATCTCTGGCCCTGAAAAGCTCTTGTCTATCTTTCAATGTAAAATGTATTTAATCTGCCAGACTTGGAGGCACACGCCTGTAATCCCAGCATCTCAGGAGGTTGAGACAGGAGGAGCATGAGTTCAAAGCCAGCCTCAGAGACGACAAGGCACTAAACAACTCAGTGAGACCCTGTCTCTAAATAAAATACATAATAGAACTGGGGTTGTGGTTCAATGGTTGAGTGGCCCTGAGTTCAATCCCTGGCACCCCCCAAAATGTATCTAATCCTTCTCCAAGAGTCTCCAGAGTCTTAACAGTTCCAGCATTATTCCAAAAGTTCAAGTCCATAGTCTCCTCTTAGACTCAAGGCAAACTCTTGCCTGTGAGCCCCTGTAAGAACCAAAAGCAGTTTACATATATCCAGTAGACACAGGCATAAAGGAAACATTCCCATTCCAAAGGGAAGTCATAGAAAGAAGAAACGGGTTGAAACAAGACCAAAACCTAGTAAGACAGACATGTCCTATAGTTTCGCATCCAGCATCTCAGATGATGTGAACACCAAAGCCTTAGAAACCCTGCCCCCGTGACCTTGCTGGCTGCAGTCCCCATGGTCTCTCACTTGGCCTAGAATTCCTGCCACTTTGCTACAGCTTGGGCTTTATTCTCACAGTTTCCCCAATTTCCACTTTCCCTGTCCTCTCAGATCCTCCTTAGAAATCTCTGTGGAAATGTTCATGACCTCCTAACGCAAGCATCCTGCATGTCTACAGAACGACCACCATGTGGACAATGCCAAGAAATATCTGGGTCCCTTTGGTCCACAACTGCAGCACCACTGCCTAGGCAGCTGAGCAGGGTGAAATTAATCTTGTGTAAACATCTTTCTAGGAACCCCTGTGTGAGCAGGGTGCCTCCAAATTCTTTTGAGTTTTCACTGTTAAACCCTTAGCCTTTCATAAATGTGGTCATGGTGACTCCTGAAATGCCCTCAAGGTAGCTTCCCTATTATCTCTCAGCAAAGTATTTAGTTTCTGTTTAGAGGTAATAATGTCTTCAGCAACCACAACTTCCTTGGTCTCAATTATACAGGTGCTTTTCTGGTCAAACTTAAATTGCTTTTAAATCATTCTGGTTTATTATCTGGCACTGATTCTCACAATAAACCTGGCTAAAAACCACCAGCAATACCCTTGCCACTGCCAGAAAGTTGTTCTGCCTTGAAAATTTTTCCACAAGATTAATTAGTCCACCACCTTTAAATCAGATTCACAGAAATATTCAGGACATAGAAAAAATATAGACAATTTTTTGTTTTTTCTTCCTAGGATATAACCCAATGACCTCTCATTCCCCCAAAGAGTCCTCATTTCCATCTGAAACCTCATGAGCAAGGTCTTATTGTCAGCATTCTTATGGACATTCTGGTCTTCTGAGCTCGCATCAGAACTGCCCATTAAATACTGCTTACAACATTCCAAGGATTCTCCAGTCTTGCATTTCCAGACTTTTTCAAACTCCTCCACACACTGGTACCAATTGCTTCCTAATGATATGGTCAGGTTAGCCACAGCGACAACTCCACTTCTCAGTACCAATTTCTGTGTTAATGTTTTTGTCACTGTGGCCAAAATATCTGACAAGAACATCTTACAGCAATAAAAGTTTGTCTGTGGCTTAAAATTTTGAATGTTCAGTCCTGACCTAACTCCTCCACTCATATTACTTGCCTAAAGTTCCACCCAATAGTCCATTCCTATTATTAATCCATTGAGTTGATTAGTCCGCTGATGAGTTCTCATTCCCTAATCATTTCACTTCTGAACGTTCCTGTACTGCCTAACACACAAACTTTTTAGAGAACATTAAAGATCTAAACCAGTACAGCTGCATCTCATCTGGAGGTTCGACTGAGAATAATCTATTTCCAAGCTCACTTGGGTTGCTGAAGAATTTATTTTCTTTTACTGCATGACTGATGACTCTAGCTTTTAGCAGGCTAGCAACTGCTCTCAATTCCCAGAGGCTCCCCACAGTGCCTTGCTACACATGCTTCTTCAACATTGTCACTTCTTTCTTGGAGTTTGCAGGGAAAGTCTTCATTTGAATTCTATCAAGATAGAATCATACATAAAATCATGTAACCATGGGGGTGATATCCTGTAACCTTGTCTGTATTCAACTGTTTAAATCCAAGTCATGGGTCCCATTCATACTAAAGGGAATGTGATTACATAAAGGAGACACACCAGTAGGTATGGATTGTTGGGAATCACCAGAGTCTGTGGCCATAGTGAGGTAACAATATTTTCACAAAATGGAAATCTAATACATGAAGCTGCCAAAGCACAGATAATATGAGATTATGTTTGTTGAGAGTTTTCATATTCAGTAAATAATGCTAGCTTAGTAGTTTTATTAAAAACTACTAATATTTGTGGACTTTATGATTACTAATAAAAATGAATGTATATGAAATTAAAATTAAATTTACATATCCTATGGATTCATACAAATTAAATTTTCTCTGAAACCAGTAAAATGTTTATCAGTCATCTAATAGATCAATCACCTGGGATGTTCAGTGTTCAACACACTATTCTTTAAGAAACAGCCCCTGTAATATAGATAGATCTCTTATTAGATAATAGTCCTTGCTATTTCATCAAAAGAATTATGTAGATTTGGAACCATTTCTTTAATTGTGAACTTGTTTTTAATATATTTTTTCTCTTTAATGAAATTCTTTTTATACTGAATGCAAAAAAAAAAAAATCAGGTAAAATTGTTGCAATCAGCAACATCTTACTGTTTTCTGGTAAAATATTTTATGTACAAGGGTGAGTGCATATCATTGTTCGATTCATTACTATGCCAGAGTTTCAGCCAAGTTGTGAAAATGTAGAGGAGCAAGTAAGGCAAAATCACAGATTTTCTGACTATTTAAAGCAGAAAGTATTAAAGTGTAACATGGCAACTGTTCATGTAAAAGATGGGTAAGACTGATCCCAAAAAAGGAGATAAAAGTTAATCATTTATTTTGAAGAACTTTTGGTGTAGATTTGCTTAATTCAATTGCTAGGAGCAAGTACCAATTCAAACAATAAGGAAAAATGAATGTATTATACTTGTAGTTCTTTTGCTAAAGGCATGTTGCTTTCTGTGTTCATTGGCCCATTTCAAATATAAACATTCAGTCAGCTACAGTGTAGACTATTGTCCTTAAGTTATTTCTTTTCCCAGCTTACAAAGCCCAAGTATGCCATTAAACTGAGTAAGGGAATAGATTTAAAAAAAGATATTAAAAATATAAATGGAGTACTTCAAATATGCCACTACAATGAGAATATGATGTCTCTCTTTATATGCCTAGATGAAGCACAAAAATAGGTGATTACAGTCAAAAATTTATGCAATTTTGTAGCATTTGTTAATATATAAGGGTTTAAGGTATAGCTTTCTATTTTCCTTGAACTAACTACTATTTCAGGTGGTGGAATTAACACTATTTAATTTCTGTAGCTAAACTTTTAAATACTATAAATGTATATACCTCTGAAGCATTTTTTTTATAACATATCCACAACATTATCAAGACATTAATAACTTCTATAGATATGCTTAATTCATATCAAATGAATTAATTTTGCATTCACTTTGCTCTAATTCAATAGCTAGATACAATTATTCTCATCTATGGCAGAAATAAATAGAATTAAATATTATTGACATATAATGATTTTATAGTTAAATATATTTCACAAAGGAATGGGTCTTTCATTGTTTGCTTTCCCTTTAACAATATTTCCCTGTGATTAAGTTACAGATCATATAATCTTATGCAGTATATACCCAATAGCAACATAAAATTCAACATCTGCTGTAATATTCTATAGACTTATCCCATTTTACATACAAAATGAATACAAAATAGATAAACCAAACATAAAATGTAAACCATGACCATTTATCACTTGCAAATATTAAGGGGAAGAACAAAATAAATAGAAAAAAACTAATGATGTCAATAAAAGAATAGATAAATCCACAACTTTATATTTTCTGTTTAGGCTTAAGTAGTTTTTGTTATATCACTGATGTTCAAAATGAATTTATAATCATTTACATTGATATACATGTCTACTGCTTACTGGATATCATTCATTCATTTTTTTCTATTTTCTGAAAATTCTTCCATCATTTTCTTCAAATGAAATCATTAGTACAACTAAGGTTATACTCAGATGATTTACATATTTTATGGGGGATAAGTTGGTCATAGTTTATTAATTGATTTAAAAGCTATCAATTAGGCACTGAAAACTTGCCTTTCCAGTCATGTTAGATATTATTATTGTCCTTAAAATTTCTATTAAATGTTGGCTATGAGATAGTGTTAGTGATGAAAGCAACTACAAATAGTTTGAGAGGTATCTAACATAAATGTTCTAGTTGAAGTAGAATTGATTTGAAAATGTTACTTGTTTTATAAAATTTATTGATCCATATACAGGCAATACTGTAGTGTTTATATTGAAAACACCTCTGAAAATTTTACTTGGCTTGCATCTTTTGAATGTGAACAAAGGTAAGATCTGTGTTACATAGACAAGAACCAAATATAAACTAGAAAAAAAAATCAATTTGTTCTGCTTTCAGAACATATTTAGTCAAAATTCACATTAAGAATTGCCAAGTTGAAACTTACAAATTTAAAACTCATTTCCTCCACAACCTTGGCAAATTAGACTAAAATGAGTAAAATATTCCTGAACATTGCATACTTTTTATCTATTTTTATAGCTTTATACTCCCTCTTATCTTTGTATACAAAATCTTTTGCAGTTTTAACAACAACATAATTTGACTTTAGTAGAACCTACTTTTAATTTTCTAACCAAGAATTATATGGCTAATATCTGTTTGTGTGTATCCTACTTATTCTTACTAGACTTGGCTTATCCCTACAAGAAGTCAAACATTAATCATACCATTTTTAACAGCATGATTCTCAACTCTTTAGGAACAAAGATACATGAGTATATGTTGTAATATTTTATCAGCAGATATAAGTTATGCAATTTTTAAAAATGGAATATTTTCTAGGCTCAAAAGTCATAGATTTGAAACAGACAAATCTTCCATTTCAAGGCTTTCCATAAAAAGGTTGACATCTATTTTTCTTGTGTACATTGCTATTTACCTTAATGGAGGCATTTGGTAGAGACACTATTCAGTGCTAGAAATTTTGCTAGATGTTATATATGTAGTTAAGAGATGATCATTTGTTCCACCAAAAAGCATAGTTCTCAGTAGAAGAGACAGAAAATTCAAATTGTTTTAAATGCTAACAATAAGATAGTCCTAGGGCATAAGAATCAAATAGGAATTCAAACTGAGATGGAGCCATGACAGCAGAGCCAGAGAAAGTCACCTGGATCAGGTAGTGCCTGAGACTTTCTGGCATTGTCAAAAAAAGGATGCACTGAGTTTCAACTGTAATCTTCTACTTTCATAACAACTTCAAAAAATATAGTGAGTTCAGTTAATGCAGAAATGAACATAAAATTGGAAAACCCCAGCTGAGGAAGTTTAGGAAGCTCAAGAAGGAATTACATCAGATATCCAATCACGCATGAAAAAGGTCCAAAAACAACAATTAGCTGGTTGAAGTTGAGAATTTTAACCATCTCTTTTTGTTTCCCTGCTATTGTGTTGAGTGATTCATGACCTAGGAGTACCATTTGGAGAAGTACTGCTGTGGGTCAAAGATATGAGATTTTTTTTTTTTTTTCCCCATAGGTATGATCATTTAACTCTGTTTTCCAGAGTGGAACTCTCTAAATGGTGGCGGCACTGGGCTAAATAACTATAAAAAAAAGATCATATTCATAAATCAGAAGTACTTGAAAGATAACCCAAGTCCCTAATACCATACATAGTTGTCTGTCTTACCTCCTAAAGGTTTAGGCTAGTAACAGCAAAACAAACAACAGGCAAATGGCAGTAGGTGGATGAGGAGGTTGAAAAGAATGGTCATATGGTTCAAACAGGTGCAGACCAGTTGGCTAGTGCTTGCTCATTACTCATAACCCAAACTATGTGATTCCAACAGCTATGGCATAAGTTGATGCTCCTTGTCTGAACAGAGAGAGTGGAATTAAAAACAAAGAATAAACTACCTGGACAATATTATGCTGCAGTGAAAGGACTTACTCTAGCCAGTACGGCTTTATACTATGAACCACTTTGGTACATTTTCTGATCTTTCTCTTCTTATTATTTTTAAGTGAGAAATGTATTTTGTAGTTCAATACTGTCATTCAGTATAAAATCATCATATAGAAGGATAAGGCAGGGATGTGTTGTATTCTAGAATGCTAAGGAACACAAAATGTTCTGTGAAAGTTAAAGTTAAGTAGCGGGAACTTTGTCTACGGGAGACTATATTCATTTTTGTACTACACTCACTAGATAAGAAAGATGACATGAAAAAGAGATTATTTTAGTTCAGATCATCAGATGCATACTAAAGGCATGCCTGAGTATTTGCAAATCATGACAGAGTTACACATAATAAAACCTGATTTTCATAATTGAACCTGAGTAGGAGGAGATAGTAGATGTAAATAGACAATGAGGAATATCAAGAGATGACATACAAATGCTGGCCCAATAAATATGTCTTCAAATTTGAAGATGAGTAAAGAAAATAAATTGTATTTCATGGAATAAAAATACTGTAGAAAAGAAGGACTGTGTAGAGGGAAAAGAGGGGTGGGAGGGGTGGGGGGGAGGGGAAAAATAAAATAAACATCATTACCCTATGTAAACGTAAAAAATAAATAAATAAATAAATAAAAAAAATATTACCCAGAAATCTCAGTGGAAGGACATATTTCTAAAAACAATCTTTCTTTTTTCTTTGTTATTTATTTATTTATTTATTTATTTATTGTACTAGGAATTTAACCCAGAGATGCTCTACCACCACTAAGCCACATCTCCAATCCTTTTATTATTTTTTTATTTTTTATTTTTTGTCACCAGGGATTGAACCCATGGACACTTAATCACTGAGTTACATCCCAGCCCTTTTTTTTTTGCATTTCATTTAGAGACAGGGTCTCACTGAATTGCTTAGGGACTTGCTAAGTTGCTGAGGCCAGCTTTGAACTTGCAGTCCTCCTCCTTCAACCTTCCAAGTCACTGAAATAACAGATGTGTGCCACAGTGCCTGGAGCAATCTTTTATTTTAAAGATGAAATCTTTTATGACCCTGGTTTGTTTTACTGAGGTCTTAAAATATCAGAAATAATAGCTTCTACAAAAAGGGATAGGTAGTTTTAGAGATAGAATCACTTAGATAAAGATGCAAAGTAATATCACAGTAAAGTAGAACATAATTCAAGATACCCAAAATGCAATAGCAAATTTTTTTTGTTTATACTGGTGCATATAATTATACATAGTAGTTTAATGAAATGTGACATATTCAGACATGCATATAGCATAGCTTGATCAGTTTCATTCCCAATACCTTCCCTCTCCCTACTTTCTCCCTTCCACTGATCTCCTTTCTCTACTGCATGTCACCCTTCTTTTGTTTGTAATGGATGCATTATAATTATACATTCATGTGAGATTGTTGCAATGTATATGTGCAAATAGCATAATTTGATCAATGTCATGTCCTAATATACCTCTGTTTGTTCCCATCCTCTCTCCCCACTAACCCCCATCCTCAACTTTCTCTCTTCTATTTTCCTGAGATCCCTTTTTCTTTCAGTTTTCTCTCTAGCTTCCACGTATGAAACTGCCTTTTCACTTAACTTGATACTCTCCAATTCCATCCATTTACCAGCACCTGACATAATTTTATTCCTCTTTAAGGCTTCATTATGTATACATAAAAAAACTTCATTATGTATACATATTGAATTTTCTTTGTTTATTTTTATTTGTTGACAGAAACCTAGTCTTGTTGCATAACATAGCTATTGTGAACTCTGTCATTATAAATATCAGTAAATACCATAACTATAGTATACTGATTTTAGTTCTTGTGTATAATTTGCAATAGCAAAATTTAATGTAATATGTAATTTTATATGTAATCAGTAATTTAATGTGATGTGAATTTTGCATATTAGAGACAGAAAATATTAGAAAGAATATCACCATGGATGATCAGGAAACTGAAGAATTATATCAAAATTAAAATAAAAAAAGGAAAAAAAAACAGAAACAAAGTATAAGAAGGTAATAAATAAACATAGAAAATGTAAATCCAACCTAAGAAGGATTGGTTTCACAGTAAGAAAATAGAAACAAGAAATAAAAGTTCATTATTTAAATTGCAATAATGTTGATAAAGAAGGAAAAGAAAGAGGAAAATGATGGTAACAAAAATAACAATGTTTCTCTTATTTAGTACCTGCTAATACAGGTCCTACATATAGGTGAAATTATGTAGTACTCAGAAAATTTAGCACTCATATATGCTCTCTGAAAGTACTATATCAATAGTCTAACACTCAGGATATTGTTATTTTAAAAAGATTGATTATAATTTTAAAATCTGAGAATTATGAAGAGAGCCAGAGAATAGTACATCAAATTGTCTATTTCATATGGGTCAAAAGGTTTTATTTTGTTTTTTACTTTGATATCTGCAGAAATTTGTAAATTGGACATATTCAGCTTTAAAATTTTAAACCATCACTAGCAGAATTAAGGACTGGATTTCTATCTTCAAAATCACTATGGAAGTAATCTGATTAACTTTTAGATTCTGAAGGAAGTGACATGCAAATACGTGAAAAGGTAAAAATCTGAATAATTACTGCAAATTAAGGAATGCAAGAAATTTTTAGATAAAAATAGGTGAGATCTTAGTGAAGAACTCTAAAGAACTTCCTGCCACCTCCTCCCTTATTGAAAACAAAAGAATGACATGGAGAGAAGTGACAAGGACAGAACTTCACTACCAAAGTCAAGCTTGAAGAGACTAGATTCTGAGGCAGGTAGATGGAAATGTAAACAGCTGCAGCTCCAGGAATGGGTGACTACATCCAGGAAAGCCATAAAGGGAGTCTTCCCCCTGGGAGTTAGCACTCAGGAACAACAGTTTACCCTAGGGCAGGACAGGAAAGTACTTTCTCCTAGACCAGAAAGTACAGAAGAAATATCAAGGAAATTTTAAAAAGTATGTAGATATTGGTATACAAAGATAGGTATTTGGGGCTAGATGGTTAGATTGATTTGGATGTAGAATGCTTTATTTATGTTATGTCACCTTGTATTTTACAACACCCCCCCCAAATTTTAAATGAACAACAAAATACCAGTGAGTATAAGGAAACTTTGTGACACAAATCTTCCTTAAAATCCCCTACAAGTATGTTTGTACACTAGAGGAAGATTTACACACAAGATGGTAAATGGAAGGCCTACGCATAACAGCAAACATCTGGAAACTATTTAGATGTTCATCAACGGGAGAATTGTATAAATGATGGTGCATCAAGATAACCATGTAGTGTAGACTTTCGGGTATAAATAAGTTGGACTTCACTACACTAGAATATGTGTAATTAAGTAAATGTAATTAAGTAAAAAAAATGAATATTCAGATTAATGACAATGGCATTCTTATATGGTTCATAAAGACCACAGGTAGGCATATCTATGCATGAAATATTTCTGTAATGAAAATCAGTGAATTGTTGACATGATTCTATGTTGGCACATACAACTGGAAGTCTGAGATGAACTTTTTTTCATTGAATTTCATATTGGTCAAATTTCATATGTAATATTTATTTTAACACATCTTGGGTAGAAGTCTCCATGACAATGAAAGTTAGAGTTGACCATACATGAAATGATTATGAACATATAAAAACCTGCCAAAATATTTTCAATTAACAGATCTGTCATCATTTGCTAGTATCATGCAACATTACTTTGATAAAATTAAATGTAAGCATTGTCAGATTTTGGAAGACAGTCAGACTAAAGATTTGAGACTATTTGTTTTCTACTTTAATACTCTTGGTCATAAAGCACCATTTTTTCTCTCAGGAGAGAATGTCTTTGGAGCTCAGGTTCTACAAAAACAATTGGCCAAATGAAAGTAATTAGCTACTTGGAACTTGACTATGTAGATAGTTGGGTGTTGAGATGGAGAATAGTGGCCAAAGCATAACAGATAAGGTTAAAGAATTGGCCCCAGAGCTGCAGATACTAGAAAACCATTGGGATACAACGTACAATAGGAGCCACACAATGTTAAAATGTGACCTTGAATGGAATGAGGGAAGAGAAGCTAAATTGTTTTTACTGATTTGATTTTTACTAAAATAAAACGGGATTTTGAGGAGTAGATGCATGTAGAATTTGGCTATATGACTCAGATACATCTTAAGGCATGTTTTGCCTCCAAAAATATAAGAAACATTTAAGCATTAGTTCTTGGTGTCTGCCAGAAAATTCTTTGGACCGATAAGTCAATGAGAAAAATATCTTCAACTCTTTTGTGACAGACTGTTGGCTGGCACCACAAATCTAAAAGTTTATTTTCCCCCATAATAATTAAGTTTTCATGAAGCATGTGGCCCCAACTATTTGTCTAACAATTCTTAGTCTCTCTTGTGAATGAGTATGGAACAAGGACTAGGATCTTACCAGTGGAATAAATGAAGTAATAAGAAGTACAATGATACCTCAGATGCTTAAAGAAAAATGATTTCCTCTGATCCTCATTTTTCCTCTGTCCTGGTCTGGAGCACAGATGGTATCAAAGTAGTTTCAACTGTGCTGATGCAAAAAATTCCCTAGGCATTTCCCTGGTAAAATTATGTAAGATACCCAGGACCCTGACTTCCTTCTGGATCCAAATTTTTAGAATGAGAAATTAATTCATATTCCATTGCAACTCTTGTACTTATGGGTTACTTATGAAGCAATTCATCCATTATTTTATATAATAAATCTTTATTCTAAACGGGAGACTGAGACACTGATACAGTTGACTAAAGTCAGAAACATAATCAGTGATTGCCTCTGGTGATCCTGATAATATTTGCCCGTGTTCCTTCTCCATATCTTTTTTGAGCTGTATTTTAACTTGAATTCTTTCCTCTTTCTGATGGAATTAGAATAACTACTTGTCTTAGGGTTAATTTTAATTTTTCTACACTAGTGGCACTCTAAAAAAAGGGCTTTCTACGAAAATGTATAAAATTGTTCATTGTCTGAATTATAGAGATCATTCAGGGGGAAAAATAGCCTGTGAAAGAAAGACTTAAATGCATCCATCTCTGAAACTAGACACTTATTATGTTTTGTTAAAGTACAGGTGCATTCATGTCATCAGAGCTATAAAAGGTGAATTAAAATAATGGGTGGAAGTATCCCACACAGTATTGAGCATTAGGGAGTCTGCATAATATAATTACTCCCTTTCTTATCCAGATATTCTTCAATCTATAGTCCAAATTTTTAATTCAATCATTTTCTTTAAAACAACATCCAAGTAAAATCATCATATTTATTATTTTTCCTAACATGAGAAATAAAGAAATAAAAATATAAGAAAATAGATCCTGTTGATAATAACTTTGCTTAAAATACAAACAATTCATAAGAAGTGCTTAATAATGCCTGATCTGAATGAGAAAGTGAGGCAGTAACTCTCAGTGCTGTATGAAAACCAAAAATTAAAGTAACTGCAACTGAGTTTGAATATATACTTAAAGTATTCAGTTTGGGATTTACATAGTCAAAATTTATGCTCCCCTAACTGTTGTTTATTTTTCACACATGGATATTATAAGGGTCTTTATAATAGCTTATAATTCTCTACTAATATTTATGATTAAAATGTGTGAATTATTATCATAACACATGATAGAATATTAATGTGAATGCACACTGAAATTAATGAAATATGGATAGAAGTTGAATCCAAGTTATTATTATCTGTTTTATAGAACAAAGGACATTTGTAAATTCTAAGTAGAGGATAGATAAGGCATAGCAACTCATTATTTGGCAAATTTCACTTTTTTTGTTGCCATCTTTCCCACAGGTTTCTTTAAGTACTACTCTAAATAAACTGTTCTAATCTGGAAATGTTTTTTGACTCTTAATACACTAAGTAAATTTCCATATGTGTGCATTTTGGCCTAAAATTTCCAGTAGTTAAAATTTCTTACTCCACTCTCATTCAGATGGCCTTTCAAACCAGCTGGTACTTCTCTACCACTGACCCTTCCTCAGACCTCAGACATCTTTTTAGGATTAGTATTTGGTACTTAAAAAAATTTCTCTTTTGACTTCTACACATAAAGTAACTTTGAAACATTGAATGCCAGGATGACAGTCATTTGACAGATACTATGAAGCTTTTTGAAAGTCTTCAGATGACTCTTTTGAGACAGAGTCCATCCAATGTTGCACACCCAAAAAGATTGAAACCCAAATTTCAAATCAGACTCTATGACTTCAAAACACTCTCCAATACAGAATACCATTGACTTTGTAAAAAACTTTTCACAAGTTCAAATCAAGGGAATGATAATCAACTTGAGAACTGTAATTGAAAAGCAGTTATTCACTTTCATATAACTCTACCTATCAATGGCCTAAGAACTACATAGTAACTGGATTTGGGGGTTACAGCAGCGAAGAGTATTGGTCACAGGCATCATGAGATTGCATTCACTTAGAGGAAATAGAAGAAAAAAGGATGACTGAAAACAACAGGAAGATGATAAAGCAGGAACATGACAAAAAGTAAAAGAGGCAGTAGATTTCCCATATTAGGCCAGCAAAGCCTCTCTGAGACATACCTAATTAGTAAAATCCAGCCATGAGGTTATCCAGAGAGAGAATATTGCAAGCAAAGGGTATATATAGCAAGTGCAAATGATCTGAGGTAAGAGAAGATGGGAAGATCTGAGAAACAATCAGGAGGCCTGTAAAATTGGACAGCCCTATGTAAAAGTGGGATAATATGATATGAGGTCTGAGAAAACTGGAGCCAAACTGCATAGAACAGAAGAAGAGCTTAGATTTTATGCTAAATGCAATACGAAATCACTGGAAGACTTTAAGCAGAAGATGATATGTGTTCAAAAAAACAATCTAAGAATAGATGAAAAGTGAATTATTGGTGTCAGGAGAAACAGTGTGCAAAGAAAAGACCAATGAGGAGACTACCACATTAGTCAAAACAAGAGGATAACAACTAGAAACAAGATGGGGACAGGAAAAATTACACGAATTTGGGGATCTGTTGGTGAAGTTATGTCCACAAGGCTTTCCAACAGATCAGATGTGGGGAGTGAAGAATAAAGAGTGGTATGGTTTGACTGTTCTTGTTCCCTCTGAAATTCATGCTGAAACTTAACACAGCAAGTTCTGATGGGAGGTGTTTAGGTCACGAGGGCTCTGCCCTCGAGAAAGAATTAATGATGATAAAAAACTGGCTTGTGGGAGTGATCTCTCTCGCTCTCACTGGTCTCACTCACTCTCTCCCTTCTAGCTGATACAGAGTTCAAGAACCATCTTGGAAGTAGACATTCTGCTGTCAGCTGACAACAAAACTGCCAGCCCCTTGATCTTGTATTTCCAACATTCAGGACTGTGAGAATTAAGTTCATGTTCTTTATAAATCACCCAATGTTGGTTATTCTCTTATAGAAGCACAAACAGATGAAAACAGAGAGGAAACTAAGAAGATCCTTAGTCCTATACCTTGAAGTCAAACAAGCTTGAATTCAAATCCAGGGTATGCCATGTGCTAGTTCTATGCCTTTGGTAATGCAACTCATTTTTCTTGGCAAATGGAGATAATAACCAACTTCAGATATGATGACTAGGTTGAGTTTAAAAGTACTAAACCTGCTGGGTGTGGTGGTGCATACCTGTAATCGCAGCAACTCGGGAGGCTGAGACAGGAGGATCGCGAGTTTGAAGTCAGCCTCAGCAAAAGTGAGGCACTAAGCAACTCAGTGAGACCCTCTCTCTAAATAAAAATACAAAATAGGACTGGGGATGTGGCTCAGTGTTTGAGTGCCCCTGAGTTCAATCCCTGGTATACCCGTAAAATACCAAACCAAATCATTAACATAATGCCAAGTACATAATAACTATTCAATAAAGGTGGATATTAATGTTAATAGTATTTTTACTGGATACTGGAAAACACCATTTTTTTATGGAATCATTATTATTTCAAATTTGTTAAATTGTCTCAAGTTTGTTAAAAAACCAAATGTTTAAAATTTGAAATGCAAAACGATATTTCAAATAATGATTGGTGGTCACATACTACAAATAATAATTATGGAAAAAACACAAAAATTAGAAATAAATGAGAAATAGTACTTGCTTTTGAAGATCCCAAAGTCTGCCCTGAGAAACATGCTGTTAAAAACAATCACTTTAAAATGAGTTACATGCAACATTGTAGATATACACAAACTACTGTAGCAATGTATTATATGGGTGAAGGAGTGTGCATTTTTAGAATAAGGAAAGAAATGTTAGAAAATGCTACAAGGAAGAAATTTTTTTGGCTAATACTATAGGAAAAGGAGTAAAAAGTAAGAAATCACCCTAAATTCAAAGGGCATCATTATCAAAGAGATTCTGGAGAAAAATGTTTGGTGAGTTTTCTGAGAGGGGTGGGAGACAGGGTCATCAGGACTGGGACCCTCATTTGAGTAGCTCCAAGGTAGCTAAGGCAAGAGGGATAAAGGACTTTAAAAGCCACTCTATGGAGTGAGATGTTATTTCTACAGCCAAGGCAGTGTCAAAGCTATCCAAGAGTTTTAAGAATGGTTAAATTTATATTTGAAAAAATATTGCCCTTTTGACTTTTGAAGCCTACGTCAGAGAAGAAGTTACTAAAGCAGAGAAAAGAATTTAGAAATTGTGTGTGTGTGTGTGTGTGTGTGTGTGTGTGTGTGTTAATGGAGGTAAAAATGGTACATACTTGATAATTATTATACATATAGAAGTTTTATTATGCTTTATTTTTCTCTTCATAGTCAGTCATGGGAAAAGTCAAGGTCAAAAAGCAAGTCAGGAACATAAATTCAACCCTCAGCTCTGAATTCTCAGTTTAATACTTTATGTGGCTAAATAATGTGAAAATGTGCCTGGATGCTGCCTGATAGAGGGAAGGTTCCATTTTATATGTAAAAATTACCTTTATATGCACAAAATAAATTATAAGGGCTATGCCACTTTAATCAATCTGTATTGCTAGAAATAGGCTCTATAGCTATTAAAAGACTTCTACTTTCCCAGACTTCCTTATGCCATGCAGCTTAGTCATGCCTACTTGAGCACATGGAGGCATGAATAAACTTTAAAAGAGAAAGAGGAATATGCCTTCACTGGTTTTGTAAACACAGCAGCCGATGTGTTTACCCTAAAGGGAGAGATCTGCCACTTTGTAAGTTAAGCCTGAGTGAATCGCTGGGCTTCTAGACAGATACTCGAGGAAACACGTTGACAAAGTTTTAAAATAAACTCATTACCCTCTTTCCAGAGTACAGGAATGTATAGAGCAACTGGTTATTTGGGAAGAAAGGCTAAAAGGCTCAAACAGAATGGTGGGTGCCTTTTGTGATCATCGAAGTCTGTAGAAGTAGCATTATACAAAGACCTATTTTTTAAACGAGGAATCAAAATTAACATAGAGTGCCTTGTCCATGGTCAAAGAATTAAGTGAGGAAACCTCAACTACAAACCTGGCCTCCAGATGGCAGAGGTGGTGGATTTTCTATGCTCTAGATTCATGTGATTGACAGCAGGGACAGTGATTATGCAAGTACTCATCCAGCCTCCAGATTGTGTGACTACCTTCACTGGAGATGTCTATCTACACTGTGTGTTTCCCCTCCTTGCTTCCTTCCTGCAATGGAAAAATATATTCTTTACAATCTCAAGTTTAATTTTCAATTAATGCATCTAGTTATGCATTCATCAAACATTTTTAAGCCTCTCTGAGTTAAATATTGTGACAAAATCCCCAAGGAGTTCATAATCCGAAGATAGAGGAAGAACGATATCAAACATATAATCAACAAAGAGTGGGGAAAGTACTTCAATTGTTTTTAAAGAACAAGAGTTGCATTCATGAAATGGAATTATTAACACTTATTCTTGTCCTTTAAATTACTGAAAACACATTGCTTAAATTTCGTGAAGCCCAAAGGAAATGCCAAGTGCTAGACCCTGATGTATTCAGACTCATTGCTTAACCTCAATATAAATGAAATGAGATATCCTGCGAAACACCTTCTGGTCTGCCAAAGTTGAAATTCTCATGATTAGAAACATTAAGTTATTAGAAAACAAAGTCAGAAATACAATTTTAAATGAGTGCATCCCAATTGAAATCACATTAATTCACTAGCAGGATTCATTTACTCAAATTGTTGATAGATCAGATCCTTTAGACATTAATAATGGAAAAGGTGACCCCAGTGAACCTTTGGACTATCAACAAATGTGTCTTCAACACTCTTCCCTAGTGTGTTTGAAAGAGTTCTCAAGAATCAACTACAATAGAAGACTGACAAAGGATTTCTGAAATGAATCAGTTTTTAGGAATCATGTCCTCTAGAGAGATAGGAAAAATAATAGGCCTATTCTTTCCCTCAAACCATAGACAAATGACCGTTAAAATAAACCTCTTGAATTTAAAAGTCCACTTGCTCAGAGTAATTAAATGTCATTTCAATTTTTATATGAAGAATTCACTCTGATCTGATATCATAAAACCTTGAAGTTGTGAATAAGTTGCTATTTACCTGTGGAAGAGACGTTAGCACAAGCTTTTGAGTTGTTTACAATACTTCTTTCTTCTTCCTTTTCCCATTTAAAATGAAGTCAACAAAGAGCATTTTATAAGGAAAAAGCATACTTCTGTTAACTGTAAAATACTATGCAATATATTTGGGTGTGTATATTGAATTCACATCTTATTATAATTTATTTAAAAGTTTGAAAATTCCCATTAATTTTTGTCGATGTCACCTTATTCAAAGCCTGTAATTCTTTAAAAATCTCTGCCCACAGAATCACAAAACAAAAGTAAGTTATTTTATACTTGCTGTGATGTTAATTTTTTGTCATTAATTTTAAAACTTTTCTTTTTTCCCCAATTTTAGGAAGATGTTTCTTCTAGTCCTCTGACGAGTGAATCTCTGATAATGATGGATCTGAAACTTCCCTGGAGTGAGGAAATACAGTGCAGCCCACAGGGCATGAACCTGATGGCTGAGCATCAGACATAGTGCGACAAGCACCAATCTATTAGCACTGAATAGGATGCAAAAAATAAAAATAAAAGAGTAAAAAAATATTTAACTTTTCTCAATGTCTCTAACTGCTCAGGAGCTCATTTTGATGCTGCACTTCTGAGACCCTGTGCATGTCCATCTTGCCTGGCGGACCCATTAATTTAATTATGGACTGTCTGCTCTAACATTTTGCAGACCTCATTCCTATCAAATAAATTTCACAAAGTTTGTCTCAAAAGCCACCTACATCAGAATCATCTGAGAAACCTGTTAAAAATACAGATTAACACACACCAACTGCTTGAGGATGGAGTTGAGAATTCTTTATTTTAAACAAGTACATTGAGAGTCCCCCACCCCACCACCTGGGCTAACAGCATTTAAAATATGAGAAATCTTTGCTCTACAACTTGGTATCAAGCCTTTAACCACAAAATCCAGACTAACGTATTCGTGAATGCTGAGTTTAATGAAAGATTCCCTATTTCCCTTTTTAAGTTTTAGAAAATGGCATAGCTATGAAACAGATGGACTTTAAAGTAAGGTAAGCTCAAGTTCAATTGTGCCTCAGTCTCTTCATCCATAGAACAGATAAGTCAATGCTGGCTTATATGGATAGTCAATGTCTAGCTTCTTTAGGAGATAAAACTTCATGAAAACAGGTTCCTAGAATATCTAATTTACTTTTTTCCTCAGTACCTTGGACAGTCATCAATGTGTAATTGTTCAAAAAAATATTTATTATGAGTTTGTAGAAGTTAATATGAGATAATGTATATAAAATTAAAATGGAACTCAAAAAGTAAACTCAGCAGTTATTATTATCATCATTTTAAATATAAAAGATTTTAAAATAAGTAAATTATTAATAACAATAGACAGATTCTGGTTTTCTTCTCTTAGGAAGAAAACTAACAATCAAATTTTATTCAAGAACAAATTCCAGTTCAACAAAGTAGAAAGGGGATTCTAATTTAAAGAAAAAAGAATGTGATGTAGTAAAAATCACATAATTGGGCTTCAGAGATGAATTATTTTAAATATATATTTTAAATACATACACACATATATGTGTGTGTCCTTGGAAATTCCTCTTTTTATAAACAATTTAGATTTAGAATTATTTGAAAAAAATTGGAATTATAAAAAATATCTTTTGTTAATGGCTTAGAATATTTTTAAACTTGAGAAAAAGATATTTACACCTTTCCAGATAAGTGATCTTGAACTATGTGTATTTGCATTGCTAGGGACTGACAAACACAGCCTAATGGTGTCCTTGAAAAAAACTAATGTTCCACCCAGTTACCAGGAAGCCCACCTAATACTGCCATCTGTTATCGTCAACTCTCTCAGGCACCTTTGTAGTTCTCTGCCCAAACATTATCTGATTAAAGAAGCATCTCTGGTGACTGTAGATGAATATAATAACCCATCCTTCATTTCTTTTACCTCTTACCCTTATTTACTTTTCTCTATGGCATTGATCACTATCCAGTCTACTCTTCCTTTCAATTCATTTATTGTCTGCTTTCTCACAGAACATAGTACAAGAAGAAGGTCTGGGCCAATGGGCCACTTAGACAAAAGCAGACTATTGATTCAAGGTTGAGGAAAGATTGTAACAAAGAAAAATGTTGGGTAAAGACAGGCTTGGATCCTGAAGGGTCAGCATTGGAGTTGGGCAGTGATAGATTTATAGATGTTGCTGCCTCCAGCGGGATATTGGCAGTACGAAGAGACATGTGAAAAGAATCTATTTGAATGCCAGAGTCTAAATCAGCATTTCCCAAAATGTGTTTTATGAAAGGTTTTGAAAAAATAAAGGGGAAAAAAGAAGAACATTATGTAGGAAAATAAGATTTGGAAGTATATCTCTAAACCACATCTTTTCTTTGAAGTATATATTAAGTATTAACACACCAACACCTATGAGAAATCCTGGTGTAAAGAGATCTCCTTATGTAAATATCCAAACTTAGTTCACCAAATATTATTTTTCCCCACATCACATATATCTAATGATTAGTTTGAAATAATTAACTCCAATGAGAATTAAGAATTACAGCAGGTTTAGCAAAACAGAGAATGAATTAAACCCCTTTGGAACCCCTAATAAAATACCATGTAAACGGTGGCCTTAAAATTGGAGAAATGAACTTTTCTCTAAAGGTACTATAAGTTGGAGACCTTTGAAAATTCAGGTCAATGAGATTAGACCCCAGCTAAGATGACATTAGCTCACTAATGTCATTCTTAGAAGACACAGTCTCTTATTGATTCTGAATTTGGGTTCTGGCTATGGACCTATAATACCCAATGATAACCTCATATGTATTATTTATTTTATTCTTTAATATTTTGTTAATGTCTAAAGTCACAATATGCAAATTTAACACAAATGTACCCTATTAAGATTCTTCAGGAAAATAATCAATAAGAATGATATTGATAGATAAATGAGAAGGTTTCTTTTTAGAAATTGATTCACAGGACTAGAGTGACTAAGAAGTTCAATCATACTTTGCACACTGAAGATCCAGGAGTCAATAGCATACCTTAGTTCAGGTCAGAAGTCCTAAGAACCAGGGAAGCTGATGGGCAACTTTCAGTTCAAGGTTGATGTCCAATGTTCGAAGGCAAGAGAAATGATTATTCTAGCATCTTCTGCTTTTCTGTTCCATCAAGGTAATCACACTGGATAAGGAAAGATTTTACTTGCTTATTCCACTGATTCAAATGCTAATCTATTCCAGAAACACCCTCATATGCAGAAATGATGTTGTACTAGCTACCTGCGTTTGCCATTATCTAATCTCTAATTGAGTTGACACCTAAAATTAACCATCACATATAAAATGGGGTCCTTGAAGTGGTTATGTTTATTTATTTGATACTGAAAATCAATTATTTTGATTCCTATTTAATATAAACTGGAGAGAAACATAGAAAATAAATTATGGGTTTTTTGGTGGTTTTTTTTTTTTTTTTTACAATTAGTATCTGTCCAAAAATTCCTTCAAAATCTTTCACATTTAAATGACCTCTTCCTCACAAGGTCCTAACACTAAGAAAAGAAAACTGTTAATAATCTAGAAGACACCTGACACCTGAGCCTGGGCCAAAAAAATCTCTGCTGTGTCCCTTCCTAGGTTCTTCCCGTCAACCTTGATGGGTCTTTGAAGTCAGCACAGGGATGGAAATGGTGCTGTGTTGGAAACAGCAGCAACATGAGCTCCAGATGTTCTGACAGGTGGTCTCCAGGAAGGCTTCACTATCAGGGCAATTAATATGGATGTGACCTTCATCCTGAAATGAACCAAAGAGGCTTTTTGATATTTCCCACATTTCAGGTCTGAGACTATTTCACAGCAGTCAAGATCAGATAGAACAAGCCTATTAAGGCTCCCTGGTTTCAAGTAAAGAGTGTGCTGAGAGGAGAGAACATTTATCACAGAGGGTCTAAACCATTTTAAGTTTTTCCTTCTGTAAGTGACAAAGTCTCCCTGTACTCACCACCATAGTTAATAACATAGCACACACAAACACAAATCTGCAAATATACATGTTATACACACATGTATGCCCTTACCCTATTTCACTATGAACATAGGTACACTTTATACTCTAATAATGTAGAATTCTATTTAGTGTTTTATAGTATGTACATTATTTCTCACCTAATGGAGTATACACAGAATATATTTATCCACTTCGATTTGAAATATCTTACCCATATCACAGGTTTTGACTTCAATGTTCAAAATCTTCTTTGAACTTACCTTTATCTTTACTTCCACTTTCCAAAGCATCCAAAAACAACATGAGTCTCTTGGAGGTCTTAATGTGTTACAGTGTAGTATGATTAAGTGTCCTATGGTGTAAAGATTCTTCATAGCACAGGACCTGGTCTTGTATTCCCAGAACTAAACAGTGTCTGAAACATACCATGTTCTCAGTGCTCCTTAACAGAATTTGTCCTCATCTGAGTCTGTGTATGGTAAAAGTAGTAACAAATCCAGCCAGGTATGGTGGCACATGCCTGTAATCACAGTGGCTAGGGAGGCTGAGACAGGAGGATCTTGAGTTCAAACCAGCCTCAGAAAAAGCCAGGCTCTAAGCAACTCAGTGAGACCCTGTCTCTAAACAAAATACAAAATAGGGCTGGGCATGTGGCTCAGTGATGGAGTGCCCCTGTGTATAATCCCGGTACCTTTCTCCGCCCCAAATAAGTAGTAGTAGTAACTAATCCAGACAAGACTGTTGACAGGACTGACAAATGAATATAATGAGTTAATGTAGTATTTGTAGTTCTATGTGTATGAAAAAGACTTCTGGTAAACTCACACTTGACTTATATTTTCAAACAGAAGTGGTTATCTGATCAAATAGTCTTAAACCAGAAATTAAATGTAGCTTATTACTTTGAAATGCTGAATCCTAAATTATTTATTTTATGATATAGAAACCATAATATTGTGATAAAATCAAAAAGCATAATTTAATGAATTAATTATTCCTTTGATCAAACATTAAGTATAATAAGGTCAAAAGAAGATTTTGGTTTCTCACTTTTATAAGTTTGAACATTTTATCTCAATCAAGCATGCTTATTATCACCAAAAATATGATGTTTACACATGATTTATATTTGGCTTGCAAACATCTTTTAGAATTATTTATTCCTATCTCTTGAAACACCTACTCTGGGTTTTCACAGTTGAAATAATCATGCTCAAAGAAGGGCACTCCTTTGGAGAAGTGAGATTGTAGGATCATGACAGCTGTCATATGGATTATAAATTTCTCACAAAGTACTTTTATTTTCCATTATTGTCACACTTTAAACACCTATTTCACTCCAGCCCCCAGAAGGACTGATTGAACTGTCACAAAATTTAAAATGTTTAAATACATAGCCGTGACTACTTTTCAACCTCACACACTATTTTATGCTCACCTGGGAGCATACCTCCTAATACTCCATCTGGAGTTTCTCACAATTCTCTAAAGTATTTATTCGTAGAGGTGCCTTAGTATAATAAGCAAACTTTACCAACTCAATACCTACTTCTTCTTTCAAATTATTAATAAATATAGCAGAAAACCCATCTGTATTTCTAATCTACTGTTAATAGCCTGAAGCCTATTCTGTGCTTCAAAGTTGCTTCAATTGCCTTTCATACTGTGGTTAACTATTTCTCTAAGTGTAAACAGTCTCATATTTAAGTTCACTGTTCATCAAGAATTGTAAGAAAATGACTCACCTGTATCCCAGGGGAGCAGTTTTCCATGCAGAGACAAGCATTTCCTAATGTGATCACAGGGACAAGGACTACTACCAACTACTCAGAGCCTCACACCCAAAACTAACTGCACTGCTTCTGTTGTTCTTTTGAGGCACCAAACAAGAAATCCAAAGAAGCAATTTATTCAAGAGAGCAGGAAATTAGTTCTTGCTACAATCTTGCCATAATTTATGCTGAAATGTACAATTCTGTAATAATTAAGCTCATTCCTTATTACACTCAATGTGAGATCATTCTGTACCCTATTGTTATTTGATTTATAACCTTTCCTTTTCAACATCGGTGAGCATTAACCACATTTTCTTAAGAATCTCTTTTTATTTCCTTTTCTGGGGAAAATGATAAAACCGAAGGACACACTACAACTAAGATACTTCATGCAATAACCAGGAATGATACCCCAAGGTAGTAACTATGAAATTAAAAATAGACTACTGGAAGATAAACAAAAAAGGAAAACAAGCATCTCTCTCATCTTTTATCAGTTTTTATAATAGTGACCTTGAAAAATAAGGAAGGGTAAAGTTGAAAAGCCTGAGTTTGAAAACCACATCCCTCCCATTGGCTCTCTGGCCTTTGGACAGACCAGCTTCCTTTTGAATTTGGTTTCTTCTCATATGATGTGAACAACACTGACAAACGTCTACCCTAGTAGGCCATGATGAGTCTCAAATCATGTAATATGCACTAAGAAGCTGCATAAGATGTACAGCACAATACAAAAGTAATGCAATATTATCATTTCTAGAAAATGAGTAATGAGGAAGAAAATAGAAAATTAGGGCACTAATTTGATTTTTTTAAATAAATATATTGGGGTTTGATTTTTTTCCCTGCATTTTAAAAGATAACTTAAAACCCATATTTAGTAAGTGGTATTTAAAGGTTAATTACAGAAATTGTAGTTAATAGGTTAGTATTTAATATAAGAATTATTTAATAGTTTGTGATTATAGCAAAACTATGTTTCCATTTAATAAAAATAATTACCAAATAATTTTCCATCAAAATAAGATCAAGTGATCCTTACTAATGAGACTCTAAACAATGGTGGTGACACATTAGATGGTTTAATGAAGCCATGGAATAAACCAGAAATTTTGGTGTGAGTTCTTAAAAAAGTAAACTGGAACTACTATCTCTTTATTTCTTTGGTTTCGAAGTGAGAGAAATGGATCTTAGAAGTTCATTTCAATAATCTCTGTTTAAAAGCAAATAATCCAACACCCTAGTTATGAGATCAAGGGAATTGTTTCTAAGAGATTGCTTTGAACTGCGTGACTAGAAGGTTTCCTGTGTTTCAGGAGGGATAGAGTTCCCTGAAGCACCTTAGTCAGGCTATGGTGAGAGTTTTATGTATCTTTGCCCATCTCTTTCCCTTCCCAATAATGTAGGTTGAAACATAATTATGAGCTTGATAAATCCACCCCAATAGACTAGGCCTGTATCCTTAGACAAAGCTGTGAAGAGGGACTCTGCCACTTGATCTCTCAGATGAGGAAGTCAAATTCTTCCCAACTTTAATTATATTTTCTAATAACCCTTCCTCTCTGCAGTGTTCTTCAGATATGTGCAAGAATTCATTCTCATGGCTCTGTTGGCTTTTGGGATAGGACCTGAAACTTAATGCTGTCACCTTTAGTTACCAATGTTTGATGTTGCTTATGTTCCTCCCTGTCTTCCTACAGAGTTCCTCATTGTTCATTTTTTTCTTTGAGTTTTAGCATCTATTTTTGTAGTATTAAGTAACTTCTTTGATGCTCTAAGATTTTGAAATATTCATTAGTATAAAACATTAGTGCAGAAGACTGGACTTGAATTTTTGAAAAACTGACGTAACTGTGTCTAACAATTATCTCCATGAAAAAAATAGTATGGACCTTTGTGCACTAGGACCAGATATAACTTGGGAGCAGGTGTAGGGTTATCCTTTATTTTCTCAATCAGATAACACTCCTGGACCTAGTATTTCTGAAATTCACTCTACAATGATCCTAGGAGTAGTTTTTATCTAAGAGAAGATGTGATACATATAGGGAATAGATGATCAACTATCCACTAATCTCTTCCTCTATCAATTAATTAATCAGACAAATTCATGAGAAAATTTTGTCTTTAGCATATTTTCCCTTTAGTATATACAAATGAACTAATCAATTCACATATAACTATTTATATTAATATTATGAGAGATATATGTGATAACTAATGATATAGCTCAGCAGTAATTACACTGTGCTTTGTTTTGTGTGTTTTGCATTTTGTTGTTGTTTTGATTTGGTTTTGTTTAGATAGCAGCTGCAGGTACTCAGATTTGTGATACAGTTTTTCATTTGGCCCACCAGTTCATTCCTTAGCATGCTCAACACCCTGGCATTAATAAAAGCAAAAGAGGAAAAAAAAAGAAACAGCATTAAATAAAGCACAGAAGTTTGAATGATAAATGCATTACACTTCTAACAACAAAGGTCATCTTTGAGATATGAATATAAAATCTCTTTTGAGGTTATATCATCCTGAAAAGTTAGGAAGAGGAAACAGGCAAGAGAATAAAAAAAAAAAAAAAATGCTATGAAATAATGCCCAGACTAAAAGGAAAGGAGGCATAAGCCTTTCCATGGTGTCTGTTGTGCATTATCTTTCTAAAATGTAACAGGGTGAGCTCTTCATTATTGGTATTAATGACTATTTCAAATAAGCTCAGCCTAGTCGAGCAACTTCCAAAGTCATTCATCTAATAAGAAGAAAGTCAAAGAGTTAAGGCCAGGTTCAACTAAGCTGCAGAGGGTTGGAGGATGAGAGAAATAGTGTCAGTCACAGGCCTTGAGCGCTTACTCCATGCCAAGCACTGTTCTAAGCACTTTCATTAAATTGCATCATATATTCCTTTACAGCACTATTTTGGAAAGCAATTGCTATAATCCAATTATTTAGAAATAAAGACATAGAAAAGATTTAACTAATTTGCCATCTTTTAAGTGGCAAAAACAGATCAGTCATTTTACCTCACAAAAACCCAAGACATTAGTCACTATTATTCTTAATTCATAACATCTGCACTCTAAAAATCTGATTCTAGTTTGGAACTGTACTTGCCACGTCCCATGCATTCATTCAACAAACATTTATTAAGTGCTTCTCTATATGATACTCTATTAGTGAAAGGGGATTCACAGAAAAATGAACCAATAACAGAACCAACATCAAACCCAACCATGAAAGGCTACTGTCCTTACCTGATCCATGCTGATCACAAGTCACCAGTCCTATGCTGGGCAGAAATTGGAAAGTATTAGAATACTTAATGAAAGAAGAAAGCAATGGTGGTATTAAGGCTAATACATGTGAAGTCATTTTGTATGTCTAGCAATTTTATTAAAGCTAACCCTCAAAAAAGCATTCTGTAACAGGTCCTTTTTAGGTACTGAGAAAACCATTAGTAAATAAAAATTACCAAAAATAGTTTCCCTATCCTCATATTTGATAAAACCCCATTTGTCTTTTTCTCAGTGCAAGTCTGGTTAGTCTAAGTGACATATAAGTGCATAAGACATTTGCTATTGACTTTGGATAATTTCAGGCATATATGAACATTTAAAAAATGCAGAATGTTATAAATAACTATTATTCACTCTTCAGATCTATTGACTCACACAATATTTGACAATGAAGATTGATGACCTTTTTATCTCCTTGCTGGTTTGAATACCATAATTTTCCTCTGGTAGACAATAGATAATGCTTATTTGTAGTTTTAAACCCCTCTGTTAAACTTTTGGTTTTAATCCCAGCTATGTATATGCACTTGGGTCTGCCTGTTAATCAGACTGTCTTTTCCTTTCTTCCTGCTGACCTGCACCCCAACTGACTTAGTTCAGTCAATACCTATTATAAAACATGCTGCTCTATTTTTGTTATAAATTTATACCACATTAGAGTTTACCTAAAACATCCCTTTTCTTCTAGAATTTCAAAGATTTTCCCCCCCACATATATCATGCTTTTGACCTTGCAGCAAATAGGCAAATTAAATGTGAGGAAACAAAGGTACTGCCCATTCTGGCTTCAGAGCAAAAGTCCATTTAATTCTACTGCTCTTCCAAGTAGTTCCCAGGGTCCACACTGAATGGATACAATTTTGTAGCTACTAATTTTCTAAGGGATTCAAAAGAATTCGTGAGAAAAAAATGTATGTGGCCAAAGAAAGCCTTTTAATGCATTTTGCAATTTATGCAAATCTATACCTACTATAGCTTGCCATTTAGGAAATTACCTTAAACCATTTTCCATTCACACACCATTAACCTAGCTTGACGAATGTCCACTAACTTCCCCACAGTTAAGGCACTGCAAAATCCCCATTTATCCCACCAGCTGGATTTTACTCTACTTAAAAGACTCCTGCCACCCCCCAACTCTGCCAATATGCAGAGTTTCCCCACCTTTGTTTTAGTAAAAATCCTAAAAAGAAGTATACAGAAGCAAGTGCCTTAGAACCTCTCCTCCCTAATGTCTCACACATATCACTGAAAACAAAGCTCAAAGACATTTTTCTTTTAATCTTATTTTTCTTCTATTTTGATGCAATTGTATGAACAGGGCTATGCAGTTTGGGAACAGGCTGATATGAATCATTTCTGATGTGTAAGCATCCCTGAGTGATGCATATACTGTTGCCTGTTGGCATCTTTCTCTCCCTGCTTGAGTTTACCTGTCAACTCTGAAAGAGGCAATAGCTGATTTTCCATCCAAACTCATGTGCAAACAGAGAATCAGAAAGAAACTGAAATAGAGGAAGGCATTTGAGAGCCCTTTCCACATCGTTCCTACGGAAACCATTTTTGTCTTGTTTTGCAGGAACAGATCTCTTTCTTTGCTAAGGAAATATGTGTGTTGTTTTTATTTTTTTGCAATTTTTGATCCTCAGACTATAATTGTAAATTCTGATGTGATCATATTGAAATTGTATTGTTTTATGCTTTTTCTGTATGATTAGCCCTCTACTCTATGAGAGGATCTGATTCTGAACTGAAGCAATTGAAGACAGCCTTTGATAGAGAACTTTTAATTTTTTATTATGTCACTATTAATTTCCTGAAGACAAGGAGCTAAATATGCTTGCATCATTACATGATGGTGTATTGGTATAGTATCATAAGAGGAGGCAGTATTTGGAACTTCAGAGAAAGAAGAAAAATGCTCTTTATAAAATGTATAAATTTGCTTGCATTTATGTTCAGAAAAAGATGTTGATATGCTCTCATTTCAAATACATTTAGTCCAAAGTTATTGTTTGTCCCCTATATATTGTAACATGTGAGGATTGCTTTGAAAATCAGATTGTTTTGTGTATTAAATCCTCATTTTTCTTTTTCCCCTGGGGAAGAAACTCTATACATTTTTCAATGACTTTCAACAGAAATGCTAGTTACTCCAGGTTTTTGAACTCCCTGGAAGAAAGAATACATCTCACACTGAGAATCCTTTCTTATACCACATTTTATTTATATTTATATGCAAATATATATGTAAGTAAACATATATACACACACATATATACATACATATATGATCTAATGTTAATGTTCCTTGGAAAATTAATTAAATCAATTATTTCTTTGTTTCTGAGAAGTATTCTGATATGCAAGAGGCTGGCTCTGAGAGAAACTGGATTTATTTCTCTCAAGTGATTACAAAATCAATGGAATTAAGAATCAGAAAGTATAAAATAATTGTGCAGTACCCTGATGATTTTCCTTCTTTACTCACCCACTACCTATCAATATATAGGAAATAATTATCTCGTTTTTTTCTTCTAAATAATATCTAATGACTTGAGAAAACTTGTCCACCCTGCTCATTCTCAAAATGGTGTCTCCTGCAGTTGATGCTCTGGGCACATGATCCAAAGGAGGTTTGTTTTCCATTCCTTTATTTTTGCTGTCTCTCCATGGCTATCATTCAATAAAAATAGTATATAATTAAAGCCCTCTGTTCTCTGAACTGACAGGGCAGCTCAACAGCAGTAAAGTTCCTATTACCGATTTGGTTTGTCTGTGTCTGTTCTGCTTCTGTTGTTACTTTTTAATCATCACTCCCACCAGGCATTGTCTGCCTGTTGAGACAGTGGCTAAATGAGCTGAGAATTCTATCAGGTTTACATCAGTGGTGGGCACTACAGACATTACCAACTCATTAGAAAAAGAAATTCAAAAGAAACAAAAAAGAACTTTTTTTTTTAATCTCACTTTCAAAAGACTTCAGACAGCACCATCTAACAATGACTGTTCATAGTTCAAAAGGCAGAGAGGCAAGCTATCATGCTGCACTAGATAGACTCGTTATTTTTGTTTACACAATATTCATAAATGTTCAATAAAACTGTATCCTATTATCTCCTTCATTTCATTACAGACTTCAGACATGTGTTATGTGCCTAAAAGAATTCTAGTGACTTTATATTAGAGTACACAACATTCAAAAAAGAAATTAGAACAAAATCAAATCACTATAATCTGTGATATATTTTGTGTATACAGTCAATTCCAGTTAAGAAAGGGATGGAAAATCCAGACAATTGCACCCTGCAAACAAAAGCTGAGTTCATCACCAACTTACCTTTCGTGTGGTTAAAACTATTGCTTGACTCTAAGGTTTTTATTGACATACTCAATACCTTATTCTTCTATTCAAAATTTACCTTCCCTAACACAATCTTTAAAAATATGTCATTCCATTGTCACTTAATAGCTCTATCTTTCCATAGCAACCCACTATACATTTAGGCACTTTTAGAATAAAATAATCATACAAATCTTGTGCTTAGAATAATCATGAAGATGGATTTTAAACAAGGACTGTGTTAACAATTCTCCAAACAGAAAAGATTTTTGTAGAGTTATCTTTGTCTACACTTTTACAGTATCAAACTTTTTACTACTATTCTAAGATAAACAAACATATGCCCATTGCTAGCAGTTTGTATATAATAAGACTGAAATACTAATCTACATAGCTATATCAATAAACTACAAGCATATACTTAATAGTCTTCCTCGCTACATTTTATTACTCTCCTTGATCTTAATGATTAGGAAAAATAATTGTCTGTAATAAAATTTTGGTTTAAGATTGAAACTCATCAAATGTATTATTTTAAAATACAGATAGATTTATCTAACTACTTGCTGTCCTTTTAACCTTTTAACAAAAGCTAGTTCACCCATCTGGAAATCATTATGAATTATCTTTTTAACTAGATTAAGTCCTCAATAGTGGCAATGAGTTTTTGTAGGCATTTTCTTAGTTTAGTATAGTTATAAAATGAGAATAGTTAATAAACCAATAAAACAAGAGAAGAAATGGATTTATCCCCAACAATCCCCTGAATCCCCAAGATCTATCTCATCTATTTGACTCTTGATTTATGAATTTTGATGACAAATCTTAGAACTTTTAAGGATTAAAAATGAATATCTTCATTAAAGAATCAAGGTTAATATTTTAACAAATCCACCAAAATATTTGGTAATTCCCTGTAGTATTTACTTTTAAAATCTTCACTTATAAAGTTATCAATCTCCCCAAAAATTTTGGAACCTCTCCTAAAGACTTCCTTTCTGGGTGTTGGCATGTAGGTAATTTGGTTTTGCATTTGGTGAGTTTGATTTAAGATCTAGATTGACTGGACATACTTTCCTATGATCATATATGAATGCATGACCTGTGCAACTCCACATCATGTACAACAATAAGAATAGAAAGTTAGACTTCATGTATGTGCAATGTGTCAAAATACACTGTAGTGTCATGTATATCTAAAAAGAACAAATTTTTAAAAAAATCTAGACTCATTGGGTCACTAGCCTTGTGAAAAATGCCCTAGTCTCTCTTTATCTTAGTTGTTGATTTGTAAAATGCAGTTCATGATAATGACATTTAAATCTAGATTGTGGTGAGGATTAAGAAAGTTTTAAAATGTCAAGAGTTGAGTATATTGTTTAGTACATAGTGAGATCTCAACAAATGTCAGTTATTTTCTGTAAAATATCATCCTTTTCAATAATTAAAGCCTATCCTGAAAAGACAATATCTGTAAAGCTACCTTTGAGGAAAATCAAAACTATGTGTGGGAGTTTAGAAGAGAATTGCAATTAAGGGGATCCAAAATCGTTTTTTAAAATGACTTAATTTTTAAAATTCAAATACATTTTATTCTGATTGCAAAAGTATCACAAACTCTTATGAATCCAAGTGTTTTTATGTTTGGAAAAATTTAGTGCATTTACTCTAAAAGAATGATTTTCAACTTGTGTTTACAGAGCCATAGGTTTCATTAGAGATGCCTCAACTTCTGTTGCCCAAAATAGTGGGGCCAAGTTTCCTGTGCAGGTCTTCAAATGTAGGTTCCCATCTAGTGGGTAGAAGAACTTAAGGTAGAAACCAAATGTTTAGAAGAACAGAGAGTGGAAAATGGGATAGGGTTTTTCCAAAGCATCTTTTATTATTAAAAGATAATGTATGGTCATTATGCAAGATGAAAGACAGTTAGTAGAATGCACTTGAAAGAGCACTGGTTTAAGAACAAAGGAGAATGGATTTGATTATGCCATTTGAACATACAAATACTGCAATCCTAACCCAGTCATTAAAAGTGTGAGATTACTATTCATCAGTAAAATAATACCCCTTAGAGTCGCTATAACACATGTAAAGTTATCTATACATGTATAGAACATGTGAAAGTAAATCCTTTACTTTCTAAAATAGTCACATGAGCACACTCAGCTAATGTGAATGGAAAAAGACAACATATGTGCTACTTACAACTATAAAGAAAAAATAAGGATTAAATTTAAATTATAATGACCATAGCAAAAAGAGGAGTAATGAAAGTATACAAAATATTTTAACTTTCTTATAATGTCTAAAAAGTCTAAATGATACTCTTTAATGTGTGAATATCAATAAGACATATGAAATGTATATTCTTGTTATTAGAGGTAAGAAGTAAGTGATGTACTATAATAAGTGAACTCTTTGGAGAGCATGAACATTTTAAAATATTATTGTTTGGGTCATTGGACCAGTTGTTGCCAACACTACATACTATGGAGCTTATGCAGTACTTATTATTATAATTATTAATGATAATAGTCAGAATTAATAAGTTCCAAAAATTATTTCATATTCTAATACCTCCCCCTAACTTCTCCTACACAAGTTGAAATCTATATCATTCCTACTCACTGTGTTTTCTCCTCCTTCTAGTGTAAGGAGTACTGTTTGAGGAGAAAAGCACAGACAGAGCAGATTGACAGTGCTATAGGTTTGCAGTCCCTAACTTCAGCAGGAATCTTGGCTGTGGCCATTATTCAGTTATATGCCGTGTCCTGCCTCCACTTGTAATTCTAGTTGAAGTCACTCCAGACATTCTGCAGTCCCATTAAGAAATTGAGAAATCACTTTTACTTTAAGTAAATGCTATTAACCGTTATTGACAATTGTGATGATAAGAATGCCATCAATCTTTCTTTCTGGTATCTACAAATATATATCTATGTATGAATCATTTTTATTTTACCTCCCCTCTTATTTCAGTAAATTTTGTACTATTCTTTTTATTCTGTACTTCAGTACACCTCCTCAGAGACAAGTCCTTCCCTATTTTGCAATATCCTTCCTTTCTAATGACCATTAAGGACATGAACACCCTCACATATTTTTAACGTTAAAATTAACAACAAGAGCCAAGGGATATAGCTCAGTGCCAGAATACTTGGCTATAATGAGCAAGGCCCTGGGTTCAATACCTAGCACTGAAATAAAGCAACACTTAATCATTACTCAATGAGATAACATGATAAAAGTCTACTGTCATTGTCATTACTTTTTCCACCATACATTTATGCCTCATTTCATTGCATTTGGATACTTTTTCCATTGACCACCGCAAAAGATATCTGATCTCAGATATCTTCACTGTCCTTTCTCCCTTTAAGATTATAAAGTATTATAGTTTTAAAATATGTACAAATTATATTCTGCTTTGCCTGGAGTTATAAGTAAGTCACAGCAAAGTAAGCAGCCCCAATTCACAATCTTAAAGCTCCAAAATCCAAAACTTCTTGAGTGCCTACCTGTACCTGGTACTACAATTGGAAAATTCCACACCTGACCTCATGAAGTAGATTGCAGTCAAAATTCGGGTGCACAAAAATAGTATATAAAATTATCTTCAGGATATGTGTGTAATGTGCATATAAAACATAAATGAATTTCATGTTTAGATTTAAGACACATCCCTAAGACATCTCATTATGTATAGGCAAGTATTCCAAATTCTGAATAATTCTGATATCTGAAATATTTCTGATCCCAAGCATTTTAGTTAAGAGATAGTCAACCTTCAATTGCAAATTACAGTGGGTACCCTTAAGTTGTTATCATATGTGACACTTCTGTGGAATTGACATTGTTAATCATTTTCTTAGTCTTAAAACTTGTCTTACTTCATTTATTCTGCCACGTATTCCCCCATGTAATGTCATCTTCCCTAACCTAACTTTTGAAAATTAGTGTCTTGAAGGATTTTGTTCTCAAATGGTTTGAGAAAAATAAACTGTCCATGATATTCAAATCTTTATTACTCAGTTGAGTAGTTTCCTACAATGCCATTCTTTGAATATCTTCACATAGTTTTCCCACAATTGCACCTAACCCAATAAGTTCTAATGCAATTCATTTTACTAGAAGCAAAAGTTCATTCCTGCTGATACACACTAATTTTAATAAATGACACCAGTCAGGTGCCCATATTTGAGTGTCCACTCATCTCATAACCTCCCAAGTTAAACTATTGATTATGTCTTTTCAACTTACACTTAAACCATTCTTGCTTCACTATCCAATCTGCCTACTTCTGGTCTGGCCCTTACCACAGTTGACTGAATTTTGGGAGCAATTAGCAAATGGTGACCTACATCATGCTGGACATTTATCACCTACACTTCTGTCAAGGGTCTCATTTTTCTTCTTTCTCAGGTGACACTCTGAATCTGAACACAGGCATCTAGCAAGGAAGATTGCCAGCATGAGATGAGCAATTATTCACTGTCACTTACACAGCTTTCCTCTAACTCCCATGGCCCGCTTCCTGGCTCTCCAAATCAGATTCCCATTGTCAAAGTTAACTCCACAGCATGCTCACTTTTGAAATTAGAATGGTGTATCTTTTAAAACCTCCATGGAGGAATAAGAGGCAGACAGCTGGAGGAAAAACTCTTTGTTTTCTCATAAGAAAGTGAAGAATATGTTAGGATACTGTAATCTTCTATCAAATTATGTCTTGCCTGGAAACTCTCTTGTCATCTACCTCTCTGTACTAATATCCAGTGTTGAAGAGAGTTTAGTTCTCCCCCAACTAGTCTTGATTAATATCCCTGAATTTTATCCCTAACAGATTACGCTCAGTCCTACCTCAAGCAAGTGTACAGAATCAGGAGCCCCATGGTACTATGGAAATAACCTGTATCTAAGTCTTTAAGCATGTCCCCAACCCAATCATTTCTCTAACAGAAATGAAAGGAGATGATAACTGACACTTATTTACCTATACGTGTTAATTTTAATAAAAGACATCATCTTCCACTGACCTTAGAACTTTATTATACCTATGTAAATCTGATCTCAGATATCTTCACTGCCTCTTTGTCACTTTAAAGTTATATTAAAGCTTTTTTAAATATATACAATTTTTTTTTGTCTAAATGTCTAATGATATCTCCTTACAATTTCTAAAAATCAATGAAGACAAGAGACAAAAATCTGTATCTTTGTCCCATGAGATCCTGCCAATTTATGTTGGGTACAAGTAAATATACCTGAATTAATAAATTAGTGAATTTTTAGGATTTTAGCTATGAAGAGATATATTTTGTTCACTCCCTCCCAATTCATCATTATGAAACAACAAAGCAGATAAAAATAAATAAATTATACTCTTGAGAGTGGGTTTGCCTTTGATTTTTGGTCCTAGTGAATTAACAGGTATTTGATTTATTTTCATTTATAAACAACTGAAAACCTGGACAAAATATAGTAAGTTATTGTACTCAGATATTAAAAAACTCAATCTCATAACTTTAGATGGGGACGAGACTATTTTAAAACAGAAATTTAACAGCAAATACCAAATAGAAGCACAGAAATTTTTAAAAAACTGAAAAGAAATTGGAACAAATCTAAGTAACCTGAAAATAATGTCAAATAGTCTAACAAATACATAGTTGAAATTCCAGAATGATAGGAGGGAAAGGAAAGGGAAATAAGAGATTTTTGTCAAATTTTTTCAATTTTTTCAAATTATTTCAATAAATGATGACCTAAAATTTTATAAATTTAATGAAATCTACAAATCTTACTTTCCTAAGAATCTGAATGAATCTAAAGCAGAATCAATGTCAGAAAACTGTACTTAGACATACAGTAACCAATTGCTAAAAATTAAATTTAAAAGGAAAATTCTTTTTTTTTTAATTTTAACAATGGGATACATGTTATTTCTCTGTTTATACATGGAGTAAAGGCATACCATTTGTGTAATCATAAATTTACATAGGGTAATGTTGTTTGATTTATTCTGTTATTATTTCCCTTCCCCCCCACCCCTCCCACCCCTCTTTTCCCTCTATACAGTCCCTCCTTCCTCCATTCTTGCCCTGTTTCTTTTCTCTGTTCCTTCCTTACATAATATTCTTTGCCTCTCCGCCCTTTCATGACCACCTACCAAATCCTACTTATTCAAGTTCCATCTCTCACTTAATGACATTTCAGATTCTCTTACCCACATTTTTTCTCATTTAAAATCTCATAGCATTTTGTGTATTAATAATCACATTTATTTTATTTTGCATTGTATTAAAGCTGATTGCATATGTTCTAGAAACTTCTGTCAGATGAGGAGCTCCTTGAAGCAAAGGTATCCTTAATTCTTTACGATCTTTTTATTCTCATTCAGTGACTTGTATAGGATTCAATAGCATTCACTAAATAAACACAGTCAATTGAAAGCAGAGTTTTTTTTTTTATTTTTATTGTAAACAAATGAGATACATGTTGTTTCTGTTTGTACATGGAGTAACAGCATACCATTTCCATAATCATACATTTACATAGGGTAATGATGTTTGATTCAATGTTATTTTTTCCCTCCCCCCCACCCCTCTCACCCCTCTTTTCCCTCTATACAGTCCCTTCTTCCTCCATTCTTGCCCCCCGACCCCCCCTTATGTGTCATCATCCGCTTATCAGCGAGATCTTTCGTCCTTTGGTTTTTTGAGATTGGCTTATCTCACTTAGCATGATATTCTCCAATTTCATCTATTTGCCTGCAAATGCCATAATTTTATTATTCTTTATAGCTGAGTAATATTCCATTGTGTGTGTATATATATATATATATGTATATGTACATGTATATGTATATGTATATGTACATATATACCACAGTTTCTTTATCCATTCATCAATTGAAGGACATCTAGGTTGGTTCCACAGTCTGGCTATTCTGAATTGAGCAACTATGAACATTGATATGGCTGTATCTCTGTAGTATGCTGATTTTAAGTCTTTGGGTATAGTCCGAGGAGTGGGATAGCTGGGTCAAATGGTGGTTCCATTCCAAGTTTTCTAAGGAATCTCCACACTGCTTTCCAGAGTGGCTGCACTAATTTGCAACCCCACCAGCAATGTATGAGTGTACCTTTTTCCCCACATCCTCACCAACACCTGTTGTTGCTTGTATTCTTCATAATCACCATTCTAATTGGGGTGAGATGGAACCTTAGGGTAGTTTTGATTTGCATTTCTCTTATTACTAGAGATGTTGAACATTTTTTCATATATCTGTTGATTGCTTGTACATCTTCTTCTGTGAAGTGTGTGTTCATTTCCTCAGCCCATTTGTTGATTGGGTTATTTGTATTCTTGGTGTAGTGTTTTTTGAGTTCTTTATATATTCTGGAAATTAGTGCTCTATCTTGAAGTATGAGTGGTAAAGAATTTCTCCCACTCTGTAGGGTCTCCCTTCACATTACTGATAGTTTCCTTTGCTGAGAGAAAGCTTTTCAGTTTGAATCTATCCCAGTTGTTGATTCTTTCTTTTATTTCTTGTGCTACGGAAGTCCTGTTAAGGAAGTCTGATCCTAAGCCGACATGTTGAAGTTTGGACCTACTTTTTATTCTATAAGATGAAGGATCTCTGGTCTGATTCTGAGGTCCTTGATCCATTGTGAGTTGAGTTTTGTGCAGGGTGAGAGATAGGGGTTTAATTTCATTCTGTTGCATATGGATTTCCAGTTTTCCCAGCTTAAAAAAAAGATTGCATACAGTAAAAAGTAATAACAATGACTACCAACCTATGCTCAAAATCACACAAACCCTAACAAAATGAAATGAAATCTTCACATTGTTGGAAAACAAGGTCAACTGAGTATTCCTTATCTAACAAAAATACTTTTAAAATAGAAGGAAAAATAAAGACATTTTCAGAGAGGTGAGATAATTTGTCACTATCAGATCAGATTCTATTACAGTAAGTTCCTTAGAGAAACTGTAATACAATGTGGGAATAACCATACCAACATAAAGGAATACTAATTTCAGAAACATTAAATCTTAAATTATGATTTTTACCTTCTTTATTTGCTTAAAAATGATAAATCATTGCAATAATATGTACTGCTCTCTCTCCATCTCTCTAAGTACAAGTAAAAGCACTGAATGTGATTTATAAAATTACTGAATGTCTCTGAAAAGTGCAAAGGAGGGACAAGCTAAGGATGCTGGGACATGAGAGTGACACATAATGGTGATTTCCTTAGATTTTCAGGTTGTCATAGATCCCGGTCTAGGAGATGAATAAGCTGGAACGACAAGTAGGAGCAGAAGAAAAAGAAAAAAAAACAACAACAACAACACCCAAAACAAACAAACAAACAAAAAACAACAACCAAAGCCTTTCCTCTATAGCCAAACAACTAAACAGAAAGAGAGATACTTTAGACAACAGTTACTCTAGTCCAGCCACACATCTCAGGGGAAAAAACAAAACAAAACAAACCCTCTGACAAATGCCCCAAGTTAGCAAGGAGCAAGTAGAGTCTCATTTGAACTTTTACGGGCCTATAAAAATTGACCCAACACCCACAGCACCATGCCAGGAAGCAACAAGTAGGAAGCCAGACCTTGTTTTCTGCCAGTCAGTAATGAACTCTTGCTGTGAAAGGGTATGAGGACACCACCTGAGGAGCCCCAACTCAAACAGATGAGTGAATTGAAAGATATTTTTAATGGGATCATTACTAAATTAATAACTTATATATACTAAAATAAATTGGGCAGAACATAAGGACGGAGTATCTAAGGGCCATGGAATATTTTTAACAGAAAATCAGGATAGCATATCTAAGAGCCATGGAATGTATTTAAACAATAATGCACACATGTAACTAGAATACCAGGAATAAAAAGAAAGTAAAGGGAAGACTAAATATTTGAAAAAATAATAGATGATTCCATGCCCTGAATTAATAAAAAACAAAACCACAGCTCCCCACACATTCCTGAGAATGCCAAAACATGCACATGGCATGAACACACACACACGCACAAAACACACACATGTGTGCATGCAAAAATAGATTATATTCAAACTGCTAAAAGCAAAGATAAAGATAAATAGGAAGAAGAGGTCAAAGACATGTTGTTAAAAGCAGGAAAACAAATATAAAATTTACACACTGTCAAAACCTTTCAAGCCGAAAGACAATGAAGTATTATCTGATATCTTTAATATGATAAGAGAAATAGAAGAAAGTCAGTCCAATGATCTTTCAAAACTCGAGAAATAAGCAGTGTTTTAGGCAAAGAAAAACTGAGACTTTGTATTAATGCAATTCCAAAAATTGCAATGGAAGAAATGCTAAAAGAAATTCTTTAGAGAAAAGTGATATGATATATACAAAATCAAACTTGAGTCTATATAAAGAAATGAGTTGTTTTGAAAATGACAAAATTAGCTAAATATATTCCTTTGATTTTTAATTGCCCTGAAAATAACTGCCAAAGCAAAATAGAAACAAAGTATTTTATGCTTACACAATTTTTAGAAGTAAATGTTTTAATAACAATAGCACAAAGGATAAATGGGGTTGACAGTATTCTCCTGGAAGGTTGTTATAATACATGGTATGATATGATTTAAAAGTGGACCATTATTAATTAAAGATACATTAAAATTCTGGGGCAAACTCTAATAATATTCTAAATATATATGTAGCTAAATAGCTAAAAATGGAGATAAAACGGATTCATAAGCAATACTCAGAATAAGACAGAAAAAAGGACAAAACAGAAATATAGAACAGATGGCAAAATAGGGTAAAAGGACAAGATTGCAGAATTAGTCCAACCATATCAATAACTACATTAAATGTAAATACTCTAAACACATTAACTAAAAGACAGTGTTCGATTGCATTAAAAAAGCAATTTATAATATATGCTATCAACAACAAACCCACTTTAAATGTAAAAACATATATAGATTGAAAGAAAAAAGATGTAAAGATCGTGTTATACAGATGTAATCAAAAGAAAGCCACACATATCCAATGAGTGGAGTTAAAACAAAAAATATTGCTAGAAATGAAGATTGATAAATGAGGCAACACAGCAAGAAAATATGACAATCCTTCATGTTAATGGACCTACCTATAAACTTTAAGATACACAAAATCTGTTATACTGGAAAAGAAAAGTTTTTACCTTCCTTGATTAGCCCTAGAAATTCCCAAAGTCCTCAACAGTACAACAAGAACAAAAAATCAATGAGGTTACAGAAGACCTAAACAATCCTATGAAATAATTAGATCAATTAACATTTCTAAGACAATATTTCACAAAACACATTTTTGTCAAATACATATGGAACTACCCAAAGATAGACAATATTGTGAACTATAAAATTATTCTAACAGATTTCAAAACATATTGTGAGCACCTCCCAGTCTTTGAAAATTAATGATAAATATTAAGCAAAATATTTATAATTGTACCAAAGAAAAAAAAAGAAAGAAAAGGAATAAATAAAAGGAGAAATTCCAAAACGGAAATCACAAAGAAAAGTAACAAATATATTGAGCTTAAAAAAATAACAAAATCCCCTAAAAATGTCATATGTTGCTAAAGAATTTCTTAAGACAGTTTATAAGTAAAATGCCTACATAAGAAAGGAGAAAGTTTAAAATTACTAGTTTTAGTATTCACTGTAAAAAGCTAATAGAAGAAGACAAATTATACAGGTTAAATAAAATAAGCAAAATTATAAAGACCCAAGTAAAATTAAATTAAAAAAAGTAAAATCAATAATACAGCTGCTTCTTGAAAAGATCATTATGATAATCACCTAGACAGACTGATCAAACAAAAACAACTTTAGAGAAAATACAAATCACAGCTATCACAAAATGAACACATGATATTTATATAGATCTTATAATTATTAAAAGGATGATGGAATATTACAAAGAGTTTCAGCAAAGAAATCTGATAACATATTAAGGGGCTATTATTACTATTTGAAAAGTAAAACCAATCTAAGTCAGGAGAAAATGGAAATTCTAATAAGTGCTAAAATTGTTCTAAAACTCAGTTTATGATTTAAATATGTATACAAAGTAAACTCTAGACCCAGATGGCTACACTGATTGAATTCTTCCAAATATATGGATGATGTGGAGTTACATCATTAAGATGACAAAATCAAAGTTCTCTGGTGCTGGATATAGTGGTGCATGCCTCTAATTCTAGCTACCTGGGAGGATGAGGCTGGAGGATCACAAGTTCAAGGACATCCTTGACAATTTAATGAGACCTTTCTGTTTTAATCAGCTTTTTTGCTGTTGTGACTAAAATACCTGACAAGAAAAATTTTAGGGGAGAAAAGTTTATTGAGAGGCTCATGGTTTCAGAGGTCTCAGTCCTTAGACTGCTGGCTCCATTCCTTGCAACTCAAGATGAGGTAGAACGTCATGGTGAAAGAGTGTGATGGAGGGAAGCAGTTCACATGATTATCAGAAAACAGAGACTCCACTCACCAGATACAAAATATATAACCCAAAGGTACAGCCCTAATGCCTACCTCCTCTAGCCAGTCCCTATCTACATTCAGTTACCACTCAGTTAACCTTCATCAGGGGATTAATTCACTGATCAGGTTAAAACTCTCAACCTAATCATTTCTCCTCTAAACCTTCTTGCATTTTCTTACACAAGAACTTTGGGAGGATACCTCATATAACCATAACACTGTCTCAAAATGAAAAAAAAAGAAAAAAAAAAGACTGGAGTCAGAAAGTAACTTAGTGCTAAACAGTTTCTGTGTTCAATCCTTAGTATTACAAAAAAAAAAAAAATATATATATATATATATATATCTACTCTGTCTCCAGTCCTGTAATGGTCAATTTGTATTGTCAACTTGATTAAATTAAGAGATGCTGATGATTAAGAGGCTTCTGGGTATGTCAATGAGGGTGTGTCTAGTAATGATTGGAATGTGGAATAGTAAACTGAAGAAGTGACCCTCCCTGAGAGTGGATAGCACCATCCAATAGAATGGACTAAAAATTGAAAAAAACAAAGAAGCAGCAGCAGATGCAAGCTCCACTCTTCTTGAACAGTTTCTTTTTTTTTTTTTTATTATAAAATTGTAAACAAATGGGATACATGTTGTTTCTCTGTCTGTACATGGCGTAAAGGCATTCTTGATTGCTGCTTTGATCTCTGAGGACATCCTTCTGTCTTCGACTAGGGTAGCACTGTTGATTCCTCTTGTTCTGGGGCTTCCGCCTCTTGGACTGCACAGCTACTGGTACTTCCAACTCTCCAGCTTGCAGAAGGCCATTGTGGACTACCCAGCTTCTGGTCATGTAAGCCAATCTAATAAATTCCCTTTTATAATCATACTTCTTGTTGATTCTGTTCCTCTAGAGAACCCTGACCAATACCAGTCCCCTGCTAACACTCACAGAAATCTGAGTAGAAGCTATTTATGGACAATATTTTCAATAATATCCCAGATCTCAAGAGTAAAGCAGAGAATTGGAGTGCAGAACTAAGAATAGTTGAATTCTAAGGGATGTCATCCCTCACCCAAGCTGGCTCAGTACCAAAGAAAGAAGATTCTTCAGTACCAGAGTTTCACAGTGGGAAAAGACAATTAGGGGTAGACATCAAGATTCCCCACCATTTTGGGACCTTTTAAAGAATGTTTACTCCTGTCTAATTGTACTTGTAGGAGTACTCGAAGGGTTCTGCCACCCGGCTTCAGTTAAAACAAAAGAGCAGAAGTGGGGCTCAAAGCAGAAAGAATCTGGAAATTGACAGTGTATTTACATTCCAGCCAACAAAGGCATTTCCTCAGAGAAATTAATCAACAGCATCATTCTATAGAAAGCAATCAGTAGACCCACCAAGACCAAGTTAACAGCCAGTTTTCTTACCACGTTCTGGGGTTCTGCTCAAGCATTACCAAAACTTGGAGTGTTGTACAGATCTGTGAACATTCAGGAACTGGAGCATTTGGTCATGTCAAACCCCAGAGGCTCAGTAGCAGCTCCACTAATCCACAAGATTTTGAATGATCATTCTCAAAATCAAGAGGAAATAGTATGTCCATGAATACATGTGAAAGGAATATCTGACTCCACCCATCCCTGAGCTGTAACCTCAGTGACCCCACTGAACATGGGAGGTCACTTTGATGTCCTCCACAACTACAGACTCCTACCATCAATATTAAAAAGATAGAAAAGACACTATTTAAACCTGCTCGATAAAAGGAGTTTGCAGAAATGAACTAGAAGCTCCTCTTCACTGCAATCTAGCAATGATGACAACAGACAGCATAGCCAGTGGTTCCACTGACAGCAGCTCAGCCACCTAGACAATGCAACAGTGTGGTCTGTTGCCCAGGGTTGCTGTCAGAGGACCTGTGCAAATTTCCACAATAAACTTAATAGCGAGCATCACCATTAATGAATACCTGCAAGGACTGGAAGAGAGGGTTATTTTCTCAAATGCATACACAACAATTCAAGAACACAAGATTTGTGAAAGAATCAGAGAAATCTAACACCACCACCTCCCAAAATTCATATAGTTTTAATAATGGACTCTGAATAAATGGAGATCTAATACAGAAGTAACAAAGAACTCAGATTAATGTTCTTAAAGAAGTTTAGAAAAATCACAAGAAAATATGTACAGAGAAATTAGGTTAAACTTGAAAAAAATGATTAAAGAGCAAAATGAAAACTCTGATATGAAAGGAGTGGTTAGAAAAGCAAATTTATCTCTACCATGAGAGTTAAAAGATTTTTAAAAGCTAAAAATCTATTTTAAAAAAACTACAGTTATAATGTATGTATTAAAGACTATAAATTAAAAATGATTTAAAGTTTGGTCATCATGAAAATTGTGGAAAGTGAAATTGTGTAGTTTTTATATGTATTACACTAAGTTTTTCTCAACTTCAGAAAGCATATTATAACTATGCTTTCTATAAGACTTATATTAAACATAAAGTAAAAACCTGTAATAGTTGCACAAAAAATAAAAAGAAAGAACTCAAAGTCAACAAAGAAAACCATCAAGTCATAATAAAGATAATAAAAATGGAAGAAAGACAAGAACTACCTTTAATGTAAATGATTAAAAATCTCTAATCAAAATGAAGTGACTATCCCAAAAAACCAAAATCTGAATTTTTTTGATTTGTGGATGCTAAACCTAAACAAGGGAAGTCAGAGAGTGGAATCACACAAATCCTTTGAACTAGACAAAGGGAAATAAAGGGAAGGGAGAGGGGAGGGTAAAAGAAAAGACAGTAGAATTAATTGGACATAATGTTCCTAGCCTTGTATTTGTATACACAACCAGGGAAACTCCACAACATGTATGACCACAAGAGTGAGAACCTAAATAGAATGTTATACTTTATGTATGTATATTTTGTCAAAATATATTCCACTGTCACATATAACTAAAAATAAAAAGATATATATTTTTTTAAAAAGGAAATGACTGAATGAATCAAAAATGAACAACATTCCAAGTTTTCTGAGGATTCTCCACCCTGCTTTCTGGAGTGGCTGCACCAATTTGCAATTCCACCAGCAATGTAAAAGTGTGCCTTTTTCCCCACATCCATACCAACATCTATTATTGTTTGTGTTCTTGATAATAGCCATTCTAATTGGAGTGAGATAAAATCTTAGAGTTGTTTAATTTGCATTTCTCTAATTACTAGAGATGTTGAACACTTTTTCATATATTTATTAATTGCCTGTATATCTTCTTCTGTAAAGTGTCTGTCCAGTTCGTTGGCCCATCTATTCACTGGGTTTATTGTATTTTTATAAAGTGTTGTAAATTCTTTATATTTTGGAGGTTGTTATCCCATACTTTGGTTTATACCCAAAGGGCTTAAAATTAGCATACTACAGTAACACAGCCACATCAATGTTTATAGCAGCTCAACTCACAAAAGCTAGATTGTGGAACCAACCTAGACACCCCTCAACAGTTGAATGGATAAAGAAACTGTGGTATATATACACAATAGAATAGTATTCAGCCGTAAAGAATAATAGTATTATGGCATTTGCAGATAAATGGATGGAATTGGAGAATATCATGCTAAGTGAAATAAGCCAATCCCAAAAAATCAAAGGTCAAATGTTTTCCCTGATAAGTGAATGATGATATATAATAGGGGTGGGGGTGGGGGGTGAGAGAAGAATGGAGGAACTTTAGATTACAGAAGAGGGAAATGAGAGGGAGGAGGGGATGGGGAAAGATGGTGGAATGAGACAGACATCATTACCCTACATACAAGTATGATTACACGAATGGTGTGAATCTATATAGTGTACAACCATAGAAATGAAAAGCTGTACCCCATTTGTGTATAATGATTCAAAATGCAGTCTGTAAAAATAAATAAATAAGGAAAGAAAGAAAGAAAGAAAGAAAGAAAGAAAGAAAGAAAGAAAGAAAAGAAAAGACAAGTACACAGTTGGGTGGGGGATAAACAGCAAAAAGAAGACCCAACTATAAGCTGGATCTCATTTTGCTGGTAAAGAAAAACAGATTGAAAATGAAAGGATGGAAAAAGATATTCAAAGCAAATGGAAATCAAAAGACAGCAGGGGTGGCTGTACTTATATAAGATAAAAAGAAGATCCAAGTCAAAAACAACAAAAAGAGGTGAAGAAAGCCTACAATGAAAAATGGATCAGTCTGTATGTAGATATAGCAAATGTAAAAATACATGCACCCAATATCAGAGTATCCAAAGATATAAAGCAACTATTTGAAGGGAGTGACAAACTGCAATACAAAATTTGCAGGGTACCTTTATCCTTCACTTTTAACAATAGATCATCTAGACAAAAGTCAATTACAAAACTCAAACTTTGATGTAATAGACCAAATAGATAGAACATTCCACCCAATAAATAGACACAGAACACACATTCTTCCCAAGACACAGAGATCATTCCATAGTCTTATTAGGCTACAAAACAATTTTTAAAATGTAAGAAAATCTGAAATTATATTAAGCATTTTCTCCAGTCATAATGACATGAAACTAGACATAAATAATAGGATAATAGGAAAACTCTGGAAATTTTTCAAATATATGGAAATGAAATATTTTTTAAATCAACTGGTGGGACTTTGAAGAAATACACTTGAGACAAAAAAAAAATGCAGTGAACATAGTAAAAGAAATCCTAAGGATCAAAAGTTAAAAGTTAAATAAATAAGTGCCTTGTCAAAAAAGAATGAACGCAAAATAATAATAAAAAAAAAATCAGTCCAATCATACCCCACCTACCTACAGTTTCTAACACCTTCCAGTAGTCCATTCAACTTCCAGTGAATTAAATTCACTGATAAGATCAGAGTTCTCATGATCCAATCTCTGCCCAAAACCCCATCACTGGACATGGGTGCATTCCAACCAAGACATATAAGTTTTTAGCAGGGCATTCCAGACAAAACTATAACACTCATCTAAGAATAGCCAGAACCAGATTGTTTCACAGCTAAATTCTACTGAACACTTAATGAACTGACACCAATCATTCACAAATTGAAACAGAGGGTATAGCTCCAAATGCATTTTATAAGGTTAACATTATTAAACTATGAAAGACAAACAAGATAACTACAAAATCAAAACAAAACAAAAAACAATGCAACAAAACTGAAGACCAATATCCTTAATGAGTATTGCTATTATTTGAATCCAGAATGTCACCCAAAGACCTATGTGTGAAAATTTGCTCCCCTACATGGTGCTATTGAGAGGTCGTAGAAAGAGATTGAGCCAAGTCATTGAGGACATGACTTTGAAGGATATTCTAAGACACCAGTCTTCTCTTTTTTGCTTCCTGGCTGCATGAAACGGTCAGCTTATTCAACCACGCACTACTCTCCATGATGTACTGCCTCAACACAGGCCCAAGTGGCCATGGACCGAAACCTCTGAGACTTGAACTAAACTTTTCCTCTTCATAAGTCAATTATCTCACCTGTTTTGTCACAGTGATGTAAGGTTGGTTAACACAAAGAGATATAAAGTCCTCAACAAAATACTAGCAAAGTCAATTCAGCAACCATATCAAAAGATCTTTCTTCGTGGGCAAGTGGAAATTATTCCTAGATGTAAGAATGGTTAAATATGCACAGATCTATAAATAAAAGATACCACATTAAGAAAATGAAAGATATAAGTCACATGACCATGCCAAAAGCTGCAGAAAGAGCATTTGACAAAATTCAATGTATTTTTATGATAAAATTCTCAACAGATAAGTTATAAACAAAATGTGTGTGCCTCAACCAAAGAAAGACAGTATATTAAAAATCTCATAGCATCTATGTACTCAACTTTGAGAAGTTGCAAGATTTTCCTCTGTGATCAGGGACAAGACCACTTATTTTCCATGGACTATTATAATTCTTAGAGCAATTTGGCAAGAGATACAAATAAAACACATTCTCTTAGAGAAAGAAGAAATGAAATTGTTTGATGATAACATAAAAATACATGAAAAACTCTAAAGACTTCACCTAAAAAGTTGTCAGAACAAGCAAAAGTTGCAAGATATAAAATAATATACAAAAGAATTACAACTTCTATACACTAATAATTAACTCTCTGAAAGGGAAATTAAGGAAACAATTCCATTTACAGTGTAAATAACAACAAAAATGCCTTGGGGTAAATATAGAAAAAGTTACAGGTTTCTACAAAATCTGAAAGCAATAGATGAAAACATAAATGAATAGAAAGATACCCTATGTTCATGGATTAGAATAATTAATATTGTTAAAATGTCTATACTACTCAAACACATTTGCAGATTCAATGAAATTCTTATCAAAATTCCAAAGTCATTTTCCACAAAATTAAAAAATCGCAACTCTTAAATTGTTATGAAATTGTAAAAGACTCTTGACAGCTAAAAAATTCTTGAGCAAAAACAATAACAAAACTAAACAAAAACTGAAGGCATCAAAATCACTGACTTCAAAATCTATTGCTCTTCCCATCAAGGAAGCACAATGTTTGCATGAAAACAGACACATTGACTAATGGCAATAGATAATCCAGAAATAAACCAGTACAAATCTGGACAAATAATTTTCAACAAAGGTAACATGACTATATGATAAGGAAGAAATCCCTTCTTCCATAAATGCTGATAGAAAAAAAGAACGTAAAGAAAAATAAAATTGAATCCTTATCCAAAACTATATATAAAAGTCAACTCAAAATGGATTAAAAATCTAAATATATGATCAGAAACCATTAAAATACAGAAAATTAATAGGGAAAATATCCATGGCACTGATCTAGACATTGATTTTTTTGTACACAGCCTTGAAAGTGTAGATAATAAAAGTGAAAATGGACAAGCAAGATTAGGTCAAACTAAAACTGCTGCATAACAAAGAAAATAATTATTGGAGGGAAGAGGCAATCCTCAAGTTTGGAGTAGATATTTGAAAACCATACATATCATGAGAGGTTGATATCCAAAATATGTAGAGAACACAAATAACCTCATTTAAAAATGCTTAAATACCCTGAATAGTTATTTCTCAAACAAGGCATAAGATGACCTACAAAAAAATGTTCAACATCACAAATTACACAAAGATGTAAATTGAAAAAATAATGAGATATCAACTCACACCCATAAGAATGGCTATTATTGACAAGAAAAGTAAACATCGAAAATATTGTACAGAAAGGGAAACTCTTATATACCACTAGTGAGAATGTAAGTTAAAATAGCTATTATGGGAAATTCAGTCATGCCTCAGCTGCCTATAAGTACTACCCAGTAGTCCATTAAAATTATTAATCCATCAAATGCTTTAATTCATGGATGAGTTTAGAATTCTTATAATCATTTCAACTCTGAACATTACTGTGTTAGATATCATGTTTACAACCTATGAACCTTTTGGGAGACACTTCATGTCCAAATCATAACACAACTGATTTTCAACAAAGTTGTTAAAGCAAACCTGCTGACCACTTGATTTGGTCTTTCAACCTCCAGAACAATGGGCAAATAAATTTCTATTGTTTAAATCAATCAATTAATGGTACTTTGTTATGACAGCCCAGGCAAACTAATAGAATGCAAACAGAAGGGAATTCAATAAGCATTTCAGAAAGTGAGTAACATCACTAGTCTTCAGAGAAAAGTACATTAAAACCATTACACTATACAAATTAAAAACCTAACATCAAATATTATTGATGATACAGATGTTACAGAACAACTAGAATGCCCATATTTTGTTAATAGGAGATAAAATACTGTAATAAATTTGGAAAACTCTTGTTCAATATCATATAAATTCAAGCATGCGTGTACTCCATGATGAAGAAATTCTACTGTTATGAATTCAACTAGAGGAAAGACTATATCTACAAGAACTTTCAGAGGAATATTTAATGCAACCTTATTAGACAATCTAAAACTTGTAACAAACCTATATATGTATATAAACAATAATATAAGCAATGACGTATTCAAAGATTATGATACTACTTGGCACTCTGATACATGAATCAACATGGATGAATCTCAAAGTCATGCTCAGTGAAAGCAGAAAGAAAGAAATTACTGTACTTTGCCATTTACAAGAAGTTTAGAAACTGACAAAGTGATTCTGTTGATAATAGAAACCAAGCATGTGGCTGTTTTTGTGTGCATTTGTTTTTGTTTTTATTTTGTGTGAGTTTATATATATATGTATATATATAAATGTATATAAACATATGTGTATATATAAAATATACATGTATCTAACATATATATTCAAGCATATATATAGCATACAAATTAAAAGCCTAACATATTAGCCTACATTATATTTGTCTAATGTATACATATATCGGTCATATATATATGCATATATGTATACATATATATACATATTGGAGCAAAGGCTAGGATAAACTTGGGAAAGAAATAAAGAGAATTTTGGGGGCCATGGAATTATTTTTTACCATGATAGGAACAATATTTACATGGATCAATCAATGCCTTTGTCAAAAAGGTGTGGAATTGTACATTTAAGACTTATGAATTTCACTATGCATTTTAAATCCTCAGTCACATAGAAGATTATCCAAAAATCAGTAAGAGAATTTTCCCCAGAGAGGAATACTGAATAGCAGAGGGGCAATAACTTATAACTTATTCAAAAATAAACCGAAACGATTGAAAAATTTATCAAGTGTAGCATGAAATCCATAAAAATAAAAATAAAAGCCAGCTATAATCTCTATACATGATAAGGGCTCCCAATGGGCCAGGAGTAAAGTTAGAGGAAGTGGAGGTACAACCTCAGAAACGTTTTCAAAAGAGGTGAAGGCAGCAGATTTCAGAGAGTGCTAACCATGGTAGAGTTTCTGAAATCAAGGGATACTACTGACACTTATTGATTGTAATATAATATCATAAATATAAGTGAGTTTATTTCATTTACTTAAAAAAGTATGTCAGATTATATCACAAAAGAAAACAGAACATTGTGATATATACATACCATATCTAAGTCAAAACAAATAAGAAGTTTTGAAAATGAACAGGCAAAGCACACATAAGAAAGCAGGGGACCTTATTGGTATTGAATGTAGTGGAGCCCAGTCTAAAAGAACATTCACTATAAAATGTAGAGAACCTTAAAATCCTGAAAGATACAAGTCAAAATGAGAACATACGTGTTAAGAATGCATTTGCATTTATACAATATAGAAACATTTGCAAAGCTAAAAACACACGAACTTAACGACAGGACATATTTGCAGCAAAGACTTCAATTCAAAACTAAATTCTCCTAATCTTATACTGATTGCATGAGAAAAAAATCACTAAAGATACAAAGGATTTGTTTACTAAAACTGAATAATAAAGAATGAGATATACTGTTCACAGTTACTAAAGATGAGGCCCACATTGAGAGAAAAAAAAAACTGTACCTTTAAATCTTTCCTGGCAAACTCAGGAACAGGCTGAGGGAACTGCTTCAGAAGTCTTGGATTCACTTTGGTTCAACGAAGCAGAGGAGTTAAGTTCAGAATCATAATATGAAATCATACTTGCAAGAGGCAATTTGCTTTTCTGGCAGCATAATGGAAAACAACCTTTGAGTTAGGAGACCAACCTGTTATGCAACACAATTCTGGCTCCCTCTCATTCTGTCATTGACCTCTAACCTCTCCATAATTTTACTCCCAACTCATTTCCTGAAATGAAACCCAATTCTTCCAGTGATGATTACAAAAGAAAGATCAAACACAAGTACCTACAATAAAAAGGGAAAAAGAAAGACAAAAGGTATTTATTATATTTAACTACTGAATCCAATAGCGAAATGAATATATCAGAGTGATAGAATTTAAATGCTAAATGAACGAACAATATAGAAATAATGTATATATTACATAAATAAACTTAAGAATGTAAAAGGTTAAAAGGTGGGAGAAAGTCAGGCACAGTGAGTGGCACATGCCTATAATCCCAACAACTCAAGAGGCTTAGGTAAGAGGATTGCAAATTTGAGTCCAGCCTCAGCAATTTATCGAGGCCATAAGCAACCTAGTGAGAATCTATATAAAAACTTAAAATAAAAGGGTTTGGGGAAGTTACTCAGTGTTTAAGGGTACCTGGGTTTGATCCTTGCTACCAAAAAGAGAAGAAAGATGAAAAGAAAAAAGAAAAACAAAGAAAAAAAAAAAAAGGTAAAGTGGGAGGTAGATTAAGATAACTGGTTGCCTCTCCTGACAAAACTAGGCATTAAAATATTTTAAGTCAAAATGTAAAGTAAATCCACTATGTCATTAAAATAAAGAATAGTCCTTCCTTTTAGCTGTCCATAGAACAATCCCTAAAAGTTTCCATCAAGTAGGTACTGAAAAAATGTTTATGAAGTAGAGTTAGTTCAGGTGAACATACCTGATTCCTACCTAATAATGTTACCTAAATAAAATGTAAGAAGCTAGAATGAATGACTCAATCATAATAAATGCTGCCCAACAGTAATGTAAAACTCTTTCCTAAATATCTCTTTTTGTAAAGAGTCAAAACACACATAAATTGCAAAATATCTGGAAAATAATGTGAATAGAGGAAGATCTATGTGATGAGAGAGAAACTCAAGTATCACTGGAAGCTTATTCTCAGTGTCACATACCTTGACAAAGAGTCATGACAACTGACAGGAGTCTATCCGAAGAGGCATCATCATCTCTTTCTGAGATCATCAATCCTGACAGATAAGGCAAATTTATCTGGACCTCTGTGTAGACTTTTGCCCTTGGTTTGCATTCTTTCTACTATGCAGTTGGGTGTGGAAATCTCTTGATATATTTCTCGTTACTTAGAAAAGGATGATGAGGATATGTGTTGCCATGTGTATATGTGGTTTGTTCTTCCTCTTATGGTCCTCATGCTTCCAGTTCTGCCTACCTGCAGAGACACACCTCTGTAGTTGTTCGTCAAAGCACAAACAGAACTTTATGCTATGGAGTAACACAAGTGTGGAGAAAATGTGTGCTTTGTTACTTCTCTACTCAGGTATTTATCCCCTACCCCCGTAAGACTTTCATTATATAAAATAGTTCGTGCATGAAGTGGCGTTTCATGTGTTCATGGACTTAGAGAATTTCAATGAACTATCCTAGGGGTTGAAGACTTTTCCCCCTAAGAGCTGTGAGAGTAATTCTGGTGTTAAGGTGTCCACTAACTCAAGTGACAGGTGGTCATGATGTCCATTATGTCCATTAACCCAGTGTCCTCTAAAGGACTACTAGAGCATCATTGGTTGATCCCAGAAGCCACTGAGCAGCCCCAGGAAATTCAATAGCCAAGGATGCAACAAGGAAGTTGTAAGTACTTGTTTCATTCCTCAACAGAGAGAAAAAGAGTGAAAGACTCTAAGAGACTAAAACCCAGAAACAGATTATTTTTAAAAAACTGACGAAATGTCACAGAAGGAAAATCCCAGGTGATAATACTTTGGGAAGGCAGAAAATAAAAGGCCAACTTCTTTGGTTGTATGCTAATACATATATGCTTTATTTCTGAAGACTAAGGAAGCTGGTAAAATTTCAAAGACAAATGTCACTAGCTAAGATACAGTAGCTAAGATACAGTAGTTAGTAGTAGCTAACATACTCTAGTTGCTCCAAATAGCAACACAGTAGATGGACCAAACACTTTCAACTGGACTTCACAAGAAGGTGGGAAAAACAGGTATAGGAACTAGTTGTGGAACATATTCCTGCATACTCCAGCTAGGCAAAAATAAATTGCTCTGATTCTTGAATTTTCTAGGTAGTAGAGTTTATATGGCTATTATTATACATTTTTGCTGTCTGAACTATAAACATGGTGTTTTTGCAGTTTGTTCTTTACCTTGATAAGGATGCTTTAAGCATTAAGTGCTTTATTTCTGCATAAAAATTACTACACACACAGAAACTTAAGGAGTACACATAATTTAGCCCCTAGTTCTTTAGATCAGAAGGCAGGTCCAATCCCGTTGTCTGCAAAGTATGCTGTCCTCTGCAGTTACATTCCTCTTCCAAGCTCACTCAGGGTATGGGCAGTATTCAGTTCTTTGGAAGCACAGGATTGAATTCTTCATTCTTTTATTACTGTCAAACAAGGACTACTTTTCATTTTAAGGGGGAACCCTTGTCACCTGGTCCCTTCCAACTTTTGTTGGAACAAAGAGAATCTTCCTTCTTCCAAATTTCACTTACCTTTCTGTTATTTGACTTCCATTTCTACCATCAAATGGAGAAACTTCTCTGCTTTACAAAGGCTCATGTGGTTAGGTTAGGCCCACCCCTATCATCTCCCTATTTTAAAGTCAACTGATGAGTTAGACAAAGTCTAGCATAATTGTAAACTTTTGGAGGGTGAGCAAACTTTACAAAGATGACTTCTGATAATGATCTCTCCTGAGAAAATTGCTTACAATATTTTATCAAATGCCTTATAAACACAACTAACCGAAGATGAATGAACTTTGAGAGATGGTGAAATCTATGACCCTACCACTTAAGCGTTCGACTTGGGAGCTGTCTGGACTATAGTCCAAAAACATTACAGGCAAATTGTTAATAACTACAGAGGAGGCTGAACACCTGATTAGTCACTTTGGGTATTGGAGGCAGCTCAAACTACTCCCAGGAATTTTATAATAGCCTCTATATCAAGCCAACAGATGGGAAAGTTTAAGTGGAACCCTTATAGCATAAAGTCTTAAAAGAACTGAAGGAATTATTAAGCTCAGTCCTAGAATTGTTTATATTATTTTGATCCAAGATATTATAGTTTATTGAGAAATTTATCAAGACTCTACCAGTACTCCAGTATTTATCATATTCTGGGTTCTTTCTCTTCTGGACCTCTTACCCCTACAGGTCAGTGACTACAGGTATTTTGTAAGGGAACCTTAATAAAATAAGGAAAAAGAAATTATGATTCTCTGCTAAACCTTCCCATCATACATCGTAACTTCCAATTAAGGGCTAAAAAGGATCATCAATTCCTTAGCCACTTTTATAAGCAGGGGCCAGTTCACTTATAAAACATAGAGATAACTGTATCTGCTTCTCCATCCAAACATCTGAATTTGGGTGCTTCTCCACTTAAACCTGTAAGACTTGATACTCAAAAAGGCAATAAAGGTTACAAGTGAAGTAACCTTTATTGTTACTGCCTCCAAGTTGAATAAATCTAATGGACTGCCATAGCTATACATCATAATAATTACAAATAACTATTAAAACAGAACTGAATACTAGGCATAATGATCTGAACTTTGAATAGTGTAACTTGCCATATAATACATTCTGAGAGAGACTCATGGATCAACACTATTGAACTAACTCTATAGTGAGAACACTAAGCTCTAAGGACCATTTAACTAAAGATATATCCAGATAAATAACTACCCATAAACTAATCTTCATTTTACACTTATCCATGACCATATAAAAGTGACTGTAATAAAGTAAGAGTCTGGACTGAGGAAGTCAATCAAGCTTTCATGGTCTTGTATTTTAAGCCCCAGGATCTATTAAAAATCTATCACAATAATGAAAATCTCTATAAAGAAGTGTGATGTACTCCAATGCACAGTTTTGACATATATTAAAGCCCATTTTCCACAACACAGTTACTTTTGCCAATTATGCATGCCTTTCCATTAAAGACCTTTACAAAACAAAAAGATTCCACTACCCTTACTAAAGTTTTCTAATGACCATGCTCAACTGTGTCTTTGGCACTCAGAAGACAAGGGATATAAAAGAATGAATAATTTAAGATTGAAAAGCTGCCCTCTTTAAGAACAAGGTACTGTGTGTATGTGTGTGTGTGTGTGTGTGTGTGTGTGTGTGTGTGTTCTGAAAATGGATGGACCAATTAGTTGCTGAAATCAAACATATTGAGATAAATATTAACCTGGTTACTGATTCTATGACCACCTTCTCTCTTCTCCATAGACCCATGATTCTGTATGGGACTTATTCCTGAAACAGTACAGTCTAGTTTTTCCCCTAAAATATGATGAAGGGAGGAGAGAGGGGAATTAATGTAATAATTCTTTCTTTTGCTCTCTGTCATTCTCTTACATATTTGGTGGCCACACATTTTCTTCTCTATTTTGGATGATGACTCATAAAGAAAATTTCTAATGAGTTTGGATATGTCATTCTCTATTTATTGATGCATAGAACCTGTATTGAGTTCCCACTTCCAGACAACTCTGGAAAACTATTACTCTCAGAGAGTACTGAGATACCCATCACTACATAGAAAACATCAGGTGATATTAGAGTTTGGATCTAGAGTATCTCTCAAAGGTCATGACTTGTGCTGTTGGGAGGTGGTGGAAACTCTAGGAGGTAGGGCCTAGTTAAAAGAGGTTGGTCACTGGGGTCGTGCCTTTGAAGGTATATTTTGTGCCTGGCTCCCTCCCTCTCTTCTCTCTCTCTGCTTCCCAGCCACCAGGAGATGAATAGCATTGTCCTGCCACATTCTTCCATCATAGAGTACTGCCTCACCACAGACCCAGAGAACTCTGAAACCATGAGAACAAATAAACCTTTCCTCTTTTAAGTTACTTTTCTAAGGTAGTTTGTCTCAGCAGTGGAAAAGTAACACAGATGAGATAATTACAGTTAATGAGCCCCAAGATCTACCCAAGATCTAAAGAGTGAACTGATCAGAGGTAAGTTTATTGAATATGGAAGCTCATTTCTTTCCCTTGTTTAGTACTTCGGGAGAGAGCTTGCTTAGCAGGATTAAACCAGGCTATGGAAAGGAAGCAGGGCTGTGACTAATGGCCACATTGCTGGCAAGTGAGGCTATTTCCCAATTATTTTATCATGCAGACTTTGGTCTTTTTTGCTTGGGAAAATTATGTCTACCTAGCTCTGCTTAGACCAGCATGTGACTATATACGAGAGTCCAGCAGCAGGACTTACTCCCTCTCATTCATGGAGTGCTCTACCTACCAAGTTAGAGTCCTCTCTTGCCCATAGAAAAAGGATGTAAACAGTTGATTGTAAATGAGATATTAAAAGTGTTTAAATGTGAAAAGATACTCAAAGGGAATTGCAAAGTTCAAATATATAGGGATTTAATAAAGACCTGACAGTAAGAAAATTCTTTTGAAAAGGGGGTACTGTGTAAGCAGTCCCATGAAATACTGAACATAATTAGTACAATACCAATGGAGGAGAGTTCAATATTATATATAAAAATAAAAGATTCATATGTCCTTTGCCTCTGTAATTCCATTTCTGGAAATATATACTTCAATCATCATAATACTTACATAACATTATGAATGTTGAAGTTTAAAATATATTCATTACATCTCTCTGTAATAACAAAGTATGGACAACATTTTAAATCAATGTTAATAGACAGCTGGGTTAGCTAAGTTACCTAGAAGTAAGAAAAGAATGAGGAAGATCCTTGTATGTAAAAACTTCCAAGGAAATTATTAAGTAGGCAAAACAGTTGCAAAATAGACTTTGTAGCATGCAATTATTTGTGTTAAGAAAGCAGAGAAAAAAATTTGAATTTTCTCACATATATGTTTTTATAACTTTAGAAGAATGCACAGGATATCCAAAAGCTCCTTGTGATTAAGAGGTGATAAAATTGATTGATGGAGCAAAGGTGTAGGGACGATGTGTCTCTAGCTACTCAATTTTTGGACTGCATAAATCTTAACTCCTTGATTATATGAATTTTTCTACTTAAAATCATAGAAGATAAACACAAAATACAGAGCAGTTGTTCTAGTCATATCAAACTGTATGGTATCTCTTAACATTAACTTTTAGCTCTTACTGTATGTCCAAGTAGTTCTAGGATATTCTAGGAATAGTAGCTCAAAAAGATGTTACTCAGAGGTTCTTATGGAAGTATTATCAATTCTCATTTGTATATTTAAAAAGCTCAAATAATTAAAATTTAAATCTCAGAAACCAAGAAAAACTGAAAATAAAATGTCAAAATTGTATGAAAATGTCCAGTAACTTCATTAAAATGGAAGTATATGGAAAAGTATACTCATACTCCACCCAAAAAACCTTATAGATAAGCATTAATAACCTATTTATAACATTATAAAAATTAAAACTTAACATTCCAGAAGAAAAAGAGATACGATGTAGCTCCTTCAGTAACAAAATAGCAGGTTTATGTATGTCGATGGAATTGAGAAAGCTATTAGCACACAGGAGGTATTCAGTTTGCTCACAATGTGAAAACATATCTCCCTTATACATTGCTATGGACAAAATAATAAACGACTTCTCATTTGAACAGCTTTTATCAAAGAATTGTTATGTATTTCAAAAATAAAGTTTTTTTTGTATTTTAGCAAGATCAAACACTATTTTCTAGGTTGTTTAATGTTGATTTGTACAGAAGTACATGTCTTTTAAAACTCTTCATTTCATTTTGTAACATGCTAAAACATTTACATCGTGTGTCATTGGTAAGGAAAAAAATGAAAAGAAACAATTGGACTCATGATGAAGAATGTTGCTTTGGGTAGGAACTTCACAAGGTAGAACAGTTAAATACTGAGTTTATTTAATTAAATTTGAAATCTTTTACAGCTGTCCTCTTGAAAAAGCCCCAAAAAGAAAATTTTAATCAGATGACTCTAAAGCAATTTGAAAGCATAGGAATAAATTTGATATCTATATTACTCAGATATGTTTAAATTAAGGGTAAAATTGAATGACACTTTTTGTGTTGAATTGTAGAAATATCTTTCATTTGAAAATATTTCCAGACATTTAACAATTCAAAAATGTGACAAAATTTGTCTTTTCCCAATTTAGATGTCTGATTTGACTAATGAGGCAGGGCTTTTAATTTGAAAGTGGTTCCATTTTGGATTTGTTTTGGCTTCATCTTCCTTCAGATCAAAGAAAGAACATAAAGCAGCAATCTTGGCAACTGTCTCTTTCTTCCTGTCTGTACTCAGAATTTTGATTTTGACTTTTTTTTTTTTTTTTTTTTTTTTTTTTGCTGGTTAGGGGTACACTAAGACAACAGAAAGTATTCATCATTTACTGAAATGTCTATGTAATTTATTTATTGGATTTATTTATACTCTTGGATTCTTGATATTCAGTCAGCACCAAGAAGTGACACCATGATTCCCCTTTTCCTTTCATTCTCATAAAGAAAGAAATTTTCAGGGATAAAGTCCAAAAGAAACCAGGGAAATAAAAACACAGACTTCAAGTAGTAGACACATTGCTCTGTTATTTGATATAAATTGTATCTCCCCTGAAAGTCCATGTTTAAACTTTCCTGTCTCTGTGTGTGTGTATATGTGCCCATGTGTGTGTGTGTGTGTGTGTGTTATGTGTGTGTAATTTTTTGTTAGAACCAATAAACCATAATGATAGCACAATCTGTTAATAATTCCACTACTCTGATAATCTCAATTTGACACTGCCTGGAGTTGTATTACTTCAACCAACGTAACTTTTGCATGGTGCTACCTCAGGTATAAGTAAATGATTAGAAACAACAGTTCCAGGGTTAGAAGAAGGAGTAATAGAGAAATGCTCACAGCAGGACCTGGAGGGTGAGCAATCAAATCAAGGTCTTCATCAGTCACTTCATAATGTATACAGACACTTCTACTAAACAAAAGAAGGAAAAGGGCCTAAATGTAAATCTTTAGAAAAAAATAAGCAAATTTAAAAGTAGGATACAGAAAGCAGGCATATTCACAAAGGAATTATTATAGGGCCTTTGGTGATTGACTTGCAGTACACAAAGCTAAGTGACCCTACCCAAAATTCTGGTTCCAGGCTTATGCATTTTCTCCAGCATTTTCTCTTTGTCAGTGAGCTGATAGGCAGAAACACTTGGTTCTCAGTTCATTGACAATCTTTCATTAAAACAGACATGAGAAACAACAGCCTACAAGAAAAATTCCCCATAATGTAAGGTAATGATAGGAATGGAGAGAAGTCATTCATGTTGACATTGAAAAGAGGAGGTTATGTACAGAACATGCAAAAGATGCATTAGTGAGTTACAAACACTATTACAAAATCAAGAAATTCCAATATCAATCATCAAGTATGACACTGGAGTATTTAACAACTCTACACCTCTGGAAGTGAGCAGGAGAAAAAAAAGATCAGGTGGTTTTCTTGTAAAATATGTCTCTCTGCCATTATTTAAAATATGTCTGATTATTAGCTTTTCATTGAAAAGTATATAATTCGAAGATAAGACAGTACTCTGACATTCTCTGTTCTGGGATACCTTCCAGCTGCCCTCTTTTTAATTGTCTACTGGTTCATCACATAGCCCAGTGAGGCAGCATGATAAACAGAAAATTCATAAATAGCATGTTATTTAGTGGCAAACAGACACAAAAATCATATATCATAATATTTGTAAAATTAGATCTGTTTTTCAAACAGGAGTCACCTCTAGAATGTTCCTTTGGTGGTACAGTAAAAATAAGAAATGGACTCACTATCACAACTGGGACCCAAGTCTTCACTGTATCTTAAAAACAGCATTGTTATCTTTGCTTAAATTTCATTCTCTTTCCTTATCTATAAGGTAAAGGCATACTTAGGTTTCATTTCAGTGCTAGTATCTAGCAATGTTATGTGACAAATCTACATGTAAATCACATGATGTGATTTATGAAGAAGGTGGTTCTGTAAAGAGGATAAAGGAAAAGGAATGTGTGATTATAATGGCAAGTGACCTTGTGTCTAGTTTTGTCAAAACCTTGAGACTCTAAGCAGAGAACCAAGTGTCTTAAACTCCATAGTCATTAATTTTCTCAATTGTAAAATATGAAATTACTCTGAATAAACGATGGTCTATAGTTCTCAGGAACCCAACAACTTTGCCACTTGTCAGTGAAAGAAAGGAGTGATCTTCCTTCATTCCTGTCTTCCATTCTATTTCCAGTTCCATGAAGCTCTGTAGATAAAGAATTACTATAATTTTACTTATCTCTCACCCTCAAAACCTTCCTAATAGGTCCTCTTAAATCTCAATTGATATGTTGTTCTACCTACCATACACAGTAATTTAGAAAGTATTATCCACATGTCAAACTTTTATCTAAAGTTACATAGGTTGAGAGCAAACCTAGAATCAGCACCCAGTTCGCGTATCATTTGTCCAATATGAGTTGGTAAGGAGGTATGAATAACTACCACATCAATGTCTTAACTATACAGAAAGGAGGGCATGACACATGGCACAATAACACTACACCCTTAAGAAATCTAGAAATATATGTATTCTTAAATTTCTATAATCATAGGAAGTTACTGAACTTGTAGAATTTTAAAGGGAGTTGATGCCATATGGTTTATACATGTTATATAAATATTCTATACAATCTTTAATAAAACATTGTTATGTTTTGGATATGGAATATCTTACCAAAGCTCATGCACTGAAGGCATGGTCCCCAATGCAGCAGCATCCAGAGGTGGAGCTTTTAGGATATGATTGAATCATCAGTGTATTAATCGACTGATGACTGAATGGACTACTGAGCAGTGGTAGAAACTGTAAGCAGATGGGGAATGATTAAAGGAAGTCAGTCACAGGGTATATATGCTTGGGGACTAAAAACCTTAGTGTCTCTCTCACATTTTCCCTCTCACTATCTCTCCCTCTCTTTCCTTCCTAACTTCCATCAGCTGGGCCAATTTTCTGTGCCATGCCCTTTTGCCATGATAGTCCATTCTACCTCCCCTCAGGCCCAGAGAAATGGAGGCAGCCAACAATGAACTGAAACTTTGAAATTGTGAGCCAAAATAAATCTTTCCTCCTCCAAGTTGTTTGTGTCAGGTATTTTGGTCACAGTAATGAAAAGCTGACTACTATAATCATCATCTTCATTTATAATTTGAAAAAAAAATTATCTCCAAATACAAGTTCAGGAGATTTTCAGGATTCCTGCTAAGGAGCTTGGGAAATATGATGACGAACAACAAATGTTTTTTAAGTGTCTATGTTAATTCTTAGGAGACAATGAATCTCAAAAGTTCATCACAAAGACTTCAGATGTGATCAGATCTTTTCTCTATCATTCAAGAGCTACAGATTCTGGGTCAAATTTCTTAACGTTTCTGAACGTTGATATGCCATATGTAAAATGGAATGAAAATGGAGTACCCCTCATAGGATTGTTGTCAGGATCAAATGAGGTAATTGACCTATGACAGTCAGAACGATGCCTGGGAAGCAGTAAGAACTGAATAAATGCTAGCTACTGGTTTATACAATAGCTATGCACCATTCTCTCCATCCTCCATTTAATTTTGTTTGACAAACTTTCCCTGGGCTCAAGCTATCTGGCTCTAGGTTCATGTTGACATCAGTCACCTGAAAAGAATGGTTTACTTATATAATTTGTTATTGTACTAGTTGTACAATAACAATTGTAGTAGTTTCTTTATAAGGCTTTATTGTCCTAGAAACAAAACTGCATTATGAATTCATTCCAAGGGCATAGCAACCACAGCTGTGTGGCAACTGCTGAATTAGCCCCACATTGTTCACAAACACTAAAATCAAATTAAGAGCCTGCACTATTAATAGCAATACTTATTCAGCTCCTTTCCTCTTTAAAACACTTTATAAACATTAACTAATTAGTCCTCACACTCTTTTGAGGTAGGTAAATAATTGTTAGCTCCCAGTTTGAAGAAACCAAGGTTGAGGTTAAGTGGTTTGCTTGCTCAGGGCAATAGAGTAAGGCAATATTTAATTCCCAAATTAGGGCATTTAAATTTATATTAATTTATTTTGGATACTGTATTGAATTTAAATGGTAATTTATGATATTGTATTACCTTACACCACTTGTATCATATAAGAGATGAAAAATTTTAATTCATGGATGAGCAAATGAAAATAGGTAGAAAAAACTCCAGAACTGCTGATCCCAAAAGCTTCTTATGACAACAAGCACTTACAGACCATGTAGCTAAGTAGCAAACAATTGTTAGTCATTTCATTTAATATCCATTTTTCTCTTTCTCTCTCTACACACACACACACACACACACACGGACACACACACACACAAACACCCTGTCTTATTTCCAATAATAGAATAGAGATTCCTTAATGTTGGGAACCAAACTTACCTTGGTGTCTTTCAGAATTATATGGTAGTCAGGTATTATCTTGGGGTGTGCAAAATGTTTAAGAATGAAATCTTTTCTTCCCTAGTGCCACCCAATCCTATTCTGAATTAGGATCCGCTATCAGAAAACACTCAACCTTTGGTTTTTTTGGATTTGGCTTATTTTGTTTAGCATGATATTCTCCAACTCCATCCATTTACCAGCAAATGCCATAATTTCATTCTTCTTTAAAGCTGAGTAATATCCATCATATATAGATATACCACATATATATATATATATTTATATACCACATATATTTCCATATATATATACCACATTTTCTTTATCCATTCATTTGTCAAAGGACATCTAGGTTGGTTCCATATTTTAGCTATTGTGAGTTGAGCTGCTATAAACACTGATGTGGCTGCGTTACTGTAGTATGCTGATTTTAAGGGTTATGGGGGTAGGAAGGAAAACAGAGTGAAACAGACATTATTACCTTATATACATATATAACTACATGACCAATGTGATCCTACAATATGTATAATCAGAAAAATGAGAAATTCTACTCCATTTATGTATGCTTTATCAAAATGCATAAATGCATTCTACAGCCATGTGTAACTAATAAGAACAAATAAAAAATTAAATAAAAATAGAAATAAATATTTGCAGTAACATTCCAATGTTGCTTCTTGTTCTCTCAACCCGCTTCTTATTTATCCTATCACTGTGCAAATTACATGTAATAGACCGTGAAACACTTGATCACATGTCTCCCTCATTCAAAGTAACAAATACCTGCATGCTTTTGCTTTCAATTTCAAGCCATTCTCTGCCATCTCCTAGCAACTGTAATGTGGAATTCATTGACACATACTTTAACCATAGTATTTAAAACCTTATAACAATACTACCATTATGTTTTCTAACTGCTGTGGTAGGACAGTGAAGTATATTGGAAACCAAAGGTTGTCTTTCAGTGCATGACACAACAATAAGTGTCCAGTCAATGTTTGGTAGTAAAGAAACAGGAATAGAAGTAATGATGTTCTGCTGCCTCTTTCCAAGATAATTTTGTCACTTCCTTATTATGAATATAATTGCACATGTTTATTTAGTGTCTACCAAACCAAACCTTTGTTCCTTGTTTATACTTAGACTTTATAATCTTCTTATCATTTATTTTCTATAATCCTTTTATTGTCAGAATCTCAGTGCCCTCCTTTATCTTACTTTAGGCAAACTTCTGAGAGAATGGATACATAGTTGGTCAAGAGTTTAGTAAAAAGATCTGTAGATATAAAAGAATTCTTTTAGTGGAAATTTCAGATGCAGAATCCAGGTGATTAACATCTTACACAACTTCCATATAAAGCCAAATGGGTTTTTACTTATTTTATCCGGTTGCTTTAAAACAATACAACATAAATGATGTAAAATATTTTTAAAGTCATAATCCAAGTGATGGGACACTTTCTTCTGCTCTAGAAATAGATACTTGAATTCAAAGCTGGAAGGAAACTGTTCTCAGTCTTGTCAGGATGTGTTACACCAACTATCACCTCAAACCCTAACTAGCCCATAGACTCCAGCCTGAAGAACAAAATCAGAGGAAATTTTCTGAGCCATTAGTTTCCATTCTCACCAGGACTAACAAACCAAGTAAAGGGAACTCTAAGGGAATTACAGAGACCTGTTGATATGGAGAAGGCAAGACTGGTTACATCACTTTCTAAATTAGGTGTGAGATTATTTAGCATTTTCTCTGATCTTCTTTTTATGCTAATGTAAATAGCATAGAGAATGGAGAATATACTGGTACAGAAAGCCTGGAGTATAACCGTATGTACTCTTAGTCATGCAGGAAATGAATACATGAGTTTTGCATATGACATGTAGACAACAGGCAAGGTAATCAGATTTTACCCATCAGATTTTAGGAGAATATTTAATATCTACTCCTCCTCAAAAAAAAGACACTAAAAGCAAGAATGTAGAATAGACTTAACAAAAGGGAGTTCTCAAAGAATTTGGAAGAATTGAGACATTCTACAATGACGAGGCTCATTATATGCATTCTGAAGAACTCAGATGAATCCTATAAGATTTGGATGCATACTATAGGGAAGCTCAGAGATGTTAGGGCAGTGGCGGGCTTCAATTAATTAAATTGATTAAACTCCAAATTATCGGCAAGGAAAAGAATGAAGAAAAAAGGAGGGGAGAAAGGACAAAATAATAGCCTATGCCCCATCCTCACTGAAGAGAGCAGTACCAGTCCCACCAATTACTATGGTTCAGTGTTCCACAAGGAACTAGTCCAGGTGTTCTTCATGGTAAGGCAGATTCACTCTTGCTAGGGTCCCTGCAAATTTTCTTCACTGAGGCCTTACTAACTGATTTACTATATCCAGTCTCATTCTGAGACCTGAGCAGGGCTGGCACTGGGAAAAGGTAACCACTATGTTGGAAACAATATTGAAGTGTGTGACCAGAGCAGACAGGACTGAAAAAGACTGGAAAGCTATGAGATATGCCAGAGATATCATTAATGGGCTACAACGACAGGTTTGATAGAGCATGGCTCAGAGCAGTAATTGGAGGAAAATAAAACTATTTCACACTTATATCCCCAGTGAATTCAGATTGTTCAATAAAGAGACAGAATGGCATCCAGTAACAACTCAATAAAATTGTCAACTATTTTTAATATTGAATTCTTCTAACATTTTAGATGATAGTAAGTCACCTATAATGTTCTCAAAAATAGCAATACATTTTAGGTTCTTGATTTATAACTGGCATAATACTTTTCCTTATGACTCCTTATCATGAGTGTTTTTGAAAATGTCTGCTGTTTTATTAAGTGTTCTGTTAATAATAAATATCTGAAAATATAATAATAAAAATAAATAAGTAAATAAATAATTTGATAGTTATACACTATAATATTTTAATGGAACACATAATTATTTAGTAAATTTTAAAGCACCTGTTTTGTGGAATCAATAAAAGGGTGTTGTTCCATCACTCAAATCCAACAATATTGCTTTATAACCCTTCCATAATATCCCTATCTGTGAACTTTCAATCTACTGTCCTAAGAATTTCAAGGGCACAATAAAATAAAATCTAATACTAGGTCACATAGAGTGCTCCAAGTTAATGGGTCTGAAAGACAATCTGTGCTTGGTCCCTGTTATACCCACAGATAGGATTATGGTTTTCTAATGCTTCTGACCCTATAATCAGTTCTGTAGTTCCCCTACTAAGCCAAAAATCTGTTTAAAATATCTGCAAGCTATTTTTGTTTGTTGAACATTTTGAAATGACCTTTATGTTTATCAGATACTTGTTACTCAGTGAAAAGGGAGGGTCCAGGTAAGGTAGCCATTTCTCAGGGAAATCCTGTTCTCTCCACAATCAGTGTCCCACTGTGTTAACCTTACAGTGTTGGGACTACCAGAGGGGGTGGGTTTTGATGAAAATAGCAATAATGACTCTTGAATAACTTAAAAACTGTGAGACATGAACAAGAACAGACTTTCTAGTAAGCAAGTACATGCCTTATTATCTCTTAACCTCAGAGTGATACAAGTTTAATGTGTTCAATTTTAGAAATCTAAGTGCAGCAAATTCAAGAAGATACATATTTTTCTTAGCAATAAATATTTTTATTTATTTATCTATTTTTTTGCCTTCTCTGAAGGATAAAAGGATCATGCTAGAAAACAGCTGCAACTCTAAAAGATAGGCTCAGTGTCTCCGAATACAGGGTTTGGGCTTTTCTAAGTGGTCTAAATGAATAGCCAGTTCCATTTCTCTGCCCCCAGGAAAAGGATGTGAATGAAGGGTCTTTTCAGACAGCTGCGAATATGAATGATTAAAGTGGCTCAGACAATGGAAGAATGAAACCTGCATTTGCAGATGTCACCTTTAAAATAAGTGTGGAGTTGACAGCTTTGTTTTTATCTGCTCCACCACCTAAGAACAAGCAAATTGATTTTAAAATGAGGAACCAATATGTTCATTTCCATGCAAAATGCCAGCCAAGTCTGGACTCTGTTTTTGTTGTTTATCCAGGGGCTGATGCACTATAACAGTATTTTTTTTCATAACCATGGAGTTCATTGTATCTTTAGCAGTCAATTGAATGCAGATACGTAAACAAAGAGAGTTCTTAGTAATTTTGATTCACTTTTAACTTCATAGTTTTAGTATCTAAGATTATTATTTTAGGTTCATTTTTTTTTAACCTTCCATTTGATTTGGTATCTTTCTCTTTTTAGACTGCCCTGTGTCATCTAGGCAAACATAGCAGTTATCATCAATGAGTGCAAAGGGATGCTCTGTTTTTTTGAAGCTTTAATTCTTACTTTGTACCACAAAGGCATTTTGTGGGGTGGAAAATAGGATGGCAAAGCAGAGCGTGCTTTAACTCTGCTTCTTAAGGCATTGGTAAGATTGTCTGGAAGTAAGATTTTTATAAATGTCTAGTGTCTCACTATTTTCCCTACCTTTCATTTCTGAATCCTATGAAATTCTTAGTTTCTGTTTTATACCTTACAGCTGTTTTCCTTATCTCCATGCCATACTCCATCAAAACAGTATACAATGCAGGCAGCTGTATGTAATACAATTTTAATGGAAACTAAGGTACAATGGATATATGGCAGCAAATAGAAAAGAAAGTTAAAAATTAAACATTAAATCTCCCAGTTTCTGTAAAGACTCCATATTTGTTTTCATCAACTTGCTCCCCAACATTCCAAAATGCCTCTTGGTTCTACTTCCTCCTCCTTTTTCTGTTTTTCTGCATTATTCTCCCAAATTCATGTTTATTCCATACATAGAAATGTTCAGCTGTTTCTTCTTTACATTTCTCCAAAACATACTCTTAAATTATCACTTTATTCTGTAAAATATAATCTCAGTTTTTCACTAAGGAAACTGATGGACTGGTGGCAAGAAAAAGAGTTCGTCTTTCTTTAGGAGCAATTCTGACTACAGCTATTAATACAGTAATTTCCCCCACAGCACACAACATATAAACCTCATCCCACACCATTCTGATTCACTCTTGCTGTGTTTTGGCCATTTTTCCTTTCCCTGGATCATGCCAATCACATTTCCTTCTTAGGTTCTTTGCATTTATCATGTCTTCCACTGATCCATGTGGCTTAAATTATACTCACAGTTTATATCATGTTGCAATTCAGATTGCACCTCAGAGGCATTCTTTGACCCATTCCATCTAAATCACTGCCATAACACACCCATATTGGCTTTTTATCATTTCATGTTGTGCTCACTGCACTTATTCTTACGTAAACTTATTTTGCATCTATATTTTCTCATTTATTTTCTGAAAGCATGGCAGCTGAAACAATGCCCCTGCCACACCTACTGTATACCAGTCTCTGCTGTAGCAAAGTGCCTCTGGCAGGCCTCTATCACAACACTCGTCCACAGAAGATCCCAACCAGTCCTCACCCACTTCAATTACTCCAGACCCAACCCTGTGCAGAACCTGCAGATTGTCTTAACTCTAGGCTGTGGGCCTTCTCCTTAGCTACACAGGCAGTGGGATTGTTTAGAGTTCTAACCAAGTATGTCTCCCTGCTTCAATTTTATTAGAAGGAAATGATACCGCCATTTACCGGTGACAAGTTCTGCTCCCTCTAATGTTGAAGTTTGAGCACTAGAGAAGCACGCCAAGGCAAGCATATTAAGCAGGTTTTATTTAAAAGTAATAATAATACAGACTTCTCCCGGGAGGGGGAAGGGGGCTATGGCTGATGTTCTAAAGTCCCAAGAAGTGAGCACACCCTACTTCTTTTATAGGTTAAGATCTCTTGTTCTCCAGTTCTCTACCCCCTTATCTTTCCTTCTGCCTACTTGACTAGGCCTGGATTTGCAGGTGATATGTAAAAAGTGAGAAGCGGATGGGTCAGGGGGAGGGCCAAAGTGATTCAGTCAGGCAAGGGCCCAGGGGGTATTAATTAGCAGCTCCTTGCTTGCAGTACTTGATAAAGGGCAGGTAAACTTGGTAATCAATGAGCTCCAGAGATCCTTAACATTCCATTCTCCCAGGGGCAGTCTCCAACTTCCAGAGGCAGATGGCTTTCATGGCCTCCATTTCCTCAATTTGCTCTGATCTCCTATTTCTACACTAACTGCCTGTCCCCAGTTCTGGCTTCAGAAACAGAGTACTAAGTCCCTTAACAAGAAACTTCCCCACAAAATAGCTGTGATAGTTTGATGTTGGAAAGTAAGGAAAAGCAAAAGTATAAATATCAACAAGAGGGGTGCCATGATTCTATAGAAAATATAAAATATTGGGCCCCAAACTCAAATAATCAATATATATGTGAAATAGACTGATTTGTCTCTAGAATTTACCTCTAGAATTTTCTCTGGAATTAGAAAAGTTAACATAGCAAATTTTGTTTTATCTTTACACTTTAAAGAAAATTATTTTTTCTAACCTTAAATTATTTTTAGTTAAAAATTTGCCTGTCATAAATCAAAAGACAAGTTTATTATATTTTTGTGGCTGGGGCAAAATACGTAGTTAGATACTAGTTACTTTTCTGCTAAGAAATATTTACATGATCTCTACCCTCATAGCAGTGCCACATTTAAGCATAAGATTAATTTTCTCACATATGAAATTAAAAAGTAGAGGGTATTTTTCATTTAACAATTTTATTCTGAAGACTCAAAAAAGAAAAAAATGAAAAAAGTCATGTACTTTAGGACTTCAACACAGTTTTTAGGTGAAATTAGGCAAAAACTGTTTCAAAAATCTAAATTACAAAATCCACCAATTCTTATGCATTTTGCACTGATGGAATTGGAGGATTGTAGCTATGCAAAAGTGTTTAGCTCATGATAAGATCTTGAAGGTACCTATTATTGAAATTCCACCTGAATAGTTCATTTGTATTCATAGAAGTTATGGAAGGGAAAGGGATACACAATTACTAGGTCATTTAATCTATCCCCTGAGCAAGAGGAGGCTATTCCATGCACTGCATTTTCTAGAAGTTTATGATCAGTATGTGATTGGGCCTAATTCTTGCCATTTTTTTCACAAATCCCTGAAGTTGTCTCTCCTAAACTTTGGAAAGGTAAAAGCAATGCTTTGGCATGCACAAAAGAAATGATTCTCATTTGAGTTATCTAGCTTTGTGATTTAATGTATCTAGGCTGTCCAAAAGACACCTGCTGTTTCATTATCACTCCTAGTTAGAGTAAACTTTCTCTGCCTTTAGTAGAGGAAACACTTCCTTATTAAAAGTCCCTGTTTATGTATCCTGTAACTACAGTTCTTTATTGAGCCATTTTCTGTGGAACATACTTTTGTGATAGTTGATATTTATAGTTTATTTAATCCTCAAAATAAACCTAAGAGGTTGGTCTTTTTCTTCCCAACATAACACTGATTCCAGAGTGCATGTTAATAGTAGTCTATTTAATTGATTTGTTTTTCAATAATATAATAAACTTCTGGTCTGTTTGGAGTTTCCATTCATTTGATGCCAAACCTTCAAGTCTGTCATTAAAAATATTCAATTCATCATAAGATCGCTGGATTTATCAGACATTAGAGAAATCATAAAGGTAATCAAATATAGGCAGCTCCTTGTTTTTGTACTAAACGTTCTCTAAATCACCAATGTTTTCCTGATGATCCTAATTAGTGTTCCTGCAGTACAGCCTCTGATAGCTGCTTCAAACCAGACAGAAGGTAAAGCAAGGGACCCTATACCACATGTTGTTCAAATTCCAATCATTTTACAAGTAGACTCCACCTTACCAACCAGAAAAGGAAGTCTTCTTAGATAATCCATTATATTAAGCAAAATGATCATTTCTGAACCATCAGTGTCTTAAGAATTAAGGAAAACAACAAAGGAGAAATAGGGAATAAGTGGAACAGTTTCAAAAACATCTCTGCCAAAAATCCACAGCAAAATTATTTAATGATGACTTCAGGAACTTAGATGTTACAAGAGGATTACCTAAGTAGATACTTAGATTTCAATCAGACATACAATAAAACTAACATATCCAAAAATCCCTGATGATGCTCCTCTGCCTCCACATTTCCATTCTTGACCTTCTTCTGTTTCATCAGATGATCACTCCATCCTGCTCATTACGCTGACCAAAACCTTGGGCTCACCCAGGACTACCCACTTTTCTCCCATCCTTACATCCTTACATCCAGTTCATCTTAGCCCTAAATCTTTGTCTTCAAAATAGACTTCCTTCAAAATAACCCAGAAACTGGGGAACAGATGGTAGATTAGAAGGGGATAGACACAAAAGTTCATCTATGAGCTGATAATTGGGCTAAGTGATAGCTACCTATCACTATATATTTATTGTCTTGGAAATTTTTTTAATAGTGCGCATGTATGTATAATTCTCTCTCTCAAAGAAACAGAAACCAAAAAGTTAGAGAGTTTAATCTACTTTCAGTCATAAATGGTAATTTATTTATTTGCAACAGCCCTTTAGATAGTCTCCTTGTTCCCTAGGGTTAATATTTAATGAAATATTCAGATTATATTTTTAAGACAACATTTTGCTTAAAATTCTGCAATTGTTCTCCTTTTTATTCAAAGTCCATCTTTAGTCCATTCTTCTTATTCTCACACATTCCTCTGCCTTTCCGTATTTCCATCTACGTGGAACTCCTTACTCTTGCTTCATCACACCAGGTCCCTAACTTAGAGCCTCTGATTGACAGTTCTTAGCACCAGGGAAGTTTAACCTGTGTACCTTTATGACTCACTCTCTCACTTCCTCCAGTGAGATCTCCCCTGATCACTGTATTACATGGCATCCTGTGTTAGTCAGTTTTCCATCATTGTGACAAAATATCTGCAATGCTTATAAAGAGGAAAATTCATTTTGGCTCATGGTTTTACAGGTTTTAATCCTTGGCTGGTAGGTCTTGAGCCTTTAGACCTGTGTTGGCACATAATGCTGGGAGCACATGGTGTAGGAACTTCTTACCTCATGGAAGCAGTCATCTCCACACCAGACTTGGCACCTTTGACTGTACTTAAGATGAAAAAAATTTATATTGGAGAATAAAGTATTAGAAACCTATGCTTCTAATGATCATTTTCATTTATTTTTAAACTTTTCTTGGTATACCTTTCTAATGTAAATCATACATTAGGAAATGTAAGTAGCTTATAATAAATTATAATATATTAAAAAATATAAAATATAAATATTACTTAGAAAAAATAGTATGAGTAGAGAAATGCAGACATTTTGATCATGATGGACTATTTTGACTGCATAAGACCTCTGGTTTGGGGCTGGGGATATAGCTCAGTTGGTAGAGTGCTTGCCTTGCCTGTACAAGATCAGGGTTCAATACCTATCACTACAAAAAAAAAAAAAGACTTCTGGTTTAAAACACTTCAGACTGTATCAGAAACTGAGGTTCCTTGTATCTGCCATGAAGTAGCAAATCAATACAGAACTGAGCAACTTAAAACCATTTATCTCTCACAGTCTGGGCTCATCTGTGTGGTTCTTGTTTGGGTCTCTTAAAGGACTGTAGTTGGATTGAAGCTGGACAGGACTGAATTCATCTAGAGGGCATGACTAAAAAGGACTCCAGGTTGACCCTCTCCTTACCCGTGTGGTTCCACACTGCCCCTGTTGTGACAGCAAAGTAGCCTACAGCCTACACTTACTTTGGGTGTCCTAGAGACAGGTCACAGAAACTTACAGGTCATGGAAGTTATACTCAGAACTGGCCTTGCATTCACAGGTCAAGGTTTGGGAGTTACTCAACATGATGGCAATCCTCAATGTAAATAAAATTTGTAAATACCTTACACAATGTATGCTTTAAAAATTTGCCATTTTCCTAATTCTGTTTTCTCATTTGTAGAATGGTAATAACAATAATGCCTAATTACTAAGAGGACTGACTGTGGTAACACATGTAAAATTCCTAGCACTTTGCCTGGCATATATGATCTAAGAAAATTTTAGCTAATATTAACTTATGCCTATTGTCCTGGGCCTTCCTTAAAGACAGATACTGTGTGTTTTCATCTATATATCTTAGCATAGTATAGACCCTGAAAAATTGCAACCACTAATATCAACTTACTTAATTAGCATATGAATAAATAAAAGTTCTCCTAAGTATTTTTGTACTTAGAATTCTACCAAGTCTGCCTAATGGGATCAAGTAGAGAATCCTTAGGCAACCTGTTCTCAAAAATTGTATGTTTGGTATGGTCTTTCCTGAATTAATCAATCTTTATTAGAACTGGTTTACTCTTGTTGCCTTGTTTCATATAGACACAGCCTCAGGGTGAAAGGTAAACAGTGTCTTCCCTGCACAGTGGAAAACATCTAAAAATGGAAAACAAATATGGGCAAGTCCTAGACTCACTAACATTAACTGTATTAAAACTAGTTGTCTTTCTTGGTAAGCTTGGTAAAAGAGGAGTTCTGTGGTGAATAATTCTTTCATGTAAGTGAAAACAAGCTGTGTAGTGATTGGGGAGAACAGAGGAAGAGAATAACAGAAGCAGCAAGCAAGAAAATCTTATTATTTACTTCTTATTAACTGATGAAATATGAATAATATACCACAGCCAGTGAACAACAGCATCTAAGATAGACATAGACAAACTCACTTTAACAATATCAGCTTACAAATGAGAGGAACACACTGAGAGGAACTTACAACACCATCTTCTCTGCCCATAGAATGTCCTCCCACCTGAAAGAGCAAACTTGAGTGTCTCACTATAATCATCTGGTTTCCATGCTATCTGGCACCTGCAACACTTGCTAGACATTCAGCCCCTTATTAGTTCAACTTTTCTTTTCCAAAATACATTAAATGTTTTGAAACTTGGGACAGGGTCGCTCTGCTCCAGCTAAGATCTAGTAGTCATTGTTGAAAAAATACCATTATATATGTAAACTGGGAATTATTTTACATTCTTTAGTTTTTTGTCTGTATTTATATATCTATAACAAATGCATTTTTATTAATTTGTACAACATATGCATACAAAAATCACATTAGAATAAATATATTTTAATAAGTTGTCAAAATGTATCTAAGTAGAGATTTAATTAAATGAGAGTGTAGTAGATACTAAATTCAAGGGAGTAGAAGTGTAGTTGGATCAGGTCACAATTTTTAGAAACTTAATCTTTTCAAATGGACAGTTATAATTCTCTCAAAATTTCAGTTAAAGTGCAAAATAACCTTAAAAAATATGTATATGTAGTTTTTATCTGTTAAGTAATGATAATGAAAATATTTTCCCCCTAAATAAAAAGACTTTAATTAAAGTTCAGAGGCACTGCATCCTGGGGAATTTCCAGCTCTGGAATGTTTGTACTTAGTGTAGCAGAGTCTCACAGAATAAAAAAGAAGTATGTGAAAGGCCAAGTATATGATGGAAGTATTATTTAGAAGCTCAAGTCATTATACCCACAAACCTATGAACCAATACTATTTTGAGTATATTGACAGTCTATACTTCATTTAAAAATTATGTTCTTTCACTTCATTTAATTTTTGAAGCTTTGAATGTTATGCTTTTCTATAATAAAATGGGCTGTCAAGGGAACCTTCATATCTCCTGTCTTAATGAGCAACTCTTCTCATTTATACTTGTCATTAAGGGTCAGAGAATCTTCTCAACATAGACTAACCCACCAGGACACATAATTAGAGCCATAACATGGTTTGTGTCAAAATTAATCATAGTTTGTGTTTAAAACAATCTTTCCTGAAGCAGTAGATTATATCTGCTTATTTTGTGATAATTTTGATGGTGCACTGTATGAATACTAATAACTTCCTCTTCAGGGAAAGATCTAAACACAATTGCACTTGACCAAAGAAGGTCTGAGATATGCATGCCAAAAAGCTGGCCTAACCTTAAAGAACAATGAATTATAGCCATCGTGGTTAGCTTTGAGCAAATGTCCAGTTCAAAACGATTTTTTTTTTCCTACTAAGAACAGATTTTTTTCTGTAGGAAGTAACAGTTTCTAGAAATATTATGAATAATTCTGTTGTATAATCTTAGGAGTTGAAAATGTTTTTATCGTAGGAAAACCACATTGCCAGTCCCACCAAACACTAAGCAATTATAACTGTAATTGAATGAAGATGACTGTGATAAGTGAAGTATAAACTCGTTGTTTAAATACAGACACAGACACACACACACAGACATTTCATTTTCCATTTGAAATGATTGTGATTTTTCTTGTAGTCTAAAGGAGTAGCTTGTCCCAGATTTGGTTTCCAGTAGAGTCAATAAAGCACTCTTTTTTTTTTAATTCATTTTTATTGTAAACAAATGGGATACATCTTGTTTGTACATGAAGTAGAGGCATACCATTTGTGTAATCATACATTTACCTAGGGTAATAGTTTTTGATTCATTCTGTTATATATTTTTCCTCCCCCCCACCCACCCACCACTCTTATCCCTCTATGGAGTCCCTCCTTCCTCCATTCTTGCCCCCTTCCCACCCCGTATATGTGTCATCATTTGCTTATCAGTGAGATCATTTGTCCTTTGGTTTTTTGAGATTGGTTTATCTCACTTAGCATGATATTCTCCAACTGCATCCATTTGCCTGCAAATGCCATGATTTTATCATTCTTTATGGCTGAGTAATATTTCATGTATATATATACCACAGTTTCTTTATCCATTCATCAATTGAGAGGCATTTAGGTTGGTTCCACAATCTGGATATTGTGAATTGAGCAGCTATGAACATTGATGTGGCTGTATCTCTGTAGTATGCTGATTTTAAGTCCTTTGGGTATCGTCCGAGGAGTGGGATAACTGGGTCAAATGGTGGTGCCATTCCAAGTTTTCCAAGGAATCTCCACACTGCTTTCCAGAGTGGCTGCCCTAATTTGCAACCCCACCAGCAATGTATGAGTGTACCTTTTTCCCCACATCCTCGCCAACACTTATTGTTACTTGTATTCTTGATAATCACCATTCTAATTGGGGTGAGATGGAATCTTAGGGTAGTTTTGATTTGCATTTCTCTTATTACTAGAGATGTTGAACATTTTTTCATATATCTGTTGATTGCTTGTACATCTTCTTCTGTGAAGTGTCTGATCATATCCTTAGCCCATTTGTTGATTGGGTTATTTGTAGTCTTCGTGTAGAGTTTTTTGAGTTCTTTATATATTCTGGAAATTAGTGCTCTATCTGAAGTATGAATGGCAAAAATTTTCTCCCATTCTGTAGGCTCTCTCTTCGCATTGCTGATAGTTTCCTTTGCTGAGAGAAAGCTATTTAGTTTGAATCTGTCCCAGTCATTGATTCTTGCTTTCATTTCTTGAGCTATTGGAGTCCTGTTAAGGAAGTCTGATCCTAAGCCAACAAGTTGAAGATTTGGACCTACTTTTTCTTCTATAAGATGCAGGGTCTCTGGTCTGATTTCAAGGTCCTTGATCCATTGTGAATTGATTTTTGTGCAGGGTGAGAGATAGGGGTTTAGTTTCATTCTGTTGCATATGGATTTCCAATTTTCCCAGCACCATTTGTTGAAGAGGCTATCTTTTCTCCATTGCATATTTTTGGTACCTTTGTCTAGTACGAGAAAATTGTATTTATTTGGGTTTGTGTCCGTGTCCTCTATTCTGTACCATTGATCTACCTGTTTATTTTGGTGCCAATACCATGCTGTTTTTGTTACTATTGCTTTGTAGGATAGTTGAAAGTCTGGTATTGGGATACCCCCTGCTTCACTCTTCCTGCTAAAGATTGCTTTAGCTATTCTAGGTCTCTTATTTTTCCAAATGAATTTCATGATTGCTTGCTCTATTTCTCTGAGGTATGTCATTGGGATTTTAATTGGAATTGCATTGAATCTGTATAGCACTTTTGGTAGTATGGCCATTTTGACAATATTAGTTCTGCCTATCCAAGAATATGGGAGATCTTTCCACCTTCTAAGGTTTTCTTTAACTTCTTTCTTTAGTGTTCTGTAGGTCTCATTGTAGAGGTCTTTCACCTCTTTTGTTAGATTGATTCCCAAGTATTTTATTTTATTTTTTTGAGGCTATTGTGAATGGGGTAGTTTTCCTAACTTCTCTTTCTGAAGATTCATCACTTATATATAACAATGCATTGGATTTATGAATATTAATCTTACATCCTGCTACTTTACTGAATTCACTTATGAGTTCTAAAAGTTTTCTGGTGGAATTCCGGGTTCCTCTAAATATATAACCATGTCATCAGCGAGCAGGGATAGTTTGAGTTCTTCTTTTCCTATTCATATCCCTTTGATTTCCTTGGTCTGTCTAATTGCACTGGCTAGAGTTTCAAGAACAATGTTGAATAGAAGTGGTGAAAGAGGGCATCCCTGCCTTGTTCCAGTTTTTAGGGGCAATGCTTTCAGTTTTTCACCATTTAGAATGATATTGGTCATGGGCTTAGCATAGATGGCCTTTACAATGTTAAGGAATGTTCCCACTATCCCTATTTTTTCTAGTGTTTTGAGCATGAAGGGATGCTGTATTTTATCAAATGCTTTTTCTGCATTATTGAAATAATCATGTGATTCTTGACTTTAAGTCTATTGATATGGTGAATGACATTTATTGATTTCCAGACATTGAACCAATCTTGCATCTCTGGGATAAAACCCACTTGATCATGGTGCACTATCTTTTTAATATATTTTTGTATGCGATTTGCTAAAATTTTGTTGAGAATTTTTGCTTCGATGTTCATTAAGGATATTGGTCTGAAATTTTCTTTCTTCAATGTGTCTCTGTCTGGTTTAGGTATCAGGGTAATATTGGCTTCATAGAAAGAGTTTGGGAGGGTTCCTTCCTCTTCTATTTCATGAAATATTTTGAGAAGTATTGGAATGAGCTCTTCTTTAAAGGTTTTGTAGAACTTGACTGAGAACCGATCTGGTCCTGGACTTTTCTTTGTTGGTAGGCTTTTGATGACTTCTATTTCATTACTTGAAATTGATCTATTTAAATTGTGTATGTCCTCCTTGTTCAATTTAGGTAATTCATAACACTCTTATTTCACTAAATATACAAAGGGGAAAAGGCACAATTCACAGCCACAAAGTTCAGAGCATCTTTGTTGAGGAGTTCACACCAAGTATTGCAAACCTCAACTCTGTTTATACTTCTGTAGTTCAAACTTAGATAAATGACTCCATATAGCTTCAAGAGAGACTAGGAGAGAGAGTCTGTGTACACTATGTGGGTGGTGAACACTCAAAGGGTTCTTTACCAAAGGAGAGAAGGGATTTGGATACTGGGACACTGAGTGTAGTTTATTCCTCATAGGGGATTGAATGTTTTGGTTGCAGGCCTCCATCTTTTCTGCAGTTTCCAGAATTCCCCATGTGAATTCACCCCACTCATACTTTCTCTGTAGAAGATACATTTTGGTTTCCATTTCCCAACTCCAGAATTGAGGCATTTCACCCAGGTCACATTCAATTTAGAATAATTTTTTCTTGTTGCCCATGATTGTTTCTGGGTAGGGGTTAAGCTTAATGAGGTTCAAATAAATAATTTTTGGTCCTGGACAGGACCTGTATTCTTTTTTATTTAATTTGAATATGAAATAATTTCATCACTGACGTGGAACCTGAGAATAAAGTCAATACAGAAGAAAGCCAAATCAAAGAATGGAGAGAATTTTAATGACCATCCATGAGCCCTGTACCCAGCCCTTTTTAAATTCACATTTATATCCAGAATTTTTAGTTCTGTAAGCCAGTACATATCCTTAAGACTTAATTGGCATAAAAAGAAAAAAAAAAAAATATATATATATATATATATATGGAAGCACATCAGTGAGAAAATATAATTTTGGGTAATTTTTAGATGATAATACTAAAATAGAAAATACTGAACATTTAGGCTATAAGTATTTATTTCAAATATGCAGAAATTTTGAAAATATTTTCATGAGTTATTCAGTTCATTTAGGCTCGCTTTAACAAAATATCATTAGTAACATAAATGACATAGATTAAGTTTCTCACAGTTCTAGAATCTGGGGTTCTTAAGATCCAGAATCAGCAGATTCAGTATATTTGGTGAAGGTCTATTTTGTGTTCCATAGATGATGCTTTCTCCCTATGCCACACATGGCAGAAGGGGCAAGGGAACACTCTGGGGCCTCTTTAAGGGCACCAATTCCATTAATGAGAGCTCTACTATCTTGACTTAGTCATCTAGCAAAGTCCTCACCACTTAATACCACCACCCTGGAAGTTAGAATTTCAACATACGATTTTTGGGGACACAGACCATAACCTAGGATATTTAAAAAAAAAAAAGAAAAAAAAAACTACTTATATAATTATTTTGTAGTCCATCTCATATAAATTTGCCATGTTGAAATAAAATTTTTGCTGATGTATTAAAGTGTTTCAAATTTTTAAAATATTGATCACAATTCTATACTATTTTGAACATATAACATTATAATGTAATATTTTAAGACTACTCAAGCAGAAAGCAAGATTTCTTCCAGTAAGTTTTCTCTGACATTTTTTCTTGCGTGTGTATCTTTTTCCTGTGCTCTACATAGAGCACTATCTTATCATTTATTTATATTAAAATTATTTGTCTAATTGTCTATCTCTGTCACTACCACGTATTTAAACCATCTTTATATCCTCAAGACCAGTAAAGGTGCTTGGCACATAGCAGGAGTTCAATTGCTTTTTAACACAGACTTTATTTTTTGAGGAGTTTTAGTTTCACATCAAAATTAAGCAAAATATAGAGAGAGTTTCTATATACTCTACTTTCTTACATCCAACACCTCACACACTGTCAATTCCTTGACATTTCCAGAGGGAGACATGTGTTACAATTAATGCACCTACATTAAAACCTCATTATCACTCTAGCAAAAAACTATATATTAATTACAGTTCAATCTTGGTTTTTTGCATTCTATGGTTTTGGCAAATGTATAGTGGTGTACTTGTATCTAACATTATAATATTACGTATAACAGTCTCACTGCTCTGCTTAATCTTCCTTCTCTCCCAACACATGGTAATTGCTGATGTTTCAGTGTTTCCCTAGTTTTCCCTTTTTCTGAATGCCATATAATTACACTCATACAATAGGGAACTATTTCAGATTGACTTCTGATATGATTTGAACATGATTTGAATGTGTTCCCTAAAGGTTCATGTGCTAGAAACTTGGTCCTTAGTGTGGTGATTGAGGTGGTGGAACCTTTAAGACATTGGGCTTAGTGTAAGATAATTAGGTCATGGGGTACCACCCTTGGAAGGATTAGCCCTGGTCTTTCAGAATGAGTTAGTTACTGCAAGACCAGATGATTATAAAGCAAGGCCACTTCATGTGCTTGACATCTTCTGCACAATGAAAGTACCCTTTCCATTTCTTTGCCATGTTATGACTCAGTCAATGTGTTCCTTATCATATTTTGAACAGATAGGGCCACTGGATTGTACTCTCAGTCTCCAAGTTATATTTATAATATATATATATTTATGTAATATATATTTAATTATATATATATATTTAACTTTTTTCCTGATGAGTTACCCATCTATAGGTATTTTACTATAGTAACAGAAAGCAGAATATGATAGTTCTTTAACTAAGTAATATGATTTAATGTTCCTCTGTGTCTTCTTAAGTTCTGATAGTTCATTTTTAAAATTGTTGATTAATATTCTATTGTCTAAATGTAACTACAGTTTGTTTTCTCTTTTACTATCCTACTAAAGGATATCTTGATTTCTCAAATTTTTTGACAATTAATAATAAAACTGCTATAAACATTGATGTGCCAGTGTTGGTGAAGTTATAAATTTTTAACTCTTTTTGGTAAATATCAAGGAGTGTGATTGCTGGATCATATGGAAAGAATATATTTTATTTTGTAAAAATTGTAAAACTGCCTTCCAGAGTGACTATTTCAATCTCCACTAACAGTAGGAAGGAGTTCCTATTGTTCCACATCCTCACCAGCATTTAGTATTGTTAGTATTTTGAATTTTGGTCATTTTAATGGATACTGATTTATCTCATTTTAATTTGCACTTTCCTAATAACATGATATTGAGCATTTTTTCATGTTTATTTGTTATCTGTTCATGTTTCTTGGTGATCTGCCTATCACATCTATTGTCTTATTTTTATTCAGCATGTTTTTCTTGTTGTTTTAAGTGTCCTTTATACATTTTGGATAACAGTCCTTTGTCAGGTACATCTTTTACATATCTGACATTCTTATGACTCCATCTTCCCATTCTTCTGATATTTACTTTCATGGAGCAGGAATTTTTAATTTTAGTGAAGTTCAGATTTTCTCTCATGGACTGTGCTTTTGGTGTTGCATCTAAAAAGTCATCAGTATGCACAGGTCACCTAATCTTCCTCAAACTGTATCTCCTAGGAGTTTTATGGTTTTGTAATAGGTAATGCATGTGTGATTGCTCCTCAGGTACAGAATGCTGTACAGAAGCAGTAAATTCTCAACTGACTGTCAGCATAGTGGGACTCCTCAGACCTCTTTGTTTTTAAGTAGCACTGCTTCCCTGATGGGATAATTTACCTCCTCCATCAACAATAAACTCCGATGCCACATGTTCACAACTCTTCCATGTATATGAGGGATGGTGAGAGAAGATATCTTAAAACACTGATGGTTTTCTGTTTCTACCGTAGTTCAGAACACTAAATTCTTGAAGAAACCAAAATGTATACAATAAGTTTCAGCAACATTTTGAAATAAGCTATTCTGCTCTAGAGAATTTAACTTTGAACCTCTTGAGGAATTTTTTAAAATGGTTTTTATATGTTTTTAATAGGCTTTGTACAGTTTTTTGATGTAAGATATTAAGAATTACATGTATAAAAATAATGGATTTTGCACCTTGCCTTTATCTTATTGTATTATTTAATCATTAATTATTTGAAGTCATATGTTGTTTATATTAGGTGTCATTTTATTTAGTGGCATGAACACTATGAGACAGAGATAAAAAAATAAATCAAAAATTGAGGATTGTTGACTACTGTGTCAATTTGAGAATTGACAATGCAAGCTTTCTCTGAAATTAATATGAAATGATAAATTTTTAAGTTTTACTCATGGAAAGAGAAGTCATGAATTAAACTTTAACTCAGAATAAAAGGTAGAGGAAATACTTTCTTTTTCCACACTGTTATTATATGTTTAATGCTTTGATATATTTTATTATTTAGAAAATTTCTCCCATTCTTCTTACTCAAACAGAAGGTCAGAATATGAGAATATTATTCTGAAATAATATGAAAATAATTATATGAAAAAATAATGATTTTTTTAGAATATGAGAATAGTGATTTGGAAATAATCTTCCAACAGTAGATACTTATTCATTAAAAATTTAAAAATATGGAAGTTTTTACACTCATAAAATTTCAGATGCTGTTCCGAACAGTCCATAGTTGAATCTTCAAAAAAAAAATTAGATCTAAAAGTATGAAAAAGTGTCTTCGCCTGGGAAATAAAATAATAATAATTAAAATTTTAAAATAAAAATAAAAATAAAAATAAAAAATTTTGGAGGAAAATTTTTATCTGACCAGTGACAAGAAACAGGAAATTCAAGTGTAATAGAGAAAATATATAGGCGCCCATGAAAAGCAGAGGGTTAGGGATTCAAATTAAATCTTAAATGAAACAGAGAAAGTGCAACTTTGCACATGTGTGCATACAGTCAAATGTGGATTTGAGCACTTGCAACTTACTGTGTTGCAACAAGGCAGGTATGCAGTACCCTGTACCTGAACCGAAACACCAACCCTAATAAATCGAATCACAGGATATATTTTTAAAATCTTCAAAGTAGAAGTAAAAAAATTTGGTGACAGAATGGTTGTGAATGATAAGGTAAGGTAAAATGAGACCACTTTGGGGATCTTAATTTGTCAGACCAGAATTTGTTGCTATTGAAAAAGCATTTAAATCAAATATTTTGACAACACAACACAATTTCTTTTGAGGCTTAAAACCTCCCAAATGTTAGTGGTTTTTTTTGTTTTTGTTTTTGTTTTTTTAAGACTAGATCAAAGCCAGAAGTAAATAGCAATGTCAGAAAAGCATAAATTCTTCCTCTGATACCTTTTTCAATTCATATACTAGTTCTCAGAATATAACTTTATTCCTAACTACAAAATGAGATTGTGAGAATATGTTGATAGAGATTTGTAAAAAACCGCATGATGAAGTTTTTCAAAAAGTACATATGCCAAGTCATGCACAAATTCTGTTATACCCTCAGGGGTCCAGGAATGGGAAAGAATGAATGGTGAAATTTACCTGTATTTTTCTCCTTTTCCCAGTTGGGAATCATTGAGTTATAGTCATAGTAAACAAAACAGGAAGGATATGTATTCATCATGCCAAGTGCAGACTTGAAAGTGTGTTTTAATAATCTAGTTAACTTCTCAATTAAAAACATAAAGATTGAAAAGATCATGGATTTGCAGACTACAAATATATTACTATTACAAATATATTGCTTTGAGATATAAGATAAATACTAATCCTGAACCCTTGAGAAATGTATGTTTAAAAATAAAATAACCTGTTATTTAAAAATGCTCCTTTACCATATTATTTGGTCATAGAACATTCATAATTATAATTGCAAGTAAATTTAATAGTGAGAGGAAAATGAAGTATTGAAAAGATCATAAGCTTGAATTCTGATAGTTCTGAATTCCGGTCCTGATTCTTTCATCAGAATTATGCAACCCTGAAAAATAAGTACTAAAAGTCATTTTCTTCATGAAAATTGTTATAATAACACTACACAACTAAATAGCTTGTTAGAAAAATTTAAGTAGATGACACAGTTGAAAAGAGAAAAAAATCTGGACCTAATAAGTACTCTTTAAATGTCTCCTCCATTATCCTTCAAATTAAAACAAAACATTATAAAAACATAGCTCAGAATTAACTTGTCAATAATGTAGCCATGGATACTGAATATCCATATTTTCTATTAACAATCTATTAACATAACAAGAATAATTGCATGGTTTTAAGACAAATATGGACATGCCAAGCAAAAGCAAAACAAACTGAAACAAAAAGATGCACCAAAAATCACCTCAGTTAACAACCTCAAAAGGATATTTTTATGATTTTATAACTTTAATAACCTCAAAAGAATATTTTTTTATGATTTTATAATAAACCTACAAATAACATTAGAATTTGTTATGTATTATGTCCAAAATGCCAGTCATAATCATGGTTTTCTTGCTCTTTTTCAAAGTTTGAAATTATGTTGCATTGTTTGAAAAGTTGTAAACATAGTACAGAGATTTTCTCTACATCATGGGTCCAGATTCACCAATTTTTTTGTACCACATTTGCTTTATAATTTACAAATACATACACATAGCTCACAAACACACACATACACATCTGTGTATGACAATTTCATGTAATTGGACTTAAGTATATTTAATTTTAATTATTTTTTCTTAACCACTTGAGGGTAGACTACACACCCTATGCAATATTGACTATTCATATTCTACATTTTCAAGGAAGAAAGTTATTGTTGTTGTTTTGGTACTGGGATTTGAACTCAGGAGCTCTTGACCACTGAACCACATTCCCAGCCCTATTTTGTATTTTATTTAGAGACAGAGTCTCACTGAGTTGCTTAGCACCTTGCTTTTGCTGAGGCTGACTTTGAACTCACAATCTTCCTGCCTTAGCCTCTGAGCCACTGGGGTTACAGGCATGTGCCACTGCATCTGGCAAAGAAGATCTTTTTCACATATCAAAATTTAAAAATCTAATGTTCACAAATTTATCTTATCTGCAACTTAAATTCCAAATTTATCAATGATTTTCTTATATCAATATCAATTAAATATATATGTCACTTGTATTCTTATTGAACACCTGCCTAGCCATCAAAAGACTGAAAACTGCACTGGGTATAAATACTTAAACCAATGATTGGTTTAAATATTGTTATATTATTTTTTATAATTATTGCTATTTATACTGTTATAAATATTGTTTTAGCAATATTTATATATTGGTTATTTAAGTACCATGTGATAACAGATAAATGAATACATAACTAATTAATTTAGTAAAACTAATTTAGTAAATTAATTATGAGGAAAAAAAGAATGAAAAAATTGTGACGTTAAAAAAGCAACTTTTTGCAACTAATATACTAAATGTTGGTTTGGGTGAGATTCATCAGTGTACACTAAATCTGTAGGGAAACTTGATTATATTGGGAAGCAGTCAAGCCAACTTTTTCACCTGACGATCACAAGTAAAATTCCTAGCCGTGGACCTCCATAAATGGTGCCCTAAAAAAAAAAAAGAAAGAAAGAAAGAAAAAAGAAAAAAACAGCAAAACTTTAACAGCATTTCTAAGGAAGAATAACTCAAGTCTAATCATGAAAAAAATTAGTTCATTTATCTTTCAACTCTTGTCATCTTACTTTTCACTCCTACCCAGAAAGACATTTCCCGGAGGAGAATCTGACTTTTCACTGTCCCACACAGTCAAGCATTTGCATCTTATTGGATGCAGATTACAACTGGTAAAAAGAAGAAAGTATAATTTTTCCCCTCAATTTTCAGACATTCCCAATTGGTGTATACTCCTGTAACAAAAGACAGACTCATGAGTGGAAAACAAGTTTATTAATATGTGTACAGCACATTCACATCTTGCAAAAGAAAACTCAGTGTAAAGTAACTTAAATGCATTAGCAGAAGAACAATCCATTATATGAACTTATAAGGAGAACCACAAGGTGTGGTCAACTATATTCTGAACTTTAGGTATATCATAGTCTTATAGTGATATTCTTATATTCACTGGAAAGAAGAATATTACTAAAATTAGCTCAAAATTATAAATACATCTTTCCAAATCAACACTTGTATACTTATAAAACACCTGCTTAATCATCAAAGGACTGAAATCTGCACTGGACATAAATACTTAAATCAATTATTGGTTGAACCAATTGACTTAACAATATTTAAACCAACAATTGTTATAAATATTGCTATTTATATTATTATAAATATTGGCTTAACAATATTTATGCATTGGTTATTCTCATCTCCCCAGTAGGAGTGATGTTAGAGTCTCCCCTCCTACCAGTACCTACCAATCACTGACCACTTGGTAGAAAAAATATTGGATCCAGGATCCTTGTCCTTTCTGCCTCACTTATTTATCATGGCTTTGTAAAGTATAAAAGCAAAATATGGTGCAAAGGACTCTTTGTCCTATGTTAATGGTGAAAACTACATTGAGAGTCTGTTAAAAAAATGATCAGTTTTAGGACATTGGTTTGCTACATTATTGTGGGAATGTAAGTGCTGATCATGGCCTTTTTACAAGGATCTGTGGTTTATTTTCTTCTGCTTTGACTCCGTTAGGGTCTATTATGACATGCTTGTTCTCCATCATTTTCCTATCACTTAAGGTGTAAATGACACCTCGTATGCTACACTGATAACACCTGACCTGAGCTTACAGGTAGACCAACTCCTAGCTGTCTCATTTCTGATAGATAAAAATTACTTACCTGATTTAAGCTTCAGTCAACTTTAAATACAGACCATGTCCTCCTGCCCATTTACACAACTGAAAACAGGAACAACATTGTAAAACCAACATGGTGATGGCTACTTCTTAGGTGCAAACTTTATAGCTTGTAGGTTAGTAACTGTGGGAAGACTACATCCTTATCTGTTTAATTAATAATGTAGGCTTTTAAATGTGGTTTTCATATGAAATCAGTTGTTGCTTGGTAACAGATCAGCCTGTGGGCTCCCAGAAGAAACTGGGCTTTCTAAGCACAGCACCCTGTTGTCTTATGAATAGGGCAGTAAAGCTTGCTCAGACATGCCTTAGGCATTCAGTAGCTCTTCTCCTGTACACTATCTGATTCTGGCTGGGAAGTTTTCTTCACCAGATACATACACAAGTGGACAAAGAGGAAGAAAAAAAAAAAATTGGCCCTGATTTCCATTTTAACCTAATAATATGAAGAAGACAAGAAAACAGTGAGATATTTGCTCTCATTTCCCAAACTGGGAAAATAAACTACTTTAGGGAAGTATTAATTAGCTGAAAATAAAAATCAATTATAATTCATGGACGATTTAGCTTCAGGACAAAACAAAAGCACAGCAGGATAGTAGCAAACAGTGTAACCAAAACAGACATTGAAAAATTCCTACCTACGAAAATCAACTCTGTAAATTATGTATCTCTGAGCATGAGGAAAGGTTTTGTTCAGTTAGGGTAACTGTTCTCTGTGCTACCTTCTGTTGCCTGCATAAAATTCACTTGTATTCATTCCATATAACTGTCTGTTTTCCATGTCACTAAAAGCTCCAAGAAGGTCAGTTGCTTTTCTTCTTCCAAGCCTGTATTTACAACACTGAGAACAGAGGACGGTATAGGGTATGTTACTGGTAAATGTTTGCTGAATAAAAGTTAAAAGCACAAGTAATCTATAAGTTCTTTAAGGACATGGACAGTGTAAAATTCTGTTTTGTTTTGTTTTTTAAATTTTAAAGTTTTATTTTGTTTTGCTTTAATTGCTATTGCTCAGAACATAGTTATATTGAAATAAGTTATATTAAGTGATGGTATGAGGGAATGCATTGCTGAATGAATGAACAAGTTAATGAAGAAGGCAAAGCAGGAAAGAAGAAAGAAGTCTCTTTTTGGTAAAAGACCTAGTTAAAAGCTACTAACATCAAAGAACACCATCTAGTGGTGGTGACAAAGCGACTGTATATAAAACTGTTCAAAATAGACAACTGAAAAAATGCTTGAGAAAGCAATATTGATGCAACCATTGAAGGTGTATATAGGTAGGTCAATATACATTCTAAAAATCCATATGAACACTCACTAAAATATATCTCACATAAAGAAATTTTATCATTTTCAATTTAGCTACCTTTTATTGAGCGCCTACTGTATTCCAGATACGGTTTTCAAATTATTTATAGTTTTAACATACATTAAGTTAAGCATTATCTTAACTTTCCATACTTAGAAAACTAAGACCAAAAGAGGACAAGAGACTTGCTAAGTCTTTATATAAACTCTGCAGAATACAAACATGAGGTGCAAAATAAATTGAAAGTTTCAAAATTATTAAAATGATATCAACAGTATGGATATTTAAAATTTAGTCAGTTTAATATTCAGAATTTATCTACAAGGGGAAATTAAATATTGGCTAGAAATGTCAAATCTTCTCTTATCTTTGTAGGCTGGTATATTGAGTCAAGAGAAAGAAGAAAATTTGGTAAATAGTGTACACTAAGTAAGCATACCTTCTGTTGTTATTATTGCTGTTATTCTTGCTTTTTGCTATAAACGATGAAGATGAGAAAATTTAGTACATTGACATTCTACTCGATGTAAATGAAAATAGCTTAGTCAACTTTTTGGCAAAAACAGAACTCTGAATAGGAAAAGTTAAAATATCGATTTCAGAGTTGCAAATTTTGTGTGCAGGAGGTGCTATACCCAACACTATTTCAACCCTATCTTTGATTCCTTCAATTATTGCTTTGAATTTCACAAGTAGTTAGCTGTGAAAAATGGGGAGCTTTAAAAGAAAAAAACAAACATAAATCAAACTTTGGTTTCCCATGCTATTAATACCATAGTGATGTATTAATATTATTTGAGTGTCAATGTAAATAATAAATTTATTTTCTTCTGTATTACTTTTTATTTGTTCTAATTGATTATACATGACAGTGGAATGCTTTTTGACACATTGTACACAAATAGAGCATAACTTCTCATTCCTCTGACTGTACATGGTGCTGAGTCACACCAATAATGTGATAATACATATATAGAGAGTAATGATGTCTGTCTCATTCTACTATCTTTCCTATCCCCACCACCCTACCCCTCCCCTCACTCCCCTCTGCACAATCCAAAGTTCCTTCATTCTACTTTACCAACGTCTGCCCCCCCACTATGGATTAGCATCCCCTTATCAGCGAAAACATTTGACCTGTGGATTTTTGGGATTGGCTTATTTTACTTAGCATGATAGTCTCCAATCCCATCAATTTACCTGCAAATGCCATAATTTTATTTTTCTTTAAGGTTGAGTAATATTCCATTGTGTATACATACCACATTTTCTTTATCCATTCATCTGTTGAAGGGCATCTAGTTTGGTTCCACAGTTTAGCTATTGTGAATAGAGCTGCTATAAACATAGATATGGCTGCATTTCTATAATATACTGAGTGCAAGTCCCTTGGGTGTAAACCAAGGAGTGGGATGACTGGGTCAAGTGGTGGTTCCATTCAAGTTTTCTAAGGAATCTCCATTCTGCTTTCCACAGTGATTGCACCAATTTGCTGTCCCACCAACAATGTATGAGTGTACCTTTTTTCCCCCCATTCTTGCCAAGACTGATTATTGCTTGTATTCTTGATAATTGCCATTCTGACTAGAGTGAGATGAAATCTTAGAGTTTTGATTTGCATTTCTCTAGTTGCTAAAGATGATGAACATATTATCATGTTTGTTTATAGATTATATTTCTTCTTCTGTAATAAGTGTGTTCAGTTCCTTAGCCCATTTATTGATTGGGTTATTTGTTTTTTGGTGTTAAGTTTTTTAGTTTCTTTATATATCCTGGAAATTAGTGCTCTATCTGAGGTCTGTGTGGTAAAGATTTCCTCCCATTCTGTAGGCTCTCTCTCCACAGTGTTCATGATTTCATATGCTGAGAAGAAGCTTTTAGTTAGTTTGAATCCATCCCATTCATTGATTCTTTTTTAATATATATATATATATATATATATATTCATATATATATATATATTTAATTGTTGATGGTCCTTTATTTTTATCCATTTTTATATGCAGTGCTGACAATTGAACCCAGCACCTCACACATGCTAGTTTAGTACTGTATCACTGAGTCACCACCTCAGTAACCCTATTTGTTGATTCTTCATTTTAATTCTTGCACTTTTAGATTCATTTTGTTAATGCAAGAATTACAAATTAAATATATTGTATTTTTAAAGATGTACTATTGGTGTTTACTAAAATAATGAAATTGAAAGAAGTGAAAAAAATCATACCCATTAAACAGAATATTTTCTCATACTTTGATAACCAGTTGTACTATATACAGTACTGCAACCTGTATGAAGCAGCAAGCAAAATACAAAACGAAATGCTCATCTTTCTATACATTTATAATAGATTTCTCTTGAAATAGCCATTTTGCTGCATCTGTCAGATTGGACACAGATCAACTTACTAGCAACTCTAGGAGGGGATAGTAAAAAGTGATGGCAAAGCAATTGTTCTGAAAATACAGTTTTGCAGTTTGAGCCAAGTGGAACAGAGCAACTCAACATATCTAATGGAGTACAATTAAAACTATGTTATGTGAATTGATTTATTGAAATTTACACACTCAACTTTGAATCAAATCCCATAAAGCCTAAAATTCAGTACCCTCCAAAACTTTACTTTTCTTGTCTATTGAGTGATCCTTCCCAAATAGTAGTTTTGTCTTAATTACTTAGATTCACAAATGTGTTCCCTTAAATAAATGTCACCTTCAATAAGTACTATGTACACATTCACCAAATCAACTGAAAGTCTTCAGCCGCTTTCATTAAGCCCTTGGTGAGGCATCATTGTAACCACACATAAACTGCTGCAGTACTGATGGGTAGTGATAGTAGTGTGTCATGGTGGTCAAGCATGCAAGCTTGAGAGTTTGACTGCCTGAGTTCTAGCATTTGGTAATTCTGTGACCTTGGGTTTACTATTTTGCATTTTAACAGACTCATAAAATTGAGATAATAAAAGTACTTCTTTCATATAATTACTGTAAAGATAAGATAGATCAGTGATAGTAGATATTATTAGCTAATTCTGATGGAATCAACCTAAATTCCACAAAGTGTAGACTTATGTATATTTTTGTTCATCATTGACCTCTAATATCTAGTGCAGTATTCAGGAAACAATAAAAATTTAACAAATATTTGCTAAATAAGCAAATAAATGCATAAAAAAGAGGACAGAAAATTGGATAGATGGATATAAGGAAAATAACTGACCATGAATTCAGCAGCTTCTCCATTTTAAAAATGAAAAATTGAATATGCAATGAATAATTTTATTCCCAGAAAATTGCTCTGTTGTTGCTGCTAAATGGATAGAATATTCCGTGTGGTCTTGGAGCAGAATTATTCCACCGTTGCAAGAAAGGAGCAATTTTTTTCCAAAAGTATCCATTTCAATGGATATTTCCCTCAATAAGCATTTGGAATAATGAGTGAGTATAATGAAAATACGTTAGCAAATTTGGAAATTTCCCTTCTTACAGTTCATTTTATGATATTTGAAGTGTATACATTGATATTTTCCAAGTAATCTCTTATTTCTACTCAGTTTTTAGTATCTTGATAGATGAAGAGGTTGACACCATAGACTAGGAACTTTAAAACTTTCTCAGTTTGATTTGAAAACAAGGAAGTTGAATTAAGAATAGTCAAAAATAACAGTCACAGAAGAAATAACTGTGCTTCATGTGTTGCAAAAAAAATTACCATATATTCTCTAATCATAATTTTAATTCACAGGTAAGGAATAAGAAGTTCACCAAATAGAAAATTTACTTTAAATTAGATATAAACTGGCAAGAAAGACTCTATACTCAGTTGCAAAACATTCTGAAACCCATTCTTATCCTGTTAAGTAATTTTTCCTTTAATGATATCTGTTGTGTTATCTAAAAACATAATGTTTCCTAAACTATGTTTCAAGGAATACTGGAGTTCCTTGGAGTGACAGTAAATTAGAACACATTTTTTTACAAAAGGGGATCCACTTCAGTGCATTTGGATAAACACTGCATTTTGAGATTTACAGTGAGCTTTATTAACCTTAGCATTTTTCATATCAAGGACTGAAATTAGCACATGGACAAACACACAATAAACATTTGTCAAGGGAACAGAAAAAAATGTAATTCAAACTTACACTGTAGTGATAGGAGTAATGAAAGATCAATGATAGGTACGAGGTTTTTTTTTTATTTTGTAAAGGAAATAATACTATTTAATTTAATCAGAGATTTTTCAAATGACCAGAGCTTTCTAATATTCTTGGCATATATACAACAACTGATATACAATTTGGCCAGAAAATAGCATGAGCTAATTGTCTTAGGCTTTAAACACTATCTAGATGCATTATGAATTCAATAGCAAAACACTCATAGTCAATGTTTTAAATTATAATTGAACTAGACTTGTGAGCTCTTTTGTCACTGATAAGACATAATGAGATAGGAGGATTAACTGCACATGAACTCAGCACATCTCTTAGATAAATGGTATAACAAAAGTTCAATTCCATGGTACCAAGCTTCTAAATTTTAAATAAAATCTATATATTTTATGCTTACTCATATATATTTCTTCCAAGTATATTTTCTCCAAATCAACAATAAAACATAGGGAACCAAACATAGCTGTATATGTTCTAGAATTATGAAACTAGTACTTTAAAAGCTGCTCCAAATTAAACAACATTTCAGAAAGAATATTTTATTCCTTCACAGGTAAGCCTATGCTCCAGTCACCTACAGATGTATATTTTAGAAGATTTAATTATCAGATCCTAGCTTCTAGAGAACAGCTACTATTTGCAGTGTTTATTTATTTATTTATTTATTCTTTAGCATCTAGGTCACTCTACCACTCTGCCACTAAGCTGCATAAGTTAGTTACATCCCAAGCCCTCCAGCATTCTTTTTTTTTTCTTTTTACTTCAAGACAAGATCTTTCTAAGTTATGCAGGCTGCCTCAAACTTGCAATCCTCCTACTTCAGCCTCCTGAGTTGTGGGGATAATAGTCATGTACCACCATGTCCTATTTGTAGTTACCTGAGTCAGTGCACTTGCATGACATCAGGGACCTAATAGGTCACTGATATTCATGGTCCTTTATAGTGTAAAACTGAACTTGAGAACATTGGCTTGCCCTCTGTATACAAGTGATGCTATTTGATTAATTTTAGCCAATGAAATATAATCAGAAGTGGAAAGCATCAATTCCAGGTTGACATAAATGCTCTTCTTCCATTTCATCAAGTTAGGAAACCTTGTTTTACAGATGGCAGATTCACAAGCTGGATCAAGCCTGCATCTTTGAGAGTCACCACATGGAAAGGAGCCACCCTGTAGAGATACTTGACAGGAACATCAGCACTGGAATTTGCAAAAACAAAAATAAAAATTATTGTGGTTAGTACTCTAGTTTGAAGCTTACTTAATAAAGAAATTAGTGTATCTCACTAATAAAGATGTCTAGACCATTCAGAGGACACAGAGGTAATTTTCATTATGCTTCAAAATTAGTCAATTATTAACAAGGAAGTTATTCTAAGGAACATCAAAGGAATAAAAAGACCTGTTCTTTGATTTCAATTTCTCTAGCATCTTTCCTCTTTTGTATGTCAAACTTCATTTCATAAAACTTTTGAGCACTTATTATGTCCTAGTCATTAGGTATGTACATTCAGTCTCTATCTTCTAGGAGCTCAGAGGCATGTTAAAGAGATGACACTTTAAAATTATTATAGAATATGATGACAGATCGAAGAAGTACACACAAAGGGCATAGAAGAACAGAAGAGTTGGTATTTCAACCTTTGCAGTATCAGAGACATTTTCATCTGATAGTTAATTTTTAAGCTGAAAAGTATGAACAAGAGTTTGACAGATGGCCAAGAGGAGGGCTAGATACTTCAGACAGATGGATTTGTATGAAAAATAGCACCAAATTTCAAAAGACGTGGTATGGAGAGAAGTTCCATAAGGACAAGTTTGGAAGATATGATGGGTAATAAGAGAATTGGGAGTTATTGAGGGGTAGAAAGTAGAGATGGGGACTAGACTGGACTCAAGACTGTGAAATCACATGTCTTACTATAGAATTTCTCACCACAGCTCTTTAAACAAGTTTCTTTTATATTCGTAAAAGATTATTCTGTGACTATTTGGTCCAATTTATCTGTCTTCTAATGTGAGCTTCTTCATGCTATTGTCTGAAGTAACCACACTTTTATCTATAATGACAAACAGAATGCTCAGTCCATTGAAAATATGTTTGATACATATTTGTTTAAAAATTGATGTAATGCATCAAAAAATTGAATTTTGCATTTATTCAAGATGATTGGAAGGGTTGGAGTAGAGAGAAAATAGATGAAATCTGTGCTGAAATCCTCAACAGAAGGAGGTGGAGACATTTAGAACCTGTGCACTTGAGCTAGGAGGATAGAAAGTGGGAGGGAGACCCATCCCATGAAATACATTACTGTGAACTAGTTATTTTATAAAAATTAGAAATGACCTCAAAATGTCAATTGATTGCCAGAAGGAAAGTAATTTTTTTGAAAAATGAACCAAGTAATGTCAGTAAAAGAGAGTCTAGATTAAAAGGAAGAAAAAGGTGGTCAACTTCTATTTAAGAAAGTTAAAAGTGAAGAGGGGTCAAATTAAGATCACAGAGTAGATGAAATATTATAGTAAAAGTGTGGTATATAAAAGAAATTTTTGTAAACAGAATTTCAGAGGATCTAGTGGAAAATATGAGAAGCTAAAAGAAAGTATAGAGTGAGATTGTTTGATTTAATAGTAATGAATCTATGCTAGTGGTATTTCTTAATTTTCAAGGAATGTGTCTATTAGTCAGTTTTGTGTCACTGTGATCAAAAGACCTGGCAACAATGTAGAGAAGGAAAAGTTCATTTTGACTCATGGTTTCAGAGGCTCAGACCATGTTTGGTCAACTCCATAGCTCTATGCCCAAGTGAGGCAGAACATGCAGAGGGTCATGGCAGAGGAATGCAGATCAGGACATGGCAAACAGGAAGCAAAGAGAGCTCTGCTCACCAAAGACAAAATGTAAACACCAAAGGCACATCCCCAGTGACCTGCCTCCTTCATACCTAACCTACCTACCTATAGATACTACCCAGTTAATTCATATCAGTGTATTAATCCATTGATTAGGTCACTCCTCTCATAATCATTGCATTTAATCTCTGAAAATTCTTGCATTGTCTCACCCATGAACTTTTGGGGAACACTACCTATCTAAGCCATAACAGTATAATTTTCAGAATAACTGCATGGCATATTGCATCAAATGCCAGGCTTGATCAATGTTGGAACTGGGAGAACTTAATTAAAGATAAGTCGGTGCATGCTTCTCCATTACATTTATTGTTTTGTGTAACAGGTGGAAGATAAAAAAAAAAACTCACTTTATCACAGTGGTTATGCCAACACATTATCACACTGCAGCATGACCATTTGTGTTCACCATGAAACTTGAAGTCCTTTGAAGGCAAGGTATGTACTTTGCTTGTTATTACCTACTTTGCAGATGAATAATGAAAGTTGATACTCTACAATTACTGGCACATAAAATATATGATTAAAAATTAAAGAAGCTCATTTATACTTATTTCAAGTTACTACGTCACTATATAATGGAAAAATAGACACATTTCAATTAATTTTATTGAAACATGGAAAGGACACGAATAGCTTCTTTTAAACACCTTGTTCATCCATCTATGAATGTATTGTCATTTTCTTCACAGTGGATGAAAATTTAGCCATGTTTATGAAATAATCACCATGAAATAGAACACCTGCTGCATTTTTTTCTAAAGTACAGGGGAATGAAAAGTCAACCAGATAATTCAATTGAGCACGTTTTCTTGACACCAGAAATGATGGATTAATTTTTTTCTAGATGTTAGAATGATGCTGATGAAGTGTATACTTCTTTTGAAACACTAAGATATGAAATTTTTATCATTAGTTAATGTATTAAAGACTGAATTTTCTTTTATTTCATGAGCTTCTAAATTCAAATTTGTTAATAACGTCATTAACAAAAGAAATATGTTTGAACATAATCATGTCTTTTTAGAGTTGATAATTTTGTCTCATCCAGTCACAGTTCCCTTGATTTCATTGCACTGCCCATCAAACTAAAGCAAGCAAAAAACAAATGAAAAATACAGTGTCCAACTCTCTTATTGTTCATGTATAAGACCTGGCTAAAAGTTTTATATGAGAATTTGATACAAAGACAAAATTGTAAGTAGATCAGAAACAATGATAGATTAGAATGAAGTTGTATGATAATAGTTTACAATATTAAGGAATGGATGCTGTTTTAAGTGAAAACAGGCACACAGACTTATTTCCACCACCTCTGCCTCCTTTCTGAGATCATTTTGACTTAAACTGTAATTTGGCAAACCTAATCCATGAGATTATAATTCCATCTGAGTATGTAGTAATATGTATCCCTAGGTAGTCATCGAACGGAAAAACTTATTTTTTCTCAAATATAAGGATTATGTTAGCTCCTGTGATATATTACCATCAAGTGCAAGTATCTTTTAACTCAATAATTTTAAAAATGAATGACATTTTGTTACTCTACTCTTGTTTTTCATTAACTTCTGTAGTTAAGCAATTATGTAGGAAGAATCATTTTTGTTCCTAAAAACAACAATTACAATGTAACTTCCTAACTAAATGTTGATTCTCAGGTTTTAGGCTTGATAAATTATTATTAATATTGATAGGCTACATCATTTTGAAAGTCAGTTTTATTCACGAACTTTTATTAAATTAATATTCACTTAGTATCTACTATGTGTGTTAGGAAATTATGTGAGAATGAAAAAATTATCTGCCAAAATATTAAAATATGGTGAGGTTCACTATATTTAATTGCCTTATAGAAATGAAGTTTTTTTAAAAAGTTTAGTAGTACATAACACTTATACAGAGAAGTGTGTCTCATTGTGCGATATTGTTATGGACATGACAATTTGAATCAATTTCACTTCTCGATACCATCCCAGGCCCTTCCTTCCTCCCTACTCTACCTTATGGGTCTTCTTTCTATTTTCATTATTCTTTTTCCCACTTTTTTCTCTCTAGTTTCCAAATGTGAAATAAAGCACATGACCCTTAACTTTCTGTACCTGGCTTATTTTGCTTAACATAATACTCTCCAGCTTCATCTTTTTCATGCAAATGACATAATTTTGGTTTTTTCTGACTTAATAAAATTCCATTGTGTATACATACCACATTTTTTCTATCCATTCTTCTGTTAACAGACACCAAGACTGATCCCCTAACTTGGCTACTGTGAACTGTGCTACTGTAAACATGGAAATGTATGAAACTCTAAAGCATGCTGTCTTTAATTCATTTTGGATAAATCCAAGGAGTAGTATAGCTGGATCATACTGTGGTTATATTCCTAGTCTTTTGAAGAATCTTCATATTGATTTTCTTAGTGGATGTAGTAATTTACATTCTTACCAATAGCTTATTATTTCCTTTTCCCCTGCATACTTGCCAGATTTATTGCTATTTGTATTTTTGTTAATTGCCATTCTAACTGAAGTGAGATGAAGACCCAGCATAGTTTTGATTCACATTTACCTTATGGCTAAATATGTTAAATATTTTTCATATTACTATTAGACTTCACAACTCCGAGAAGAAAACATAGGGGAAGCACTCCAACATAGAGGCACAGGAAATGACTTCCTTACTAGGATCCCTATAGCTCAGAAAATAATACCAAGAATCAAAAAAAAAAAAAAAAATTGGATGGCATCAAATTTAAAAGCTTCTGTACATCAAAGGGAAAAATTAAAAGTGTAAAGAGAGAGCCTACAGAATGGGAGAAAATCTTTGCCAGTTACTTTTCTAGTGGAGGATTAATAACCAGAATATATAGAGAACTCCAAAAACTTATCACTAGGAAAACAACCCAATCAATAATAGGAAAATAGTCAAAACAGACATTTCTCAAAAGAGGTATAAATCAAGTTTTTAAGAACAATGTTAATGTAGAAAAGCAAAGAAAAAAGCAACTGGCAATTTTAAAATCATTTTTAAAGATTTAGCATATACTCATGTAATCATTGTTTAAGTCAAGATTTAGAACATTTCCAGGACACCTCAAAATATTTCCTCTTATCTTCTGTGTCCACTGAATTAGTTACCCACCTGCAAAGGTAGCTAATATGCTGATTTATTTTATAATAGATCAGTTTTGCTTATTCCTGAACTATATGCAATTGGAGTTTTGTGATATACACTCTTTTCTATCTGGTTTCTTTGTTCAACACAAAGTCTGTGAGATTTCTCTTCTCTCATATGGTGGTAATTTACTCATTTTATAGCTATAGTATTCAATTTTATTCATTTTGGTGCTCTATAGTGTTGTATTTTATTAACATTGCACACATTTATTTGTCAGTTGACTGATATTGGGCATTTGTTATTTGCAATTTTTTTTCTGGTTACTTATGAAAAAACTAGTCTTGCATGTGTTTGTTTGTTTGTTTGTTTTGAGTACAGGGGATTTTACCCAGTCACAATTTGCCACTGAGCTATAGTCCCCGTCCTTTTTTATTGTGAGACAGTTTCTGGTTAAGTTGCTTAGGGCCTCAATAAGTTGCTGAGGCTGGCTTTGAACTTGGGATCCTCCTGTCTCAGCCTACTTAGCCACTGGGATTACAGGTATGCACCACCATGGCCCATTCTTTCACATGTTTTGGATGGACATATACACTTTTTTCTCATGAAAATATACTTAGCAATATAGTTGCTTGGACAAATAATAAACTTGTGATTAATTTTATTAGGTGACATAAAGTGATATTTCTAAAGTATTTTTGCCAATTTACACTCCCACCACCAATATGTAAAACTTCCACTTATTCCATTCTTTTGTCATTTAGTCTTTATAATTTTAGTAACTCTGCTAAGTGTATGATTAGCATTGAAATGATTTTTATACAGGTAGTACATTCAATTGAGATAAACTCCAGAAAAATGACAATTTGTGTTTTGATGACATGATAATTCTTTTTAAAAAAATCACAATGAGAAAAAACAAAAAAATCACAAACTCTAGATATTTACATTTTGAATACAATAAAAGCATTTCTGTTGATATATTAAGAGGAAAGTATACAGTATCTCCTTTTGACTCATTAATTCAAACTGCTGAGAAATGAAATTCAAGATACAGACAAATGAAGAAATCATCTTTATTATAAGACTTGTTGTTTGGATACTACCACTCTAAGTTTGAAGTCACTTGCACCCACCTTAATTAGTCAGTTGTACCCACTGGCAGATCACAGATTACTCTAAGAGTCAGGATTTGCTCACTTATGGGCAAAACAAATAAATACATTTCTATTGCATATTAAACAGGTTCTAAAAGAAAAAGAACAGAAAAAAAAGCTGAAGAAATAAACTATACATGGCCTTTGATTCTTCCAATATTAAGTTAGATAATTCTTGATAAGTAGAGAGAATAAAGAACAGAGAAAGTTTATAGAAGTACTGGAATTATTCCTGTATTTGAAGTCTCTTTACACAGAATTATAAAGCAAGAGAAATTTTTTTCTTTCACCTTTTCCTAAAAGGTCCTCTTCCTCATTCTACCACATTATTAAGACCACTATTGTATTACTCAAATATGTCCTATGTGAACATCTAGAAAAAATAAAAGCCTTTTTTAAGGTAATGTATCATTTTTTTTAAAAACAGGCAGACTAAACATTATTTCTGCACCTGTTTTTTTTTGAATATAAAAGGTTGACTATTTGAAGAGAATCAATCAAGACAGAACTTTAAATCAAGGGCACTAGACTCAGCAGAGGTAGAGATACAACACTGAAAACATCAGAATTAAGGAAAAACTACATATTGAATGAAGAGACTTCAGGCCTTTATTAGTCTCACACAACATACAGCAAGCCAGTCTTCTATTTTTAATAAAGGAGAACTATGGTTCCTATCTAGGAAAATGAATACTTTCATTCTGCCCTGTAATGAATCCCATGGATTGACAAGTACAACCCGTATACACTGAGACACTTACTAAATTTTTATTCATTCTAACAATCTTTTTATACTGTTCATGTGTAATGAAATTACTAATACGATTGGATTTAGGCTTATTATTTCCAGTTGTTTCCAATTTGCAGGAATTTTTCTTTACCTTTTCCTGTAGGACTGCAATACAGATTTCCATACTTCACACTGTGTTGATATTACTCTATTTAATGTAAATGGCAACAAATGCACAAACTTACAGGTTCATTTACAACCACCACCATCATTTATGCTATAGTTTCATATATAATACATGTTTGATATTAACCTCATAATATTAGCATTTTTAAAAAAATAATAAATGCATTTTAAAGAAATTAAGATAAAGTTTATTTTATATTTATCTGCATAAGTACAATTCCTGATAGTCTTCATTATTTCCTGAAAATGTTTCCTTGTGATATCATACCTATTCAGATCGAAGAATCTAATTTTAGTGTGTGTCTGCTGCAAAGAATTTTCTTAGTTTTGGTTTACCTAAGTATGTTATTCACTTTTACATTTAAAGAATATTTTCCACAGATACCTAGTTATTTGTAAAGACATAATTTAACTATATTAAAAATTCCCTTGTTTCTGATGAAAAATACACAGTATTTGACATTGTTCCTCTGTTTAATTGTATATTTTTCTCATCATTTTTAAGACTTCTGTGTTTATCTTTGTTCATCTCAGAATAACTGTGATGTAATTTCCTTGATATTTATTCTGTTTTTTGGCTTAATGACCTTTAAATTTAAAAATTAATGATTGGGGATAATTTTTGCAATTATTTTTTCAAATTATTTTATTAATTCTTTTCTTCCCCCTCTGCTTCAGGATCTTCAATTGCTTGTGTATTAGAACTTTCATATCTCAAATACTTTAGACCCTGTTCTTCAATTTGGAATCTATTTTTTCTGTGACTATTTCAGATTAGACAATATTGTTTATCTTCAAGTCTACTAAACCTTTTTATATATCATTTGTGCTTTTTTGCTTAGCCTTTCCAGGTATATTTATTTATTACATTTTACTTTTTAATTGTATAATTTCTACTTGATTTCTTTATAGTTTCTGTTCTGCTAGGATTTCCCATTTGTTCCTTTATTTCAAGTATATTTTCCTTTATATCATTGAAAAGAGCTATAATAGCTGTTTTAAAGAGTTTTTTCTTTTGAATTTTGCACCTAGGGTTTGGTTTCTACTGATTACCTTCTGTTTGGGGATACTATTCTAACTCAATGAACAAAACAAACCAATATTCTTCCCTCGTGAATTCTATGTTATAATGGGAGAAGGCTGATAATATGCTAGTTACGTAAATTATGTTACGCCATAAAAAATGATTACTACAGAGAAAAATTATTTTAGCAAGAAGCTAAAATAATTGTGCAACACTAAACAGGGTCATTAGAGAAGACATTACTAAAAATGATATTTGAGCAAAGACTTGAAGATGAGCAATGAGACATGTGAGAACTACAAGCAGAATGAACAAAAAGTGAAACTGCCATTGAGTAGGAGACTTCCTTTTGTCTTCAGTGAGATCCATATGCCTGGAGCAGAATGAAGGAGGAAGTACAGTAGGGGAGGAAGTCAGGTAAGTAATGGGAGGCCAAATCCTTTACTGAATTGAAGTCCTTAATTATGGAGGTTGGATTTTACCTTTAAAAAGGCAGGAACTCATTATTGAGATTTTAGCAGAGAAATATTATCTGACTTTTTCAAAAAAGATTATTTCTGTTGATATATTGAAAAACACTGTAGAAGATCAGGGTTAGGAGAAAGGGACAAGGTCAGGGACCGATAAAATAATTTAGGAAAGGAAGGTAGTGATTGAGACCACAAGCCCATAGTATGTGATTTATAAGTAGTGAGTTCTAGACACTTTGAGGGTAAAGTGAAACATACTGTGTGATTATATTATGATTTGTGTGAAAAAGAAAAGAATGAAAATTGACTTCCAAGATTTTGGTTTGATCATCTGGAAGAAAAACATTATCAATATTCAAAATGGGAAAGGCTCAGGTAGAACTTGTTTGAGAGTAGAATAAACAGAAATTTATGTTATGTTTGAGATATTTCATAGGAATTCTGGTGGAAATACAAAGAAGGCAGAGATACATAGGAAGGTTGGAGTTCAAGTGATCAAGTGATAGGTCCAGGTTAGACATCTGTGATCCAAAAGCAACAAAGTACAGAGTGTTGAAAGTGACACAGCTGAATGGGATGACCTGTGACAGAGTACAAACAGAGGAAAAAGCTAAGGGTTGAGCCCTGAGACAGCACTTTAGTAAGAGTCATAGGAAGATGAGGCAAACTTATTAAAGAAGACTGAGGAAAATCTGCCAGTGACTTAGCAGCAAACACTAGAAAAACTAAAAGCCAAGTAAAGAAAGTTAATCCAAGAGAACAGAATAAGCTTTTGTCAAATACTAATAGCATATCAATTAACTTGAGAACTGACCACTGATCATCAGAATCAACAAAAATCAGGCCATGGATTGCTTAACAAATATGGTCCCAACAAAAACATAAATGTGACCTCCTAGGAGCAAAGATATGTTTTATGTTAGTTTCAGAGAGAATAAAATAAGAAAAAAAAAATTGAAAAATTCAGTATAAATAAATATTTTTCAAAATAAATTGTGAAGACAGAAAATGAGTGATTACCTACCGGTAAATAGGGTATAGAGTATATATGATGAGATAATTACAGTGTGATGATATGCTGATAAGAATAATCTCCTTGAGAATTAACAATTGATACAGGTAAAAGATTTGAAAATTGCTGGACTGATGTCCTTAAGTTAGGGAGAGGATCGAAGTCTTTGATAGAAGCATGTATAATTCACCACGACAACATGTGAGAGACTGCACAGGTGGGTCTAGACGGTGTTATGTAGAAACGGTGCTAAGAACTTGTAGAAATACTTTTTGCACATATGATATTTTCCTCAATAAAATAGAAAGCATTATCTTCAGCTGAATATGAGTATGGAAAGACATAAATCTGTGTGCAGGGATTAAAGAAGAAACTCACCATCTACAAGAAAAAGAGAACAGATTAGTGTGATTCCATAGCTGCACTGAGGGCCTGATAATAAGTAGAACACATAAGAAACAGAATATTTAGAAAACAAAAGGGAATTCATAGGAATTAGTACATGATACCAAAAAAGAAAAATTCATTGGAAAACTGGACAGAAACTTGAAGAAATTACCTAGAAAATGAGGTGGAAAGATAAATAGCTATAAAATAAGAAGAAAACTGCAAGTGTAGATGAGATCTAATATTTAAGTAATAATAGTTCCATAAAAAATAATAAAAATAGAGAAAGGATTTATTAAAGAATTAAGGATACAAAAATATTATTGAAATAATTTTGAATGTCAATTTTGAAAAAGAGATGTGAACATTTGCTTCCAGAAAAAAAGAGTGAAAATAATAAGACCAAGGCCCCATTGAGATGATATGAAAATTCAATACTAGAAACCAGATGTCAAAGAAACAATGTCTTTGAACTTCTACGTGGATTTACTTCTCAATGTAAAATTATTTGCTGAGCCAACATATCTCTCAAATATGAGGATGCCAAAAATACATTTTCAGACTTGCAAGTCCTTGAAAAATATTTTTATGCCCTTTCTCAAGAATCTACTAAATATTTGCTCCATCATAAGGACAATTGTGAGGAAAATGAAAGACTTTGAATAGTAAACAAGATATACATCACAAGCAAAGGGCATCTTGCAGCTGATGGTAAAGAAAGATTCCAGCATGAGCACATTTTTATTGTTTTTATTTTATTTTTTGCAGTGCTTGGGATTGAACCCAGGACCTTGTGCATGCAAGGCAAGCACTCTACTGACTGAGCTATCTCCCCAGCCCCATGAGCACATTTTTAGTCAATCTGTGAAGACTGCTGGATGAGAATGGGGCACCCGAAGAACAACAATTAGAAGGAAAATACAAAAACTCTAAAGTTCCTAATGAGTGTGAAAATACAGTCACCAAATATTTCACTTGATTTCCTATAATTGCCTACTCTTCTTTCTGTTCTGCCCTTAGCATTTCTCCACCTGCAATTTTCAGGACAGAACAAGCAGCACCTCTTAAAACATAGGTCAGATCCTATCATTTCCTTCTGCTCAAGCTCTAATAAAAGTCAAACCCAGAACAGTAACCTCCAAAACCCCATATTATGTAGATGCTATTTCCCAACACCATCCTCTACCCGTCACCTCCTGGCTCCATCAGTTCTTTACACACACACTTCTCCAACATGCCAGACATGTTTCCATTTTGGGTCCTTCAACTTCTTCCAAAGATTTTTCCTCCTTTCCATCTCTTCTCAAAAATTGCCTTTTAAGAGACCTACCTCTGTTCCCCATTTAATAATAAGTTCTGCATTCTACCTATACCTACCCTACCTTCTTGGCCCCCGTTTTTAATCTTTCTAATATTACAAATAGTATATTTATTTATTATAATATTTTGTATTATCTGCCTCACTAGCTAGACTTTGAGCTCCAAGTGGTCAGAAAACTTTCTATAGGATTCTGTTATGTCCCAGATTCTCCAAACAATTTAAAGGCACTCAGTGAATCTTTATTGGAGATTTATATTTGTGCCAAATTTTGAGGATATTTTTAGTAAATTCACATGATATTAAGCAAATGAAAAATATTTTATTAATCAATTTTAAGGAAAATTAAAATTTGTAAAAGAAATAAAACCATAGTTCATTATCTGACTCAACTTTGAAAATATTTATATAGCATTAGAAATGTAAAGTTTTATATAAACTCAAAGGAAAAAGGGTGAAAGAATAGTGTGCATGTGGGTATTCATATAATAAGAACTAAATCTTTCTATTCATTATAAGATGTCAAACCATGGTAAAAATCTAACTGAAAAATTAAGAGATTCAAACACTGCAAAAAGCATCTTAATAAAGAATAGTGGCAAAGGTTTTTTTCTGGGAAGTGAGAATTGAAGAATTTATGTCAGCAAAGCATTTTTTTCACAATGAGGTTCATAAAAATAATTTAAAAAATATATACATGAATATGAATGATTTTTTAAATAAATTAATAAATATTTTAAAATGCAATTGTTTATTTTGTTAACTATTCTTTCCAGTTATGGCCATAATTTGTTTTTAATTAATAGCATGGTTCATAATCATTATATAACTTAGGTTCTTTATTATTTAAAGATCCACAGCACCAACAAATTAATTTAGCAGTTTATATATAAAACTGTTCCATTTGTTTAAACATAACCTATCTCTCAAGTTATATTACAAAGAACCACAATCAACCAATTTAGTGTTTATTAAAATGTAAATAAAATCTTAAACTTCTAATCCATGTACAATATGCTATGATTATAATACATTTAATTCATACAGTTCTGATATGGAATAAGCAGGTTTGTCATTCTTTGTTTAAGGGCATGATTTACATGTAGGTTCTACATGTTCATAACTTAGATTTGACTTAGAATGAGTTGCAAATTTCATCTCCTCAACCAAAGGACAAGAGAAAAAAACATGAGAACTCCAGGAAGACTATAAGATTCTAGGATATTAAAAATATGTGACAGAATTAATGTCTGAGAGATAAAGGAGATGAGAAAAATCCAAAGACAAATAGATATTTGAAATCTTTCCACAAAAATTTTTTGGGTGCTACTTACCTTCAAAAATCACATTTATTAGGTGAATTGGAATAAATGAAGTGCATAATTCAAATTACCAATACTAGATTACAAGTTCATCATCTCAGCATTCAAAATGTTTATATTTTTTCAATTGAACTGTGGATAGAGATGAAGGTATTAGGTTAGCTAAAGACTCTTTAAAAACTCATTTAATTTTATTTTCTCTAATTTGAGTTCACAGACGGAAGTATTCTTTTTCAGTAAACTTTAATTATAAACCAAGACACCAATAAGAAGAAATAGATCTCTTTATCTTCTTTTTGAAAGGTCAGCTCTCTCTCATATATCATTCTCAGTTCCTAAGGTCTTACGAAAAGACTTGCTCCTAATATATCACTTCTTTATTTTTCAGTGGAACACCATGCACAGCATGTTGTTCACATAAGCTGTTATATACATCTTCCAGGAAAATAGTCTCATTTCTTTTAAGATTTCTCTCTCTCTCTCTCTCTCTCTCTCTCTCTCTCTCTCTCTCTCTCTCTCTCTCTCTTTGCTATTACCTTTTTATTGATATATTACAATACAAAGGTTACCAATACTTTTACAGAAATAGTAGTTTTAAAGTAGCATTTATTCTGATTCCATGAGCATCTTCACACTGAAGTCTGCTTTCTGAGCATCCTTCATCCTAAAAATCCTTCTTTTCATTCCATGTCCAGTAAATGTAGAAATTCATCAATAAATTTATTTTTGTCTTATTTGATTGACTTTCCTCGCATTGCATAGACATGCTTCATCTTGATGATTCTTCAAATGGGGGATTCATTAAACTCACACCTGATTGTATCCATATATGGAAAATCATATGACTCCCATATTTTACCACTATACTGTTCAATATGGTAGCCACTAAACATGTTTTTTTTAAACTTATATTTTAAAGCAATTAAAGTTCCTCCATTGCACTAGCCACTTTTTAAGTGTTCAGTAGATACATGTGTCTACCATATTGGACAGTGCAAATATTGAATAATTCCAAAATAAAGTCATCGACATATTTCTGGAGACATATGACCTACCCAAACTGAATCAGGAGGACATACATAATTTAAACAGATCAATTTAAAGCAATGAAATAGAAGACACCATCAAAAGCCTACTAATTAAGAAAAGACCAGGACTGGACAGATTCTCAAGTGAGGTCTACAAAACCTTCAAAGAAGAATCAGCATCAATACTCCTCAAATTATTCCATGAAATAAAAAAGGAGGGAAACCTTCCATACTCATTCCATGAGGCTAGTATAACCCTGATACTAAAACCAGACAAAGACACATAAAATTCTGGCAAATTGAATATAAAAACATATTTAAAAGATAAGTGCACTACAATCAAGTGGGAATCATCCCAGGGATGCAAGGTTGGTTCAACATATAGAAATCAATAAATGTAATTCATCACATCAATAGACTTAAAGACAAGAATCATATTATTATCTCAATAGATGCAGAAAAAGCATTTGACAAAATACAGCACCCTTTGTGATCATGCAATTTAGGTTGGGCTGACTATTGTCTTGATTTGTGGTGAATTTTCTCATAAATACCCTACACTGCGGTCACTTGGATGAATCTGGGTAACAGAGACTGGAACTCACACTATTATATTTTTCCCACTGAGAATTTAATAAAGGTCACCCTAAATAAAGATCCAAGCATCAGAATGAGACCATCCTGTGGTACTGACCTCATGCTTACCTCCCAAATCCCAAGATCTCATTATATTAACAAATTCTGCAAATCATCAGTGTGTAACTTAGAAATGTAGGTGGGTTTTACTCTGTTTGTGTATTGACCTTTTGCATTTACCTCTTCTCTTTGTCCTAAACTTAAATTCAAGTACAGCAGAATGTGTGAACAATTGCACAGACGCTGTGTTGACTAGCCAGGGAGATACCTAGTGCAAGTCTATTAACCATGATAAACCTGGCCAGTGCTTTGATGCTGATTTGAGTTTCACATAGGGCTGCAAATTGAGTACCACAGCTGAAGTGGTGGGAGCATTTCCAATGTGTGGGTAACAGAGTATATCATGTATGGAAATAATTAGCTACTTATTTCTTCAGAAAGCTCTCTAAACAAGAACAGCTACATTTTAGAGAGATCTCCATAATCATCTAGAACTACATCTACGTTCAACTTGTCTTTGTCATCAGCTGGATGGTATGTATTTGACCTAAGGAGAAAGCAGAATACACTGTGGTGGAAGTGGGACTTCTTAGGAGGTGCGGAATCCAGGATTCAATTCTGCTGCTTCCAGTAAAATTAATGGGAATGTCAATCAAATCATGATTATGTCGAAGACATCTGGGAGAGATGTATGGCCAAACCAGCTGTCAGTTGAATTTAAGGAGTTTGCAATACTTTGGGAGAGACAAACAAGGCATTTTCCTTTTCATAAAAAGGTTTAAGGTAAAGGAATGGAAATAAAAATGATCATGAATGTTCCTTCTCTGTCATACCTACCAGTACCTAAGGCATTTCTCTTTAGGAATCAATGTGTTCCCTTAAAGTAGTTCTACCTCCACTGTTTTTCCTATAATTCCTTATTTACACCAAGGACTTTTGTCCAGAAAAATCAAGTGCAAAAGAGGTAACAGCACTTCCATAAAACAACCAGGATTAAATTTGGGTCCCCTCTTTCCCCTTTGGCTGTGCTGCTACCTGGAGGGTTCACCAACTATGCTGGCCTAGGGTTCTTAGACACATCTTGCCTAGGAATGATATGGATACTCTAAATTTTCATTACTTCCGTATATGCATTTTACTCTTTTTTAGATTATTTTCTTCCAACCCAACCTCACTTGGATAACACCCAATAATTCTAATTATAAATATCTCCATTAAAAATTCTTTCATCCCTCTAGATTAAGTTGTTCTTCTATTTTCTTCCACAAACTATTTCCATAAAGTGTACAATTGCCTTCTTAGACTCCCTAATTCTCTACTCTAGTCTCTACTTCTTTAGATTACATTCTATTCAATAGTCTATTTGTATATTTAACACAGGACCCAACATATAACTAGTTCTAATAAAATATATATATAAAATAAATATTGTATATATGAATATATATGTCTTAATAAGCGAAGAAAATAAATAATTATAGGACAATTTCAAATTTTTATAAAAACTCTTAAAGGGGACAAGCTGTCTCAGCAGTCTGACTGCAAAATTCAGAAAAAAAGCCCTTAAAATTTTATATGCATTTGTGTACTTATTAAACTACTCTTTATAATAACAAAAAGGGCAACTAAATGTTTATCAGTGGGAAAACTATTGAATAAATGTGAGGCATTCATGTCTTAGAATACCATGCAACTCTGGCAAAGTAAAAATGCATACAGATAACATATCCAACATATAGTTATTAAAAGATAAAATTATAGATTATTATATAGAACATGATCCCATTGCTCCTTTTTTAGAAATAAAGTGTCTAAATGCAGATATGTAAAAAGATGACAGAAAAAAAAGAGGGAGACAAGATAAAGATTAACAAAATCCAGCGAAAAGAGAGAAGTCTGTTTCCACTCTAGAAAAGAGTTACTTCTGGAAATGAACTGAAGTTGATGGGAATGTCTTTGTTTATTTCTTTATATCTTACCTCCTGTCCCCACCAAAAAATAAAAAGTTTTGGAAACAGAATAGTATCTTCTATTTTCTTATTCTTATTTTTAAAATAAGATAAGTAACAATTTAAGAGGAAACTACATAGAAAACATTAACGACTTTTTGTGAAGTTGAGTTAAAGATACTTATTTTATTACTTACATGCTTTTTCTTTTTCACTTTTCCTTCAATAAGTTTACTTATTAAATAAAAGTTATCTCAGAAGCTTTCTTTGCAAAACTTGGGAAGGCAGTGAAGATGATTGCTAGCTCTGACTATGGGATTTTTAAAAAAAAAATTTTATCCATTCATCTTTTAAGTAAATTGTGATGCAAGTCGTAATTTTGTGTTTGACTGTCATCTGTGTATGTTTATGGCAGCAGGATCAAAATACAAATAATAAAAAAACTAATGTTTATACTCTCCATACAAATCATTAAAGAGTGTTTCCCTGGGTTTCTTTGCCATCAAAAATAGATGTGGCTCCTATATTTTAAGTATCCATTATAATAGCGTGAATACTTATCTTGCCTATTCCCACAGTGCCTGGGCTTGATAGGCACAGGTAGGTTTAATAAAGATTTATTGAGCAAAATCACCAAATAACTATAAAACTAAAAAAAAAAAAAAAAAAATCATTTTAAAAGAAAAAAAAAACTAATTTCTCTAGGGATTTTTTTTCAGAAACAAAATTTTATAGCCCAGGGGAAATACCCATTTTGGAGTTGAACTCCATGGCTGAAGCTGCATGGGGTGTTGTGATAAATGTTTCTTTAAGGTTGCTTTTGTCTAACTGTTAGCAACACACCAGGTGGCTGCAACAGTGGAAAAATATTTAGTTCTTAAGCATTTCAGTCAGTGCAGTAGTTCTTTAAACAGTGACAAATAGCAAACATTTCTCCATAGTTTATAGCCTTTTTCTTAATAGGTTTTCCAGTGGGAGTGAGATCTCCTATTTAGTCAACATTTAGTTAATGTTATTTTTCTAATTATCCAATATAAGTAATTTAAAATGTCTTAATTTTTAATCAAATTATCTTTTCACCTCAGCATGACTACTTTTTCAAATGCATTGTTTCATATTTCTCAGCTACTCAACTATTCAAAAATTGCATTTCTTTTAAATTGTGAATTTAGCCAACATTATTGATTCTGGTCTTAATCTACACTAAAACAACCCTTCCTTTCAAAGCTACCAACTTTATAGTATTAATCCATGCAGAACATCAGGATATGCATGTTTGCCAACCCTTTCTGACTCTTGATTTTGTTATGGTTTTGATGTGGTATACCCCCAAAACTCATGTGTGCAAGAAGGCTTGGAGGAAAAATGATCTGGTTCTAGCCTTAACCTAATCAAGTAAATTATTACCTGGTGGGATTAACTGAGTGGTAACTGGAGGAAGGTGGGGTGTGTCTGGAGGAAGTAGATCATTGGGGGCATGGTTATGGGGCGTGTATTTTGTATCTGGAGAATGGAGTCTATCTCTCTCTGATTTCTGATCATCATGTAAGCTGGTTCCCTCTGCCACACTCTTCCACCATGATGTCCTGCCTTACTGGAGCCCCAAGGAATGGAGCCAACCAGTTATGAACTGATACCTCTGCACCTGTGAACCCCTTAATAAACCTTTCTTCCTTGTATTAGTCAGGGTTCTATAGAAGAACAGAATCAACAGGGAGAATAATTATAGAAAGGAATTTATTAGATTGGTTTACATGATCAGAAGCTGGATAGTCCATAAAGGCTGTCCTCGGCTGGAGAGCTGGAGGGATTAGTAGCTGTGCAGTCCAAGAGGCTGAGACCTCAGAACAAGAGGGATCGACAGCGCTACCTTAGTCCCAAACAAAGGCTTCTGGAAACTCCTTGGAGAATCTATGACAGAATCCTCTTTTGAAGAGTGAAGAAGGGAGGGTCTGATATCCTCAGGCTATCTCAGCAACAACCAAGAATCTTTTGGAGAAGGATCATGCCTGCATTTGCTGCTGCTGCTTCCTTGTTCTTCCAAATTTTATTCCATCCAAGCCACCATTCTATTAGATGGTGCTGCCCATGCTTAAGGAGGGTCCCCAGTTAGCTATCCCACATGCCAATCATTCCTAGACACAACCTCATTGACACACCCAGAAGCCTTTAATCATCAGCATCTCTCTTAATCCAATGGACAACTCAAATTAACCATTACATTCCTCTATAGTTGTTCTGGTTGGGTCTTTCAGTCGTGGCAGCTGAGAAGCTGACTAAAACAGCTTTCATCTCTCTCCATCTTAAGAAATATCTTAATATCCACTTGTTAATCTCTATCAATTATATAAAGTCCAGTAAAATGCCACTTCTCCTTGAAACTTAATTGATTCTTTTTATTCAAAAGTGATTTCCTTCCTTTGAAAATTCATAACGTAGTTTTATTTACATTTTAATGTGATTTATACTTTGAAATCTGTTTTCACCTTATTTCTTTTTATACCTCCATTATGTATTTGAAGCTCATTAAAATACTTATCAAGCATTAACTAAGTGCATTCTATATGATGCTATTTCTGGGCATTGAGGAAATCATACCATCATGAGAGTGTCTTCGAGGAGCTTACCATTTGAGTTTTGCATGTAGTTCTTTTCAAATTTAGCTAAAGTTACTCTGGTCTAGATGAAAGCAACTCTGAGGAAAGAGATTTAGTCACATTTATTCTTGGATACCCCTTTGCTTGGCATGTAATAAACATCACAATATTATTTATCAAATAGATAATTTACTTTTACATAATGTCTTATCATTTGCCAAAAGCATTGTAGTAAGATTCTTTTAATCTTTATTGCAACTAAGATATACACAATTAATTCAATTTTTAAAATACAACTCAAATTTCAGTGCTCAATTGTTTATATCAAAAAGCATAAAGAAAATTTCCAAAGATTTTTTTCAAAGAAAAACTGTAGAAATCTACAATTATATGTCAAGACATCAGAAGTTGTGTAGATCAAATACCATAATCATTTTCAACCAGAATAGCCCATGTAATAATGCTAAAATAATCACAATTATTTGAAAATAGGCATCAATGTCATATAACTGCATATGTTCAAATCATTTCTCACAAAAATGGTGATGAAAAAGCAGAGAAATAAAAAGTTCTGAAACAGATGTCCAATGTGATAAGACACTAATAATAACAATTATTATAATAATATTATATAACTACAGAACATGTATTAATATTCTAACTTTTAAAAGTATATTTTAAAACTCCAAATATGAATTCAGTCATTGAAACAATTCACAGATATATATCTAAAAAATACTAGCCTTTTTGTTTAGAGAATGTTGTTCATTCTTCCCAAAGACCTATAACTTTCATGACACTATACTCTCTTGATCCCTCTCCTTCATCTTCTGAGTGAATCCTTACACCTTGCACATGACAATCACCAGTTTAAGTTCCTTAGTATTCTGCACTAGACCTCTGATCTTCTGACTTGATTTTCTACAAAGATAGATATATAGACTCCCACAACTTTAAGTACAAGCCCATATTTCAACCCTTGCCAAATGTCTAGTTCTAACACTGATTCACTTTCTGAGCTCCAACCTGTACTGCAAAATGACCTAGGGAGTAAAAAAAAAAAAAGTTCTGATTATTATGGTCTAAAGAACTGTCTGTGGCTCATGTTGGTAGATGTTCTAGTTGCATAAAGTTATGGAGTATCATGTAGGCTGTTGCAAGATTTTGTTTTTCCTTCAAGTGAAATAGGGCAGAAGACTGGTGTGAAATCTTGAACCACTCATTTTGTCTGCTTTAGTAGGGAAGACGGTATGTATTGGGGGCAAGGGGAGATTTCAAAAAAAGTAGACAGAGACCATTTAGGACAGAAGGTTGAATTGACGTGCTTTGCTGATGTATTAGATAAAAAGAGAGTAATCAAGGATGAATCTAATATTTTTGTTCTGTGTATCTAGACACATAGAGTTGTCATTTACTGAGATGCAGAAAACTACAGAAAAAAGAAACTTTGAAGAACAAAATTAGGATTTCACTTTGCAATTTAGTTTTAAATGTCTAATATCCTGTTTTGATCCTGCAACACTATCTTGATCTTCTCTTTCTCTCATAGAGTGTGGTTCAATAGCCTCTGTCTGTCCACATGTATATAATATGACATATGCCTCACACTATTTGCAGTGTCACCAAAATATTGGTCCCAGGTCCCTGTTTTGGGGCAGAGAGAGAAGAAAGAAGTGAGAGGGAGATGATGCAGGGGAACCACAATTATATAAAGGAAGGAGGATGGCTGAGAAAAAAAGACATCTGGAAAGTTGACATGTGAAGAAACTGAGGTACATCATCTAACTGATGAACTATAGAATTTTTTTTTCCTTGATCCAGGGAGTTCCTATTCAGTAAGGAGAACTGTAAGAACTAGGGGCTATCTCGCTTAAAAATATTCATTTACTATTTCCTAACTTACATGAAAGAAAACTAAGAGAGAGCCCACAAGAGAGAAAACTTAGAGTGGACATGGCAATGAGAAGATGCTAAAAGTGAGATGCAAGAAAGACCAGGCTGTCAAGTATAACCCTGCAGACAGCTTCTCTAGCTCTGCTCCTTGCCTCATAGTGCTGTGGCTAGTTAGAGCTGGCAGCTTCTCATCATTAGTTGTTCTTAGTTTCTGCTTCAAAAATGTAAAGGGAAATCTATTTTTATCTTCATAGCTGTATCTATTGATATTGACTCATATAAATCTCACCTTTCAGGATAACTAAAGATATTACACCTGTCGGAATTATTGGTTTTCTTTTTTTGTCTAATCTTCACTGAACAGAGATAATCGCAATAATTATATGTTATTTTAATGACGGTGTAAATTTATTGGTATTTTCCCCTCAGTTGGGTGAACTCAAAGTGAAGCTCTCAGATTTCTGGAGAGAAACACTGTGGCTTCTTCATAGACCAGCCTGTTACACCCCACAGTCACCTGCCCATTATTCATTCTCTCTGTTCAGGAGATGAAATAATGAGCTTTTAACTCTATTGCTATTCATGTTTATATGCGTAAGGTGGCCTATTGAGAGAACCTGCCTTTTCCTAAGGTAGGTGTCAGAGTTTCAGGGGAAGGTCTCAGGCCCTTCAGATGTTCACCTTCCTTAATGAGGGAGGTAAGGGGTAGGAAGAAAAGGCCACCAACATCCAACTGGGAATAACTTGTTTCCTTACAAAGAACAAATGACTTGCACCTGGATCCCTATCTTCTTTTAATACTTACGACATAGGTATCTGAGAAATACAACATCTGTCATTATACATGGTGAAAATTATTTCTACATATTTCTGTACTATAAACAACTCTAGGGATCTGTGATGACAATCTAGAATGAGAATCCTTTTTTCTCCATTAATTCAGATGCTGGCCTAACTAGTCAATAAAACAAAAGGTATTATTGAATTCTCTTAATCCTGTAAGATAAATAGGTTAACTACATTAACTTGGGGTAAATGGATGTATTAACCTTAGAATACATGGGCATTTGCTAAACTCCTGCTTGTGCCCCGAGTAGTTTTGCAGTTCTATTGTTTCATTAATTATTTTTTTCCCTTGGACTTCTACTTAAACATTATTTCCTTTGAGACATATTCCTTAACCCTCTAAATCAAAAACAGAAAGTTTTCCTCTGCATTCCCTAGTATCCTATACTTCCATAGTACTTGGCCCTTGGTATTTAGATTCACTGACTACTGATATGTAACCTGCATTATATCACAAATTCTTTGGGAGCAAGTTGAATGTCATATCAACCTTTATCTTTTGAGTACTTAACCTAGTACCAGATCCAGAGAGTGAATATTTTTTTAAACGTGTTGAATACTGAGTTAATCCTTCCACCTTTCTACTGGTAGTTGAGAACAGATATCAGTTGAAATAGTTATAAGAGTAGGTATAACCTAACCTATAATTGACCACACTGACAATGTTATTACACTTAAATTGGGACTCAAATAATTTGTATATTTCATTACTGTTTTACCTGTTTTGTCATATTTTAGGGTCTTCTTGCTCTTGATATATCATCTTCTGAAAGCAATCCTTAATGCAGTCTAGTGCTCTCTCTGAAGAACATGAGAAAAATTAAGTGGGGAAATAAGATGGTGAGTCAGGACAAACCCCATGTTATTTCTCCAAAGAACATTCCTCCACTTCTATCATGCATCTTAAACTACATAATCTCTTCCCAGTTTATGCTTATTTCTCCTATAATGCACTTAGAGTATTCTATAAATTTGTAGCACTTGCTTACTTATTACAGAATTAAACTTGATTGTTACTCTTTTGCTTTTGACATTGTTGTATTGTTTTCTGGACTGGAACTTGCTACTAGAATTCAGAGAGAGAACATAGGTCATCAGGGTAATTCTCACAGATCCACCTCCTGGAGCACAAATCAAGTCAGAGAAGGTTGGAGAGTAGATTTGGAGGGAGAGACAAGAATTTTCCAGTATAGTGTAGTTCCAGTAGTCCCTCCCAATCTACAATTGTCAAGTAACCTTCAAGTTCATTGGAAACAATTATAATTACCTTAGTCTACATGTTCATGCACCCAGTTCCAGGCCCTTTTGCTGAAGTCAATGACTGTACCACCTCTAAATCAAAGGACAGATAATCTCGCTAATAAGCAGATGACAATACTTAAAGAGTGGTGGGAGGGAGGCAAGAATTGAGGAAAGATGGACTATATAGATGATAAAGAGGGGTGGGAGGGGAGGGGGGAAGGAAAAATAACAGAATGAATTAAACATCATTACCCTATGTAAATGAATGATTACACAAATGGTACAACTCTATTCATGTACAACCAGAGAAACAAGTTGTATCCCATTTGTTTACAATAAAAAAAAAAAAGAAAGAAAGAAAGAAAGAAAAGGGAGACAGTAAAATATCAAGTTCCTGAATTCCTCCTTTCTGTTTCCAAAACCTATCCAGGTTGAGGGAATACTGAGAGCAAACTTGGGCTGAGAAGTCCATAGTGTCTTGAAAGACAATGGCTTATTCTTCTGCTCAGTAGGAACTAGGGTAAGTTAGCGTTACCTGTAGAAAGTTACCTTCTTGCATGCATGCTCTAACCATTCCTTGGGATGCTGATCCTACAAGCCAATGATGTCACTGCTTCTGCAGCCTAAAATATAAAACTCCTCTCTGAGTTGGGGCAGCATGAAACTGAGGGCACTGTGAAAAGGAGAAGTGTCACCTGTTCAGTCAGCCCCCAGGGACAGAAGATGATAGGGGAGAGGAAGTGCTGCTTGGGAACACACCGTGAGGGATGGAGATGCTCTCAGCTTCTTGCTACTGAACAATTCTTGGATCAGTCCCTGATCCCTTGTAAGCTTTCCCCAATAAACCATATGTCTCCCGTGCTGCTTCTCGGCACTTTTCTTGCCTATCTGCAATCTACCCCACTGCCCTAGTACAACTGGACTATGGATAAGACAAGGACTCTGCTTCTGTGCTAAAAGAACTCACTCTACAAGTTCTTGGTTGACAGTTTTCATATGTGTATTTTCAAAGGCTTCACACTGCCACTACTTCATTACTTTCTACTTATAACACAGATTTTTATAGTTGGAGAAGGCATGTTGTCTCATTTCCTTTTCCTATCATCTAGAAAGTTTATGTCATTGCTGCCATAACTCCTCATCCTGCTATATTGTCCCTTCAATATGTGGTTTCTCTGGGGCAAGGGATTATCTTCAAATAGACCCTAGCTTTAACCTCTGGTTACTAGATTGAAATTTCCATAAACAAAGACTCTATTTTTGGATGTATTTTTGCATATTTAACCTCCTAGCTCAGTAAGAGATCAATAAATCTTTTTTTTTTTTTTTAACTGAGGATTGAACTCAGGGGCAATAAACCACTAAACTACATTCCCAACCTTTTTTTTTTTTATTTAATTTTTATTTAGAGACAGGGTCTCACTGAATTGCTTAGCACCTTTCTGTTCTGAGACTGGCTTTGAACTAAAAATCCTCTTGCCTCAGTCTCCTGAGTCACTTGCATTACAGGCATGTGCCACCACACCCAGTAATAAATCTTTAATAAAACTATTTTTCTCCAGTTTGATAATTAGAAAAATTTATTCTAATGTAGTTTTTGAACTTTTCAAAGGGTGACCAAACCATTTTCACCTCTTTATCAAAGTCTTTGTCTTAATATATTTTTCTTATGAAGTATAGGTCAAAACAAGGAATTCATATAGAACTTGAGACTTCTTGGGAAATGCATTATCAAACAGCAAAAGCAAATGAGGAAAGGAAGTACATAAAATATAGGATGCATAATAAAAATAAAATAAAATGCAGGAGGTACATTTCCAACCTATCGAAAACTCCACAAAAAAAGAAAACATAGTCATAACTCAGTCACATGAGAGAGGCACTTGGACATGATGTTCAGAGTCAGGTGGTCTTGCAACAGCTACCTGAAGAAAGACAGGAAAATCATTTATGTGCAGGCTTCTTGATTTTGTATTCTCTTTTCTTACCAACCAACAATTGGACACAGCATTTGCTCCCTTAGACTTTTAAGCTTTTTCCACCAGACACAGGAGTTAGCTCTTCCAGAAGTCATATCGAATGCCCTAAAGGGTGAGGCTTTATCTAAATTCCAGACAGCAAAAGAAGCCAAAGCCTCTTTAGAGATTTATGTCTGGCCTGGACAACTAAATAGTTGAAGCTCTCATTATGTTGGGGCCAACAGTAAAGCCAGAGTCAGACTTTGACTTCGGTCTTAAGCATGGCAAAGACAGGTATCAGTATTAGAGAGGGTAACATGATAAATGGCTTAGGGTAGGGAGATTATCTATCAACTGTGGAACAAAGTGAACCATGGGAATAAAAAATGAGTCATTCATATTCATGTATGTACTTCCATGACTGCTTTGGTGATATCATGAAAAACTAAAAATCGTGTCATCACTTCTTCCTTGAAACAAGAGGGAAAGTCCAATCTTTCAAGATACTGGAGGAGTAAACCAACACCTTAAAGCTGTTTGGAGTCACAAATTTAAACCACTCTCCACTTTTCCAAGTCAGGCAGCCCTTCTAGAAATGTTCACCTAAAATCTATGCCCTTTTTTTGGTCTATTGAGAACTAGAGTAGGAGTAATGAACAAAATCAGTTTTGTTTTCAAAAGTAAGCTCTAAAGACTTAACACTTATTTTAAAGTATATATTCTTGTCCTGCCCAGAGTAAAATAACAAATGAAACACATCTCTGACACACTCTCCAATTCAAAATATTCTCAACAGGAAAAGCACTAACTGAAGCAGTCTTTGTTAATTTCCCTACAGAATTCTTCTATAATTACAGGAAACCCCACTCATAGGTCAATCACAATTATACTAGCATATTTATGAACATGTAACTTTCTGAATAATAGCATCATTAAGGAAACAAAAAGCAGTTTTGACAATGGCTATTTCCTGAGAAATAGGAATATTCTTGATTGCATAAACAGTTTTTAAAGAATTCCTGTGTATAAACACCTCAATATGTTTTATTTATAAATTTCTCTTTTTTATCTTTTGCATTAATATAGTGGTTCTATTTTTTCAGCACATGTAATTTACTACAACAAATCACTAGAAATAGAAGTGCCCCATTCATTCTCTGCCTTGTGTTCTTTCTCGAAACAAATGAAATTCAAGCCACATGGATCTGATTCCATTAAAATATTGTTGCAGAAATTCCCAGGTCTTTCACAATACTCCATGGAAGAACCGACATCTTAACCTTGAAAACCAGACAAAGGTGATAGAATCGCTCATTCTGCCCTTCTGAAAATATTTTCTTCACTTGACTTCTAAGATACTACACACTGCAATGGTTTTTACTTCAAGAGTCATTGAAATTTTCTGCTCCTCTTACAACCTTCCAAGAAGTGTTTCAGTTTGCTAAGTTCTTCTCTACCCTATTTGCATTCGTACACCTAGGTAAAAGCTTTCCATTCCATTTGTAAAATACTATTCATAACCTGAAGATACTTAAATGTCATTGACCAGTCTAGATCTTTATCCTAAATTGCATACTTATATACCCAATCACCTTTTAACCTCTTTCATATCCTAAAAGGCATCTGAGAGTTTGTCTAGCCAGAATAGAATTATTTTCCTCCATGTAAATATTTCCTCCCTCAGTTTCCTGAATAAGTTGACCATTCTTCAAAGTAGTCAAGCAAAATGCCTCCAAGACTATTCCTTGACACCTCCTTTCCTTTCAAACTTTTATTTTGGTACCAGGAATTGAACCCAGGGATGCTTAATCACTAAGCCACATCCCCAGTTCTTTTTAAATTATTTTATTTAGAGACAGGGTCTCCATGAGTTGCTTTAGGACTTCACTAAGTTGCTGAGGCTGACTTTGAACTCACGATTCTCCTGCCTCGGTCTCCAGAGCCGAGTGCGCCACCGCATCCAGCATCAAACTTCTTAATCTGTAAGTAAATATTAATGTATTAGTCTTCAAAAATATGTAATCAGTCATCATTTCTTAATGTTACCACTTTCTTGGTCCATGGCACCATCCTATCTTCCATGAACTACTACCTCAAGCTCCTATTTTTAACCCACATATAAAAACATCAAAAAAATTTTTTTCACTCCAACATTTTCCTCATGCACATCACTCCTTATCAGAACAGAACAGAGGAACAAGAATCATGCCACCTGCATCTCTCCTAAGACTCGGCAATGAGTACCTGTTGATTTTTTTTTCCTACTGCTCATGCCCTCCTAAAATTTTAGGTCATCCTTCCTTTACTATAATTTTTAATTACCATGGAAGGAATTTGAATTTTAAAAGCATTACAAGACTATAGGATCAATTCTAAAGCAGCTTCCAAATAGAAATTTACTTAAAGGTGTCCAACTGTTTTCTTACTGAACATTTTAAGCACATAACTAAACACATTTTGAACCTAGTGTTTTGGTCACACTTTATTCACACTCTGTGTGAGTTCCAGAAAATTTGCATTTTAGTCAAATATGTGTAAATCAATTCAAATCAATGCAGTAGAGAGAATCATTTGAAGAAATTGTGCAGTGAATCCTTTCTAAAATCAAGTAGTAAGTGAATCATCACTCCCTAAAACATCTTATTTTACATTCCAAATTTTCATTTATTAGGTTTATTTATCATAGACCCTCACTCCCTTGCCCCACCTGCTGTATCTCCAAACTTCTCTAGCTTAAAATATATTTGCTTGATTTTTCTCTTAGGAATAAAGAGTTTGATTTGAATATCATCTTATTTTGGTTTTATAATTGACAGATGTCTATGGCTAAATCCTCTTAAGGAGTAATCCAACTGGTCATATTCAAAAATCTCCCCAACCATCATTACCTGGTGTAATTAAACTCAAAATTTGCCTCTTTTTAATTTTTATTTATTTTTACACTTTTTTATGGAATAGTTCACTGTATAAAAATTTAATAAAATAGTGTTTATACATAACCTATTGTTATGTACAAATAATTATTTATGTGTGGATGTGTATGTTTGTGCTCAAATGCATGTTTGTCCTGTGCATTTTGTGATACTTAGCAGTATCTCCAGCCTCTACTCCTAAATGCTAATAGAACCTGACTCCCTATTGGGACAAATCTTGCCGTTTTGCCATTTGCCCTCTGGTAGACAAAACCAACATTATTTAAGAACTATTATAAATCTCACTTCCCAAGTATAATATTGTTTAACCCATAAATTCTCTATTCTGTCTATCTATATTTCTATGAACTTATAATTGCATCATAAACACATGGACAAGTAGAGAACAATAATTCCTTAATATCATTAAATAGCCAGCACCTTCTCCAAACTCCAATTGTCTCAAAAATGTTATATTTCTCTTTGAACATCAGTCTGTACTGAAAAAAAGAGTCTGTCTCTATATAGATGTATATGAGATGATAGAGAAATAGAAAGAAGACAGACACAGAGATATCTGTACACATACTTACCTCTGGAGGGATGAGTACACAAACAGGAAAGAATAAACACATATATACATATGAGTGTGCATATAAGTAAGTATGTGCAGATAGTTTGAATTAAATTACAAATAAGGTAAATATAGTTAGTTTTAAGTATTTTTAAATCTATTTGAATTTAAACTTAATTATTCTTTGTTTTTTCTAGTAAGTTATACATTGAATAAATTGCCTCATTTTTTCCACAGAAATGTTTCCGAAGTCTGGATTTGTTCATTGTCCCTCTGTAATGTAGGTGATCCTATTGTCCTCTGTATTTCCTGGTAGTTGAACCTAAAATTTGAGGGTCTTTTTGCCTCCACTTGAGGGACTTAACCCTACATTCCAATGCAAGAAAATATTGAGTCTCCTCAAAGGAACCTCCACCACATCTCTTTGCTTTTGACCTGCAGTTAAGCTCAAGTTCCAATACCATCCTAAAGATGAGGTGTGAAGTGAGGTTCTTGAGAAGGTGTGCACACTCAAGAAGAACTACTTGAGTTTTCTAATTTATAAAGACAGAAATCCAGGGATCACACATACAAAGACTATGAAATAAGGATGGGAGGACTATGAAGTCAGATCAGATCAAATTTATCTATATGGGCTCACTTAGCAATGAGTCTGTACTTAAGGATGCATCTTGGGTTAGAAACTGCTTTAATAGTTTGGCTTGTTGACTGAAACAAGAGACAAAAGATGACAGCCCATGAGCAAATTGGAAATGCCTGAGCTACATTAATTTAATTTTTTTTAAAGTGTTCAAAGATTCAGAAAATTGGATTTTAGAGTCATTTGAGATGTACTTACAAACACTAGAATGGTCCAGGAGACATATTTCTCATTAATATGGTTATCTCTCGATATCCATAGGGGACTAGTTCCAAGACCTGTGTGGATACATAAATCTGTGGAAGCTCAAGTCCCTTATATAAAATGGTATAGTATTTACGTATTACCTAATTTCTAGATTACTTATAATACCTAATACAATGGAAATACTATGTAAATCATTTTAGTGTACTTTTGGGAAAGAATAACAAAAGAATCTCCACCTGCTCAGTATCAACATAATTTGTTTTTTTGAATATTTTCAATCTGGGGTTGATTGAAACTAGGACTGCAAAACCTATAGATATGGAAGGTCCACTGTATTTCAGAAATAAATTTGTGAGAGGAGCCCCAGCATTCTTGAACTGGCCTATTATCTCTTCCTCTCTAGACCAAATGTTACTGTGGGAATTGCAGGCACTCCATTGGGAACCCTACACAGAATGGAATCATTGAATCCCCAGAAGACAGCAGCTCAATGGCAGCACAGAACTGCCAAAAGCAAGGCGGAAGTGGTTACCATAATGAGCAATAAAGTCAAAGAAGGAATGAGTATTCTTTTGCTCACACAGACTAACTGATCATAGTGTTTCTTGAAGTGACATAGATAGGAAGCCTACTAAATTCTTATTTAGCCTATATAAGTAGAAACCTGTAAGCAAATGTTTAATTTGAATCATAAAAGGAGAGTCACAATCCCTCAACAAATTCCAAGACAGGTTGGTTTGTAGACCTAGAAGCACTAGAATAAATAGGACAAATCTTCTCCTTGAAGAAAGACCTGGTACACTATCAAAAATTTACATGACTAATATTTCTCTCAGCCTCTCCCAAAGGACCTCTAGCATTTTATCAGGGGACTTGTACTTTGGAAAACGGAACCAATCAGACCCTTCGAGGTCTACTAGAGATGGCTCTGAACTGGCCTGGAGATCCAAAAGGTCATTTTGGCCTTCCAGTGAGAATTGAACCTAACAGAGCTCAGGTAATCAATAGAATTTCACTTCAAACTTATCTCACAGTGTGCCCTACAGATCTCTGAGCTCATCTTGTGATCACTTCCCCAGTTCCAGAGTGTATACTTAGAAAAAGTGTACTTAGCAACTAATAGAATCTCTGTATTTGTTCTCTGACTTGTGGAATGAAGGTGGTTGTGATGGAAAAATTCAAGACAAGCCACTAGAATGTCTCCACTTGGGAAAATAATAAATCAATGCAATATTTTTAACTTGGATAGATTGCAGACATTAGTGCCACCATCAAGGACTTAAAAGATATAGGGATGGTGATTCCCACGACATCTCCATTCAACTATTCTATTTGGTCCATAGACCAGAAAGTGGATGGGACTTGGAGAATTACAATGGTTTACTGTAAGCTTACCAGGTGATATTTCCAATTGCACCACCTGCTTTCACTGCTTGAGAAAATTAACATATTGCCTGGTATCCAGCATTATGATTTGGATCTAGAAATGTCCCCTCAAAAGCTTATGTTTTCAAAGTATGATCCCTAATGCAATAAGGTTCAGAGGTGGAGTTTTTAGGTTGCAGAGAGTTGTAGACTCTTTAGTGGAATAAATCATTTGACAGATTAAAAATTTAAATGAACTACTTCATTTAAGTATTAGGCAGCTGGAGTATGTTTGGAGAAAGTAGATAATTGAGAGCCCCCATCCTTGGGGACTATATTCTGTTGCTGGTCCCTTGATTTCTCTCTACTTCCCAATTACTAACAACTTTCCTTCACCATACCCTTCTGCTATGATGTTCTGTCTCATGTCAGGCCCAGAGTAATTGAATCAGTCTACTATGAACTAAACCCTCTTAAACCAGGAATCAAAATGAATCTTTACTCTTCTAAATTTTTCTTATCAGATATTTTCATCACAATGGTGAAAAACTAACACACAATACAACTTATACAACTATTATTCTTGCAATTGCTCTTTTTAAAACTTTTTAAAAATTTATTTATTTATTTACTATTTTAAATTTTTTTACAGACTTCATTTTGATTCATTGTACCCAAATGGGGTACATCACTTTGTTTCTATGGTTGTACATGATGTAGATTCATGCCATTTGTGTAATCATACATGTACATAGGGTAATAATGTCTGACTCATTCCACCATTTTTCATAAACTCCCTCTCATTTCCCTCTACATAATCTAAAATTCCTCCATTCTCCTCTCACCCCCCAACACCCCCCCACACCTGCATTATATATAAATCATCCACTTATCAAGAAGAATATTTGGCCTTTGGTTTTTGGGGATTGACTTATTTCACTTAGCATGATATTCTCCAATTCTATCCATTTATCTGCAAATGCCCTAATATTATTATTCTTCATGGCTGAATAGTATTCCATTGTATATACATACCAAAATTTCACGCACACTTCAGATAGAACACTTATCTCCAAAATTTATAAAGAACTTACAAAACTTTACACCAAAAATACAAAGAATCCAATCAAAAATGGGCCAAGGAACTGGACAGACACTTTACAGAAGAAGACATATGGGCAATTAATAAATATATGAAAAAGTGTTCAACATCTTTAGCAATTAGAGAAATGCAAATTAAAACAACTCTAAGATTTCATCTTACTCCAATTAGAATGGCTATTATCAAGAATATGAACAACAGATGTTGGTGTAAATGTGGGGGGAAAGGCACACTTTTACATTGCTGGTAGAGTTGCAAATTGGTGCAGCCACTCTGGAAAGCAGTGTGGAGAATCCTCAGAAAACTTGATATGGATTCACCTTTTGACCCAGTTATCCCACTCCTCAGTTTATACCCAAAGGACTTAAAATTAGCATACTACAGTAACACAGTCACATCAATTTTCATAGCAGCCTAATTCACAATAGCAATTGCTCTTTTTGACCAACAGAAGCAGTTTGTTTTGAGCTAGCAAGTCCAGAAATAATATCTTGTTCTATCACAAGAAAAAAATTACCTCCCTAGCCTCATGCCATAATTTGGTTCATAGGGCTCACCTTTCCTTTTCATAAGATATCACACACTGATTCAAAAAATTGAATAACATGCTGTTTAACTTAGTGAGCAAGAAGAAACCACTTCATATTCATTGGTAAGATATTTTCATGTCAGAGTAGGACATAAATCCAAAAAAAATTCAGGCATCTTCTACCTCACTGAAATTTCTATGGGTTCATTAACACAGGGCATTCTAAGGTAAAGAATAAGTAGTTAACAACTGGTTTCTCCTGTAACTTAAAAAGGAATGTGCCACTTAGTAGGCCTTTCTAGAGATAACGTATTGCCCATGTAGGGATGTCAAACTGGTCAATTTACTAAGTGGCCCAGAGAGCTGCTAGTTTTTCATTTGACCTAGATGGGAAAGGCTCTGAAACAGGTTGGGTTTCTGTGCAAACTGTTCTTACACTTGAGCCATATAATCTAGTAGAACCATGAGGACATGAAGAGTTAGTGGAAGATAGTGATGCTGTTTGGAATATTTTGCAGACTATTATTGGTTAATTGCAGTGCATATCTTTAATTTTAGAGCAAGGACTAATCATTATCTGTAGATAACAACTTTCCCTTTGAGAAACAGCTCTCAGCCAGCTTCTGAACTGTAGTAGAAATTGAATATTTGAATATGGGCTGCCAAGTAACGATTCCAAAATTTTGAACTTCGTGATTTCTGACCAACAAAGACATAAATTTAGGCATTCATAGCAACACTAATTCATAAATACAGGTGGTATTCATGTTATTAGTCCTGATAAGGCTCTTCAGGCACAAGTAATTTACATGAGGCAACCCAAATGTCCATGGTCTGTACTATCACTAACCTGCCTTCTCTCCTATCCTGCACTGATGTCTTCATTGGGGAGTATCTTGTAATTAGTCAACAGAGGAAGAGAAGGCTTAAGGCCTGGCTTAAAGATAGTTCTGCATATTATGTAGATACCACTAAAAAATGGTCAGCTGGAGTACAAAAGTCCATCTCTGGAATATCCCTGAAAGACAGTGATAAACAGAAACTCTCCCAGTAGGCAGAACTTTAAGTGCAACTATTTGTGCACTCTGCTTGAAAAAAGAGGTAAGGTTGGATATATGATTATAATCCAATTCATGAGCTTTAACCATTGACTGGTTTTGTTTCCTATTCCCAAGACTACATGATCTGCTGGCCTCAGGGTCATTGTTCCAAAGGGACAAATGCTTCCACCAGAAGATAAAATAATTGTATTAAACTCTAAGTTAAGACTTCCACACAGCTACTTTGCGTCCTTCATGTCTCTGATTCAATAGGCAAAGAAGGGAGTTGCAGTGTTGTCTGGAATGACTGATTTGAGAAACCAGCAAGGAATTGGGCACATCCTTCACAATGGACATAATAAAGAACATGTCTCTGATATAGGAGATCCCTTAAAATGTCTATTAATATGGCCCTGAATAAGGGCCGTAAAAAACTACAACTCATTCCAGGAAGGACTACTGATTGATCAGACCATTTATGAATGAAGTCTCATATCATTCTGCCTAATAAAGAACCACAGTCAGCTGAGGTGCTTGCTGACACAAAAGGAATACAGGATTGGTAGTAGAAGAAGATAGTTATAAATAGAACCTACCAGTACATCAGGAGTTACAGAAATGAGACCTGCAATTGTCTTTAATAGTTTCTCTTTACATTTTCATAAATGTTTGTGTGTATATATATATATGTTAAGAAAATACTTTGGTTTTTCTTTTGTTCTTCCCTTATCATATAAATGTCTATTGAGTTTATATATTTAAGTAGTGTTAATTTTCATTGCAGTATTTAAATTACAGTATATCAAGAGAAGAGTAAACATTCCTAAAAGACTTTACCTCCTCTTGTAAAGAATGGATTATTGGATTTTGGTTATATGCAGGATATTTATGTCATGTTAGGCAGAATTGCAACTTTGTCTTTATTTGGTGATAAAATATGGTTTAAAGAGATCTACATAAGTATCAAATTGATAAAGGATAGATTTGTGATGATAAATTTTATTTGTAAACTCGACTAAGCTAAGCAATGCCCAGATAACTGGTAAAACATTATTTCTGGAAGTGTCTGTGGTGCTTCCAAAAGAGATCAACTTTTGAATCCCCAGACCAAATAAAGAAGATCATCCTCACCAATGTGAATAGGCATCATCCAATCCACTGGAGACTTACATGGAACAAAAAGGTGGAGGAAGAAAGATTTGCTTCTGTTTGAGTTAGGATATACAATGTCTGCTGCTCTTGTACATCAGTGCTACTGGTTCTCAAAACTTTAGCCTTTGACTGAATTTGACTGCTGACTTTCTTGGTTCTCCAGCCTGCAAAGAGCAGAGCAGAGAGTGGAATTTCTTGGCCTCCATAATCATGTGATTCCAATTCCTATAACACACACACACACACACATACACACACACACACACACACACCCTATTGGTTCTTCTGGAGAACTGAATAATACAGAATAGTGCAGATGAATTCACAAGTTTATTTTTTCTTCCAATACAAGGTACATGATGCTGATTGTCTCTATGGAGTGCTAGGAGTTGTTGATGTTTGATGTCTAGATCCCATAATCAACTAGGGGCTAAAAAACTCTGATATTCTAATTCTACTATTCCTCATTAAAGTATTTATTTACTTTTCTCCATCTGTAAAAATGTATATGATTTATTTTTTTATATGTATCTATGTCATAAGTATTTATGTAACTTTTAATTGAAAATAATCAAAAAGATATATTGATGATACAGTGAGAAAATCATCACTGGAATATATAACTTCAAAGCAGACACTATGGATTTGGATTCAGTTCATCCATTTACTAGCTCTGAGACCTTGAAAGATATTTAATCTCTGAACTGGTTATATCATTTTTAAAATAGAACATGATATTTATTTTTCTTTTATATTTATGGCTAGCTAAACTTATCAGTGTATTTTACTATTCCATGTAAAATTTCTTGTGCCTAGATACAATAGTTTTAGCTATTATTATTGTTATTACTATTTTTTTCTAATTGACCTCCCTCTTTCAGAAAAATTTATTTCCTATCAGAACCTTATAAGTCTAAACTATTTTGTGTGGACATCATATTATTGGTACACACAATGGTGATAAGTTTTTCTATAATACAGAAACCACAAATCTTTAAGATGACTGTGAAAAGAATAGAAAACTGAAGTACAAAGAAATGATAGCTGATCATTCTTTTCTCTCTTGCTGCTCACTTCACCTATTATCTTCTTTACCTTCTTTGCCTTCTGCTGTGCACTGAACTGATAGTTTCATTGTTTCCTTCATAATAACTTCTGGAAGCTTCTTACTGTCAATGTACTGAATAATTCTTTCATTTAGCACCTACTCCCTTGGCTTAAATTCCATCTCCTGGCGAAATGAAGATTCGTGTTGAACTCTAGCAGCCATCTGGATTATAAACCAGATGACTTGTCACAAGAGTCTTTGGGGAGGAAGGGAGTGCTTGTGAATTTTGAGGCTAAGACTATCATGCCAATTTAAATGGGTGAGATGACTTGCCCTGTATTCTTACTTATTCCATCAACAAGAGCACTTTAAATTTTCTTGCAGGACTGAAAAACACTCTCTGGTTGAGTGACACCTTTAAGAAAACCAATATCTCAGTTCAGAGATTTCATTGCCAAGACAGAAAGAAAGAAAGAAAAAGCTTTAAAAAATAAAATAAAACAAATGTAATGCCTGCCTTTATGAGGACTCAGCACATGCCTTGTTCTCAGTCCTGCAAAAGCTAAACAGATTTAATTGCCTTTTCATATGTCAAAACCAGCCTGTCCAGAGGGACACAAGAAGAGAAGCTTGTACAGGAACATTTTATGCTGTATCTGTTCCTGGAGCAATGGTGCTTGTGTTTCCAGGGCTGTCAATTAAGCATATTTTTCCCCAGCACATATTCATTAAGACACAGTTGCCAACTTCATTGCCACTGCATTTTTTATTATATACATTAGTTCTGGTTGAAGGACAATTTAGGAATGTTTTTATGGGGAATAAAGAGGACCTCTGGCTGGATGATTTTTCTATCATTTATTATATTATACTAGCAGAGCAAATGGCTTTGTGCCCCTAATGATACACTCTTATCTGCATTTGACTTAGTCTGATCCTTCAAATATTTTTTTGAGTAATGACCTATCACCACAGAACTTCTTCAAAGACACATCAAATATGTATTTATGGACAATGCATTGAAGATGTATTGCTAAATATTAGTGGAAATGGAAACATGCAGAAAATGACAAAAGAGTTTTATAAAAAAATATGAGCTAGATACAGTAAGAGTCAACCAAACTTCTATGTCTCTGGAACAAAGGGAGGACCCAAGAAACAAAAATGTAACAAAGGAAGAGGGAGAGCAAGTGATGTCTAAGACCAGAACAGATATTGCTGAGATTGTCTTCTAGTAGTGTCTCTATGGACTATGTCCTAGTCCTAAGAAAATAGGGGGGAAAACACTGTTCTTGGGTGGACTGTGACCTAATTTCAAATGCAAACAGTTTCTAATCCTATGACTGGTGAATAAGGATTCTCAGAAAAATACTGAATATGCTCCAGAAATTACAAAGGATATTAAAATTCAGAGAGATATGATTTTCAGAGGTGAATCATATGATGTATTCAAAAATTTTTACTTACTTTGTGGTAGTCACTGGTAACCCCCATGGAGCTACCATTGGAAAGGAAAGGATATCATGGTTTTTGAGGTTATGTGAACATTACTGTACTCCCTAGGAAATATTTTTTCTCACCTCCGTCATGAAAGTCAAAGAAAAGCAGATATCAAGACAGAAAAAAGCATGTGGGAAGCTTATTAATGAATGCTCTTGGTATCATAATCTACAAAAGGGGAAAAAAAAGATACAGGAATGGGTAGGATGGAAGTTAAGGTGTAATACAATATTAGCAGAGCTTCCACTTTCCCTGCAGAGGGTTTTGAATATAAGGTGATACCTTTGAGTTACAGAGTTGGCTTGAGAGGTGAACTTTTAACTCCAATCTAGTCACTTACTGTGAATAGTGAAGAGGTCGGGACCTTGGGTGGTGGTGCTCTGAGAAGGCTGGCAGCTGCTGGATTAATTGCTGGACACTCTCCCAGAAGATGGGGAGACTCTGGGTGCTGTTATCACAGCTTCTACAACAATGGAAATGAGAGTTTTCCTGAACCACTGCTGTAATAGTTAAACTTAATAAAGTTAGTTCTACATATACAGCCAGAGCTCTGTAAATGGTAGTCAAAATTTTCCTACTAAAATTCAAGGAGGGGTTTTGAAAATTTTTGAAATTTATAAAGATTTGTATGAAAGATATTTGGCTATCTTTATGTGTTTCAGAGTTGAGGCAAAAGTTTAAGAATAGTAATTATCTTATGTTTACAGTAACTTTATATTATATGAATTTCATTTTCATAGGATAGGAAACTAAGACTCAGGTTAATTTAGAAATATTTGCACAGTTACAGAGATCAATTTCAAATAACCAAAGAATTTATATGACAGTTTCTATTTTTCTATTCTAGAATGAAAGTAAGACTTCTAATCAGAAGATCTAATCTTAATTAGATCTAATCATGAACCTTCCCTTTATGAGCTTTATGATTCCAGCACACTTGATACCCGTGGATCCCTGTCTCTGTACTTATGCATGTTACTTGCATCTCCAGGCTCTCTAAGCTGTGTTTGCTAGGGATGCTTCCTATTATGACTGACATGTGCAGAGGGTTTTTAAGGGCAAAGTAGATAATATAGAAAGTGTGCTTCAGAGATGAGGAAAATGGCATATTTGGGTATCTGGCAACAGTTTGCTGTGCCTAGAGCACACAAATTGAGTCCTAAGTTTTTAGAAAGAAGTAGAAATGGGTAGGGAGGAAAAAGATCTTCCATAAAATGAAAATTTTCTTGGTCTGGGATTATAAAGAATGTGTTCAAAATTTTCTTGAATAAATTTATGTAGTATTTGGATATATTCATCAATTTCATGAAGATTTATATTTCTTTTTTGCCTTTGCATTTAATTTTAGTGTTTACTTTCATTACCTTTAATTTTACTTGTGACCATATAATACATAGATATGTTTCAAAAATCAATGTCCATTTCTGTATCAAGTCCCTTTCCATGTGACATCAGTTTAAACAATAACCTAGATTCTGTGTGCCTCACAACACACAAATTAAAAGAAAAGCCAAGTTGTTCAATTACTCAGAGAAATAAGTGCTTTGAAATTCTACTTTAAGATTCATGATGTCTGTATTTAAAATACATTAAAAGGACATGCTATAAATCTTTATGTCCATAAATTTCATAACATATGGGAAATATACAAATTCTTTCAAAGACACACACTACAAAAAAATATACACTAGGAGAAATAGTCTGGATGAATGTGTGTGTGTGTGTGTGTATGTATCAATTAAAGTTTGTATCTATTAGGAATAAATTTCTAAAACAGAAACTACCAGGCTTAGATGAATTCTAATTCTGGTGAATTATACAAAGCATTTATGGAAAAAAACATAGAATTTTCAATAATATTTTCCAGAAAATTTAAGTCAGAGAATACTTTCTAATTTAGCCTATGTGACTAATATTATCCTAATACCCAAATGAGACAAACACATTATAAGAAGAAAAATTACAGGTCTGTGTCTTCTTTGAACTAGATATAACAATTGTCAACAAAATATTAGCAAATCAAATTCAATAATTTATAAAAGAATTAGATACCACAATGAAGTGGGATTTCATACCAGGTATACAAGGCTGGTTGAACACTCAAAAATTAATTAATGTTCTCCAACTTGCCAACAGAAAAGGAGAAAAATTATGTAATTTTATAAATATATGAAGACAAACATTTGATAAATTCAACAACCATCATGATAGAAACTCTAAGTAAAATAGGAATGGGGAAAGTTCTTCAACTTGATAAAGAATGTCTACTAAAAACCTTACATCTAACATCATACTTAATGGCGAGAAAGCAGATATTCTCTCATTATGATCAAGAAGGCAAAGATATATGCTGTCACTCCCCTTATTCAACAGGTGCAATAAGATAAAGAAATAAAGCCTATAGATATTACCAAAGAAAAAAATGAAACTATCTTCACATATTTAAATTTTATATATTAGATTATATTTTTATGCATAATTCAGGATACATAACATACTATATATTATATGCTGTGCATATGTGTACTGATAAACAGATAATGATAAAATAACAAAAGAGAAAATCTAGGTGACTCTGGGTATGTTGACTATTTTAGAAACCATACTACAAATCCAACCCACTAAAATAAAAATGAAAGATTAGACATCATTAAAACTGAAACTCCTTTTCTGTGAAAGTTACTGTTAAGAAAATGAAAATGTAAACTTGGAAAATACACACCTGATTTTTAACAATCTCATACTTGAAATATACAGAGATCTATTAATGTTCAACAATAAGAAACTTAACAGTTGGATTAAGAAATTGGCAAAAAAAAAAAAAAAATTCTGAAAATGCTTCACCAAAAAGGGGGAAAACATGAAAACATTTAATATCAAATGGCATTAGAGAATACCACATGAAAACAACAGTATCATTGTACAACTATTAGAATGATCAAAACCCCAAACATCTTAAAATACTGTTTAAGATGTAGAGTCATGAGAACTCTTATTCACTGCTGGTAGAAATGCAAAATGGTGATCTCACTTTGAAAAATCATTTGACTGTTTCTTATATAACTTAATATTCACTTATCATATAATCCAGAAACCATGCTCTGTGATATTTACCCAAATAAATCAGAAAATACATTTCTACATGAAAGCCTATACGTGAATGTTCATAGAAACTTTATTTATAATTATCAAAACTTAAAAGCAATTCACATTGTTTTCAATAGCTGAAAGATAAACTGTAACATATTCTTATGATAATATTCAGAAATACAATGAATTAGGGCACTAAGCCTCTTAAAGACATAGAAAATTCTTAAAAGGTCATTGCTAAGTGCAAGAGATAGAACTAAAAATGTTACATACTATATGATTTGGAATACAAGACATCCTGGCAAAGGCAAACTACTGAGTGGGTAAAATTCAGTTATGGCCCTGGGGTTCAGGGGTGGGAGGTGGTGGGAAGTAGGGAAAATAGAGTAGATAGAGAACAGATTTTTTGTGAGTGAAACTGTTTTGGGTGACACTGTAATGGTGCCTACTCACCATACAAAATTAATAGAATGAACACCAATGAGTGAAACCTAATGTTAACCCTAGGGACTTAGCTAACAATGTACTAATATTGGCTTATTAATTATAACAAATAAACCACACTCATAAAAAATGTTAATAATAGGGTAAAATGGGAGGTGGATGGTGAGGGACTCCTTGAGAACTTTCTGTATATTCTGCTTGATTTTTCTAAAAACCAAAAACTGCCCAAGACAATAATGTCTATTACTTTGAGTCATTGTGTAAAGCAAAATAAACCAGACTCAGAAGGTGAAGGGTAATAGGTTTTCCCTCCTATGCTGAAACTAGAGAGGAAAAAAAAGACAAAAACAGTTGGGGTTGGGGCAGGAGGGGAATCTCATGAAATCAAAGGGAGAACAAAAGAGGAAAGGGACTAAAAGGAGGAAGGAGGGGAGGGAGGGAGGAAGTTCTGGGGAGTGATTTTGCCCAAATTATACTGTTACATTGTGTTCATGTGTGACTATGTAACAACAAATCCCATTATTATATACAACTATAATGCACCAATGAATATGTGGAAAGAGAAAAAATAACATCAATTAATTCACAATAAAGAATTTGTCTGTTTTTAAGTATCTCAGACATATGAGTTTCTGTGATGGATTTTCTAAGTTACCTTTAGTAGAACTGAATAAATGTATGGTTTGCCCTATTTTGCACATATTGATAATGTTTTCTTCTTATTTAATTCTGAGGTCAGTGTTGGAGACAAGCCTTCAGAGAGTTCTATTTTGTACATGTAAGGGTTCATATTGGTGAATTAGGTACTCTGGCTTTCTTTAAATTAGTCCACTGCTTTACTCTATGAAAAGAGGATTACTTTTACTTCCAGGATCTGGTATTATGACCTGTGGATGGTCTGTCTATGTATATTCCCTGTTGTTCTGAAAAGACAATCTCATGAGATGGCTACTTGAAGTTGCATGAATGAGAACAGACTGGAGTACAAATGTGGCAGGCAATTTCTACTCATGTGCCATCACTTTTACAAGAGGACTGTATGGTTTCTTGGGGGAAGGTAGAGAATTCTTTGTCAATCACTCAGAAATATTATAGGACACTCTGGGGCCTTGATCTCTTTCTCCTACTGGGCTTTCACTAAAGTGCTTTTTGTGCTATTTTGCCAAATGTTTTGTTCCTGTTGATTCACTCATACTACAAATACAAGCAAGTTTTTTTTTTTTTTTCTTTTTTTGTGCTTCCTAAAGATATCTGAAAAATAAAGAAAAAGAAATCACAATGTATAGAAAAATAGATAAATCCCCAGAGTCATAACCTTGAAACTGGTGTGTTCCTTTTGAAGGAATTAAATAAAAGTTTTCTTTAGCTACAGGCCTCAAAGAAAAATGTGGAGATGAATAACTCCTCTTCATTTTGAGAGAAGACACATAACAAAAGGAATATAACTATATCTATGTAGTGGGATGCAATTTGTTGAACTATGACAATAATAATATTCTAATTTATAGAACATTTATCATATGACAAATAAGTGTTTTGCAAGTTTTATAGCATTTAAAAATTCACCACATAATCTTGAAGTAATGACCTATAATTTTATGCATCAGATACTTAAGGCTTCATATATTTATGCAACTTTCCTATAATCAAAAAGGATAAAACCAAGATTTGAACTTAAAGTCAAATATGGCCATATTAATGCTATTTTATCTAAAAGCAATATATAAAATAATTAACACAGATAATTCTCTATAAACAATGTTGTTTTAAATTCCCTTCCATACTTGCAAGTATACCTCAGATGCTAGCTTGTGACGGAATAGAAATTTCTCCTATTCCTAGGAAGAAAATTGTGTCAACTTTTTCTGATCCATTGCCTGACAAACTTGTATGCCATTCTATGGGTCATTTGAAAGATGACTATTTTAAGATGATCTCCCCTCTCAGATTTTATGAGTTGCTTTCCCCTTTTCTTGTGTGTTTATTTAAAACAAAAGTAAATCATTTTTGCTTTTAAATAAAACAACATGTATTTTGATTTATTAGAACAGGGTGTGATCAAAGTGAGGATAGCTTGTGAAATTTGTAGCCAGGGTTTCTGATTGGTGTCCTTAGTATCTCCATGAATTCTTTAATCATCAAGAATTGTACATTTGGAACTGAAGAAAATGACTAATTTTGGAGAGTGCTTGCCTAGCATGCCTAATCCTCAGCACCTCAAAGGGAAAAAAAAAAGAATTGTACATTTATCTCAAGTTCATATCATTCCTTCTTTGGAGTCCCAGGTAAGAAATCAGGAACCATAACTCTGCTGACTTGAAAACACAAGGAATTTAGTACTCTGAATATATTATTTTAGAATAAATTTGCCTAGTTCTTTTAAAATGTGGAGCTATATCTTCAAAATGGAAATTTCATCTTTACCTTTTTCAGTTTGAGCATGTGACACAACCAGTCCTCTAAGAAAGGACAGGAAGAGAAAGGGAGGTGAAGTCAGCTGTAGGCTGGACTTCAGGTTATGAAGGATTTGCCTGACACTGGTTTCTGACTCACTAAAAAATACAACAAAGACTTCCCGCTCAGATGATGGATTAACCACACATAGTTATCATCTGTTTCAAGACTCCAGTGGAATGATGTAGGGAAAAAAAGTAATAACAATACCAAGAAAAGGAGGGTGGTACTGATTCAAACAATTGTTAGAAAATAGAACAAAAAGAATTTCTGACTTAAGAAACAGAGGAAAAACAATGTACCCAAGGATATACGCAAGGAAGCTGCTGCCAAGAAAGGAATCTATTTGCCCTCTAGCACCCTAAAGAGACTCAGAAACAAGCATTTCAAGTATTTCAGAGAAAAGGAAGGAGAACAGGGCTCTTATGATTGATCCAAGTAGATGGAAGAGTTTTCTCTTCCAAATTCTGTCAACTTCTATCTACCTAATAGAGCCAGAGGCATTTATCTGTCAGCAAATGAAAAGGAAGTTTCTTCTGTAAAGAAAACTTTGTCTAGACACTGAGAAGAGCAAGTCTTAGCATACCAGAGCAAAGCCCAGAAGACACTGGTTCCTCAAGTCCACAGGGTATCGTGGACAGTGTCCTGCCCACCCACAAGGCCAAACCTTCAGGTTCATAACTATGTACAGACATGTGCAACAATAGAGGTATTTGAATGCTTTCTTCTGAGCTATGGAAGTTGAGCCAGGTATTTTAATATATCCTGAAACATAAATTTTTCATTCAAAAATAATACTTAAATCTTAATAACCTGCCTGGCAATATTCTAGGCACTAGAGAAAAAGCAGTGAACAAAAGCAGTCAAAAATTGTGCTTTCACAAAGCCTGGTGAGAGACAAATTTGAACATTTGGAAAGTGGCAGAATATTATAAGCAGAGGAAAATAAAGAGTAAAATCATGGGGAGCGACAAAGGAGAGACACAGCAATCTTTAAGGATGTTGCCAAAGAAGTCCTCACTGAAAAGCAATATCTGTGCAAAAATCTGAAGATGTGACAGCTGTCCCAATGGATACCTTAAAAAAAAAGTGGAAGTTGTTTAAATTCCCATCTGTACCTGTAGGCAAACCTCAGATACTAGCATACGATGGGGTAGAAATCTCTCCTATTCCTATACAAAGAAAAAAACACTGAGGTCACACAATGCTTGAACATTCAAAACAAGTGTTCCAGTGTAGAGGTATATATGTTTGGATTGCAATAAAGGTATTAAGAGATGAGGCTTAAGGAATTAATGTGAGGCTAGATTGTATACGGACATGTAAGTCTTTACAAAAACTTTGGATTTTTTACATTCAATAAAGAACACAAGTCTTAAGTATGCCACTCAATGAATATTGACAAATACATGGTCCAGTGTAACCATAGGCTGAATCAAGATAAAGCAACTTGCCCATCACTCCAGAAAGGTTTTTGGGCCTCTTTTCCCACTCAGTGCCCTCAACCAGGTATTCAAGAACTCAATTTCTATTACCATGGAGTAGTCATGTATATTCTTGAACATTATGTAGATGTTTTTCATCCAGCATGTACTTTCTGCTGTCTGGCTTCTTAAACTAACATAAAATGCAAGGCATATGAAGGATTATATCAGTAGCCCATTTCCTTTTATTGCTGAATAGGATTCAATTATATAAATATCCATAGTTCGATTATTGTGGAATTATAAACATTTGGGGCTATCCGCATTCTGGTTCACAAATCACTACTTGCATATCTTTCTCTTAGGTGTACACTTAGAAGTAGGATTACTTGGTCATAGTGTGGGTGTAGATTTAACTATACAGGATGTTATTCAACTGTTTTACCATTTTAAACTACTGCCAACTCTGTATGAAAGTTCTAGTTGTTCTGCTCCCTTCCCAGCACGCTTATTTTTGACCTCAATTTTAATCACTCACTTACCTAATGACTAGTAATGTCAAATATATTTACAAAGAGTGAGCTTTTAGGTATCTTCTTTGCCATTTGCATCATTGGCATGCTTTTCTCCCTTGTTTTATTGGGGTGATTGATCTTAATTATTGATTTGTGAAGATTATTGTTATATTTTGATACCACATTTTTATATATGTGTTTCATATATTTCTTCCCAATGTGACATTGTTTTAACTTTCTTAATAAGCTCTTCAGATTTTTTATGTTTCTTAGAGATTTATTATAAATGTTTTGGATTTTTGTCAGTTTTTCTGCATCTACGAAAATACACTTGTATTGATTTCCTTATTTTCCAAATGTTATTTCTAGTTTGATTACATTTTGGTAAGAAAACATATTCTTCATAAGTTTAATATTTTGAAATATATTGAGATTAGTGGTTTTGTCCCCAAATTTTTCAACTACAATTGAAAATAATGTGAATTCAGTCATTATTGGGTGTTTTACTTCAAGAATATCAATTTTTTCAAATATGTTGGTAGCAGTGTTCAATTATGTCTGAGGTCAGTAACAAGGCAAAGATTTTCACTCTTATTACATCTATTCAATATTGTACTAGAAGCTCTAGGCAGTGTAACAAGACATGAATGAGGAATAAAAAAAACCTTGCTTGCAAATAAGAGGTAAAACTTTCTCTCACTTCAAATGACATGTTTATGTACATAGAAAACATTTCAGGATCTACAAAACAAATTTGCTAATACTAAACTATTCATTAGCATATAACTGTACATCGACTGTACATGTATGCACCAGCAATAAATGACTTGGAAACGAAAGTTTTAAAAATGTCACTCAAAGTTAACACCAAAATGAAATATTAGTTATAAATTAGTAAAATATACACAATGAAAACCACAAAATATAGATGAGATAAATTAAAGATAATCTTAATAAATGAAGAGTGAGATCATGTTTATGATTAGGAAGACAATTCTTCACTCTTTCCTAAACAGATGTATAGGTCAAACACAATTCCCATCAAGATCTCAGTAGATGTTTTTATGGAAGTTGATTAATTTTGCGATTTATATGTGAATAAAGTGTAAAAGGGTTGAACACATTTTGAAGGCAAGGAAAAGTGAAATAAAATCGTCATTTAATTTCACAATTTAAGTTCACTGAAATCAAGGCAGTGACGTGTTGGCCTAAGGATATACATAAAGTAGTGGAAAGACCAGAACCAAAAATTAGATGTACGTATTCGTGGTCCATAGATTTTCCATAAAGAAGCACAGATAATTCAAATAGTCCTGGAAAAATTAGGTTATGCTTGAAAAAACAAAATAAAATTAATCTTTATTGTACTCCTGTGCCATCACCAAAATAATTCAAAGTGAATTATAAATCATAATATAAAAGATAAAACTGTAAAACTTCTAGCAGGTAACAGAAAATAATCTTTAGAACTGCTAGGCAAAACTTTTGTGTGTTAAATCACCATAATAAATTTTAAAAATGATAAATTGAACTTTATAAAAATTGAAACTTCTGATTTTCCAAAATCTCCTTATAAATTAAAAATCGAGTCATATACTGAGAGAAAATATTTGCAATATAACAAAGGATTTGTATACAGGATGTGTAAAGAACTATCATTAAAAGGATGAAATAAGTAAAAATAGAACAGTATATGAACACTAAATGAATGAAAGCATCTGATGACTGAAGATATGAATACATTATTAACATCACCAGTATTCAGGGAAATGCAAATTAAATACACAATGAGATAGTAACACCTATCAACTAAGTGACTAAAATTTTAAAAATTTGTCATAAAAAGTACTTGGTGAGTATATGGATTGAATATATTCAGTAGTGAGTGAAGGAAACATAAAATAGTAAAAGCACTTTGGAAAATTTTGTATGATATTGGAAGATGTGCTGACAATTTCTTGTAAATATAAGCATATACTTTATATAAGCAAGAAATTTGACCTCTAAGATTTAACATGAGAGATAAAAATACATGCCCACAAAAAACTTTTAAGTAAATGTTTATGAAACCTTCAAATTGGAATCAATAAAAGTGCCTTTCAAAAAGTGAATGGATAAATTAACTGTGGTCTATAAATATGATTGAACAGCACTCAAGATTAATAAAGAGAATGAAACTACTGCTACATTCAAGAACATGGATGATGCTCAAAAATATATGGCTCAAAAAAGTCCAATGCAAAAGTGTCCTACTGTATAATTACAATTGTATGAATTAAAAAGGCATAAAAATTAATCTATGTGAAGCAGGGTAGAGAAATGGAAGCTTTGAGCCAGTGGTGGGAGAGTGATTAACTATAAAAAATATGAAAAAACTTTTAAGAGTGTTGGAAATGTGCTATATCTTGACTATGATGCTACTTTCAAGGGTGTGTGCATTTAATTAGACTGAACAAATGGTACCCTTAAAATGATACACTTTATTGTATATAAAATTAGCTTAACAAAGTTTTATAAGAAAATTTAAAGTCAAATAGTTTCCAACACTGATCATATCCTAGACCAGTTTGGACATCAGAATAATCTTTTGGTGGTCCATTTATCTAAATATGCCAATAGCTCTGTTCCCACAGTACACCATCAACTTAATATATAGGTATTTACTAGGAATTACTTCAAGTACTATGGAATATAAGGCATCAGATGTCTTTACAAAGGATGAACTTGAGATCAAAAGAACTACTGACAATATATTTTTGACAGAAATCTCTAGACTTCCAAGAAAATGGATGGTCTATATGTTTTCTGATAGTTAAGCCTACACAAATAGAATAATTTTCTGTTCTTGTGCAAGCCTGTTCTGAAAGTAATTGTTAGTAGAATCACATTAAGGGTCTAGTTTGCTTCAGATATAAGTATAACTATAAGGAAATGTCCAAAGGAACATAGAAAAAATTCATGAAATTGAATATAATCCATTCTAATGCTTTCAGAAGGCAGTATAGTGACTATATATTCTATTCTGTTTCTATCAACAGGACTTCAGATATGTGGAAGGGTGGAAAATATGGAATCTTAGGGCAGATTCTGAAATAACTGTCTTTATTGTTGCAAAGAAACAAATAGAAATCATGACTTTGAAAAAGAATTGCATGTATTTTACCATAAGTTTGATAATTTTGTTTATTGTTCAAAATAAGCACTATAGGCACACATATGACTGATTTAAGGCAAAGAAGAGAACCGGAAGTTTTGTGAGGTGCTAGTAAAGCTTGTTATGGTTTAGATATTAGGTGTCCCCCAAAAGCTCATTTCTGAGACAAGGCAAGAAAATTTAGAGGTGAAATGATTGGGTTACAAGAGGTTTAACCTAATTAGTGCATTAATACCCTGACAAAATTAACCTTCAAGCCAAAACTAGTCAGAAGGGATAAAGAAGGATATTACATACTGCTTAAGGGAAGCATAAATCAGCAAGACATAAGAATCATAAATATCTATGCTCCAAACATTGGCTCATCCATGTACGTCAAACAAATCCTTCTCAATTCCAGAAATCAAATAGACCACAAAACAATAATACTAGGTGACTTTACCATACCTCTCTCACCACTGGATAGATCTTCCAAACAAAAATTGAAAAAAGAAACCATAGATTACAATAACACAATCAACAATTTAGACTTAATGGACATATGTAGAATGTACGATCCAAAAAGAATGAATACACTTTCTTCTCAGCAGCACATGGATCCTTCCTAAAATAGACCATATTTTATGCCACAATGCTACTGTTAGCAAATACAAGAAGATAGAGATACTACCTTGTATTCTATCAGATCATAATGGATTGAATTAGAAATAAATGACAGAATAAAAAACAGAAACTTCTCCAATACCTGAAGATTAAATAATTCCCTATTATATGATGAATGGATAACAGAAGACATTAGGAGGGAAATAAAAAAATTCATAGAAGTAAACGAGAACAAAGACACATCATATCAAAATCTCTGGGACACTATGAAAGCAGTACTTAGAGGAAGATTTATTTCATGGGGCGCATTCAACAAAAGAAGTAAAAATCAACAAATAAACAACTTAACACTATAGCTCAAAACCCTAGAAAAAGAAGAGCAGACCAACACCAAAAATAGTAGAAGACAGGAAATAGTTAAAATCAGAGCCGAAATCAATGAAATTGAAACAAAAGAAACAATCAGAAAAATTAACAAAATAAATAGTTGGTTCTTTGAAAAAATAAACAAAATTGATAAACTCTTACCCACACTAACAAAGAGAAAGAAGGAGAAAACTCAAATTACTAAAATTCGGAATGAACAAGGAAATATCACAACAGACACGACTGAAATACAAAACTTAATTAGAAGCTATTTTGAAAACCTATATTCCAACAAAACAGAAAACCTCGAAGACATCAACAAGTTTCTAGAGACATATGAATTACCTAAACTGAATGAGGAGGACATACAAAACTTAAATAAATCAATTTCAAGCAATGAAATAGAAGAGGTCATCAAAAGCCTACCAACAAAGAAAAGTCCGGAACCAGATGGGTTCTCAGCCTAGTTCTACAAAACCTTTAAAGAAGCGCTCATTCCAATACTCCTCAAAGTATTCCATGAAATAGAAGAGGAGGGAACCCTCCCAAATTCATTCTATGAAGCCAGTATCACCCTGATACCTAAACCAGACAGAGACACATTGAGGAAAGAAAATTTCAGACCAATATCCTTAATGAACATCAACACAAAAATTCTCAACAAAATTTTAGAAAATCGCATACAAAAATATATAAAAAAGATAGAGCACCACGATCAACTGGGTTTTATCCCAGGGATGCAAGGTTGGTTCAACATCTGGAAATCAATAAATGTCATCCACCATATCAACAGACTTAAAGTTAAGAATCATATGATTATTTCAATAGATGCAGAAAAAGCATTTGATAAAATACAGCATCCCTTCATGCTCAAAACACTAGAAAAAGTAGGGATAGTGGGAACATTCCTTAACATTGTAAAGGCCATCTACGCTAAGCCCATGGCCAATATCATTCTAAATGGTGAAAAACTGAAAGCATTACCCCTAAAAACTGGAACAAGGCAGGAATGCCTTCATTCACCACTTCTATTCAACATTGTCCTTGAAACTCTAGCCAGAGCAATTAGACAAACCAAAGAAATTAAAGGGATACGAATAGGAAAAGAAGAACTCAAACTATCCCTGTTCACTGATGACATGATTATATATTTACAGGAACCCAGAAATTCCACCAGAAAACTTTTAGAACTCATAAGTGAATTCAGTAAAGTAGCAGGTTACAAGATCAATGCTCATAAATCCAATGCATTTTTATACATAAGTGATGACTCTTCAGAAAGAGAAGTTAGGAAAACTACCCCATTCACAATAGCCTCAAAAAAAATAAAATACTTGGGAATCAATCTCACAAAAGAGGTGAAAGACCTCTACAATGAGAACTACATAACACTAAAGAAAGAAAATCTTAGAAGGTGGAAAGATCTCCCATGTTCTTGGATAGGCAGAACTAATATTGTCAAAATGACCATATTACCAAAAGTGCTATACAGATTCAATGCAATTCCAATTAAAATCCCAATGAAGTACTTTACAGAAATACAGCAAGCAATTATGAAATTCATCTGGAAGAATAAGAAACCCAGAATAGCTAAAGCACTCCTTAGCAGAAAGAGCGAAGCAGGGGGTATCGCAATACCAGACTTTCAACTATACTACAAAGCAATAGTAACAAAAACAGCATGGTATTGGCACCAAAATAGACAGGTAGATCAATGGTACAGAATAGAGGACATGGATCCAAACCCAAATAAATACAATTTTCTCATATTAGACAAAGGGGCCAAAAATATGCAATGGAGAAAAGATAGCCTCTTCAACAAATGGTGCTGGGAAAACTGGAAATCCATATGCAACAGAATGAAATTGAACCCCTATCTCTCACCCTGCACAAAACTCAACTCAAAATGGATCAAGGACCTTGGAATCAGACCAGAGACCCTGCATCTTAGAGAAGAAAAAGTAGGTCCAAATCTTCAACATGTTGGCTTAGGATCAGACTTCCTTAACAGGACTCCCATAGCCCAAGAAATAAAAGCAAGAATCAACAACTGGGATAGATTCAAACTAAAAAGCTTTCTCTCAGCAAAGGAAACAATCAGTAATGTGAAGAAAGAGCCTACAGAGTTAGAGAAAATGTTTGCCACTCATACTTCAGATAGAGCACTAATTTCCAGAATCTATAAAGAACTCAAAAAACTCTACACCAAGAATACAAATAATCCAATCAACAAATGGACTAAGGAAATGAACAGACACTTCACAGAAGAAGATGTACAAGCAATCAACAGATATATGAAAAAATGTTCAACATCTCTAGTAATAAGAGAAATGCAAATCAAAGCTACCCTAAGATTCCATCTCACCCCAATTAGAATGGCGATTATCAAGAACACAAGCAACAATAGGTGTTGGCGAGGATGTGGGGAAAAAGGTACATTCATACATTGCTGGTTGGGTTGCAAATTAGTGCAGCCACTCTGGAAAGCAGTATGGAGATTCCTCAGAAAGCTTGGAATGGAACCACCATTTGACCCAGCTATCCCACTCCTTGGCCTATACCCAAAAGGACTTAAAATCAGCATACTACAGAGATACAGCCACATCAATGTTCATAGCTGCTCAATTCACAATAGCCAGATTGTGGAACCAACCTAGATGTCCTTCAATTGATGAATGGATAAAGAAACTGTGGCATATATATATATATATATGTATATACAGTGGAATATTACTCAGCCATAAAGAATGATAAAATTACGGCATTTGCAGGCAAATGGATGAAATTGGAGAATATCATGCTAAGTGATATAAGTCAATCTCAAAAAACCAAAGGACGAATGATCTCACTGATAAGCGGATGATGACACATAATGGGGGGTGGGAGGGGTTAGTGTTAGGGTTAGGGTTAGGTTTAGGGTTAGGGTTAAGGAGGGTCTCAAAAATGGAGGAAGGAAGGACTGTACAGAGGGAAAAGAGGGGTGGGAGGGGTAGGGGGAAGGGAAAAAATTACAGAATGAATCAAACAACATTACCCTATGTAAATTTATGATTACACAAATGGTAAGCCTTTACTCCATGAAGAAACAGAGAAACAACATGTATCCCATTTGTTTACAATAAAAAAAAACTTTTTAAAAATTTGCTTTTTAAAAAAGATATGCATGACAGTAGAATATATTTTGACATATTATACATGCATGAAGTATAACTTCCCATTTTTGTGGTTGCACATTACGTGGAGTTACACTGACTATGTGTTCATATATGAACATAGGAAAGTTATGTCCAATTCATTATACTATCTTTTTTATTACAATCCCCCCTTCATTACCTTCATTACTCTTTGTCTAATCCAATGAACTTCTATTCTCCCCGCTCCACCCTTATAGCATGTTAGCATCCACATATCAGAAAGAACATTCGGACTTTGGTTTTTTGGCATTGACTTATTTCACTTTGCATGATAATCTCCAATTCCATCCATATAGGCAAATGCCATAATTTCATTCTTCTTTAAAACTGATTAATATTCCATTGTGTATATATACCACATTTTCCTTATCCATTTATCTGTTGAAGGGCACTTAAGTTGGTTTCATAGCTTAGCTATTGTGAATTGAGCTGCTATAATCATTGATGTGGCTACATCACTATAGTATGCTGATTTCAATTCCTTTGGGTATATGCCAAGCAGTAGGATAACTGAGTCGAATGGTGGTTCCATTCCACGTTTTCTGAGGAGATTTTAAATCCGTGTACCTCCAAATTTCCTCTGGGTTGCACTCATGTGGTGGAGGAGCCAATTCTTGGTCCACTACCTCTCCTGCAGACCCCATATCTCAGTTTCCAAACTTAATCTCTCCCACCTCAACTCTTTCAAATTCCCAGCCAAGAGTGTCTCTCTGAGCTATCCAGATTGGAGGGGGTGGGAAAAAGGGGGTGGGGGAAAGGGAGTGGGTTTTTACAACCAGTAGTCCCCTTTGAAAACCTCTCTAAACCTGACTAAAACAATGCTCAAAGAACAAATGCGAGACTGTGTTGGAAATCACTTTAAATGAAGAATACAGGCCATATTTCTGTGGTCTGCAGCAAGCAAGAAAAACTTCCACGGTAACTTGTTTGAACTTTAGAATGTAGAGCAGGACTGAGAAGTATAATTGCCCAAGAATATTTCTCAATACAAGCAAGCATACTTAGAGGAGAAAGAATTAAATATTCTATGTCTGGATTCTTCAGTACTAAACCAGTTTTGTTTAAACTTTTAAAACTGCAACTCACAGTACAGACTGTATTTTAGCTAACAACTTTGTGTCATACACATCACACACACACAAACACACATACCTCTCTCAAATATTTCACAAATCCTTAGTCATTCTTAATTCACTTTTCTCTATCACTCTAGCACATGTCATTTTTGTATTAGTTTCCTTCTTCTTAGTAAATAGAATTCACATTCTACAAGAATTTATCGATCTGACTTTAATGTGATTAGAAAAGCAGAGGGCTTAATATATAATAACCTCAATGATTTCTGTGATTTAGGCAATCCTGACTGATTATGAAATTATTCATAATTATTGTCAAGTAAAATAAATGAATCAATCCTTTGTTCCTGTTATTTTCAGGCATTATAATTAAGTAAAATCTGGTATTATAAATTTTAATAAAATACAATGCATCATCTTAGGAAACAATAGGAAATGGAGAATTACAAAATCTTGCTTTTCTATTATTACATGAAGTTTTTTAAAATTTGTAATTATTTTAAAATAATGAATTAAATCAAAATTTTGTGCAAAATCAAATGACATTTTAATCTGTCAAAAATATGTCTTGACTGATGTAGATCTACATATTTTTAAAATTTTTAAATTTGTTATTCTGTTTTAATTAGATGTACATGACAGTAGAATGCATTTATACATTTTGATAGATTATACATAATTAAAGTATAATCTCTCATTTTTCTGATTGCATAAATTGTAGGAGCATATCAGTCAAGCAGTCATATATGTACATGTGGTAATAATACATATTTCAAATATTTAAACTAAGTCTTCAAAGTTTACTTTCCTTTGTAATAGAGAATGATGATTTTAGAATGGGATATGTTCTGCCTATTATAAAATAGTAGCTGGAAATAACTTCCTTAAAAGAGCAGCTAAACATTAAAAATTAAAATATAATGGGTGACTCATCTTTCACCTACTTTCAAAGGAAAGTATAAGCAAATACTTTTTAGAGAAATGTACTCAGTTCATTATATTCCAACTATGGCCCTGAAACTAAATTTGCAGCCTTAAAAAAACAACTATTCTTAGGTAATTTATAGTTTATTGGTGGAGTTAGTTCTTAAAAAGAAGAAAACCTAAGTAAATTAGTGAAATTTACAGTAACTTAAATAAGGATAAATACTTTGGATAAAAATAAAACAGAAAAGTGAGAAAAATAGGTCTTAGGTCTTCTTTATAAAGAAGTTTCTCAAGACCTTATTAAGGAGGTAATTCTTGAATAAATTAATGAAGGTGCCTTATGGAGGAAGGACAGTCTAGGCACAAATGTCTTCTAAGGGTTTCCAGCATATGTTGGAAATTTAGATCACAATATCCATAAGTACAAACTATTTGAGAAATAGGAAACTAATTTCAAAGGATCTAACATTTAGACTTCCTATTCCCTTTAGCAGTGAAATACCCTCAACACTAAGAAAAAAAAGCAGATTATTTGATTTATTTATTTTTCTTAATATGACTGTACCTCTAGGTAGATAGGCTAATCATATGTACTAGGAAGAAGGTATTTATATAAAAAATGTTCTTAATAGTAAATCTCCCAGTTTTGCTTTGCTTATAAGAAGTGAATTCAGAATCATCTATTTATAAAGTGTGCCTCCTTGAACAATGCTATTTAAGTTATGTTATGAAAGACTGAACACTTGCTGCTGTGTGAGTTCCTTACTTGAGGTCATAATTACTCTGAGCCAAAGTGTGGACATTATGGACAAAGGGAAGACCTGGGAGTAGGCCTCAAGCTCTAAGATCATTCAATACTTCTTCTAGCATCTTGATTTATCATACACTTGAAAATATTACTACAGAGTGCTATTTAGTAGACCACTCACTAATCATTGTGAATGTGACTTCAGAAGACAATCTTTGGATTAGTTCAAGAAGGGATGCAACCCACAGTATAAGCTTAAATTAGCAGGTTTACTCAATGCTAAGTTATATATTACTGAAGTATTGATTTTACTTAATAGTAAATCACCAGAGTGCATGCTATTTGTTAAGTCTGATCAACATTTCTTTCCTTTCCAGTAATAATATCCTGCTGCTTCACTGGAGAACTCTTCTTTGATTTTGTGGTTGCTAAATTTTGTTCAGCTATTCCCCACTGCCTTCTATTTCATGGACAGGTGCAAAAATCAAGATTAACCAATTAAGTTTTTTTAAATTTTGGGTGTATTTAAATATTAAACATATAATATAGGGAGGGAAAATATTAACACCAAGGACAGTATCCTGAAGGTATTGGTCATTTATTCCTTTTTTTAGATTCTTTCAATTGCCTTGGGTCAAGTAGTGAATAAAGTGTAAATAATCTGTGCTTTTGAATGAAAGTGCATGTGAAGGTTTTAGATCACAAATAGATGGCAGGCAATGTTTAAAGTCAAATTTAAAAATTCTATTATCTAAAATATATTATTAATATGTAATCCTCTATATAGAATGTCAATTCATTGCTGCACAGAGTATACCATTTTAAGTATCTTGACATAAAAATTTCTAAATAGTTGGACATGGTGGTCCATGCCTGTAATTCCAGTGATTTGGGAACCTAAGTCAGGAGGATCACTAGTTTCAGGCTGGCCACAGCAATTTAGTTAGATCCTATCTGAAAATAAAACATAAAAAAAAACTGGTGATATAGCTCAGTGGTAGAGCACACCTGAGTTCAATTCCCAATACTACATTACACAAAAAAGGTCAAACTTTAGTAAAATTGCTTGGGAGTTTACTAAAATTCAAAATCATGGATCCTATTGGATTCAATTCACCTGTCTATTAAACAATCAGGTGTTTCCTGAGGAATGGGAACAATGAGAGCAAATTGAACTAGAGAGACCACACTTTTAAAAACTTACAGTACAGTATAGCATGACTTTCACATAACCTATACATACAATTCCCACTATCTCTAGAAATGGAGGATATGTTTTTGTGTGGGCCAGGGTGGGTGGGCTTACTTAAGAGATTCCATGTAAAATAGCAGAAAGGAATTAAAAATTAAATGAGTTATAGAGTAAATTATCCCCTGAAAGAGAAATTAAAATGAATGCCAAAATATTGAATGTGGTGAAGTTTTGGCAATAGGGAAAGGAATTCAAGTATGTGAAACAAGTTATGGTAGTTTAAGGAAGAGATACTTCTCAGGTGAAAAGAATATAGATGTATAGAAAAAAGATACTGACAATGAAGGAAAAATAGGAATAAGGAGACTATAGAGAAATGAAATGTAAATTGGCCCATCTTCATTTGACTTCAACAACCACCCTGGTACCATTATTGTCCATGAAATAAAGTGCACTTTGTGGACCCTAAAACTAATTGTTCTTTATAGGAAATTAATTGGAAAAGAAAAGTAGAATACATCCATACAGAACTAATGAAAAAAATAGAAAATACATGTAAAAGTATTAATAGTTGCTTTCCAAAAACCACAAGGTTGAAGAAAACTGCAAAAAATATCCCAATCTGATTCAAGTGTCCTCAAATATGCACTTATGTTTGAAGAAACACTTTGAATCTGAAAATTAAAACTCACAGAACAAAAATAAACTAGAAAAGCTGTAAGAAATGAAACAAGAAATAAATCCAACAAAGAAGTAGAAGAGAAACATAAAAACATATTAGAAATTGGAAAATAAATTATAAAGCATCAAAGAGAAAATAGATTTAAAGGTTAAGGCCTAAGAAGAAAAGGAAGGGGTCAAGAGAATTAAGAGATGGAAGAAATTTTAAAATAAAATATTAGAAATAAAAACAACAGGGAAAGATAGGCAAAAGAAGCAAATCATATATACAACTAGCATCACTAAAGAAAAAAGAAACAATGTAATAGTAAAAAATATATATATAATTTTTAAAACTACTTTTTAAGAAAACTTCCAAGAAATATAAGACCTGAACTTAAACATCAAAAGATTCTAGTGGTTATTGGTAAAAAGTGACCCAGAAAATTGAACTCTATTATATATCCTAGTTAAGTGATTAGAATTTATTGATTAAAACAAAATTCTCCCAGAAAGAGATGAGATTTATAAAGGCAAAATAATAATATTGAAATTAGATTGCTCAAAAGCAATGTACAAGGCAACAATGGAGAAGAACAATGGATTTTAAAAAGTTAACTAAACCAATGCCGAACATTAATGCTAGTCCTTGTGAGTTAAGGTGATAAGAAAAACAGGGTGCCATAACTCAGTGAATACTGTAGATATGTGTCTTTACTAAAGAGTCTACTATGGCATAAATTAGATTTCTTCATGAAATGCTTAAGTATTTTAAACTTTGAGGTTTATTTGCTCTCTATCAAAACTACAAAATTCTATCATTGCAACACAAAACCATCCATAGACAAAACAAAAAATCCAAAATGAAATCAATATTAATATATTATAAGAAAATTTTATTTATAAAAATAGGAAGCAGACAAAACTTGGTCTGTGACACTTAGTTTGTTCCCATGTATTAGAGAATGAACTTCAAGGTTTATCCAATGAAATGGTGCTTAGGAAAACATTTTTCAAAAGTACTAATGGAGAATACTTCACTTAGTGGATTAGAGAACTCAGACTAAAACAATCTTAGGTCATGGAATAAAATATAACTTGTAATTCCAACATGTTTTGACAAAAGGAGAAAGATTTCAAATATTTTAAAAGGAAGAAGGATATAATAGGGGAAAGTAAAATAAAATAAAAAATTCTTGTTTAGGAAATGGATGAGAATCAAAAAATGCAATTTACTAGTGATACATAGTTGAGGCTATATAAAGAGAGAGGGGATTCATGTTCCAGAGTTACTTTTTGTACTGCTAGAATAAAAAACACTAATCTTACTAAATTCTAAAAACTAATTTAGGAAAAAAAGTAGACAGACAAATGTAGACATATACACATAAATATAACACACATAGCATATACTCAGTAAGATTATATGATAGACTTTGGACCAAATATGATTTAAATTTTCTAAATAGCATTTTATGTTCTATATGAGACCAATTTAAAAGGTACTTATTCAAAAAGTTTAAAAATAAAGTGGGGCCAAAGATTCACCAGGCAAATGGAAACAATATGAATGCAGAGGTTAAAATTCTGATACCTAACAGGACAAAATCCAGCCTAAAACATTAAATAATCAGAAGAAGGCTATTTTATAAGAATAAAAACCATGGTTCACTATGAAAATATAATATTTAGGAAAATTTGTTCACTAAATAACACAACAATAAGGTATATTAAAGAAAACTTAAGAAAAATAGGAAAAATAAATAGAATAAACTACTAACAGAGTTTAACACAACACTATCAGTATGAGATACTTAATAGACAAGGAATAAATAGAACAACATATATACTATCCCAGATATCATGTAACTTTTTTAAGTTCAGAAAGAGACTTCACAAATAAGTGAAGAACTATAAAAATATTATAACATTTGTGATTATAATGAATAAAATTGAAAATGAAAACTACTTACTCTTCTTGGTTAGATAAATAGGTTCATTCCCAAACTGTTTTTTTTTTTTTTTTTAGATTGTCATGAATGAGATAGTTTTCCTGATTGTTTGCATAATCACTGTTGAAATACAGGAAAGTTATTGATTTATGAATCTTGATCTGATAGCATGCTACTTTGCTGAACATATTTATCAACTTTATAAATCTTCAGGTGGAATTCTTTTTGGGTCTTCTGGATATACAAACAGCAAACAGAGATCATTTGACTTCTTTTCCTATTGTTATTCCTTTAATTTCCTTCTATTGCCTGATTGTTCTTGCCATTGTTTCAAGAACTATATTAAATAGGATACTGAAGGTCGACATCTTTGTCATGCTCCAGAATTTAGAGGAAATACTTTCAGTTTTTCTTTGTTTAATATGATGTGGACTTTGGGTTTGTCATATATAGCCTTTATTATATTAAGGTAAGTTCCCTCTATCCCTAGTTTCTCCAAAGTTTTTAACATGAATGGGTGCTTCATTTTATCAAAGGCTTTTTTCTGCATCTACTGAGATTATCGTATGTTAATTGTCCTTAATTCTATTTGTATAGTGAATTTTTTTTGGGGGGGGTACCAGGGAGTGGACACGGGTACATAACTACTAAGCCACATCCTTAGCCCCCCCCCCTTTTTTTTTTGAGACAAAGTCTTTTTAAGTTGCTTAGGGTCTCACTAAATTGCTGAGATTGACTTTGAACTCATGATTCTCATATGTCAGCCTACAAAGCAGCTGGTATTATAGGTGTGCACCACTGCACTCAGCTTTATTAAGGGTTTCTGCATTATGTTCATCAGGGATATTGCTCCATAGTTTTCTTTCTTTCGTATGTCTTTATCTGGTTTTGGTATCAGGGTTATACTGACTTCATAGAATATATTTTGGAGTCTTCCCTTCCTTTAATTTGAGGAAGACTGGTATTAATTCTTCCTTAAAGGTCTGACAGATCTCAGATGAGAATTCATCTAGTCTAGTACATTTCTTTGTTGGAAGATTTTTGATTGCAGATTTAATTCCTTAGGACACTGAACAAATAAATTGAAGAAAACCTTAGAAGATGGAAATATCTCCCATAATCTTAGATAGGCAAAATCAATATTGTCAATATGGCCACATTACAAAAAGTATCATACAGATTCAGTGTCATCTCTGTCAAAATACCAGTGGCATTCTTCAAAAAACTAGAAAAACGTCCTAAAATTTATTGGAAGAAACAAAGACCTATAATAGCCAAAGAAATCTTGAGCAAAAGAATAATGCTACAGATATTATAACACCTGATCTCAAATTATACTGCAGAGATATAGTAACAAAAACATAATGGTTTTGGCATCAAATTGGACATAAAGATCAATGGAAAGAATAGAAGACACAGAGACAAAGCTGTGTTCTCATAGTAATATGATACCAGTCAGATGCAAAAAATACACGTTGGAGAAAAGATAACCTTTTTAACAAATGGTGCTGGGTAAACTGGATATTCATATGTAGAAGAATAGAACTAGATCCCTCTCACCCCACACAAAACTCAAACCAAAGTGGATCAAAGACTTAGGAAGAGACTTCCCTGCAGGGGAGGCAGGCCTGACCAGCGCAGAGTCACCAGGTGAGACATTCCTGCCAGGGAAGTATCCCAGAGAGCTGGGACCAGACCAGCCAGGCCCCAGCCCAGAGTCTAGTGCACTGTGGCTGACCATCTGTCAACACTTGGAGGTGCCTCTGCCCACTAGTAGGGAATATAGCCCACCTGGAGTCCACCATTCCTAGAGGGAGAGCATACTTTTTGGGTCACTGCACTATCAAGTTTCTCTAAGACTTCAGGCCACTGAAGACTAGGAGAGGAGAAGATACATGAGCAATATGAGAAAATGAGGGAAGAAAAAGTCCCAAAAAAACCTAGATGCTACTTCAATAAAATCCAGTGACAGCATGGCAGAAGAAATGTCTAAAAGGTAATTCAGAATTTACACAGTTAAAATGATCAGAGAAGCAAATGAAGAGATAAGAGAGCAAATGCAGGCATTGAATAAGTACACCAATCAACAGTTAAAAAAGCAAATGCAGGAAGCAAAGGATCATTTCAATAAAGAGATAGAGATTCTGAAAAAAAAAAAAAAACAAATTCTTCAAATGAATGAAACAATAAACCAAATTAAAAAGTCCATAGAAAGCATAACAATAGGATAGAACACCTAGAAGACAGAACCTCAGCCATTGAAAACAAAATATTTAATCTTGAAAACAAGTTGATCAAACAGAGAAGATGGAAAGAAGTCAAGAACAGAATCTACAAGAATTATGACATATTATGAAAAAACCAAATTTAAGAATTATTGGGACTGAGGAAGGCACAGGGAAACAAACCAAAGGAATGAACAATCTATTCAATGAAATAATATCAGAAAATTTCCCAGGTCTGAAGAATGAAATGGAAAATCAAGTATAAGAGGCATATAGGACAACAAATGTACAAAATTACAACAGACCCACAACAAGGCACATTATAATGAAAATGCCTAACATACAAAATAAAGACAGAATTTTAAAGGCTTGGAGAGAAAAAAATCAAATTACATTCAGGGGGAAACCAATACGGATATCAGCAGATTTTTCAACCCAGACCCTAAAAGCTAGAAGGGCTGGAAGAGCATTTTTCAAGCTCTGAAAGAAAATGGATGCCTACTGACAATCTTACACCAAGCAAAACTTACCTTCAGATTTGATGATGAAATAAAATCCTTACGTGATAAACAAAAGCTAAAAGAATTTACAAATAGAAAGCCTGCATTCCAGAACATTCTCAGGACAATATTCCATGAGGAAGAAATGAAAAACAATGATGTAAGTCAGCAAAGGGAGAAACTACCCCAAAGGAATAGCCAAACAATGGAGAAACCAAGTCAAGTTAAACACCAAAAATAAGCCAAAATAATGGAATACAAATCATATCTCAATAATAACCCTGAATATTAATGGCCTGAACTCATCAATCAAAAGACACAGACTGGCAGAATGGATTCAAAAGATGGATCCAACAATATGCTGCCTTCAAGGGACTCATCTCATAGAAAAAGTTACCCAAAGACTAACGGTGAAAGAATGGAGAAAAACATACCATGCACATGAACTCAGCAAAAATACCAAAGTATCCATCCTCATATCAGATAACGTGGACTTCAAGTCAAAGTTAGTCAGAAGGGATAAAGAAGGACATTTCATAATGCTTAAGGGAAGCATTATGCCCCAGATAATGACTCATGCATATATGTCAAACAAATCCTTCTCAATTCCAGAAACCAAATAGACCACAACACAATAATACTAGGTGAGTTTAACATACCTCTCTCACCACTGGACAGATGTTCCAAACAAAAATTGAACAAAGAAACCATAGATCTGAATAACGCAATCAATAATTTAGACTTAACAGACATATATAGAATATTCCATCCATCAATGAGCAAATACACTTTCTTCTCAGAAGCACAGGGATACTTCTTAAAATAGACCATACGTTATGCCACAAAACTACTCTAAGCAAATACAGAAAGATACAGATACTCCTTGTATTCTATCACATCATAATGGATTGAAATTAGAAATAAATGACAGAATAAAAAAATAGAAACTACTCCAACACTGGAGATTAAATAATACAATATTGAATGATACACGGATAACAGAAGACATTAGGGCAGAAATTTAAAAAATTCTTAGCGGTAAAGGAGAACAAAGATACAACATATCAAAATCTCTGGGACTCTATGAAAGCAGTACTAAGAGGAAAATGCATTTCATGGAGTGCATTAATAAAAGAAGAAAAAATAAACAAAAACGCCCTAACACTATAGCTCAAAACCCTAGAAAAAGAACAACAGAACAACACCAAAAGGAGTAGAATATAGGAAATAGTTAAAATCAGAACTGAAATCAATGAAATTGAAACAAAAGAAACAATTGAAAATATAGACAAAATAAAAAGTTGTTTCTTTGAAAAAATAAACAAGATTTATGAATCCTTAGCCATTCTAACAAAGAGAAGAGGAAAGAAAACTCAAATTACTTAAATTCAGGATGAAAAAGGAAATATCATGACAGATACCATTGAAATATAAAACATAATTAGAAGCTATTTTGAAAATCTATAATCCAACAAAATAGAAAATCTCGAAGACATCAACAGGTTTCTAGGGACATATGAATTACCTAAACTGAACCAGGAGGACATACACAATGTAAATAGATCGATTTCCAAGTGATGAAATAGAAGAAGCCATCAAAAGCCCACCAACAAAGAAAAGTCCGGAACCAGATGGATTCTCAGCTGAGTTCTACAAGACCTTTAAAGAAGATCTCATTCCAATACCCCTCAAAGTATTCCATGAAATAGAAGAGGAGGGAACCCTTCCAAACTCATTATATAAAGCTAATATCACCCTGATACCAAAACCAGACACAGACACATGGAGGAAAGAAAATTTCAGACCAATATCCCTAATGAACATAGATGTAATAATTCTTACCAAATTTTAGCAAGTCACATACAAAAACATATTAAAAAGATAGTGCACCATGATCAAGTGGGTTTTATCCCAGGGAAGCAAGGTTGGTTCAACGTCCGGAAATCAATAAATGTAATTCACCATATCAACAAACTCAAAGTTAAGAATCACATGATTATTTCAAAAGGTGCAGAAAAATCACTTGATAAAATACAGCACTCTTTCATGCTCAAAAATCTAGAGAAAAAATAGGAATAGTAGGAACATTCCTCAACATTATAAAAGCTATCTATGGTTAGCCTATGGCCAATATCATTCTAGATGGAGAAAAAGTGAAAGCATTTCCCCTAAAAACTGGAACCAGGCAGGGATGCCCTCTTTCACCACTTCTATTCAACATTGTTCTTGAAATTCTAGCCAGAGCAATTAGGCAGACCAAAGAAATTAAAGGGATACGAATAGGAAAAGAAGAACTCAAACTATCCCTGTTTGCCAATGACATGATTCTATATTTAGAGGAGCCGAAAAATTCCACCAGAAAACTTCTAGAACTCATAAATGAATTCAGTAAAGTAGCAGGATATAAGATCAATTCTCATAAATCTAATTCATTTTTATACATAAGTGATGAATCCTCAGAAAGAGAGTTAGGAAAACTATCCCATTCACAATAACCTCAGGAAAAAAAAAATATACTTGGGAATCAATCTAACAAAAGAGGTGAAAGACCTCTACAATGAGAACTACAGAACACTAAAGAAAGAAATTAAAGAAAACCTTAGAAGATGGAAAGATCTCCCATGTTCTTGGATAGGCAGAATTAATATTGTCAAAATGGCCATACCACCAAAAGTGTTACACAGATTCAATGCAATTCCAATTAAAATCCCAATGACATACCTCATAGAAATAGAGCAAGCAATCATGAAATTCATTTGGAAAAATAAGACACCCTAAAGCTCAAAAAAGAAAACCAAGAATCAGTAAGTGGATGACATCAAATTTAAAACTTCTGCATAGCAAAGAAAAGAATTAAGAACGTGAACAAAGGGCCTACAGAATAGGAGAAACTCTTTGCCAGCTACACTTCTAATAGGGAATTATTACCCAGAATACACAAAGAATTTATAAAGAGGATGTGCAGTGAGACTACAAATTAGCACAAGTATTCTGGAAAACTGTATGGAGATTCCACAAAAAACTAGGAATGGAACCACAGTATGACCTGGATAATCCACTCCTCGGTATTTATTAAAAATAACTAATATTAGCATATTATAGTCATACAAGTACATCAATATTTATAGCAGCACAACTCACAATAGTCAAGTTATAGAACAAGCCCAGGTGCCAATCAATAGATAAATGGATTAAGAAAATGTGGTATGTGTAAACATTGGAATTTTACTCAGCCATTAAAAAGAATAATAATATGGTATTTACCAGTAAATGATTGGAACTAGACAGCATCATGTTAAGTGAAATAAGTCAGAATAAGAAAATCAAGGGGGATTTTTTTTTTCTTATATGTGGAAGCTAGAACAAAGTAGGGAGAAAAAGGGGGCAGATATTATAAGGATAGAGGGAATATCAGTGGAGTAGAAAAGGATTGAACGGGAGGGAGGAGAGAAAGGAAACAGGAGGAAACACAGGATGAATTTGGCAAAATCATACTATGTGCATGTATAAATACACCACAGTGAATTATACCTTTATGTACATCTATAAAGCACTAATTAAAAATTAATAAATTAATAGAAGGAAGATGAACAGAATCAAGGAAGGACAAATAATGGAGGTGGGGGAGGGAAAGAGAAATAACAGGTATGTAAATGGAGGAAATTAAAATCCACTGTTTATAAGTATGTCAAAATGAACCTAAATATTATGTATAAATAATGCACTAAAAATACTCTTTGTCCACAAAGAGAAAAAAAATGCTTCCACCTATGTATTTAAAGACATTGCATTAAACTACTCTGGTGAAAAGTGATATGTAAGGAAATTATACAATATCTAAAAATGATAATAAGTGAATCATTATGTATTAGAATCATACAAATGCATTAAAAATGATCAGGGGAAAGTTTATGGTCCTTAACATCTGCACTATTAAAAACTAAACAACAATAAATAAAATCTCAAATTACTCAGTCATGAAACTTGCAAATAAAGACTAATATAAAGCCAAAGTAAATACACAAAAGATATAATAAGGATAAAGCATAAAATAAAGAGAAAAAGGACAGAGATCAAATACTGCATCTTGTAAAAAATCAACAAAAGAAGCCAACAAGAAATAAGAAAATACAACCATTGATATGGTTGTTATGTAAGACAGAAAAAGCAATAAGACAATAATGTTTTTTTCTTAAAAAGTAGCCCAATTTTATCCACTTGCTATTCCTGAGATTTGAAGTGTATTAGTCAGCTTTTCATCATTAACATACCTGGCAAGATCAACTTAGAGAAGAAAATATTTATTTTCACTCATGTTTGCAGAGGATTCGGTCCAGATTGGCTGACTCTAAACATCAATGCAGAAGGGTGTGGTGGAGGAAAGCTGCTTGACTCATGGTATCTGGGAAACAGAAAGAGAGGAATGGGCTGGGGATAAGATAAAGCCCTTTCCACACCGCCAGTAACCTACTTCTACCAACTAAGTCCTAACTCCCAATTAGTCCATTCAGTTATCAGTGGACAAATACACCGATGTCATTACCTTCATGACACAATCATAACCCAAAGTTTCCACCACTGAAACTTACCGTACTGGGGACCATAGTTTCAACACATGTGCCTTTGAGGGACATTTCATATTCAAACCATTACAGAGAGATTCCAGGTTATATGGCCCTATACGCTCCCTGAGAATCTCATTTGACATTGCACAAAGTGTGGCTACATTTGTCAGATAATACGATTAAAATTGTCTAAGCTTGCCGTGAAGCCAGTATTTCTTAAAATCATCATTCTTTCACATCCATTAGAAATAACATGGGACTTCTCTATTGCTTTGAAAATAAAATTATTTAATAAATTGTCTCTTTGAACTTTAAGTTACCTTTTACAAGATTTTTCCACTTTGTGCTCATCATGCTATATTTGTATCTTATACTCTAATTCTTTTTTTTTTTTTTTCAATTCTTTAAATTAGGTCTCCTCTTGTTTTTTTCCATTGGTTCAGTCTTCCTTCTTACTCTCTGCACTTTGATCTTCATGATCTTTTAGTTTAGGATACTCCTTAATAGCTCTGTTCTCTTTATGTTCTATTAAGTTGCTAAGAATGAGAATTTTCCCTGGCTATTCCCTCTTCACCAGTCACTGCATTGTATCCATTCACCACTTGTGGCACTGGCCATGCTGGAGAAATGAAGTATACTCATTAATTCATGAACATCAGCTGTGACGAAACAGGTTTCAGTAAAAATTCCCACCAAGTCCTGCACTAGCTGAACACCTTGAAACTTTCTAAACCCAATTTATTTATTTATAAAACGGGCATGAGAACATCATGACCTAACAATGTTGTAAAAATCAAATGAGATCTAGAACACATTTTGCATGTGGTGACTTATTGTAGTGTTTAGCATTGTCGTCATGATAGAGTAACTATGTTGGTACAAAGCACACCCAGGTAAAATAAGATTCCTGGAGTTGTCCAAGAAAGATTATAAAGGAGTAATAACTTTAAAAAGGTCTATGGTCTTCTCTGGATCTGTATTCAGTATGTAGAGGTCAAAATGAACAGCAATAATGAGATAGAATATTATATTACATTTTACAAGAATTTACAATTTTATCATTCTAGATATGTTGATAATTGCACCATTGTCAAAGGTTTTTTTTTTTTTTTTACTATTGTTGATTTTTGTTTTTATTTTTGTTTTGAATTTTAACAATACGTATTCTTTAACTCCATTTTATTTAGTGTTTTTTATAGTTGAATGATGCAGAACACAACAAAACATACTTTAAAGAGTAAAGTTTTCATAAATTAGTCTCAAGTTATTTTTCTTCTCTGTAGTTACAGGAAATATAACTTGGAATCTAAATATATAGGAGAATCTTTTCCTAAAAATGTGATTATTTATTAGAATAAATTTCTTTTAATATGTTTTAAAAAACATTTGTTGAGCCCTAAGGTACTATTATCTAGTTACTTAATGAGGTACTTACATGATTAAAAAAATCAACTATTTAAATAAAGGATACATTACATAATTTAACTATTTACCTTAATATTAACACTTTTTAAAGTAAAAAATTTTTGCAACTCATTGAGTCAGTAGTGTGGTTCAGGATCACACTACTTTTGTGATCCTATTTTCCTACTTAAATATTAAGGATGGACTAGTTACACAAATTTATTAATGATCATAATATGATATTGTCTCCTATCCATCCTGCCAAAATTCATAAATATTTTTGGAATTTCTATCAGTACTTAAAACTTTTAAGATATTGGTACTAATCAGCAACAGAGAAAACACCAAAGTTAGGAAAAAATTTAAAAACACCATTCTAGTACAATGAAGAGCAGCTTATTTTTTAGGCAGCATCTTTTCTTAAAAATGTCAAAATGATAAAAAAAAGGGATATAAAATAAATGATCATAGATAAGTCTTATGTTATAACTTCATTAAATGGAAACAAGTTGAAAAATCATCTAAGAGAAAACAAAGAGAAAAACATATGAATAAAATTTTATAGCAAAGTAAATTCACATGGCCAAGGGAAATACAAATAGATGTTCAAATTCACTAGTAGTCATGGAAATTAAATTTTAATTAAACATTGTGAGACTATTTCACTCCAAGTAGGCTCACAAAAAGAATTTGAAAAGAGTTTTAAGATTTACTGCAGGCAAATATATGAACAAAAATAGATTTTTCCATAAATCAAGGGGGGAAATGAATTGTTTAGTCTTTTAGGGAAGCAGTCTTTCCATTTCCAATAAGTTATAACTAGATATACCATTCAATTACCAATTCTATTTCTGGGACTATATCTCATAGAAATAAGAAGTCATGTAAGAATATGCATAGTAATACATATGTGGAAACTTTGTGGGGGTAAAATCTAGAAATTAAGTAAACAATCATCAACTTCTGAAGAGATTACAACACAGTTACATTGTGTCATCCTTGGAGAAAAGGAGAATAATAAAACACCATGTGTCTGAAATACCCACTCTGTTCTCAGAAGTTAGGCAAATTAAGAGAACAATGAGCGCAAGTGTGGGTCAGAATACCCAGCTAATATCACTGCTAAGGACACTTGCTTTCTCTCCTGTGTTAGGAATTAGGGAAAGCTAGTATAGATCTGCTTTCTTGTATGCACATCAAGAGTCTTGGGCTACTGTTTATACAGTAGGACACAGCAAGCTAAGCCAATGATGTCACTGCTTCTGTAACCTCGTGACCTATAACTCATCCTTCCTGTGGTAACTGGTAGAGGACAGAGCACTTCAGAAAGGCTAAGTACCTGCCCAGCCAGCTGCCACTGGACAAAGACCCATTAGGGACAGAGACACTATTTTCTCTGCAAAATGTCAGAGACATCCCAAGTAACAGTGGTGCTACTTGTCCAGCCTGTGTCTCAAATCCCATTTGCAGCTGTTTTGGTCTCTCAGCAACCCATCTCAATGCCTTAGCATGAATGGGCTGTGGACAGAACACACACCATAAACCATTATGAAGCTATTTAAAATTGGCTTAGAGGTATAGAAGATGACTGCCTTATTTCCATTAGTTTTGAGGAGAAAAGTAAATTTAAGAAGGTAGACAATAGCATTATTATTTCATAAACAAAATCTAATTTCAAAAACTATGTATATTTCAGCAAATAGACTCACTATTATGAATTCTGAAAAGTGTGTGTAAAGAGTACATAGACCACATGTGAAAAGAGAGAAAAAGGGGGAAGAAAAGGGATGAAAAAGCTCAATACTTATCCCATCCCAGAGATCTCCATTCATATCCAAAATTAATATAAATAGCATCCCTGGAGTTGAGAGTGGAGCAGCTTGTACAGTCTTACCTGGAGACAATGCACTGACTTAAGTTCTGTGTAGTAAAAACAATCCCCCTTGGTTTAACCAGAAAAATTCCTAGAACATCCAACAGTCTGCCATAATGCTATACACTGAATGATACTGTCCTCCTAAAATTCACATGCTCAAATCCTGCTCTCCAAAGTGACAATGTATAGACATGTGGCCTTTAGGAGGTAATTGGATCAAGAGCATGGCACATTCCAGATGTGTTTAATGCCCTTATAAGAGACAACAGAGAACTTGCTCTCTCTGCCTCATGAGGACATGTCAACAGATCCTCTCTTTTCTAAAAGCAAGGAAGAGAGCCCTCACCAAAATCTGACCATGCTGTCATAGTAATCTTGGATATCTACCTCCAGAACTGTAAAAAAAAAAAAATGTTTATTGTTTTCTTTTAAGCAACTCAATCTATGGCATTTTGTTATGGCAACCTCAGCTGTCTAATAATACCCATGGGCTTTAAAAAGTAGAAGGTGGTAACAAGCATGTTTCAGTCAGCTCTTTCACTCCTGTGACTGAAAGACCTGACCAGAACAATTTTAAAGGAGGAAGTTTATTTGAGGGTTTGTGGTTTCAGAGGTTTTAGTCCAGAGAAGGCTGGCTCCATTCCTCAAGGATTAGTTAATCCCACGAGGGATTAGTTCATGATTAGGTTAAGACTCTCAAAAATATTTCTCCTCTGAATCTTCTTGCATTGTCTCACATGTGAGTTTTTGGGGGACACCTCACATCCAAATCACAATAAAGCATATCCCATTGTTTTCAATTTTTGCTTCAAAATTTAATAATTTTTTGTCATAATGCCTTGTGGTAAAATAAGTGTGTAATTTCAATTTATCACAATTTACCTATGTCATAATGTGATTACTAAGGAAATTATAATGATTTAATATGAATGAAGGAGATAAACAATGGTTTCGAGTGGGGATTTAGAAAAGATTTCTAAGAAAGGGATACCTTATTAATACGCATTGAAACATGATATATGTTCTTTGAGACTGACGAGTGAATGATTGGAAGTATAAATAGATGTGCAGATTGGCAGTTTGTTCACTTTGAGAAAGAGCCATAATTTGTTTTTATTTTTGTTTTTGAGACATAGTTTTAATTCAACTAGATTGTAGGGATACGGATGAAAGTGGCCTCGACGATGTGGGAATGCTCACCATAAAGGAACATTTTTTCTAAATTTGTTTTCCCAGAAGCAGATCCTGATACATAGATGTAATTGAAGTAATTTACTTGTGGGGAGAGAGAAGCATCAGAAGAGTTGTGTGGAGGTTATCTAGGGAAGGAAAAGTGGTCAGTGGGTTTTCATTTTTAAGCTAGCTACCACAGAGAGCCACAGGGTGTCTGGAGCTTAATCTCATGGGGAAACTGTGGGAAATGGCATAAAGCACTCACTTTCCAATTACCTCACCCTATGTGTGAGAGTGTGAGTGAGATTTGCAGTTTGGTTTTGTCAGTTCTCAAGAGGTATTATTTGAGGACTGTTTCTGGAGAGTGCTAATTCTCCAGAAGTACTAATTTTCTGTGTATTCAGGAAGGTTACCTTCCACTGTACCAGGAGGAATTTTATTAACTGTAGAAAAACCAATATTAACAGACAAAGCATCCTAACATAATTGATTTCTGATAGATACAAGAGAAGACTAACAGCATCTGATAACATCTTGAATACTCTGTAAGAGTTGGAACTTTATTCTAGATGTTATGAGGAATGAGCTAGTCTTTTTCTTTAAAATAAAGGAAACTCTGACAGAAGTATTGAGGTTAAACTTATGAGGAGAGAGAATGATGATGGATGTCCAGGTGAAAGATGAACTATTGTTTGAATTATGACAATAGGAAAAGGGAGAGGAGCAGGTGGGTTAGTAGTTCCGTCCCTTTAGTGAATACTGTATAGACTAAAAAAGTGATTGCATGTGAACCTACGGACAAAGAATACTCTAGAAGATTAGTAAATGATACGATTTAATTGGATAGTTGGTGATAGGATTCATCCAACTAGGGAAGTTGGAACAAAAGCCTTGTTGGCACTAAATATTTTAAGTGTGGATTCAGGTACATCTACTGCCTTGTAAATTCCTGAGGATTATTCTGGTCTAAATTTCCAATAGATAATTAAGATGGAACTAGGGTTTTGAAAATAAGTAGGACCTCCAACAAAAAGGACATGTGTAAGTCCTAGTGTTGTTTGAGTGAACATATGCCTACCTCTCCATTGCATTGTACTTTGACTCAAAAATCTAGATTCTTATTTCCATGAAATTAAAACTGATGTGACACAAAGAAAACTAGCCATGACATAACAAAATTTGGATTTGATATTTGAATGGAGGAAATTCTAGCAAAAGATACTAGGATTTGATAATAAAGGCCTGTGCTAGCAAGTTTTCTATGAGAGGGTGAGGTTATAGATATAACTGTGTTATATTTGTTTAAACAGATTCTATAGAGATGTAGGGAAAAAAGCCAAAATGCTTTTTCCTACTCCATATGCTCCACTTTAAGACAACATTTCTGACATTAATTTTGTTCAGGTTTGTCCCCACACACCATCTAAGTAATTATCCAGCAGATCCCAGCTGGTGTCCTCTAATTCAATTCAATACTGATACTATCTACCTGGGTTCAGTATCAGATCTCACAGGCTTGAGGACTCTGTCCCGTAAGACTGCCTCCCACTTCAGATGACAGCTGAAGTCATAGCTTGTCACCTATACTTCCAACCCCCTGGTTATAAATCAGGGACTTCCACAACACCCTTCTTGGGTTTGATTAATTTACTAGAGCAGCTCAGAGAGCTTAGGGAAACACTTTACTTACATTAATTCATTTATTATAAAGTAAATTGCAAAGGATACAGATGAACAGCCAGATGGAAGAGATGCATAGGACCAGGTATAGGAGAAGGGTAAGAGGCACACCACCCGCCAGAGATTTCCACATGTTCAGCTATGTGAACACTCTCCAAACCAGGTCATTTTGCATTTGCACAGAAGCTTCATTCATAGGCATGTTTGATTAAATCACTTTTATTGGTGATCAACTCAGTCTTCAATCCCTGTCTTTCTAAGGATTGAGGATGGTGTTGAAGCCCCAATTCTGAACTCATATCCTGGTCTTTTCAGTGAGCAGCCTCTGCCATCTTGACATTATATAGAGGTCCTAGTCACCAACCATCTCATTACCATACAAAAACACTCTTATCATTCAAGAGATTCCAGGGGTCTTAGGAGTTTACGTTTGAAAACTGAGTCAAAGACTAAATATCTATTTTACAGTATCACACAAGTCATATGGCTAAATAAACAAATGTGCCAAGCATCACCTTGGCAAATTTACATAAGCAGGAAAAACTAATTCTTAGTGTCAGATTTGATGTCCTAACTTTGCCAAAGTAGTTTAAATCTCCAAATGTAAATTGCAAAAGCTAATAAAATGTCACATAACTTTGAAATTGCAGTTCCAAAATTTAGCAAATTTAGGTGATAGAAAACTATCTTCTACCTTATGGTTTGCTGTACATACATTTTTGAGTGATATGGATTAGGTTTGTATGTTTTACTTCTCAAAGGGAAATTATTCCTAAGAAATGTAGAGACAGTTTGCAAGGATTTGACATAGATGGAGAGCCCCGTACACTACAAATGAAAGAGTTCAGAGCTTTTAAATTGCACTATGTAAACCGTGGAGCCTGGTTAAATAACAGATCCATCCTTCTTTCTCTTTTCAAATAAATTGGATTTTTAAAAAATGCTGACTTAGTAAAAATGTTTTAAAAACCATGTTTTCTGAAGAAACATGAAATTTAATTATTATCATATGAAACTTCCAGAGAAAATGTGACTATTAATGTTTTACATGAGTGAACAAGATGATAATTTTGAGAGATAGTAAAAAATATTCAGAATTCAAAAGAGTAGGTAGCAATGCTACAATAGATGACTTCCCTTTGGGACTATTTATCCATGTCTGTTTGATATGTAATAAGATAGGCACAGAGGAAGCACAAATCCACTTAAACCATAGGTTGTCTTAAACCACAAAAAAGGATTTATTTAAGAAAAATATGCATTAAAAATGTAAGTTCACTTCCCCCTTTTTACATTAACTAGCATTCATCTCCTCTAAGATATAATCTGCTCAACAGACTTCAACCATGTTTTTACATGGCAACAATAAAGGACTGCAATTAAAAACATCTTAAATTTGACTTTGCAAACTGTTTAAAGCTTTTCCAGAGGAAATAATGTGTGTCTTTTACAACAGTCCATTCTTCATTCTCTCCTAAATTAGCTGCATAATATGTGAGCAAATTTCCATGCCTAGTTAGAGCTCATTATTCAGTGAAGTCTCTGGGAATTAGGATTTTTTAATCAATTTTTTCCTTTGCCCTTTAAGCATCTTTCCAATTTAAACAGTCCCTAAAACACTGATATTATTGTACCCATTAATTCCTACTTGTTTTTGATGAAATGGTAAGAAGCATGAATTTTTCACATTGACCATTTATGTGTGGACTCATTTAAAATATGTTTATTATTGTAAAAATATTTGCATCATGGCAATTGCAAACTTGTGAATATAATATGTGAAGATTATGATTCAGAGAAGATTAAATATAATATAAAGAGCAAAGAAGGCAGAAAAGAAAAATACTGTACAAAATAAAACCTTAAATGACTAGTCTTTTATTTAAATATTTTAAAATTCTTTCTCTTGGATGATCATTTTCTAGATTTGATTTAAAGATGTTTCAAGCATTGTTTGCTGCTGCTACTTTGATGCTGTTTGCAACCTCAATCTGTGTCCATGTCAAATAATAATAGGATACTGTCAAATTCATAAATAGAAGCCTTTTCTCTTGCTCATTTTTATGTCCAAGATTTCCAGATGCAACCTTGACAATTAAGGAATTCATATGGAGCATATCAGCTTGATGTAAATCTGAGTGCCCACATACGATTTTATGTTTTCTATTTGTTTGCAAGGTGACTTATGGCAGGTCAACAGTCAGAATTAAAATAATTGTGTTTCCAGAAAACTTACGGCTCTTTTAACCAGATCCAACAGGAATAATGAGATATTTTCCATCAGGAAACAATATTTAGAGAGAAATATCTAAAAAGCTAAGGAATCCAATATAGCAAAACAATGTAGAACTGGTCCTAAAACAAAAAGAACAAATTGTTTTATGTATATGTGTGTGTGTGTTTATATATATGTAAATATATTTTAATATATAATGAATAATTTTGATTCAGCACTATGTGAAAAAATTGTTGTCTAAGATTGTAATTGGTGTAGAAAATATGTTTACTGACATTTACTGATTTGTACTACTTAATGATTAGAAACTTTAGTTCTTTCACTGGAAAAGTGGTAGTTTTACCTAACATGCTAGATTAATGAAGGATTTAAAGCATAACTATATTTGAAAAAAAATTTAGTGTAGTTAATACCTTTCTTTTCCTAAAGGCTTTGAGTATTTAAATTAATTCATCGATCCTTGTTATATTGATAAAATTCAAAATGCAATAAACTGAATAAACTGCTAAGCCTCTAAGAGTGCCCTATCATGTGAACATGTGGTCTTTACTATTGTAATGGTAGCAGTTTAGGTTTTCAAATCCAACCCCTAAGATATTTATTGACTTCTTAAAAAAGAATAATCTGATCATTGGGATACACTGCAACCATATGACAATGGCTCTTTAATGTTACTGTCAAAATGCCAGAATCTAACTTTAAGATTATTGTGGTGAGTTTCTAATTCCTTCAATTTTAAAATCAGAAACTAATGGTGAGAAATCAAGGCAATGGTATTGAAAGAGATTAAAGAGTGTTCTGGTTTCCATTGATCTGCATCCTGATGAATGTCATCATTCCTTCTGCTAATTCAAGAAATAAGCTGCCCATGACCAGGATTCTTTCCCCCCAATTGGGGGTTTGTTCAGCTACATTTCTCCTCTGAATTTTGAAAAGCATTGTTCCTCAAATTGCCTTTTCTTTTCTATCACTACATTATTATCAAGCAATGGTTGCCTTAGCAACTATTTAATAGGCTGCAACTCTCAAAACTTGCTTTTTCTGGAGCGAGACTTCAGACAGACTTTATAATGGAGCCAATAGCTCTTCCTAATAAATATGCAAAACAGCATTTCTGATTAGAAAACTAATTGTGTAGCTAAAGCACTTAAAATATTTTGCTGTACATTTAAGAGTTCACTAAATGTATTTATCAAAAAACTAAATTTTTGTTTTACAAATAAAAGGGATGATAGCACCTACCCTTTACTAAATGATGTGTAATTATAAATTTTCAATCTAAGAAGTATGCATAGGCAGTATTATTTTTTACAGTTATCAAATGAGAAACCTAAAGTTTAGAGTGGTTAGCTCAGTAGCACACTAGTAAATATTTAACAGTTAACAACCAAATCTCTAAAAAATAAAACCATATATAGATGTACATATTTTGTATGTATTATAAATATAACCAAAATAAAACATGTATCACAAAACTTAAAAAACAATTATGATTGCTTTTAATTATTGAATTTTAAGTTTATAAATTTAATTTTTAATGATGGCTGGCTGTTTTTCATAACTGACTTGCAAAATTTCTGAATTTTTTTTTTTTTTAAATCAGCACTTGTGATCTAATCTGCAGCTTATGGGTATGATAGTTACTTATTCGATCACACTGTTGTGAAGGGCTGTAATATTTTGATGTAACAGAGCTACTTAAGGGGGTGATTCAAAGAAATATGACTACAAAGCTACTTTAGAAGTTCAAAGAAAGAGTTTCTAGTTAACACTGCCTGCTTAACTTTAACTCAACACTACTTTAGCATATTTCTCTCTGCTTGTGATCTCCCTGATGACTTACTGCTGAAGACCTAGCACCTATTGTCACTGTAATTCTCGGGTATAAACACAGCCATAACTAACTCCATCTCAACTCATGAGATGGCCTCCACTTCCATAGTTGGCCTCAGTTTTCCCCCTCAGTTTTGACACTGTCTACTACCTCTCTCCTGGAACTGGCTCTCTGCTCAGTTTTTCCTGCTCTTCCAGTTTTGTTTGTAGTATTTCCACCACTGTTCCTTCCTTCAGTTGCCACCCCTCACAGGGTGCCCTTTGGGAGGACACTGACAAAAGAAAGATCACAGGACACCTGTATCTCAGACAGGTACCGGCACACTGGAGCTCCCTGAAGAACAACCTCCTCACCAGGGCTCACCACCCGCAAAGCTGTAATGGAAGTGAAATCTGGTTTTGACAACCTTATCACCTTTTCATTACCCTCCCCTGAAGTATTCTTAGGTGTGCCCTTTCCCCTTTCCCATTTAATTTCCTAACCCTACACTACCCTCCCCATCAACTAGGTCCTCAAGACTCAGGTTGAATGAACAAGTTCCACGAAATGTTCTCCTTTCCCTACCACCTTAGTTAATATCAATAGATTATGTCTTTGTCCTCTCACAACATTTTGCTCAGTCCTGCATTAATCAACAATATTAATCCCTTTCCAGAGACATTTGTGGAATGATTTGTCTGTGCTAGCAATACAGAGATAAATATAACTGGAAAATACTGCTTGGCCTAGACGATACATTTTGAGAAGACAAAGACTATTGACAAAGTGGAAGAAACTATTTTTAAAGGAAAGTGAATAAATTTGTTTGTTTTTTTGCTGATTTTTAAATACCATAATCCACATATATAAGTTTATTTCTATTCAGGATAAACTTACTATCAGATAAAGTACAAACAAAATTTTATTCTATCACCAGAAGTGTTATTTTTAGCCACTTCATTTCTCTCATTAATGTATCAGTAGCATTACTGCCAAGTGCTAAAATCAGAGATGAGGTAAGAGATCCTTTCTAGATTGAAAATATCCCAAAGGGAATTATGTTTGGATTCAACAAACATTTATGGAGCATTTACTATGTGACAGGTACTAGACCAGAGATTTTCAAAATGACATTTAATCCTTGCTACAACCTCCTATTTTATGGGTGAGAGAACAAAGTTATCCTAAAAATTAATCCCATACCTCCTAAGAACCTGACCATGAGAACTGAAAAAAGTAACACAAACATCAGTGTCCTTTTCATATTAGAGAACACAGACCATGATGCCAATAATTCATTGCTACCTTAGTCAAATATACAAGGTCATGCATATTTGTTAATAATAATACATTGTTTATACAGAATTATTTCATAGTTGATTCTACATGAACAGCATATATTTGTTGTTGTTAGTGTGACTTTCCAAGAGAGAGAATAAGTATTTTCCTTTATTGTTATTTTCATTCATTTGTTGATTTGTTTTTATAGAAGCAGTGTGCCACAGGTTGATGCAGGTGAAGTCAAATAATTGCCTTGAAACTTTCATGGCATCCCATTTTACCCTTAAATGCTCATGAAATTCAAAGCAGTAGAATCTAGCAAGCGGCAATACTAAGGTTTTAGCCCTCTCTGGTTTTGTAATTGTTTGCTTTTCTTTGCCCTATGAATTCTTTATGACTCAGAATATCAAAAATGTATCAACAGTTGCAGTAGATAAAAGACCCTCCACCATGTGCAATCCACCAGGACAACACCACTGGAGACCAAAAGGGCTGTGTGACCTTCCCAGCGCATTCACTCCACATAGGATGTAAGGATTTTATAGTAGTGGTTTCAGTATCATCATAAAGCACCTCTCTCTGAAATATTTGGCACTCTCTAGGTAAAATTTTTAATGCAGTTGTCACATATCCATCTATAATATTTATCTTTTCAATTGTATCTGACTGTGATTTTTGTTACTTATAAAATATGAACCTTATAATTGAAGTCGTCATATATTCTTGGACTTTGCCCCAGTCACTCATGGGGTATAGCATAGAATACCCATATCTCAAGAGATGTTTGACATCTGTTATACTTGAAAAGAACATTAAATGGATAGAAGTTTATATTTTGAAAATATATGTGTGTATAAAAATTATCCATTATTTATAGAATATCTTCATATAATCTTTTGATATGCTGTGAATATTTTAAGGAATTTAAGTAAACTTAAAACCAATGAACCTGTAAAACAAATCTCTATCACACAGAGTATCAACAGAGAAAGATCTCTAGAATTGCACCTACCCAGAATAGTCTTATAGAGATTTAAAAACATCTAATTATATATGGAATCCTTTCGGAGAATCTTGAATGGTAACTTATATTGGATTTGCAACAGGAAACGAATACATAAATGTGTGATGCATAGGAAATAAGTTATTTTCTCGTTATTTTAAGTCATCAGAATAAGACAGGGCACATTTTTAAAGAATCTTCATATCTTATTTTCTCTGATTCCATGGTGTTCTTTTAAAGAGATTGAAAAAGACTAGAATTCATTACAAGTCCTTAATTGCTAGTTTCTCTACAAAATAGATGTTTATGTGCAGGCTTCAGAATAGCTACCATTCATTTGAGGGAGATCTTGTACAGTCGAAGTTTAAATAAACAGCAATGTTTTACTAAGTTTGCAAAAGCATAATTAGTCCTAGAGGCACAATATTTTTAAGCATCAAATACTTGTTCTCCAGCTGTACTATTTGGTTCTGTAGTTTCAAAGCAGCTTATCACCATCTCCTTGAAGTCCAAGTCTTTTCATAACTGACAAGAACTTTCACTGTATGCTCAGAGACAGAACAATACATTGCCAGGACTTCATTGATAGAGGAATCTGCTCTTTTTTTTTTTTTTTTTTTTTTTTTTTTTTTTGGTTCAGTAGTGCATAAAAACACTTCAAAATGAATTCCTTGGTTCCTTGGAGGGCCTGGTAGCATTAATTTGTCTTTGTTCTGCCATGCAACTATATTAGGAAATAAAGTAACTAATAGGGAGATTTCACAGGTTTGGAGAAATGATAGTTAACAAATTCCCTATAAAACTGTATTAGGGTCGGTAGGGGATAATATTATTCAATTCTTCTTTCTTCTAACAATACCCAAATAGAAGTAATTTTAAAGTATTTGAAGGTTTAAGTAGCAAATACTTCCTAAATATAATAAATAACAAAACCAGCATTTATAAAATATCTTCACTTTAAGAACTTTGTAAGTAATGCAAAATTCTTATTATAACTAGTTGAAGTGGTAAGTTGATGGAGTTAATGGAACTGAAGTCACTGCTATGGCACTCAAAATTGACCACACAGGAACCAGCAGACTATTCTCTGCACCGGAGAAAGTGCATCCCTATAGCCATATTCACTTGAAGCCATGAAGTCTATGATTATTCATGTAAGGAATTCAAATATGTGCCATATCAATAACTCAAACCAAATCCACTTAAGGAATAAACAAAATCAGGATAGATAAATGATTGATGGATGATTGATAGATAGTGTCTCTTTGTCAATGGCAGCAGAAGCATTTGTGCAGTTGTTGGCACTGCTTCATTTTGGAACGCTCCTCTCTTCTGTTACCACCACTCAAATCATATTCAAATCATATTAAATATAAACTAAACACTATTTCCTACATGAGCCTTCCCTGTTTTACCAAAATGGAGACAACTTACTTCGTCTTTGATATTGAACTTTTAAAAACAAGAATTATAAATTTTCTATTTTTAAGTCCCTTTTCAAATTGTAAATATTCAAAGACCATGGGTAGTACAAATAACTTGATCCCATTCTATAAGAAGAAAAGAAATAGAGGAAGATATTCCAAAATAACACAGCCAAAAGTCACAATTATCTTATCATGTCTGTATTAGAACACTTCTCAAAATATATTATAGGATCCCGACTCTAAAGAACAAAATGATCTCCTCTACTATTCATGACAATTCTTACTCTGACAATAAGAGAATAATAAATATCGATCTACAACAACAGAGAAGACAAAATCAAAAAGAAATCTTATGGTGGGTTGTGACTGGTTAGGCTAAACCAAAGCTCAAGCTAGGAATACTGAAGACTAAAATACCTGCCATGGGACCGACAGCCACCAAGATGGCTGTGAGCTGAGAATGAAAGTGCATGCCACAGGAATGAGAATCTGTTAAAAACTTCATCTGGAGAGGATCAACATACTCACATCGATATTTTATAAAGACAAATGAGGCCTGGGGAAGTATTTGGAATAAATGTAAAAGACAGGCATAGTAAACTCAGTATATCAGAAGTTCTTATGCATCCATTTTAAAAAGGTGAAAATATCAAGTAAAAAAATGTCAAAAAATTATATATATCTAGTAAGTATGAAAATTACATTTTGAATATCAACAGAATGTTTTAGCTCCCAACTTCATAATTAAAATTTTCTAATACTCACACTATAATATTCTTAAGCTACTAAAAATAATTTACTATATATTGATAAAGATGCCAATCATGTGTGTGTGAGGGGTGTGTGTGTGTGTGTGTGTGTGTGTGTGTGTGTGTTTATGTGTGTGTGGAGGCTCCTAAAAGTAGGAGCAGAGCAAAATGCTCCTAAGAAGTTCAGAGTGGGCTAAGCTGAGCATTCACTCTGTATAGTTCATCTGATCAGATAAGTTACTCTGGAGCTTATTTGTATCATCATCTGCATTTTGATCTATTGTCCTTTGTATACCCCTCCATCTTCCTTTTGAGATTCTTGAGCTCAGGGATGCCATTTTTACATTTCTTTCTTCTAGTAACAACTAATAGAGGCTGGAAACTAAGCAATTTTCAGTAAAATAATTAATGTTGAGAACGCTACTTGAAAAATCAGCAGTCATCTTGCCTATGAGTTCAGGGAACACAATATCATTTGTATTTTTCCTCATGTTTTTGTCAGTGGTTTGTGTTGGTTTAGTTTTAAATATATTGATCTTTCTCTCTTGACTAGAGTTGCTCCTCTTCACTGACAGAAAGCATGTCAGACCTTGCTTACCCCCACTGCTTTTGGCACAGTGCTGAGTACTGGATGGAGCCCAAAGCATTTAACGTTTTGATTGAAAATAAATGTTCATTTTTAAAAAAATGAGAACAGATTTATAATTTTCTGATTTTAGAAGTAGTCTTCTCATGAAGCAATGATATCATACAATAATTTCTTCTAGCCTTTTATTCTGTGCAAGACACACACATATTCCCACCACATAATAAAGATCTGTGACAGGTGTGATTCCCTGATTTCTCATGGTAGGCTATGTACCTCAGTTCACTCTATATCAGTAGTAAGAGAAATAAGTTGCCCTTCATCAGGATCATGTTTCATTTTAATTCTCAATTGGTTCAGTAGTCTCCAAGAGAAAATGAAAGTTATTATATCCATTCAAACAACCCAGGCTTGTTGAAAAAGGGAGAAAACAATCTCAAAATGAAGTAGAATTGAGTTAAGCATTTTTCAGTAAAATAAACTATTTACTTTCTAAATCAGAGGTATAATTTTATAATAATATTTAATAGTAACTTTGATGTGCTAGGAAATGAGCTAGGGATCTTTCTATATATTATTTAATAAAATCTTTATAAATATCCCAATAGAGAACTGCCTCATTTTACAAATAGGTAAAATATATATGAAAAAGTTTAGATGAGACAAACAAGACACAGTAAGCAGTCAGATTAAGGTTCAAACCCAGTTCTGTCTAGCATCAAAATGCCTGTTCTTTAATATCGGACTACATTAAGTTTTCTAATAGCTATTTTCCAAAGTGGCTTCTATAACAACTTATGTACTCTTAAGCATTTACTATATGCTAGACACTTTTTGAGATGTTGTGAACCATAAACAGGTCAAATTTTCTTTGTTTTATAATTTCACTTTGTAACCAGTTCTTCATAGTTTTTACCCTTTTATTACCTTTCCTATTGCTAGGATAATATCACCAAATAAATGTTTGCACAGAAATGATGGAATAGATGTAGGGCACTCTGAGTTCACCAGAAAAAAAAGTATTCTATGAGTTTAAGGTATTGTAATTACTGTGAATTGCTGCAAAAACACCACGGCTCATTTTGTCATGTACTTTGACTTTACTTTTTGTGTGTAAGCTTCAATTCCTCAGTTTTGCTCTTTTGATTTGTTCATTTTTTAAAGAGGAATTAAATACATAGATTACCAGTTCACATAGATTTAAATTCGCATAAGATCATGCATAAAGGCTGGTGAGACCTGGAAGGAACACATGAGCCATACTACAAAAGGTCTCATACACAAAGAGAGCTTTGCAATGCTGATCTGCACAGCTGCAATGCTGGGCATATTCTCATCATGGCAGAGGGCACATTTTGTCTAAGAGACACAGCACTGAGAAGCAAGGAATCCTCATGTGGATTAACTGCAATTTACTATGTTATGATTTAATCTACAATATTTTGCACTGGGGGAAAGTTTATGAAAACACCAAATGGCAGCAATGCACACGATTTTATAAAAAAAGCATTTAAAGATGATAAAAGCAAAGGCAAACTACTTTTGCTCATATACTGTTTATATTTACTCTTTATTAGCTCTTATCTAGAAAGATAAAAGCATGGTAATTATTCTGTTTTATATAAGAAATGTCCAAATCTTTGCATGTCTTCCTGTTTGTTCCCCATTTCCTTGATGTATGTACATGTACTCTAAACTTTCTTAAGATATTTTAATTTATATTTTGCATGAATACATTATGCTGACATGATAAATTTTCAGTTACATTGTAAACTTCTGATTGAAAGGAACCATTACAGTTTATCCATGGTCATTGAACTCAAAATTGAAAAGTTATAATCAAGTTAAAATGTTAATGATTTTAGAATGAGTTTATAAATAAAAGAGAATAATAGAGGGCATGACTGTCAGGTCAAGTAGTTTCCCCAAAGGTAGGAATTTTAACTAAAACCACAAAAACCATTTGACACTTATCTTTAAATAGAACAATAGGAATGGGAAGAAAATCCTAAACTGGCATACCAGACAAAAATTCTGATTAGGCTGGATAGGGAAAAAAAAAATGAAAACAACCCAAATGCAGTGAAGATAATAGTAATAGAATCAGAGCCGAAAAAGTCAGGGAATGCCATGGGAATGTTTTTGTTTACTTATTTTCATTTGTCTGCGTTTCTTGGAATTGAACCCAAGGACACTGTACCACTAAACTACATCCGCAATACTTTTTTTTTATTTTTTCATTTTGAGACAGCATCTGTGGGACTTGACAAGACTGGTTTTGTTCTTGAGATCTTCCTACCTCAGCCTTCTGAGTGAATAGAATTACTTTAGTGCACCACTAGACTTAGCTAGGAATAAGTTCTTAAAAGAGAAAGATATTTAAATAATTAGATTTAGTTTCCTTTTGGCTTAGTTTAACCAAGTATGTTGACATACTCTGGCTGTTATTAATGTGGGATTAGTACTCAAAATAGTATAGGTCCATTCAGTACCCTTATATTAAGGACTGTAGAAAAGCTTATACTTTGGAAACTGTTTGAGTTGCATTTGGTCCAGTGTTTTCCCCAGATTTAGATGCACACAATTTGTTTGCCATTTATAACTAATGTAGGTAAATAAATACCATCCCATCATAAATCACTTGATGAAGTAGCTGCCCACACATGACTGGCATATAAAAATATGAGCAGTAAATATTTTTTAAATTAATGAATGCAGAAAAGATAGAAAAAAAGGAAATAAAGAAATAGGAAAGTGCAAACATTAATTATTTTAAACTTGCTACCAATGAAAATTATATCATAATTCCTTTGGGTAGAATTAAATGAGTTAATATATGTAACATGCAAGAATATTATTTAGAAACTTATAAGTGCTCTATTAGTTTTCCATAATTATGATTTATTCAGAAAGAAAGTAGACATTATGGCAAAGTGGATTGGGAAACAGATTTTTAAAGTTCTTAAGCTGAGGTAAGAAAATAAAGATATTTTTCTCAAAAGGGTAGGAAAAGTTCATATGGATTCTAGAAGGCATCAGTGTCTGAGGTGTGAGAATTCACCAGCTACTGTATGCCTGGGTATGAAGAGTACTTGTCACAAATCTCCATGATTATAAATGATGAGTTGAGTTTCAATAAGGACTTTATTTAGTATTTTAGTCAGCTTTTTCATTGCTGTAACCAAAAGACCTGAAAAGAACAATTAGAGGAGGAAAAGTTTATTTTGGGGATCATGGTTCAGAGGTCTCAGTCTGTAGATGGCTGATTCCATTCCTCAGGGTCTCGGATGAGGTAGAACATCAAGGTGGAAGAATATGGTGAGGAACGTGCTCAGGACATGGTCACAGGGAGTAGACAGAGCTCCACTCCCCCTGGGACAGAATGCATACCTCAAAGGCATACCCGCAGTGGCCCACCTCCTCCAGCCACACCCCAGCGTTACCACCCAGTTATTCCCTATCAGGGGATAATGCCCTGAAAAGATTAAGGCTCTCACTACCCAACCATTTCCCCTCTAAATTTTCTTGCATTGTCTCACACATAAGCTTTTGGGGAGACCTAATATTTAAACCATAGGACTCAGCATCTGGGAAAATACAAAGTGAACCGAGTTCATAATGGACAGCACTCACAAGAGCATGTGCTGACCTCAAAGGACCTAGAATTAGAACAGATTACTCTGAAAAATTAGTAGGGACTGCGTTGACACACAGCTTTGTGCAGTGCCACTGCACATCTCTGCTGACTTGCTGCTCATTTCACTCATCCAATGAAAGGATCCCTGGCCATCAACTACCTCACAGCAGTAGATGAGGCTTAGGTTCAGCCTGACTTATTTCTATGAACATTTTGTGAGATACTTGCAGAATATCTGGGTGTGCTGAATTATAGAAGCAGAGCAACTGTGTGCACAAACGTTTGTACAGTCTTTTGGTGTGGGTTTGTTCAACTTATTGGGAAGTAGGTCTGCCATTTACTGACATGTTCTTGTAAGTCTTAGGTTATATTGTTACACTGAAGTCCTGAGTTTTTGTTTACCTATCTAGTTTGCCATGGTCACTTCTGGTCAATGTAATTGCTCAGAGGAGATTATGTCTATCTACCATCTTGCTGTAGGCTGAAAAAAGCAATGGCATTATAGGACATCTCTTCCAGTTCTAGCCAGGAGGGTGCTATTTGTCATCAGAGGAGGTAATGAACACAGCTCTTAAAGAGCGTATTCATCATCTTTCAATGGTCCTGTGCTCTTTACTTTTCCCAGCCCTTCAATTCAGGGACAGTATTATAAGCTGATTTTTGCAGCAATTTCTAGTCTTTTCCACAACACTTGAAAGTATTTCTCTTAAAGAGGTACACATATCTCTGACATCTAGGGTTTCTATTCATCCACCAACCAATATCTGACCTCTGATGTAATGGGAACACAACAAAAAAGAGAGAAAGAGGCTTATTTACTCTTGACATAATCTTTTAGAGTATCTTCTAAAAAATATTTCTTGCCCTATTTTATTCAATGACAATGATTTTTTATACTTTTTGTGAAATATACAGGACTTTAGTCCATTTGTGGAGTATTTCTCAGAGTAACTATTTTTGCTGTATCACACAAGGTGATAAAGTAACTTATTGTTGCTGCTTTTACCCTCTGAATATCAACTACAGACATGTCTACTTCTACAGAAAAGAGGTACTGTTTTTATTCTAAGAATATCTGGAAATGGTTTGATAGAAGTGGCAAATTATCTAAACAAGCTAGTGATAAGCATTTATTTTCTATTTATTTTAATGGATCTATGAACAAAAACATATTTCTTCCAAACCGCTATAACCAAAAATATTTATCCATAATTCCAAAGAAAAAATAAAGAACCCTAGATCCGCTTTGATGATTGTCTTTTGTTTTTGTTAAATATTAAATCTAATATTTAATTATATTGCTCATGTGTTTTCATAAACAATTTACTCCAAATATAGGTAGCCAATAATTAAAATTAAAAAGATAAAGCATAATAGTATATATCAAATAAAGATGTCTACTGAAACTTTAGAAAAGATGATATGTTCTAAAGGAACAGCACTTATTTTTTAAAGGTAACTATTAATATTTGTTTATAAAAAAAATAAGCCAAAGATTGGGAAGAAATATTTGCAGTATGTAAAATTTGAAAAAGTATTGGTATCCAAGGTACACAAAGGACTAAGGAAAAGAAAAAAGCATACACAATAAAAGTAAATAAAAGACCTCAGTGATATCTAGTATAAAAGAAAATATTAATAAACAAAAAAATTTAAAAGAGGCTCTACACTCCAAGAAACAGAAAAACAAAAGTTAGGACTACAGTGAGATAGATAACTTTCACACCTTCTAGATTGAAAAACAATTTTGAAAAAAAATCAAATATTATTAAGACTGGAGGAAGAATATTATAGGTAAGAATATAGTTTGTTTAGATAACTTTTGAAAACAGTGGCACAATTTATTACTATGACATAGTTAGAACCAGTAACTCTAGATACATAATCTGGAGAAATTTTTGAATTTTGAATTAATAGGCAATCACCAGAATGTTTTCAACAGCATTATTCAAAACAGAAAAATCTTAGAATCAACACACATATTCATCAAAAAGAAATTGGATAGTTAAGTTGGGATAGTGGCATACAATAAAATAATCCATAGAAATGAAAAATTAATGAACTATAGTTTTATGCATCAACATGAATAAATTTTGGCAGGTGATCTTGTTGAGTTAATCAAAAGCAAGTCACAAAAGACTATACTTGTGATATCATTTTGATGAAGTTCAAGGCAATATTGACAAATATATCATTTCAATGTTGCTGAAATAAAAATATATGCAGTTGATGCAAAATATATATCACTTAGCTATATCTACAAATGAGATTAAAATATGTAAGCAAGGATATGACAAACTAAAAATTCAGAATAATTCTGTGATGGAGATAGATGCATTAAAGAAAGACTAGGGAGCTTAAATAATATCAGTTTGACCTATTTCTTAAGTAGAAAGTTACAAACATATCTATTTTATTTTATAACTTATATAATGTTATATGTTTATATATGCATAAATGATCATACTCATTCTTATAGTTATATGGATATATCAAATTCCTATAGCTATGAGTATATATCAAATATTGTACAATACAGTGTTTATTGTTTTTGAAAAAGATGTATGGCAGCTCACAAAATAAACAGAAGATTGTTTATGTATGTTCTGAATATCAGAAAAATTACCATTCAAATGCACACAACGAATAGTCAAAATATGAAATATTAAGAGCTAATAAACTCTGAATCTTAAGGCAATCACCAAAGCCTTTAAAGTTTGGAAAAAGTTTGTTCTTCCATTATTCACTTTGTATTGTTAGACCACAGATTTTGCCAAGCCTACAAACATTTCTAGAGAGGCTCTTTTAGTGCACGTCACCATACTGGTCTGTGTCACATGATCTTTGGACCACAGGAGTTGAGGTGAGAAGAGAGGTCAAATGATGTCTTCTATAGAGGTCTATGGGATGATTTCTAATAGTACAATTAATGAAACTAATCACATCTTCTCTGTGATGGAGCAAGCAGATAAGTCTCAAAGAAAGGTCAATAGAAATTATTACACTATGGTCCCCTGTGGAATATTTCAGATCACCCAATCGCTAGAGTTGCTTAGAATCTACAGCAGCATGTCCACAGGTAAATATACTTCTAGTTGCAGAAAGTTCCAGATATACAGGTTTTTTTGTTTGTTTGTTTTGTTTCTATGGTGCTTGACTACTCAATCTAACTAACTTTCACATTTATACCTAAAAAGAAACACTTATTAATTGAAATTAAAATATTCTGATAGAATATTTCTGTAATTTTATCAATATACACAATAATGCTTCACAATATATAGGATACCTCATCCAGTTTCTGTCTCCATTATGTGCATTTATATTACCATTAACTTTCTGTCCATGCTATGGGCTCAATTATTCATTTAAATCATATGAAGCTGCCATATTTGTCATTACATTATTGGATATATTGATGAGATTAGAGAAAGATCATATCAGAATATTTCAACTTCAAATAGCATTTCTTTTTAATATAAATATGAAAGTTAAGTAAGTTAGGTAGCCAAACCCCACAGAAACAAAGAAATAACTATCTATCTAGAACTTTCTGAGACTAGAAGTATATTTAGCTAACCTTATTCCCAGCCTAATCCCTCAGCCTAACTCAAATGTGCTTCATTCTACAAATAAATTTAAAATTAAAATTTCTGTATTGACATTCTTGCTATAACATTTTATTTCAGAAATTTCATATCTTTTCTAAGAAATAACTAAAATAAATAATGAACAAAGAAAATATTCAAAACTGATTATAGATAATCTAGTGTAAATTCCCTCAGGGTTAATATCCACAAAATTAATGAAATTGTTGAAATTGTTTTTCAAAAAGTTATGAATCTATATATCTTGGTTGATTTGAAAATGATTTATATTATGAATTTCATATATGTAGAATAGCTAACATTAGGCCAAGAGCCTTTTTTTTTTTTAAGGAAATGTTGTTTTGGTCAGTTTTTTCACCACTGTGACCAAAAGTCCCAGCAAGAACAATTAGAGTGGGAAAAGTTTGTCTGGGAGTTCGCAGTTTCAGAGGACTTAATTTATAGGCAGTCAAGTACATTCTTTGTGGCATGAGGTGAGGCAGGACATCATGGTGGAGGAGTGTGGTGGAGGAAAACAGCTCAAGACTTTGCATTAACATACTGCTTAGGTTAAGACTCACCTATAAACCCAATCACCTATAAACTCTCTTTACTTCTGACCTGAGCTTTTGTCCCCATGACCTCTTAACTCTAGCATTCTGCATTCCTGCAAAACCAGTACCATGTGGTAGACGCCAAGGTCTGCTGCCATCTTGAGCGATAGCCTAGCCTCCAGGGGCTTGACTGCAGCAGCCTCTTAGTTCCTGGGTGGCTGAGCATGTTGCAAAACTTCCTAGACACTCTGATGCAAGCAGGGTGTCCCTTGATCTCTGCTCAAAGAAAGGTTTTTTTTTTTTTTTGTACCCTTAAGCCTGAGATGGGTATGGTCTTACCAACTCCTGATATGCCCTCAAATCTTCTTTCCTATTGTTTTCTGGGAAAAGTCTTTAGTGTTTATTTAATGGCTGTAACATTTTTAACAATTGCACATTGCTTAGCCCCAGTTTTACTCATGGTGTTCTGGTCAAACTGCAATATTTTCAAATTTTTCTGCTTACTTTCTGCTCCCAATTATCACAATAAACTTGCCTTAAATCTTCCAGCAATATCCATGCCACTGCCTGAATACTTTGTTGCCTAGCAATTTCTTCTGCCAGATTAAGAAGTCCATCACTTTTAAATTGACCTTGCAGAAAGTCTCAGAACACAGGCAGAATGCAGACAACTTCTTAGCCCAAATGTAATGCGAATGGCCTCTGGTCCAATTTCCAATATAACACTCCTTCTCTTCTGCAACCTTATGGGCCCTGTCTTTACCATCCACAGCATTCTGGTCTTCTGACCTCTCACCTGAATTGCTCATTGTTGGAAGCCATGTATAAATTATGGGTTTGTTTGAGCTACCACAAAGCAGGGAAGCTGCTTTTCTGGGAACTCCTGGTAAATTCTCTGGTTTGAGAAAGCCCAGATCATGCTGGTGCCCTGCCTTAGCTTACAGCTCTAGGATCAAACATAGCCACTGGGAGATGGGTATAACCTGACAAATACCAAATATTCTGTTTTTCCTAAAGAAGTGACATACTGACCCACAGTGGAGTATACTGCTATAAATAAAGCATTTGAGGGCTTTTCTCTTTGTTAGGATCAGACCCTGCTTTGAAAATACATATAATTCTCCTCTTTTCTCTTTATTATCTTAATTTTATTTTCATAGTTTTAATTTCCACCAGGTCCGCACCTCCAACGGTTACCCACTCGCTCCCTATGCAGGTCTGATGCAAAAGTTCACTAACATGTATTTACAAAATACTAAAGCTTCTCCAGTTTGCATCATTAAACTTTCCAAAATTAATCTCACAAATTCCAAAAAGCTCCCAAAGTTCCTGACCCACACGATCAGTTTAGTCACAGCAATGTCCCCACTCTTGGTACCAATTTCTGTTTTATTCAGCTTTTTTGCTGCTGTGATCAAAAGACCTGACAAGAACAATCAGATGAGGAATAGTTTATTTTGGTGCTCATGGTACCAGAGGTCTTAGTTCATACACAGCTGACTTTATTTGGGGCTTTAGGTAAGGTAGAACTTCATGGTGAAAGAGTGTGGTGGAGGAAAGTAGCTCAAGACATAGCTGCAGAAAACAGAGAGACTAAACTCAACTCACAAAATAGAATCCCCAAAGGCCACCCCTAGTGATCTACCTCCTCCAATCACAACCTCCTTACACTCACCACTTAATTAATCTCTAAAAAGAGATTAACACACTGCTTAGGTAAAGGTTTTCATAACCCAATCTTTTCACCTCTAAACCCTTTTGCATTGTCTTACAGATGAACTTCTGTAGGACACCTAATGTTTACTTCATAACAAATACATTGAAAAGAATTAGATAAGAGTAACTTTGAAAATACCAAACTTGAAAGCTTATTTTTTGATTACATGATTTTTTTCTTTAAAAAATTATTTTGTGATCCCAGAATAAAAAGTGGTATATATATTTTTTCAGTTTTATTGGGTCACAATTGACAAAAACATATATTAAGGTATGCAGTGTGTATATGTATACACACACAAACATAAATATACACATATATATATACATATACATATATACATATATACACACATTAACTCACATAGTTATCTTTGTGTGATTGATAAGAGTAGTCACTATATTCCATCTTAGCACATTTCAAGTATACAATATAATATTATTAACTATGGTCACCACATTCAATCCCTAGAACTTAGTCATTACACAATTGAAAATTTGGATACTTTGACAAATATCTCCCGTTTTTCCAACACCCCAGACCCTGGCAGACACCATTATAACCTCTTTCTGTGAGTCTGACATGTTTGGATTCCCATATAAGTGAAATCGCAATGTATTTCTCTTCCTGTATCTGCTTTATTTCACTTGGCATAATTTTTCCAGGTTCATCCATGCTGTCACAAATGGCAGGTTTCCTTTCATGGTCAAATAATATTCTATCATATATTATTATACATCTATATAATTTTTAATTCAATCATTTGTTTGCAGATACTGGCTACTATGAAAACATGAAAATCTCTGGAGTATAAAACCAATGTGTCATTGTCCATGGCAAAATATATCTTCTATCATTGTCTTTTGTTTAATGCACAGTTTTTTGCTTTACAAATGTAAATGCCCAGTATCTAATTAAATGTGTACAAACTCAAAAATGGAGATAATCAGTATATAGTATAATGCATTTGAAGAAAAGTAAAAGAATTGTAATTATTACAGAATATTTACAATTGAAATAGAAGCAGAAGACTGGATACGAAATGTCATCAGAGGAAACAAGACACCTGCAAATATTAATAAGTGAAATATTAATAAATATTAATAAATTAATAAATAAGTGAAATATTAATAAGTGAACTTACAAACTGATTTACCTTTCTGTCACGTTTCTTAGTCCTTAACTTCATCTGTATTATATATTTAATTTATCAATAAATATATGTAGTAAATATATTTGTACACATATACGTACACAGATAGGAATAGGTACGTAAATGTATGTAGTTCATACACACACACACACACACACACACACACACACACACGTACATCAGCTTTTCTTCTAGCTTATTGGGCAGCATAGTACATGATGTGTAAGGTAATAAAACAAATGGCAGAATCTGATCACTTTAAGAATCCAAGTGGGAACACAAAGTATCATGAGGTCTACTGGCAAGTAACCTTCTATTTATGAATTAAGGTTATCAATTCCCACTAGAAGTAAGTAAAGGCATCTGTTACCATATTCTGTTCAAGTGAATGCATGTGTTCTACAAAGAACTCCAAAATCAAGTGCAGTTTTTCGACCTTATGCTTTGGAAGCTAATATTTCCCTAGATTTATTTTGTAATTGTGCTAAAGTGTATATGCTACATGTGATGTCAACTATTAATCAAACATAGCCTAATTCAACTTATTAATGATGGAGTGAATCAACTTGCTAGGACCATTTGCTTTTACTATATCATTTGTTTAATAGATAACTATATTAGGTTTTTCATCAGGGTTTTTGGTTGTTGTTTTGTTTTTTAATATGAGAAAAATGACCCATTTTGTTGAATGTTATCCCCATTCATGCCAGCAACAACAGGATGGTTGATTCATTATTTCAGGAAGATTCATGATGTAGGGTATGGGGAAAGGTTGCAGTTCTTCAGAATTTTAGGAACTTAGAAAGTAGAAAGGGGAGAAAAGAAAAGTTGACAAAGGATTAACCAGAGAAAAGCTTTCTCCCAACTAACAATAACATGCTCTCCCTGGGCAGCAAGTGGAGAGGGAGATCTGTGAATACTAGATGAACCTCAAGAATTTGTAATACCCTGTGGTATACTTCAGGGGGGGGAAGAAACCTTCATATAGGGGTACCAACTATCCAAAAAATTTCTGTCTTAATAGTTTCAGAAAAGTGGCAGAAAGTTTCTAAGTAAGAAAGGGTCATGTGATCAGAAACAATGACTATCTCAATAGGAATCTGCAAGACATAGAATTGATGACCAAAGGCCTCCCTTTTCCCCAATGTGCAAGATTCCAGAATTTTTACACAATTTTTGGAGAATAAGAAAATGTAAATTATAGTCTTAGAATTCCATGCCAGGTCAATTTAATGGAGTCTGAGGAGCAACATAATTGTGGGAGCTAAAGACATGCTTCTTGCATACCTGATATTATGTCAGAAGTTCAAACTTGTCCTAAGTGCCTACATAGTCCTTAGCACTTAGTAAGTGCACAATAAAGATTCACTATTATTGTTATTTTTGGTTAAAATTAAAATGAAAATACAAGAAACTATGGTACTCTGACAGGAACTCAGATTCATACATATTAGAGAACATAGAAAATTCATATTCAAATGAATAAGTAAAAATTTCTTTACTATTTAAGTTTCAACACTTTATTCTACAAGGAACCTAATCAAATAAACTAAGAAATGTAATTATGATGTACTGGTAACCAATCTCTCTTCTACATATTTCCCAGTACTCAGTAATTCTGAAGTCATAATATCCCTAATGGGCTTGCTATGTTGCCTTCTACTTAAATAGAAATCCAAAAGTCAAAATTATTCTGCACCCAACCTTGGGGTGGGGAGCAGTAATAGAAAAGTTGGTGAAATCTAAATAAACCTGAAGTTTAATTTGCAATAATATAAAAACTTTGGGTTCTTAGTTTTGATAAATACAGTAACATAAACTGAAACAGGGTGAAAAAAATATACAACAATTCTACATGCAATATTAGCAACTTAAAGATTAAAGCAGAATTAAAAGTTCTTCATTTAAAATGACAAATTATTTGATGCAAACACCTTTTTTACTTGAAGTGGATCAAGACAAAAGACTAGGTTGAGCCTGACATAGGCTCAATAAAGTTAATTTTGAAAGCATGCTGGATAGTTAATTCAGTTTAAAAGTAAACTGGGAAAATATATACAGTCAGTAAATGTTTATTAAATACCAATTTGTACAGTGAACTCAGGATAAATTAATGAATTAGGTATAGATCAATTTCTAGTAAGAGATTCAAATACATAAATACAGAATTATGATTCAACAGTTATGTTTCCTGCAAGAGAATTTTAGAATGATACTAGGATTTATAAGAGAGAAAATATCTTCTCAAATATTGGATCAAGAAAAATTTTGAAAATGAAGTGTCATTTGAATTGGCTTTGAATGATCACTTGTTTCAGGGAATGTGTTGACTAGGAAAATGACATAAAGAAAGACTATGTTACATAAAGTCAATAGCACATAAAAGTTTAGAGAAAATAAACATTATAGTAGAAAACAAAGAGAAAAAGGCAAATGTCCTGAATTTAGCAGAGTACCTTGGAGACTAAGTCATTGTGTTGTATTCACTTTTGCAGGGTTTTGACTTAGGAAGTAATGTCATGACACTATCTTCAAACCACTGCATTCTTCTAGAAACAGTGTTTTTTTAGTACAGAATCAGAAAAGGTTAGATAACTTTTTCCCTTAGTAGGATGAATGAGAATGCCCCCAGGAGACAGATCCTGGGGAAGAGAGCAAGCCAACAGCTGGGAAAGTTCAGTGTGAAAACAGATAGTTCATCAAGAGGAAATGTTGACATATGCCAAGCGGTGACATGGGAAATTAGTTATTTCCAAGGACAGAAATTAACAGATTTCCCTGTAGGACCACAGAGTGTGAGGTTATAAAAGTCAGGACAGGAAAATTGTATAGAAAAACATATGGTCAGCACAAGGGACACAGACTCCAGAGGTCAAGCTGTCGTACTCATGCTGAGGACAGGAATCCAACCACCTTGCAGAGAAGAGGGGTCGACAGAACCAGCGCTTGGCCTGCCTATGAAGGATAAAGTGGAAAGTCAGTTATAATAACCAAATCACTGTCCAAGTACATGCACAGCTTCATTTGCCCCTGCCAGTATTAAAGGAGTCTCTAACCTGCCCTGACTTTGTAAGAGATTCATGAGTTGACAGAATAGTTTTATGCTGTAGAAAAGGCACATGGAAGGCCGAGAAATCCTTGACCAAGAAATTTATACCTGCTAGAGTATCAAAAGAGCCAGAGCCTTGGCCTAAGAAATGTTGGATGGCACCAAAAATAAAACTAGTTAACTAAACCACACAGAGAAAACTTTATGCATAAGGAAGTATTCTAGAGGGAACAGAATTAAGTAAGTCCTGCCTTTTCCTCTTCTGTCCTCCTAGACTTGAACAAGTTAAACATTTCCTTAGGTTAAGTGAATGCTCCTCTTCTGACAAGAGATGGTTCAAATGGAAAGGCCATCATAAACCCTGACCAGTCAGGTTTTGAATTTTATCAAATCCACACTTGGGGATGGCCACACATGCCACCTTGGATAGTTACCAAAACAGAGATTGGGACATTGGGGCTAGCATACATCCTTATTAAAACCAAGTATACACCCAGCACTGAGTACTTAGAACTAGACAGTATACTTGTTTTCCAAATTGGAGAATACTTTTCCTCCATTCAGACTGTTTTCCAAGGCTAATTTGAGAATACTGCATAATCTAAATAGAAAGTCAAATATAATTTATTTAGAATGACTGACCATAGCAGTAATATTTCCATACCTTGTTCTCTGAGACAGAGTCATTCATATGTGGGAGACTTTAAAAGTGAAGTCTGTACTCATAAAGTTAATGGAACTCAGATAGATTGAACCCCAAAAATGAGGGAAAGCAAACCTAAGAAATGTTAAATGGTAGATCTATAGCAAATAATGTGGTCACTATTAAATATAAATCAATTTTTAAACATTACCAAACTTATTTATACTTTACATCATGTATATGAATATTTAAATTTACATTACCTATTAGAGAGACCAAGATGAATATAAATAAATAAATGACCTTATAGGCAAATGATATTTATTTTTGAACAGAGCAATCTTTTCTAGAACTAAAACCAGATAAATAAAAAGATGAATTTTGATGATAAAAGAAACCATATTTTAGGTGTATATTTTGTAAGGATATAACATATATACTAGTAACATATATACTAGTTATCTGAGCAGAATGTGATTTAATCATTTCTTTAAAAATCATCTATTATCTTCCTACATATTGAACATCCTCTCTCTGATGTTACAGTACAGTCAATTCTCCAGCCTCTTTGAGCATTCCACATCTGTTTCTAGGGCAGGTGCTTTCCATCTTCAAAGCATTTATTCTGTCATCATTAAATATGGAATTAAAAGAGGTTTGAGATACTTATCTTCAATAATTTTCAAACTGATCATTTACAGTTAAAATGCAGCTTAGAATTTATAGACAATTTAGTAAATTAGAATGAATAAAAAGACAAAGTTGGGATGATTAACATTTTTGCTTTAATTTTTCAGCAAGTCACAAAACAAAAAAAAAAATTATTCTGACAAAGTCATAATATGAGCCATTCTGGTATAATCTGAGACTATAGAAATAAAAATGAATATGATTTTTTACTTAGAAAATTAAGAAGTAGCTGATATTTTTCTGAATGATCTATGATAAGAAAAAGTTGGTTATTTATAACAATCGTGCACTTATTATTTTTTTAGCTCCATTCTTGTGGCAGCCTCTTGCAGGTCATGGAAATTTCTGAGAGCCTATTACTACTATTTTGGTATGAAAAGTTCTTTCTGAGAAGTAACGAAAGAAAAAACTCTTTGTTTAGAAAAAATAAATGGATTCTTTCATTATAAGATGATTCTAAATTAACTCAACATGCAATCTTTAAAAACTATATGTAGGTGTTAAAAAATGGAATAAAGTTCTTGTTTGTTTTATATACTAAGAGATATGTGCTTTCTAAGTACTGGCATTTCAAATGTGTATCACATTAGGTAAAAATGATCCCCCATAACACAATCAATATGGGGCAAAAATCAATGAAGTAGGAAACTGGTTAGGATCTGGTGGATTGACTTCATAAAATGTCCATTTTGCTTTCTTATTTCAAATTTAATTTGAAATAATCACATGTGACTATGGCTATCATATTAAACAATGTAGTGCTACATAAATAATTATTTTGATAGTTTTCCTTAGTTGAATTCAGTTGTCATTACTGAATCCCATCATTATCAACCACTGCAATCTTCCATATATCAATGTTATGCACCCAATTTGACCATCATTTTTTCTATTACTTCTGCCTTTGAATTGATTACTCCTGTAACTTTTTTCACAGTCTCTATTCTACATTTCATGGTCAGTATGATGACTAGTTTTGCATGACAATCTGATTGGGCCCTACACGGGGTGCCCAAGTTCTATGAGGGTGTTTTTGGATAAGATTAACATTTAAACTGGTAAACTGAGTATGATGGGATACACAACACAAGGTTCATTGGAAAATGCTTACAGGGAAGGCCCAGTGGGCTGGACTGGTGTGCTCTACGCAGTGCCTCCAAGTGTCTTGCCAGTGAGTGGTATCTCCTATTCCTCATGATGTTTTATCCAGGGGTATCTGTCTAGATGAACACTTCTCTCTTCATTGTGCTCTGAGCTGAAAGGAGAGAGGTTTTATAAATTAGGCTACAGAAGGAGCGACATGGTTAACTTGCTGACTTTTCTTTGTTCCTTGAATGATCAGCATCCCAAGGAGCAACTGTCCTAGTGCACATTGGAGAAAGAAACTTTTACAGATAACACTAACTTGCCCTAATTCCCAGCATGCATGAGAGGAATCCAATGTCCCTAAAGATGATGTGTCTGCACATTTTGACCCAGACTTGCTCTCGTTGTTCCCTGAACTTGGCTAGGTTTTTGAGAACAGAAAGGGGGCATTCAGGGACATAGTGTTTTTTTTTCCCCCTTGTCCTTGAGGATGATGCACTGGTAAAGCCAGCTGCCCTTCCTGATGTGGGTGGATCTCAACCCAATTTAGTCAAAGCCTGAATAGAAAGAATTCTTCCTGTCCAAAAGCCTTCCTGTTCCAAAACTGGGACATCAGTCTTTTCACTGTCTTCAGACTCAAAATGAAAAATTAGCTTTCCTGGATCTCCTTCTTGCTGAATCATCCTGCAGATCTTGGGATTTTCCAGTCTCTGATAATCATATAAGCCAACATTTTACAAGTCTCTTTCTCTCTTCTTTCCTTTCTTAGTTCCTTCATTCATCTCTTTTCTCTCTCTCTCTCTCTCTCTCTCTCTCTCTCTCTCTCTCTCTCTCTTTCTCTCTCTCCCCCCTCTCTACACACACACACACACACACACACACACACACACACATACACACACACTATTGGTTCTATTTCTCTGGAGACTCCTAGCATTATAATTACTGTAATCACATTTTTGAGTCCCTTGCTTCTCTCTTCATCATGCTCTGAGCCCTGTATCTCTCTCCACATTCTCAGTACCTCTTCTTTGAAACTGAATGTTGATGGTAAAAAGTTACAATTACAATAACTGGACTCACTTTGAATCCACAGCACCACACCTTAGTGATACCAGGAAAACCTTCTGTACTGCTTGTTCAGGTACTTTAGCTTCTTCTAGGTGAGTGTTTATAACCTTCTTTTCTATCACCACATCAGAATGTGTCTTCTTCCAAATCTCAGCAATAGCTTTTGCTTTCAATTCCACTGAGAAACTTCACTGAAGCACTTACGCACACAATGTCACACCACCCTTCTACCACCATTCTCACCCCCTATACGCTGCCTTTGCACCTGAGATCACATATAAGACCAGACACCTAAAAAAAGCAAATCCCTCCTTTCTGTGCCTTATCCCATCACCTGTTAACTCTTTTGACCTCTCTCGCATTAGGGAGAGAGAAGATAAAGGGAAGACCTTGAACAGATAAGGGCAGAGGACACTGAGGCTACAGAGGATCCTCTTCATCTTAAAGATTTCTTCAAACCAGAAAGAAAACATGTTTTTTGAGGGTTAGAATTTCTAATAAAGCATACCACCTTCATTCCTTGTAGAACCAGGATCACTTAGCCAGGGAGAAATTTCTGTTAGTTGACTGTACCAAGCCTTCAGACTTAATCGAGAATATCCATGCCCAAGATTGGCATGGACATTTTGAAGCTTTCTCTGTGAAATGTATTGCATGGTCTTAAAAAATAAGCATCTCATTTATGAGGAGCTAAAAATTAAAATTTTTTGTCACCTTGTTAGTCTTTTGAATTTCTATATAAACCTAGGAAGGAGAGACCACTCCAAGTTCAAGTTTGAAATTCTTACCATACTGATAAGTGTAATTTCACAGTCAGATTTAATTTGATTTTGGGAAAAAAATAAACCAATGTGACATTTCTGAACTCAGATATGATGACTGAAAATTCAAACCTGGCATATATATGGGACAATTTCCAGGATTATTAAAATTTTCATGCATCAGATAATGACAACTCAGACAGATTAAGAACCCTATAATTGGAGCTAACTAATTTTTTAAAAAATAGCCATGACCTGAGAGAGATCTAATACATAAAAATGAGTGTGAACCCTCAAAAGTCACTGGTAACTTGGTGAATACCAGTAGACCATAATGAGTCTGGGTTTGCAAGAATATGTCAAAATGTTTTAAAACCCTTGAGAAGACATGGGATGACAAGGGAAAAGAATTTTCGAAAAGGAAAAGAGTTTTAATGTTTCTTTGTTACAGTCTTTTTGGAAGATTAATTTCTGTGCAGTTCCTAAAAAGCAAAGAACTTAAAAGTGATCTTTTACCCTCCAAGTTCAGACTACAGATCTAAATGATTCAAACCCTCTCCTAATCGCACACAATACTTAGTCTTGATTCATTCTAGTCTAAAAAGTGTTAATTTTTTGTAAGTTTGAATTAACCTACAAATTTTGTATAAGGGTAGTACAAGTTGTTTCATCTATTAAAAAATAAAAGACTAATTACCTTCAAATAAGGATAAGTTTCAGAAATAAAGTGACTTCCCAAGCAGAAGAGTAAATTAAAGGATCAAGTAGCACATACAATGGTATTGGTGCAGAAGTGGTGGTTCTTTGGACTGGGATATGCTGACAATTGATAGAGTATCTGATTTCCCATACTTGGGGGACATTCATGCAGACTTAACAGCATTTCTTTGTCAGTGGCTGAACAGCTGAGTATATTGGAATAGAATCCAAGGATTTCTAGAAGCAGGTAATACTTGAGGTCAAATATATGCCTCAGTGTGTGCTGCCCTGGAGAACTTCTCAGGACCTGAGCTATTAGTGAATTACAAACAGGATGCAGATGGGGTCAGTTGAGAGGCATGCTGTGCTCCAAGTTCACTCAGACACCAGACAGTATATGTTTCTCCTGAATTCTTTACACCACCAAAGCAGTTTTTTTTTTTTTTTTAAAAGGAGAAAGAGAAGAGAAAGTGATTGATTGCCTCCACAACGAGAGCAATCATCCACAGATAGATTAATTTCACTGGTATCAGCCCAAGCTTTGCCACCTGATGTCTCATTATAGTTCTGTTCAAAATCTTTACTACTTGTCAAGCTTTTGAGGGACCACCCAAGAACATCTTTCTATATATCTTCTAAGAACATTTTTCCAAGTGTTACCCATTGACCAGTAATATTAGCATTGCTGGGAGATTGCTAGAAATGAATGATCTCTAAGCTTACCAAGATTTATTGAAGCAGAATCTGAGTTTTAATAAAATCCCTAGATAATTCATATGTACTTTAAGGTTTGAGAAGCAGTGCCCTGAAACTTGTCTTCTAGAGTAGGAAATTTGTAATATATTCTAAAGTTGCTTAATCATTTATGTAGGTTGTTACCTCGTATTCAAGTGACTTGAAGTAAAAGTAGTAACACTGATACTAAACTTTCAACATCTGCCTACTAGCTCTAGGTACATTACATTATGATAATAGACAAACTCAAGAATCTTGATAACTTATTACATTAGAAATTTTCAATTTTTGATTTCTCTTTTATTCTTGCATGTGTTGCAAGTCAGTATAGGTCAGGTGATCTTCCTATACATTGTAGCTTAATTGTCAGGAATAAGTGGCATCATTTAAAGTCACTGTGAGGGGAAAAGAAGATGGAAATAGCTTATTACCTTCTCTTTGCCTGAGCCTAGAACTGATAAAGATCACTCATTTATAATCCACTGCCTAGAATGGGTTAAATAATGGAGTACCTTATCAGCAATGCTAAGAAAGAGCCTACAGAGTGGGAGAAAAATCTTTGCCAATCATACTTCAGATAGAGCACTAATCTCCAGAATCTATAAAGAATTCAAAAAAAAACTCTACACCAAGAATGCAAATAACCCAATCGACAAATGGGCTAAGGAAATGAACAGACACTTCACAGAAGATCTACAAGCAATCAACATATGAAAAAATGTTCAACATCTCTAGTAATAGAGAAATGCAAATCAAAACCACCCTAAGATTCCATCTCACCCCAATTAGAATGGCGATTATCAAGAATACAAGCAACAACAGGTGTTGGAGAGGATGTGGGGAGAAAGCTACACTCATACATTGCTGGTTGGGTTGCAAATTAGTGCAGCCACTCTGGAAAGCAGTGTGGAGACTCCTTAGAAAACTTGGAATGGAACCACCATTTGACCCAGCTATCCCACTCCTCGGACTATACCCAAAGGACTTAAAATCAGCACACTACAGAGATACAGCCACATCAATGTTCATTGCTGCTCAATTCACAATAGCCAGATTGTGGAACCAACCTAGATGCTCTTCAGTTGATGAATGGATAAAGAAACTGTGGCATATATATACACTGGAATATTACTCAGCCATAAAGAATGATAAAATTATGGCATTTGCAGGCAAATGGATGAAATTGGAGAATATCATGCTAAGTGAGATAAGCCAATCTCAAAAAACCAAAGGACGAATGATCTCGCTGATAAATGGATGATGACACATAATGGGGGGTGGGAGGGGTTAGTGTTAGGGTTAGAGTTAGGGTTAGGGATGGGGGCAAGAATGGAGGAAGGACTGTATAGAGGGAAAAGAGGGGTGGGAGGGGTTGGGGGAAGGGAAAAATAACAGAATGAATCAAACAACATTACCTTATGTAAATTTATGATTACACAAATGGTATACCTTTACTCCATGTACAAACAGAGAAATAACATGTATCCCATTTGTTTACAATAAAAAATAAAAAGATAAAAAATAATAATAATAATGGAGTACCTGAATATATAATGAGTTCTGCTCCCATCTCCTGAGTGCCTTCGTAAGTATCAAATTTTTATTTGATTCAAGTATTCTTATTTCTCCCATACCAGGGTCAGGGTCAATATAGGCCACCTCCCTGAGGTGTTCTATTCATTGTTTCTCTCACTAGCTACTGAATCTCTGGTTAAGTGGATTTTTATTTTCTTTTTTCCACTTTTGAGGGGCGCTCCTGATCAGCTTGTAGGGAGCCTCAAGTAGTTTGTGTATGTACAAATGTCTTTAACCCTGTGAGTTGGCAAGTGTAAGCCATCAAAATGTCATTCTCCAATTATCACCACCAGAAACCTTAGTTGCCCCCAACACCCACTAACTTAGCACGTATTTTCAGCTTCTCTTTAGTTCTTCATATACAATAAGGATGAAAAACACAAAGACATTAATGTCAAACTCCCATCACTATTCCATCTAATTTAGATCTTTATAGGCCAGGCTATCTATAGAATCTTCCATATTTGTTTGTTCACTCCCTGCATTCTTGAATGCTATCCTCCAAGGTCTTTACTCCTTGCAGTTCAAGAGAGAGACAGAGACTAGTCCTACTTTCATTACCTTCTTGCTAGCAAATACTCAGCAACATCAAAAGACATCCAGGAATACAGGATACCTAGGAGACATCAAACTATGATTTAACCATAAATTCTATTCTCCCCACTTAACAGAAGAAAAAACAGCATATTTTTCTTTACATTAAGTCAAAGTGCAAAGAAGTATTTTACTTAGATAGTAAAATACAATGTAGAAGTTAGAACCAAGGTTGTTTCCCTCTAGCTTCTAAACTGTGTCTAACTGATTTCAATGACTCACATCAGCTTTAGTACCAAGGGCTAGTTGTTGGGAAAAGGTAGATGTTAGCATTGCTGAAGTAAGTGTGTCACCTCCATATATATGGTTACCAGAGGGTCAAGATAGAAAGCGGGATTTTAAGAAGGTTGGAGGAAGGATCACCCATGCCAATAACCTGAAGCATGCTGTGATTTACATTTGTATGGACTTATTTCCTGCCCCAAACCTTAGGTCACAGGGTCAGATGAACAAAGGTCAGATTTATTCCTCTTGCATTGCTGAAAGGGTCAAGTGGTTTTGTAGGATGGATAGGTCAGAAGATCCAGAAGAAATCATTTCAAGCTGGAAGCCTGCCTGAGTCTCCTCTCATACATAAACAACTCTATCTCTTCCCAAGTCCAAATGATTTTACAATTTCATTTTGACAAGAAGGGCAGTATTTCAGCCAGCTATCAAGAAAAATGTAAAAGAAACTTTTGTATGATCAGTACTCCAACCAATCCAATAAGACTGGCCAGAATAAAAACATTTACAGATATAGTTAGTAAATTCAGTCATACTCTGGGTCTACACACATAGCCTAGAAAAGACACGATGATGTGTCTAGATGTATTGAAGACCCTAAAGACCAGGCATTGTGGTTACAGTGATGGTCTAGATATTTAGTCTTTTCCACAATATTGACCAACTCAATAAATCTTACTGCTCACACGTAAGGCAGTTCTTTGTCATTGATTACCTCAGACTCCATAATTACCTAAGATCAGGACTTGAGGCAGATTGGTAAGCCACATTATATCACCATTTTTGACCCACTGACCCTATTCCTTTCCCCAACCTGTCCTCTGGCACCCAAGAAATCATCTGCTCCTGCTGTCCGGTTGCCTATGCCTGTAAATTAAAGGCAGGGAAAACAGATTACTCAGAGATTTTAGTTTAACAACATATTTTCCCTAGCTTTTAGCTTAGAATGGTTTTCCTCTAAATTTCTCAGGCTGCAACACAAATACATCTTGTTAGTACCACTCTAAATCTCAACAAAGAGTGAGATAAGAAGGTAGTAATTATTTCTGAGATTCTATTGAATACTGAGGATTGTGCACCCTTCTGGATCTATCTCAGAGGAAGATATTGGACTAAATCTTCTTAGAAACTTTCTAACCTGTCTTTATCTATGTCAAATATATGCTGCTCTCTCAAGAACATTATCATTACATTGATTCAATATTGTCTTTGAATTTTTTTAAATGCAGAAAATGAACAAAATGTACTAATATATTGGTGGTGACTATTAACTATGATCAATTCACATGTATTGTACTTCACAAAGATTGTTCAAACTATAATCTGAAGGGAGAGATAGGAAGGAGATGGGAAAAGAATAAGAAGCTTCTATTATGAAAGTAACTTCAATAAACAAAAAGGAAAAAGTGTTTCTAATACCCTTTCCCAAAACAGTAAGGCCAATAATTTGGTTTTGTATTTATTAATTAATATCCTATAAACATATTATTCTTTGTTAAATAATCACTTAATAAATTTCCTTTTGCTTTCTTCGTTAAGTTTGCACTGAGAAGATAATGATGGACCAGGAAGTATGAAGACTTATTCTGAAAAAAGATAGAAAAAGAAATGGGTGAGGAAGGGTAGAACAGGGATGGAAAGTGTGGCAAATGCCAGACTGAGGGTTCAGCCACTGTGATGAGCTTTTAATTGGTCTTCAATAGATAATTTTCATTTGAGTATATTTCCTGCAGAGTGGAAAATCATGTGAAGACATTGATAAAGAAGGATATGAGGAGGACAGAAAAGTAGGAAGTAAGTCCATTTTGTCAATGTTTAATTGCAGAGGATATTATAAAAATGGCAGAATAGAATCCTAAACAGGGAAGAATATAATAAACTCTTAATAGTTATTTCAGTTAAAAATATATTCCTAACATTATATTTTCTTGGGAACTTATTATAAATAGGCAACTAAGTAAATCATCTCATGTTTAACAAATAAGTATCTTGCAAAATACAGATTTCATTTTTAACTTGGCAAAGCAGTTTCACAGCTGTCAGTGAATAACGCAGGAAAATCTCACCAACAAAAGAGCCATTACATGGAAAAGAGAAATTCCAGAGGAATAATGGAAGGCTTACTTAGGGAAAAAAAATAATAATTTTCAGTACATTTAAATACAGATTTAGATTTCTCAGCTGCATTTTTGTCTGCATAAATGAAATGACTTGTTTGAAGATTCCCACAAAGAGTTTATATAGATAGTATTAAAAAAATAAGTGAAGATAAACTGCTTTGCTACTATTCATGATGAACAAAGTAAGCCAAGGAAGCCAATTGATGATCTTTTCTAATGATCTAAAATTCACAGGAAATAAAATTTTCCAAGGTTGTGCTCATATCTGACCTTATGATCACTAAATTGCAAGATCTATGGAAAGAGCAACTGTAGTATTCCTTAGTTGGTGAAAAAATTCAACATAGCCATTAGTATCATAGACTTTGCAGCCACATTGCCAAAATTGGAAATCTGATTCTATCACTAGCTGTATGACCTAGTTCTCTGTGCTTCATTTTATCATTTATGAAGTGGGGCTAATCATCAATCTCACATTCTATGGTTGAGTAAAGTGGATACACTATGTACTGGTTACAAACTTTTCTGAGTCTGGTAACAATACCCACACATACAACAAATTACATATAGCAGGTTTGATACTTACAGATAAGTAGCAAGGGACAGCAAAAGTCTAGGGTTGATTATGAGTTGATCTCCCAAAGCTCAAGAAAGCTGCTCAGAGTGGATGGAGCTGCACAGGCTCATGCCCTGCATGAACCACAACTGAACAACACAGAAACCCTGGGTTTTAGACCCAGGTGTCACATTACTTGGGCTGAAGCACTGAGCCACATCTTTTCTCCAGTGGGGGTGCCTAGAACAAAGCCAGGGCTATTCCAGAAAGTCCCTCTGTATGTCAGGATGTTGCATTTCCAGCATATTCCACAGTTTTTCTTGAAAAATACAGGCAAGAAAAGGGTGAGAACTGGAATGGTCCCAGGTCACCTGGAGAACAGTGATTTATTGGAAGGAGAAAATGTAAACTCATTTAGCAGAGAACTTGACAATGTTAGACCTCACTACAAGTGCTCAGCTCTACATGGCTTTACTCTGGGAGAGTATTGATGATTATTACAAGTGAAGAATGAGAATTCAAATGTGAAGGAGAGGAAGATAAGGGAAAGAGATAGTAATTCAGAAAGAAGAAAGGAAAAGAAAGAAGAGGGTGTTAAGTGGGTGAAATAAAGAAAAGAGATTAAAGATAATGTTCTTTCTAGGAAAGAATAGTGATGGCTACAACAAAGATATATCACACTCATTGTATTCTCTAGTCTTCTCTGTTGGAATTTATATAGGCAAATTATCACAACCTTGCACTTTAAATACAATGCTCTAATTAAGCCAAAATTCCAATAGTTATTGAACTAAATGTAGAACACAATTTACTGTGTAACTGACCACTGACATTCAAAGTATGAGATAAATCATTCCCTTCCTCTAGCAGTCAAGGAAACTATTTAATGGTGATTACTAGACATAGGATTTGCCAACAATCGATATAATGGAAAGCTATTGTTTGCGAGCCATGTCACACATTTTGAAAGCTTGCTCACTTATTTTGTTCTTTCATCCTACTCAAGATAGTGGTTAAAAATCAATCCTTGCCATAGAAGTCCACAGGGTAAAAGTCAGATCATGAAGTTCCATAGCCAGAGGTCTTCAGTGGCAGCTGAGGCACCCAAAAGGAGAAAAAAATACATTAAATAAGATATACTACTGGAGTTGGGAGCAGAAATTAGGAAGGATTTAACTATTTCAATTTTCAGTTCTGTAGTCTGGTAAGAATGTTCTAGATATTTGTATTTTTATTAATATTGAGATTTATCAAGGATGACAAAGAATGACTGAAAGTTTCAGTTTCAAATCTCTTATTTCCTTTGACCAATTTTCAAATATCAATCAACAATTCAAAGTAATTCAAAATTAAGTCCTGAGTGGCATTCAGTGTGGAGCACTGAACAATGTTGGGTCTTTGCAGTTTCTGGTTCCCTTAGGAAAAAAAAGCATTCACACATTCTTCCCTTTTAATACTAATGCAAACCCTGTTCTTCATGCAAATATTGTCATATCTTTCCTTGTAAAACCCAGAAAATATATAAACATATGACAAAAATATGCAAATTTTAAATATTGCCAAAAGAAAAAAAATCATGGAGTTGGTATAAATGGTCTTGAAACAACTATTAAAATCATAGGAAAAAACATCAAACTATGAACATCAGCCTGATTTAAACTTTTAACAATTGAAAAGAAGAAAATCAACAAAGCATTCCAGATGATAATGCTCTGAATGTTAAAGCATATGAAATACCTCTGGGAAAAACTGATGAAATTATAGTATAATTATAAAATTGACCCTTTTCATGATGTTGTTACAAAAGTCTAAGGTGAATTTAGAATATCATGTGGTGGTGCTATCATACTAGTATATATATATATATATATATATATACATATATCATACTACATATATCACATATGACATATACACATATCATACTTTTGTATATATACATATACATGTATCATAGTACTTACTACGTATATACACATACCTATTTGTATATAATGCTTAATGCATTCTACTCAAGAATTAGTATAAATTGTAACAGATTTTTGAAATGTAAGATAAAATTACTTTTATAATTAGTTCATTTTTGAAGATAAAAAATAAAACCTTTCCTAAGCCTTTACTATGAAATTTTGTCCTTATTTTGAAAAAAATTCACTATTGTCTATATTTTATGCTAGATTATCTTGTATAACAAGGACCTTATGTGTACATATGCATATATACATTATAATATGCCATGTGAAAAATTCTTATTATAGCCTTCATGATAGTGAATTATATTTCAATGAACACAAGAGATTCTAAAGGATTCAGAAATATTCAACCAAGAAGATATTTTCTAATATTCACCTTTCAAGAGAATACAGAAATGATTTAAAATGTGAAAACACAAAGAATGTTCAAGCATCTCATGTAAGAACAAAAATCCTTCACTACTAAATAAATGTGTATTCCTAAAGCCTGATTTTCTGTTTTAATCTTCCTGATCTTAAGATTTTCAAGAAACTAATAAAAGTAGTTTGTCACTTGGCAAATAATGTCATTAACTTTATTACACAAAATGCTAATCTTAAGGTGCTTGTTGGAGTTAGTGAAGAAGGTATGGCTTTCCCTGAAGTTGAACTTATCACTATTAGACTATTTAAATGATAACCATTCAAGCATACTTTTGGAAGTCATTGCCTATATGTGAGTACTTAAGTTTCATGTTATTCATGTCCAAGTGTGTGTCTAAGACTTCTGAAAGTACTTTCTGAGGAAGTAACCTTAGCTAAAACAAAGTGTCCTGTTGTGGTCATTCCCAAGCCTGCTCCACTTTCACTCTAGCATTTAAAATTGATCCCTCTCTTTTGATCCCTGTTGTGATGATAAACTCTGACATAATTTTCTAAAAGATCTGCCTTGTACTGCTATTTTTCACATTAAATTTATTTCTCAGCAAATCGATACCTTGCTTTTTCTGAGTAGATTGCTTCATTTTGGATATGTTTAAAGTCGGTGCGGGGCCACGCCCATCTCACCTTCTAAATATTATTTGTCCAAAAGCAACACAGATAAAATGACTTCCAATGGTGCTCAAAGTTTTATCAGTTTAGGGCCACACTGTCAAGTTGTCACCTCTTTAATGAGCTCTTCGTTTTCCTTTACATTGGACTTAAGCACTTAATAATTCATTAGAATTCTCAAAGTGACTGAAAATTAATGATCATTGAAGACAGTTCGACTAGTACTGAGGTAAGTACTTTGCAGGCTACATGTCTACAGGACAGAAACAAACAGATAATCAACTGGCTAAGGTATAAGGCAAGATGATTGACAGAAAATAAATGATATCTATGATTTCCATCCAGTGTAAGAATTCATTTTAAACACACAGCCAATAACAATTCGATATACTCTTCTTTCCAAAATAGTAGTAGAAACCAAAGAAAAAATATAAAACTCAGAAAGGCACAAACATAAACATGGAAATCACACTTTGGTAGCTACTTTTAGGGTCTACTCAATTGCAGTCAAAATATGGGTAAACAATTAAACTGTGTTTTAACATCAGTTAAAATCTTTTACAGGCACTGAAACCATTGCTACTTAAAGGCATTTACAGGATATATATGAAGTAGAACATAAAGGAGTGTTTATTTGCTTAAAGGAGACACTTTATAAATATCAGCTCAAGTCGTTTAGGAAAAGCAGTCACAGAAATCTGGAATAAAGATCTGATGAGTAGACATTGGCTTCCCCAATGTTTATTTTGGATTCTCAGCTTAGGAAACAAATTCCAGGGTAAGAGAAACTAAAGTGCCTTCAGTTGGATCATGGTCCCTTTTTCTTCATTAAGGTAGGACCCTTGATTAATAGGTGCTTTGGATCCTTTCCAATAAAATAGGTTGTTCAAAGCAAAATCACCTCACTCTTATCAGTAGGAAGAGGGATAGGTACAAACCATTAAATGTTCATAACTTATTCAATATAGAATGAAGCAGGCAGAAAAAATAAGCAAAACATGGGTAATTTAAAAGTCTGGTCTAAACTGGAGCAGAATTATTCTCTCGGGAAGAAAATGAAAGGGGAAAATAATTCCATCAGCTATTTAGTGAGAATAAATTAGAAACTCATTTTCAAACAATTCTGATTAACTTCATAAAGTCAGATTGTATAAGATTTTCTTTGGGCATTTTGTTTTATATTCTGGTCTGGGCATGTACCACTGACGAATACAGTGAAAAGGCTGATACTCAACGCAGATGAACCAGGGTAAGCAAGAACGCTTACAACATCTTGCTGTGTCCTGACTTTTTCTGCCTGTTTGGGCTACCTGTGACTTGTTCAATTGTGATCGCAGCAGCTCCATGACCTCAAGAAAGATGAAAGAGCTCTCGCGTTACTCAACTAGTATCAGCAGAACTAGGGCATGAACCCTTCCGTTTTCTCTTTCCAAGTCCAATTGTTCCACGAAAAGTAAAAGGTCCTTCTAATACTTAGAAGAAATTCACAGGACCACAGAACAAATGCCAATGAAGGAAGTCCATTGGTAATGTCCGCCGGCAAACCACAGGAGAAACTAGAGGACATTCTTGATAAGAGTCAGAAACTCAAAGCAGAGCAACAGCACAGCCCCCGTTTTTGCTATTTGAATTCAACAGCACAATTCTGTTAACTATATGTGAATCACACAGTTTGTGACACCTTCTGAGAAAACATTATGTCTTAAATAATATTGTTAGAAAGATAGGTTGATCATATTAAGTTACATTTGAAGTGTAAGGCTAATTTTAGTTCCCTACAAAACATGCTGTTTTCCCTCTTACAGTTAAAATTCAAGATTTTTTCCAGTACACTAAACAACACCATGGTTATTACCATTCCCACAGACCAACAATCTACTCCTAGTAGAGTCCTCTTAGTTCTGAACCACTTTTCCCTCTTGACAATACCAGGAACTACAGTGTTGGACAAGAACTTGATCTTTAAGGGCAGATGGATGGACTTATAGCCAGGTTCTGCCACTCATTCTTTCTTTGACTCCAAGCATATCATCTAAGTTCACTAAGCCTCAGTTTCCTCATCTATAAAATGGGAAAAAACAGGAGTGTATGTGTGAGTGCATGTGTGTGCATAACAAAATATTTCATGCTTAAAAATATTTAGTAGTATCTGAAATATATTAAGCATTCACAAAATAGTGGCTATTACAAGTTGCTACACCTGTCTCGAGAGTAATTATTTGCTTTGCAAATCACAAATAATAATCTGTGTTTTCACTGCTAGACAACTATTGGGGTCAAATGAGAAAATATATGCAAAACTCTTATAAAATATAAAATACCATTTAAACAGCATTTTGTGATTATAATAGTGAAATATTAAAAGTAAACAAAAATACTAACCCTTGACCTCACCTAAATTACCTCCTCTATAACCAAGACAAAAATGTTATAGTAATACAAACAAAGAGGGAATACACACCAAAATATTGTAAAGTGGGATTTTCTGAACTTGTCTACTGAGTAAGATCACCAAGTCAGCCTACAATAATCCAGAAAATGAATCATGTTCTCTTCAAAATGAGAAAAGAATAGGTTAATGCATGTGTATCTTCAGCATTTGGGAGCAAATTCAGGTAAAATTTTTGCTATGATTTGAGGTTCTGCTATGTTGGAAACTTGATCCCTACTGTTTCAGTATAGATGGTGGAACCTGGTAGGAGGTATGTAGGTTATAAAGACTTTACCTTCATGAGTAGATTTAATGGCATTAAGAAAAGGACTTTCTGGACTGTTGTTTCTTGCACTCTTGCTCTGCTACCTTCTACCATATGATGACACAGCAAAAAGGCCCTCACCTGTTGCTGTCACCTTGACACAGTACTGTGTCAAGAACTGTGAACCAAGAATTTCCATTAATTACAAATTTCCAAGTCTGTGACATAGTAGCGCAAACAGAATAAGACAAACAGAATAAGTCTCCTCCCCCAAATCTATGAAATGATCAAGAGTTAAATCATACAATATTTTTACGAAAGTCAAAAGTTATAAGACTGTACATGTGTCAAATAGATTACATATCATAAAGGTATAATATTACATATCATAATGATGAAAACAGTGTATCTTCTGGCTTCAGATCAGAACAACTATTTCTCAAAACAAAATGAAACAAGTCATACAACAACTTAACATACAGTACATATGACATTTTGTCAGAGGGTTGTGATATATATGAAGGAAAGAAATCGATACTGAAAGATAGGGAGCAATGGGCATCAATCCAACATTAATACATTGTATGAAATTCTTTGTGGCATCGTTACAACACAGGAAGAGAGGGACAGGATGGGATTGTGGGAAGACAAAAGAAAGGGAAGGGAAAGGAAGGGAATCCTGGCCTTTTTCCATTATGTCTGTCTAAGACAAAGAGAAAACAGCTGAAACGTGCATGGTCAGAACACTCAAAATATTCTGTTCCTCTTTGGCTTTTATATGGGCATTCTTGAATGATTTTGTGCTAGAAAACTATTTTTTTCCTCAGTATTTTGCACAAACATCCATATAAAAATTAACTTGAATAACTTATTCTTTGAAAATAAATCATTCAAAATATTGAGATAATGATATCTTTTTTAAATGTCTTGTAAAAGCAGCAAGATCTTTAAGAACATTCAAATAAAACTAAAACAATGAATTGTCTTTAAAATTTAAAAAAAAGAGAGAGGTGTGAATGTTTGGAAAAATATCCTAATAGCTGTTCTCCACTCTGATTTTGGGGACCTATGGTGGACCAGACAACCCTGGAATTAGAAATAATAAGCAAAATGCATGGTACATAATAGGCATTCAGTAAGTAGCACCTAATTAAATAGTTTATACTTGACCTGTTACTTTGTACCATGAGATCCAGAATATTCTTCATAGCTTTACTTTAAAGAAAATACTGTCCTTTTGACCTGGTGGTGACCACCGGGATGGACAGTCTGTGGTATTCTAACACTTAGGACAAGGATTTCATTGATTACATGGGTAGGAGGCAGTTTGAGTCAAGGTAAGATTTGTGCCACTAAACAGAGCAACTCTAAGTAAGCTGCAGAGATTCAAATGTATATTATGAGTTCAATAGCATCTATCTATAACTCAAAAAACAACTGGTCACAAAGGAAATAAAAAGGAAATCATGTACGCAGTAAATATCTTTTTCCACGAGTAAGAATAAAATTGCAATTACTTAAAGGCTTAATGTTCTTAGTTTAGTCAGGTAAAATCGCTTAGCAGATCTCAGCACTAATTATAGTAATTTAGCTCTCTCTCATATAAGTAGGTTTCTGGGGAACTTTAATCAAAGGAGAGTGAAGCTGTACAAATACTTTGATTTTACTGTTTGTATCTTTTTTTTTTTTTTTTCAGTTTTTCATATCTGTTTCCATTTGCTTTAGTTCAAGAATGGCTGGGTTTTAACCACTGGAGTGAGCACTCATTATCAGTGTGAGTCAAAAGAGGATTACTCTACAGTAATGAATGTCATAAAAAACAGGCTTTTCCCTGGAGAAAATTTCTCTATGTGGGACTAATAAAATCACAACTCTTCACCAGCTGGAATTGCACAGTACAGAGGGCAGGGTGTTACAAATATCGAAGTTCTGACTTAGGGTGGTAAAAATCCTTTTTTAATAGCTACGTAGGAGAATTGGAAATAAGAGTTTAATGTACTGCAATTTCAGCTAATGTATATATTTGTTCTTACTGGTTAGGATTGATAACGTGCAATAACACACCACATCACATTATTGTAGGACAGAACCTTCCACTTTTATCTCACTCGTTTTCTGCTCTAAATACATACTGAACACTTCTACCAAGGGAAGTAGTCTCTGAGGGTGGAGAAGTTATGAGCTCTATCCATTGTTTCCTTTGTGTACCCTTAGTAATTCTGAAAGCTACACAGCCAGAAAGAATACAATATCCATATGCTTAATTTCATATCAGAAAGTAAAAACATTGCTGGGCTTTGCCAACTGCTCATGAACTAACACCCAGTGCAAATATTAACATTCCAAATCTTTAGTCCTCAGTCCCACTGTGAAAGCAATGAAAATATTCTTAGTTGTTCCTCTTTGTGAAATTTACTGAGGGTCAAAAATTTTGCATATTTGCAATGAAAAACTATCAACCAAGTGTTATTTTGTATCTTTTCTGAAAAATAATAAGATTAGTGAGTGAGGAATTCAAAATATATGTCAATGGCATCAATGGTATATTCATGTTAGTGAATCAACTTGAAGTTCTCATTTCTGGCTCTGTTTCATAATAATAAATGACAAAGCTACACATTTCTATGTACTTTGTAATTAAAACTCTAAAACCCATAGAACAAAACTTGTTAAGAATAGATTTTATAAGCACAATAGATATCACTATCTATATGAGGATCTTTAGAATAAAACTGAGAATATAATTTTTCTTTCACAGCTTAGAAAAATATTAACCACTTATAATTAATACTAAAAATAAATGATCTGAAATTAATAAAAATGCATGTAAAAATAAGTTAATTTATACAGTACATGTTTACCAAGAAGAAGATTCAAAGTCCATTTTGATTTATCATAGAAAATTCATCATAATAAATTCAGCAAATATCAGAAAACAATTGATAATGCTTTTTAAAGTGATACTTATTTTTAGTAGATAGCTTGAATTTCTTTTGAATATGTCTCAGATCACTTTCCAAAATTACCAATAAAAAATAGATGCTAGTTTTTCAAGATAGCGGACTACAGGGTGACTGCATTTCATTTTGCTCTAGAACTCAGGATTCAAGAAGAGGAGTTATTGAGAGACTCGGGACCAACTCAGAGTCCCTGGGTGAGTGTCTCTAACTGGGTGAGGCACTCCGACCTGGGCAGTAGTCCCGGAATGCAGGGAACTTTGTGGAGAAGAGTAACCCAGCAAGACTCCCCTGCTGGAGCTGTGAACCAGGACAGCCGGGAACGTCCGCAGAGGAGGGCTGCCCAGCATGACTTCCCCACCAGGTGAGTCTTCTCCTCTGGGCAAGGTTTTCCCACCCAGATGGTAGAACCAGAGACCAAGGCCTAGACAAGCCATGCCCCAACCTGCAGTCTAGTCCCCCTTTGGCTGACCATTGGTCAAAAAGTGGAGGTGCCTCTGCCCACTAGCAGGAAATATACCCCACCCAAAGGCCACCACCCCTAGAGGAGCAGCTTTCTTGTGGAGCACTACATTATCAAGTTCCTCTAAAACTTCAGGCTACTAAAGCCTAGGAGGTAAGATATTGGAAATCTACAGGGACACTATAAGTCAATAGAGGAAATCTGCAATATCTCAGAGTTTCACTGATACCTGACCAATATGAGAAAACAAGGGAAGAAAATGTCCCAAACAAACATACATGCTACATCAATAAAATCCAATAACAGCATGGCAGAATAAATGTCAGAAAGGGAGTTCAGAATGTACATAATTAAAATAATCAGGGATCAAATGATGAGATGAAAGAACAAATGCAGGCTTGAATGATTGTACCAATCAACAAGTAAAAGAGAAAATATGGGAAGCAAAAATCATTTCAATAAAGTTAGAGATACTAAAAAAAAAAAAACAGAAAACCTTGAAATGAAGGAAACAATAAACCAAATTAAAACTCCATAGAAAGCATAACCAATAGGATAGAACACATGGAAGACAGAACCTCAAACACTGAAGACAAATATTTAATCTTGAAAACAAAGTTGACCAAACAGAGAAGATGGTAGGAAATCATGAACAGAATCTACAAGAATTATGGGATATCATGAAAAGGCCAAATTTAAGAATTATTGGGATTGAGAAAAGCACAGAGAACCAAACCAAAGGAATGAATGATACATTCAATGAAATAATATCAGGAAATTTCCCAAATCTGAAGAATAAAATGGAAAATCAGTACAAGAGACATATAGAACTCCAAATACACAAAATTACAACAGATCCACACCAAGGAACATTATAATGAAAATACCTAATATACAAAATAAAGACAGAATTTTAAAGGCTGCAAGAGAAAAAAATCAAATTACATTCAGGGGGAAACCAATATGGATATCAGCAGATTTCTCAACCAAGACCCTAAAAGCTAGAAGGGCCTGGAACAACATTTTTCAAGTCCTGAAAGAAAATGGATGCCAACCAAGAATCTTATACCCAGCAAAACTTACTTTCAGATTTGACAATGAAATAAAATCCTTCCATGATAAACAAAAGCTAAAAGAATTTACAAAAAGAAAGCTGGCACTACAGAACATTCTCAGCAAAATATTCCATCAGGAAGAGATGAAAAATAATGATGTAAACCAGCAAAGGGAGGAACTACCCTAAAGGAATAGCCAAACAAAGGAGAAACCAAGTCATGTCAAACAACAAAAATGAGCCAAATGACCAGGAATACAAATCATATCTCAATAATTACCCTTAATGTTAATGGCCTGAACTCATCAATCAAAGACATAGACTGGCAGATTGGATTAAAAAGAAAGATCCAACCATTTGCTTCCTGCAAGAGACTCATCTCATAGAAAGAGATACCCACAGATTAAAGGTGAAAGGATGGGAAAAAACATATCATGCACATGGACTCAGCAAAAAAGCCACGGTATCCATCCTCATATCAGATAATGTGGACTTCAAGCCAAAGTTAGTCAGAAGGGATAATGAAGGACATTCCATACTGCTTAAGGGAAGCATAAATCAGCAAGACATAACAATCATAAATATCAATACCACAAACAATGGCTCATGCATGTATGTCAAACAAATCCTTTTCAATTCCAGGAACCAAATAGACCACAACACAATAATACTAGGTGACTTTACCATACCTCTCTCATCACTGGATAGATCTTCCAAACAAAAGTTGAACAAAGAAATCATAGATCTCAATAACACAATCAATAATTTAGACTTAATGTACATATATAGAATATACCATCCAAAAAAGAGCAAATACACTTTCTTCTCAGCAGCTCATGGATCCTTCTCTAAAACAGACCATAAATTATGCCACAAAGCTACTGTTAGCAAATACAAGAAGATAGAGATACTACCTTGTTTTCTATCAGATCATAATGGATTGAAATTAGAAATAAATGACAGAATAAAAAACAGAAACTACTCCAACACCTAGAGATTAAACAATATGCTATTGAATGATACATGGATAACAGAAGACATCAGGGCAGAAATAAAAAAAAATTCTTAGAGGCAAAATGATAACAAAGATACATCATATCAAAATCTCTGGGACACTTTGAAAGCAGTACTTAGAAGAAAATTTATTTCATGGAGTGCATTCAATAAAAGAAGAAAAAATCAAGAAATAAATGACCTAACACTATAGCTCAAAGCCCTAGAAAAAGAAGAACAGAGCAACACCAAAAGTAGTAGAAGACAGGAAATACTTAAAATCAGAGTTGAAATCAATGAAATTGAAACAAAAGAAACAATTGAAAAAAATAGACAAAATAAAATGTTGGTTCTTTGAAAAAATAAACAAAATTGATAAACCCTTAGCCTCACTAACAAAGGGAAGGAGAGAGAAAACTCAAATTACTAAAATTTGGAATGAACAAGGAAATATCACATCAGACATGCGTGAAATACAAAACATAATTAGAAGATATTTTGAAAATCTATACTCCAACAAAATAGAAAACCTTGAAGACATCAACAGGTTTCTAGAGACATATGAATTACCTAAACTGAATCAGGAGGACATACACAATTTAAATAGATCAATTTCAAGTAATGAAATAGAAGACAGCATCAAAAGCCTACCAACAAAGAAAAGTCTGGGACCTGATGGGTTCTCAGCTGAGTTCTACAAAACCTTTAAAGAAGAGCTCATTCCAATACTCCTCAAAGTATTCCATGAAATAGAAGAGGAGGGAACCCTCCCAAACTCATTCTATGAAGTCAATATCACCCTGATACCTAAACCACACAGAGACACATAAAAGAAAGAAGATTTCAGTCCAATATTTTTAATGAACATTGATGCAAAAATTCTCAACAAAATTTTAGCAAATCACATACAAAAAGTATATTAAAAAGATAGTGCACCATGATCAAGTGGGTTTTATCCCAGGGAAGCAAGGTTGGATAAACAGTCAGATATCAATAAATGTAATTCACCATATCAAGAGACTTAAAGTCAAGAATCACATGATTATTTTGATAGATGCAGAAAAATGTGATAAAATATAGCACCTCTTCATGCTCAAAACACTACAAAAAATAGGGATAGTAGGAACATTTCTTAACATTGTATAGGCTATCTATGCTAAGCCTATGGCCAATATTATTCTAATTGGTGAAAAACTGAAAGCATTACCCCTAAAAACTGGAACCAGACAGGGATGCCCTCTTTCACCACTTCTATTCAACATTGTTCTTGAGACTCTAGCCAGAGCAATTAGACAAACCAAAGAAATTAAAGGGATACGAGTCGGAAAAGAAGAACTCAAACTATCCCTATTTGCTTATGACATGATTATATATTTACAGGAACCAGGAAATTCTACCAGAAAACTTTTAGAACTCATAAATGAATTCAGTAAAGTAGCAGGATATAAGATCAATGCTCATAAATCTAATGCATTTTTATACATAAGTGATGAGTCCTCATAAAGAGAAGTTGGGAAAACTATCCCATTCACAATAGCCTCAAAAAAAAATAAAATACTTGGGAATCAATCTAACAAAAGGGGTGAAAGACATCTACACTGAGAACTACAGAACACTAAAGAAAGAAACTAAAGAAAATCTTAGAAGATGGAAAGATCTCCCATGTTCTTGGAGAGGCACAATTAATATTGTCAAAATGGCCATATAACCAAAAGTGTTACACAGATTCAATGCAATTCCAATTAAAATCCCAATGATGTACCTCATGGAAATAGAGCAAGCAATCATGAAACTCATTTGAAAGGATAAGAAACCCAGAATAGATAAAGCAATCCTTAGCAGTAAGAGTGAAGCAGGGGGTATCCCAATACCAGAACTTTAAGTATACTACAAAGCAATAGTAACAAAATGGCATGGTATTGGCACCAAAATAGACAGGTAGATCAATGGTACAGAATAGAGGACACAGATACAAACCCTAATACATATAATTTTCCCACAATAGACAAAGTGCCAAAAACATGCAATGGAGAAAAGACAGCCTGTTCAACAAATGGTGCTGGGAAAACTGGAAATCCATATGCAACAGAATGAAACTAAACCCCTATCTTTCACCATGCACAAAACTCAAATAGATGTAGATCAAAGACCTTGAAATCAGACCCGAGATGGTGCATCTTATAGAAGAAAAAGTAGTTCAAATCTTTAACATGTTGGCTTAGGATCAGAATTCCTTAACATGACTCTCATAGCACAAGAAATAAAAGCAGAAATCAATAACTGGGAGAGATTCAAATTACAAATCTTTCTCTCAGCAAAGGAAACTATCAGCAACATGAAAAGAGAGCCTACAGAGTGGGAGAAAATCTTTGCCACATATACGTCAGATAGAGCACTAATCTCCAGAATCTATATTTATTTATTTTTTTTAATTGTATACAAATGGGATACATGTTGTTTCTCTATTTGTACATAGAGTCAAGGCATACCATTTGTGTAATCATACGTTTACATAGGGCAATGATGTTTATTTATTTATTTTTCCCTTCCCCCCCACCCCTCCCACCCCTCTTTGCCCTCTATACAGTCCTTCTTTCCTTCATTCTTACCGCTCTCCTTATCCCTAACCCTAAACCTAACCCTAAACCTAATGCTAACCCCTCCCACCCTCCATTATATGTCCTCATCCGCTTATCAGCGAGATCATTCGTCCTTTAGTTTTTTGAGATTGGCTTATCTCACTTAGCATGATATTCTTCAATTTCGTCCATTTGCCTACAAATGCCATAATTTTATCATTCTTCATTGTGGAGTAATATTCCATTGTATAAATATGCCACAGTTTCTTTATCCATTCATCAACTGAAGGGCATCTAGGTTGGTTCCACAATCTGGCTATTGTGAATTGAGCAGCTATGAACATTGATGTGGCTGTATCTCTGTAGTATGCTGATTTTAAGTCCTTTGGGTATAGGCCAAGGAGTGGGATAGCTGGGTCAAATGGTGTTTCCATTCCAAGCTTTCTGAGGAATCTCCACACTGCTTTCCAGAGTGGCTGCACTAATTTGCAACCCCACCAGCAATGTATGAGTGTTCCTTTTTCACCACATCCTCGCCAACACCTATTGTTGCTTGTATTCTTGATAATCGCCATTCTAATTGGGGTGAGATGAAATCTTAGGTAGTTTTGATTTGCATTTCCCTTATTATTAGGGATGTTGAACATTTCTTCATATATCTGTTGATTACTTGTACATCTTCTTCTGTGAAGTGTCTGTTCATTTCCTTAGACCATTTGTTGATTGGATTATTTGTATTCTTGGTGTAGAGTTTTTTGAGTTCTTTATAGATTCTGGAAATTAGCGCTCTATCTGAGGTATGGTTGGCAAAGATATTCTCCCACTCCGTAGGCTCTCTCTTCACATTTCTGATAGTTTCCTTTGCTGAGAGAAAGCTTTTTAGTTTGAATCTATCCCAGTTGTTGATTCTTGCTTTTATTTCTTGTGCTATGGGAGTCCTGTTAAGGAAGTCTGATCCTAAGCCAACAAGTTGAAGATTTGGACCTACTTTTTCTTCTATAAGATGCAGGGTCTCTGGTCTGATTCCAAGGTCCTTGATCCATTTTGAGTTGAGTTTTGTGTAGGGTGAGAGATAGGGGTTTAATTTCATTCTATTGCATATGGTTTTCCAGTTTTCCCAGCACCATTTGTTGAAGAGGCTATCTTTCCTCCATTGCATATTTTTGGAACCTTTGTCTAGTATGAGAAAATTGTATTTATTTGGGTTTGTGTCCATGTCCTCTATTCTGTACCATTGATCTACCTGTCTATTTTGGTACCAATACCATGCCGTTTTTGTTACTATTGCTTTGTAGTAGAGTTGAAGATCTGGTATTGCAATACCCCCTGCTTCGCTCTTGCTACTGAGGATTGCTTTAGCTATTCCAGGTTTTTTATTCTTCCAGATGAATTTCATAATTTCTTGCTCTATTTCTGCAAGGTACATCATTGGGATTTTAATTGGAATTGCATTGATTCTGTATAGCACTTTAGGTAGTATAGCCATTTTGACAATATTAATTCTGCCTATCTAGGAACATGGGAGATATTTCCATTTTCTAAGGTTTTCTTGAATTTCTTTCTTTAGTGTTCTGTAGTTCTCATTGTAGAGGTCTTTCACCTCTTTTGTGAGATTGATTCCCAAGTATTTTATTTTTTTTGAGGCTATTGTGAATCTATAAAGAACTCAAAAAACTTTACACCAAGAATACAAATAATCCAATCAACAAATGGACTAAGGAAATGAACAGACACTTCACCGAAGAAAATCTATAAGCAATCAACAGATATATGAAAAAATGTTCAACATGTCTAGTAATAAGAGAAATGTGAATCCAAACTACCCTAAAATTTCATCTCACCTCAATTATAATAGCGATTATCAAGAACACAAGCAACAATAGGTGTTGGCGAGGATGTGGTGAAAAAGGAACACTCATACATTGCTGGTGGGGTTGCAAATTAATGCAACCACTCTGGAAAGCAGTATGGAGATTCCTCAGAAAACTTGGAATGGAACCACCATTTGACCCAGCTATCCCACTCCTTGGCCTATACCCAAAGGACTTAAAATCAGCATACTACAGAGATACAGCCACATCAATGTTCATAGCTGCTCAATTCACAATAGCCAGATTGTGGAACCAACCTAGATGCCCTTCAGTTGATGAATGGATAAAGAAACTGTGGCATATATATATACAATGGAATACTACTCAGCCATAAAGAATGATAAAATTATGGCATTTGCAGACAAATGGATGAAATTGGAGAATATCATGCTAAGTGAGATAAGCCAATCTCAAAAAACTAAAGGACGAATGATCTCGCTGATAAGCGGATGAGGACATATAATGGGGGGTGGGAGGTGTTAGCGTTAGAGTTAGGGTTAGGTTTAGGGTTAGGGGTAAGGAGGGTGGTAAGAATGGAGGAAAGAAGGACTGTATAGAGGGAAAAGAGGGGTAGGAGGGGTGGGGGGGAGGGGAAAAATAACAGAATGGATCAAACAACATTGCCCTATGTAAATTTATGATTACACAAATGGTATGCCTTGACTCCATGTACAAATAGAGAAACAACATGTATCCCATTTGTTTACAATAAAAAAGCTTGTATTTTATTTATTTATGTATTTACTTATTTATTTATTTATTAATTTGTTAGCCATTCTCTACTCTCCCGGCAATATATACCAACAATAATCTACAATGGTGGCCCTGTTTACAGTCTCACTGCTCTTCCAACAATAACTGCAACTACTCAATTCTGTTTGTGAGTCTGAATGTTGGTCTATGTCCTTACCTTTCCTCAGCCTGGAATTTTTTCCAAATCCTTCTCTTTCTGGCCTTTATACATGTTACTCATTGTTCTAAACATAACTAAATAGTATTTCATACCTTTCTTGATGCTCCCCAGAATTGGGTTTATACTTGCCTTTTGATACCTGTCACTTTATGTATTTTGTTATGATAATTTTGGAACACATTTTTCTTCCCCTGCTAGATTGTAAAATCATTTATGTCAGGGATATCACCTTAGAAAATATTAGCTGAATATTAATTTAATTCTAAATGTTGTGCATTAAATAGATAGAAAAAATGAAAATATTCATTAAATTATATTCTTCTCCAACTTTATCATTATTCCCAGTGGTAAATGAACTCTAAGGTATTTTTCATGAACGAGAGTGCTTAATGTTTTCTGATTAGTTTTCCTTTTCTTAGAAATTGCCTATAAGAGACACAAAAGCTCTGAAAACAAATTTGTTTTTCTTTCCTGAAGTGCAGACGTAAAGACACAGTACTTTTTTTAACCATGTATAAGCCAGTGGTTATTGGCTTCTGTGGCAGATAAGGATCTCCTTCCAACATCAAGAATATCAGGAATCTGTACCTCACTGTTCTGTTTACTGCTGTGTCCCCAGATCTTTTTCTAGATCATTCTGCTGGTGTTCTTCTTCAACATTTCTTGGACTTCATTGAAAACTGGAATTAACCGATATTGCCACTTGTTCACTGTCCTTTTCATTCATTTATACAGAAACTTAATCTCATACTACCCTTCTTCCCTGAAAGCCTCATCTACTCTCACTTCCCTCCTCTCTCAGCTTGGATTCTATGAGTCTTCATTATATTTCTCCCTTAAAAACATCCTCAGTTCATTCCATGTTATAAGCCAGGTAAAACCCTACCCAAATCTTCTCTTGTTCTACCCCTGCCTGCATAGGTCAAAGTGGCTACAGAAACACTCCCTCTGTGCTGAGCTCTTTTATTTTAAACCTATAACCATGAATCACTAGTAGAGTTATGGTGCCAAACTGAACAACCCTGCTTCTCTGTTCTTTCCTAACACATATCTGTCTTCATATTTCACTGATATTTGCTCCTTGCCAAATTTACCAAATAGTTTCCATCTTTAACCATACCCTTTGCATGCCTCCATTACCCTGGAAAAGCCTTCTGTGTACCTGTCTATAGCCTATAGTACAAGGAAAGTGGGTACAGAAAGTCTTGGGAACTTGTCTGTGTGCAGATTTAGCTTTTGAATTCAATCATTCTGATGCTTATAAATTCTCAAAAGATATTTATTAGCGTGGATGGCAAAATGATTCATAACATTAGAAAAACAAGCAGTTATATGGGCATGGGTTCAAAGCATGATACCATCTTTTACTAGTTGCCTGATCTTTGTCATATTATCTACATTCTCAAGGCCAATGTTTGCTCATCAGTAGAAAGGAGTCATAACAAAACTTGTTTACAAATAATGATGAGACTTACTGATCATTTAGTAGTTGCCTAAAATCCCTAGAGTCCTCATCCTCCATTTATACAGAAACTGAATCTCATACTGCTTTGCATTTTCCATGGAGAAAAACATATGGTAGAAATTCTATGAGTATGAACTAATAATCAGAAAAAAACAAACAAATATTTGTTAAAACATACATATTTGTTTTATTTTATTTCATTTTGAAATTTATTACCCTCTTAATCCCAATCTAAGACATAATTATAAACTGTAAATTAATTTTTTAACTGATACAGAAAAACAAAAATTATACATGTTTATGGGGTAACATTTTTTTACTTGTAGACATTATATAATTTAAAAATTATGTTAAATATATCTTTCTCCTCAAAGCTTATCATTTCTTTATGGTAAAAACATTCAAACTTCTTTGTTCTTTAAATTAATTCATTTTGATAGGATAAGATAGGTAAGAATTAGTGGACCCAATACCCCATTATATAGAAACTGGAACTTCATCATTCATCATTGTTCTACGTTCCATTAACAACTCACAACAGTGTGTGTCTATTATGTCACTTTTCTTACCAAACCATATAATCAGATAGCTGGCAAAGTAGCCTTTTCCTACCTTCCCAGCACATAATTACCATGAGTAGGTCCTTCAAATCATGGAAAAAATAAAAAATGCACACAAAGCCACCCCTCAGTGACACTTGAAAAGTTGGCCACTTAGAAATGTTGACAACAAGGAGATTTGGAAACCATCTTTCAAACCCTGATGTCTAGTGTTACCATATTGTGACAGGCGACTTTAGAAGAGAGAATAAATCTTCCAAACTACTTCTTTCTGCAAGTTACAGATTTATTTCTTTCTCAAATTACAGCCTTCACTCTTACTTAATTTTCATTGTCTTAATAATTCATCACAGTAGGTTTCATCTCAATGTGACAGCAAAAGAATGGAACCTTTGCTGGTGCTCAACAAATTCATATTTAAGGAAAGAATTTATTCAGAATAAATGTTGACAAAATGCAAGCGTAGGTTTTTAGATAATGTTACAATACTGCTATATATAGATAATCAAAGAAGTCTGCTTTAGATAAAATTCTATATTATTTATGGTTAGTATTTAATTTTTCAATTCCAGATAATTTACCATTACTAAAATAGCTGAGATTGAAGCTGACCTCAATGTCTCTCTAACTCTAGTTCACAAATAAATATATAATTGAAAATACCCAATACTTACAATCCCAGTGATAGAAGCTGAAGGTTAATGGATAATTACAGTAAATACTACTGCTTAAAAAGAAATTTACCATATCCAATCTGTCTTAGAACTTACTGGTAAATGAAGGAGTGAAGACAAGGAAATAACATTTGGGACAGTAATTTAAATTTAGTTTACATTGATAGAACTTCTTCCTGTAGTCCAAATAAATAACTATGTATAAAAACAAAATTGAAATCAAGAAGAAAAGGAACAAACAGAAAATCAACATGTCACTTTCTTTGACATCTGTCAGACCTTCTGTAAATGCAGACATGTTTCCTAAATAAATGCTTTGTTATACTAGAGTGGAGGTACCCAAAAAGGTATGCATTTCTTATTTTAATTGATGACAATTACAAACATCACATATGAACTTTGTTTTCTATTTGTCTAATGCATAGGTAGCAAATTCAAGTAATTCCAGGTGCTAGACAGAAAATATAAATATAGAATTCACGACAGTGGGCACTGTTATAAATGGGAAAGTGGCATGTTCTTTGTAAAAGTATTCAAATTTTAAAATATATTAAACACACCAATGTATAAATATACTCATTCACCAAGTTTTTGTTCTGTGGGTTACATTATTTAGTTTTATTTTCTCATATGAAATTATAGACTAAATACCACATTCAGAGCCATTATAACTGGCAACAAGCATGATAGGTCAACTATGGTGGCCAAGGGTTTCTACTGGGGCTGCATAAGTCTTAAGGTTCATAAGTAAAGACAGAGTTGACAAATGGTAATGAAAACAAAGAGTAGTAAAGACATAATGCTCCTCAACTAAATAGAAAGATGGCTTCTCATGTCAGCCTCTGAATAATAAGTATGGCAGGCAATTTTTCACAGTTATTACTGACTCCCAGCAGAATACAACTCTGGCTCCTGGAAATCCTGGAGTTCATGACCTTTTTAAGAATGATGCTCCAGAAAGACTTCCAAGTGTTTCAGAATTACTGAGCAAATCTACTTTACCCCATTTTGGATAAACACAATGCACCACCTATGGGCATGTAAATATTAAAATTACTACTTAAACAGAGAATAGTAGTTTAGGCAGACCTGCTTTAACATTTCTAGCAGCAAGTACAATTTACGACTTCCTTCATGTTAAAGTGATTTCTTAGCATAATGTCAACTCATATACATCCAAGTTCTTGTCCAGGATGTTGAAATCTACCTAACTTTCTCATTGGGTTGTTAAGTTTCTGTATTGTGCTTGTTATAAATTATCAAACAGCTGGAGATAGGCCATAGGTCCTCACATAACAAATTATGTTCTTATTGCTAGTAAAGTAAGTTTAACGAAGGGATTTCTTCAGAAGGATTTCCATATGATAAGCGGAATTTTAACAGTAATTCTTGTTAGGATTTGGTTTCATCTCTCTGTTTTATTACAAGGTAAATGGATGTCTGATTCACCCCTGTGAGCCTATCAAGTTCGGCAGTTACTCACAGAGATTTGACTGTTTTAGGATTGCTTCCTAACTATGGAAGAAAACAATTGAACCCAAAATATTTCTTCCTTAAAGCATAAACTTTGCAAATAAACATAAACACACACATACCCTCTGTGTTTACTATGAAGATGAGCAGAAATTAATATATATGTGTTCAATAGATTAATTCTTCATTTTTGACCAGTTCAACACAATATAAAAAATAATTTTAAATGTATGCTGTGAGGGTCTGGACAAGCATTAGTGATACATACTTTTCCCTCCAACAGGAAAGAGAAAGCATCCAGAAAATCTGAATCTAAATATGAAAAGAAGGTAAAGAAATAGATTTTTTACTGTTTCAAATGATTCAATTAAAATTGTATAAATTCATCTCACATAAAGCATTTTAAAAGACATAAGATGAAGTCAGTAAAGCATTTTAGTTTTCACTGCTCTGTCCTTTTGCAACAAAGATGATGTGAAAAGAGGCCTCCAAAGTCCTGGGGAACTCACTGCTTCACTTTCCCTTGCTCCCAGGAGAAAGATCCTCATCAAAAGTGAAGTCTGTACCATTCTGTCTCTGCTAGGCAGACTGCACTGCCAAGATGGTTGGCAGTTTATTAAGCTAGTTCTTCAGGAGAAACATATATGTGAAATTTTATTATCTAACATTTTGTAAAAACAAAGAAAATAAGCCAGTTTGACCTCCCTTATGCCATATTGAAGTCTGCTTCTTAACTTTGATCTCTTTTTAAGCCATTTTTTTTGTGTTACTTAGGCTCTTCTTGTTGTTCTATTAAGGTTTGTTTCATTATTGTTTAAATTATCAATTGTTTAGTGAGGAATAAATGAAAAGTGTTTTAAGGAAAGTAATTAAGTTGAGAGGAAAACCATTTAAACTTTGTCCAGAGTTGAACTGATTCAGAGATTACATAAGTACTTTACACACATTATAGAATTTCACCAAAATTCTTTGTGTAGATTTATGAGTTTGTAAAAAATGTAATATGAGCTATTTTAACCCCTTTCCCCTCTTTTCATTCCATACTTCTCACACATTTCTCTGTATTGTGCCCTATTGACTTAATCTCCAAAGCTCCTTGAGAGAAACATTCAGGTCATTCAAACTTCTAGGATGTAATATTTTAGTGAGCTTCTCAATAATCTGTCTCAGTCAACCAAGAGTACATATTAGACAATACCTCACTTGTATTTTACTACACTTCTCCAAAAAGACCTGGCTAATTACTAGCCTCACACATTATTCGGAAGCAAATTCTAAATGTCTATTTAGTTAAAAAGTACTATCCATAGCTGCACAGTAAGACATGGAATGATACAGTGTGAGATTTCTGCTGAAAATTTATTAGGAATTTTGAAAAGGAAACTATGCCCTTATAAACCAAACCTGCAAGTCAATATTATATGCAAACAAAAGTAAAATCAATGTATGTTTTAAACTATATCCTAAAGATTATGTCCCTGTGGTTTTTCGAATAGGTCAAACAAAAGTAGCTAAAGAAGCAAGATGGGAAGGAGAAACAACAGGTATTTTGCATACAACTTTATTTAATATTGTTTTAGTCAGCTTTTTCATCCCTGTGACCAAAAGACTTGACAGTAACAATTACAGGAGAAAAAGAATATTTGAGGTCTCACAATTTCAAAGATCTCAGTCCATAGACAGTTGGCTCCATTACTTTGAGCCAAGATGAGTCAGAACATCATGGTAGAAGAATGTGGCAGAGGAAAGCAGCTCAGGACATCACACCAGGAAGCAGAGGGAGACAGATTTCCCCCCTTGCCACATACAAAATATAAACCTCTCAGGGACCCACCTCTTCCAGCCACAACCTACCACCTACAGTGACCTCCCAGCCGATCCCTATCAGAAGATTAATGCAAGGATTAAGTTAAGGTTCTTATAATCCAATCATTTCACCTCTACCTTTGTATCTAAACAATAAAAATTACTTATGTTGTATGCAAGATATGAAGATCATAAATACTGAAAACTACATGAAATCAGTACCCATGATGCCATAGTGATTCAGAGACCGGAGAGGTCTGGGTCCCTCAAAAGGAAGTAGAATGTAACTCCCCATTCCTGAAACATGGACTTAGTGAATCTCCTCCGAAGGGTAAAGCATGTAAAAGAGAAAAAAGGATAATTTTATAGTGAAGAAACTAGAGATGAGACCTTACCGGTTAGATGTTGTCAAGGTTAGTATCAACAATGAAAATTCGTGTTGATAGCTTTTGATCCATAATATTTTTGATCAAATGGTGTTTTTTTCTTCCCGAGAATACATAACACCAGTCTAAACATAAGAAGAAAAAAAGGGACAAATCTCAAATTGAGGGATATTCCATCATATATCTACCAAGGACTTCTCAACATTTTTAAGATTATAAAAAATAAATAAATAAATAAATTAGTATAAGAACTCAGAAACTGTTACATCTCTTTCAGCTTCAGTTACTAATCATATATCAACATTTGCTCAATTGTGACAAAAGCTGAATGTTAGTAATAAAATAAACTAATGTGGGCACACAGGAACTCTTAAAATAGCTCTACTGTTTCTTTGTACATATAACTGTTTTAAAATGTTTATTTAAAAATGTTCACAATCATTTATTTCAAGTAGCTAATATAGATATAGGCCAATTGAAAAGAATTACTTTCTGGTTTCCCAAACAAAACTAGCTCCATTATGATTATGATGGTGGAAGACATAATTCTCCAGTGCTACCGATATGGTATTTAAACTTGACAAAGCTGCTCATCTAACAGGTATCATGCCAGGCGCTGCTTATTCCTATAGGCATTAATTTAAATTCTGAATTACTTCTATATCATATACTTAAGGATTGAAATATACAATATTAATTATAATTCTGCATCTTCCCAAGCTATGATTGATCTCAATTAAGAAAAGTAAACATATACTGTAATATATTTGGGGTGATTACAACATACCATCATATTTTCTTCTGAGTTTTGCTGGTCACTCTCCATCCATATCCATTTGCTTAAGGTGTCATAAACAAGGGAAGCCCTCATGTACAAATGAGAAAAAAAAAAAAAAAAAAACAATATATTTGTAAACCTGTTACTCTTCCCATTATTTGTTTTCCTAAATGGAATTTAATACCAAATTTAGAAACAGGATATATCTTGTATATCTTGTCATATCTTGATATATTTTGTATATCTTGTCAATCTTCTATATCTTTGTGCAATTAAAACAGATTTTAGTGCAATTTGGGTAACTTGGAAGTGATGTTGCAACTTTTATTTTCTCTGTAAATTCCTGCAGTTTGTTCTCTAATAGTTTCTATGCTTTCATTTTGAGTTCTAAACAATATTTTCATTTATTCTTGGTCTCCATAATGGAAATGCTAGTTCTATAAAATGAATTGATTGATATTGACTATAGCTCCATAACAAATTACCCTAAAATTCAGCAGCTTAAATCAAGGAATATCGAACTATCTCACAGTTTCTGTGGGTCAGAAATTCACAAATATTATAGTTGGATAGTTCTGGTCAAGTTCTTTCAAGAGGCTATAATCAAGTTGTCAACCAGGCCTCATCCCATCTGGAGACTCAACTGGAAGCAGTCTATTTTCAAGCTCACTCATGTGGCCATTGGCAGGACTCATCATTTCCAGGTTACTCATGTAAGATTCTTCATAGACTCATTTCACGATATGGCAGCTGTTTCCCTACATTTATGAGTGAGGTGTGTGTGTGTGTGTGTGTGTGTGTGTGTGTGTGTGTGTGTGATACACACAGAGATAGAGACAGAGAGAACACTAGTGACAGAGCCATAGTTTTATATAACATCATCTGGAAGTGACAGCCATCTTTCATGCAACATTCTCTGGTACAATCAGCCAAGTGCACTCAATTCTCATACAAGAGAAGAGAATTACAGGACAAGAGTACCAGGATTCAGCAACCATTGAGTATCATCTTAGAGGCAGCCTACTACAACTGACAGCTGGTATCTTTCCCATTCTTCTGAAAGTATTATAAAAAGCAGTAAGGAGATCACAATTAATGTAGAACTCAGCAAAACACTGCAACTTTCATTTTCCATGAAATTGGGAGACACATAAAAAATCTATATTTTCCAGAATAACTGAAAGAGCTACCAAAATCATCTATGATCTTTCAACCAGAGGAAGTAGAGAGATAAAGACAATGATAGAGAATTTAGAGATCATAGCAATAATTAGTACAACCATATAAATTATTACTCAAATCTATAAATTTAGTGTAACTTCACACATTACGGAAAATTCAAATTTAAAGTGAATAAGAAACCATTATTCATTTTACATATTGGCAAATTATTAAGTTTGAAACTAAGATATTCATATATCATTGAGAGTTCAAATTGGCACAACCTGTACAGAGTGTAATTTGTGAATATCTATCAAAATTATAAATATATCTATATATCTATATATATTTATATATATGTGTGTGTATATATATATATATTCTCCAACACTGAAGTTCCACCACTGGGCATTTACCTTATAGATATCTTATTAAAATGTTTTCAGCCCCTTTGCTAAGACTGTGTAATCAAATTTTCATTTCAGGCCCCTAATTCTGAGTGTTCTGATTTATAGTTTGCTTTAGAAATACTGGCAACAATCTCAAGAGTGATACACATTGTTTCTTTTGGTGATGTCACAGAGACAGCCTCCCTATTTCTACACAGTACGTCTTAATTTTCCTTTTACATTGATTTTTTATTTTATTCAAAAGGGTTTTCCTTTCTACAAATTCCACAGGTCTATTTTCTTTGATTATCTAGAAAATATTCTGCTACTAAACTTTGTTAGGGAATTTAATTTACTGACCTCTGAATTTCAGGTAAAATATGAACTGTCCTGAGGATTAATACTCATTTTATAATTTGCCTTTGATCTGAAGCTCTTTAAATTCATTTCCTTTTCAACATTACATTGTGATTTAGATTCCACTTGATTGCAATATCCATAACCAGCTGGGTTCAAAGATTTTAGTTGCTATAAAACTATTACTGAAACACTCAAGCCTATTGTACAGGGAAGTATTTTAAAATGCTCTTTCTTCTTCAAAAGCGCAAATTTGCCATAATTTGATTCTTATGGTCTTTCCACTGACCAATTTCATCATCCCTCAGTTTGATCAATTCCTTACATTAAAAAAAAAAAATGTGAAAATGCCATGTGTCAGCCCTTCGATTTATGAAGTGAGTTTTCCAGATAGACTGGAGGTTGAGGTGGTAGTGAGACTCACAAAGCTGAAGCTTGTACTTGCATAAATCACTACAGTTTGCCATTCAACATGAGTGGATCATATTTACTATGAATTTGAGGGATTTTTAAAAAATACTATTAAACTGAGTGAGAGTGGAATAGTTCGATCTCACCTTTAAGCTGCCATTTCTAGAACACAACAAATACTATGTTGTATCTTAAGGCTCTGAAGAGTACCTAGCAAAAGATCCAATAGCTAAATAGCAACCAACACATACACACACCACACGCATACTGAGCTGGGTAGAAACTGTGCCTAATGGAGCTTTTAACAAAGTTATCAGTTTTGTATTTAAGGCACTAAAGACAAAACACAGACAACACTATGCATAAATTGAAAGACTGTTACACAACACACTTGAAAATGTTATATTTACATGGCAACCAGCTTATTATATTTACATGAACATCTGGTGCAGGTTCACTAAAATCTTAAAAACAGATGGACATGAAGAAAGAACTAGTAATTAACAAAGCTATATGTTGATTAAATCAGCATGTGGTTAATTTAATGATTGCTGATCTTTATTAAGGATGGTGAGACTTTTCAAAATCAAATCTTTTTCACTGGCATGTCATTGACCAAGGAGGCAGTGATAACTACTCTGGGTAATAACATGCTATTTTGGTAGTTAGGACAGCACCCTGACTGCACAAGGCATATTCAGAGAAGTAAAATTCAAGAAGTACAATTATATTGCCTCTGAATCCCTCCAGTTATTATATCTGCACAGAGGAGCTGAGCAACAACATTATTATCTCTTGAGAATAATCACATACAAAGATGTATATTATTTGAATATTGTTTCCATGTCTGATTCATTTCAGTCAACTCAGTGCCTCCTGCTGCCCTTCATCCGTCTGAAGTCACAATGTGTACTTCTCTGAGCTCTTCAAATTGGCACCCTCTGGTTGCCAAGCAACCACAGATTTTCTACAAGTGCCACTGCCATGTGTACTTAAACTCCAGTTGGCCTTTTTTTTTTTTTAACTTTTCAAAGTTTAGAAAAATAACATATGCCTGACAGGTAAAGCTATGTATGTCTTAAGAGAGGGTACAGTAGGCTCAGAAACCACTAGAAGAGTGGAACCTCTTTTGAAGATATTATATGTAGATATACTCCTTTAGAAAATGCTTTATGAATGTATCATGTCAACAAAAAAACCAATTTGCCAAATAACTAGAAATTATACTCTCTGTTTTTCCTAAAATAGCAGATATTTTATACCCGAGTGAATGGCTATCGCTGTGGCTTTCTGTCAAGCATTCTAGAGCTTCAGTATGGATTCACAGAACCAACTTATAAACAGCACCAGCAAGGGTCCCTTTCTCTAGCTGGAGTTTATCTATGCTGAAGGGTTTTGATTTGCAGAGACAGGTATTGAAAATGAGATCACTAGTTGCTTTTTAGCACCAATTCACAAAGATGGAGTAAATTTTAGAGAACGAATTAATTATGTTTACATCAGAGAACAAGACTTATAGAAGGCTTAGAAAAAAAGATTGACTTTTTCAACATTCAAGAAACAGTACACCTCACTATAAATTTTCCTGATTGCAAACCTGTATATTTTCAAGGCAAATAAGGCAATTTTATTTTTATTTTATTATATGTCCCTGAGTTATCAATTATCCCTCAGTAAAAACTGGTGTGACTGACACTTGTCACCAAGAGATTTGGAGTCTTAGGTAGAATATTTTTGGTTCAGGAAGCTAAATTTCATTTGGTGATCTGTAAGTTACAGAAGAGAATTTTATGTTTAACATCTGTGATACTAATAGTGCTTACTTTGTAACCCTAAACCATTAGGGCTCTGGAGTCATATCACTTTGGTCCAAGTCTTAGCTCCATCACATAGTGGTGTGCTTACTGTTGAATGACCTTGAATAAAACTCCTAGTAATCCCATAGCACAAGAAATAAAAGCAAGAATTAATAACTGGGATAGATTCAAACTAAAAAGTTTTCTCTCAGCAAAGGAAACTATCAGCAATGCGAAGAAAGAGCCTACAGAGTGGGAGAAAATCTTTGCCAATCATACTTCAGATAGAGCACTAATCTCCAGAATCTATAAAGAACTCAAAAAACTCTACACCAAGAATGCAAATAATCCAATCGACAAATGGGCTAAGGAAATGAAAAGACACTTCACAGAAGAAGATCTACAAGCAATCAACAAACATATGGAAAAATGTTCAACATCTCTAGTAATAAGAGAAATGCAAATCAAAACCACCCTAAGATTCCATCTCACCCCAATTAGAATGGTGATTATCAAGAATACAAGCAACAACAGGTGTTGGCGAGGATGTGGGGAGAAATGTACACTCATACATTGCTGGTGGGGCTGCAAATTAGTGCAGCCACTCTGGAAAGCAGTGTGGAGACTCCTTAGAAAACTTGGAATGGAACCACCATTTGACCCAGCTATCCCACTCCTTGGCCTATACCCAAAGGACTTAAAATCAGCATATTACAGAGATACAGCCACATCAATGTTCATAGCTGCTCAGTTCACAATAGCCAGATTGTGGAACCAACCTAGATGTCCTTCAATTGATGAATGGATAAAGAAAATGTGGTATATATATACAATGGAATATTACTCAGCCATAAAGAATGATAAAATTATGGCATTTGTAGGCAAATGGATGAAACTGGAGAATATCATGCTAAGTGAGATAAGCCAATCTCAAAAAACCAAAGGAAGAATGATATCGCTAATAAGTGGATGATGACACATAATGGGGGGTGGGAGGGGTTAGTGTTGGGGTTGGAGTTGGGTTTAGGGAGGGGGGCAGAAATGGAGGAAGGAAGGACTGTATAGAGGGAGGGGAGGGTGGGAGGGGTGAGAGAGAAGGGAAAAAAATGGCAGAATGAATCAAACAACATTACCCTATGTAAATTTATGATCACACAAATGGTATGCCTTTACGCCATGTACAGGCCGAGAAACAACATGTATCCCATTTGTTTACAATAAAAAAAAAAAAAAAATTAAAAAAAAAATTACCATCATTAATTCTCTTCTTTTGACTACTAAGCCTAATGCCCTGCCCAAAGCATTCATTGAAAACTGTTTGTTAAAAATATTTAGTCAGTTGTCTATGTTAGAGGAAAAGTGTCCAAGACCCTTGACCTACAATTACAATTTTTAGCAAACTGAAAAAAATAAAAAATAAAAAATAAAAAAATTTTAAAAAATAAAAAAAATAAAAACTCCTAGTAAAAGACTTTACAAATACAATATTTCTCAATGTTCTCATCTATTTGGGAGATGGAGTACTTAATTCACAGATGTTGTAAAGATTAAACAAAATAATAAATGTGAAGTTCTTAATATCAGACACAATGGAAGTAACATGCAAGAATTATTCTACCAGGTCCCTGTGACTCTATCCTTGATTTTACTCAGTAGGCTTGAGTCTTTAAGAATTTATAAGAATTTTCCCTTTGGTCTATCTTATTGGGAAATTTACAGGGCATTGGCTTTCCTTGAAACCCAAAATAGGTACTTCTCCAGCCAAGAGTACCCAAATCCTCTGGTTGTGGCACCCAGCTTATAACTCATGGTTTTGTGTTAAGTGCAGTTTTTACTATTTCCTGAAGTTTTTGTTTGTTTGTTTGTTTGTTTGACTATTTGAGAATTGATGAGTTGGCTCACATTTTGTTTATCTAAAACATGCCCAAATTGTGGACTAAATAAAAATCAGCCAGGACACGGGTTGTTAAGGAAAGTTCTAGGCTACTTAATCCTAAACTGTTAGTGATGGTAAGAACTGAAAATGAAGGCAATGGCACCTTCTCAGGAATAGGTCTATCTCTTGTTTTCATCTCACTATGTGTCTCAGGGTCATGTATGAACCCTGTTTGAACCACTGCAGGAAAAAAATACATGTATATATATATATATATATATATATATTCAACCAGGAACAGAAGACTCATTTGTTTACTCTCATATAGTGTGCAAACATGAGTTAACTAATGAGGATAAAGAAAAGAAAGGAGAAAGGGAAGACACATGAATTGGTGAGTAAATGTATCTATTTGACTTTGTCCTCAGCATGCTTTGTATCACGCTTTTTATTGATTTCTATTTTTGATTAAAATCATTGGCATCAAAAGCTATCATTATAAATCTATATTTTGGTATTATACATGTCTTTTACAGGTTTGCACTTTTTTCAGACATCTTTTTTAAATTCTATTTTTGATTGACACTTTTAATTTTTCTCTCAGGTTATATTGTTTTCCTTGGCAACTAAACCTAGAAACATGTTCTTCAGCCCTGTTATTGGACGGATCTGGAATATCTCCCAAAGACTCCTGTGTTGAAAGTTTGATCCCCAGTGCAGCAGTGTTTAGGGGTAGGACTTTGGGAAGTGATGAGATCATGAGGGCTCTTGACTTCAATAGTGGATTAATTCATTGGTAGATTATTTCTGATGGCATTAATGAGAAGTGGTGGAAACCATAAGAAGTGGAATCTAGGTGAGGAAGTTTGGTTCTCATGAGTGTGCACTTGGTAACTGTATCTTACCCTTATTCCTTTCCCCACCTTCTCCTTCCTGGTTGCCATGAGATAAGCAGCTCTGCTCTGTCATGCACTTCTGCCATGATGTGTAAGACCAGAAACAAGGGAATCAGACAACCATGCACTAAAATTTCTAAAGACATAAACCAAAATCCTTTAGCTAGTTTCCTCCTTTAAGTAGTTTTTCTCTGATGTTATGATTTGGATGTGAGGTGTCCCCCAAAAACTCATGTATGAGACAATGCAAGAAGCGTTAGAGGAGAAATTATTGGGTTGTGGGAACTTTAATCCAATCAGTGACTTAATCCCATAATGGAATTAATTGAGTGGAAACTGAAGGTGGGTAGGATGTGGCTGGAGAAGGTGGGTCATTGGGACTGTGCCTTCAGGATATATATTTTGTATCTGATGAGTAGAGTATCTCTCTGTCCTCTGATCATCATGTGAGCCGCTTCCTCCTACCATACTCTTCTGCCATGTTGTTTTGCCTAACCTCAAGCCCCAAGGAATGGAGCTTGCTGTTCATGGACTGAGACTTCTGAAACCGTGAGTTCCCAAATGAACCTTTTATCTTTTACAATTGCTCTGGTCAGGTCTTTTAGTTGCAGCAGTGAAAAAGTTGACCAAAACATCTGATATTTTGTCACAGAGTCAAAAAATAATGACTAACACTAATCTTTATTAATATATTTTGTTAACATCAGTGATTGGTTCTCTGTCATTTGCCTGCAAATTTTATACTTCTTTGTAACTTTTTAATTTATTTCATTGCTCAAAGAATAATATTTAAATTAAAAATCACTGATTCTCAGTTGAAAATTAGTGATTAGTTCAGATTTCATTTTGAATTTACTTTCATTTTTTCCTGTCATTAAAAACAACTTGTATACTTGAATGATTTTAGAGAATTTAAGTCATTTCCGTCATTCCTTCGCAAAAATAATTTTGATATCCTTGTCTTTCATCAATTAAATTTGAGAGTAGTTTCCAGAAATAGTATGAACTAAAGTATAAGAAATGTTTCCTGGTACAGACACACACACACACACACTATGTATTACACCTTAAAGAAAGTTAAAATATATTTGCACAAATGAATTTCACACAAAACATTTTCTTTGACAACCTGAAATTACATTAAAAAAATGACAAATACAAAATTACAAAATTTAGAAAATAAAATTTAATTACTTTCAAATCATTGAATAAAACATAAGGGAACAAAATACTGAGAACCTAATATATATATATATATATATATATATATATATACACTATATATAAATATATACACTATATATAAATATAATGTGTGTGTGTGTGTGTATATATATATATATTTTTTTTCCCTCCCCTTTTGGTACTGGGAATTGAACACATGGGCATTTGACCACTGAGTCATATTCCTAGCCCTTTTTATTTATTTTGGGACAAGCTCTCTCTAAATTGCTTAGGACTTCGGTAAATGACTGAGGCTGGCTTTGGATTTGTGTGATCCTCTTATCTCAGTCTCCTGAATCGCTGGGATTATAGGCATGTGCAATCACACCTGGCAGAATCCAATAATAACTTAACATTAAAATTTAAGCATACAAATCATTTATGCCTTAAAAGGGAATGTAAAACTCTTAAATGTTTATAGTAGGAGAAAAAGGGCTAAAAATAATGAGATAAGACCTTAAGAAATTGGAAGATAAAGACTAAAATATTCTAAAGAAGAAGAAAAACATGATGAGTAAAAGAACAGCAAATAATAAAGTTGGAATTACAGTTACACCAAATAGAATGAAAAAGCCAGAATATGGGATACATTTGTCATATGCTTTTGTTTTATTTCAAGTTTGCAATGAGTTTGCCTGTGTAATACAACAAATATAAACAAACTTGGAGAGTAAAATTGAAACTTGAAGGAAATTAAAATAACCTAGGATACTATGTAATTACCAAACCTGACTCAAGAAGAAATTAAATAGACTCATAAGAATTGAGTAATTTAATGTAATCATTAAAAATTTACTGCATCCAAATAGTTTTGACATTAAGTTTCTACTCAACATTCAACAAATTGATGATTCTGATCTACAAAAATTGCTCTAAATGATAGAAAAAAAAGAAACATATGTCTTTATTGTTAAGGTTATCATAATCTTATTACATATTCAGAAGATTGTATTGAAGGAAAAATTATAAACCAATTGCATTTATGAACATATAGATATCAAATTCTGATCATAGTATGTAGTAGTAAAATAAATACAAAATACATTATAAAGATGCCATTAACAATAGTTAATAGTCACTGAGCAATAAATGTAATAGGAGATATATAAGGCCATTACACAGAAAAAAGTAAAGTTCGATGCTAATTTCAAGAGAAGATATAAGGAGATGAATACCTATGACATCTTCACTTATTAGAAGACTCAATATTATAGATCTCTCAAATATTCTAAAATATAATACCTAATCAAAGTTCATCAAAAAAATTTGGGGAACTTGGTATGTCAACTTTAATATAAAATACAAATTGTCAAGAGTAGTCAAGACCCTGTCAAAGAACAACATTGTAGAAGAACTTTATATGGTATGAAGATTTACTTAAATCTGTAATAATCATGGTGTTAGCACAATAATAATTAACACACTATTGGATTGAAAGAAGTAAACCAGAAAAAGACCCACATGTGTGTGGAAATTTGATAAATAATGTAGAAAAGAACACAGAAAGTTGAAAGTTTTAGGCCAGAGTTCTCAAAATTCTTGTGAATGGTGAAAGAATAAGAAATACAGATGTAAATAAATACACAAGTTAACAAAGGAATGAAATTGATTAAAATAAGCATGCTCAGGCTTTTAATGATCTTTTTGGCTATATGAATATCAATTCAATAAACTAGGTAAACTGAATCTCCACTTGACTTTTTGCTGTGTAAACGAAGTCTGAACGACATTTTAAAGAAAGAGGGATGTTGTGAGTAATTGACCTTTTCTCTGGGAAGGAAGTAGTGATATTTTCAAGCACTATAGTAACATCAAACAGGTCACATAGAAGGAAGGTCACTTTTTATTGAAAAAGGAGAAAAAAAACACCATGGAGAAATTCATTTTTTTGTCTAGATAATTGAAAGTCTTGCACAGAAAACAAAAGACACAAATCTTTTAAAGGGATCATTATGCTTTTTTTTCTTCAAGCTTCAGTACTATATCACATCATATGAGCATAGTGTTATGTGGAAAAATACAACTATCATCACTGACATTTTGGGTGTGAGCCTCCCCACCTTAATACAAGGTCGCCTGAACTTCCAGGAGAGATGAACTTGGATCAAGCTCAGCCACACCCTGTCAGCTCAAAGTATCATGAGCTTCATCATTTGATTTAAAAGGCATAGAGTTACCCTCCCGCAGTCTGTAATAGCAAAGAATGATTTTTCTGAGTCCCTAAAGCATAGTCTTGTTGAAGGATGAACATGCAAACCTGACCTTATCAGAGAGGTGAAAGACCATTCTAATTGATATTGTAAAGGGAAGAGAGTGTTGAGGCGTAGTGATCTCAAACTCTAAATTTACGCCTCACAGATATGGAATGCTGCCCTATGCTACAGAATCTTTATTCTCATTCAGCTCTTGCAGGGATCAACAAAACATTGTCAGAAATCATTTTAGCTACTATGTATGATATTATTGAGATTAAATTAATTAAACTGATAAATTCCCAAGCACGGATCAAACACATTTAATAACATGAAAGAAGTCAAAATATGAGTCAGGCCATGCTGCCAAAATGTTTTTAAAAGTTCCTGCCAGCCTAATATGATGAGAAAATCTACAATTTTGAAGAAAGGGGAGGGAAAAAAAGACCAAATGCTAGGTAATATAAAGGTAGGTCTGGCATTTGTCAGAAATGTGTAGTGAAACCAAGAAAAGTTTAACTAAGTCTAAAGCAGGATGCACAGTATAGCTAAGAAAAATTAGTTACACTGAATTGTGCAAATTAACAACAAATGGCATTGTGTTTTAATGGCAAGGGCTTTGCACCTTCTTGAATACCATGTCAGTAACTTACCATGTACTAGGAGCAAAGACCTAAGTGCTGTTGAAAGCTCAGTCCTTGTCCCCAATGCCAATCCAATAATGAGGCCATGGTTTTGAGAAAAAGAAAAAAAGTTTTATTGCTTTGCTAGCAAAGGAGAAACACAGGAGACTCCTGTCCCAAAAACTGTGATTCTGCCCATCTGCAGGAACTGGGTGCTTTTAAAGAGGTGATTCAAAGACTACATTCCATAGGTTCTCTGTTGGAGTTGTAATTCACTTGTTAATTTGGGAGATAGTCATTTCTGAGATCTTTTGGTGACTTCCCCAAAGTCTGGATTACTGCAGTCCTATGGTGGGTGTGTGTTCAAAGATGGTTAACTCTGCCTAGGATGGGAAGAAAGGTAATCCTCTTTCCCCTGAGATTAGGGAGGAACAGAGATTAGGGAGGAACAGAGATTAGGGAAGAACAGAGAGAGAAGAAGAGAAAGAAGCATGTCCAGTTAAAAAATATATGATGCAGTGGCAAAGCAGCAAAAGTGATATTCAAAGCATAATGTAGATCACTGTTACATAAGGATCTGAAGACAGGAAGGATTTAACGTAGCTGGGTGTAGTGACTCACACCTGTAAATCTCAGTGGCTCAGGAAGCTGAGGCAGGAGGATCACAAATTCAAGGTCAGCTTCAGCAATGTAGGGAGACCTTAAGCAATTTAGCAAGACTATGACTCAAAATAAAAACAAAAAGGACTAGGGATTTGACTCAGTGGTTAAACACCCCTAGGTTTAATTCCCAGTACCCAAAAAAAAAAAAAAGAAAAAGAAAGAAAAAAAAAGGATTTAATGTAGGTCTACACCTAAGTAAGAATTCATATTCTTTTGCAGCTAAGAATTCATTTGAAAATGTACTGGAATTCCAAGGACTATTTTTTAAAATATTAATTAAAAAAATAGAGAATGTCAGCTGGTGTTTGCAATTAAGGAGAAAGTGGAAGGTGGAAGGAGAGTGTGAAGGAAGAGCAATGGAGTAAGAAGAGAAGGAAGAACTAAATATTCCATAATTGTAATGGCTCGTGGAGATACCCTGAAGCAGATATGTAACTGCAAAGGGAGGCTTCAATTCTATATGTAAAAGTATATACGAGCTCAAGAAGTTATTCATGTCATTCAATAATCCAATTCATTGAAAAGATCCTACAGTATTATCCTACTCTCAAAATTTTCATCTGAGAGATATCTGTCAGGTACTTGTACAATGTGAGAGCAATCCACAGAAGCAGTTTTCCAGAGCTTGGCATTTTTTCCAAGGTCACAAACTATGGAAATGCTGCTCATCCTTGCACTAATACATTATATACGATTTATTTACAAAGTTCTTTCTAAAGACTAGAGAAGTATCACAACAGTGTATATTGTTTTCTCACTACATATATGTATAAGATATATAGTTAGAATCCAAGGTCAGAGCCAAATATATGTCCTTCAAGTACCGCTAAAAATGAGGTACTTGGGGATCAAGAAAAAAATGCCCAGTAATAATGCTCAGACTTCAAGAATAAATGATCTCCAGGATTCTATTAGCACAATCCTTCACCTGGGAGATGGCAAGAACTAAGAGAAAAGAAAAAGCACCCAAGTTCAAATGATGACTTTTAGAATAATTTTCTGTTCCGGCCACATTTCACTATAATGACCACGCTAATCTTACCTTGATTAGCATGTCCATGAAAATAATTATCATTTACATGTAATTTTAAATCTTAAAAGCCTTTCTTAAAATCTTCTTTCCTGATACAGGACATGCAATATTGACTAGAGTAATGAATTCATTATGGTACTTCTGATTTTTTTCTCCTGAAGTCTATAAATGTGGACTTTATAGCATACCTAAGTGCTAATATTAGCACATAGACGGTGGACTGAATCTTTAATGTGTCCTTCTGATAATTAATATTTTAAAATTTAATTTATGTATATTTTTGGCATGCTATGTAGGGAGACATTTCTGTAATTTATGTATATCAAAAACTTTATACAGAGAACATTCGAAATATTTCTGGCCTCCATTGTCAGTCTCTAAAACTCAAAACACACTTAAGTTTTAAGTACTTACTATTTTGCCTTGAAGATATTTAAAATTTTTTTCTCACTAAATAATTATTTGAATTGATTTGTATCTATTTTCTAAATGATTGGATATATTTATGTTTTTTTAATGCCCTAGCATTATATTACTGATAGATGCTTTAGAAATATTGAAACTATGGACAAATTTTAATGTCACAAAACATATGCAATGAAAAACAGTACTGTTATTGCTTCAAAGAGTACAAGTTGATATTATTTTTCAAAGTGTTATTTTCAAGTCCTCCAAGAGTTCTCCTCTGAAATCTTAAAATAAAATTATATATTCTAGATAGGGAAAGCCAACTGGCAAGCATCCTTGAGTCTTAATATAGAAGATTTAGGATAATTTGCACATCTGCAAATATGACACTTCTTCCCAGCTATAACTACCAAGGAATTTATTAAGGATCATCAATTACCATGATAAGAATGTGTCTAAGGAAAGGACCATAGGAACTCAAGAGATTGATATCCTCAAAATGTGGGAGTTTTTGGCATGTTACATGATTCAATCTAAAGGGTATTAAAAGGCCTTAACAAAAGGCTCAGAATCAAGAAACTTCAGAACTTGTCTTGCTTCATCCTTCAGTGTAGGGAGAATTTTACAAAGTTCCCTTTTCTACCTGATCAGATTCATTAAAAGAGGAGTACACTTGATACTGGAAGCATCACAATACCTAAACTCAAATTATCATACAGAGCTGTAGTAAGAACTTCACAGTATTGGCATCAAAATACACATCAAGAACAACAGAATAGAATAACAGACAGAAAGAAACCCACATACTTACAGTCATCTGATACTTGACACAGGGACAAGAAATAAATGTTCTAGAAAACATCCTCAGAAAACTTGGAATGGACCCACCTTTTGACCCAGTTATCCCACTCCTGGGTTTATATCCAAAGGACTTAAAATCAGCATACTACAGTAATACAGTCACATCAATGTTTACACCACCTCAATTCACAATAGCTAGATTGTGGAACCAACCTAGATGCCCTTCAACAGATAACTAGATAAAGAAACTGTGGTATATATACATAATCGAATATTATTCAACCCTAAAGAAGAATAACATTATGGCATTTGCAAATAAATGGATGGAATTGGAGAATATCATGCTAAGTGAAATAAGCCAATCCCAAAACACCAAAGGCCAAATGTTTTCCCTGATAAATGGATGAAGATATATAATGGGGGTGGGGGCGGTGGGGAGTGAGAGAAGAATGGAGGAATTTTAGATTATGTAGAAGGAAATGAGAAGGAGGGGGTGTATGAAAAATCATGGAATGAGACAGACATTATTACCCTATGTACATGTATGATTACATGAATGGTATGAATCTACACCATTTACAACCATAGAAACGAAATTATGTACCCCATTTGTGTACAATGAATCAAAATGCAGTCTGTAAAAAATAAAGAAAGAAGGAAAGAAAGAAAGAATTTTAAAAAAGACAGACTTTTAAACAAGGTGCTGGGATAACTGGATAGCCATATGTAGAAAAGTGGAACTAGATTCCTTTCTCTCACCCTGCACAAGGTCAGATCAAAGTTGATAAAAGACTAAAATTAGAATAAAAACCTTGTAGCTGCCAGAAGAAAACACAGGGTCAACACTACAACACAAAGATGCAGTCATCAACTTCCTTACCAAGTCTCCTAAAGCTCAAGAAATAAAATCAAGAATCAATAAGTGAGAGGGTATCAAATAAATCTTTCTATACAGCAAAAGAAACAATTGAGAGTGTAAAGAGACACCTGCACAATGGGAGAAAATCTTTGCCAACTACTCCTCTGGCAGAGGATTAATGTCCAAAATACATAAAAAGTTAAAAACCTTAGTGTCAAGCAAATAAACCAATCAATAAATAGGTCAAAGAACTAGAAATATTTCTCAAAAGAAGAAATACATTTTTCAAAAGAAAAATGGTCAAATAATTGAAAAATGTTGAACATCCCTTTGAATCAGGGAAATGCAAATCAAAACTACATTGAGATTTGATCTCACTCTAGTCAAAATGGCAATTACGAAAACCCCAAATAATAATAAGTGCTAATAAGCATATGAGGGGACTGGTGCACTGGTGCATTGTTGGTGGGACTACAAATTCATACAACCACTCTGGAAAACGGTACAGAGATTCCTCAAAATAACTAGGTGCTAACCCAGTTAGCATCTTGGTATTTTTCCAAAATAACTAAAATCATCATACTATAGGGATACAGCCACATCAACATTTATAGCAGCATAATTCATAATAGTCAAGTTATAGAACCAGTCCAGGTGCCTGTCAACAGATGAATGGATTAAGAAAATGTGATATAGATAGATAGATAGATAGATAGATAGATAGATAGATAGATAGATAGACAAAGACATTCAGTCATAAAGAAGCATAATATTATGGCATCTGCCAATAAATGGATGGAACTGGAGAACATCATGCTAAGAGAAATAAGCCAGTCTCAGAAAATGAAGAGTCTCGTGTTTTCTCTCAAATGAGGAAGCTAGAGCAAAATAAGGGAAACAAAGGTAGGGGTGTCAAATCTCATAACAATATAAGGGAGATCAGTGGAATAGAAGAAAGAGATTGAAAGGGAAGGAGAAGGTATGGAAAAGGGGGAGGAAATGCAGAATGAATAAATTGTACAAATTTATGCTATGTGCATGTACAAATGCCCCACGATTTCACCTTTTTATATTTCTATATAGGACCAATCAAAAATAAATAAATAGATGAATAAAAGAAAGACTAGTAGAGTAGAGAAAGAGCAATAGAGTGAGGGGAGGAAGGAAGGGACAGGAGAAGCACTGTGGACTAAATGATGCAAAAATAAATTCCATGCATGTATGATTTTGTCAAAGTAAATCCAACTATTATGTGCAACTATAATGCACCAATAAAAGCAAAAAAAAGAGAGGAATATACTTATTTTTAGTATATTTACTAAAATTTCATTAACCAGAGAAGACTAAATTCATATCACAGGAGGAAAGACTGGCGACAGTCAACATACCTAGATCAACTTCTGTCATACACCACTGAAATAGAGATTTCAGTTCAGTAAAGAATAATTTTCAAACTATTGTCTGTTTTGTGGTTCAGACTTTGTCTAATGACATTGTATGTTCTCCAAGCCTATTGTGGTCCACTAAAGTCATGTACTATACCCCCCAACACTGTCTACATTCCACCGTCTCATCTTCTCTATAGAAAATGGGACTATACAGATTTCTGGGTCATATTGAGCTAAGTGGATTACACTGTGGTTGATTCCATGTGTGTAATAAATGTTTGTGTCTTTTCTCCTGTAAATCGCTTCCTCAGTGTATTCCTCTGAGCATTCACAGAGGGAAAGGAAAATCTCTCTTTGCCTGAATGGTACACTGTTTTTGCCCAAATAACACAACTTTATAAAATTATATGGGGATTGATGTACAAAATAAGCAAACTGTTAGATGTGCTAAGATGTTTTTTCAGTTTATTTTTCTAAAATGAAGTGTAGAAGTGCAATGAAATGTTCCTCCTTTCTAGAATACTGGCCTAAGGTATACTGAAGATGCTGAACCAGTACTTTGATGATTCCAAGGATAGACAGTCTTAACTGTTGTTCCCAAATTGAGGAGACTCACGTGAACATTGTTGGAATAAGTATTGTTTCTAGTATCCTCACCTTGCAGACTTTCTTTAATAGTTTTGTGGATGAAGTTTGGGAAATAATTTTCAGGTGCTCCTGGTACTTCACTGTAAGCAATTCATTGACCTGTAGTAAGTAGGTCATAAGGGTGGTTGGAAAATGATGAAATGCATAACAAGGTGACACGAGAAGTGAGCTTTATTCTATCTTCTATCTACATTTATATAGGAATATCACTGTGACCTTATCTTTCAATTTCCTCATCTGTAATGTGAGTAAGTTTTGAGAATCAAATGAGACAAAGATAATACAAAGGCGCAGCAAGTGGAAAAGCAGGAAACAAATACAAATTTTGATTTGATATCTTCCTAGCACATAGTAGGTTAAAATTATTGAATGTGTTTGGTGATTAGAAGTGTAAAGTTATATATATCAACGAAACTTGATACTGCCATGTATTACTCATTTTCTATGCAAGACATGTGCGAAGTAATTAAAAGCTCAATCTATGGTCTCAAAAACACTGGGAACATATTGTGACTTGCCGCTTCCTCTTTTATAATATTAGAAGAATTATTTAATATCTCTATACCTTAGTTTTTTAATCTATAAATTTAGCATGATAATATTTTACACTATAATCGTGAGGATAAATTAAGGTAACACGTAAAATAGATATTACAGTATCTGAAATATATAAGTAATCTGTTATTATTTTGTGTCAAGTACTATGATAGATACTGGTGAGCAAAAAACATTTCTCTGTATCTATAGTCAAATAACATTCACTTAACAAAATTATGACTTTAATGTTATTATAATGGAAGGGTACAGAGAGCTCTAGATTCCACAAAAGGTGTATCTGACCTAGTTTTAGCAGGAGGGTGGGACTTCTTTGAGGTTCTGATATATTTAAAAGGGTAAGAAGAAATTACTCACATAAAGAAAGTAAATGGATCAAAAGAGTATTACAAGTGAAAGAAGACTGGATAGAAGGTCCACAAACAACAGAAGAAACATGATTATGAATGTAAAAAATGAAGTCACACGAGTTAGTGTGGAGGGTTGATGTAACATTAAACTCTAGAGTTCACAAGATGAAAAGGCAAGAAAGAGCCAGGTGCAGTGACGCGCACACCTGTAATTCCAGTGGCCCTGGAGGCTGAGGCAGGAGAACTTGAGTTCAAAGCCAGCCTCAGCAAAAGCAAGGTGCTAAGCAACTTAGTGAGACTCTGTCACTAAATAAAATACAAAAGAGTTCTGGGGATGCGGCTCGGTGGTCAAGTGCCCCTGAGTTTAATCCCTGGTACCTCAAAAAGACAAAAAGGCAAGAATAGAGCTTGAGGACCTTTGAGGAGTATGTAAAATACTTTTATAATAAACAAATATATGAAAGAGGTGACTTGAATATAATTATATAATTATAATCATAATCTATTAACCTTTACATATGGATAATAGATATAGCAAATAACAACCAAAGAGGAAAATATAATAATTCGAAATCACTACACATGCAAAACAATGAATATAAAACAAATAATGCAAAATGAATCAAAATTTACTGAAGCTTACTTTTCATGAACAGAAAAAACTTAGATGCACAGAAAATATCTAAAATAAGAACAGCTAGTAAACTTCATCTTATTGACATATAATATAGAAAAATGCATCTAAATAGCAATATATATTATTTTTAAATATATATAATACATTAACAAAACTTACCACATGTGCAACAATAAATCCTTATATAAGACTTAAAAGATTCCCTTGTTAGGTGGTAGTAAGCCAGAAACCCATAACCAAAAGTTAACTACAAAGCAATACAATTCTAAATAAGATATGTCAAAGAAATCATAGAGAAATTTAATAATTTAATTAAAAAATAACAAAAAAACACAAATTTGAGGTACACACTACAACTACATATAAAGATATTTGTGATTTAAAATTCATATATTTGAAAAGCAGAAAGACTTAGAATCATTTATCCAAAAGAGGAGAAATTAATAAAATAAAAAGTAAGTTATAAAGTAGGGAAGATCAATTATATGTGTTATTTTAGGATATTAAGTCACAGAACTCTGAAGGACTAATCAAAAGAAAGGAAATAAAAGACAAGTTACCAATTTCAAAAACAAAAAGTGTATCACTATAGTTCCCACAGATATTAAAAAGATAATTAGACGAATATAATGTCAATTTTGTAAACTTGAAATTTTAAGATGGCAGATTCTCTGAAAAACATCCTTCCAAAACTGAAATAGGAGATAAAAAATATGAATAATCATACAGTTATGAGAAATACAGAGGTTATAGAATCTTGTATATAGACATTAGATGTACTAAAATTAAGAAGATAATATAAAAGTTCAGAGAAAATGTGGAGAAATTGACATTCTCTCTTACTATTAGAGATAGCAAACATTTGTTTAGCCACTTCGGAAAACTATTTGACAATATCCACTGACATGTAGTATACATATACCCTATCTTAATCAATCCACCCTTGTGTTTATACACACACACACAAATAATATGTATGTATGTATTATATTAAAATTATATTACAATTATTATAATTATATATGATGATATGTTATTAAAATTATATATATATTATATTGATAATATATTATATATGATATATAGTATATTGTGTCATATATCATATATTAGTACATATATAATTTTTAATATAGTATATAATAATATATGATATATAATATAATATATAGTATAGTATATAATAACATATATATTATATATTATATATGTAACAATAAACCCTTAATAAGATTTAAAAGATTCTCTGATTAGGTGGTAGTAAGGCAGAAACCCATAACCAAAGTTAACTAGAAAGCAATACAATTCTAAATAAGATATATCAAAGAAATCATAGGAAAATTTAATAATCATTTAATTGAAAAATAACAAAATAAACAAAAATTTGAGGTATACATTACAACTACATATAAAGATATTTGTGATTTAAAATTCATATATTTAAAAAGCAGAAAAAATGTGTTATATATGATATATATAATTATTATAATAATATATTATATAATTATGTTATCATAATTATGTATATACAATTATATATATATGCCATAAGACATGCAAAAAAACATTCATAGTAGTATGTACCAGTCCCAAACTCAAAATAACCCAAAATATCCATCTAGAGTAGAATCAATATTATATTATGGCAAAATATTTTACACTATTTGCTAAATAGAAATAGATATGTGGTCAATTAATATAACCAGGAATCTTAGATATACACATTACTAAATACATAAGCTTATTGTAACATATTATGTTAGTGAGCTTTTACCACTGTGACCAAAATACTTGAGAAGAGCAACTTATAGGAGGAAAAGTTTATTTTGGCCTCATAGTTTCAAGGGTTTCAGTCCATGACTGACCAAGCCATCACCCTGGGCCTCATATGAAGCAGAACTTCATGGTGGAAGTGCATAGTGGAGGAAAGTTGTCACCTCATGGCAACAGGATAGCACAGAATAAGAGTCAGGGACAAGACATTTTCCCCAAAGATACACCTGTAATAACATACTTCCTTGAGGCAGACCACTCCCCTACAGTTACCACCCAGTAATCCATTCAAATCATTAATCCATAAAATGGATTAATCCAATGATAAGGTTACATCTCTAATCACTGCTTAAAACATTCTAGCTTTGAACCTTGCTGTGTTGGGGATCATGCTTTCAAAACATGGGCTTTTCAGGGGACATTTCTAGATCTAAGCCATAGCAGAGATGTGCAAAAATATGTTCAAGATTTTCATAGTACCATTTAACAACTCCAAACTAGAAACAACCCAGTATGTTTATCAATAATAAAATAACTAAGTATATTGCAGGACATTCTTGAAATGAAATATTATACAGCAGCACCCACGAAAAAACTATGATCACAGTCAGTATTACAAATGGTTACTAAAAACATAATGGGGACAATGGAATGTAGAGACTGCGATTTCATTGACATGAACATCAAACTACAGTGCAATTTTAGAAAACAGCACAGTGGTTCCTTTTGGGTGATGTAGTAACTGGTATTCTACCCTGTGAAGAAGTTAAGAGTTCTATTTCTTGATCTCGGTGAGGTTACATGGACAAGTTTACTCTCTGAAAATTTGTTGAACTTACACTTTGTGCACTTTTCTATATATAAGGAGAGAGAGAAAAGTGCTAAAATTTCCATGACTGAGCAAGATAGCTTACGGATATATGAAACTAATGTTAGGGAGAGCTGAGCAGCTGGATGGGGCGGGGCATCAGGGAGCCCAGGCGTGCCAAAAACAACCAATCAGATGCTGGCATATAAACCCTGGTGTCTAGAAACCGCCCGTCAGTCCCCAGCCAACCCCGGGGGACACTAAACCCTCAAGCCTTCTTCCTCCTATACAGCACTACAAACCGCCGCCCCATCGCCAGGGCTTGGATTCCCCAGCCCTTACCCTGGCCTTCAGCCGAGAGGACTGGTGAATATTGCCTGAGAGCCAACCTCAATAAAACTTTGTTCAGCAGCTTTTGGTCTGACTCTTTAGGCCACCCGCATCTGAACTTACAACTAAGTCATCTCCTTTTTGTTTTGAATATATGTCCTGTAGCAATCTAGATCAAGTAGATTTAGAAATAAAAGGACATGTTGTCTTTGTTTAAAAAAATAAATAAATCCTTAGGTAATTTTATGAAGTCAATTGATAGATTTGTTTCATTGTTTGATGGGTCAGTGTCCATCCAGGAAAATAAATCACTCTGCATCTTTCAAGAGAAATTGCTTTCACAAATGATAAAAAAGTGAAGGAACTGAGACGGTAAGACAATTCAAACATTTGTCAGTCTTGGGACTAAAAACACAATGGAATGAGAAGGTGTCCTTGGAACCCAGGGTCAGACTATCCAGTTGGTATTTTGGAGCCTTACAGGTGACATACCTGCTGCCATAAGAAGCAGAGAGAAGGAAATAAACACCTGGTTTCTGCTTTTATCAATCCCCCTCCCTCAATCTACCATAGCCTAACTGAAAATCAAAAGGAAAATGAGAATTGCAAATACATCCTCTTGTACACATAAAGGAATGCTGTGGAAGAATGTGTCCCTCCGGATTAAAATAACAAGCAGAGAGTTAACTGACATAACAACCCAATTTGATTTCCTTGCTGCCCACCTCCACCTGATGGGGATAAAGTAGACTTTAACAATTAAAGACCTAAAGCAGTAAATGCAGTAAAGTCTCAAAGCTAGCTTGCTATCAATATGGCTATGTAGGGTAGGCTTCTAGAAAGGATAGGACAAGATATACTTCTTGAAAACCATTCATGGGAGGTGGTATACCAATAGCATGTGTTTTTGGTTTCTCCTCTGGGTCTGTCACTTTAAGTTATAAACCTTCTCCAAGCCTGCAAATTATAATTAGTTATGTTATATTTGCCTTATTGAATATATGCAAATAATGAAAGATAATGAATATAAATAAATTCACTCAATACCTGATAGAAATGATGACATTGATACTGGTAATGAGAATCAATCAGGGACAAGTTCTGTTTCCCCAGAACCCTGAGGATTGAACACCCAAGAAACACTGAGGCAAGTGCAGAAAGCATGTTTTATTTAAAGGATAGAACAGAAATAGATTGTGCACAAAGAAAGGGTCCCAAAGCTGGGTGTCCAAGGAAGTGGGGGTGTCCTGCCCCTTTTATACATTTTAGATTCCCTTTGTTTTCATGCCTTCTCCTTCACATCCTGTCTAAATGACTAGTGACCGAAAGGTGGGCCAAAGGTGGAGTGACCCAAGGGCGGGAACAAAGCCTCCCAGGGATACAGGCAGGAACCAGTGGCCCAGGTGGCATTCATTAACAGCCCCTTGCAGGTAGGAAAAATTAGCTGCAGGCAGGTAAGTCTGACAACAGGTTGCAGGAGGGGGGAAGGGCTCTTGAGGTATTAGCATTTCATTTCCTCCAGAATCAGCCCCCACCTTTCTGAGCCAATCATTCATTACTTACACTGACTTTTTGCTCCCCCAACATGACATATTATTATTAGAAATTTTTTAAAAAATAATAAAACTGATAGTTTAATAGTCTTATAAAAATCTTGCATTAATGCCTATTTCCTATATTTAACAATACAATTTTATTGCCATAATTTGTTAAATCTAACTGCCATCTAATGTAAGATATATTATTTTTACGTACTCCTAAGAAAGAAAAACACTCAATTAAATTACGACATAACAATCTTTCTTTTTATTTTCTCATTTAAATTGCATGTCACTGTGTAAAGTAAGCAGGACATTTCTGACAAATTGATATTTGGTACCTTATCAACATAGTCCTGCAAAGTGCATGAATGGAATCATACCAGGCCTTGCTATTTACATTTAAAAAAAGTGGATTGCCAATTTCTTCTGTTTTCTATTACTTCACTTACTATACACTAGACAATCATGCCTGTACCTCAGTGACAAAGTATAACATAGCCTCATCTCTTTATAAATTTCTAATTTTCTTGGGTACTGTAAGCATTTGTGTGTTGTTTGCCAAAGTGGTAGAGGAATAGAGCTGTGGTCATGTATCTAAAGACAAATATTTCCTCAAGCATACCAAATCACCATCACTGAGCTATTCTTGGAGGTTTTAGTAAACAAAATAACTTTTTGCTAAAATGCTAAGTCATATCATAAACTTCTAACGGTTATTCCAAACAATTTAGTCAATTTAGGAGGTTAAAGTGGTGTAAATGCAGCTTTAGTAATGACAGTTTGAATGTGATCAAATTCACATCCATGTCATGACAGTCATATGCTCAACAGCAGTAGTAGGATGGCAAGTCGTAAGGCGCTCCCCAATTTTAGGTAGAATTTCCAGCTACTATAAAACATGATGACTTGTCCTTAGGCGCCACATCAAAATATAGGAAAATGAAAAGGAGGGAAAAATTTTATATAGTATCAAGTACAGAATTCATCCTGGAAAATGTCTATTTTTAATAGTAAGGAAACAAGTGTACCTATATAAATGTTTGTCAGAACCAGAGCATATTTTCAATATTTAACTTTTGTATGTTTATCATTTATATCTAACCAGAGAAACAAAATTCTTTTTTGTTTAAAAGAAATGGATAGCAAGTTTTACAGGTCTTTTTTCTTAGATCAACAGTTCATTTTACCAAAAATTTCTTTGAAAAACTCTTTTTATAGCATAGCTGAGATGAATAATGGTAAAAATACCTTATTTTAAGAGAATCATCTTTGTCTTCAAAACTAAAGAAAAGGAAACATGACACTTGATCATCCTTTGCTTAGGAGCTGTGAACAGACATAAAGATTCTAAAACTGAACTTAATGTGAACATAAAAAATATCATTACCAAGCCAAAGAATATCTAAGATGTGTGGCCGAATGTGATGACTCATGGAATTAGTAATATCTTGCTAATAGCGCCTAAAACAGTACTGAATTACATTTTTTTATTTCCTTTATAGTCCTAGTTAAACCATTCAATACCCCTGAGAGATGAATCAATGAATTTTCTCTAGCTTATGCAGGAAGAAAAGATTCAGCAATTAGCTGTTTGCAGGGGATCACAGATAGACACTATTAGAGAAAAATTTTAAAAGAAGCTGTGGCTTATATCTGAGTTTGATTCATTCTTATCCAGGGTGACATTAACCTGAAGTTCTTACAAAGCAGTGTAACCAGTTGTAGCTACAGTCTGACAGACTGTAATTGAGGAAGATATATTAAATCAACCCAAAGCAAAGAATGACCATTTGAGTTATGACTCATAAAGCAAAGTAAATCCTCAATGGAGGTTCCAGAAAAAAGGGATGCTAGCAGAGGTCAGTATTATATGTAAAGCCAGAAGCAAAATTATCAGGAAATAACACAGAATCTAGGAGCATAGGAATCTAATGGGGGATGAATAATTAATTTTTTTCTAAATTTCCAGATATATCCAAGAAGTTATTAAGTTTCTAATAACCAAGAAGTTATGATTGAATATGGCTAATTAGGATGCTTTTATAGATTAGTGTTCTTACTCTTATTGGAATTAATTGGTCCAGAGGGAAAATATACTCCCTTTTCCTAGAATATGTTAACATATCTAGACCTGAAACTCCATATATTTTCCCAAATTCCCTCACTTTGCTTCACTCTGTCCACCTCTAACCTACGTTATTCAAACATGTCACACATAAATTAGACCTAGAAGTACTAATAATTGATGTGTAAAATATATGTATTTTATTTAACATAGGACCATTCACATCTTAGCTAACTGTATGATGATTAATAAAGTAGTCTGTCATAATCAAAGCCTTGTGAGAAAACAAAAATGAACACAGGTAAGATATCTATCTCTGGAGGGGCATAAAGACTAGTGAAGAACTTGCATCTATAAATATCTAATCATAATAAAAGCAGAACAGAGTAAGTGCTAAGTAGAAGTTGAAATATTGTACTGTAGCAATCAGAGAGGGAATGATTAATTGCAACTGGAGAGATCAGTGTCAGTGACAGCCTCTCTGAGAGATGGCATTTAAGTCTCTTTTGAAGGATTTCAATAAATAATGTAGGGAAGATGATTTCAAGCTGAGAGCCTGCGTGAGAAAATGCAAGGAACCTTGAAAGTGCATGTTATTTTTGGAAAATGAGGGGGAGTAAGTTTTCCAAACAGAATGTAGGTTACAGGGAAGAATAATATGTTTCAACTTGTTTGAGCTCCTGATATGTTGGCTGGTTATGTTCAATTAACTTTATGTTATGTATTCTGCTTACATGTCTTTAATGTTTATTCTGGTTGAGTTCACTTGCCATTTGCCAAAATCTTTTCTCATATTGTGGTAAATTTTTTTTCTTCTGATGAGAATCAAACACTATATTCCATTCCACAATCTCCTCCAAAGAGTGAGGTGGTCATACTGCAAACAAGGGGTAGAATGTGATTTCCCTCCCCTCTTCTCAGTATGTCCTGCAATCGTGCTTGTAACCAACAGAATACAGTAGAAGTGATGCGAAATGACTCTGACACTGAGTCAGAAGAGATCATGCAGTTTCTGCCTGATTTTCTCCAGCACTCTTGGAATATTCCTTTATGGAACCTAGCTGATACCAAGTAAGAAATACGTATGACGAAGAGGCCATATATAGGTTCTCGGAAATAGCATCATGGGATTCCCGCCCCACTCATCTGAGCCCAGGTACCAGACACGTGGTTGAAAATGTCCTTTCAGAACTCAGTCTTCCAATGTCAGCTGTTTCAGTATTCCACATCAGTCTTCCCAGATGAGGTCCTTGACATTTAGAACAGAGGATAGCTTTTCCTTCTGTATATTTTTTGCTTTAATGACCTATAGAATTTGTGAATACATAAAGATTGTTGTTGTGACTTTATGTCACAAAACATGGAGTGCTTTATTGAGGAGTAATAATAATTAACACTCTTCCTTCATAAGAAAAGTATAAGTAGAACATGATTGCCCATTAATTTCTATATTTGACAGCTTTGCCTATTACTTAACATGGACATGAAACAGTTCTAGCCAAAGGACTATGAACTAAAATGAGGTTTGAAATTTCAGGCCTATTCCATAACGCATTTCAGTAAACTGCTATATATTTATGAACATTCCCTTGCCCCAACTAAAACCATGTAATAAGAATAGCACCCTTCAGAACAACAGAGAAACAAGATAGCAAGAACTTTACAGTAAAGATGAGGTTCTACTTAGAATATCATGAATAAAATGAAATCTATTATTTGGGGAGCTGTTTGTTATAGGAGTCTAAGGTCATATTAACTGTGACATATGCATTAAAATATTTCTCTTGCAAAATGGAGACTGAAAGGTAATGAAAACTATAACAGAATTGTGAGATAATTGATTTTGAACATTGTGTCTTAGTATTATATAGAAAAATGTCAACAGGAGCAACAGGTTTGTAAAGATTGTTTGTTGAAACTCTATTTTCTTAAGCAAAATCTTGATCTGACCTCAATCTTAAAATCAGGGTTCAGGCAAAATATGGACTAAGAACTTTCTTTCCAGTTGTATTAAGAACTTGCTACTCACTTTCAATTTCAAGAACTATATTAATAAAATAAAGAGATATTTGTAAAATCTAAAATGCTATTATAAAGGTTGAAAAGAAAGGATTATTAAATAGTTAACTGTTATAATTTAGATATTAGATGTCCCCCAAGAGCTCATGTGTGAGACAATGCAAGAACATTCAGAGGTGAAATGATTGGATTATGAGAGTCTTAATTAATGGATTAATCCCCTGATGGAGATTAAATGACCAGTAACTGAAGGCAGGTAAGGTGTAGCAGATTCTGGGGGGTGTTCCTATGAGGTATGTATTTTTTATCTGAGCAGTGAAGTCTTTCTTTTTCTGCTTCCTGATCATCATGTGAGCCACTTCCCACCTCCACCCCCTCTTGCCATGATGTTTTCTCTCACCTAAAACCGGGAGGCATGGAGTCTGCTGTGTATATGGCTGAGACCTCTGAAATTGTGAGTCCCCAAATAAAGTTTTCCTCCTCTAAAATTGTTCTTGTCTGTTTTTTGGTTACAGCAGCAAAAAAGCTGACTATAACTCTAGCAAACAAAAGGAAAGTGAAGCCTGTATAGAGTTGAGCTGAAGCACAAGTGGGATGGAAAAAAGAACTGGTTTCAATAAGAAACAAGGAACTGAAAATTATGAAAGTTGTAGGAATTAATCACAGAAGGGAGAATGATACAAGGACTAGAAACAGGAGGATAATCTGAAAATTTAGATAAGGAAAATTAACTCTTTGGTTTTTATTCTGAACTACATTCATTAAGAAACTATTCAACTCTAAACTATGGCATTGAACCAGAACTTTCTGGACTCCAGCTCCTGCAACATCAGCCCCCATCCCCATTGCCTGCAAAAATATCAAAACCAGATCTGTAACCCAGGGAAAATGTCATAAGTGCTGGCAGCCTGGTAGAATTCTGGAAGGTTTGTCCCTAAAAAACTGAATGCCTACAGCAAAGAGAGACATATACTGACATTTAAGGATTCCTATTCAAGACCCACGTGACTACTTTATATGTATAGACTTCCATGAAGCCACCTACCTCATTTATGCAGAGTCTAACAAACATTTTTCATCCCATTCTTAAGTTTGAAGGAGTGGAAACAAAGGTTATAACATACCTATGTTGAAGAAGACTGCAATACTAAAGAAAGAAGCCAATATAAGTACGTATGACAAAAGGACTCAAATGAAAAAAAAGAAGGAAACCATTGCTAAATTAAATTATATTTATCCAGACATAGCAATATAACATATTCACAAAAGATAATGTCATAAAGTAAATGCAATTAGAATAGAAGCAATAGCTTTTGGAAATTAAAAATACAAGAGTTAATTTTTAGGGTTTATTTTCTGAAAAAAAAAAAGAAAAGAAAACTAAGTATAATAGAAGACAATAAGATGTATAAAAAAGGAAAGATACATAGAAAAAGGACAAATCTGGGAGTTTCAACATTTGACTAATATGTGATCCATTGTGAGATATCACCAAAAACAATAGAGAGGAAAATGCCAAGAAACTGGAATATTTCCGAGACTGTTAAGATATGAGATCCCATGTTGAAAAGGCCCATTAGTATCCAAAACAATTTTGAAAGACCTATTTAAGGTAAAGTTTAATGAATTTCATAACATAAGAAAAAGAACAATGTTTAACTTCCAAAGAGAAAAATTAAAAAGGACTAAGAATCACAATGATTTCCTGACTTCCCAATAGAAATGTTGAGAACTAAAAATTAGTTTCAAAGCAGCATTATGTGACTAAGCAAATGAGCATGAGGTGTAAGAACTGAATAAAAACAATTTCAGACCTTCATTGTTTCAAAAGGTTATTTATGTTCCACCCAACCTTATCAGGAAGCTCCTAGATGATGAGGAAGAAATCCAGAGAAGACTTTGAGGGAAGTTTCAGACAACAGTGCTAAAAAACAACCTTTTCTAATTGGAACAATGGGCCAGAGGGCTTCAGGAGAAAGGGCTGCAGGGCAAAATATGAATTGAACAATGATGTAGCTGTTTTGACCACATATTGGGAGGTAATTCATGGAAATGAGAATGCATATGGGAAGTGTTGATCAGATGTTAAAAGAATGACAAGCAAACAAATTAAATGGATGCAATTATTAAACCCGTAAACAAAATAGTTTTAAAGAATTATTCAATTTTTTGGTAATTATTTTATATTTAGTTTATTTTTACTCATACTTAATATTTTAATTGAAAAATTGATATTTATTTTAAAATATAGCTAAATGGAACAAATCTCTTTTATCTTTAAATTCAAATCTTCAATGAATTTCACTTTAACACACACACAAACACTGGAATCTAGGATAAGTATGAAGCACACTGGATCACTGAGAATTCTCTGGAAGCTATAAAATAGATGGTTCTGTGGTAATGTCAATTGCCTTCCATTTTTTAAAACTCTTCTTTTTCAGTAGTTGGTGTCTATTTCCCTATCAAGAGGTGATGTTAGTCTCACAATTTGCCCTGGTAAATCAAATGTAGTGATAACAATCCTATTAAAAAAAAAATTAGGTGTAGATGGATACAATACCTTTACTTTACTTATTTATTTTTATATAGTGCTGAGGCTCGAACCCAGTGCCCCATACTTGTAAGGAAAGCACTTTACCAGTGAGTCACACCCCAGCCCCACAATCCTATTTATGAAGGAGGGAAGAAGAAGAAAAAAAGGGTAGGGGGACAAAAGAAGGAAAAAGAAAGGAAATGCAAATGTATATGTCTGTTAACTAGAAATGTTTTAAGAAAGATTTGTACTAAATAAAAGATGTCCATGAAATAGTTTAAAAAGTTATCTACAAAATTGATAATATAGGTAGGTAATAGAGTATATTTAGTAGCAATCTATTCAATTACAAATAACCTTAAATTTTACTTGCCCAACTTACTAATTTTCAAAGGCCAAGAACAAGAAAGATTTTTGATTTAATATTTATTAGTAGAGGGATTCAAAAGAAATAAAGGCATAAAAGAACATTTTTACCAATTGAAATCGCATCACTTTAACCATAAACTTACTGTTTTTTTTTTCAGTACTACGTTAAAATCAGATCTTTGAATCTAACTTGATAGTCATTCCTCCAAATTACCTTGAGCTATCAGAAATTTCATACAGAGGTATATAAATTTTTCATAACCTGTGGTCATAAAATTAACTTCTTTTACAAATTAAAATTAATATTTTAATTTCAAAGTCTATCAGGAAAATTAGAACTCATCTAAAACAACCGTTGGCTAAACACACTTGTATGTTTTTAAAATTCCATTTATGTGGTGGGAATTTAAACCTTGACTCTTAAAATTCAGCATTTATGTGTATGTGAATAGAAAACAGTTGGAGGAGTAGTTGCCCAACTATTAACAGTAGCTACCCTGAAGAAATAATTTGAATAGAACTGGGAGTTGACTAGGTTTTCACTTGTCTAATATAATTTTTACATTTATATTATCATATTCTTTGAAAATATTATATACTTTATACTATGTAAATATACTTTTAAAATATACTTGGAACATTTTATACATATTTTTTCATTAACTTAAATTATTAAATAGAAATTATACTATTAAAAAGAGGAAAATTATACATAATACATGAAAGAAAAAAAGAAAATGCAATGTCAAATACATGGAAATAGAAAATGGCAAATATGCATTCCTAACAACTTTAAAATGAATGATTTGAATGGAATGATTTGAGACATAGTTAAACTCAACCCAATCAAATTCACTCATACCTCTTTTTATATTGTAAAATAAAATAAATTTTTAAAAATTTCTAAATCTAAAGAGAAGAACCATCAATATTTGGGGATACATTATAAGAAATTTGACAAAGAACAAACTAAAAACAAGTACTATATATCTATTCTTATACTGTAATTAAATAGTGAAGCTGATATGTTGCAAAGTTTGTAAATTTTCTGTTTTCCAGAACATTTGACTTCCCACCTCTTTACTCCTTTTCTAGGAAAATAGAAGGACATAAAAATTTTCCTGAAGCACCCTTCCACTTTGATCTGCTCCTGTAGGTCCTCTGAGTCCATCCTCTCCACCAGCATGGAAGAAGAATGTGAATGATGTACTGTGAACCAAACCTAGAACTGTTCCCATTTGATTGACCATGTCTCTGGTGAATATCTATACCTAGTTATAGGGGATGGAGAAAGGTAGTCCAGGAAGAGGAAAACACAACTCTGGGTGAGCAATGAGAGTCTTTGTCACAATAATCTAATGAAATATGGCCAAGTATCTTTCAGGAGAGCCAAATTTTTACTTCTGGATTTCTTAATCCTTCCATATGTTGACTAGGTGAAAATTAGAGAAAATGCCAAACTATATGATGAACGCTTCTCATTTTACTATCAAGAAAATCATTTGTCATAAAACTTTTTAATGTTTGGGATTTATAAGACCAGTTACAAACAGCATATGAATGCAGTCATAAGACTTTGCTATAAAGAGCTTCTTTAAAGACAGTTATGATTATACTCCAGATCAAACTGTCTTCAACATACACAGTGATTTGTAAAGAACATTTCAATATTAGGAAAGGCAGAGCTTGGATAGTCTCATCCTTATATACTATCATTATAAAAGTTTTGACAATAAATATTTACAAGTACTACACTTGTTAAAAAAAGGAATAAATATCAAACATATCATTTAATGCATGATTTTGATCATATTTGGCTTCAATGAGATTATAAAACAATAGAGATAAAAGAATACTAATTGGAAGGGGTATTCTCAACTGATACTGAGATAAGTGGATATTTCTTTCCCACAAGCTTTTAAATACTGTTTTTTGCAAACATTGTTCACAGATGCGGATTGTGTGTCTCCTCTTCCTGGGATGTGGGAGTGTCCATATGGGAGTGGCAGCTTTATTTCCCAGCCTAGCAACAGTGTTTTAAAGTCATGCACTTTATATTCACTGTCAAAGCAGAAATGCAAAAGAAAGACAGAGTTGTGGCTTATTATTTGACTCCAAAATAAAACTTAGCAATTAGCTAGAACACCAGTCTTAGTTGAAAAAGAAAGACATTTCTAAATTACTTTTGTAACATCCTTTAGCATGGCCAGGGAACAAGCCCAGTTCTGATAGAGTTTCAATAAAAATGAAGTTGCATCACCAGATGGAACTGAAAGAGAGGAGATAGAAAAAGAAGACATAGGAAAGGAAGCAGGTGGTAACGATATTTCCCCAACCCATTTGTTGGGGCTGGGGGTCGGGGGGTGGAATACCAAAGTGGGCTTTGAATATGCTTCCATTTGGAAATTCCAGAAGCCAGAGAGAGGGTATATCTAGGCAAACAGAGAGGAGCATCATGAACAGAGGGTCCAATCTTAGTTTCCCTGGTTCCTGTGAGAAATAAATATAATATGAATTTTCACAAATACTCCAAATTCTAATGGCAAAATTAAGCCTGGAATTTACATTTGGCTGGGAGCTCACAGAAGTGACAAGGGTAAGGGCAGAAGTGAGGGTCACAAGAGATAGTTTGTACCAAAAACATATAGGTTATAAAGAGAATTTTAGAAGAATCCAAATACCAGCCAAATCCTCAGGAGAGCATTTGCATTTTAAGTATCTCCAAAGGTTCTCAATAGATAGCCAAAGTCGAGAACAGTTGCCTTTGGGAAAACTTGCTAGCAGTCATCAAAGTCTCCAACTTCAAGAGCATTGTGTAAAGCACTTCCATGGGCAATATATGTAATTTTGATTGTAATTCCTAGGGTAGAAAGTATTAATGTTATCTCGCTGATGATAAACTTGAACCTTAAAGCAAATAACGTGTCTGGATCACCATGGGCAGTGGAGATGTGATTCAAAACGATTCCTTATTCAAAATGGATTTTTTTTTCTCATTTAATGTGGCCTCATCATTTAATGATGCTCATTGTTTTCTGAACTATCTTTTGACCCTTGAATAGCATGCATAACCTATGGAATGGTTCTTTTGGATAACTTCTCTGGAAAAGACCTAACCAAGTGTCTTCAGTTCATTCTGGTGTTGCTCCTCCCTCTAGAATCACAAGTAAATAAGTAGTGTTGGGCATGATGTAAGCTTAGAGTGACTTAAGACCACAAGTTCCCAAGTCCTCCATTGCCCTGAAATAGAATCATAAAATATAACTTTAATATCATTCCTAGGACTCTCCCAAGGCAAAGGATTTCCATGATTTAATAGGATATTATTCCTTTGAAAAATTACTTTAAAAAATAAAACATGTAGCCACCACATTTACCTAAAAGATAATGCAATACAGAAGGACTAAGACATAATTAAGTTAAGCCAAGGTTTATAACAATACCACTCTGTGCAAGATGCCATTCCTGACATCAGGAACTGCATAATCTTGTAGAAAAGTCAAACCCAACAGTGATCATAAATCACCATGTGTCAGATACTGTGCAAGACACTTTACATACAAAGTTCAATTAACCCTCAGAGCAAAGTTACAAGTTAAGGGTCAATATATGTATTTTACAAATAAGAAAATTGAGTAAAGAGAAGCTAAGTCCCTTGCTTATAATCACACAGCTAATAAATTGCAAAGCCTAGATATAATGTGATTTGTTTCAAGATAGAAGCAATAGAATTGAACATGTTTATCTCTTACTTAAAGCAACGGATAAGGAGAACTTTAAAAAAAAAAAGGTTGATAACTGATCAGGTGTCATTTGAAGTTTAAATGAGAATTTGACAAAAAAAAAGTCAAAGAACACACAATATCTAACATAATGTGACTTGCATATCAGATACAATTCTTTCTGTGCATTAATCCCAATGAATCATCCTCAAGATCAATTGTTCAATCACTGAGATGTCAAGGTAAAATCAAGTATATACACTTAACTGTGACTTTTAAAAAGGATACATTTTGTATTGGACGAGTGTGGAAATAGTAGGGAAATTTCTTGTGTGGGCATGATCACATATTGTAATAAATCTTGCTTAGTAAGAGATCCTTGGTGCCACAGATGAGCTTAAGAAGCACTGCAAGCCCACAGAAGGACCAAGGTTCTCAGGAATACATATGCCAGTTCTGGTGAGTCCAACCTAGATGATCTTCCGGTTTTCAAATGTACACATATTCCAGGTCATACAGTTGATCTGGTAGATATCATTTACTGCATGACATTGCTTTTATTTATTTGTGTAACTGTTTTTCCCACTAGACTACAAACTTCTGTAGGAATAGGAATTGCATTCTGCAACACCCATACATTGTTTCTCATACCCAGTAGGCACTCACTAAATGAGGGCTGAACTAAAACAGAACAATCCTACTTGATAAAAGCAAACATCATTGCCTAAGTAAAATGACAGCCTATTAACCTAGCTCAAAACACCAAATCACTCTCTCATTCCAAAGAACCTGTTCACATCTCTATGGTGACTCAAACCAGAATGTACTGGCAGTTGCCAACAGAGCCAGATGCTCTTCTCTCTCCATTTTCCTTAGGCTTTTTAGACCATATGGCTCTCACCATTCCTATAATGAGACTTTGGGTTTAAGATTCTTAAGTCCATCATATCCAGAATGCATAGCACAGACACACAGCCCAGGCTATTTTTTCCCAAGTTGATTTGGCTCTGGATCATGGTGTGATGAATTTATTATGTACAGCAGCAGGCATGGTGTTTTTAAAATCATAGTGCCAGAAACAGAAGCCCATTGATTAAAAAAAAAAAAAAAAATCAAACCTCTGCCAATTTTCTTCAAATATCATCAGAGTAAATTATCATCAAAATATAAGTCATTTTCCCTATAAATAACAGCATGTAGCAAATCTATTGCATTTTCCACTCTTTGAAAATACTAAAAATAACTTGAGAAAACTGATCTAATTATCCTGTACAAAAATAACAACATGTGAACATTAGAGTATGTCATTGACTAATTGAACAGCTAAGGCTATTGGAGAACTTAGAACTTTTTAAAAGTATGTGAGCTAATAATGAAATTAAAAATGTACTGATCTTTGCAGTACAATTTGAAGCTCACATAGTTTTGCAAATGACGACTGCATTGTGATGTGAAGACAAATGGCTAGCTTAAGGGAACTTCAAGATTGTTATAGTAATGTACTGTAAATTCAAGGGATATTCTTCCATCTATTTGTGGAAAAACAGATTCACCTAATTTGCTAACATTACACCTTTGATTACTGACCTCTTATTTCTGCCTCTTTCCATATTCTAGAAAGTGTAATTATACTATCATTTTCTGATTTACACAGGCAACACTAACATTGAGAGTGCTGCTTTGGTTACAACAACAGTATATGTGAAAATACGCATAGTAAATATGTGCAGTACCATCAAACATAAATGCTATGTAGGAAGCAAAACTTCAAAGCTTTGTTACCAATCAGTTATTTCCTTTCAAAGATGCTATTAAATTTGCATTATTGAATCACTACACTTCAACATTGATGATGTCAAGACATTGACCATTAATATCCAGAGAACAATGCATATTGTAATGCAAAATATGGGAAGAAAACACAACCTGTATCTGGTATGATATCCAAGTCTCTGATATGTCATCAATTTTCTTACCAGTTACCTTTTTTTCCCAAATTTTTCAAAGATATTTAAATACTGTGCTGAATGAAAAGTACTATTTACTTTGTGGTAGAGAAAGAAAGGTGAACCTTCAATGCCAAAAACACTTCACTGCACTTGACCCACATATCTCTTTGTCTGATTTTCTAGAAAATGATAATTTTAAAAACTACTTTCTCTTTTTTGAGAACATGTACTTCTTTAATCACTAAATCAAAGAGCTCAAGAGTTGATTATATTATTTTCAAAAACCTATCCAGAGGGCTCATAAAAATGTTATTTTATATTTTTAAAAAACTCTGCTTTCATCTTCCAAACAAAAATCAACCAAAGAAACCATAGAACTCAATAACACAATCGATAACCTAGACTTAATAGACATATATAGAGGAAAAAGATCTCTACAATGAAAACTTCAAAACACTGAAGAAAGAAATTGAGGAAGACCTTAGAAGATGGAAAGATCTCAAAGATCTCCCATGTTCTTGGATAGGCAGAATTAATATTGTCAAAATGGCCATACTACCAAAAATGCTATACAGATTCAATGCAATTCCAATTAAAATCTCAATGATGTACCTTACAGAAGCAGAGCAAGCAATCATGAAATTCATCTGGAAGAATAAGAAACCCAGAATAGCTAAAGCAATCCTTAGCAGGAAGAATGAAACAGGGGGTATCGCAATACCAGAACTTCAACATACTACAAAGCAATAGTAACAAAAACGGCATGGTATTGGTACCAAAATAGACAGGTAGATCAGTGGTACAGAATAGAGGATACGGACACAAACCCAAATAAATACAATTTTCTCATACTAGACAAAGGTGCCAAAAATATGCAATGGAGAAAAGATAGCCTCTTCAACAAATGGTGCTGGGAAAACTGGAAATCCATATGCAACAGAATGAAACTAAACCCCTATCTCTCACCCTGCACAAAACTCAACTCACAATGGATCAAGGACCTTGAAATCAGACCATAGACACTGCATCTTATAGAAGAAAAAGTAGGTCCAAATCTTCAACTTGTTGGCTTAGGATCAGACTTCCTTAACAGGGCTCCCATAGCACAAGAAATAAAAGCAAGAATCAATAACTGGGATAGATTCAAACTAAAAAGCTTTCTCTCAGCAAAGGAAACTATCAGCAATGAGAAGAGAGAGCCTACAGAGTGGGAGAATATCTTTGCTGCTCATACTTCAGATAGAGCACTAATTTCCAGAATCTATAAAGAACTCAAAAAACTCTACACCAAGAATACAAATAACCCAATCAACAAGTGGGCTAAGGAAATGAACAGACACTTCACAGAAGAAGATCTACAAGCAATCAACAAACATATGAAAAAATGTCCAACATCTCTAGTAAGAAGAGAAATGCAAATCAAAACTACACTAAGGTTCCATCTCACCCCAATTAGAATGGCGATTATCAAGAATAAAAGCAACAATAGGTGTTGGCGAGGATGTGGGGAAAAAAGTACACTCATACATTGCTGGTGGAGCTGCAAATTAGTGCAGCCACTCTGGAAAGCAGTGTGGAGATTCCTTAGAAAACTTGGAATGGACCCACCATTTGACCCAGCTATCCCACTCCTTGGCCTATACCCAAAGGACTTAAAATCAGCATACTACAGAGATACAGCCACATCAATGTTCATAACTGCTCAATTCACCATAGCCAGACTGTGGAACCAACCTAGATGTCCTTCAATTTATGAATGGATAAAGAAACTGTGGTATACATATATACAATGGAATATTACTCAGCCATAAAGAATAATAAAATTATAGCATTTGCAGGCAAATGGATGAAACTGGATAATATCATGGTAAATGAGATAAGCCAATCTCAAAAAAATCAAAGGACAAATGATCTCTCTGATAAGCGGATGATGACACATAATGAGGGGTTGGAGAGGGGCAAGAATGGAGGAAGGAGGGACTGTATAGAGGGAAAAGAGCGGTGGGAGGGGTGGGGGAAGGAAAAAATAACAATGAATCAAATGTCATTACCCTACGTAAATGTATGATTATGCAAATGGTATGTAAATGTATGATTATGCAAATGGTATGATTATGTTTCCATGTACAGAAACAACATGTATCCCATTTGTTTACAATAAAATTAAAAAAAAAACTCTGCTTTCAATTGACTGTGTTTATTTAGTGAATGCTTATTGAGTCCTATACAAGTCACTGAATGAGAATAAAAGGGTCCTACAGAATTAAGGATACCTTTGCTTCAAGGAGTCCCTCATTTGACAGAAGTTTCTAGAACATATGCAATCAGCTTTAATACAATGCAAAAATAAAATAAATGTGATTATTAATATACCTAATGCTATGAGATTTTAAATGAGAAAAAATGTGGGTAAGAGAATCTGAAATGTCATTAAGTGAGAGATGGAACTTGAATAAGTAGGATTTGGTAGGTGGTCATGAAAGGGCAGAGAGGCAAAAAATATTATGTAAGGAAGGACCAGGGAAAGAAACTAGCTTTATTTTATTGAAGTTAGTTATGAGTGATAAAATGCAAGAAGGTAAGACTAGAAAGGGGTGGAACATGCATTGGGAAGAAGACCTCAAATACTGGAAATAAGAACTGGTATTTGTTTCTATTAGCAAGTAGTTGCATTGAAAGTGACAAGATTTAAAACTCCAGAATATAATATCTTTCCATATTGAATATGTTAACCTAAAGAAATTTGAGAAATGACAGAGAAAGAACTCTCTGAACTTCCCCTGAATTAAGCCATAAAAATCCCCCAGTTAGAGGTGACCCTCTGTATTTTTTTGTGTGGGGGGCAGCAGGGTAGTGGTGGGGTCAGGGTCACTTGACCACCGAATCATATCCCAGGTTCTATTTTGTATTTTATTACTTAGAGACAGAGTCTCAGTGAGTTGCTTAGTGCCTCACTTTTGCTGAGGTTGGCTTTGAACTCGCCATCCTCCTGCCTCAGCCTCCAGAGCTGCTGGGAATACAGGCGTGCACCACCTTGCCCAGGAGAAATGAGTATCTTTATTTTCAAAGACAGAGGGATGCTGAGGAATCTGAACTAACAGGCTCTGCTAAGTCTCATCTGGTTTCCTACTTTTAGCATATTGTCCAAGCATATTTTCCTACTACTTTGCACATTTCACCAGATCTAATTTTTTTTTAAATGCTCAGTTTTAGCCATTTCTTGGAGTCCTCATTTTTTATGAAAGCTCCCATGCTATGTAAAATTTATATTAAGGAAATTTGTGTGTCTCTAGAGGGAGAAAATTCTGGAGAAGGTAAAATAGATTGAGTAAACAGAAGTAACACAAATCATACTAAAACTACTTGTCTTGTAATTTCAGTCAGCAGAGTTTGAAAAATGAAACGAAGTTAGTTAAATTCAGTAAATTTTAAGATGGAAAGAGTTCAAACTAGAGTAATATCCTAAATCGAATCTACCCATATATTGGGAAATAACATATTTTGAAGTCTTAACCATGATCAGTTTATGGTAATATGAGTGCTGGTTATTTGGCATCCTTAGTTTACATCATAGGAAATAAAGATGAGGCAAGTAAGTATGGATACATAAAGATTATTATTATGCCATTATTCAATGCAGAGAAAATGGAAACACATATCTGAGACCAAATAAAATTGTTTTTAAGATTATTAATAATCATAAATAATGGTAAGAGAAAAATGATAGTTTTTTTAAAAATATGTAAGGAAAAGATTAGTAAGATATGCCTCAAGTTAGAGAAGTTACATTGAATAATGAGAATATAAGTAATTTAATTTAGCTCTTTGTCCTTTTACATACTTTCTGAATATTCTAAAGTTACTTTGTAATAAAAGATACATGTTAAAAGCTTTAAACTTTTCATAAGTCTAAAAGAATTCCCATAAAATTTGCTTTCTTCACAAAGACATTTTTTAATTTAATATTCTCTAATTTAGGTATATCTGCATATTTTTTCCCCTATGGAAAGGAATTAGAAAGTTTCCTACATACTCAGACTATTTGAGAATGAATCCACTCACTTTTCCATTTATTGAGAAGCACAAAGGTACCTCATGAGCAATGTGGGAGTAGGAATATTACCCTGGTTTCTCAGGGTGAACCTCCAACTCCAAGGAGAAGAGAGTGGGAAAAGAAGGAACTGGAAAATTCTAGATTCATTGAAATTTTACTCGTCAAGAAATATATCAGGCAGTGGCGCACACCTGTAATCCCAGTGACTAGGAAGGCTGAGGCAGGAGGATTGCTAGTTCAAAGCCAGCCTCAGCAAAAGTGAGGCACTAAGCAACTCAGTGAAGATGGTCTCTAAATAAAACACAAAATAGGGCTTGGGATGTGGCTCAGTGGCCGAGTGCCATTCCCTGGTAACCCCCCTTCAAAAAAAAAAAAAAAAAAAAGAAAAGAAAGAAAGAAATGAAACTATCAGCTCTAAAATAGGGGCAAAGTTTAAGTAGCTTCAAGATAATCAAAAAAAATATTGTTATTGTTGAGTTTTATTAGGTGAAAACACCTGTGCTAAATTCAATTGTTTAAGAGATTCCATGAGAAGGACTATGATTCATTTATATCCTTCAGTTTCAAAAGAGTCAACATACATCTAATAAGTTCCAATTATTTGTCTGACATGGACAAGGAAATAATTGTTTACTTGCTTAAAAATATCAGAAATAACCACATTGCAATTATAATTATGTAAATGCAACTGTGAGAATGAAGGGCTGAGGAAGAGATGAATAAAATTAAACACCAACAAGCGAGTTTTTGATTCCCTTTTAGTCAGACAATGAATAGCCCAATGGAATATGAAATGTGGCTATCCTCACATCCCCAAGGAATCTTTCTTTCATATCCAGAAGACCCAAAGCCTTATGAATCTGTTTGGTTCTATCCAATTTTAAATCAGCAAGCCCAGAGCTGTTACTAATCCAATTGTGTGTGTGACCTGACCAAGATAGACAGCATAATAGAGCTGTAGCTATTTTGACACTGTTTTTTCTCTGATAGTTTCCAGTTCTTCAGTTCTGCATAGTTCATCAATGATTTAGATGCAGTGTTCTCCATGGTTTGGTAATAATTCGTCCTGTTTTATGATGCCAGAGGAATAAAAGATGCCTCGTGATCCTTTCATGCACGTAGCTCCATTTTATATACTCTATCACTCTCAGATATGTTATATTCTACTTCATCTAAGTCCTAACTAAGAATGTTTCTTGAAGAATAGAGAATCAACTCAAAACCAGATGGTGGTCCACAGGATAAACATTTTTAAAAATGTACTCCAACTCTTCTAATAATTGAGGCACAATACCACTTTTCTATTTAATCAAAACTGCCGATCCTGACATAAAGTGCCTTCTTGCTCTAGCCATTCTTGAATCTACAGTTGAGTATCTTGCCAACTTGCTCCGTCAGCTTATGCTCCAGCGCACTAAATTTCTTGCAATTCCTCCTGTCCGGATGGTGTATTTGACATGCTGCAATTTAAATCATGATCTCTAACTTCTCTGCAGCTCTCCCACACTTAACCCCAAACTTCCTCTGAATAATTCCTACCTAACCACAAACACTGCTTAGGTAGTAGAACAAATACACACTCTTTCAAATGCAAACATTGGATATGTCCTAGGATCCTTAATGTTATGCTTTCTTAGACCATTTAGTTGTTTAAGTGATTTTTGTATCTGTTAATAATGCAATGAACTTGTCATCTAGTATTGAGCAGAGACAAACTATCCTGAAACAGTCATTAATAGAGGCAGAAAATCAGGCAATTTGAAACATGCTGAAATTATGGAAGCATTATATTAAAAAAAGAACTTTTTGATTTTTCTACTTCCTGTGACTCTTGTTGAGCATAAATTTTCCAGGGAGATTTAAAATCACTATTATTTGTCACTTCAATCATGGTAATATGAGGTACTCCACGTACCAGCTCTTCAGTGAAACAAAGATAATTGGTGAAAAATGTATCAAAAAAATATTTAGTCTCTGAAAAATTTCCCAAGGATATATGGCAATTTAAGAGGCACATGTTCAAGTAAATCTTACCAAGTCTCCATAAGAACAGCAGAAATCCATTGTGCTTGAGTGATTACCTGCTCCCTCATTGTCCTGCTTCATCCAGCATGATATCGGGTTCACTCCAGGAAATTGTGAGGACAGAAATGATGCTTCCCTTCTCCCAAGATCACGTGAAAGGCTATAGTATTTCCATAGCAGGGCCAGGCCACCAGTATTTCTCAGACAGTCCAGCTTCATGTTACTGAGGCTAGATTACATGCAAGTGTAGCCAAGAAAGTTCATCTTCTCTACCTGGTAGCAAGTATTCAGGAGTCAGCATCTGGACTTCATGTTTGCCCTATGGAGAACACTGGGACCCCAATCACCCTCACCCTTGCTTGCTAGTGTGGCAGAGGTTCAATGCTAGGAGAGGCAAGTCAAGAAAACCAGAGGTCACTTGTCTTTTCCAAGTGTGCTCCTAATGAAGCAGAATCATCATTCTGAGAAAGGTAGAACATTTATTACCACCCCCAGCTCTGAAATGCCTGAACAAAGTAACAGGGCATAAGAAAAGAAATCTCTGAAGTTCTTCCCAAAGCAACCAATTATTTGGAACACAGAGTAAGAAATTTAAAGCTAAAGGATACTCTCCTAAACAATGTTAATTTTGGTGGTAAGCAATTAAGAAGGTACTCCCAACCCCTGCTAAGCTGTGGGCAGCTAATCTATCATAGAGAACCAAGAAAAGAGATAACTAAGAAGAGTTTCCTGGCTTCATAACTGACCTCAGATACTGACTTTAAGAACTGACTTGCAGAGGAATCTGAATTTAAATGGACCAGCCTGTATCTCAAGGAACTATCAAACATACACACACACACACACACACACACACACACACACACACACACATACACACAGGGAAATTTGTAGAGGCAAATGCTGACTATAATGCAAATATAGATAGTCATCTTATCAGTGATCAAGGAAAGAAACAGAGAGCTCTCATACGAAACCGTATACCAGTATGACCATGTACATTTGCAAGCCTTACCCCATTGAGAAGTGATGTTCAGATGATTGCCACTGTGGAGAAAATAGCCTTCACTGAAACAGACTTCTCTAAGCAAATAAACAAGCAAACAGCAATATCAAGGATTTCAATAACAACGGAAGCAAATACAATAGCTTTACAATAGGTACAACATGTTACAAATTTCAGACAAAGTCAAGGAGAATATTAAAAGCTCTCATAGAGATAGGACTTGTCATATGTGAGGGAACTTAGAAATAAAAGCTAATTTCTCCTCAAAAATACTGGAGGCCAAAAGGCAATGCACAGCATTTTAAAAGTGCTAAAAGAAGCAAAACTTAACAAAGAATCTTATATTTATCAAAGGTACTTTTAAAGATAAAAGGAAAAATAAAGAAATAAGTCAAAACTGAAGTAACTCATCCCTACATAAAATTTGTCCTAGGATAAATATTAGAGGTTTTTAGGATTGAAAAAAAGTGACCCAGAGAGATATTTGAATACACACACAAACACAGAGATAAGGAAATTATACAATTATAAATATATGTGCATACTAAGTTTTCCTGGGTTATTTAACACTTTATAAAACAATATGTACATAATCTTGATGTTGGGTTTACAGCATATGAAATATAGAATATATTTGATAATAATGTCACAAAGGAGGTTCAAGAGAGCAAAACTATTGAAGTAAAGAAGTAACATGAGAAAATAATGTGAATAATTTGAATGCACAGAACAAATAGTATCATGAGTAATAAATGAAAAGTTAATACAACTAATTCTATAAATATGTGTAGCACTCTTTTTTTCTCTCAACTTCTTTAAATACAAAGTTGCGTAAAATAATAATTATAATGGACTACTGGGTTTGAAACATGAATAATATATGTATAATATACATCCAAAATAGCTTAAAGATGAGGAAGAGGAAATAGAACAATAAAAGAAGTGTTTTTCTGTCTCACTAGAATTAATATAGTTCAAAAGTGGATTTTGATAAGTGAGCTGTAAGTGTTGAGACCTAGAGCAACTACTAAAAAAATAGCTCAGAGTACAGAGAAAAACATTTCAAAGAAATTAAAATATTGTGCACTAGGAAACATTCAGTTAATAAAAGGGAAAACAGTAAAAAAGAATTAAAAAATAAAAGTCATTACACATATTGAAAGCAGAAGTAAAATGGGAGATATAAAACCAACTGTACTAATAATAGTATTAAATGGAGATGTTTATAATCCAAAAGTAGAGATTATCAAATTAAATTAAAAAGCAGATCCACTTATATACAGTCTGCACTTTAGATTCAAAGATATAAAAGGTTAAATTAAAGGAATGGGAAAAGATATGTAAAGAATAACCATAAGACAATCTGTGTGGCTATACTAATATCAGAAAAGATAGACTTTAAAATGATGATAGACATAAGGAGTTCATGCCAAATAATAATTATGACAATCCATCAGGAAATTATAAAATATATGCATGTTAAAATAGGACCCTAAAAGGCATGACAAAAAACCTGACAGAACTTTCAGGAAAATAGCTAATTATAGTAATTGGAGATTACTATATTCAATTTGAATAGATGGCAGAACAACTATACAGAAGATGAAAATGGAAATATACATAAACAACATTATAAACCAATTAGACTTAACTAAAACTTGTAGGATACTCCTAAAAATAATGGAATATAAATTTTCCTCAAGTATACACAGGATAGGTTATATACTGATCATAAAACAAGGTTTAATGTTTTCAAAAGGGCTGTAATCATACAGAATATGGTTTCTGACTCAAATATGATGCCTGACTAAAATGAAATTAAACAAAAATTAGTAACTGGAAAGAATTATTGAAAAATCACTCTCCTCAAAAGCAATGAGGCAGATGGACAATCAAGAGATATTATAAAATATTTTAAGAATGAAAATGAATATAGAATATTACAAATATGAGATATAGCTATAACAGTGCATACAATGGAAATTTGTATCTATAAATGCCTATAGTAAGAAAGAAAATGAAGCTGGGCTATAGTTTTGTGGTAGAGCACTGACCTAGCAATGAGGCACTGGGGTTCATCCTCATCATTGCAAATACAGAAATAGGAAGATGGCAAACTTAAGGTGGCTAACCTTCCACCTTAAGTCACTAGGAGGGGAGAAAAACAATATATTTACATAAATTAATGAACAGAGATTATAAAATACAGAAAATCAGTAAATACAAAAATTTAATACTTAAAAAGAGCAACATAATTGAAAAACTTAGCTTTGGAAAAAGAGAGAGAGACAGAGACACAGAGAAATTCAAATTACTAAAATCGGGAACAAAGGAATGAATATGAGGATACCACAAATGACTTTACAGAAACAGAAAGTATTATATGATGATAATAATACAAACAATTTTTGATAAAAAGTAGGTAACCTTGATAAAATCTGCTCATTTCTAGAAAGGTACAAATTATAACAGGAAAAAAATAGAAAATCTTAATATATGTATAACCAGTAAAGTAACTGAATCAGATTTTTAAATTTATCACAAAGAAAACTTCAGGCCCATATAGGTTAACTGGTGAATTCTATCAAACAGTAAAAGAACAATTAACAATGATATTTTCATAACTCTTAAAAAATTAAGAGAGGGACATACTTATGGACTTATTTTTATAAGTCCAGATGCTGATACTAAAACCAAACATAGATATCACAAAAAAGCAATTTATATAGCAATTTCCATCATGAATAAAGACAAAACACCTTCACACAATCCAGAAATTCCATTTCTGAATATATATCTGAAGGAAATGAAATCAGTTCATCAAATGGATATTTGCACTCTCATGTCCAGTGAAAATAATACTGCTATTGTGTATATGTCTATGAGGAATAATGGTAATTTTAACAAGTCTAATAGGTTGAGATGTAATTCTCAACCTATTTATTGATATTTACAAATATCTTAGTTATTTTTAATAACTAAGATATGAAATTAGCCTAATACCCATCAACATCTCCCCATTCTCCTCAGCCCACCCTTTCTGTGCCTCCTAGTCTCTGGAAACCACTATTCCATGAATTTGACTATTTTAGATTCCATATGTAAGATTCTGAAGTATGTGTCTTAATAAGTTTGGCTTTTTTCACTGAGCATACTGTCCTCCAGCTTTATCCACATTTTCAAAATGATAGGCTTGTCTTACACTTACACACACACACACACACACACACACACACACAAATATACATATACATATGTATAGGAGTAAGGAATTGGGAGAAATTGTGAGTAATTACTAAAGAGTACTGAGTTTCTTTCTGAGGTGATAAGAACATGCTAAATTTGATAATACTGATGGTTAGGCAATATGTGAATATACTAGAAACTACTGAATTGTACCTTTAAGTGGATGAATTATGTGGTATGAGAATTACATCTCAACCTATTAGACTTCTTAAAATTACCATTATTCCTCATAGATATATATACAATAGCAGTATTATTTTCCAGTATTTAGCAGTCAAAACTACAGAGGTAATGAAGACCATTGAGGAAGAGCTTTGGGAAACAGGATTTGCCATTATTCTTTGGATGTACAGAATAGTATCTCTACAGTGGGCTTTTCTAACAAGCAACTCTGTCTGTTTAATAATCACATGGGATATTTTAATGTTTTGATAATTAAGAATCAATGTTTGAATTACAGAAAAATTTATGGGGAAGTTCTTTTGATTTTTAATAAATCTTTATTATTAATAATTAGCTTGAGGTCTGAGAGATTACTGCCAAGATCTTCCACAGATGTCCTTTCATAGCAAATATTTTGTATTTGTTGAATTATCTTTTGTTTTACCTACAGATCCTTCTAGGTGAATAGGTATTCAAAAAATTAATTGAAGAGTGTTTGGTTAGAAAAAGGATGCATGAGTTTTTAGAAAATAGAACCTCAATAGACTTCATATGCTATTGAAAAATTGTTTACTCAGAAGTATAGTTTCTGATATTAACTCAAATGATTAATTTAATTAACCATTGGAAAGTTTTTTGTGAATGTAACAAAACGTTGAAAATCAAAAAGTTAATAAAGTAATACATATGAAAGTAGGCTTACTAATTTTTAAAAGCAGGTTAGAAAAATAAAATATATTAATTTTAATTATATTAACAAAATATTCAGATTAAAATAATATCACTTTAAAACAAGTTAAAACCACATGGCAATAGTGTTCTTTTACTTCATCCATCCTTGTGTAATTTACTTGATTCTTAATGAAAAAACTACCAATATCAGTTTTTTGGTATCTCTAGGAAAGGTTTTTATACTGATAAATGCTATTTGATATTTATGTTTATATATTTTTATAAATATACATATTTGTTACAAATGTTATAAATCTAGCTCAATATAAATGTTTACACTTTTAAAAATCTAGTTTTTCTATACTTTAAATATAATTATAGAAATTTTGTTTTATTTGTAAATCAACAGTTTACATATTTAGTATATTGGGTTTTATTTTTGAAGTACATTGTCCTAATAAACAAACTTTCCCATATCCTTACATACTCCATATAAATATAAAATTTTAAATTTATAATATGATCAATCAACATATTTAAATTTACCTCAAATGACATATTTCATTCTTCTTTATGGTTGAGTAAAAATTCCATGTGTACATAAACTACATTTTCTTTATCCATTTGTCTGTTGATGGGCACTTAGGCTGCTGGTTCCATAACTTGTCTATTGTGAATTGTATTGTTAAAAACATTGGTATGCACATAGCATTATACTATGCTGATTTCAGATCTTCCAGATAAATACTACAGAGTGAGATAACTGGGCAATATGGTGGCTCCAATTCTAATTTTTTGAGGAATCTCCATACTGCTTTCCAAAATGTTTGTACTAATTTATAGTTCCAGTAACATTATATAAGTGTACCTTTCCTCACACCTCCTCATCAGCAATTATTGTTATTTGTCTTCTTGTTGATTGACATTCTCACTAGAGTGAGATAAAACCTTAGTGTTGGGGCCAGGAGGAAGATGGCGGCGCCTGTGGCTGCGGTGGAGCTCGGGGCTTCAGGAACTCCTCAGCTCCCTGTGTATCTGTTGGTGTTGGGAATGGTGGGTTCTGGGAAAACCACCTTTGTACAGAGGCTCATGGTACACCTGCATAAGCAAAGCTCTCCACCTTACATGATCAACTTGGACCCAGCTGTACAGGAAGTCTCCTTTCCTACCAGTATTGATATTTGTGACACTGTGAAGTATAAAGAAGTAATGAAACAATATGGTCTTGGCCCAATGGTGCAATAGTGACCTCTCTCAATCTCTTTGCTACCAGGTTTGATCAGGTCATGAAATTTATTGAGAAGGCTCAGAACACATCTAAATATGTCTTGATCGACACACCTGGACAGATTGAGGTATTCACCTGGTCTGCTTCTGGGACAATCATTACTGAGGCCCTGGCATCTTCATTCCCAACAGTTGTCATCTATGTGATGGACACATCAAGAAGTACTAATCCAGTGACCTTCTTGTCAAATATGCTGTATGCCTGCAGCATCTTGTACAAAACCAAACTTCCTTTCATTGTGGTCATGAACAAAACTGACATCATTGATCACAGCTTTGCAGTGGAATGGATGCAGGATTTTGAGGCTTTCCAAGATGTCTTGAATCAAGAAACTACATACGTCAGTAACCTGACTCGCTCAATGAACCTGGTGTTAGATGAGTTTTACAGCTCACTCAGGGTGGTGGGTGTCTCTGCTGTTGTGGGTACTGGCTTTGATGAACTCTTTGTGCAAGTCACCAGTGCTGCAGAAGAATATGAAAGGGAGTATTGTCCTGAATATGAACGTCTGAAGAAATCATTGGCCAGTGCACAGAGTGAACAGCAGAAAGAACAACTGGACCGCCTTCGGAAAGATATGGGCTCTGTAGCCTTGGATGCAGGGACTGTCAAAGGTGTTTTCACTCTAGAGAGCATATCTCCTGAGTTGGACCCCTCTGACTTAATCCTGACTCGAGGAACCTTGGATGAAGAGGATGAGGAAGCTGACAGTGATACTGATGACATTGACCACAGAGTTACAGAGGAAAGTCATGAAGAGCCAGCATTTCAGAATTTTATGCAAGACTCAATGGCATAGTACTGGAAGACAAACAACAAATAGAAGATCTTAGGAAATTTCGATTGATTCTAAAGTCCCAAATTCTAGAACTCCATGTGAAGAAATTTTCTTATCTCTGATTCAGGGCTAAGATGAACAGTTTTCTAAAGAATAGCAGAAATTCTCTTTTTAGAGAATCTTATGACTCAGATGAAGTCAGGAATAGATGGTTCTTGGAGCTGGAGGTAGATGTCAACTCTGCTTTGGCCTTTCATTTATATTTATGCAAGGAAGGATATACTGACTGTTTTTGGAAGCTAATATCCCTTCAAGCCTAAGTTTTATCATTTGACCTTATATACTTCTGCTGGTAATGGAATATGGAGAGAACTTACCATCACTTCAGATCTTAGCCTCTACTTCTCCAGCATCATGTCCTCAACTTATAACCTGAGTTGTTCTTGTAGTAGAAAGGGAGAGGGGACACATGAGCTTGTCCAGGGTATCAGTGGAGTCTCCTCAGCAACCAGTGTTATGAAATATGTCTCACGTTAAGTAGCTCATTAGAGGGCACCATGTTATTGAACAAAGTGGGCAGAACATAAGATTTCTGAATACAAATCCTGTGTAAATGGTAACTTGGATAAAGAGTGTTTAATTACAATTTTATTCTAAGCCTGCCTGCCTTTCATGATTTCAAATTAGAAAATTATATAATAAATAGATTCCCTTTTGTTCAATAGAGGCTTAAAGTCATGTGTCTAAACCTGTCTTGTAAGGAGGTGATATTTACTGAAGTTTCCCTTGTACCCATAACTGGAAAGCAGGCACAGAGCCAGGCCATTTGTATTGTACTTTGAAGTTAATGCAAAGTATCCTTGGTGATTTGTTTAAAGGCCATGGAGTTCAGTCAGGTGTACATTCCATACATAACAACCATTATTATGGTTTGTCTTGGCTAGTCTGTACTCTTACTCATTGGTTCTCAGAGCACACTCTGTGGACCAAAAGCATCAGTATCAGCTGGGAAATTGTTAAAGATGTCTCTCAAAACCTACTGAACTGGAAGCTCTGGGAGTGGGGCCCAGCAACTTGTTAATAAGTTCTCCATGTGGTTCTCATGCACAAGAGTTTGAAAAACACTTCTCCAACTCAGCCTATGATAATTTCAGGCCCGGTGAATCAGGTACCAATCCTCATATGATTTACTTTATGAGAATATCCTAATATTGACCATGTCATGACTGTTCTCAATTTAAATATTCCAAAGCAATAAAAGTATCTTATTTTACCATTAACTACTAATTTCAATATTCTGTACCTAGTGGGAACCATCAGTCTAAAAATTTGGTTCTTTCAAGAGAAACCATAATAAAACAGTCTTGATATTAAAAAAAAAACAACTCAGTGTTATTCTGATTCGCATTTTGCTGATTGCTAAAGATGTTGAACATATTTTCATATGTTTGTTGGTCATTGAATTTCTTCCTTTGAGAAATGTCTATTTTGATCATTTGACCATTTATTGAATGGGTTATTAGAATTTTTGCTGTTAAGATTTTTGAGTTCTTTATATATTATGGATATTAACCCCCTATCCAAAGAGTAGCTGAAAATGGTTTTCTTCCAATTGGTAAACTCTTTCTTTATACTTTTAATTATTTCCTTTACTGTATAGAATATTTTAAAATTTGATGCCTCCCCACTTACTGATTCTTGGTTTTATTTCTTGAGCTTTAGGAGTCCAGTTAAGGAAGTGGTGCTTGCACCAGGATTTTAGAGTGTTGACCCCATTTTCTTCTAGTAGCTTCAGTGTTTCTGTTCTTATTCCTGATCTTTTGCCCATATTGAGTTGATATTTGTGCAGAGTGAGAGAGGGATCTACTTTCATTCTTCTACATATTGACATCCAGTTTTTCCAGAACCATTTGTTTAAAAGATTATTTTTCTCCTTTAGAACCTTTGTCAAGGGTAAATATGCTTCTATATGAATTTGTCTCTGTGTCTTCTATTCTTCTGGTTTTCATATCTGCTTTTGTGCCCATACCATGCTGTTTTAGTTACTATAATTCTGTAGTATAGTGTGAGATCAGGTATTGTGATGTCTCCACCATTTCTCTTATTGCTCAGGATTGCTTTGATTTTCTGAATCGTTTATTCTTCTACATGAATTTTAGGACATTGTCCCCCTAGATCTTGAAGAATGTGATTGCAGTAAATCTGTAGATCATTTTTGGTAATATGGCCATTTTGACAATATTAATTCTGCTTATCCAAGAACATTGGAGGCCTTTGCATCTTCTGAGGTCTTCTTCAACTTCTTTCTTCACCGTTCTATAATTTTCATTGCAGAGATCTTTCACCTATTTAGTTAGATTTGTTCCCAATTGTTCTATGTCCCTCCCACCCTAAGGTCACTGGGAGAATGCTCTGGAAGTGCTTATCTTTAATGTGACCCTGTTCCCTCACCCCTCCTTTCTTGGGGCATTAATGCAGCAGTGCTCCTCCAACACACCATTCTGCCATGATGTTCTGGATCAACTTGCACCCACAGCTATGGATTCAGTTGACCATGAACTAAAAGTCTGGATCTTTGAGCCAAAATAAATTTTTCCTCCTCTAAGTTTTTCTTGTTGGGTATTTTGGTCACAGAAAAAACAACTGACTAACATATGCACAAAACACAAAAAATGGTATAAAATACATGCACTGTACACATATCGGAAGAAGAAAAAGCACTAGGTCCGTCTTCTTTCCTTAAATGGCATGGTTTCTAGCAACAACTCTCTGAAACCCCTTAAGAAATATTTCCTATAAAGAAAAACATTTTATTTTCATTTATGATTCCAAATTATTGATCAAAGTTAACTTTGAGATGGAGATGAATATACACAGAGTTAAAGGCATGTAAAATGTGAACACCAAGTGAAATTGCATTATGTTAGAGAAAATGATGAACAATTAGGGCCAAAGAACTTCTAGTGCCAATATTCTCCCTCACTCCCTCAAGCATGGGGGTTTAAGGATGTAGAAGGAAGCATCCCTTAGGCACAGCTTGGTACACCAGAGAACTGTTTCCTGAGTTTTCACTTGGGGCTATTGCACATCTCTTGTTCACTTTGTTTCTTGATCAACAAAACAGGAGGCTGACTAAAAAGTGAAGTGATAAATATTTGAGTTTTGGTAGAAACAATGTCTGTCTTTCTACTTCATACTTACTCCAGAAATCCCTTAAAGCTCAATGTGTTTTAAATGTAATAGAGGCTAAACAGGCAGCTGGTATATATTGCTCAATACATGACACAAATTCTCTGTGCCTTCCAGTGAGACAGCTGTTCTCTGACTCCATGAGTTTGAAAATAAATTAAAGGAAAAAGCCTAGATAATCAACACATGGAATGAACAAGTGAAGCAAAAAAGCTATTAAAGGAACTGTGACTATAGAAACTGTCCTCAAAATGTTGAGGGAAGGGCAGGAGAAACAATACAGAAATAGAACAAAAATGTACAGTAAACATGTGGTTTGGGTGTTTGCTTGTTAGGGCTTTTTTGCTCATTTTTCAATATTTTGTGCCCAGTCCCTAGCTTGTAGCAGGCATTTAATGAGTGTTCAATAAAGATTGAATGACTATTTCACAATCCAGTGTTCTGGACACTATTTCTTTGCTATTCTTAAATTTGTATTCCTCAAGTTATATAAATTACAATGCAAGCCAATATATTTTTATGTCTTTCAAATGAGATTTTGAGCATAACCTACTTGAAATCTATGTGACAAGAGAATTACAGCTTGAAAAGATTTTCTTATTTTATGGACTCATTCAAAAAGAAGTGTTATTCCAAAAACCTGTTTCTAAATGAAGGAGGGAAACATAATGGTGACCAATTTTATACATATTTTGTATGTATATTCCATTTAACCCATGCTATCTTTCTGTATGTTAGGTGTTATTATTATCTACTCCACAAGGGAGAAAACTGAGGCTCAGAGAAATTATTATAACTTGTTCAAGGTAAAAACTATTTGAGCTTTAAAATTCATTGTGTCTGGCTCTAAAACCTATGTTTTTAACATTATATCACATGCTATAAAGATGACATCTTGTAAGTCTAGATACACTAACTTTAAATCACAAGAAACTGCCCCCCGTAGTCAAGTCTTAACAGAATATTACTTTTCCTTGGTTTCTCCCCTATTGTAGAGTGGCAAAATTCATATAGTGACATAAAATTATATGAAAACTGGTTAGGATATTAAGAAATTTATATCATACTTCTAAATCAATACAAATTAGAATTTATCTGGTTTTCATTTATATCAGAATGTGTTTTCCAAAGATGACAAAATAAAGACAGGCAATCACTAAATAGGTGAAATAACCCGTCCAACGTGAACTTTCTACAGTGTAATGGTAAAACATCTCTATTAAAATAGAGACACATTTTTCTTTCCGTACACTTGATTGGAACTTTGAAACTTTCTCAAGCAATAGAATTGTGGTAGATAATGCTACGCAACTTCCAAGAATAGGTAAAAAAAAAAAAAAAAAAAAAAAAAATGGCAATGTGACTTTCATCTTGCTTTCTCAGGATACTTTGCTTAGAAACGTGCTGTCTCTCATGAGGCCCACAGTCATACAGAGAGGTCCTGTGTGGGTTTTCTGAACAATACCTTTGTCTAGGTCATCAGCCAAGATTCACAGCTAGTCTTCAAGACAAGACCCTTCAGGTTATTCCAGCTCCTGCCTCCAATTCTTCCAACCAACAGCAGCTATCATGGATGAGTAACAAAATGAACTTACTATGCTCTGCCTGAATTTCTGATCCAAAGAAACCATTAGAGTTGTTATTTAAATTATTGTTATATGGTTATTTTAAACAACTAAAATTCAAAAGTAATTTGTTGTACAAAAATTAAGAAATGTTTCTCCTTACGTATAATTTTTTATAAATGAAATTTGATATTAGGTATTAATTATTCAGATGTTCTCAAAATTTCTTTGATTCCATTAACCAAATGTACATTTCCACATGAATGAACAATGACTGCTATATAACCAAACTAAGCTATAAGATTGGGGGAGCATTTTACAATGGAAAACAATGGGCATCTTGGTCAGATTATCCAGAGCCAAACAAACCCTAGATGCACCACTAACTGACTGTGTGACCTTGAAAATTTTGCTTCACTTCTATATATACTTCTCATTTTTACATCTATTAAGTAGGAACAGTAGTACTACTTCTACTTACTTCAGTAGTTCAAAACCTCTGTCATAGTCACAAATCATTTCCACCTGATAACTTCTAACTCCTAAAGTGTTGCACAGCTTTAGAGAGTAAAACAAATAACCTGAGAAAACATCATAATCTGGAAATGTTTATATTCCCATATTATAGTGACTTTCCTTAACTTGGAGCTAATGATTTTACAAAAATCAGTTTTTAAAAAATTAGACATAGTTTAAAATCAATTAGCAGATCACCTGCTTAAACACTGCAGATAGAATACATGCATTTGTTTACATGTTTAACTGAAATTCCATTTAAAAGACAGTAAAAATACACACACACACACACACAAGGATTGAGAGAATGGACAAGTGCAGTGGCTATGAGAACATACCTCTCAGATCTTCTACTGTTGGCAACATAAATAAGAGGTTGGATGCTTCTCTCTGAAATACATCACGGCTTCCAGCTGGAAACCTCACGTCCCACAGCTGCTAAGTTGATCCTAACCAAGGAGAGATCTTTGCATTTCCTCCAGGGGTAATTGGCTATATCACATTCACCAAGTTTACTGGACATTTAAGAACAGCATTTCTGTCTGAGGCTCCTTCATTCATTCTTCCTTCCCTTGTTCCTTTGAAAGTATCAGATCAGCACAATGGTCGACAAGTTCTCCCAGCTAAGTCTAACAGTCTATCTTCAATTTTCGTCACATCATTTCCTAGAGAAATAATATATTTTAGACACATTTAAATGCATCTTGATGTCTTCTGCTCAGATGACCTCAAACTAACACAAGCAGCAAGAAAGGTAAGAAAACTCAGTGGAGGGAAAAGGTAGAGTGTGATCTCACTTAGAAAAGTTTAGAAAGCTAAAATATGGTATATATGGTATATCATACATACGTACATACATACACACACACACACACACACACACACACACACACTGGAGTACTACTCAACCACAAAGAATGAAATTATGCCATTTGCTGGTAAATGAATGAAACTGGAGACTGTCGTGCTAAGTGAAATAACCTGAGAGAGAGAGAGAGAGAGAGAGGAGGTTAAGGGGGGATTCCATCAAAACAGAAGAAAGAGGAACCAGGCACGGTGGCACACACCTATAATCCCAGCAGCTCCTGAGGCTGAGGCAGGAGGATCGAGAGTTTAAAATCAACCTCAGTAAAAGCAAGGTGCTAATCAACTCAGTGAGACCCTGTCTCTAAATAAAATACAAAATAGGGCTGGGGATGTGTCTCAGTGGTTGAGTGCCCCTGAAGTCAATCCCCTGGTCTCAAAACAAAACAAAACAAAACAAAACAAAACAAACAAAAAGGAAAATTGGTAGACTAGATGAGAGAATTGAGGGGGAGGGAAAATGCACAGAATACAGAAAGAGTAGAATGAATCTGACCTAAATTTACTTTTACAAATATGAATATACCACAGTGAGTCTCCCCATCATGTATATCACAAGACATTAACAAAAACAAACAAACAAAAAAATCTAAAAATAAATAACAGAAAGATCAGTAGAGTAGAGAGAAACAGTGGGTGGGAGGGTGGGGTGGAAAAGGGGAAATAATGGGAACTGGATTAGAGAAAATTATATCCCATGCTTTTATAACGATATCAAAATGAATCCTAATGTTAACAATAAAAAACAAAAAATAATGTTAAAAAAAAATGTTAAAAAATAATGTTAAAAAAAAACAAAAAAAAATGTTAAAACACCCAAGTCTGCATAGGAATGACAAAAAAAAAGACTGATCAAGGCACACAACTGTAGAAATAAATGTGCACAGATCAGAGGCATGAAGAAAGAGAAGATGGCTTTTGAATTGTCTGAAGCAGAAGCATTAAGAGGACTTTGACAATCAGGTCCACCTCTACTACATATAGGCAGAGGAAATCCCTCCCTCTGGCTAGAGGACAGGGTGTGGAGGAGGGACCACACTGAAAATTAAGGGGCGAACATACTTTTTAAAATCATCTTTATTTAACCTATCAGAATGAACAACAACGTTTTTATGAACTGAGGATTTCTGACTCTTCCTCTCCAAATCCATATGTTGAAACCCTAACCATGAGTGTGATAGTAGTTGGAAGACAGCAGTTATAAGAAGGGACCTGAGTGCTGACCTACAGTCACCTCCATAACCACCACCACCACAGCCATTGGAGGATACAAGGAGAAGATAGTCATTCACAATCCAAGAAAAAAACCTCACCACACACCAGATCTGCCAGAACCTGGATCTTGTCAGCCTCCTTGACTGTGAAAGATAAATTTCTGTTGTTCAAGTCACCAAGTCTGTGGTATTTTCTTATAGAAACTCAAGCAGACTAAGAAAAAGATTTTCATGATAGAGAAGAGAAAGTAAAGGACAAGGATCACATTGAGAAACTGTGATGGACAGATTTCACAAACAAAAATATAAGATGTATAGCAAAACTTGAATTTCAAATGAACAACAAGCTTTATTTAATATGTTACATTCAACACTTTGGACATCCTTTATTGAAAGAGTACTTGTTATTCAGCTGAAATTCAAATTTAACCCAGAGTTCAATATTATATCTACACCTCTATAAGGTACATCCTTGAAAATTTTCAAAATATTGAAAATAAAGGGAAGATTTTAAGATCTTCCAGAAAGAAATTTAAATGAATTGGTGATAGGAAGAACATTTGACTTTTTAAAAGGAACCATAAAAGATACACAAAATTTAAGCAAGAATTCTATGGGAGTAAGTAGCATTTTATACCAGAATTCCTTGTCAAGTTGAGTTAGCATAGATTTTCTCGGACATGTGGCATCTCAAAATTCTGCCACTTACAAGCATAATGACATAATTTGAACACTGATCTAAAAAAAATTAAAAGATAATCACATTAGGTAGATTTAAGTAAGTAAGAGAAACTGAAAGTGGTAGGAGACTCAGAGATGGTGTTGTAAGGTGTGATATTTAGCTCTTAAGAGAAACTTCAGTGCCCTGCTTCCTGGCGTTTACTCCTTTGTGTGGGCCCCTGCACTGCACTAGAGTTTGTCTGAATGACCAATAGATGGGATAGAAATAATCAGATGCCATATTTAAAATTAGCTTATGTGAAGTCACAGAATTTTTTTAACATTCTGCATCACCATGTACATGCTGTGGGGGTAGCTTGTCGCCATGCCTGAAGACACTCAGAGTGTCCTATGGAGTGGTCCATGTGGCCGGAAACCAAAACTCCCTACCAAGAGCCCTATGTGAGTGAAGCATCTTATAATCCAGCCGTCCATTCCCAGCCAAAGCTTCTAATGATACAATCCCAGTTCCACTCTAACCTCACAACAGACCCAGAAACAAAACCAAGCAGCTCTGTTTCTCCCAGTGGCCTGTCTCTGTGAGACAGCAATGTTGATTAACTAAATCCATTAACTTTTGGGTTACATTTTACAAGGTAATAACTAACAAATATAAAAGATAACAGGGAAAAATCTTAGTTTTCTATAATAGAAAGTCAAAATGTCCAATATATACTTTTTTGTTTTATAAAAAGTTTTATTGTAAATATTCATGGAAATATCTAAAAGATTAAAAGATAATTTGTAGAGTAAGATTCTAAATTTGTGTAAGTATAGGGTAGGTAGTGATGATTTCTTATTATAATTCTTTTTATAAACCATTATTATACCATTTTACTATTTTTAGGTGCATCTAGTGAATTCAATGTCTGTGATACAATAGTAAATGGTTAGGTTCATTTACTACAGAATATGTAGTTGTTCTATGACATGATTGTGTTTAAAATTTAATTTTGGGGGGAGGAACTGGGGATTGAATTCAGGAGCGCTTGACCACTGAACCACATCCCCAGCCCTATTTTGTATTTTATTTAGAGACAGGGTCTTGCTGAGGCTGGCTTTGAACTCATGATCCTCCTGTCTCAGCCTCCCAAGCTGCTGGGATTACAAGTGTGCACCACAGCACCCTGCTTAAAATTTAATTTTGATAAAGTTTGCTAGCCCTCATAGTGTAAAAACTAACAAGACTTCCATACCCAGAAAATGAATAAACATTTACAAATAATCAGTTATTTCTAACTATATACCTGACACAAAGTAGGTATTAATAGTCGTTAAATATTATTAGTGCTATTACACATTTTGCATTATGTACCGTGACTGATTCCCCATCCAACTTGAAGCAAGAGGAAAAGAGAGTTGAATTCTCAAAGAACAGAGTTGGACAATTTTTAAATTTTATTTTAAAAGATTGTTTTCACAGTCCTTTTTCTTTTTTTCAATTTTGGATCACTTAGGTCACTTTTCCCCTCCATCAGCTTAGATAATTGAGCTGACTTTCATGTTTGGTTGAGCCAAGCAGTAGGAACCTAACAGAATGAAGTGTTATCTTTTTCTCTGGATACTTGCCAAAACAATGTGTGGCTCCTCTGCCTTCCTGTTGAACAGTGCAGCTCTGAGGCTGTTTTGGATAATAAAATAAAATCCCACACTTTATTTCAGAAGTGACACTATTTTAATACTATTATTTTAATGCCAACAACAATAAGATTTTTAAGTACTTTAGATGGAACTTTTCATTCCCAAGTCAGTTTATAGACTGATCTCAGAGGGAAACAAGGCATACTTTCACATGCTATGTAATTTAAGAACATGGAATAGATACTTGTGTTCATAGTATGTCCTCCCATAACAACCCTTATCTCTGACCTTTCTTCATTACAAAGCATATTGACAGAAATAAATGTTCTTATAAAATAATCATTTTCCTAGGAAGGATAATTCTTTAAGACAGTAATCCCAAACCTCAAAATTGTATGGTCACTGCTAAAAAAAAAAAAGGTAATCACTAACTGGTACAGCAGAAGAGGATCTTAAACTAGCTCTAGTTGAAAATATCTGTGGGCTAGAGAGCTTTTCAAAAATACAGATAACCAGCCACCATCCTTTGTTATATTCTGATTTAGTAGATTTTTGATGTGGTCAAGACATCATTTCCCCATCTCTATGCAGTTTTCTAGTTAATTTTACTGTATAACCATACACTCGAGGTTAGATATTGTGAAAAATAATATTCAATATCAGCTAGAAGATCAGGATAAAATATCTGAAGATCTAGGGTTGGGACTATAGTCCAATTGGACTAGAACAGCAGGACAGGTTGCTGAAGAGCAAAGAAAATAGCCAGAGTTATGCAAGACATAAGGTTTATTGAAAAATGTTTATGAAGAAGGTCCAGTGGTGACAGGCTGCACAGAAAGCACCTTTAGCCCTCATGGTGCCTCTGTGCCTCACAGTGCCTGTCCAGTAGCAACTGACTGGACAATAACCTGTATCCTTTCCATAGTGCCCTCAATTTACCACCAGTTGCTTCAGGGCAAGGTGTTTTTAAGTTCCACTACAGAAGCAGTGACATCACTAGTTAGCCTGGTTTGCATTGTTCCTTACATAACTCCCATAACAATGACCAGCTGTCCTGATGTGCAGAAACCAGCTCCTACAGATAGAACTAGTTTGCCTTAGTTGCAATATACCTGGGAAAGAGAGAGTTAGTGTTCTTCAAGGTAGCATTTATCTAAACATTCTGGTCCAGGTCCAATCATTATTTCCTTAACTTGGTTAGGTACTTGGGAATGGAAAGAAACATTTTAGGGACATGGTGTTTTCCTATCTTCCTTTTCTTCAAGGATGACACACCTGGAAAATAATACACATATACAAAAACAATAAGACATAATTCCTTTCCTAATAACCATGTATAGCTCTCACTTGGGAAAATCAATTTTTAAAGTGCCACACAACTTGGGGCAAGGAAGACAGCTCAGTTGGTAGAGTGCTTGCAAGCACAAGGCCCTGAGTTCAATCATGACCCCCCAAAAAATAATAATAGTAAAAAGTGCCACACAACTTTAGAAGAGAAAATAATCCAAGAACACTTTATAATATGGGAATATCTATATTCTTTCTTCCTTAAGTGATTTTTTTAACTATAAGTTAGCAATAGTGCTGAGAGTCTATAGCTCTCTCAAAGTGCTCTGTTACCCTTGCAGAGAAAAGTCCATGTTAGTTTATCTCTGTTTTAGTCAACTTTTCAAGTCTGTGACCAAAATACCTGAAAAGAACAACTTAAAGGAGGAAAAGTTTATTTAGGGCTCACAATTTTTAAGGTCTCTGTCCATAGACAGCTAAGGTAAGGCAGGACATCATGGGGGAAGGACCCAGTAGAGGAAAACTGCTCCCCTATTGGCAGCATGGAAAGAGAGAGAGAGAGAGGAAGAGAAAGAGAGAGAGAGAGAGACAGAGACAGAGACAGAGAGAGAGAGAGAAAGAGTTATGAAGGGTCCATGAGGCAGATGCACCTTTCTAGGACATGCCCCCAGGGACACACTTACTCCAGCATACAGCACATGCCTTCCTTTACTACTCAGTCATTAAAACCAAGATAAACTGATTAGGTTATAGCTTTTATAATCAAATCACTTTACTTCCAAACACTTTTACATTAACACAGGAGATTTTGGGAGACAACTCATACCCAAACCATAACAACCTCCTCTCCCCTCAAGATTATGTCAGGATAACAGATCAGAGACAGAAAATTCAGCTGTAATCTCTCTGGGGTCTTCCCAAGCCTTGACAGAATAGAAACCTAAGCATTCTGCTATGTATCACACCTAAGATGAAGAGTATAACCACCAAGTTTCACACTTCCTCTGAACTCCTAGAGGCTCCTTTTCATCTCTTTACCTGAGAATCACTCAAGCAAGAACACCAGGAGTAATACTGCTATTACTCAGAAACTCTTCTCTAACTCTTTCTTCTCCTCACATGCTTATTTAAATTAGGGGGTAGTATATTGGAAGAGCATAGAAGAGTCTTTTGTTGAAATGAATCCTCTTTTAAGTCTCTGGGGTATTAGTTCATAACTCTTTGGAAAAAACCTTTAAATGTCTGAGAAAAATGCTTAGAAGCTTAGATGGGAACTTTTTGAGTCTTATTGAATATTATTGATTTATAGTCATCTGATTATTGTTATAGAGATTTCATGTTCCTACTTACAAATTTATCTTTCTGGGGGTCTTTATCTCTATTTCTTTCCTTCCTTCTATACTTCTTTCCTTTTTTGTTCTTATTATTGTATACCAGGAACCCATATATAATGCTCTTGATTTATTTGTCAGTTGTTGTATCTGCTACCTATTGCTACATAACAAACTCTCTCATATCCAGTTGCTTACATCGATAGTCATTTATTTTTACTCAAGAGCATACAGAGTGGCCTTGTGATTCTTCTGGTCTTGGATGGGCTGTCTCCTGAGTCAACTGAGGATGGGTAGAAAGAAGGCTATACTGTGTTAACTGGGTTCTCATCTATGTAGGTCAGACTAGTCTGTGTTCATGGTTGTAACAAGGATCTAAAAGTCAAGAAGAATCAGTTCAACCTTCTTAAGACTTGGTAGAATATTATCACTTCCCCTGCATTTTATTGTACAAAGCAAGTCTTAAGGCCAACATAGATTCAAAAAAGTGAAGACTTCCTTCTAATAGAGCTTCCAAGTCACATTGCGAGAGGCATGAATACAGAAAGAAAACAAATGCAGGCCATATTTGCAATCAATCTATCATAGTTATTTGATTATCTTCAAAAAGAAAATAAATATTGTGTGCATGTATGAATATGGAACAATAAATCTCATCATTATGTACAATTATAATGTACCAATAAAAATCATGGAAAATAAATAAATAAATAAATAAATAATACCAAGAATCCACCACCTAAAGAAAAACTCAGACCTTGGTTAACAACTCAGGGATAACAATGTCATCTCCTCTCACCATTCTGCCTTTCTTCCCCACTCAAAATAATCATTATCTTCAATACTATGTTCCTCATTCCCTTGCTTTTATTTTCACATATTTTTATTTCTCATATAAAAGTTAGTTTTCAATTATTTTAAATTTTTTCAGCTTCACCATGCAATACTTAATCTCTCAGAACTTTTATCACTTATTATTTATCATGTTGCTAACATTTATCCACATGGTTGAATATCACCATAAACTCATTCACTCCAACCGTTATATAATAGTTATATAATAGTCCAATGCATGATTTCACTTCTCTTTCCTGTTTGTTTTTTGGACATTTCCCCTAAATTTTTCATTAATATCTATGAATAACCCTTAGTAATGTCAATGTTTCAATGTTAAGTACATCCTTGGATAAGATTTTTTAACCAGAAATTACCCAATTTTCTCAACAATTGTGTGAGCAAGACTGACTACTCACTCTTTACAAAAATATTCCTACAAAAAGTCACACAGAAAGGAGGCTGTTCAATGTCATCTCCCTTTTACTAAAAAATTTAAAACAGGAAAACAAATCAATTTCTAAGCTAGTTAGTGATTTTTAAATTGGTTTGTCTTTTTTCAGAAATAAAAAGAGGTGACTTTCATAACCTCTGTTTCCTATGTCTTAAAGTTTAAATTACTGATCATTTTTATGGATCCTACTTTGTGGAAGCCTTATAGTTTGTAGGCACTATAATTATGGGTAGACAAAGAGGAACTGCCGTTTCTGAAATGACAGAAATTAAAGGGTGGTACTGAAGTGCCAGTTCAGAACCCGCTCCAGAATATTGTATGCACCAGTGGGCAATGTGACTCAGTGGCCTGAATGTACAGGATTCCAGATCTTTACTACTGAGGAGCTAATCTTGCTAATCTTGGATACAGAAAAAGGTCCCACCAGACCCTTTGATAAAATTTATTAAATTTTCTCTCTTCCTCATCTTGTCAAGTTGTTATAGACTACCATAATTAAAAACCAGAGGGAGCCTGCTTTTCTCACCCCTTTTTAATCTCCCCCAAATTACTATTTGTACAGCAATAGAACATGATGCTTTAGAGTCCATACTTTTCACTGAACCAAGTATGTTTACCATCCTTGAGGAAGATACTATTTCTCTAATCATTATTTTACACTAACTAATGTTATTCTGGGTAAAGTGAAAAGAGAGGGAAGAAATAAGTTTAGGGAAATTCAAGAAGCAGTTATAAAATTGGGTAAGTTCACAGATGTGTTCTTCAAAGGAGCAGAACCAAGAGTATACATGTACATTTATAGGGAGAAAATTTATAATGAAAATCAGTTCACAAGATTATGGAGGCCATCACATGCCATAGCCAACTGAAAACTAGGAAATCTGGTGAAATAATTGAGACTGAGTTCAAAGACCTGAGAACCAGAAATTCCAATACATAGGGGTAGGAGATGAAGGCCCAGCTCCAAGAGAGGGGAATTCTATGCTCCAGAGGATCTTCAGGGGATTGTGGTTCCTGATTATATTAGAGAAGAGGGACCTTTTTCATTCTATTCATTCAAATGCTAATCTTTTCTAGAAACACCCTCATAGAAGTGATACAAATAAAGTTATAATAGACATAATAATAAAGTTAAACTGGCATCCCTTAGCCCAGTCAAGTTGACATATAAACTTGACTATCACAACAATATAGGAGTTTAAGTTTCTAATCTGCAGCCTTGTCAGGCAGTGTCTAGCTGTGTGAGTTCCAGCAAGGCATTTATCTCTAGGTTTCATTTTCTTTCACAGAAAATCAGCAATGAATGAGATTGGATTTGATGAGATGATTTTTTTCTTCCTGTTTTTAGGTACACTGTGGCTATAGCCTAACTGAACTTCCTTCAGACATGAGCATAAAAAGCTTATGGCTTACCAGGAAATACTTTGAACGATAACAGCTTTATCTAACTGATGCTATCTCTAAACTTTCTCTCTGTCCCTATTTGCTCATGTACCCTTTCCATAATTAATCCATATTCATCCATCCAAACTCAGTTCAAAATTCCTTCCTCAGGAAGGTTTTCCCTACCCACCTTAGCCCATGCTCCCATGGTGCCTCATCCTCCAACATCATTACACTTACAATATTTGTAGATAAATAATCATGTTTCATGTTAATCTCCTCAGTTAGAAATTAAGCTGAGGGCAGTGCTACATCTGTCTATATTTACTTTTGTGCTTTGCACATGATAGTCTTATAATAAATGTTCAGAATGAAGGAAAAGATGTACATACACATACTAAAATATTCCACATAGAACTTCAGGAGGTTTAAAGAATTCCTAGTATCTATATTCTTTTCAGTAAGAATCTCTGATGATCATTCAATTCCTTTTCAGCTGAAAAAAATGACCGTGTATTGCAATGAACACTGAAAAATGGGTTTAAGAAAAGATCAAAGAACAGGAAAATGCAAAAGAAAAGGGAAATATAAAAAAAAATAAAAGGAGGTCCTTGGAAAATGCTGAAATTTGTGTGCTTATGCCAACACAGACTTCAATTGCTTTTAGCAAAGAGAAGATACTAATTAGTAGAATAATCTTTGTATCCCAGTTTGAAAGATTACTGTGATTGCTTTCCTCCAGTGCCATGCCAGGCCTTAATGGTTTTAAAGATTAATTGACAGCATGTGAAAGCCAACTAGCCAATTAATGACTGCATGTCACCTAAGTGCCCTGAAAAATGTATGTTCATATTGTTTAGGTAGTTGGTTTGCTACATTAGTTTAGAGTTATTTTGTTCATTGCTGTGTGTCTCCTTCATGTAATGTCCTGTTATATAGACTGCTAACTATATGACAGAATCTCCTCAAAGCTCATTTTTAAGGTAATATATTTATTTTCTACAGTTAGTTCTAAAATTCTTTCCTATACCAACCAAAATTCCTATTATTCCAACAATTATTAAATTATTTTTCTTACTATAATATTTATTCTATGCATCAATTTCATGTCTAATTTTATTTTACAGTACATTTTCAGAGGAACATTAATTATGTGAAAGCTGCCTAGTCAGAGTTCTATAAAGTTAAATAAAACACATGATCTCAAACCACTTCCTTTATACAAACAAATCACAAACTATTTTAGACACAGAATCAGAAAAAGTAGCTTTGAATTTAGAGCAGTTTGTTAGTCATAAATCCTCTTACTGATCATATATTTTTTTTCATGGTTACAATGAACTGAAAGACAAAATTATATCTTAAATCTATTAAATGTACAATACTGAGTTAAAAATATTTTGAAGATTGGCTCATCCCTTCTTTATTTTGTGAGCTTTATTTTTACTTGTAAGCCTAATTCCTTAATAAATTTATCCCTGGAATCTGCCTAAAATTCTTTGGAGAAAAATGGTAGAATGAAAAACAATATAGATGAGTAAATAAATAAACTAAAATGCAAAATCATTTGCTATAGATAAATTCTTTCATCCCACAGTGAAAAGTACTAAATAAAGCACAGGGGCAAATTTATCTATCACCCAAATTCTATTTCCTCTGGTTTCCAATTTTATGCAGGAAATATTCTGAGCTTTAAAAAAGGTCCCAGGACATGAAATAGTCATATGCAAATAACCATTGTAGCTGTTAATTTCAATATGTCAAAATATTAGATTTACATCTCTCTATGGATATTCGTGTTTTAAAAAGAGGAATGACATCCCTGATTTCATTCTATTAAGGCATTTAAAGTAAGCAGTCCCACACTGCTCTCTAATCACTCAGCTAGAAGAGGGTTTAGCTATGTAGGCACAGACTGAAATCCCTTGTTTCTCGTCATGAAATGTACTGCAAAGAGAAATATTGACAGGTCAACATTACCAACCACGGAAAGCCTCTTTGAGAGATTTGCTATTTCTTCATGCAACTAAGAAAGCTCTGTATTGAACTCCATATCCATGGTGGTTTTACCTGGCATCAGCCCATTCCTACCTCACAGTAGATGCTGCATACTGTGCACCTTGTTGCTCATTCCCTAGGAAGAATGTGTCTTGGCAGATTGGAATAGCAAAATACTCTCTTCTGCTCTAACAATTAACTTGTCTCTGTGTTGTCACTCAAATCACTGTCATGTACAAGAACTTCTGACACAGGCCCACAGAACACAGCAGGGGGGAAGGGCACACCCACAGGATTGTTAACAGGTATAAAGGAAAGAGCATCTGGGCCTCATCTCTTCTACCTCTGGCCGTGCTCTTCAGACTGTGGTTTAAGTTCTCTTGGTCTCATTTCTTACCTATTAAAGTAAGAGGGTTGGTCTATGATAAGAGTCAGTGAATTTTAATGTATCCTAGGAATCCTGTAGGAATCTTGTTAAAATGCAATTCTTGATTCAATAGATCTGGGGTGGGGACCCAAAATTTTGCATTTCTAACAATCATCTCAGGTGATGAAGATGTTGCTGATCTGGGAAATACATTTGACTAGTAATGGGGATAGTCATAAAAATACTTTGATTTCAATAAACCCTCTAATTTAAAGATGACAATGTCAATAAATAAAATAATGTCTTCCAATATTGCTATTTAGATGAATTCTTTTTTTTTAATTCATGACATGCATTGTAATATTTAATGAACCTTAGTCTTAAACTCTCCCTCCCTCTTTGTAGAACTCCTTTGTCCCTTAAAATGAATAAAATTGGTGTGAATTAAATATGTACCCTGAGTTTACTTCTAGTATATTCTATAGATGATGAAAATGGTGTTGGAGCAAACCTGTGGCAAAGCTGGTTTCAAACTCAAGTCTTCAAACTATGAAATCTCTCAGATCCTCTGTCCAGAGAATGAGCTCCAGGACTCCACCAATACTACTTTCATCTGAACATCAGTGTATTGTTGCTGTCTGATTCAGAAACAAGGGTTTTAAGTGCACATGTAGAGGATAACCAAGAAAAACAGAAATACTCTGGTACAAACTATGGACATTTGGGACTTAGAAGAAATGTTCTTCCCTAAAGTTATGCTAATCATTAAAGATGCAAGCCCAACCAGGGCTCCTTCCAGACTCCCATGAGCCAATGAGATAATATTTCAAAGGAGGTTACTGGGACAGTCTCCAGGCTAAGTCTCTATATCACTTACACATTTAGCTCTTTCTCACTGTAAGCGACCATATAAACATTTCCATGTGCAACAAGAACTTATTTCTATAAACGTTACTTGGAAAAAATGTAACTCTACATTCATATTTTTTGATGAATTGCAGTCTCTATTTTAAAATTATAAAAATAGATAAATGAGAGATTAGTACATAGACATGGATAGATTCCTAAATTTCTTCTTTGTAATAAGAGGTACAATTATAACTGTATGCAATGAATTGATAAAAGTCTAGGTTAGTATAAAACTACTGATATGAAACTGTAGGACCATTCCTCCAGTAACCCCTACCTGTTCTAGATATCAATCTAGCCCCATTGCTATCAGCCCTACCCACTCAACTGACATCTCTCAAACTTGAGACCACAGAATCTGTGTGCATTTATATAAAGCACAGGAGGAAAAATTCAATTTTCTGTCCTTTTGATTATTCCTTGAAGAAATACTTGGTAAATATAGATTGTACACCATGTAGTGTTCTAGATACTAGAAAAACATGTCTTTTTTTTCACCAAGCATTCTTGCATATAGCTCATTTAATCCTCACTTGTACTTAAGGAATGGATGCTACTATACTCATTTTTCAAATGACATATAGATTTAACAAGGAAAGTGATTTTTTTAACATCAATTGCTCCATAGTGACGAAGAGTTAAATCTTACTATATCTTCTAAACCAGACCTTTGTTCTTAAGTTGTATATTCTTTCCGCTTCACACACTCGATTTCTTGATTCAGTAGAATAACGGCATTTATAAAAACTCTGCCAAAAATCATTTCTCTGATGCTTCTGGAGGCACACAGGAAGGTGTCTGAGAACTCCAAGCAACATATGTTACTAGCAGTCTGAAGTAGTCCACTTTTTCCTGGAACTGGGCAGCCTAAACCTAGGCTAGGGACTCCACATTCTCTTCATTCCGCATGAAACATACAGGAATACATTACCAATAAGACAGCATCTGCTCTTTGGAGCATATTAACATCTTTGCTAGCAAATCCTACTCAAGCTTGTGATTCTCTCCTCTCTCCCATGGGTATTCCATATCAAACAGTGCACAGCAGCACAAACCAATATAAGTTGCTTAGTCCATTTATGAGAAATTTCAAAAACTATTATTAGATTTCTGGTAATATTCACAGCTTTAAAAAAAAATATGGCTCTAGCTCTGTCTGGTTCTCCTCCTCTTGCTCTCCACAGAAGAACTGAGCACATAAAGATCTGTGTTCACCTGAACCCAGTAACCTTTATTGTTTACACAATCCTGGCAAAATCAGTTGCATAAGGCAGGAAATGTACTCTCTTCAAGTGAAGATGACCTTCCTCATTGAATATAAAACACCAATTAAATTGATTTAATATTGGGAGTGCAAACAAACACACTCAATATTTAAATGAATTTTATGCTTTTCAAGACATTACCTTGGTATTAAACCTGTTCTAAATCTCAAAATTTCAGAACATCGATAAATATTTATTGAATGCCTACTAAGTGTCAGAAAATATGCTAGACTCAATAAAAACAAAGAAGGCAATAACTATAAAAGAAGTCATAAAAATAGCTAAATGAAATAGAGTAGGTGAAAACACTTTGTAAATGAGGAAGGCATAAAAAAGTAGGATGCTTATTTCTTCAAAAGCTTCGTTTCTTAAACCTGAAAGGAAATACAACTTTAGACATATTAACATGCCTGACTCTAGAAAGTGATGTCTCAAGTCTTGTGAACCAAAGGTATATTATCTATACCATGACCTACCTGGAATGTGTATTGTTTCAAATATTACCTTGAAAAAAACTTACTTGTGCTACAATATTTTGTAGAATCTAATCTCTTTTCTACAGAGGGAAATAGTCTTTGAATGCAAGACTGCATTCAGTAGTAGCACTGGATATGATAAAGCAAATGCAAACTGGGTCTAATAGCTAAAGACTTTCTGACTTTTTAAGATGTTCAATTGAACATTTAAAAGGTTTAGTCTCATATCAGTTTTAGAAAGCCCCCCTGGGGAAGGCTTAAGTAACTATGCCATTAGGCACTCAGCTGCAAATTGCCTATTAAGTCTGACTGAAACTGTAAAATTGCTTTTCACAATGCAAATTAATGTAAATAAGAACAATTGGTTACACATATCACAGGCTATCAAATTGTCCACAGATGATGCATACCACTCCTCTGAATTAGCATTACTTTAGAGTTACATTTAGTAGGTCTGAACAGGCTTGGATGTCCCTGTGATAAATTTCACAAATTTATTGTAAGTAATACATGTGTCCTATGTATGTTATCTATTAAATGAAATATAAACCTCTTTTTATCTATGTCTGAGGTCACTTACACTCAGGTTCAGTGGATATACTACAAAAAAAAATCATTTTACTTCTAGCTCTTCATTTACACGACCATCATGCAGTTCCTAAACATTATTAAAAATATTTTTTAATGTTTTCCAAAAATAAAAAATTAGTACAAGATTATAAAAATGACATTTATATTATACATAGAGAAACTTTATTGGTCTCATATTCATGATGACTATTTCGAAAATTTAAAAATTACTTTAATTTTTAAATCCATAGTTTCTATATCTGTCAAATGAACTGTAGTCCCATGTAAGTAATAAGAATATAAGGGATTAAATAAAATACTGTATCTTGATGTTTGAAGGTATATCTGTAAACAATTCCTTTTTCTTTCCAATCTAAGTACAGGACAGATTAAGACTCAGGCAAACAGAGGTAAAAATAGTACTGTTAAAAGTCAAAATTACAACAAATCTCATTTTGTAGACCTTAATTGGCTTTAATTGCAACTGTAGAATTGGGCAGCAGTTTGTCTCCAAAATAATTTGGAATGCTTGTAGCACGTCAGGTAGCAAGCTTTTATGAAGAGTGAAGACAAAGAAAATGCACTTGATTGATTTCCAGTGAAAGACCCTAGTCAAAGGTTAGTTGGTGGTTTCTGATTGGTACAGTTTCTAGTTTTAATGTGCTGCTTACTCTGGGCTTTCATTTGTTCATGTAGAAATTTAAAGAGCCAGAGCCAGCCCAGTCTAATGGCATCTCCTTTGGAATTCTACAGTACCTTTTTATCTGATAAAGTCATAGAGATACGACAGTGTGCTAGCACTACATCCCAGAACTAAACTGACCTGAATCCTCAACGGCATTCTGCAGGGGCCTTCTTAGGAGGTCAGTGCATTCCCCACCCAGTTTACCACCTAATGAAGAACAGGTGAAAGCACATCTTCTGTGCCCCACCTTACTTGAAGGCAGGACTAACCACAGGGACTGAACAAGAAGCCAGAAAATCCTAGAGAAACTCCCTTCTTAAAGAAACAAGAATTTAAAAACACAGATCCTCCAAATGAGATTTGTAAAGCACAGGGATCAATGTCTGCAAGAAATCTATAAATATAGTTATTGTGGCTATAATGATTTTCTAGAAATTCTGATGAGTAAAACTGAATAGCAAAAATTGATGGCAGTGAAATAGCAAGGTAGTAGCTTGGCCCACATGTGCACATATTTTCTCATATTCTTAGGGTTGTTGGTACATTAAAAAGCCAACAAGTCCTGAGCAAATGCCAAAGACAGTTTCAAGGAGTCCTTGGCACCACAGTGATAGAATTTGTTGTTGACTCCCTGTCCTAATTTAGTCCTTTCTCCCTGTGATGCTGGAGAGATGTCATACTGTAACTATAACAGATCAAGTGAGATTTGAAGGACTCCACCAGAAAATGCATATTCTTTCAGGGCACAGTGCACACATCCCAGGGACTCAGGAGGCTGAGGCAGGAGGATCCCAAGTTTGAGGCCACTCTATTTCAAAATGAAAAATAATAGGGGCTGAGGGTGTAGCTCAGTGGCAAAGCAACCTTGGGTTTAATACCCAATACAAAAAAAAATGACATGTGCTTAAATATTACCCCATTAAAAGATAATCTGTGGCAATTTAGGGTATTAAACATGGTCTAACACCTAGCCAAAGAATGTAGAAATATTTGCAGCTGTTTTTTCCATCATTTTTAAGGTTTCAGCCAAAAAGGTCACAAATTGTTTAATTGTGGTATCTACTGAAATATTCATTATCCTGTCAATTAAACAAAAGATACTTTTAAGCACATCCTATAATATCATTATCATTATGCACAACATTAAAACAAAGTAAATCTCAATGCCATATTTACACGAGAAAGTATGAGAGAATAAGTAGCATAGAATCAACAAGTAATGTGTACTTTCTGCTTATGTAAAAGCATGAAAAGTAAACTATGGTTTAACTATGCAAAACTTACTTTTAAAATTTATTTAATCTTCATAACAATCTTATAAGGAAAATACTAGGCTCTTTCTGTTATAAAGAAATTGAAATTCATAGAGATCAAATGTCTTGCTATAATTTAAGTAACTGAGAGTGCTGAGAATTGAACCTTTTTATTTGGACCCAAGTCCATGTGACTAGGGTTCAGGATTTCTGTTTGAATGGGTGTAACCAAAATATCATCAGTAATATTATAGAAATATTTTTAAATATATTCAGATACTGCTTGGGGTCACTAATAGTGTTTTCTTTTTCATTTTGTTTTTTTACACCATTTACATCAATTTGTATAACAGAAGAACTTGTCATAGTGTAAGAGTAATTTTCTTTTCTTTGTCATTGGAGGAATGACTCAAAGTACCTTGTTATCATTATTGAAGTTATCAAAGACACCCATGTTATTTTGAAGAGGAAGGATAGAAAGTTTTATAATATAGTTCTTCATAGGCCTTAAATATATTTTTTCAGAGGATTCTGTTTAAAATGTTTTGTACTGAAAAGAAAAACAGAATTGAGGGTTGGTGATCTTTACTGATTGGAAGGAAAGGTTTGAGAACACAGAGCTGATGTAAAGTAAGAATATATCCACTGACAGAACAGAGGCAAATGGTATTTTGGAGGCTTCATATTTTAGCATTGCCATTCAATCTTCCCCCTCTGCTGTTCTTTGCTGAAGAGGGCATACTCTGGGGACCAAAAATCCTTGTTAAGAATTTATAGGAGGGTCAATCCCTTCGTCTTTTGAATACACACATATTCATCTATAAGTCACTGTTCTTAAAAAGTTTTGCTTTGAAGACTTAGGTATAATATATCCATATACCTAGTATGCAGCCCACATTCAACACATGGCAAAAGTATCATTGTGGCAACATCATCTCTTAGAACATAGATCTTTAACTCTTTTGATCTTTATTAATAATAACTCTTCCTGTATTTAGAAAGGCATTCATATTATTGAAAGGATAGGTAGAATTGCTACAGTATTATAGGAAAAAGAAGAAAAAAGGAAGAGTTAATTTCTTGAACTTCAAAATAATGTTAGGAACCAATATGATGACTCAGTGGGAAGTCAAGAAATGTCCAGCCCCATGCCACTGTGGTCATGGCTGAAAGGCTGCTCTTCTTTCTGTGATCTGTGAGTGCATTTGCCAATAACTACCTGATCACCTGTGAATCATCCAGGAGCTATGATAGTGATGGCGCCCAAGATATTCTGTGTCCCATCTAATGAACTAAGAGCCAACTAAGTACTGCCCAGCATGGTCTAAAACATCCCTAAATATTTCCTAGTAGAAGGGTGGGTATTTGAGACCCACAGGCAAGGCACAGTGGGACAGGAAGAGCTCCCAGGATCTGTGGTGGGTTGGTTCAGTGGCATTCCGCTTCCACCACTCTCACCCCTGTAGCTATACTGCACGTATACTATTGTGCTTCCCAAGATAGCACAGGATATTAGTCCTCCTTTATCCGCCTTTTTCACTTTCTTCAGTTTCAGTTACTTTCAGTCAACTGGTATCTGAAAAGACTAAATGGAAACTTCCAGAACTAAACAATTCATAAACTTTTAATTGTGCACCATCCTAAATGTGTATGATCAAAACTCCTGCCACCCCACTTCATCCCATTCAGGTCAACCTCCCCTTTGTCCCATGTATACAAGCCATACTCTCTATTAGTCACTTAGTAGCTGTCTCAATTATCAGACCTGCTCTATAACATGTAGCACAGTACTCTGTCGCAATGCCTGTTATTCATCTCACTTCCTCTCATTGGATAAAGATTGAATCATCTCACAACATCACAAAAAGGAAAGGGTGAGAAAAGAAAACTAAAATATTTCGACAGAAAGACCATGTTCACTCTAATAAATGTCATTTATTATACTATTTAGTTATTTGGTCTATTTTAAATGTTACTGTTGTTAATTCCTTACTGTGCTTAATTTATAGGACAAACTATATAATAGGTATGTATGAAGGAAAAAAAAGTATATATGGGGTCTGGTACTCATTTCAGCGATAGGCACCCACTGGAGGTCTTGGAATACATCTCCTGCAGACAGAGGGGGTTAGTGTAGCATTACCATCAAATGACACTTGTCCCTCATTCCTGATTTGAGAAACAGAACTGTATCACCAATATTGTAGTGATCTTCTTGCAAAAACCTTAGCCAATGGCAAATAACTAATTTGAATAGGCTTTTCATTTTTAAGCCCAATATTCTGTGTGATATGCAAAACTGACAGTGCCTATAGGTGTTTCTGATGATTTTTAAGGTAATTCTCATTACGCATTGAATTTAATGTTTCTTCATGCTGACATTTTAATATTAAAGATAAATTTTATAATATTTATCTATAGATAAATTCTATAATATTCTATATTAAAGATAGTTTCTATGTTGTTTCTGGGAATAGTTTATTTTCAATTCTAGAGATTTTGCACTAGTCCACTTTTATTAAAAGAGACCTTTTTTTTCTCCCTGTATGAATTTGTCTTTATAAGAATATGAAAATTACTAATATATAATAATGGCAAGTTCGAGTAACTTATTTTTCATATGTTCATCATGTAGGGGAGGAAAGGTAATTTTCCTTCTATTTCTTTTAAGTTCTCAGTTGGGACCCATGTAACAAAAGCCAGAATAACAACAGAAAAACAACAGAAGTTGATTCACATATATATCTCATACAAACATGGGAGAGAACTCAAAGAAAAAGTATCTCTCAAAAAAGTGACTTACACCTCTGACATATAGCATGTCAACAATGAACAAAATATTTGTAGAAAAATAAAACAATGAAAAGGGACCTTTAGATGGAGCAGCAAATTGGGAGAAGGAAGATACACAGGAAACTAATGGTAAAGATTGGTTAGTAAAGCTAGATTTGCAGATTCTCCTGGTGTTGTCTCCAGATTTATGAAGTTTACAGTCATCTCCAGTTATTAGTTTTTGTCCTTCCAGTAGAGAGAAGTACGAAGGCCTTTGAAGATATCTTGATTTTAGGCACACAGGAGGACAGAGAGCTCTTTTTGCATCTGTGGATTATTAATTTCCTTTAGCACACATAATCTTTATGCCAAGGAGGAATATTTTGGAGTTGTACATTCTGCCATCTTCAATCCTTGAAGGAGTATTGAGAATTGCGTTTCATTCTAAGAATAAAAACAATAATTGCTTTCAGTAAGTCAGAGATTAGTTTCAAAGTCAGTGACAATTTACCAAGAGATTAGCACTGGATTATTTTAAGTGCTGAAATTTAATTTGTGCCCATTTTAATTTAAGAATATAAAATGATACCATATATTAAATTTTTTAAAGGAAATTTAGGAATTTTCCCAACTGCTCTTCCTTAGTCTGAAAATAGATGCCATTCCCACCCATTATTAACTAATAACAGTACAGCAGGTTTGCCATGTGACTATCTCTTATTTTTTAAGGTTTGGTCTATTTCCTTCTATTGTTATACTCTTCATGTGACTATCAGATTTTGCTAATTATGGACATTAATGATGCTGTTTTGCTCCAGGTATTTAATTATTCCTCATATGCAAACTTTGAAACATAAATCATACATTTTTGAATAAAATGTGATAGTACAAAGATAGAAAATATAAAACATTGGTAATGCTAATACTCAGAAGAAAAAAAACAACAATTAATAAACGAATAGCATATAAATGCTTCCCATATAAATGTATGTCTTTAAAAGTGAATATGTGTGTATGATATGCATATATATTACAAAAGTGAGATTAAACTCTGCATGCTATTATGTCTTCTCTTAAAATTTCATCTTTATAACCTGCAAAGAGAGCATTGTGACTTTTGGAGCAATATCTGGTACTTATTAAATCCCTAAAATATGTACTCCTTTCTTTCAACTGCTTTTATACAATAAGAGGACACTATATTTAAAACAATTTCATGCAATGTAAGTGTTGTAACAATAATAGTTTCCAAAAATGTAAAGATAAGATTATAAGGTTTGTTTTGCTTTCTTTACACTTTCCATGTTTTCTGTAACAGAACATTTATACCTACATCAGTTTTATTCCTTATAATTTGGGGAATATTTTTATTGCTTTCAAATAATGTTTCACTTAAAATTTAAAAAAAATTTAAGGAGGGTAGTTAATTTTCAGATACTTTTAAATGTTATTTTCATGGGCAGATTATTAAGGAATTCTGTATTTCAATGCATCATCTTTTCTTCTGTAATGGAGATGTCATTGACTTCTTCACCTTTCCCTTATCCTTGGAAAGAATGATTTGCTTGTATGCTTCATAATTGCCATTCTGATTGGAGTGAGATGAAATCTTAGAGTAGTTTTGATTTGCATTTCTCTAATTGCTAGAAATGTTCAACATTTTTTCATATATTTGTTGATTGATTGTATATCTTCTTCTGTGGAATGTCTGTTCAGTTCCTTAGCCCATTTATTGATAGGGTTATTGTTGTTTTTGTTTTTTTTTGGTGTTAAGTTTTTTGAGTTTTTTTTATATCCTAGAGATCAATGCTTTATCTGATGTGCATGTGGTAAAGATTTTCTCCCAATGTGAAGCTCTCTCTTCACATTATTGATTGTTTCTTTTGATGAGAAGAAGCTTTTTAGTTGAGTCCTTCCCATTTATTGATTCTTGATTTAACTACTTGTGCTTTAGGGGTCTTGTTAAGAAAGTCATATCCTAGACTGACATGATGAAAATTTGGCCTACTTTTTTCTTTTAGTAGTCACAGGGTCTCTGTTCTAGTGCCTAAGTCTGTGATCCGCTGTGAGTTGAGTTTAATGCAGGGTGAGAGATAAAGATTTAATTTCATTTTGTTACATGTGGCTTTCCATTTTTCCCAGCACCATTTGTTGAATAGGCTAGCTTTTATCCAAACTTCTCACTCCAATCAGAGTGGCAATCATCAAGAATACAAGCAACAATAAATATTGGCAAGGATGTGGGGGAAAACGTACACTCATACATTGCTGGTGGGACTGCAAATTGGTGCAACCACTATGGAAAGCAGTATGGAGATCCCTCAGAAAACTTGGACTGGAACCCCCATTTGACCCAGTTATTCCACTCTTAGGTTTATACCCAAAGGACTGAACATCAACATACTACAGTGACACAGTCACATCAATGCTTACAGCAGTTCAATGTACAATAGCTAAAATATGGAACCAACCTAGATGCCCTTCAACAGATGAACAGATAAAGAAAATGTGGTGTGTGTGTGTGTGTGTGTATGTGTGTGTGTATGATGGAATATTACTCTGCTTTAAAGAAGAATGAAATTATGGTGGGCTGGGGTTGTATCTCAGTAGTAGAGCACTTGCCTAATGTGTGAGGCACTGGGTTTGATTCTCAGCACTGCACATAAATAAATACATTTAGAAAATAAAGGTCCATTGACAACTAAAAAAATATTTTTAAAAAATATGGCATTTGTTGGTAAATGGGTACAGTTAGAGAATATCATGCTAAGTGAAATAAACCAAACCCAAAAACCCAAAGGTTGAATGTTTTCTCTGATATATGAATGCTAATTCATAATAAGAGGTGGGGTAGGGAAGAGTAGAGTTACTTTATATTAGGTAGAGGGAAGTGAGGGGTTAGGAATGATAATAGAGTAAAACAGATATTACTGTCTCATGTACATATATGACTACATGACCAATGTGATCCTGCAATATGTATAATCAGAAAAATGAGAGATTACACTCCATTTATGTATGATCTATCAAAATGTATAAATGCATTATACTGTCATATATGACAGATTAGAACAAGTTACAAAAATTTACCAAATCAATAAATGGGCCAAGGAAATGGACACTTTACAGAAGATATACAGGCAATTAAAAGATATATGAAAAGGTGTTCAACATCTCTAGTAATTAGGGAAGTGCAAATTAAAACAACTCTAAGATTTCATCTTACTTCAATTAGAATGGCTATTATTATGAACACAAGTAATAATAGATGTTGGTGTGGATGTGGGGAAAAAGACACACTTGTACATCACTCGTGGAGTTGCAAATTGGTGCATCCTCAGAAAACTTGGAATGGACCCATGTTTTGATCCAGTTATCCTACTCCTTGGTTTATACCTCAAGAACTTAAAACTAACATGCTACAGTAATGCAGCCACATTAATGTTTATAACAGTTCAATTCACAATAGCTAGATTGTGGAACCAAACTAGATGCCCTTCAACAGACGAATGGATAAAGAATCTGTGGTATATATACAAAATGGAATATTATTCAGTCATAAAGAATAATAATATTATGGCATTTGCAGATAAATGGATGGAATTGGAGAATATCATGCTAAGTGAAATAAACTAATCCCAGAAAAGCAAAGGTCAAATGTTTTCCCTGATAAGTGGATGATGATATATAATGGGAGTGGCAGAGAGGGGGATAAGAGAAAAATGGAGGAATTTTAGATTATGTAGAGGGAAGTGAGATGGGGGAGGTGGTGTGGGTATGAAAGATGGTGGAATGAGACAGACATCATTACCCTATGTACATGTATGATTACGTGAATGGTGTAAATCTACATTGTGTACAACTACAGAAACGAAAAGTTGTACCCCATTTGCGTACAATGAATCAAAATGCAGCCTTTAAAACTAAAAAAAAAATGAAGAGTAATAAATTGGTGTTGCTTTAAATGAAGCTAAAAATAAAATTAAAAAAAACTATTTACATACCTATCTCCAAACTGTTCACCTTCAACTAATTTTTAATCCATTCAGTTTCCTTCAACATCTGCTTACATCCCTCCACACTTTTTCAATTTTTATCACTCCCTCCTAACTGGATATCACTAATAACTAAAACATGAATGCCTAGACTTTTATCAGAACTCTACTTGCTTCCAGCTGGAGTTTTTTATCAGGATCCAAAGAAGCTTTGCAAACTGAAGCTTGATGATCTATCTGTTGTCCTCACACAGCAGCAGACTATATATGAACCTATTTCTCCATGTAAAAATCATTACTGGGTACCAGGAAGTCTTCCTGAAATGCTTTTATCAGGCATGTCAATACATGACACATTCAAGACTCTGAACAACTACAAAGGAAACATTGATATGCTACCTGGAAGACTTGAAGACATGCAATGACCATGCCACATAACTGAAAGATTTTCCTCCACCAACATCTTGGAATTCACTAGACTTGTTAATTTCAGATTTCATCTCCTGGCTATTTATGTTAGTATAATCTTTAGTATTAATGTTTCCCTTTTTTATTTTAGGAATCCTTCTTCTGAAATCACTGAGTTCCCTAAAACAACTGAGTTTACCACCCCTCCCAACAAAAAATTCAAACTGGATTTTTAAAAGCAACTTCAACAAAAGTTTTCCAGAGAGACTGGAGTTGTGACTCAGTGGCAGACCACTTGCCCAGCATGTGCGAGGTCCTAGGTTCGATCCTCAGCACTGCATATAAATTAATTAATTAATTAATTAAATAAAAGATCCATTGATAACTAAAAAATATTTAAAAAGGAAGTCCTCCAAAGACTATTATTTAGTCATTTTTTTAATGCAAAACTCTCTGATCATCTCTGAGTCAGCATTAAATGATATTTGCCTTAAGTGAAAAAAGAAGACAACAACACTGAACTTTAATCTGAAGCATTCCAAGAAAAAAGAAATTCTTCAGTATCACCTGTGCCCAGGGGTTTCTGGGTTCCAAAAAATGCTAACAAATTTATCAATTGATCAGCTCACTACAGATGACTAACTTGCCCTGGAACCAGTTCACTATGAGACATACTTCCACCCCTTCCTTAACTCAGAGAAGACCTGTCACCATCTTCCCTCAAGATTCTTTTGCTTACTTCCCTAAGACCTTAGTCCTTTCCTTTCTTTGAGATGTTCCTCATTATAAAAGTTATCCTTTTTATATCAGCCTGAATAAAATTATCTCCCTAATTGTCCAGTTCCTGGTGTATGACTATGGTTAGAAATACAAGATTAAAATCCAGTGTTACAAGCCATTAACATGACTTTAATTTTTTAATTTTTAATTTTTAATATGTGTGTGTGTGTGTGTGTGTGTGTGTGTGTTGAGAATTGAACCCAGACCCTCCATGTTCTGAGCAAGCAAGCACTCTACTTCTGATCTATAGCCCAAACCCAACATGATCCTGAATTTATATTAGATACTGGTATAAAAATATTCTTCAAATATATTTATTTTCTTCTAAAAACACTTGACATAAAATCCCCTCCATGCAAATGTTCTCTCCTTCACATATAATATCTAATAATAATGAACAAGGAATACATATTTGTACAATGGATCCTGCTAATTAGCAGAGCCTCTTCAGTATTCCTTAATACTATTAGTTACCACTTACTAAATATGCACTAAATTCCAAATATTTTAGGGCATTCTGTACTTTATTTTTTCAAAATGCCATTAATATGTAATTTTTATATAGTTGAAAAAACTAAGGACATTTTAAAAATCCCTGCCTCTCTTAAACTTCTGAGATGAACATGTTCTTTCTTACTAAAACCAAGATTATAACAAAGTTGGAATTACAAAGAGACAATCAGCACTGAGCCTCAATCTAGGGGAAAAAAAACAAATTTCTTTGAGTATGTGACCCACAGTTTTGTTTTGTTTTGAACAAACAAGTGCATGCTCACAGGCTAAAAGATTCATCTTGCCTGGATTAAAGGTAAAAATATCCTCAGTATAGGAACTGAAGAGACTGGAAGCGAATGGAAATAAACTGAAAGTGCAGATTGAAGCAAAGAGAGATATTCTAGAAGAGCAGAGCATAGGAATTAAAGAACAAGGAGCTCTGGGGGATAGTAATGGAGGTGGTATCAAGGTGGGAACTGAAGGACTCATGAGGAACAGATACTAAAAAACTGAATAGACCCCAAAAATAAGTTTAGAGGCCCAGTTTCTCTGAGGATTCCTTCTAAAAAGAAAGATAGACCCTCAAATCAGAGAACGAACTGTGCTATTTTTCTGGATTTGTGTGTGTGTGTGTGTGTGTGCGCATGCTTCACCAGCTAATAAGTATTTAATAATAAACAACATCACTGCTTCCTTCCACAATAAGATTATTAGTAGGTAGGAGATTTTCAATCCATGCATGGCTGCCCCTAACACACATAACATTTCTTTTCTACTCATTTTCTTTCTTGTTTCTTTTCTTTTTTCTTTCTATTTTTTCCCCCATTTTTGTGGTTCACCATGGGTCACTCTTGTCTCAAGAAATCAAGAGTTACTAAGTGACCTGGTTTTAGTTAATAATAAGGGAATTCAATGTTCATAGAACTTAAACCAGCAGGATAAATTCTATTATTTCTCTTACGAAAAGTGCCCTCCAGTCCTTGAGATGCACATTTTGAAGAACATTTTTCCTCCCAGAAGCTTGTGATGTGTCTGCGTCAGGTTATTTATTTACAATCGTATTTCCTTGCTAAGGTAAAAAGTAAGCAAGAAATGAAAGCAATTATCACAGGTTTTTTTCCACTAGGGCTGTCAATGCAATGTGCCCCTGTGACACAGTCTGACATTTTTAATGAATTCGCAGGGTTATGCGACAATACCACTAACACCCACATCTGTCACTTAGAGATAGGGATTTTCCTTCCGTTCTTGAGCTTGGATGCTAACATTCTTTGTCCCAGCTAATGAGGATCTGACTTTTTATTCTGGAAGAGGGCGTTTTAATAATGCATCTCCACAGATCACATTGAAAAAACCCTAAAATGTGATTCAGTCTGAGCTGATTTCAAATACAAAGTTTAATAAAATTCAGTGCAACATGCTTAGAGGCTTTTTTTTTTTCCTGTAGATATAGCTGCATATATTGAGGAGTCAAAAGGCCCATAGTTAAATTTGTCATTTTCTCTTTACAACTGCTCTGCTTTGCCATAAGTCCATTCCTATTTGTGTGCTTGTTCACCTCTTTACTGGTAGGGATTTCTGCAAAATTGTTTTATCAAACTCAGGCAGAAATGCAAGGCTGCCCAACATTATTTAACAGTCTGTGCTAAAGAAGCAAACTGGCCTCTAGAAGTCACAGGTTCTTGGTTGCCTAGTCAAACCTGATTTTAAAGAGTCTCTATTCACCCTTTTGATGTTCTGAAGGATGAAATATAATAATAATAATAATAAAAATTAATAATAATGATGATATAATTTATAATGAAACATAAGAAAATGGATATCTGATACTAATATCTTCAGTATAGATTCTTGATATGAACTCAAGCATATTTATAATAGAACTTCAGTAACTTAGGAAAAAATAGCATAAGCTGAGGATGGGTCCTCTCCACAAGGCTGTCCAGAAGATCCACAGAAGCCTAAGACACTGGGTTCAGTCATAAGAGACATGATAAATGCAGTTTAACTTGGAAGAGTGTAATTCAGAAGATTCATTGCAACAGGTAAGCTATGTCAGGGAAAGTCCAAGTAGTGGCTAAAATACACATCAGATGTACAACCCTGGCCATATTTCAAATTGTCAGTCTATTTAGATCAGGAGAGGAGCCAAGGACTGGAGGAGTCACAGGAGACAGGATCCAGGTAGAAAAATCAATAGAGGGTGTCCAATCCCAGCAAGTGGTTCAGTGTCAATAGAAAATTTGGCTACCACATCCAGAACCAAGCCCGAAGCTCAACGAAGAAGAGGCAGAAGACAGGGAAAGGTAAGACAGGATTGGAAAAGTGGGTTGAAATTTAAATAAACTTCTCATTAAGCAAATTGATCAGTAAGCAAACAGGTGTAAGTTAAATGACTTTGGCAAAGTGAACTTTTCCCAGGTGCAGAAAGAGACAAAGGACAGGCTGCAATTTAAAAAACCTACAGGTACTTGGTACAGAATCAGGTCAAAGGCAGCAAAACTAGTTCCACATCCCAGACTGAGGTGCCAATGATATTAACGGGTTGCTTACCATGATCAATATTGTGGACAAGCTGAATGAAGCTCATTGTACAGGTGGAAGATATTAGTGGCATCAGTAGAAAATGGCTAGAAGAAGGCAGGTGATGATTGACCAGTGAAGTCATTAGATGAGAGTTAGAAATAAATTCTAGTAAATTAGCTCTGCTTAAGATTATCATCATAAATAGAACTGTCACTGCCATTTGGATAAACAAAGATAAGAATCTAAAATTTCCTGATTCATAATTAACATATTAAATCTTCCTATACTCCTGCCTTTATTTTTTCTTTTTTTTAAAATATTTTTTTTATGTTGAGGGGCCTTTATTTTATTCATTTATTCATATGCAGTGCTGAGAATCAAACCCAGTGCCTCACACATGCTAGGCAAGTGCTCTACCATTGAGCCACAACCCCAGCCCCCTGCCTTTATTTTTCACTTGAGAAAATCCCATGGAGAGAAAATTCTTGTGACTTTATGAAGATCCCACGACAGGGCCATGATTCAACATCATTTAGCTTCTGGAGGGAAATCTACAAACTTCTAGTTCTTCATATAAACAAATAAGAAAATAGAAAATGTAATGTTAAACCCATGTGTCCAACAATAGAAAAGTTGAAGTTTTGGTTTCTACCAGCATTCCAAATCCCAACTCTCTAGAATTTTCAGAGTATTTAATTGGAATGTCCTATACACTTCCCACATGTGTTTTAGTTAGACACTTCCCCCAGAAGTTCCACAGAGATGGTAGAGGTGATTCAAAAAGAAAAAAAATAAAATTGGCCTGTTAACTTGTGCAAGATTTTAGTGTTATCAAAAATGAGTGATAATTTGCACTCCTATGGTGGCGTGTGCCTAGATACGTACTTCTACGAAATTATTTCCTCTCATTCTTGCACCAACATTATCACAAGTACCTGTGCATGATGGCAAAATTTTGTCATGGAAAGTCTTTCGACTTGGAATAGACAACCTTGGGCTTATAGCCTGGGTCTACCATTATTAGCTGGGAATATCATTGTACTCATTAGCCTTATTTTCCTCATTCTTGTGATACATATAACTGAACCTAGATCAAAGTGTTAGTTTGAGGATTAAGTGAGACCTTATACAGAATCTACCATCTAGTTACTAGTGGTAATTATTTAGTATATATGAGTTCCTTTTTCTTTCCTGATCCTGTCATGAAAATTACTTGAGGATGTAATCATACGTAAAAAGCAGAGAGTTCTAAAAGACCTGGAGTTGGGTATACACTTCTTCTAAAGTGTAAATTTTTAGAGCAAAATTTTCTTCCACTCAGGGCTTCCCTACACGGTTGTACAGTTTGTGCCCTGCAGATAATATCACATCTAAAAGGGAGATGTTCACGTCATAGGCTTCATCTATGTTTATTTGTGACAACATTTTCCTGGCAGAGGCAGTGTCTAGTTCTAGAAAAATCAGTGTATCACAACAATTTTACAATAGACGAAAGTAAAGTGTCTTGAGGAATGAGTGTTTTTGATATCCAAAGGTGTTTTATGTGCAGAGGCCTCAAGACCTACTTTGCCTGAATGTTTTCCATAAAGCAGAGATTCACTTGATTCGAAATATATATATATTCTTTAAAAATATATATTTAATAAAAGAATTAATTAAAGCAATTTATTTAAAATTATTAGCTCTGAGTCATTCATACCTGTTGCTTTTAATTTACTACTCCCCTGGGATATCACTGGGGAGGTATGTCTCTGTTATGGTTTGGATGTGAGGTGTCCCCCAAAAGCTCAGTGTGAGACAATGCAGGAAGGGTTAGAGGATAATTATTGGGTTATGAGAGCTTTAACCTAATCAGTTAATTAACCCTTTGTTGGGATTAATTGAGTGGTAACTGAAGATGGGTAGGGTGTGACTGGAGGAGGTGAGTCATTGGCGGAGTGGTTTTGGGGAATATATTTTGTATCTGGATAGTGGAATCTCTCTCTTCTTTCTCTCCTTCCTAATCATCATGTGAGTTGTTTCTCTCTGTAACAATCTTCTGCATGATATTCTGCCTCACCTCAAGCCCTAAGGAATGGAGCTTGCTGTTCATGGACTGAAACCTCTGAAACCGTGAGCCCCCAAATAAACTTTTCCTTCTTTATAATTGTTCTGGTCAGGTCTTTTAGTCACTTCAGTAAAAAACTGACTAAAACAGTCTCTAAATCTCCCTAGAGAGAAATTCTTCTAGTCTTCAAAGGTGCTTGGTATTCAAAGAGGCAAGAAGGCCCAGACTGAGGAAATGTGAGAAATCCATGGGAATTGTCTCTCAGCACTATCTGCCATGAATTCACGCAGTGTAATTATACCTTTACAATAAATAAGTTGGACCAATAATTCAATATAAAACACCCTATCTATATCTCCATTAGTATTAAATCAGTATGATTAAATCATAATATTAAAATGCATGAGAGATTCTATGCTCTGTTAATTTTAAAGTCCAAGTATACAATGTGTTCTAATTTATCATCTGTCAAAATTATTTAGTACTTATACTTACCTAAATACAAGGTACCTAATGCTATCAATAAAATGACATGCTGTTGTTATAGTCAAATTATCAAAATCATAAGTATAATGTACATATACTATAAGAAGCATACAATGTTATATTATGGTGGACTTGGATTACTTGTAAGCATATATTGCAAACTTTAGAGAAATGATGAAAATATTTTTAAAGATCATGAATATACTAACAGATGAGAGAAAAATTGAGTTGCAAAATGTTCAATTAAAACCAGAGAAAGCAAAAATAAAAAACTAAACAAGAAAAAAATTACAAATATAATATTATTATAAATAGGTTTATATTAAATTATTTATAACAATAATCACTTTAAATGTGAGTAGTCTCAATACACCCACTGAAAGAAAAAGATTATCGAAGTAGATAAAAATGCAACATCCAACAAAATATCACCTAATTAAACCCACTTCATATACATATAACTACTAAAAGATTTGTACCATAAAAAGATCAAACTATCCAAAGTACTCTAAAAACTCCGCAATGATAAGATAAATAACCCAATCAAAAATAGGCAAATGATCTGTAAAGACAAAAGAAAATACCTAATGACAAATAAGCACTTGAAAAGATGTTCAACATCACATATTATCAGAGAATTACAAATAAAACAGCGATGGATTGCACTAAAAATTTATTACAGTAGCAACGATCCAAAACACTGACAATACAAAATACTGCTAAAACAATAAAGAATAGGAATTCTCATTCTTTACTGGTGGGAAAGCAAAACAATACAACCACTTCAGAAGACAGTTTAAATGTTTCTTATAAAGTAAAAGGTTTAGCATATCATCCAGCAATGGTATTTATCCTAATTAATGGAAAATTTATAACCACACAAAAACCTGTATACCAAGGTTTATGTCAGCTATATTTATTAATAATCATCAATAATTGAAAGCAACCAAGATGCCCTTCAATAAGTGAATGTATAAACAAACCGTGGAACATCCCAGAAAATGGGATTATTGCTTAACATGAAAAGAAATAAGCTTTCAACCCATGAAAAGATACGGAAGAAACTTAAATGCACATTGCTAAGTGAAAGAAGTTACCTGAAAAGGCCACGTGCCACCTATCAATTTTATGATATTCTGTAAAAAGCAAAACCACAGACACAATAAAAAGATTGGTGACAGTTTGGAATTGAAGGAAAAGTCATAAAAAGACTTTATGAAAGAACATCTTTACAGTGAAATTATTCTGTATGAAACTATAATAGACAAACATGACATATTTTTATAAATCCATAGAATTATACATTATAGAGAAAACTCTAACGTAAACTACAGGCTTAAGCTAATGATGTATTAATGGTGGTTCATTAATTGTAGTTAATGGACCACACTAACAGGATGTTAACAATGGGAATTTTTTTATTTTTAATGTTTTTTAGTATCAGGGATTGAATTCAGGGACTCATTACCACTGAGCTACATACCTGGCCCTTTTTTGTATTTTGTTTAGAGACAGGGTCTTGCTGAATTGTTTTGGGTCTTGCTAATTTTCTGAGGCTGGTTATGAGCTGGCAATCCTCCTACCTTAGTCTCCTAAGCTACAATAATGGGAAATTCTGAGTTGAAGGGAGAAAGGGCATATAAGAACTCTGTTCTTTCTGCAACATTTTCCCGTAAACTTAAAACTATTCTAAAAAGTAAAGTCTCTTTAAAAATTATAATTAGATTTATATTTTTTAAATTAACTTTAATTTTAAAGTTTCATAAAAATCAGTACTCCATATTTTCTAAATAACTATCTGATAGTAAAGTAGTAAAAATCAAAAATATAATATAAATATATTTTATCCTGTTCGTGAAATCCCAAGGGTTCAAAAAATATCCACACTGGTGCCATGATGTAAATATTTGTGACCACCTGACATTCATTAATTCTCAATGCAATTACTACCAACAGGTGGGGAATTTGGGAAATGATTACATCATGAGGGCTCTGCCTTCAAGAACGAAACTAGTGGCCCTATAAAAGAGGCTTAGGGAATTTGTTTGCCCCTTCTACTACGTAAACACTTAGAAAGAAGGCACTGTCTTTGAAGCAGGGAATGAGCCTTTCCTTGACACACAATCTGCTGGCCCCTTGATCTTGGGCATATCAGCCTCCAGAAGTGTGAGCAGTATGTTTCTGTTGTTCATAAATGATCCAGTCTAAGGTATTTGTCATAGTAGCTTGAACAATCTTAGACAACTATAATGTCTACCCTTACCATTTTTGAGCCTGCCTGGGAATATCTGACACACAGAAAGATATTTCCAAAATACTTGGTAAATCTTAAGGTGATCAATAATGATGCATAACAGAAAATGTTCTGTAATAACCATTAAGTCAGTGGCATGTGGAAGCTGAAAGTGTCATAAATTACTAAGCTTCAATTTTGTTCATCCTAAACATGCCCATAGCTAAAGAGATGGGCATCCTCATAGTCAGATCACCTGCAAGACTCTGCTGAGATCCTAACTTTCTCAATGACCCCAGAATTTTACCTAAAATTTCCCCTAAATTTTTGCTTTAAATTATTTCAATTAAACAGCAACTCCATGTTCAGTACTAAATAATATCCCAATTCTGATATATATATATATATATACATATATATATAACATATATATACATATATAAATATATATATACACATATATATAACATATATATACATATATAAATATATATATATATATATACACAGAGTCTTAGAAATGGGAAAAAATTTTACTCTCTCTTTTGCTTTCTTTTCACCTCCACAAATATACTGCTCTTCATTTTAATAGTTTTTTAATTCCTTGGACTTGTTTTACTCTTGTATTATTTTTCATCCCCTTACCTTCACCCTCATCAATCAAGAGTTTGAACCACCCCTTCCTCCATGGCACCTGTTCCTCATAAAGACATCCTACCCTTAGTGTGTTGCAGCAGTCAAACCAGAATAATCTCCAGTTGACTTATGTCTATTTCCATATGTGATATATATATATGCATTTATATGTATACACACATATATACACACACATATGTATACACACATATATGAATAAGTACATGAAAATAAAGAAATACTAATTTGTGCTGAAGTGAAGTTCAGACATTAACTGATATAATCTTTCTAACTAAAATTATATGAACAGGTGATAAAAGATCGTATATTATAACCATGTATTTTTTATTATTAAATTAATGTTCTTTGTACAAACCAGTCTGAAAATACACTCTAGTGTAAGCTACACCTACCCTGGATTTAAATACAGAATATTTTCATTGCCACTTTGCCTGAGGGATTTCAAATGAAAGCAAGAGTCCCTGGATTCGTTCAATTTCTTAAACTCAAGCTTAGTAACAATTGGAAATTGTGCTCTGGCATGATGCCATTTCCTGGGCATGGGGAAGCTAAGTCCCACACTGGTGCAGTTTGCATTTTAGTGTATTTTGTAAATAAATTCTTAACAGATGGACAGAGCAGCAGGAAGCCAACACCAGGGAGTCAGCAGGTGGACAGGAAAGCCAGAAATGGACTGGCACTGATCAGATTAACAAAACTAAAATATCTTGGGATTCACACATGCTGCCCACAGAATAAGTTGGCACTGACCAGATAGGCAAACTCAAATCAACCCTGAGCATGGAAAATTTCCATTACTCTTTTGTCTATGAGATACCAAGTTCCCTCCCAGATGGTGACGCCAAAGCTATAAATCCTTCAGAATATCAATCTGTCTTCTCTTTCTTCCTTTGAACTTGATGTGCAGTAAGAAGGTAAGATAAATTACAATTAGAAGGAATATCGAGCTGCTTTTTATATAATTGTACTTACCACAAAAGTAAGGAAGAAAGGAGGTAGATGCTGTCACTGAACTGTATAAATTATTGGTACAATTCCCAAAGAACTTGAAAGATTTCACTGCCGTTATAGACACATCCCCACCTACTCCCCAACCCATGGCATTGCTCCCATAATGCACACCTCCAAGAGAATATTTTTAATGTCTCTGCCCTGCTCACACAAAGTTGTTACTTTTGCAGTAAATGTCTCCTTCTCACATTAAAATATGCTCCCCAGGGATCTCTGCCCTCTGCCTTACATCATAGGTGTTATCTGGTGAGATAATGGTTGGCAACAGAAGCCTAATGTTGGCAGGACTAACGGGAACAGGGTGCTGGGCACTTGTCCTGGTCAGACCCAGGGAGTTCTAAATGTGTCACGCTTTCCCAAACCTCCATGAACTCAGTTAGTTTCATTTGAAATTTCTTAAATGCTTAATCATATCACTTAAGTTTTTATGAATATTACAGATGCAGCAAATTCTTGAAGTCAAGATGGATTCAGATTTAAATTCTGACTTTGCTGTTACCTGGTTAACTGATCATGGAAAAGTTGCCTGGGATTACTGAGTCTAACGTTCCTTACTTCTAAAATCAAGGTTGTAAGAATTAACTGAGAACCTATTTGTAGAGAATTTAGCTAAGTGAAATAATAGTATCTTTAAATATGTTTTATCATCATTATCATTCTCATTTTTTATTAAAAAATGGAAGTAGGAAGACTTTGATTTAAAAATTCTTCAGGATCATTGATCTACCTGAGAAATTTCAAAACCTGTCATAATATATGGTGAAGCTCCATATGGGTGAGAACATAGAAGAATAAACTTAAAGAAATTAGATTGAGAGGTTCAACATTTCTTGAAAAGAATCATGAAATCTATAAGATTATAAGAAATGAGGTGAAATCAAGTTTAATCCAAACTGGTAATGACAGTCAACGAGACTAAACTAATATTCCAAGTTTAGAATAAACAAGGTATACTTGAAAAACCTCCAAATAACAAAGATAATCCTATTTGGAATCCCAGGCAGTGACCAGGATAATAAAGGCAATACCCTAACTGGATCCCAGTTTTAATAATGAAAACCAGGGAACTGTAAGACCTAAAATTTTGTGTGCTTCCTTGACATCTTTAAGGCTCACAGGGCCTACAGACCTTACTGTTTTCTTCTCACAGATGTGCCTCCCACAAGGTGGGAAAGCTCCCCACCCATCTACTTCCCTTATGAGGTGGACCAACTATACTTTACTCGTCTTCAGCCTGACAGTCTCACTTCTTTACCTGCCCCTAAAATGTAGACAAAACAATATTATCCTCACTCAGGAATCACGGATCACCCCAATCTCCTATTCCCCCTACCAATACCTCTCACTGTGCTCTTAAGTGCAGCTCCATGTGTCTCCAACTCCCCTGAGCAGTGGATATATGTGACTAATGGACTTCCAGTAATCTCATGTTTCCAGTATCAACCGTTGTATTTTGACCCATCCACGTAATTGTACATTGGAAATGTATAATTGGAAAATCTCTGTCACTAAGGAAAGAAAGAGGAAATGGATAAAATACCTACCACAGTCAAACAGATTGAGTAAAAAATAGACTTCCTTTTCTAATGGAGAAAGGACATAAACAGAAAACTAAGTCAAATGGCCATAATTCACAGTAAGGATTTGAAAGGCTGTCTGCAATATATAGTAGGTTTGAGACTACAAAGATAAGACATGCCAAACCCAATGCTCTGGAGACCACAGGCTAATGAGGTTCCATGAGAAGTTCAGTATTACGACCAATTTTTGTGAGGCTACATACTCTGAGTTAGAATTTATTTATTTATCAGTTTTTTATTGTGTATATTTTAATTGTACAATTGATGTTTTGATACATATAGGGAAATAATTACTACAGTCAATTAACTTAGCCATCATCTTGCATAGTTACTACTCGTTGTAAATGCACCTTTTGAAATCCTATTAGAAATGCTCTAAAAAGTAGTCTGAGTTGGCTTTGTTCTTACCCCATTCAAAACTGAGCTCTCAGAGCTAAAAGACTCCTTTCAATTCAGATACCTAGATGCTACTCAAAAAGGAGAAGCAAATTCAATTGTATTATCCATTTGGTATTTCTTTAAAATAATGAAAAGAAAAAAGATTAAAAGGAAAACATTTAGAATTATATTGTTTTTATTTGGGTTTCCTAAATTCACTCTTCTTTCTTAGGAGGGTTGTGATTGGATGTTATTTATGTTGATCCACATTTACCCTTTAACATCTTTCAAATAACTATGGAAGGACAGAATGGAGATTGGAAGTGGAGGCTGAGTATGTGTGGTTCCCTAGCAATGCTATGCACTAGTCATTTTGATGAATCATATTTCTAAATAAGATTTTGAGTTATAGTAGCACTAGATATATGTTAAATTTAATTTAACTAAGTAAGCTAAATAACTGACATTTTAGACCTCTATACACATTACTTTAAAAAATGTATCTCTAACAGATTTAGCTAAGATGATTTTTTTACAACCCATATTTATCTATATCTACAAAAAAAATAAGATTAGGACAAAACTTCCAACTCATTTTTAACAGATATACTAAAATTTCCTTAAAAGCTTTTCAACATCCTAGAAATATTATAAGCATTGGATTCCAGCTATTTCTGGATCAAATAGCTGCATTATGGATGATAGCTAAAATGCATAATTATTGATTTGGATACCTCAATTATCATTATGAAAGTTAAGCAATAAGCAGATACATACTTAGAAATAGTGGTAGTGTACAGAACAGGCTATGTGAGGGATAATTTGGCACCTAGTTTTTAGTAACAATACACAAATCAGGAGATTTAGTTTAGGTTAATATAGATTAAATGTTTTTCTTATTTAATCAATAACTTCTTTCTTCATTAAGAGTTATAAGCAGAGTATCTTAAATTACTTTCCCTGATGTGAACTGAGATGAAGATTAGAGTTCCAGCAGTTCACTTGGACCTGATGATCCTTGTAAACATCAATGGAGAAGTGGGAAATGAGACACAAAGAAAAGGAAGCCAATAAAGCTGAAGTCAAACAAGTTACTACTGTGAGTAACAGGACCTCAGAGATTATGGACATTTTTCCTTAAAATGTCAAAAAAAGGGAAAGGAAATTATTTTTCTAACATGATTTCAGTGCAACACAAGCTAGTATGGGAGGGAAAGTCATACTCCATCACAAGGCCTCATCCAATCTTATGATTATATGATTGTTCATTATCAAAAATTGGCTGATAATTGGTTTGACTCAGAGAGGTCAAGATGTGAAGGGGACTGTACCACCTTTTGATTTTATACTAAAGAACAATGTCATTTTCCCAGTCAAGTTTTATAAGGACATTTTTTAAAAAAATTTATGAATGTGCCATGATAATTTTTGTGATTACCAATTAAGAGAGACCATCTAGGACTAGGCTACTATAATTTTGGCAGATAGAAATAGGGACTTGGAAATAAGTTCCCATGATAGACCCTGAATACTACACATGCATGTATGACATTGCTTTGGCTTCCCACCTACTTTTAAATGACCTAAATTGTTGATATATAATCAGACATTGGTTTTAGAAACTACTTAAATAAAAGGGAAAAATATGCTTCACTTTACTTGCTTTTAATTGGGGAAAATCATCCTTTTACAGACAGGAATCTGATTTAAATTACGTGACTTTTTGTACATAATTTTACGTAAAATTAGTCACTAAGAATGCATATTTTAAATGGACTAGCTATAGCTAATTGGCCAACAGCGAATTTTCAAAGTGATCTGTCTAATTACTGTCTGTCAAGATACAGAGATCAAACATAGTTTTCTCTTTTATATAGTCGTAAGGTTTGTAGGAATAGAACATTTATCCTCAGAAAAACTTGGTAGTTTTAATGCAGCAAACTTAGTAAAATTAAGCTCTCATTTTAAGTGGGAAGAGGGAAAGAACATAAATGCAATTGTCTGTATAAATAAAATCCTATTTATTTGTGCATGTATTCACTTATTTATGCCTGGAATTAAAACCTACATCAATATAAAATATGAGAGCTGAAAATACCTTTATAACTATTACCAGTCTAATGTCTTCATTCTGTGGAAAAGATAACCAAGGCTAATGAGGTTCCATTAGAAGTTTGGTGTTATGACCAATTTTCGTGAGGCTAAATACTCTAAGTTAGAATTTATTTATCTATCAGTTTTTTATTGTGTGTATTTTAATTGTACAATGTGATGTTTTGATACATATAGGGAACTGATTACAGTCAATTAACTTAGTTACTACTCTTGTTGTAAACACACCTAAAAATCAACTCTTTTAGCAAATTTTCAGTGTGCAATGCAATATTATTGCAATAGTCCTTACTTTGTACTTTAAATCTTATCCTACTTATCTTCATCTCGGTGTCCTTTGACCTACATCTTCCTGTTTCCTCTCCCCACATCTTTGCTTCCTCATAGTCTAAATTTTACTTTCTAAATAAATGACTCTTAGGAATTTGAACTCTTGTGTCCCATCTGTTAAGTAAATGTTCATTCCATAATATTAATAGGGGAAACAAAACTATTTATTTAACTATTTCAGAAACATGTCTTAAACCTATCTCTTTTTAAAAATTAAGAACCTGTTATGGTTTGGAAATGAGGTGTTCCCCAAAGGATCATGTGTGAGACAACACAAGAAAGTTCAGAGGAGAGATGATTGGGTTGCAAAAGTCTTAACCCAATCAGTGATTTGATCCCATGATAGGGATTAACTGAGTGGTAACTGAAGTGGTAGGGTGTGGCTTTGGGTATATATTTGTATTTGAGGAGTGGAGCCTCTCTCTCTGCTTCCTAATGATGTGAGCTGCTTCCCTCTGCCACAATCTCCTGCCATAATATTCTTCTTCACCTTAGACCAGAGGAATGCAGCTGGTCTTCCGGGGACTAAGACCTCTGAAACTGTGAACTCTTGAATAAAATTTTCTCCTCTACCATTGTGCTGGTTGGCTCCTTTTTGTCACAGCAGCAAAAAAGGCTGACTAAAACAGGACTTTCAGTAAGATATGGTAAAAAATAATAACATTTTTGTATTACATTCAGTTATGCCTTCACCAATAAAGATCATTCCGTGACTCTATCACAGATAAACTTCAAGGGAGAAGAATCAAGATCAGGAAGCTCTTTGCTCAATCTAATGACTGTTCTTTGAATTTCACACTAAAGCAATATTTATGGAGGAATCTGACTTAAGATTACCTTAGAAATTAGGTTAAAATATAAGTATTTCTACTGAAGAAAATAAAACGTCTGCAACACCAAAGAGCAGAATAGGTTTTCTATCAACAAGGATTTCCTGACAACTTGTCTGAATGAAGAGACGCCTAGAACTATTAACATTTGCTTCAAAAAAAAGGATCATTGAGGAAGGAAAAGAAAAGAAGGAACTATCTAGAGTTATTTATCTGGAGAACAAGCCACAGAAAGCACTAATTCATCTTGGGGCAAAGTGATTTCCTCTCCTTACCTCCAGGAAAGAATGAAGAAGTAAAAGCTATGGTTTTGTTATTTTCCTTGTTGTAATTGTTTAAGTATGCAAATTACACTTTTATTGGGCTGGGAGCTGCTTGAGAGTGTGGACTATATCTTGTTAATCTTTACATCTTTAGTGTCTAGCTCGATGCCTACTATGTAAGACACATAAATGTTGGAAAACTAAATGGGTGATAATCTGAGGTAGCTAGCACTTACAATAAAATCCATAACAATGGAAATAAGAATAAAAAAGATAGCCTCAGGTACTGCTGGAGAGAGAAGAGAAAAAATTTATCAGAAGGAAAAGCTAAGAGAAAGAATTACAAATGAGCTGAAAACAGCTCAGAACTTCCTTAGAGCTAAAGTAAAAAGAATAGCTCAACTGACAATATGGTTTCATCATTTAAATAGAGGGAAATGATATCTATTAAAATAATATTTTAAAGTTTCATAGGACATTTTAAAAAATGAAATTCAACAAATATCCATTAAGCACCCATGGCTTTATTTAAAACATTTCACCAGTTAATATAGGGCTAGACAGAGGTAAAGAAAACAAAGGCATCAGTCTCACAAAGGTCAAAAACTGGATAATAGAACACAAACTTGAACGCAATACAGTGAAGGAATCACATGTAATTTCATAACCCATGCAAGAGTTCCTAAAGGAAGTTTTGTTTGAAATGGGTCCTACCATTTAGGTAGGTTTTTGCAAGTTGGATACAAGGGAGTTAGGAAAGGTTTCTCAGATGTAAGGGCAGCATGTGCAAAGCACCCAGTTGAGAGAGTATGTTTCATGATCTTAGGGAAGTGAACAGCCCTTGTAATACAAGTTCAGCTCTAACAAAGGCTTTATGTCAGGAAGTAATAAGAGATAAAACTGAATTAGTACTTGTAATACTAGTAGAAATCCAGTACCTCCTGAAGAGAAGTAATTTCACATGAACCAAATTCAGCATCCTTATCTTGATTCAAAGCCCATCTTTAATTTCCATTCAGGTTTGAATCCTTTGGCATATCTAATTTTAATAATTAAAGGACTCTTTGGACCATACAACATCTAGTGTTCTTTTATAATTCATGAACTTGGAAAAGTTTTAATATTGTATGGATATGAACGAGCTTACTGAAACAGGCTAACAAGCCATCTGCTTCATGACACACAATTCCATAAATGTCATGAAACTTTATATTACCATAAAATGTGGCAACAAGGAAGAACCTTTCTGAGGAAGAGAACTACGCTAACAGTCATTTGCAGAGTCCTCCAGTCTTTTCTTGATCTGCCACATTGCAGCTATAACAATAAACGCCCCTAATAGAAACAGAAAAAAAAAAAAAATTGGCTATAAACTTTCATAGGAGAAAGCCTGATGCTTTGACCACAGTTTCTATATTCCCATTCTAACAAAAAATGCTATTACAATCCAAGTACCTGTGCTACTTAGAAGGTCCCACAGGTCTTAAATCCTCTTGTTTAAAAGACTTGAGATACTAAGCCACAGAAGAGCTTCATCTATTTTCTAAGTAATGCATGAACAGTGGATATTTACTACTCTCTTTTCATAGTAAGCATAATTTTATTTATAAATTTCTTATGCCTTTTTCTTGATCTTATTGCCCTGGTTAATCTACTTCCTGAAAGAGTTAATCCAAATCCTAAGGTTGAGCTATTTCATTTCCTACTTATAAGAAGGAGCATTTTGATGAACTCTCCTTACAATATAGTGATGTATTCATCAAAACCACTAAATGAGGCTACAGCCTACTTTAGTTCTTGGTATCAGCCATGTCTTTAGAATAAATTGTAATTCTGTAGTCACCAAGGGGTTGCCACAGCCACTTCTCCATTATATGTGGCTTACACAGACTAAAAACAGATTTGCAAACTCCACAAGTCTATGAATTCATTTCCATGTGGTTTCAATATCTTCCCTATTTACATATACACACAAGAGAGAAGTAACCAGTAAACAACAAATATGCCATAGAAAAGCAATTCTGCAATGGTTCAGGTTTTATGTTCTAATAATTCTCAAATCCCAACTTCCAGGGTTCAGTGTACTGTATCAGCAATAATGAGTAGAACTACTGAAACTCATTAAAGAACTTACTAATCAGTATATTAATTGAGGCTATCTGCTTCCCATTATAAAGAGACAAATTAAGCAGGTTACAATGGTTCCCAGAAAACATCTGTGGAAGCATGTCAAAATTAATGATAAATAAAATAGACCTCCCTTTGTGGTTGATTTTTCACCCAGCTGTATCTAAAAAAGTGCTATCAAAGAAAACTATTCATTATTGGTCAAATTGAAATGAAATCCCCAACCCACTAATAGAATTTTTCTTATAACCTTTTAATTAGAGGTGATCAGACCTTAAAATAGCCACCTACTTATACCACATAGTGTGAGTTGGTGAAAAATGGTTCTGTGGAGGAAATATACCCAATCTATTGGAAATATATAAAGATAGATAGTAGCCTTTAGAATAATGTATCTTATGGAATAAATCAAAATGGTATTTCCAAGAATTGACTATGTTACTAGGAATAGTTCTGTCATTCAGGTCTTGCTCATTGGTGAAGTGGGCAAGATATTTAGAGAACAAAGTTGATAGAGGAATAATATAATGGCAAAGTGAATAGGAATTCAAGTTATAGAGACATTTGTGTGTGTATGTGAAAATGACACCATGAAATCAGTCATCCCACATTGTATGGACACCATAGGGCATACTACCAAGTCATGTTACCTTCCTGCTTAGAAGCCATTGATAGCTTTCACTTGTTCTCAAGATAGAGCTGAAAATGCTTGATGGAAGACACAAATTCCTGTGTGAATTAGTCTTGATTTTCTCTACAAGCTTCCCCCATTCCATTCTTTACCATGACACTTTATATTTGGATTTCTGTCCCTTAATTGTGCCTTGGTCTTCCTAGACTCCAAAGTCTTTATATGTGTGACTTCTCCCTCCCAGAGGTTTCCATATTCATTGCTCCTTTTACTCTCCATGTCTGGGAAATTCCCAGTCACTCTTTAATATTCCATTTATATATCATTTTCCTCTATGAACTTTAGAATATAAGTTATATTTCTGCTAAACATAGTCTTCTTGCACCCTGTCTCTTTTACGTAATTCTAGAAGGATTGGATGGATGGATGGATGGATGGATGGATGGATGGATGTTAAGTAACTGGATGGGTATGATTAAAAATTCACGCTGGGAGCTGGGGTTGTGGCTCAGTGGTAGAGAGCACTTGCCTCACATGTGTGAGGCACTGGGTTTGATACTCAGCACCACATTAAAATAAAGGTATTGTGCCCAGCTACAACTAAAGAAATATTTTTAAAAATTCACTCTGTATGAAGATACATGAAGGGAGAAAATTAGGTGCAAGTTCCTAGATGTGGCAACTAGATAAGGGAAGGTGCCATTCACAGGGATAAGGAAGAGCCGGGAGAGAAATAAGTCTAAGGAGAAGGGAGGTCATGCTTTAAATTTCAATCATGTTGAGATTAAGTGTCTCAGGCAATAGGAGATGTTCAGCTCTTAGTGGTAGATAAGGTAGGGAGCAAAAGTTTAAGAAGTAGATTAATAAAGATTTGGGAGTTTTCGCTCTATTGATGATAAAAAATCATGGAAGTGATTGACATTCCAAAGAAGTCTGTGTGAAAAAAAATGAAGCGTGTAATACTAAAACTAGAATTTAAGGACTAAACATAGGAAAAAGAGTGAAACTGAGAAGAAACTGCTGTAATGGTAAGAAAAAACCCAAGAGAGTTAGTGTCAGAAAAGGGCAAAAGAAATACTCTTCCTGAACAGAAAGGTCAACAGTGACAAAAGTAGACAAAAGGTCCTCAAAAAAGTGGACAAAACTTTTGATATTTATCAACAATGATAACTTTGGTAACAGTAGTACAATTAAAGTTCTAAGAGGAATGAGCAATAAGGAAATAGAGAAAGTATATATTTCTATATCAAAAACTTGTGAATCAAAGAAAACACGATGGCATCTAGAGTGGATATGAGATGGTGACTTTCTTTAGGTGTGTGTGTGTGTGTGTATGCACACATGTGTGAGTATGTTATATTAAGTAACATGGGAATGTTCAATTCTGATGTAAAGGAACTAATAGGGAAGCAAAGGCAAGGCTATATGAGAAAAAGAGAAATAAGTAAAAAGAGAAACCAGGGGTTTGGGGGAGTATAAAGAGAGAAAAATTAGAAAACATATTTAGAAAAGTATGAAAAACTTGAAAAGCAGTTTTGAAAGCACAGAAGAACCAAACTACATAATTCTGTTAATTATTCAGTTATGTTAAGCAACTCAAATGCAAAGTCAAGTTTATTAGATATCAAGATGTTTTCCCTTTACAAGTTCAAAGACTGAAATGATGTGGAAGCAATCATGACAAAAATGTGGAAGTCCACAGTCCCAGACCCCAGAGGATGCAAAAGATGTCTTAGCACCATGTTGTCCAACTTGACCAAGATGATCACAGGACTTTGGAGTGGAGAATCCACATATGAACTGGGCCACAACATCTTCCCCAAGTACAGTGGGATTACCAGGTAGTCAGTACATGACAGTGTAGCAGGTTGGCAGACTACAAGAGCCCAATACCCTGAGTCTCAAAGAAATGTGAAAATAATTGATTCAATTTACCATTAATGAAAGGGAGAACTTATAACCCAGACTTCCCTCATGGAAGTGAAAATAAAAGAAGTCAGAGTGTTCATCTCATGCATCTTCCTTCATGCTAAAGTCAAACACCACTTACTAAGTTTAATAGCCAAGGAGTGTTGAGATCAGTGGGTGTAGTAGATATGTATTTTGATTTTTTGCTCAGCTTTTGCAAAAATAGAATTTGATGATCTTCATTCAAGACATTCACTTTTTGTTTCATAGAGCATGGTACTGACCACTCCCTAATTTCTTACAATGGTCTTAATTTTCATACACATACTACATGCTTCCTCCCATAGTAATCTGAATGTTAAACACCTTACCTACCTTTTTTTCCAGGAAAAAGAAAGGGAACATTTTTCTGTTTGCATGTATCCTTAGTGCTACAAATACCTACAAATACTGTCCATCGTGGAGAACAAAGCTTGACCTAGTATTACCATGTACAAATAGACTTGTATTAGTGAGAAATTAAATTAAGATTGCATAGTGCTCCAAGTTTTAGGCCCATTTGATATCAATTGATATAAGATCTATAAACTGGAGTCAAAAAAAAAATAAGCAATAGGCTAAATAATTGTTCAGTTACAAGGCACTAGGGAAGAATACAATTACTTTAGGTAGAAGGGAGTGAAAGAATGGGAGGGTATGAGGGTAGAAAGGATACTAGAATGAAACAGACACTATTGCCTTATGTACATATATTACTGCATGGCCAATGTGATCCAACAACATGTACAATCAGAAAAATAAAAAAATTATACACCATTTATATATGATTTATCAAAATGCCTAAATGCATTTCACTGTCATGTATAACTAATTAGAACAAATAAAAAATTTTGAAAAAAGGCTGAAGTATAGCTTTCCTTTGGAAATGACTTGTAAATATTTGTCCCTGAACACACTGTATACTAAAAAGATGGGAGTAAAACCATTCTGTAAAGATATTCCTAGGAAAAATAGAGGGAACATTAAGTTGTATTGGCATATGATTTGCCAAACCAGATGTGAATACCCATCAGGGTTTGATGGCTTAATCAAGGTGTGTATACACACACACACACACACACACACACACACACACACACACAGAGGAAGGAAGGAAAATCAGGTTAGCTCCTGCAGAAATATCATAAAATAATATGTTGGCAGATGCAGCTGTGACCACCCAGAGATCTTCTCTGGGGGGCAGGGTCCAGCTTTCCCTGAGGCCACTGTCACAGACACCGGGAGGTCTTTTCTGTAAGTGCCTCTGAGGTGGTTACTGCTGCCAACACCCAGGGGTTTTCCCTTGGAACACAACTGTCCCTGACACTGCTACTGCAGGTGCCCAGAGGTCATTTTTCCCAGATGCTGCTGCTGCTGTTGATGCTGTCGCAGTCAGAGCCTGGGGTTTGTTTGGGATGCCAGTGGATTTGCTGCCACTGCCATTTGGGGCACAGCTGCCCCTGTCTAGGGACACCAGCCAGGACCAGGAGTTTCAGTGTCAGCGTGCCTCTGGGTTTGACTGCAACTAGGGCCTTCCTCCTAGGAGTGAGAGTTGCCACCATCAGTTACTGTCTCTCAGGATTGCTCATCCCTGGTGGTCTCTCTCCAAATTCCAGTGGCATTGAAACCTTGGGACTGCAACATGGTTGAACCCAGGACATCTGAGGCCTAGATTGGTGAGATAGTGACTGAGTCTGCCAAGGTCTGTCTGGGTCAGGCAGTCTTGTGGGAAGTTAGAGACAGGGCTAAGAAGTTTTTGGATGCTGGAAGAGATAGTTGTTCAATTTTCCACCAAGATTTATTTTATTTTATTTTATTTCTTCTCTGACATCTCTCTCTACCATATTTGGAGCAGGGGGTTATTTTGTGCATCAGTTTGTTGTAGACAGTAATATATGCATGGTGTTTTGCAGTTCTGCTGTATATTCTGTATATCCTTATATCTTTAGTTTTTTTCTTCTCTTCATATGTATTCTTCCTCTAGCTTATCTGTCTGCCTAGATTCCCTTTCTACCTTTTCTCCACACAACAATCAATCTCGTTAGTTCCTCTCCTAGTCTTCTTCTGGATTTTTGCTTCTAGCTTCTTTCTCCCTCATGAACCCCATGTCCTGCACTGTTTCTGTTCTTTCTTTGTCCGCTACTTGAGATTGTGATCAATTTGGCAAGTTTTCTGTTTTTATTGTGCACAGTGATTGAACTCATTATTGCTGTTTATAGCAAGAGGGCAGTGGATGCCTTGGTGGGAGTTGTTATATTTGAGACTGTATATTTTTTACACTGGGTGTTGTTGATATTGGTCTCCCTCCTAAAGACAGGATATTGGAAATTTTCAGTGACAATAGAGGTCTGTACAATAGAATCTGTGTTGCCTCAGATTCATACAACTAGATGGAAAAACACACAAGCAACATGAAAAAACAAGAACGAAATGCCACAAACAAAGATGCCTGAATAAGAAAAGCCACTAACAACACAATAGAAGAAATGTCCAAGAAGGAGTGTAGAATGTATGTAGTTAATTTGATCTGTGAAGAGTTATTGGAATAGAAGAAGGAACAGAGATACAAACCAAAGGAATGCACAATCTTTTCAATGACATAATAGCAGAAAATTTCCCAAACTTAAAGAATGAAATGGAAAATCAAGTACAGGAGGTTTACAGGACCCCACATGTACAAAACTACCAAAACACATTACAATGAAAATGAATAAAATATATAATCCTTATTCTATATTATAAAATTCTAAAGAATATGAGGGGGGAAAAAGCAAATTACATATAGGGGAAAGTCAATTCAGATCTCAACTAATTTCTCAACCCAGACCCTCAAAGCTAGGAGATTGTGGAACAACATATTTCAAACTCTTAAAGAAAATGGATGCCAACCAAGAATTTTATATTCAATGAAATTAAGTTTCAGAATTGAAGATGAAATTAAAAACCTTCCATGATAAAGAAAAGTTAAAAGAATTCACAAATAGAAAGTCCACACTATAGAACATTTTCAACAAAATATTCCATGAGGATGAAGTGAAAAAAAAAAAAAAAAGTGAAAACCAGCAAAGGGAGGAACTACACTAAAGGAATAGTTAAAAGAGAAACTAAATCAAATTAAAGGCCAGAAATAAACCAAAATGACTGGGAATACAAGTCATATCTCAGTAACAGTATTGAATATTAATGGACTAAACTCATCAATCAAAATACATACAGTTTCAGATTGTACTAAAAAACAAGACCCAACAATACACTGTCTCCAAGAGACTGACCTCTTAGGTAAAGACATCCACAGTCTGAAGGTGAACGGATGGGAAAAAAGCATATCACTCAGATGGACTGCGTAAACAAACAGGGGTTTCCATCTTCATATCAGATAAAGTGGACTTCAAACCAAAGTTAATCAGAAGGGACAAAGAAAGTCATTTCATTTTACTGAAGGGAATTATACAACATAACGATTCTAAATATTTATGCTCCAAACAATGGAGCATCTATGTAAGTCAAACAAACCCTTCTCAATTTCAAGAATCAAATAGACCACAACACAATAATATTTTAAAACACCTCTCTCACTACTGGACAGATCTTCTAAACAAAAACTAAATTAAGAAACTATAGAAAAAAAAATATAATCAATAATTTAGACTTAACAGACATACATAGAATATTCCATCCATCAATGAGCAAATACAGTTTTTTCTTGACAACACATGGATACTTCTCTAAAGTAGACCATATCTTGTGCCGCAAAGCAACTCTTAGTGAATTTAAAAAAAATGGAGTAATACCCTGCATTCTATCCGTTCATAATGAACTAAAAATACATATCAATGATAAAATAAAAAGTAGAAGCTACTCTAACACATGGAGACTAAATAATATGCTACTGAACAACAAACAAATAGTAGAAGAAATCAAGGATGAAATGAAAAAATTCTTAGAGATAAATGAGAATACCAATACAACATACCAAAATCTCTGGGGCACTCTGAAAGCAGTACTAAGAGGAAAGTTCATTGCATTGAGCTCACTTATTAAAAGAATAAAACATCAACAAATAAATGACCTAACATTACATCTCAAATTCCTAGTAAAAGAAGAACAAATCAACAATGAAAACAGTAGAAGGTAGGAAATAATTAAAACCAGAGCTGAAATCAGTGCAAATGAAACAATAGAAAAAATTGACAAAACAAAAAGTTTGTTCTTTGAAAAAAATCAATAAAATTGGTAAAACCCTAGCCACACTAACAAAGAGAAAAAGAGAAAAAACCCAATTTGCTAAAATACTTGATGAAAAAATATCACAATGGACACAACTGAAATACAGAAGATAATTAGAAACTGTTATAAAAATTTATACTACAATAAAATAGAAAATATTGAAAACACTGGCAAATGTCTACAGATATATGACCTACCTACACTGAATCAGGAGGTCATTCACAATTTAAACAGAACAATTTCAAGTAATGAAATAGAAAATTCCATTAAAAGCCTACCAATTAAGAAAAGCCCAGGACCAGACAATCAGCCAAGTTCTACAAGACCTTCAAAGAAGAATTAAAATTAATACTCCTTAAATTATTCCATGAAGTAGAAAAGAAGGGAACCCTTTCAAACTCATTCTATGAGGCTACTATCACCCTGATACAAAAACCAGACAAAGACACATTAAGGAAAGGATATAAAATCAAATGCATTTTTATACATCAGTAATGAATCCACTGAAAGAGAAAATAAAGAACACCACCCCATTCACAATTGCCTCAAAAAAAAAAAAAAAAAAAAAAAGTACTTGGGAATCAATCTAACAAAAGAGGTAAAAGACCTCTACAATAAAAACTCCAGAACACCAAAAAAAGAAATTAAAGAAGACCTTAGAAGATGTTGTCAAAATAGCCATACTACCAAAAGCCTTATACAAATTTAATGCAATTCCTATTAAAATCCCAATGACATTCTTCATAGAATTAGAAAAAGCAATCAAGAAATTCATTTGGAAAAATAAGAGACCCAGAATAGCCAAAGCAATCCTTAGCAAGAAAAGTGAAGCAGAATGCATCATAATACCAGACCTCAAACTATACTACAGATCTGTAGTAATAAAAATGGCATGGTATTGATACAAAACAGACATGTAGACCAATGGTACAGAATAGAAGACACAGATACAAACCCACACAAATACAGGTATCTCATACTAGACAAAGGTGCCAAAATTTTCACTGGAGAAAAGATAAGTTATTCAACAAATGGTACTGGGAAAAATGGAAAGCCACATGTAACAAAATGAAATTAAATCTTTATCTCTTGCCCTACATGAAACTCAACTCACAGAGGATCATAGACTTAGGCACTAGAACAGAGACCCTGCAACTACCAGAAGAAAAAGTAGGCCCAAATCTTCACCATGTCATCACCAAATCTTCATCGTGATCTGACTTCCTTAACAAGACCCCTAAAGTCCAAGAAGTTAAATCAAGAATCAATAAATGGGATGGACTCAAACTACAATACTGCTTCTCAGAAAAAAAAAAAAAAATGATAATGTGAAGAGAAAGCCTACAGATTGGGAGAATTGGGAGAAAATCTTTACCACATGCACCTCAGATAAAGCATTAATCTCCAGGATATAAAAAGAACTCAAACAACTTAACACCAAAAAAACAAACAGCCCAATCAATAAATGGACTAGGGAACTGAACAGACACATCACAGAAGAAGATATACAAACAATTAACAAATATGTGAAAAAATGTTCAGCATCTCTAGCAATTAGAGAAATACAAATCAAAACTACTCTAAGATTTCATCTAACTCCAATCAGAATGGTGATTATCAAGAATACAAGCAACAATAAATGTTGGCAAGGATGTGGGGAAAAAGCTACACTCATACATTGCTGGTGGAAATGCAAATTGGGGCAACCATTCTGGAAAGCAGTATGGAGATTCCTCAGAAAACTTGGATTGGAACTACTATTTACCCAGTCATTCCACTCCTTGGTTTATAGCCAAAGGACATAAAATCAACATACTATAGTGACACAGCCACATCAATGTTTATAGCAGTTCAATTCACAATAGCTAAACTAGGGAACCAACCTACATGCCCTTCAACAGATGAATGGATAAAGAAAATGTGGTGTATATATATGGTGGACTATTACTCAGTTTTAAAGGACAATGAAATTTTGGCATTTGTTGGTAAATGGATGGAGTTAGAGAATATCATGCTAAGTGAAATAAGCCAAACTCAAAAAACCAAAGGCCAAATATTTTCTCTTTATGCAGAAGCTAAGTCACAATAAGGATGTGGGGAATAGGGGAGAATAGAGTTACTTTATATTAGATAGAGGGGAGTGAGGGGAGGGGAAGGGGTATGGGGGAAGGAATGATAGTACAGTGAAATAAACATTATTACCTCATGTACATGCATGACTGTATGACTGATGTGATCCTGCAATATATATAGACAGAAAAACGAGAGATTACACTCTATTTATGTATGATCTATCAAAAGGTATAAATGCATTCTATTGTCAAGTATGACTAACTAGAACAAAAAAAATAATTTTTTTTAAATTATGTCTTTCTCAAATCCATCTACACTGTCCATGACTTGTAAATAAAAAGAAACAGTTTTGAAGTAAAAATAATATTAATAAAACAAAAAAATGCAAGTAATAGAAAAGGTTAAAAAGCAAAATTATAGCAGTCAGTCCATACAATTCTGATGAACAGTTACACAGAAAGGGAGATCTACATTATTTATTGACTTATTCATTCATTGCTAAATGTTTGCTTAGCATTATGTTGCACTCAGTAGTGTGGTATGCTAAGCACTGAGGTTAGAAGCAAGACAGAAGGAGTTTCTGCTCACATAGAGCTGAGGGTCGAGCTGGGGACTTCACATAATATTTCCAGAAACCTGATTCTTTTATCATCCAAGACTCAGATAGTAGCAATAATTGAATAAGTGAAAACCAATACAGGAACCAATATTCACCTCATACACTTACAAGAACATACAGAGAGTGAAATATTAATCCACTATATGGATTATGCTTTTTTGAATACCTAATCTGGCAAGCAATAGCAAAAATGTACTTTCTGTCAAATAAATAAAGAAATTGATCCAACTTTGAAAGATATGCAGAAGCTAGAAAACAGAATTATAGTAGTGTAGTGTAAAATATTTTAAAACAATTACTCCATTAGGGCAGCAATAAAAACTGTGACCATATAACAATATAAATACACAAGTTTAGCATCAAAAAGGGGGATTAGAATACTTAATTTAATACTTCGGTATTAAAATGGGCTAAGATTATACATCTAAGATTAGACGATGCATTTAATTGAGAAGGATTTGGTACAATTTGCAATAGGATCCAGAGAAATAATGTTTTGAGGCTCTCTGTGGAGCCCCTTGCAGATTCTTAGAGAGTGAAAAATGACTTTGCGTCAGGACTGGTGATGATCAGCCTTTTGAGAAGACAGAAAGGTCCTTCCAACATCAGCGAGTGTGCCATTTTCCCCCACCTCCTCCCTCTGATCCTGCTGCAGTATTTTCCCACTTAGATGGATGGTACATGGCAAGAGGCCCAGTCTATTCATGTGCTTGATGGCCTACTAAATTGTTCACTAATATTTTTGACGCTGGCTCTGTGAGGCTGTCATGGCAGTCATTTCTGTTACGGATTCACTCCTTGCACAGCATCCCCTTTGACAGTTAGTAGCATAAAAGGGCATTGAAATCAAGACTCACAAACCCCTTCTGCCAAGGATAAAGGAACTTCCTGGGGGTACTTCAAGCACTCCGTTACACAGCTGAATGAGATGAAAGAAAGCAAATCCCGTTGATGGTCATTCAGAAGCAGCCAGATTGCTCTGCTGTGTGCCTTCCCTGTAGATCACCAATTTACCATTATTGTTTAATTTTCACAGAACACCGACAGCACGCAGTGTAGTGTACAGGGACCCCTGAGCAGAAAAAGCCTTTGTGAAGAGCTGATATGCAAGAGAGAGCTGTTGACAGAGGAGCTCTTCCTGGGCAGTAGGTTCATATTTGCCCAACTATTTGTTTTGTTCATTGGTTAGATTTATATTGTTCATAAAGAAATATAGGGGAAGCAATTATTCCCATTTAAAGACCACCAGCACCCCTGTAGCCAGAATCGTTCATCATGAAAGGAGTGGGCCTTTTATAAAGACAGGGCTTATGAATAAAGTTGATAACTAGAGCAAGTGTTTCTTTCAGTTCATTGTTTAAATATTTATTAGATTTAATGATCTGGAGCCATTTTTGATTATCAACAAGTTTCAAACCCCACAACTCTCCCTGTTCCTTCTTCCCCATATCTGGGCAAAGTAATTAGAAATAAATAGTTTTTTCTTTGGCACTGGTTAAAAGTTTAAACACGTAAACCCCAACTTGTGAAAGGAAGCCTTCATCCCAGATCCACCCTTACCAACCATACGAACTCAAGCTTGGTTGCTACTCCCTGCTCTGTGAAGCCATTTTTGGACCTACTAGAATCCTCTCCTGTTTTCCCCAGAAAACATTATTATTTGAGTAGTAAATGTTTACCTATCATGTTGCAGGTGGCATCTGAAGACCCAAACTCAACCAAATTTTGTGTGGAGAGTCCATCCCAAGCCTGCACAGTGATCATTATATTAAAACTGGTTAGGGGAATTATATTAATTTTAATATGATGATTGAGAAGCAGAAATTGTTAACTGGCCTCTAAGTTCTCTCTTTTCCAAAGTTAAGACTGCTATTGTTTTAGATCCATGTAGACCAAAGATGAAGAGATAGCTTATTCGGGCCAAATGATGCCACTGGTTTATGTGAAGATTGGAGTCTTGTTGTGGATTACGAAGTTTCCTTTGGGAAGCTATTGCTTGAGATTCTTCTTTGCATATTCACAGAGAGAACTAAAAGTTGTCAATTGACCAACGAAACAAAGGATATCAGTGAAGCAAACACATCCCTTTGCCTTAGAGAACTCCATAAAAAAAAAAAAAAAAAATGAAGAAACAGAATAGAAATAAAGGCAAAAATTGAGTGAAATTCTCCTCTGATTTGAAAAGTAAATGTTATTTCGCCTTTCTTTGAATAAAACATGGTTGATCTAGCTAGGAACTTCCCTCTCCCCCCACAAAAAATATAGTATTTAAGATTCCTGGAACACTGTCCACAACAGCTAGTTAATGAGTAACCCCTAACGCTGAATAAGAAGGCAGATGTTTCAGTTGCAGCTCTGCCGTCGCCACTATCTGACTGATCTGGGGCCATTTACTTAACTGAAGTTCAGTTTTCCCTCCTTTATAATGGAGATAATAGTTGTGTCCTGGAACCTTTACCACTGTCTTGAGTATCAAAACAACACAACATACAGAGAAAGGTTCTTTTTGTAAAGTGTCACACGCAGGCAAGTATAGCCCACTATTAAACACATTGTCTTGGTCTGTTGCAATTGATATAATAAAATGCCCCAAATTAATCTTACTAATAACAGAAATTTATTTTTCACAGTTCTGGAGGCTAGGATGTCCAATGTTCTAATATATTTGATGTCTGGCAGGGGCCTACTATTTTCTTCACAGATGGTGCCTTCTAGCTGTGTCTTCAAGTGAGAGAAAGAGCAAGGTAACTTTCTGGGTCCTTTTATAAAGTTTCCAATCCTATTCATTAGGACTCTATTCTCATAATCTCATCACATTCCAAAGGTCCCACCTCCTAATATCATGACATCAGTTATTAGGTTTTCAAAATGTGTATTTTGGGAAGACCCAAACGTTCTGACCATAGCACCCATACACCATATTTCCAAGAGCCTCTCACTCAGGATGTTGTTGATCTTGTACAGGAAGTATTAACTTTAACATATAAGCAATTAAAAAAACCTTGCTAGTCTGATTTTTTAGTCTTTTACAGTTTACAAACAAATTACAAGACTTGTTTGTTTTCCCTGACATTTGCAATTTCTAGCACTTATTCATACTTTGTATGTGTTCTGAATATAGTATTATTTTATATAAGCATAGGAACAATAATGCACAGAGGCATCTGATGGCCTGAGAGCAAAGGAGGGACCAATCTATAACCATCAGCCACAAGAATTCAGAAAGTCAAAAGGGCCGTAAAATAAGCTCTCTAGATCTTGACTGGCCTTGGTTAATCACAGCATGGCCTGAATGACTCCAGAGAGAGAGTGTAAGCTTTTTAGATGCTTGCTATATTTATTTAAGAAGGTAAAAAGTATTATAGCACTGGGTTTGGAAAGTTGCCTTTAAAAGTGTCAAATGTTTTTGAGCTTAAAGGCATTAAAGATAAATAAACCCTGCTTCTAATATCAGGGGGAAAACATTTTTTCAGATGAGTTTGATCATATTAAATGTCTTATTATCATGAAATTTTTGTATTTCAGTATTTTATTCAGTGTTTAGAGAGACTCCATCTCTAGTAATTCTATAGTAAGAAATCAAGTAATCTTATTACCTATACATATACCTGTGATAATTCCCTTACGTGTATTTCTCCAGTCTTATGACAACATAGTATGCAACAAACAAAATAGAATATTCATGCTATTATGAAATAAGAGCACAATATTTCCAATAGGCATCATAATTGTGTTCATATCTTCTCCCACTCACTGCTCTCTCTCTACATAATATCAATGTCTCCATAATTCCTTTTCAGTTTCTCTGGAGTCAATAATCTTGTTCTCTCTTCATCCCTAATTCCTCTCTCTCTCTCTCTCTCTCTCTCTCTCTCTCTCTCTCTCTCTCTCTCTCTCTCTCCACACAAATTCCCAGAGAAAGAACTATATCAGCTGTGTAAGAAGGAATCAGAGTTTCTTTCAGATGCCCTTTCAGATTCTTTCATTAAGATAAGTATGAACTAGTCTGCCATTTAATGGGAAAGGAAATGCTGTGATCCCTGGACACTTCTTTGTGCATGTGTTATGATCATTTTACTACTCGCTGGCAAGAGATTAACTGGTCTTCAAACAGAAAGGCAACCCTGAGGTTGGCTACTTCAAATTGAAAAATCAGTTTTCCCAACAAAGAGGCATCAGCTAAATGTGGATGCAAAGAAGAAAAAAAAAAAAAATGTAACTTTCTTCTCCCTGAAGCTAAGGTACACCTCCCCCTGCCCCACATTCAGGACTATGTCTCTAATTAGAAAGACAGAATGGACATGCCATCTATATTGTTCTTGGAACATTTCGATCTGTGATCTTTGCCCTGCCTGGGATTGGTATCCCATCCATCCAGCGTGAACAGCACTATAATTTTCCTCTGAAGAATTTTTTTCTTTGTTCACATGTTTTGGGCATATTAACTCCATAGCACTCTGTGCATGAGACTGTGGTCCCAGGCTTCCTCCTGACATCATTTCATTCTCTGGGATAGTTACAGTACTTTTGGAGACTTTTCTTAGAGATATATAGGGCAAGAGGAGCTCTCCTTGCCTTGATAAGTTTGTGACTTCTAGAGCATATCTTGCTTCTGTGAAGCTGGAATATTCCTGAATCCAATAAAAAAGATAGCACAGAGGCAACTAAAACCACAATTTGGAGAAACATTAATTCCTGACTGTATAATTGAGCATCACCCTTCTATGAAGATGGACTTGGACTATTGGTTTATAAACCAACTCATCATTGTATTTATTCGTTTATTTATTTATTTAAGTACCGGGGATTGAACCCAGGAGTGCTCTAACACTGAGCTACATTCCCAGCCTTTTTAGTTTTATTTTGAGACAGGGTCTTACTAAGTTCCCCAGGCTGGCTTCAAACTTACAATCCTCTTTAGTTTTGGTTTGTTTAATTCTTATTTTAAAAAGTTTTATTTTATTTTTAATTAACACATAATCATATAAGTTTACAGAGTATAATGTGATGTTTAGGTACATATATATTGTGAAATGATTAAAACAGGCTAATTAGCATATCTATCCCCTCAAATATTTATTATTCCTTGTGGTGACATTTAACATTCTCTCTTTTAGCTATTTTAAATATACATTATTTTTTGCTTTTATTAGTGCACTATAGTCATACATAATATTTGAGTTCATTTTGATATGATCATACATGCCCAGAATATAATTTGTTCCACTTCCCTCCCAGGAGTTCTCCTTTCCCTCTCCTTCTCCTCCTCCCTCACCCTGTTCCTGAAGAACATCATGTTAAGTGAAAGAAATCAGACTCAGAAAGTCAAAGGTGGAATATTTCCTCCCATATGGGAAAATTAGATGAAAATTAGAGGAAAGGAGACAACAGGATTCCATGAAAATAGAAGGGACATCCGTGGAACAGAGGAAGGAAATTGATGGGGGAAGGAGAGATGGGGAAAGAGAGAAATAGTAGAATGGAATTGACCAATTATGCTATGTACATTTATGAATATACCACAGTAAATTTCAATTTCATGTTTATCTAGAAAGCTCTATTTAAAAAAAAAAAAGCAATTGTTTTATCTCCCGATTACAGACATGCACCACCTTTGATTTTTAAGACTGTTGAGTTGGGCTATGGTCACCTGAAACCAAAAGATACCTCTTTGATGTTGTTTTTTCAAATTTATTTTTAGATGTTAACAGACCTTTGTTTTTTTCATTTATTTATATGTGGTGCTGAGAATTGAACACAGTCCTCACACATGCTAGACAAGTGCTCTACCACTGAGTCACAACCCCAGTCTCTTTAATGACTTTTTAAATTAATGTCTTTTTCCTTTTCTGCATTGTGAATGATTAAGTCAGGAATTTTGGTTAAATAATATTTCTATATTTAATATCCAATATTCAATAAACCTTATTAAATGATCATTAGGAGGACAATGTAGAAACCTACACAGAAATGTGATGTTACTGAAAGACTTATAGTACCAAAAATATATTTAGTATTATTTTGATCTTTCAAAATTTGAAGCTAAAAATTTTCAGAACTTTAAGTATAGGCTTATGGAACTCAATAAAAAGCATCAGTGATTCCTAGACTATGAAGTTATCTAAATATCTCTTTCTCTTCTTTCTTTCCCCTTCTCTTTTTTCTCTCCCTTCATTTTCCTTTTCTATTTTTCTCTCTCTTTTCTTCTTTATTTTGTTCATTCTATCTTATCTTTGAAATATGTACAAATTATCTTAATTATTATTACACGTTTTACATGTAAAACTTAATACTATATCGGTTAATAAGGAAAGATACAGGTAAACCAGAAGTAATTTAGTAGAGAATTATCAATTCACCTAAAAAGTATCATCTGCACAGGATGAAGTATATTCAAAATTCAAACTAAAGACACAAATTGTTTGATTCTAATACTGAAATTTTACTACCTAGGTTTGCTTGTTCATAGGTTTATTTTTTCTCTTCAAAAGCAACTATATTATAGTGAGGGAACCTAGCTATTTGGGAAATTCATCTTCATGGTCAATCAGTCTGAATAGTTTCATTTTTAGAGGATGTCATCACTAGTTCAATGAAACAGTTACAACTGTACAAATATATTGATAAAATGTAAAAATACATTAAATAACAAAATGTTTATCTAAATCTATGTGGATATCTTCCTGTACAGGTATTGAAATTGAATTCTTCTTTGGCCATTTTTCACATCGATGTGCTTCCTTTCAGTTCTCTGAGCTCTGACATGAAACTAGATCTTTTCAAAGACTATAGTACTGGGGATTTCTGAAAAAAGGGAAGGAGAAGTAGAAAATATTGATTGAAGATCTTTTGAATGTGGGGAATTATATACTAAACCAAAATTCTTCCATATCGTTCCCTCCTGCATTTTCTGAGTCTGGGCAGTGAGAGAAGATAACTGTTACTAACGCATTTGTTCATCACATCCACTACAAAATGCATCTCCATAGACATTGCTATAGCCTATCTGCACCATCTCTCTGAAGAAAGAGGAATGAAAATGTCCAGTGGCACAAAAATGAGAGCAAGGAACTTCTTGTGGGGAATAACCTTATCATTTATTTTATGAGAAAATATGGTAATTGTCTTAAGAAATTCAATAGATTATATAGTAGACGTTCAATAATATTTATTCATTCAAATGCCAGGAAATTATGCAATTTAAAAATAATTGAATACTAGGGAACTTTAAAACATTTAAATTCATATGAATAAGTCTGAACATAAAGCAGGGAATGAGGACATTGCGAGGGGGTAATTCATGTTCCTTTTCTCTTTTCTATCTTTATTTTCTTTTTTTTCCAAAAGGAAAAAATATGATTTTCTTTTCAAAAAAAGAAACTTGAAGATTTTCATATTCTGTTTAGCTGAAAGTTGTCTTGGGAATTCCTGTGTACAAATTTTCATGTAGTCTCAGCCTTCTGTATCCAACGGGCTTTGAGGAAATTAAGAAAAAAAGAGAATATCACAAAGTAAATAAAAATCTCATAACATCAAAATTGTGAAGTCCTCCCATAGTGTATAAAACAATGAAATATCTGAGACAATTTCCTCTTTCTCTGTGTTCCCAAGATTTTCTAGTCAATAAGAAAGCTAAGCAGCCCGTCAGACACCGTGAACTGTGTGAGACACGTTACATATGCCAGTGAACCTGCTCAGCAATCTTAAGAAGCAAAGCAACATTTTCTTCTCTTTACACAAAAAAAGAGTGAGGATCAATCAAAGAATAAACAACTTTCCCAAGGTCACAAAGATAGGAAGCAACTGACCAGGGACTTAAACCCAGTTGTGCCTAACTCAAACCCTATTACTTAAGGGATTTGCCTTTTGGTTGACTGGTTTTTCAAGTAAGCAATGAAAATAGAACCTCTATATAGCAAAAACTCAAACCACTGTCAGAAACCAACTCCAAACACAAAATGGAATCATTCTCCCCTTTTCTCATTTAATGGGCTATGCAATTTATCAAATAATATATAGTTAGATATTTATATACATTATAAGTGTTGATATAAAATAAAAATGCTCCTATGTCTCTTATTTTTTTAACTATAGTTTCTAAGTGTTCACTTCTAAGTGTTCTGTAATAATGATAAATAGTGTTATTATATTCTGGGTTTTTGTTTCAACCAGAGAAATAACAAGTAGTCTGGGTTGCAAATCTTTGAGTTTTATTTAAGTGCATACCAGGGGCTCAGGAAGAAGTTCAATGCTTTGACTAATTGGAGAAGGTTGTCTGAGTTGGTCTTTAAGTCTCGTTGTATAGACCACTAAAACATGCAATGTATAATCAAGTGGTGAAATATGTGCTGTGAGTTATAAAACCTTTAGCAATTTAAGGATGAAGGAATAAACTATAGTACAATATAGGCAAGGAGGTAGAATGTGTTTATTAGATTTAGGAGTCTGAAAAACAGTTATTCTTTTCTAGGGTTCAGTAGAATTTCTCATTTCATGAAAGCAAACTTTGCTACAAGAGAATTAGGAAAAAGAGAATATTGTTGGGATACCCAGTAACAATAAATGAGAAGTTGTACAATGAAGTAATGAAACTACCAGTTTCTCTTATTCTAATAAAAAAAAAAACACTAATAGCTCTGCTAGTCTCTGGTGCTCACACTGGATCAAATCTAGCAAGAGCACCATATGAAAAATAGCCACAGCATACTTAATTACCTTCCTTAATTACTCAGAGATCTTCAGCAGCAAGACTATCTCACATGGGCCCATTTTATTTCTGGTTCACAATCCAGTATGTCACCAGGTTTTTGTTAGTCAGAGAACAAATGAACAAAACTGTAAACAAAAGTTAGTAAGAAGCAGCAAAGATGGTCATTTCTGTGGCCAGTATCCTTGTATCCAGGAAGGTTCTTCTTTTAGAAAAGTCAGCTCTGGATATTTGTGTTCACAGGAAGTTCTTCTAGATGAATCATATGTGTATCCTATGAGAAACTAAGGAGTCTCTACTGTTCTAACATCCACAGATGAAGGAAATGGCCACACAAAAGGTAACCTCATTGCTGTAGATGGTTGGTACCATGGAAAAGTTAATGACAATCCCTGAAACAATGTGCCATTTCATTTTGCAACAATGAATCATTTTCTGTCTAGTCCAGTCTCCTGAGATTCATTTTCATACTAAACTAATCTTTAGAGCGTCAGGCTGTGATTAGCAACAGTGACACATTTTACAGATTGGGTCCTCGGATCTGTGCCTACCCTGTTGCTATAGAAAGTTTGGTAGAAATCTTAGCGATTATAATCTTGACATTAGAAAAATTGGCATAAAATTAAATATAGATCTCCTTACAATACAAGCTTTGACCAAGATTTTACATCAAGAAGAGTTAAGTAGTTCTGAATAAACTATATGATTAAAAACCTTATAATGGATGGGATATTATAAATACCCTATAAATGATAGGCTTGAGAGGGGAAGGAAACCACCTGTGCCTAACAGATTAATTTACAATTTGCACATTTGTCAATTAATCACTTTTACAGTTTAGAGTAGTATTTGAAAGGTCACAATGAAAGAAGAGGTTTCTATGTTATTAGGTTTAAATATCAAATGCTCTGAATATTCTTAATATGCCCTTAAACTTAAAATAAAAGCAACATATTTCCTATGGATACTATTTACCAAAAAGTGTTATATGTAAAAGAAGAATGTGAGGAGGAATTTGGAAGATTTAAGATGTCATAACGGATACAGGGTAAGCCAAGGCAAGTGGCATTATAAATCCCTTTTCATTGCAAGAATGTCTGTGGTTTATATGATTGTGTATGCAGAGACCCCTGTAATTTAGTAAAAGGACATTTAGATTTTACTCTGCTAGCATGAGCAGTGAGGTATTGGAAATAAAATTGCGTTGGATTTTCCTTTAGCCATCAGTTTTGTTCATCAGGCTTAGAAGAGAACTTTAACATTTGAGAAAGAAAAATGAGCCCTTCAAGTACCTGGAGAGAAATGCTTGAAGGAGATCCTTCTTATTCTCTTTCTGCAAACAGAAACACATAGCTATAGGATGAGGGATTTTACTCTCAAGTCTAGGATTAGGGTAATGGGCTTAATAAGTGTGGGAAGGGAGAGTGATGTAATTGTATTAACTTTTACTTGCAAATGTGTGTTATTAGGAGGAAGACTATAGTTTAAAACTGTCCATGATCATTTTTGTATAAAATATTATAGAAACCCCCAAAGAACCATTTTTGTTTACCTTTGTGCTTTTCTAGAATTTAGAACAAGAGTATCCGTTCGTGATGAAGACTAAGATTTGAAATCTGTGGATTAACCACTTAAGTCTCTTGCCAGGCATTAACAAGTAAAATGTAAAACAGAGGGAATATTAACACATGATCATTCAAAGGAAACTGTGCCACTGGAAGGTAACTGTGGCTTTATGTAGCACTTCCTAAATTATGTGCAAAAGAAGTCAGCCTCATGTTGCTGACACCAATCCTCTTCAAAACCTTCAGATATAAAAGTTGAGGAGTAAATTACAGCACTAATAAAGTTAACCTGGTAGAGTCCAAAATGGCATATGCAGCAGAGGAAAAAAGCAAACAGAAATAGTTCATGCTGTTATAATTGCTACAATTTCATTGGCAATTTAAATAAAATAATTCAAATTGCTGCAATTAACACACACATAGAATTCAAAGGATGATGGGTGACCTCACACAAAACACACTGTGGAATCAGTCCTCCTCCAAAGAATTAACCTTCATAAATCATTTTCATCCAGAGAACGCCTGGCTTCATGATCTGCAAAGAGTATGAGCATGGGAAAAGCAGGGCCCCTAAACAAGAATGCTCATAATCAGCAAGCACTGTCTCCTGGTTTATTTTGTCCATATGAATGCACAGAAATTGGCTGTATTACATTCACAAACTCCCTGGATGAAGGTGGGATTTTGCTTTTTCTGCATGGGTACCCCCGCATAGTTCAGAAGGAACCTGTCAGCAAGGACTGAAGGCTGCTGTATTGCTGAGAAGTGAGTCTGATTCACATTGACAGAGATTCCACTTTTATTTGACTGTGGGGGCACAAGACCATCTTGTCTGTGGTTTAGGTCTGGATAAAGGGCTCTCTTCTCCAATGCATTAGAGTGCAACCGCCACAAATTGTTATTTGTGATGTGGGGGAAAGGTGTTCAGTGTTTCTCCAGTCACCTGAAAACAAATTTTAGACATAGTATCTCAGACATATCGGAAGGCTTTTTTTCTTATTAGGTCAAACTTATGCAAAGAATCAACATTATTAGGAATGATGATTTGTGGTCAAAACTTAAAGAGTAACAGCTGAATGAGTCTAATATAATTGAGCAATTATCTCTTCCGTACCTTGTGCTGAAGTCAAGATATGGAAAGAAAAGTAAACCATGTGAACAAATGACTAGTAGAAAGGGTATAAAAGTATGTTTAAGGTCTAGAATATATGCCTTTTTAGTTCCTTAAAATAATCTTGATTCTGGATGATGCTATTTCAAGATTAAATCACTCCTCTCTACCATTTTGGAGTACACATATAGGTGCTTTATAAATCAAAGGCACAGAAGATATTGAATTAACCATTCGCCACCCATATTTGCCCTTAAAATTGGTTCTTCCTACTAATTTTGTATTTGTGCCTGGTATGACTAATTTATATTGATGCATTGTTTAGTCCAAATCATATTTAAAATACATTTCATGCTAAATTTAATTTGTGTGATGGTTATTATGTCATTGGCAATGGGAGAATAAAAGAAAAGTTAATAATGAAAATAATTGAGGGAGAAAGCACAATTGTATCAGCTGTGGAAATGAAAATTGTGATTAGGGAGGGAATGGTACCTCTTTACAAATTATTCATACATAAGTGGCATTCTCTCAGATGGAAACAACAAACAAAAGCCTCTATTTAAATTAACATCTTCTCCCCAAAGTGGAAGGGAAGCTGCCTATCAGGGAAATCCTACAAAAGGTCCTGGTTAGATCCAGAGGTTTTTGGCAGGATATAATGGTGGGAAGTGTGAAATGCAAACCAGAGGACCATCAGAAGCACACAACTTGCTTGCAAAGTTCAAATCCAAGTAGTCAGAAAAAAAAAGTGTTGGCAAACTGAGAGAACAAAAACAAAATTCAAAACTAAGAAACAAAATCAAAATTCTTGAATACAAAACATGTGTATGTAAATCAGCAGAAATTAAAACATGTTAAATTAAAAACTTTGAAATAAGTACTTTTCAAAAGGCTGCAAAAATCAAATTCTTAAATGGTTATCTGAGTATTAGTTGAAACAGCTTAAGTAGCCTATGCTGAAGAATAACAAATTTTAGTAATTTATTCCCAAAGTGACCTTTTCCAGGCCATAATAAATCATCCATATATAGTGTCTTTTTCCATGAACCTTCCATTTGAAAAAGGCAAAAGTGTAAGTACAGCTGAAAGCATGAGGTAGTCACCAACTCAAATAAGAAAACTGAAATTAGAGTATGTAAGCAAAAATCTAACTCCCTGGCTAAAATTCATCTTTGAAGAAAGTTGTGCCCTGTCACTACAACCACTCCTTCTTCACACTCCATATTCCTTTCACCTCTGTGGCTAATCAGAAAAAGAAAAGTTGTCATTGCTCTCGCTGTTAGCAAGCATGTGGTGAAAAAGGAAGCACGTTTTAAAGAAATGAACAAAATGATTACTGATGACTCTGTGTGTCCAGTAAATAGAAGCTCAAGGGACTAATGTTAAATTTCAGACCCAAACTAGTCAGTATTACTCTTATTTGAAAATGAACTGTTTCTCTGAAAGCTTTATAGTTGTAAAGATAATACTACTTTTTGTGTTTTATACCCTTCCTCTTTTTAACCAAAATTTGAGCCATTTCATAGCCCCATATTCTATCCAAATTCAAGACTGAAATTTCAAAGAAAAACAACATTGTTGCATTTCCTACAGTTTATTCCAGTTTATTGAGTAGCATGGTTCACGAATTATGTGTTTTATTTATAAGAGCTAGCCATTTGCCTTTAAATCAAGAACAAAGATGGAAGTGGGAGAGTTATACACTTGAAATAAATTTACATTTTTAAAATTCAGTCATAAAAATGCAAACACAAAAGATACACAATTATGCAATTAGGTATAAAGATAAGAAAGGGAAAATACAATATAGAAATATAACTATTATCATGGTTAATACAGAGTTTAAGCAATAAATAAAATCACATTTCACAATTTTTAATGAATGACTGAACTTCAGATTTTGAGTGAGTGATGTTTAAAATTCCAAGAATGAAAATGATCACTGTCTACCATGATTCCATAAAGACAAAACAAATAATACCCCTCAGTACATGAGGCTTGGAATGTCAATAGTTGTGTTGCAAAGTATACTGGCCATTTGGTGCTGTGCTCTAAATTAAAAATATGTGGATACATTGGAGTCTAAACAAATAGAGTTAAACAGACTTGGATGTAATGTTCAGCTTTGAAGAGCACTTTTGCTAAATGAATAGTGAACACAAAACACAGTAGATCAGTAAGTATGCAATAACAGTAATAAAAAGTCTTGAATAGAAAAATGGGTTGGATTTTAAATAAGCCTGTGAGAAGTGTCCAGAATCCAACAGAGTACATACCTTTGGATAGCCAACAATGAACAATTTATTAACATATATTTCTCTGATAGGGTGCAGTGTTGGAAAACAAGGAATGAGCTATCCATGCTTCTTATTAGAAGCAAATGTTTGCCTTGATCTGGCATATTGTATGCAGTCACCCAAAGCAGGAAAGTATTTTTCAAAATGCACTTATGAGCCATGCATGGTGGCACAAGCCTTTAATCCCAGCATCTCTGAAGGCTAAGGCAGGAGGATCACGAGTTCAAAGTCAGCCTTGGCAAAAGTGAGGCACTAAGCAACTCAGTGAGACCCTGTCTCTCAATAAAATACAAAATAGGACTGGGGATATGGCTCAAAGGTCTGATGCTCCTGACTCCCTGCAAATAAAAGGGAAAAAATTCAAGATTCTATATGAACTAGGTGCACTAGGAGGAATGAAGGTGAAGAGGATATTTTTTAGTTTGACCAGAAAAACTACTGCTCAGAGAGAATGGTTAAGAAAACTAGAAGAACAAAGGTGTCAAATTGGTAAAAGTAACCTTTAAGTAGCTCTGGAGAGAAATATCAGAGGATTTAGAATAAAAGTATTCAGTAACCCACAGTATTTCTTGTTAATATTTTATTTTCTTTAAGGCATATACTTCAGAAATCCTTTACATGAAGTGAAAAAAAAAAAGTAGTTCTGCTCTTTTTTGAACAATGCATCTCTCAAAGCATTGCTTATGAATTATTTAACCTTTCCTATTTGTTCATATAGTGAATAATGACTCTGCAATAACTTAAAAGAGTTAGAGTTTAATAAAATGTTCAATGCTTCATATATTAATGCACATTTAAAGAACAAATAACTAATTCAAAAAATAATGTGAAATGTGGATATCAAGCCAGTAGGATTCTGTTCCCTTTTGAGGAGTGTATTTACAGTGCTAAATTACCTTAATCTAACCACTTGGATATGGTTCCTCTGACTCTGGGCAACAAACAAAAGTCTTTTTTTATGCAAATGATCTGGGGAATAGTGTGAAGATAAGTCTGCAGGTCAGAGTTAGAATCTAGTAAAACTTTTGCTGATTTGATTTTAGCTGGCTGATGGATGCAACTGATGGTCCTACTTGTCCCTTTCTCCACTTGTACTTATGGTGTGCTGCCTCAGGGCTCCAGGATTTATAGTAATCAAACCATGTGATTATCAACCATTTACCCTGCAGAAGAGACCTAAATTTTTAATCATCTTTCCAGACCTACTGATCCATGTATAGAGTAAATGATAAAAGGAGTAAAAAATGAGTCAAAGGGGAGAAAAGTGAATATTCCAGTCCTACTAAAGAGCAGCCTATATTGCTGATAGTAGAACCCCAAACAATTGAATTCCAGACAACTACTGAATGCATTCTGAGCTCAATAGTCATTGAGTAATGTATATTCAAATGCAATTTCACTAATTAATGAGTAGTGGGGCTACTCATTGTGCATTACAATGGGCAGTTGATTAAATAGACTCTTTGGTATTAAGCTATATGTTCCTGACTTAGGAAGCAAATGGGAAGAAGATAGGAATCAGACAAGTACAATGTACAAGGTTATATGTATTTTTAACTATTGCAAACCCTGTGGCAAGAAATGTTTATGATTATGTACAGTTATGTTGGGAAAATAATGTTCACAGTGCATCTACTGACAGAAGTGGGTTTGTCTAACATAGGCAAGTAGATTTCCTTTTCTTCTAATTTGAACCAGACAGGAAAGATATGTATGTACAGTACTGATTTTTGTTGTTTTACTGATTAATTTTATTTTACTTATTTGTGTGTTTGTTTGCTTACTTATTTATTTTTGTGGTGAACCTTTTGTGTAGACCCTGTAGATCTAATCCAGGGTCATGGACATGCTAGGCAAGAGCTCTACAACTGAGCTACATCCCAGCCCTACTGGTTTTTCTTAATGATGGAAATGCAACTGACTATGAATGCTATTGTTATTATTTTCTTCATTGAAGCTTGTAATCCTCTGAAAGAAAATGGATTTAGCAACTGTTAATAAACCAGGCATTATTCTGCCAACATAATTTGTCTCCATATTAGGAATCACACATATCTACCCATTTCTTACCATCTCCATTTCTTCTACCATAGGCCAGTATTTGTCAATGTTCACTTACACTTTTTCCATAACTTACTGGGCCCCTGGAATATGATCTTTGGTCTTTGTATTCATTCTCCACAGTGCAACCCAGTTAAATTTTTCAAATGCAAATCTGACTGTGTCAACTCCCCCAAAACAATGTCTGTCAAATCTTTCCAGTAGCTACCTGTCACCCCTAACATTAAACTGGTCTACAAACCTCTTTATTTTCCGCTGTGCCATTCAGGCCTCTACTTGCATCATTTTTCATACTTCACTCTCCAATTACACTAGTCTTTATTCAACTCGTTGAATGTCCTTTCTGCTAAGCCTTTACTCAGGTTCCTTCTCAGTGTAAAATGCTCTTTCTATTGTCCCCACTCTTTTGGCTTATTATTTTCCTACTCTCCCTTCAAAGTTCAATTCAAACATTAATTCTTCTAGTTGTTTAATTATGTCATAGGTTAGTATTGCTACCTTCCAAAGCATCAATCTCAGAGCATATTGAGATATGTTTTATTCTCAGTTTTTAAAAATTTGTTCATAAAATAAAAAACAATGAAGAAAATCACATAAAATAAAGAATGGACAGCTTAATGATTTATCACAAAGAGATCACTCACATACTCACCACATAAGGAAGAGTTTAGCATGCAACAGGTGTGTCCATTTCCAATTACTGCCTGCCTTTCCTCTATTTCAGAAGATTCTTAGCCATTCTTTCTTGTTCCCCATGATAGATTATAAAACTCATGAGAGAAGGATCTATGTCTCCTCTTTTAGTCACCTTGTACTCCAACACACCATGTTTGATAAGTATATACTGATTTATCAATAATTCTGGGAAGCCCTCTCAATAAGTCCTTCATTAATCCTTCCTACCCTGCTTTTTATATCTGCCCTCTTTGCTTCCCTCCTCTGTCCTGAACTACATTATAATTCTTATTGCACTGAAACCACAGTGCTAATTTGAAACACATATCTATGAGTGTATTCAGTAATAACATATGGGATAACAAAACCTTAAAATAAATGTGACCCAACTTCCAGGGGCATTTGGGTAGAGAGTAGAAGAAAAACTTAAGTGATCCAGCTAACTATATGAAATATTTTATACACAACAATTACAAGGAGGGTAGAGCACTGGTTTTCAAAATGATCCCATCTCTGGAGAAGATGGGGATGCATACACCCATGTATTTTATATTTTAACTGTCAATTTTTAATTGAAATTTCTTTTGAAAAAAATTTAGTGAACAAAAGGGCTTTGAAAGCTATTGGAATAGATACAAACTGAATTCTTTTAAAAAATGTTATAAATACCAAGTATTCAGGAGGCTATATTCCCAGACTCTCTTTATCTCTTCATCAGAAATATTCCAGAAACTTTGTATGTGCTCTAATCCAGAATTTACTTGGGCATCTGTAATATTTTAGACTTTGGATGCATAATTTCTATTCTTAGTCATCTTTATGTTCCCAGGGTCTAATTTAAAAAAAAATGTATAATGAATGAATGAATGTATACCTGAATGATATATGTTAGTAGTTATTTTTTCTTCCAGAATCACTTCATTAGGAAAAAGAAGTCAGCAAGTGGCAGCACAAATGCTGAAAAAAAATCAGGAAAAGTAGTTTGAAAAATAAAGTCAATGAAAAGATTTGAAACCTTTATCCACAAAATGTAAGCACTTCTGACACTATCAATTCCAATAATATTAATAAAGCTAAACTGGAACAACTGACATTCTATATAATCATTTGAGTTAATATATTCACTCCAGCATATTTCCATCTATTTGTTTATCTCTGCATAAACAGCAGTGAAAGATCTACTGTTTGCTAGCTGCTTAACTTTTGTGAGTGTAGCATAATTATAAGTGAATTGATAAATAATGAAAGCATTAAGTGTTGTATAAAGATTATGACTCCAGAGCCTAGTAGGGCAATTAAATTTGATGTTTGTTACTCTGTCTCACAGTGAATAATGATATGGTTTCCCCTGTGATTATGTAAATAGCTGATTGATAACAATAGAGAAGTGGATATGAAGGCCAATTCTGCTCATTACTAAATATGTGACTAAGCAATTCATTTTACAATTAAGGTGATTGGTAGCAAACACTATAATAAGAAACAGATGAGATCAATGATGGACTCTAATGAGTTTAACATGATAAACACTATTTTTTTAATTTATCGAACTGTGAGAGGAATAAGAAATGAACATCAAGGAGCATTAGTATTTTTAAGTTCTGACTAGATTGCCAACACATTTGCCAACATATACGTAATAATATAAAATATTGCTAACATTTTAGAAGAGTAAAATGTATGAAGTTCATTATAGTGTATACAGTGTGAGTCAGTAAACATATATAAGTTGTTTTTGTTCTTTGGTTTGTTCTTCACTTTCCTTGTAATAACAATTTTATAGATGAATATTCCATTTATAATAAATTTTATCTGATATTTTAAAATTTAATTTCTGCTTTTATGTTATATTGGATTGAAGAGTGACAAAATGATTATCAGTAGATCTAAGAATATATAGATAATGATCACTCAAAGGCTGGCCAAATAGTTACTAAGGGAATAAGCAAATCAGAGAACCACAATTATTTTTAGAAAGATTTTGTTTTATAAAAGGTTCAAAATTAGTTATAATTATAAACATCAAAATTGTATTGAACTGTACTAACCATGTGAGATGATTTTTGGATTGTTTTGTGGGGGGTAAGTGAAGTAAGTCATTGAGTACCTTAAAAGTCTTAATATGGCCCTTGCCTTTAGGTAGCAAAGAGCCACCTTTGATCCAGAGATATAAATCAAAGTCCACATGTGGAGAATAAAGAAATAGTAACAGAATTACATAGTCTTTTCTACACAAAGTTGATAGAAGTGTTTTTTTGGGATTTTGCATACACTGCCTCCAACTTACAGTCTGAGGTTCTGTTAACAGTAAAAAATAGAAGAGATAATTGGGGATATTTCATGGTCATATCATCCTGTTCCTTGAAATAAAATTTGAACCATCATTATAAAGAAAAATACATTGTTCTAAGTTAAATTACCTTGGTTATTTGCTAGGGACTGCTTTTTGGACCATCATCCCCTTTCCATGTTTTCAGAATCTTTCTTAAAGTCAGAAATACTTAGGTTTCCAAAGCTGCATTGTAGAATTTTTCATTTTAAAACATAAATTAGTAGTCCTGGAAATTCCTATCAAAACACAACATTTACTATGTTATAATTTCTCTCTCTCTCTCTCTCTCTCTCTCTCTCTCTCTCTCTCTCTCTCTCTCTCTCTCTCTCTCTTTTCTTTGCCACAATTAGCCATCTGGCAAATGAGATATAATTAGGTCATCATTTGGCAATCTGATCTCAATAGAGAGAAAGAATACTAATAATACAATGAGTCAAGTTCCATAATCTAATCTAATTCATTGTCATTTTCTTGCACTTTAATTCTGTTTTAAATTACTCTCTTTGTTAATCCTTCAACACCTCTTGAGTGAAGATGAATAGCACAGCACATTCCCAATTGATAGACATGGTAACGTAAAATAAATGCCAAGCAATTTGTCCTTGGTCATACTGCCAATTTCTGAAAGGCCATATTATTTACATACTCTCTAATATCTTCTGACATAATTTATTCAAGAAACATTTGCTAGATACCTATCATGAATCAACCATTATCAACCATGAAGACTACCTACACTCTTAGGAAAGTGAATTCAGAGAAAGAAATGAGAAAAATATCTACAAAAACAAATTTTAAAGTTTGAAATTTCCAAATTCTGGAGAACAGAAGTAGCCAGGAAACTCTTCATGAAATAAGTTTTAAGGGTATATAAAAAGAAGTTTGTCAAGTGACAAATTAGCTGTGGGAATTCTATTAAAAAATAAGATTCTAAAATAATTTTATTCTCTCTATATCTCTCTCTCTCTCAAATGAACTGGAATTATAGGTCAGTCTTAAACAGTATGGACAACTCATGAGAAGTAGCAGACTGGAGAGAGAAAGTAGTAAGTTAAATTTCTACATGATTGAATTTGAATATTGATGGCACATTCACAGACCATAAGTTCTGGAGATATTAATTGACACAATACAATTTTGATTCTCATTATTTCAAAATTTACTAAATAAGAATGTGAAAGACTGAGAACAAAGTTCTGGAGCAATATTGGTACTTAAACAATGAGAAAATAGGTTCGCAAAGTGCCCTAAGTAGGAATGCACAGAAATAGAGGAGAACCTTCTGTCATAGAAACCAAAAATGAAAATAAAAGCAAAAGAAATGAGTTACTCATATTTTTCTGCATTGGTGCTATATAATAAAACCTTCAAACTATCAAAGCTTATAACAAAATATTTAAGTTTTCTTGCTTATTAGTCTATGGATCAATAAGAGCAGTTCTGCATCATACTTTGAGCAAGCTGAACTTGGCTCTGTTTGTAAATTGAGCTTAGGTATCCTCCCTGTATCTCCTTATTCTCCCCAGAACACCACTAACTGGGAATGTTCCTCTCATGGTACCTGGAAAAGTATAAAAAAACAAGTTCTTTGGAAAGACCTGGTATAGGAGAACATACTGAGAGGCAGAAGGTGTTGAGACTGAAGAAAAAGGCAAATAGATACAGGATTGCACAAAATGTAATTATCATAGATTTATGCAAAGAAGTGTGTCCTGGGGGGCAGCCAGACAGGAAGTTCCCTGCATCTCAAGGCAGATGGAAGTTGTTTATTTGCTAGGTCAAACAAAGGTGGGCATGAGCAGCCAGAATTCACCTGGCCTTCTCAAAATCTATGAAACAGTCAAATGTCTAAGAAAAATGGGGTTGGCATAAAAGCTCTATCTTTGGCATAAAAGTTCACTATCTTAATGACTTTGATTATCCTATAGAGTTTAGAATGTATTCCAAAGTCACCTGGTGGACAAAATGGCAGTCAGGACCAAGGTGGCAGAGGTCATGTCAAGTTGGATCCCTACACAGACATGTTTCAAGCCTTTGCTTATCTCAAGTTCACTTACGCTTTATTGGCCAAAGCAAGAAACAAATGAAAATGTCAGAGATATGCACTCCTCCTTGTCTAATAATGGAGATTTTGCAAAGTTATTTAAAAAGGGGGATAGATGTATAATTCTTAAATATGAACAGAGTGAAGAACTGAACACTGTGATCCAATCCACAACAGAAGAATCTAGCCAACAGTCACAGATCAAGTAGGAGAAAAAAAAGATGAGCAGAGAGTTTATTGTTTGCGTAAATGCCCACTTATTTCTAAATACAAAGATTTGGAGTAAATGAGAATCTCCTATAGTATAAACTCTCCTTTTTTTTTTCCTTGTTGAGAAACAGAAATATGTGGACTGCTTTTTAAAAAAATACCTATGCATGAAACCAGATCAATTAAATTAAAATTTGATACTGAAGTGCAGATCACTTATTTATTTATTCATTTTATTCATTTACTCATTTTTACTTTTTAAATATATTTCAGGGTGCTTGCAATGTACAATAAGGGTTTTACAGAGATACATTCTCTACTTCATAGAAGATATTAAAGAAATATATGAATAACTCCAATGTCACTTTACAATATAGTTCAATTTCATGAATATATATATGTATGTATGATAATATACATCTATATAATGCACATAAATGTATAGTACCTAAAAGGAAAAATATAGACACATCATGATCATGTCTAGATGATAGGATATTAAATGCTTTTTATTTTACTTTTTTTTTAATAAATGTACTAAACTTCAAAAATCTAATACAATAAGAAAACATTATTAAAGAGAAATTCACAATAAAACAGATGCCCAGAGTGGAAATTGCAAAATAATAGAGATTCTCAAAACCAGAGATTAGTCTTCTAGAAAGAAGGTAAAAATTGTGTGTTTTGAAAATCTGAGAAAGAGAGAGAGAAGGAGAGGGAGGGAGGAAAGAAGAGAGGGAAGGAAGGAAGAAAGGAAGAAGGAAGGGAGGAAAGAAAAGAAACTGAGAACCAAGTATTTCTATGTGGTCAGCATGTTCTAAAAGATCATGATATGGGCTAAAATGTAGTGATATACATTCCTTTGAATCTAAATGATTTCAACCTAGAATTTTGTCACAAAGGTCTGACTATACTCTGAAATATCAGGTGGGAAATAAGATTGAGAACACGTTAGTGACAGTTCGGTGTCCAATACACATTTATCTCCTCTGCCTTTCTGGAAACTTGATATGTTAAAATTGATCCTTTCATACTATGAAATGAGATAATTTTTCATCTCAGTTTGATCTCACCAGGCATCCTTTACCTCACCACTTGATGACAAAAATAAAACATACCATTCCAATGGACAAAAAAATAAAGAAAATCAGAGTAAAATGGAGAAGAGGGAAAAGTAGCAATTGCCAAAAGTTCAGATATATAAATATGCAAATGTAATATATCCCAGGCTTTAACTCAGTTGATTTGTTGGGACTTTTCAAAAGATATGGGCAAATTTATGGCCCATTTTCCCCTGTCTTTCTAAAAAATTATTTTGTTTCTAACCATTGAGAGAAGAAGACTGCCTGCATCCTTGTAAATAAATGTGCCTGTGGTTTGTGAGATCTAGGCACATATGTTTCAAGCATAAATGTTTTCTACTGGGAACTCTGTAGAAAACCTATTATCGAGAATTAGATGATTTCATGCCTCATAAGTTTAATACTAACTGGCAGAAGTCAAAAGGAATTAACTTTTTTGCAACTGTGTCACAACTCCAACATTGTGCCAAATATTCCAGTTTTTCAACATTGACTGGATAGAACAGTCCATGTGTAGTTAATACACACACTGAACTCTTGATAATCTCTGTTGTTGTTTTTATTATTGCTGTAGTTATTATTCATATTATCATTCAATATATGCCCTTTTGACTACAGAAGATAAGCCCCACTTCTAAAATTACTCTAGTAGCTTTTCAAAAATCCTGTGCTGCCACAATGAATTCTTTAATATTAACCTGCAGTTACTTTCACATGAATATTAAAATTACTGAAGAAAATAGAAAAGTTATGATTACAAAGACAATCACTAAAGAAAAAAAACAAGGTATTTTCTTTCATATGACATTCTGAATGTTTATATTTTATTTAAGCATAATTCAGTGGCTGACCTATATCATACTAATGTGGAAAGAAGAACTATATGAATTCTCAGCTCCACATTCTGATGATTCAACTATATTCTTGTCTTTCCTTTATCCATAGGCTAGGTTCAGGGAACACAGTAACATGAACTCCCCTGGCCCCCAACCTTCCCCCTCTCCACTGATGACCATTGCTTAGTAGAAGAAATGAAATTTTCCTTAAACATAACTCATTGACCTACAGACACCCAAAGAGCTCATACCCAAATTGAGTTAAAGTTCTGCCCTAAGATCTATTCAAACATTACAGACCTCAAGGGAGAGAACTGTAGCAAATGTTCTCAGCGTGCAGTAATCCTGCATTGGTCATGAAGCAGGAGAAATAGCCCTTCTCCCAGTTGAAAACTCAAAGGGAGGCCAAGCTCTTGTTATATTACTATGGTGATAGCACAGGGTAGCAGCCCTCAGTGAACAGGGCAATAGTTTCCCTGATCCTGGGAACAACGGAACAAAGATTCACTCCCAGGGAACGATAAAGTCCTTAAGAGTTTTCCTTTAATATGGGAGTTTCATTTACCATTTTGTTAAATTAGTACCGCCATTGAGCCAGGTTATTTTTATTCAGGGCACACAGATACCATTAGATTTCACCTTCTAGAAAAAAAGTAAACAACAAAGATCAGTCATCAGACTTAGAATCAAGTAGGTCTATGAGCTTTGTTAAGTATGAAGAAAAATGGAAAATTTCAAGCATCCAAATATGATTTCAAACAATAGAATGGCTTTTCCCCTCACGGTGCCCATGAGAATGCATTTGCTCGTTAATATGAGGAAATATCAATCGCCACCTGTCGCTTTGATAAAAGTAACTGTTCGTTCCACTCAAACAAATCACCTCTTTTTAAAAGATTTGGAATAGAAAAATGCCACAAACATGTATGGCATTTAAAATACTGTATTTTAGTACAGTATTTAGTGATTTCGAGAATAGCTATTGAATGATATCTAATGAATTGTAATCATTATCATAGATATAATCTTATAAAATAGCATCTGTTTTGGGTTTTAGAGAAGTGAGTGCTTGTGCAAATACTTTTTTCTCCCTGTAATTGAAATGTTATTTACCTCTTCCTAACAGAGTGAGCTGTCTGTATGTGGAACCAGTATTGAAAGGTAATGCTGGATTTTCATCTGCTCTGTGATGACTGTGTTTATTTCCTGATGTCCTCCTCTTTTTTCTTAGATGTCATAAAAGGGCAAACGCAAATATTCAGTGTTTTCATATGAAATGTCATTCATCACATGACTATGTCCATGTGTTTATTGTAAATCATTATTGGAAGAGATCTTAGAAAGAAAATCTGAGGAATAGCTCATATGTGGTATTAAGTCTAAAAGAAACCTAACATGTAATCTACATAGAAAGAGGTACAGCTTGTATAATGCATCACTTACAATATTTTATTCAGTTTTTCTTTCTCTAAATTTGTGCTTAGATTGTTAAATGAGTTAGAACATTTACTTAAAAAATCTATTCCTTTAAATTTCCATGGTGAAAAACTATTGATAGCTTTCTATGAGGCAATAGATCATATTTGGAAAGACCAATACGATGCTAGCCATTTGATCTCTGAGTGGCATATATTCCAGAAGGAGGTTTAATTATACATCTGACTCCCACTCACCCATTTGGCAGAGTTTCATTTGATTTTTATTAAACATAAGACTTGAAAACATGTGATATAGCTTTATCTTTCATTCTTTTTTATCCACCAGGAAAGTAGAATTTGGAAGCTGAAGTTGAAATTATTATTGATAAAAATTTTTCTTCCTTCTTACCTTGGAACTGGTTTCTTCATTCCAAAAGGGAAATCATTTTTCTTCTGAATTCTCTGCTGTAGGTAACTTTACTAGGAACTCCGGTCCCCCATTCCACATACTTGGTCATAGAATGAGAATAGTTTGGTAAATGACTTTCATTACTAAGAACCTTCCCAGCATTCCCAATAAGGCACATGACTTTAATAGACTCTTGCAAAGTGGTGACCTTGGACTTAGAGACTCATCATTGATGAGATGTACAGTCAATTGTTGTAATTCTCTCCCACTCACAATTGAATCACTCAATCGAAAAGCATTTGAATATAGCAAAGTGGTTAAAAACACTCTGATTCTTTCTGAAATACTTTAAATCTAGTGTGGATTTTATCACCTTGCATGTTGGTCACATTGGCAAGTCACTCAAACTCTTCAAACCTCAGTTTCTTTATCCTTAAAATGTATATATACACCATAGTTTCTTTAATCATTCATCTGTTAAAGGGAATCTAGGTTGGCTCCACAATCTAGCTATTGTGAATTGAGCTGCTAGGAACATTGATGTGGCTGTGTTACTGTAGTTTGCTGATTTTAAGTCCTTTGATATAAATCGAGGAGTGGGATAACTGTGTCAAAAGGTGGGTTCATTTCAAGTTTTCTGAGGATTCTCCACACTGCTTTCCAGAGTGGTTGCACCAATTTGCAACTCCACCAGCAATGTGAAAGTGTGCCCTTTGCCCCACATACACGTCAACATCTATTATTGTTTGTGTTCTTGATAATAGCTATTCTAATTTAATTAAGATAAAGTCTTAGAGTTGCTTTAATTTGCATTTCTCTAATACTAGAGATGTGGTATATATATACATAATGGAATGTTATTCAGCCATAAAGAAGAATATTACGGCATTTGCAGATAAATGGATGGAATTGGAGAATATCATGCTAAGTGAAATAAGCCAACTCCCAAAATACCAAAGGCCAAATGTTTTCCCTGATGTGGATGATGATATATAATGAGAGTGGCAGTGTAGGGGGTAAGAGAAGAATGGAGGAATTTTAGATTATGTAGAGGGAAACGAGAGAGAGGGGGTATGAAAAATGGTGGAATGAGACAGACATCATTACCCTATGTACATGTATGATTACCCAAATGGTATGAAGCTACATCATGTACAACCATAGAAATGAAATGATGTACCCCATTTGTGTACAATGAATCAAAATGCAGTGTGTAAAAAATTTAAAAAATGGATATAATAATAGGAATTTTCTTCTCAATAATCAAATACTTGTAAAGCAATTAGCCCCATGACAGACACACAATAAAAGGAAGATAAGCGTTCTACAATGACTTGAATATTGTGCCTCTCTCTAGGAATCCAAAAGTGAGTGAGTTGACGTTTCAGCGTTTGGTCTGAAGAGTTACAAATGAGAAGATGTACTAGGTAGAGCATGAAGTGATGGAGGACAAGCAGGGTTACTGTGGGTGCACAGACTGGGGAGAAAACGTCAGTCTAGAAAAGAAGATGAAGGCAGCACAGACATCTCAACAGCTGCCTGAAATGTGAGGGGATTTGGTTAGACTGTTGAAAAGAAGAAGTCTGTTAAAAATAGAAGACAGGGGCCTCATGGGATCCCATGTTCTGTTTATTCATAAATGTCTGCCAGCTATAATCTGGATATTAACAGTTTTTCCTGCATACTCCTTCCTTCAAGATCAGAGAACAGAGCTCACTCTCCCTGCTGAACCAAGTCCAAAGGTTTTTTTAAAAAGTGACAGATGAAAGGGAGAGGCAGAAATTTTATTATTCTTGCACAATAGAATAATGACAAAATTATCAGTGATATACACTAGTTATTATCAATGAGTAAACCAAACGAATCTACTCACAAACTGTTAGTAAATAACTAAAATATCCTAAACATGTAGCATACCTCACCCATTGTTTTCTTCAGAAAATTTCTACTTAATCTGCCCCAGAACTCCTTGGTCCCCAACAAACCACACTAATCTTTTAGGCAAGCTTTTGGGAAGTCTTGGAATGTATTGACTTAGTTGCCATTTTGATCTATGTTCATTTCTCTTCCTCTCCTCAGTGACACTTTATTAACAGAAGTTTATTCTTTGTCCAGGGTTTATAGTAGCTTAGACAGTATTGAAGAAATTTATTTCTCATTTTATAAAGTATAGCCGTTTCCTTTCTGGTCATTTGGAGCCAGACTGGGTAGCACATTTTCTATGAGAAATTACTATTCAGAGCCTGGAAATTTAGAGTTCAACTATCACTCTTGCTTCAAAAAAATAAATAAATAAGTATATATTCAAACCAAATCACTCCCTACCTTTCACCCTTGCCACTCCCACCCAAATGTGCATACACCATAATAAAACATGTAAATATAGAGTTAATTACATTAATATTCCACTAAATTAAATTCCATGTGATACAAATTGTATTTTTTATTTTTAGGCAGGCTTCATAACAGATCATATGCACACAAATCAAAATTAAATGCCATACCAAAGTTTCACAAACGAGTTTTAGAAACCCCATGATGAGAACAGGTCCAAGGTACTGCACTCAAATATTTCTTATAGTCATTTATACTTTGAGTTATAAAGATATTTACTACTTTTTTTTGTCCTATTGACTTCCATCGAAATTTCCAATTTGTTTTCAAATTCCTTCATTTCAAACTCCTTGAGTTTTTCAAGTAACAACATTTTGTAATGTTAACATCTAAATAATTGTACAATTTCCATCACTCTGCAGAATCACAAACTACTAGCCTAAAACAATTTTATCTCAATATAATAGAACTGTGAGTAATTTTCCAGTCTACACTGAATAAAATTTTTTATGATTAAAGGAACCTCATGAGTAATATTATTTAGCTCCCAGTCTCTGGTTCATAGTCATCCCGTTTATTCATTTTTTTTTTTCACCAAACATTTGCAGAGGTACCAGGGAATACATCTGTGAGAAAACCAACAACCCTGTCCTTATGGTCCTTATGGTCTAGCAGAGGAAACTGCCTATAATAAATATGTCAAGTATGTAATATGTTAGAGAGTGTTGAGGGAGTTATCTCATTATAGAGGTAACATATGAGTAAATGGCTGTGTGGTAGCTGGAGGAAGAGCTTTCTAAGTTGAAGGGACAATAAATGCAAAGGTGAAGAATTAAAGAGGAATGAGAGGAGGGATGAAGGTAGAGATGAAGAGGAGACAAAGCATGACTATGCCAAGGTCTTTGTCAGGACATTTGCTCTGAGAGGGGAAGCTGCCATCATTTGAATGTTTGTCCACTCTAAAAATCATGTTGATATTTATTTGCACAGTAACCATATTAAGAGGTGGAACTTTTCAGAGTCTGTCCCCAGGAGTATACTAATGTATCTGCTATCCCACAAATGGACTCTCTCCCTCTTGTTCTCTCTCTTGTTGTACTTTTTATTCATCCAATGAAGTCCCTTGATCTTGGACTTCCTAACCTCCTGAACTGTGAGCCCATAAACATTTTTTCATTATAAAATAACCAGGTTGTGTTATTATTTTTCTTAACAGCAACACAAAACAGACTGACAGAAGTGTTTTGTATAGAGAGGTAACACAATGTCACAGTTTGATAGAATAACTCTACCTGCTCTGAATATGGTGAGTTGGGACAAAAACTTAAAATGCTCTGTAATGCACTGACACTTAGGGCCAGGATGTCACCAAAGACTTGGTATAAACAGAAAAAAGATTCAAGAACTGGATATTGCAATGTAAAAAGGACATGAAGATGAAAAGTGAATAAGCAAGACTACAAAAAAGCAACCAGCAAAGTTGAGAGAAAACTAGTAGTGTGTGCCAACTAGGAAGCCCATGTGCCTAGAGGAGAAGGGAGTGATTAGATGTGCCAGATACCACTAATGAGTCAAGCAAGATGAGTACTGCCACTGGATGAAAGCTGGGTTCAGCAATGTGGAGGCCATTGGTGACCCAGTTTCAGAAGAGGAACAGAAATAATGAATGAGTTCAAGTGATAATCTGGGAGAGTAAGTGGACACAAGTCTAATGAATAGTTCTTCCATGAAAAGAAGGTGAGAAACAGGGAAGTAATTGGAGATAAAATGGAATTAAAAGAGAGTTTTTAAAAGGTTTTTAAAATTGGATCAATAAAAGACACTATCCATATAAGAAAGATGCAGCGTGACCAGGCAGTTGAGAAGGAATTTAATACACCTGAAAGAGGGAAAATGTGTGAGCAATCACCTTACTTAGACCAAAGGGACACAAAGAAAACTGCCCTGTTGGTGGAGTAGTTGACCTTGTCTCAGAGCACAAACAGTTCAACCACAGAAATTGTTGAAATTCTCACTTGATTGATTAAATTTTCACAGTAAAATACAAAGGAAGATCTTAAGCACAGATTGAAGAGGAAGGAATGCACATTAGCAATTTGAGAAAAGGGAAATTACATGATTAACTACCTAAGAGGGCTGAAGAGTGACTGGACTAGGAAAAAATTCTAGTATAATGGTTAGGTAGTATTAAAGGTTTGCTTTAGGATTGTGATCCTGCATTTACAGAGAAACCATTCGGTGTGGTGGTGTTACTTTTCAGCAGCATTCAGTTATAGGGTGCAATTTACAATTAAGGAAGCATATAATTTTGATAAGTGAATATGATGAATCAAGACAAGGTCAGGGAATTTAGGAATATATGCAAGAGAATGATTATAGTAACTGTTCATGATATTTAAATTTGAAAGAGAAGGTAGTCCAGACATGAAGGAACAGGAGACCGAGAAAACATCATAAAATCAATGAATCATAGGTATAGATGATATAAAATGATTGCTGAAGCTGAGGTACTAGAAAGAATTATCTGAATGGAAAGAATAAAAATAATGCTTAATAAAGTATAATACTTGAAATTAAAGTTATATTTAATAGAACAAGTAGCTGAAGTGGTGGAAAGTAAGATAATTAGAGGAGAAAAATTTAAAGGAATGAAAATCCCAAATACTGAAAGGATAATCTACAAGGGTAATGTATACCCCAAATCATGGCAGTAGTTGTGTTGAAGACAGTAACTGAGACTATGATAATGTGTCTAAGGATGAGATTAAAGGATGACAACTACAAAGAGGTATTGTGCTTGGTATAATTTTTTGGCATAAGATACAAAGATGGGACTTACGTAAGAGGGAGGAAGAATAGGACAGAAGCAGCTAAGAGAAAAAGTAGGACATCCACACTCTTTGCTTCCTCCTGACCAAGTGGTACAAGAGTATGTTGCACACACAGGTGGTTTTGCAGGAAGCAGTGTCTTCAAGACAGATGGAAATTCATATAGAGTAAGAGGTAAGAACTGGAGGATTTCTCTACAGATATGTGTGAGCTACAGAGTATAGAGTATGATGATTTCAGGAGTTGGAAAGAAGAGATGTCAGAAATGGCTATGATCATTCTTTTGTATATTGGGATATAGAGGAAGATGGAGAATGACAGTTTTTATCTTCTTGGGATAAAATTTGAAAAGTCATATAAATTGGATATATGACAAACATATTTTTCAAGAGCAAGAATTCAATAGTTTAGGCATTAGACTTTGGGGAAAAGGAACCTGGCTTTGGGATTATACGGTGTTTAAGTTGTATAACTGGGGATAACCAGTTATTCTTTTCTCATGATCAAGAGTTGGGATCCGAACCTCAAAGTTTTATTAGTATATGACTTTTTACTCTCCCATGCTACCTTCCTTAACTGTTTAGTTAGTAGCATTCCTTACCTGATATTACCAAGAAATTTAGGGGATTCCCCTTAGTGATAAACTGTTGGCATATCAGTGACTTCCAGCTTTACTCAGACACCATAAAAAGGCTTAATCACTTCACTTGTTGGTTCTACAGAAGGTCATCTCCCTCTTGGGAGGCCACACCAAGAGGATCAACCTCATGCACAGACTGTATTCATGATCCACAATGTAGCCTCCATGTATTAGCCCCCATCCTCTCAGGCACTGATGCAATTTTATCAGTTAGACCTATGGTGCTGGCTAGTCACTATTCATGCTAAGAAGACTCTTGAGGATGATTAGTTCTAGAGGAAAAGGAGGTTTATGAATAGCACCTTGGTTCTTTAGTAATTGAGAAACCAGAAAAATCTAGACTTGGACAACAGAAGAGATCTCACATATTCTTAGACAATCATTCTGCCTCATAAGGGAGACTAACTAATCTTATCACTGATATTGACCCTCATATAGGGTGACCATAGAATTGTTCAAATCATGTCACATTTAAGAGTAAAAGAGACTAAAGTGATGACACATGCCTATAATCCCAGAAACTTGAGGGGTTAAAGCAGGAGGATGACAAGTTTGAGGTCAGCCTGAGCACTTACTAAGAACCTGTCTCAAAAAAAAATTAAAAGAATTAAAAATTGAAAGGACAGGGGACATAGCTCTGTGATAGAGCATGCTTGGATTCCCTAAATTGAACTGAAAAAAAAAAATAAGTCAAAGAAGGTACCTATTCAGAAGACTGAAGAAAAATTTAATTGTCTGTAGTTAATCCTGGCCATGGAGTCAAGTTAATCTGCTGACTCTGAAGATCAAATGGTTTCCTTGTCTATTTGGTCTAGGGTAGATGACAGATTTTCAGTTGTCATTGACTTGGTTTATCTTTACCCAAGAATGAGACCACAAGCAATATTGTGTAATTCTGCTATTATACTGGTTGAACACTATGTTCTGGGCATTTTCCTAGTGTTTTATTATTGTTAATTAATTCAATCCTAAGAACAATCTTGTGACTCAGGTTCTCCCCTCTTTTACATATGAAGAAACTGAGACAAAATTAAGTAAGTTTTTCCAAAATTCGACAGGACTTTAGGGGTAGAGCTAGAAAAAGACACATGCAGTCTTGGTCTACAGTCCTTACCCTTAAGTCTCTGACTACCTCCCCTAATAGTAAAAAAAGAAGATCCATGCAGTTAATACTTTCAATCCCTGTTTTCATTTTAATAATTAGAAAATAGAAATATTGACATTCGTTAGCAGAGGCAACACAGGAGGAAAGGCAGAGGTTTCAGAGATATAGCTTTCCATTTCCAAATCGCATGTTAAAGACTAAATGTTTGTGTCTGAACAACATTTATGTGTTTAAGTCTAATGCCCCATGTAACAGTATTTGGAGGTAGGGCATATGAGGTGATTTGGCAGTTGGAGGTTGGAACCCTCATGAATGGTGCCTTTTTAAGAAACCTAAGAGCTAGACTTCTATCTTCCTGCACTCGAGGATAAAAAATTCAGCATTCTGACTCTCAGAAGAGCAACCTCACCAGAATCCAGCTATGCAGTCATCTGATCTTGGCTTTCAGTCTTCAGAAACATGAAGAATAATTTTTTTTATGCCATCTAGCCTAGGGTATTTTGTGATAACAGCCTGTACAGAAAAGAACCATGCATCTCCAATCAGTCTGATGGTATTAAATGATCTGTGAACCATGCTGAATTTAGGCTCAGTGAGGACTAGCATTTCTATTATCAAACTTTTGAGGCACAGTAAAGATTGAGTAACAGTCATGATGCCCACCATACTCTGTTAGAGGGAAGATGATAAGAAAGGAATGTGAAGAAAGAGGCAGATTTCACATTTTCAAGTGTCTTTGTCCATAACACTCAGAAGTTTGGTATAATCTGAATCTAATAGGGAGTCATTAAAAGTATTTAATCTGGAGAATAAAATGATCAAGCTAGGTTTCAGAAAATTCTCACAGAAGTAGGACAAAGTACAGGAGTTAATTGATGCTGAGTCTCTGCATTCATGGATTAGACAAGTTGTTGTTACCTAATTTGAGCAGCCTCAATGATTCCTGACCTGAAATAATTTGGGATTTTGCTGAAGCATGAACTGGAATCCCATGCCATATGAGACCAGAATAGAAGCAACTGAAAGAAAAACTGAAATACTTCAGTAAACACAGTCCAACTCTATATTCTTACATCAAATTTCTATGCTCCCCGTGTTAGCACCTACATAAATCACATTATACCTGTAATAATAGAATACATTCACTGATGTTTTCCTAGTTCTGATTGTTCTCTGAGCCTATCCAATTTAACAAGTCCTATCAGTATATCACTGTATACAACAGAAAAATAAAAGCCTTCTGTAAGTTTGCATTGCAACTCATACTCTTCAGTAATTTAAAATCTCATTGTCAATTTTTCTACACAGTAATCCTGAATTAAGCAAGTATGGTACACAACTTAGTAAAAGTTTGGATAAGAGACCAGTGGTGAATCAATAGCTAAGTCAAAACAAAAATTCATAGTTCATTTTGTGTGCATGGTACTATAATAAAAATGTTCTATATCTTTAGTGGGAAGATAATCTAAAAGCATATAGACTTATCAAAGTCATCAAATTGTACAATTTAAATGATGTACTCCATCCAACACAAATTATACTTCAATAAATTTGGTTTACAAAATAGTTCCATGTTCCTTAAGCTTAATCTGAAGTTATTTGGCTTAAAATATAATCCATTCTAGCATGTGCAAGGCCTTGATTTTAATTCCAAGCATTCAAAAAAACAAACCCAAAACCCCTACTCTGTGTTAGATTTTACCAACATAAAGCAAACTATTTTAAAAAGTACTTTTTCAAAATTCTACATTTTTTACCACATTAAATTAAATTTAAAAGTTCTTCACAATACAGCACTACAGTCCCATATTACTTTTCAGTCTCTCTTATTGCTACCTGTATCACTCTCATTTAAAAACTTTCTAGTACATCCAACCTACCACACCCGATATTGCTAAATCTAAAGAAGGTCCCTGTGCTTTGGCTCATGTTGGATTCTCTCTGGAGGAACCACCTTCTTCCCTCCTCATACATATCCAAATACCCATATTCTATATTTCCTTCCTTTTCTTTCCTATTTTCAAAACTTTTCTGATAACTTCACATTAGTGATTAGACTTTCCTTTGTGTAGCATGTATTGATATTTTGTTAATTGAACACTTAACACTTTTCCTTCAGTAGTATGTACAGTGTAGTAGTACCTGTTTGCCAAGGATTCATAAACATATGTATCAGTACTCCTTTTCCTATTAAACTATTTATATGATTAAATTCTTTAGCCTTTTTTTTTTTTTTTGTACCAGAGATTGAAACCAGGAGAGCTTAATCACTAAGTCACATCTCCATCCCTTTGTATTTTTTTTATTTTTTGAGACAGGGTCTCATTAAGTTACTTAGGGCTTCTCTAAGTTGCTGAGGTTGGCTTTGAACTTGCAATCTTCCTGCCTCAGCCTCCTGAGTCTCTGAGATTACAGGCATGCACCACCATGTCTGGAGAATTCTTCAGTCTTATGAACAGTGATATTCTAGTATCTCCAGTACACATTAAATAGTGGACAGTCACTTAAGACTGCATGATACAGTTTAAAGAACCCTAGAAAGGGAATCAGAAAACTGTATTCTGGATCAGACTCACTAGTTGAGAAAGTTTGAGTATGACTGCTCTGGGCAAACTTGGTATATCTTCACTTCTTAGAAAAAGTTCAGAACTAAGGCATCCAATTTAGGTATTACTTTGACAAAATTGCAGTTGAGCTCAATAAGTTCTCCTTCATGTTCTTTCATGTAGCAAAACAACTAAGTATCAACCAAAAGATTACTTGTGAAGAGAATAGTAAAGAAGCAGAGTTAAAAACATTTTATGAAATTCTATTTCTATCAAAAATATTCCTTGAATATTTTCTTAGAAAGAAGTGTCTGCATTTGTGATTGAATTCATGTACATGCTAAAGTTATAGAATGAAGATAAACAGCTGAAATACATAATTTAAATGCTCATTCTTTTTTTTTTTTTTTGTATCAAAGAGTTTCTGAAGTTCTTCCCACCTTACACTGAAGTGGAAGAGCAACTTTGGGTCCTTCTTAGTACGTTGAGTCCAAACCTCTAAAACTAAAACATGTATAAATCCCATTACACAAACTCAACACACATTAGTTTCGCTTTTACTAAAAAGCTATGATTTGACCAGGCCTCCATAGTTAAATAATTTGAACTTAAATTATTCAAGTCAAACCTTTCTTTTCCACCCCAGATTTTCCTGTTGACACAATCTTGTATCCATCAGGTTAGGCTATGCTGCAGTGACAAACAACCCTCAAGATTCTGTGGCTAAAGCTACAAACATTAATCTTGCACTCAAACTACATGTATAACAAAATTGATAGCAGCTTTGCTCCACATCACCCTCACTCAGGATAACAAAGTAACCACTGTTTGGCACATTTATCTGCCATTGTAAAAATAGGAAGAGATTATAGAAGGTCTCTTTTGGCAATTAATTCTTGGCCCTGAATTGAAACTATGTTTCACTCCTGGAGTAAATCCAGCTTAGAGCTATGTCAGATATTTATCAATCTTCTTACCAATTTTATTAATAAAAATTTTAAGATTTTTTTAATAGACTCATATGAAATAATTTCTTCTACAAACTACTTGTGAAAACTGTAGGTCTATATTGAATCTTAAAAAGTCTATTCTTGCTCTTCTTTGCAACAGTGGTTTTAGCCTATTAAACATGGCTTCTGTTACGTGAACTATATTTTCACATTTGAGTCATGTTCTTAACCAAATTGATTTATATATCAGGAGTGAATTTCTTAAAACTCACTACAAAAGAAATTATTCTTCTAAGCCAAATCAGTTCAAGTTCTTCCGAGCTTCAAAGGCAATGCTTTAGCCACTTCAACCTCAGTTCTGAGCTCTAGCAACATCTTCTTCAGGCCTATTATCAAGATGCTGCTATTTGCTTAAAATGCTAAATATACAGCTAAGACATGAACTTTATCCACAGAGTAGATTAAGATAATTAAGAGATTCATTCAGATATAATCTCATGAACCCAAAATGAACGTACTTATAAAACAATAAGAGTGGAAAATGGAATAAAATCAGAAATTCCATAATGATGAGGTGAGTTGATGGTCAAGTAGGATATGATAGGTAGAAAGTAAAAGATCAGTGTAATCTTAAATTATTTTTCTGATTCCAAAATGCTAAAATTTTTTTAAAAATTTACTAAGCACCTTTTTTGTGTTAGACTCTTAGGATAAGACACACACACACACACACACACACACACACACACACAAAACACAAGATAAGGTCACTGCTTCAGAAATATATTTCCTAGTGTAGAATGACTGGCAGATAGATCAGTGGACATATTCAGCCATGTATCAGAGGTGACGATATGGAAGTGTGCTCCAGACACAGAACTAGCAATTCTGCCTGAGGACTCAGAAAAAGCTTCAGACACTCAAGAAGACTCTTAAAAGATGAACAGATGTTTACTCTTTGGAAATTTGAACTATAGCAGAAATAGGATGAACTACTAATAATCTTGTCCTTTTTTATGTTTAGCTTATATAATTATAAAAATAGAATTCTACCAAGATCTCAGTTTTTGGTTATTACACATTCCCAAGTTTCAAAAAGGTACATATAAATTTGAACATATGCATTTGTACTTCATACTGCTCTGAGTATACTGGAAGAAGTTGGAAAAGTAATGCCAAAATTCTAACTCCTAAACCATAATATGTCATTATTGATACTTTATCTGAACTATTCACTTCAGATTCTACCTGTGGAGAGGCAGGACAGATTCATTCATTGCCCCTAAACAAAGCAAACCAAAGACAGAATAGCTGATCCTATAGGAGACAGACAAGAATAGGGAAGTCACAGTAATGAGTCTACAACAAAATCATACAGAGAACAAGAGCCAAGCTAGAAAGGCAGGATTGGTCCAAAGGGCAGCTTCAGGTTCAAAAACAACATGCTAAGACAGCAGTAAGTTGCCAGTGTAATGAGAAAGAAGAGGTGTTAGAAGCCACGTAAGAAGCATCCCACATAGTGCTGAATGGAATGGAAACTTCATTAAAATTGTGCTTAATGCTGTGGACTATAGTAAACTGGTCTACTATTATAGTTTGGTTGGACAACTATCTAAAACATTTATCAATCTAATATACACTCTTGTTTTAAGAAGAAACTACTTCTGGCATATGAAGTTAAAAAATTGTTCAAATAAAACTGAAGTCGCTGACGTAATCAAAGGAAGTGCCAAAGGGTTAAAAAGAAATCAGAAAAGTCCAGAGAAAATGATGATAAGGATTCATGGGCCATTTTTCTTGAGTACCATATTTTCTTGGCATGGCCCCATTGTTCAAATATCTTCCTCTGGATCAATAAACTATGGTCAGTAAGCCATGTTCATGTAACTGAGGAGTAGAATTGGTGTTAGCTAAATAACCCAAGAAAGGGCTGCTTTATTTTCTAACAATTATTGATTAAATACAAATGTGAAAGTAACATTATTGTAACCACATCCTAGCACAATGGTACTGAGAGTTACCTGGTTTCTCTGGATTTCAAACACGTAGAAAAGTTCTGCACAGAGCCCTTAATAAATAATTGTTGGAAATTTTTAAAAAGAAGCACTTTCTCTGGTGACTCACAATTACCAGAGATTTCTAGAACTCTGCAGCCTCTCCTACCAGACATTCTAGATGGTCAATGTAAGTGTCTCAAAACAACCTCATAATGGCTGGCATAAAATCAAACAAAGCTTATGACTGTATACAGGGAGCTACATGTTCCTGGATGAGAAAGCAAATTGACTAAGGGAAAGTTGGGGTATCTTCCAAGATCCAATAGGTCTCCTGAGTTGGAGGCTAAGATGCTGATCTGTAGAGCAAGCAATCATTGTGAAGTCAATGGCATGACAGTTTTATCCCTTATTATTATATTTCCCTTTGCCTCGGGCTTTATTCTATAAAGAATTCTTGTTGAAAATCAAATAAGATTATTAGTTCTTCTTACTTTCTTTACTTGGCTGTAGTATAAATTTGGCTCTGTTCCTGTATTTTATCAGCAGCTGGCCCTCAGGCAAAAGGACTTTTGTAGCCTAACACAATAAATAGTGACCAGCATAAGCGAAGGCCTATGGTGTACAATCAGTACAAACTTAATAAATGCTTGAATGCTTCATTTTTGCTTCTGTACAACCTCTTGTGATGTTATAGTTTAATTCTCAACTTAAAAGAAGAACAACTTTCCCTATTAGGGTTGCAAATAGCTGTAAGAAATTATGACACTTTCCCTGTTGTATGAGAATTGCAGGATGGAAATCAAAAAGAACCACAATCAGAGATCAAAGCTTGGGCATTTGAACTTCCCCTAAGCCATGTCCTCACTCAAGGTCAAAGTTTTCCATGTAGGGGAAACCTTTCTTGTTAAACTTTGTGCAAAATTGACTTAAGTAGGAAAATGTAACTCCAGGGAGACACTTTCATTTTGAATGCATTGTGTTTATCCACAGTGAAGACAGTAATCAAGTTGGTTAAGTTGCTTCCATTGACCTCACTACTGCTTTTTTGAGTGCCCTCAAAGTTAGTTCTCCCATAAGACACAGGAAGCTCATAATTGTGAAACAGCAGGTATTAGAATACTTACCCCAGGAGATATTTCTTAATATTTTGTGGTCATCTTCCTTATGGGAATTTTAGAAACTTGCAAATTGAAGAAGCACATTAACCTTTGTTAATTCACACAATAAAGAAACTCATTGAACCCAGCATTTCACAAACATGTTAAACTTAGAATTCTTTTGTATAGAGTATGTCTTGAAAAAAACATTACATGCTTTGGATATGTCATTGTGTAAGACTAGAAATGCAGATATGAATATTTCCAGAAGATATTGTGTATCAAATGACCAATGAGACACATTTTAGGGTTAATGACTTAAAAGTAACTCCTCCCACCACCACACCATTAAAGCCACCACACTGGTCTGCTAGAACATCATGACTCAGAAAAAAGGAAAACCTCAATTAATGACATATGGATACAAGTAAAGATGAACAGCCCCAAAGACCCATACCAAAGCCTAAGACAAGTAGAGTGTATATGCTGCCAACAGCTTCACTGTAGAACATAAATGCACAATTTGCTCATTGGGAAATTGAAAGGGAAGTCCAATGGAATGTGTGATAGATTTAAATACTGGATTCCGCAGTTGGAAGCCACAGCTGAGGGCCATCTAGTACATTACTAATAAGAGAACTATTTAGTAAATGAAAAAAGAACAGAATATGGAAAACGAAGAAGGGGGTAAGGAGGAGACAAAGAAGTAGTTAGGAAAAAAAAAACAAAGTTTAAAACAAACCCTTTGGGGAAACTTTTATCGTCTTGAACTTATGAGTGAGTGTAGATGTTTTGGTGATTGAGCATTTGAACCATTAAAAAAAAAAGTTTTTATTTCCCAGTGTTGTTATGGGTTTTTTCACCCCAGGAGAGCTCAGTCCTGAAGCTCATTAACACTATTGAAGTTTTAGAACACTATTGAGGCTGAAGAAAGCACTTCCACCCTGTAGTGATTATTATCCAGCAAGGAGGTTAATTTACATGTGGTATTGGACTAACATTGATAGCTTAAAGAAGGGTTTTAAGTCAAAGTCATACATTTCTAACAAGCAACACACAGACTTTATGGGTTACCCAAATATAGAGTTGCATACCCCATATAGTGCTGAATAATACCAAAATATAGCATAGATATTCTAGATTCTTAGAGCCAAATAGAATCATGCCCATTATCACAGCTCATGTTCTTTAGAGTAATCAGATAAAAGTGATCTTTATAGTAATCTGTATTATTTGGAGTCAAATATAGCACATGATCTGAGAAATAATTTCTTCTGTGGCTTAAATTATGCACCTGACCTCAACTTAAGGCATTCTGGACTGACACTCTGGGAGTCATGAGACACAAGGTCACAAACTGTTAGATTCCTGCAGGCTTTCTCTAACAGCATTACAAAAATACCCTTTTTTTTTTTAATGCTCATATTTTTTTATTACTCCCATGACTTCTCTCAATTATTGATTCATTAGAAATTTCCATTAGATTTATCTTTAAAATGATTGTGTATACAATACCATGGTTGTCTTCTACTGTCCTCATTGCTCCATCTCTAACCCAAGGAACTGTCATTTTTATCCCAGTTTTCTAAAATGAATTCCTAAGGATTTCTCTCATTCCAGGTTTGCTCATCATTCTTATCTTCATTGTCCATTCTCTATCCTAAATCAAGCTTTTAAAATTGAGTCCAAATTCTAGTAGTTCGGATTAAAATAAGATTTTTGGCCTAACTGACATCAATAAATCTCTTAGAATTTAAACCATTTTCATACTTAAGAGTCAAGGAAAAGGAAATCAAACATATGTGAACTTATTGAGATGTTACTGAGATGTGGCCACTTAACCCTGTAATAACAAACATTTCAAATCCCCATGAATGTCTTGTAGAAGACCATATGCACCTCCAAATGGGGGCCTTGCCTATTGAAAAACTAGCTCAGAGTTTCTGCTCTCCTCATTTTTCGGCTTTCTCTCTTGAGAGTATGTTCTTATCTTAACTCTCTTGTCTGACAAAATCTGAAACTCTTTACCTTGTCCTCCTCCTGCTCTCCCATCAAACAAAAGAAAATAAACTGCAGGCGCAAGATGCAGCATAATTTTTATTGAAGTTTTATGAATCGTGGTGAAGAGAGTACACCATCATACCACTAAGAAAATCAATTTAAATAAATACAGTTGATTCTTGTTGTTCACAGTAGCAATGTTCTGTAAAATCTGCATGCTGAATTAGCAATGGTGAAATCTTGCTTCTGGGACAGAAGGAAAGTGAAGTCTCAGTGAGCTATTGTTCATGTTTCAGCACCCAATTGATAGAAAACCCTGTTTTATGTGTATTTCTGTTTAAAGACACTTTAATTGATATATAGTTGATTCATTGACATTGAACTCACAGCCACAGCACTATAACTAATGAATTATTTAAACTTATCTAAGACATGTATTTTCTCTCTAAGACATATCACAGCCTTTTTGTGCTTGGGAAAAATAAACATTTCAGCACTATGCTTGGGGGCAATTTTAAACATATAAATATATATGTATATATTTTATTTTATATATCTATATACGTGTGTATGTGTTTGGTTACATGTGGCTGCCACCATTTTGGGACAACAATCAGGACCTGCAGGACCCCCAGCCTGATTGACCACTCCCAGCCTTCAGGACCCTGGGCCTATACACACCCTGTGTGGACTATGTGCCCACACCGCTTGATGCCTGTGCTGTGGCTCCCCATTTGCCAACATTTTGGAAGCCAGTGCAACCATCTTGGATTATCCCAGAAGCGGAAGCTGCCATATTTGGGAGGGGCAACTCCTATCCTGAGACACCTGCTGGAGACTGGAAGTTCATTGTCAGGTACCTCTCATGAATCAGGCTACTGAAGACTGAGAGGTTTGAATAGTATATGACTGTTATGGTGTAGATTTTTTTTTTCTCCTTTTTGAAATTTTCAAGTTTTTATTTCTTTATTTGTCTCACTCTATTTTTGTTTTTTTTTACCTGTTTCCTCAGAGTCTCTTTCTCCCTTTTCTCATGCTAACAACCAACTTCTTTTGACTCTACTTTCACATTTCCTACAATCTAGTACCTCTATAATATCTTTTCTTATCCCATTAACAGTTACATCCTACATCCTTAGCCATCTTTTTTGTCCACCATTAGAAACTGTAGACCTCATTGCAAATCTATTGATTATACTGTAGATAATAATCAAACTCATCCTGTTTACTATGACAATAGTGATAATGCCTACATATGAGCTATTTGGTTTAGGGCTGGATATTTTCTGTACCGGTTGCTGCTATTATTAAATTCCCCCTTAAAGGAGATGTTTTGGAAGCTTGCAGGGTCACTGCAATACCCCAGATTCACACTGCTAGAGGAGAAGATACCTGAGCAACATGAAAAAAAAAGAGAAGAAAGTGGTCCAAACAAACCAAGATTCTATATTAATAGAATCCAATGACAGCATGGTGGAAAAAATGTCATAAAATAAGTTCATAATATGTAAAATTAAAATAATTCGTGAAGTAAAGGATGAGATAAGAGAGCAAATGCAGGCAATGAGCAATCACTCTAATAAAAAATTAAAAGCAATTGCAGGAAAAAAAAGGTATTTCAATAGAGATTCTGCAAAAACAAACAGAAATTCTTGAAATGAAGGAAAAAATAAACCAAATAAAAAAAAAAACTCTATAGAAAGCATGACCAACAGACAAGATCACCTGAAAGACAGATCCTCAGACAATGAGGATGAAATATTTAATCTTGAAAATAAAGTTGACCAAACAGAGAAGATGGTAAGAAATCATGAACAGGACCTCCAATAACTATGAGATATCATAAAAAGACCAAATTTAAGAATTATCGGGATTGAGAGAGGCACAGAGATACAATCCAAAGGAATGAACAACCTATTCAATGAAACAATATCAGAAAATTTCTCAAACCTGAAGACTGAAATGGAAAATCAAATACAAGATGCTTACAGAACACCAGATGCACAAAATTACAACATATCTACACCAAGGCACATTATAATGAAAATGCCTAACATCCAAAATAAAGACAGAATTTTAAAAGCTGTGAGAGAAAATCATCAGATTACATATAGGGGGAAACCAATATGGATATCAGCAGATTTCTCAGCCCAGACACTAAAAGCTAAAAGGGCCTGGAACAACATATTTCAAGCTCTGAAAGAACATGGTTGCCAACCATCCTATACCTGACAAAACTAACCTTTAGATTTGAAGATGAAATAAAATCCTTCCATGATAAACAAAAGTTAAAAGAATTTATGAACAGAAAGCCTGCACTACAGAACATTCTCATCAAAATATTCCATGAGGAAGAAATGAAAAACAACAATGTAAGTCAGCAAAGGGAGGAACTACCCTAAAAGAAAAGCCAATCAAGGGAGAAATCAAGTCAAGTTAAAAACCAAAAATAAGCCAAACTAACTGGGAATACAAATCATATCTCAACAATAACCCTGAAAGTTAATGGCCTAAAGTTATCAATAGAAAGACATAAACTGGAAGATTGGATTAAAAAACGTGACCCAACAATATGCTGCCTGCAAGAGACTCATCTCATAGAAAAAGACATCCACAGACTAAAGGTGAAAGGATGGAAAAAACATGCATGCACACAAACTCAGTAAAAAAGCAGGGGTTTCTATCCTTATATTAGATAAAGTGGACTTCAAGTCAAAGTTAGTCAGAGGGATAAAGAAGGATATTTCATACTGCTTAGGGGAAGCAAAACAGCAAGACATAATGATTGTACATACTTATGCCCCAAACAATGGCACATCCATGTATGTCAAACAAATCCTTCTCAATTCCAGGAAACAAATAGACCACAATATAATAATTCTGGGTAAATTTAACACATTGTTCTCACTACTGGATAGCTCTTCCAAACAAAAACTGAACAAAGAAACTATAGAACTCTATAACACAATCAATAACTTAGACTTAACAGACATACATAGAATATTCCATCCATTACTAAGCGAATACTTTCTTCTCAGCAACATATGGATCCTTCTTTAAAATAGACCATATGTTATGCCACAAAGTAGCCCTTAGTAAATACAAAAACATAGAGATACTACCTTGTATTCTATCAGACTGTAATGAAATAAAATTAGAAATGAATGATAAAGTAAAAATCAGAAATGACTCTAACACCTGGAGACTAATTAATATGCTATTGAATGAAGCATGGATAACAGAAGACATCAGGGAGGAGATAAAAAAATGCTTACATGTAAATGAGAATGATGATACAACATATCACAATTTCTGGGACACTATGAAAACAGGACTAACAGGAAAATTCAATGCATGGAGCACATTCAAGAAAAGAAAAAAAGTCAACAATTAAATGACCTACCATTACATCTCAAAGCCCTAGAAAAAGAACAGAATAACACCAAAACTAGTAGAAGACAGGAAATAATTAAAATTAGAGCTGAAATCAATGAAATTGAAACAAAAGAAACAATTCAAAAAATTGACAAAACAAAAAGTTGGTTCTTTGAAAAAATAAACGAAATTGATAACCCCTTCACCATACTAATAAAGAGGAGAGAGAAAACTCAAGTTACTAAAATTAATGATGAAAAAGGAAATATCATGACAGACACCATTGAAATACATAATTAGAAGCTACTTTGAAAATCCATACTCCAACAAAATAGAAAATTTCAAAGACATCAACAAATTTCTAGAGACATATGATCCACCCAAACTGAATCAGGAGGACATATGCAATTTAAACAGATCAATTTCAAGCAATGAAATAGAGGAAGCTGTCAAAAGTGTACTAACCAAGAAAAGCCCAGGACCAGATGCATTCTCAGTTGAGTTCTACAAGACCTTCAAAGAAGAGCTCATTCCAATACTCCTCAAAGTTTTCCATGAAATAGAAGAGGAGGGAACCCTTCTAAACCCATTCTACAAAGCTAATATCACCCTGATACCAAAACTAGACAGAGACACATCGAGGAAAGAAAATTTCAGACCAATATCTCTGATGAACATAGACACAGAAATTCTTAACAAAATTCTAGCAAATTGCATACAAAAACATATTAAAAAGATAGTGTCCATTATCAAGTGGGCTTCATCCCAGGGATGCAAGGTTGGTTCAACATTCGGAAATCAATAAATGTAATTCATCACTTCAATAGACTTACGGTTAATAATCATATGATTATTTCAATAGATACAGAGAAAGCATTTGATAAAATACAACACCTCTTCATGCTCAAAACACTAGAAAATTTAGAGATAGTAGGAACATGCCTCAACATTGTAAAGGTTATCTATGCTAAGCCCATGGCCAACAGCATTTTTTAAAAATGTTTTACTTACTGCATTTGATTCATTTTACATAAATTTTAATGGAGAAAAATGGAAAGCAGTCCCTCTAAAAACTGGAACAAGACAGGAATTCTCTCTTTTACAACCTCTGTTTATGCTTGAAATACTAGCCAGAGCAATTAGACAGACCAAAGAAATTAAAGGGATACAAAAAAGGAAAAGAAGAGCTCAAAGATATCACTATTTGCTAATGACCTGATTCTATATTTAAAGGATCCACAAAAATCCATCAGAAAACTTCTAGAACTAATAAATGAATTCAGCAAAATAGTAAGATATAAAATTAACATACATAAATCTAATGCATTTCTATTCATAAGTGATGAATTCTCTGAAAAATAAATTAGAAAAACTATTCCATTCACAATACCCTCAAAAAAATACTTGGGAAGATATACACCTGAAAAATGATTATACAGAGAAGGGATTGACTCTAGGACTAAGGTCTTTTCTAGAACATGTAGCACTAGTTTCCTAGTGCTGCAGGAGCAGAGTGCCACAAAGTTAGTGGCTTAGAACAATACAAATTTAAACCAAAATCATGTTGTTTGGAATGCCATGCTCCCTCTAAAACACATAGAAAATTTCCTAACATTTTTCAAACTTCTGGTGGTTTGCTAGCAATCCTTGTCATTTCTTGACTTGAAGCTGAAGCATTTAAATCACCATCTGTGTTGTCACATGGCATTCTCCCCACGTGTCCTTGTCTTTGTATCATTTCTTATAACACCACCAATTGTATTGAATTAAGGGTGCGACCTATTCTCATTTAGCTTCATCATAGATAATTACATCTGCAACAATACTGTTTCTAAATTGTTCCATTCTGAGGGACTGGTGATTAGGATTTCAACATATCTTTAGTGGGGTCACAATTCAATTCATAACACATAATATAGTAGCAGTAGTAGCAGTAGCAGTAATACTGTCAACCATCACTCCCAATCCATAATATGCAGGTATGGTTTTAAATATCACCTTTTCGCCATCTGCTAGAGTCATAGTCACAACTTCACAATGAAATGCCGGGTAGGTTATTTAATCTTTTTCAGTTGTGATCACTTCATAACTGACTTTAAAGATCACATGAGATAATATCTATGTGTATAATATTACCTGCTTTTTAATAAACAGTGGCTATTATTTTCAAAAATGTAAGTACACATATATAGGTACTTTTGTGACTATACATGTGCACATGCATATCTATATCTATACATATGCGTTTTAGATAGAGTATACCTAAAATTTTTGAGAAAAAGTGTATATGAGAATGCAAGGTTAAAAAAGAGAATCATTCTTTAGATTGTTTAGAGACACTGAAGGGGTTCCCTTACTAAAGAGATCAATAAGTACTTGAGAGAACAGAAAAGAGAAGACCTTAAGGTCAGTTTATGAGTTGATGGCAATTCAGAGGGCACAGGAATAAAAACATCATTGCCTACTCTATCATCTTGCTGTCTCTGGAAGGGCCACCAATTGTATTTTGAGGCTCAATATCTCTGACAACTTTCAAGAATTTTTACCAGAGTCTTTGAAGAGTGGTCATTAAGAGTGGTAGATCTTGCAAATGGGAATATTCTATCTATCCAATATCTGACACCAACACTCTAGTTATAGTTGATTGTACATCACATGTACCAAGCTGGACCATTCGCTCTCCCAGAAGATTAGGTTAACAAGAGATAAATGCTAGTTTCTATTGGTTAACCTGACTTCAGAATATCTTTATTTGGCAGCTATAAGGAAGCCAACTTCCATAATAACCCTAGAGAAATAGGAAAAGAAAAATCAAGGAGAGTTTAAAGAAAAAGCCAAGATGAGAAACTATGAGGGCTGAAGAGTAAGGAAGTAAAAGGAAAGGATCAAGATAGTGGCTACCTTAAAGCTGCCAATTCCTATCTCCTTCCTTCCCTCTGGAGTCTCTGTTGTGCTTTTTGCATTTGGTTCCACAGTGCACACCTGCCCAGATTAACAAGAATACCACACACACACACACACACACACACACACACACACACACACCATTGTTTTATACTAGCTTATTTCTGCTTTTGCAACCAAAAAGCCTTCACTAGGATAACAATCAAACTCTTATACCATTTGTTGATCCCCTGGATAAAACAATAGAGCTATTGCCCTGAGTCTGGAAGGAGAGAATTTCTTTGACCTATGAAAGTTATCTGAGCGGGAGGGGTGATATGATGGCACCACCGTATTTTGATCATGTGATGAATAAAATTATTTCTAGCCATAAATGATTGAACTGACTTTGGCACTTTGTCTCCTTTCCATTTCAAGTGGAAGTATGCACTTCTTTTAAAACAGTACTAACAGACTTAGGTTAACCCTTTATTTAGTGTACCACAATGAAACTGCTGCCTATATATCTGTGCTATGTTTTCACATCCTTTCCTAGAGTCTACCTACTTGGTTCTACTTCTTTCTAGGGGCTAAAATAACAAAATCCTTAGCAAATATCTGTCCCAATTTCTGTTATTTCACACTGACATTGAGCTTCATGAGTTTCAGTTGTCATCATGTTTTTTGTTAAAACATAAACCTTATGATCTGTTTATCACTGTTTTATTTATTTATTTTTTTCAGTGACACTTTTAAGGTTTTCTAAGACTTTATTTCAGATCTGACACACTTGCCCTGGAGTATTTTATCTTCACAGCACTAAGGAGTTGGCGTCTAGCATGCTAAGATCATGTTTCAGAGCAGATACATTCATTTATTCATTTATGCTTAAAATTTTGCAGAAAATTATCTGAAGGCAATGTTTTTAAAAGGCACTATCCCTACCTTCAAGAGCCTTACAACTTAGTAAGACAGCGGAGACACATAAGGAAGTTAACCTACATATGCTAGAAAAACATATATACTTTATGAGAGAGAATTCAAGGATCAAGATATTATTATTTCTGGATAAATAGATAAGGAGGCATTTTGAGTAAGAAAAAATTGGAATTGTGTTAAGTAAGATAAAGGTGAACACTGGAAAATGATTTACAGAGTATACATTTTCTCGGCCTTTAAAAAAAATTAATATAACAAATATTTTTAACTCCAGATAAAATACAAATTCTTTTGTGTGTGTGTGTGATTGCTTCAATTCTTTCAGCAATCCTGCATTTATCAATAAATTGCATGTTACTTTTCCCTTTGCTCATGGCCTTCCCTAATCTAAAAACTTTCCATAATCAGTGAAGAGTCCACATATCTCATCCTTTTACCAGGAATTAGTCAACCTGCTGCAAGACCTTCTAATTCCTTGATAATTTTATAAAGTAAACAACTCTCTGTTCTTCATATATTCTGATCATAATAAGCCCCAGAAAATAGAATCTCATTGTGAATCAAATGCACTCAGTATAAGGTTCACAGAAGAAATGTTTCTGCTCAATTGAAGGAAATATTCAAAGTAGTAGGGGCAAAAATTATCTTAGCACAAGCAAAAATTCATCTGATTTGTCATTTTACATGTATATTGTTTCCAAGTAATGAAAATATTCCTTTAGATATTTTACAATTTTGCCTTGAATACCAGCAAGAAATCCAAAGAAGAAGATGACTGAATCCCCAAGTTTAAGTTATGTGAAATTAAATGTCTTTGTCTTATAAAATCTGTGACATTCAAGAGTAATGAAAAGAATGGGTATTTTCCTCCAAGCTGGAGTAAATTCTGCCTTGGTTATATATGTAAACTCATGCAAGAGGCAGTGCAGGATTAATCTATTCAATTTTCTATCCAAGTAAGAGAAATAGGAGAAACTGATATTCAGTCCACATTTTTCTTCTCTTCTTTCCTACTGTTTGAAAGAGAAGAATCATGCATATGGATGTACTCTTTGTTAACTAGAGCATCTTCCCTTATAAACACTTAATCCCCTCCCTTCTATCCAAGGCAGAAATAGAAAAGAGAGTCCCTCAACTCTGTGCTATTCCTCCTGGAGGGTCAATGGAAAACCACAAACTAGATGCACAGAAATGAAAAGAGAAGAATAGATTTGATCATTTGAAGGAAGCAAGGATTTTTCTCTCTGGAATTAGGAGAGACCATGTCACCCTGACGTGCCAGTTCACAAACCCTGAGATGCACAACAACGTGAATGACTTTCTCTCAGAACAACTGGGCCTGCAATCCAAGCCTGTGATATGTGGTTTTTCCTGCTGTTTGCCATACAAAAACACAAGGTTAAAAAGATAAGAGGGGCTGATATCCAGCCCACAAGCCAGATGTTTCTGGAATAAAGAACATTTTTTCTAGTTTATATAAAATACAGTCCTTTTATAAATTATGGGGCCCTCAAAGACTATACCTTCTCCAATGAGGTGTTTTAACTAACTTCCACAGAGGCATAGTGTGGAATAGTGTGGAACAGAAATAAACACCAATGAGAATTATTTAATTTCTTCTATTAAAGGGTAAATAATACTAAATATGACCTGCTAATTTCTTCAGAATTTACTGTGCATGGAGCACTGTGTTAGTTGTTTTCATGCAATCTCATTAAACCTATCCATAAACTTTATAAGATAGATGATATTACAAAGAATCCTCTTGAATATTTTTTACACAAAGAACACTGAAGATTAACTGATATTCTCCACCCACTCTGTGGAACATAATGAGCAATCCTCATTATACACTAAACACTTAAAAGCTTTAGAGTACTCTCCAGTACTACAGAGTGCTGAAGAGTGTTCATTTCTCCATCCAAAGTTTAAGTTTAATATTATCAAGAATTAGCTGAGGTAGATCTCAACCTTTAAGTTCAGATATCACTGTTTTAAAATTATGTAATTTATTTAAACAATTTACAGATAAATAAGATAGAAATTCTTAAAGAAAATAAGGTTTTTGTTTCCACTAAACATTAAGTAGAATATTTGGGGGACCTAATTAAGACAGGAACTTAAAATAAATTTCTGTTGAACTATGTGTTTGTATAGTCAGTATAAAGTGTCAGGAGCCATAATAAAAATTGGGAATGATTGCATAGACTGAGTGCTTCACAAGTGTCTAGGTACTCATTTTAAATAAACTAAGATGGAAAAATATAGATAGTGCAAAAGGTTTATGTTTTTTCATCAACATATTAGAAAAGGAATGTGTGTTTAAGTTAAATTATAATCAAATCCCTAAGTATATAACTTTTTATGATTGCTCACTTTAACTTACCTTTTAAGAGTGTTTCTACTGTACTAATAGTGTTGTAGACATGATAAAATGAGTCAGTTTATTATACAACCTGCAAAAAAAATCTTCATCAACAGAGTCAGAACAGGAACCTAACTCCCCACATTTATCCACTGTAAATCCAGTCCTGACATGCACTTTAGGGTCTTGATGATTTGATCTCTACTCAGAATTACAGCTTCCACTGCCAAAATCTCTCCCTTATTTAAAGGAAGCCATGATAAACTGTCTTGAGTTTCCCAAATGTTACATATTGTCCCATCTGACTTTTAAGTCTTTGACTTTGAATCTGTCAAAATCATTCTTCTCCCTCCTTGTTACCTGTCAAACCTTTATTCTCTAGCCTTCAAATCTTAAAACATATGTCGTATCTTCCAGGAAGGTGTCTGTGACTTTCCTTTCCCTCAGGTCAGAAGCCCCTTTGATTACACCTTTAATTAAGCTTTTAATATCTTTTTTAAAACCAGTTGTTGCTTATTCTCCAGTCTTAGCTCAGACATGTGTTGTTTAAGCTCAGAGACTGTGTTGTTCATCACTGTGCATACAGTAGTCAACAGAGTTCCTGGTTCATTATTGGTAATAAATACATATTAGTTGAAAGATTCAGGAAAGAAGATACTTGGAAGATTTTAATAAATCTTAAGTATTAGAAGAATTAGTACATCATCACCAGATTATGAACTAAAAGAATCCCACACTGGTACCAATACATGCTACTATATATCCATGTATTGGATCTTAAAAGACTTGTCATATTTTAAAATCAAATAATATTTACCTTTTAAAGATCTATTTTTATCATTCCATGATTAATACATTTTAAAATGAAGGAAAACATGATGGAAAATGAACTTAAACTTTGAGAATAATTTTTAAAGAGTATTTTAAAATTTGTTTTGCTGTATGATCACAGTATTTCAGATTACATTAATTAAAAATGTGTAATTATTCAGTCATAGACTAGGGTAAAATTTACCTTGTGAATTTCAAATATAAAAGAGTTAAACTTTCTCAGTCAAAGAATAGCATGAAATAGGATTGCAGACGAAATATTTATTTTATTTAAAATATTTAAAGCACTGAGAATCGCTTTTCTACTTAAAAGTAATCAATAGTGTAATTGCAATTCATTGTCATCTATTTCTCAAAGTATGTCCCTTAGGAGACTCTTTATGTGATTATTTGATAACCTAGATTAGGTTACCTGAAAGTAATGAAGTTCAGTTTTTAAAAGGTTTAACTTTTTTCAAGCTGTTCTTCTGTTATGGTTTGGATGTAAGGTGTCTCCCCAAAGCTCATGTGTGAGATAATGCCAGAAGGTTTAGAAGGGTTATGAGACCCTTAACCCAATGAGTGAATTAAGCCTATGATGGGATTAATTGAGTGGTAACTGAAGGTAGGTTGGGTGTGGCTGGAGGAGTTGGGCATTGGGGGTTTGACTATATATTTTGTATCTGGCCAGTGAAGTCTCTCTCTGCTTTCTGATCATCATGTGAACTCCTTCCGTTCCACAAACTCTTCTACCAGATGTTCAACCTTAACTTGAGCCCTGAGGAATGGAGCTGACCTTTTATGAACTGAGACCTCTGAAAGTATGAGTTTCACAATAAAATTTATTTCAAAATAAAATAAATAAGTCCCACAAATAAAACTTTCCTCTTCTACAATTGTTCTGATCAGGTCTTTATTCACAGCAGAAAAAAAAAGCTGATTTAAACACCTTCCATTTATTTCAAATAGTTCCTTTTTCTGCAACATAGATGGGCACTATGAATATAGCAAATGACAAACTGATGTGCTCCATCTTTTCATGGAGCTTACTTCCACTGGAGACATGGAAAATAAACATGGAAAAGTTAGGAAGTGACAAATGTGATGATGGAAATAAGAGTGTGATATGATAAGAAGTTATTTCAAGCTAAATAATCAAAAACTATTTTTTCTGAGGAAGAGACATTTAAACCAAGTTAGAGTATTAAGGAAGACCCCACCATTCATAGATCTAGGAAAAGCATTCAAGGCTGAAAAAACAGACCGTTCAAAGTTCTAGGTAATGAGTACAGGGGAGGATATTAAGATGAAGTCAGAGAGAGCAAGGATGTGAGCATGTGGGGTTTTGTGAGCTAAGAGTTTGGAGTTAATTCTAAGTCTAATCAGGTGTGATTGGAAGTTTTTAAGGAGGTGAAATAATGTGATTGCAAATTTTCCTACTTGTATACAGAGCATGAATTGAGTGGGAAGAACAGAAAGGCAACACTGAAATTAGTTAAGAAGCTATTTGAGATGTCAATGTGAAACTAGATATAAGCACTAGAGGTAAAAGGAGTAGAAAATTTCAAGTAATTTTGAAGGAAAGCCTATTGGACTCACCGACATTTTACGTGTGATGATGAGAAAAAGAAAGGAGTAGAGATGACTCCTATGTTTCAGGTTGATCTAAATGGTGGTGAATTTCTCCCAGATATAAAAGACAGGAGAACAAGTCAGCTTAGAAGATAAAGAACTCTATTTTGAACCTTAAAAGTTCAGGTATTTTTTCCAAGTGGATAAGCTACATAGAGTTGGGTCCCTGGCTTGGAATTCAGAGAAGAAATTGGGATGAAAAGAATATTCTTAGGATTTTCCAGCAGAGAGATAGGATTTAGACTATAAAACTGAATAAAATTATTTAAAAGTAGAGATTTAACAAAAAAAAAAAAAAAAAAGGATTTCCAGAAGTAAGTTTCACAGAACACTAATGTTGAAAGGTATAGCAAAGACACTGAAGACGGCAAGGAGGAAACAGAAGTTAAGTAGTTTGAGAAGTTAAAAACCAAAGGAATTTAGTATCATAGAAACGAAAAGAAAATGGTTGGAGGAAGGAAGAGTCATCTATCTTATCAAATATTGTCAAAATCTAGTAAAATGAGGAGAGAAAGATGGACCATGAACTTTGGTCAAGTAATGGTTTCTAGAGACCATGCTATGAATTGGTATAATACAAAAGTAGCCATAAAAGTTTGATTAAAGTGAGTTGAGAGAAGGATTAAAAAGAAAGACGAGAGAGTACCCAAATGAATAACTCTTTCTAGCAATTTTGTTGTAAAAGATGAGCAGCAAAATCAGGGTATAGGTCAGTGGGACATGACCTCAAAGAAGGGTTAAGATTAGTGATATTAAAGAATGTGACACCTAGTATAGTGCTCCAGTTAGTATTGGTATTGGTAACACAGGAGAAAGTGATTAAAGACTGGAATTCTTTAAAAGAAGAGAGACAACAGGATCCAGCATATGTGAAAAGGGTGACCCATGATTGTGCAGGATCACTTTATTCATTGTAACAGGAAAAAAGGAAAGATGAAGCAGACACAGATGAGCGGGTAAGGCTGATCCTCAGAATAAGAGGCATTCCCTCCTGCTGACTTCTGTATATTCTTTTTCCATGACATATGAGACTATCATTCCTTAAGACTGACAACAAAGGAAAGGGAGATATTTGAGGGAAGAGCCAAAGGTTTGAAGTTATCTGGAGTGAAGAAAAGGGAATGCATTGAGGCTGCCATATAATATGGGAGTCTATTTGGATTTTGTGAACATGCATTTAAGGTAAAATACTTCTTTTTTTCCCCCTTTTTTTCAACCAAGTTCAGTTCTTCTGGAGAAGGTACCAAGCAGACAGAAGACTTAAGCAGGACTGGGTTTTTGCTGGACAAATGTGAGAGGGCTATGTAGCAGCATAAATATACTGAAAAGGAAGAATCATTTATGGAAGGCTAATACAAAATACAAAGAATTCCCACCAGAAAGGCAATATATACAGTTTTCCTATCCAGACATTTGGGTTTAACAGATGATCATTCCTTCTGCCTTCCAACTTCCCTCCCTTCCTTCCCCCACTCTCTTTTCATTTTTGAGACTCTCTAAAGGTTCTGTAATTTCTCTTTCTAATTGAACACACTTTTAAAAATTTCCATCTACTATTATCATCATTTTATACTTTAAAAGACAGTCCTTCAAATTGAGTAGAATTAAATAAATTTAGCTTTCTGTAAACCACTAAGTGCTGTTTTTGCTTTCATTATTGAATAGTGAAAATTTTTTATGAACCAGCACAGTGTAACTAACAAGCATCATAGAAATAGAGTCAAAAAGACCTAATCCTGAGTCCATGTCCTGACAACAGTCAAACATGTGATATTGGGAAATCTGCATAATTTTCCTGAACTTCTAACAAATGTAATAATAACAATATAATAATAACTACTACCTTACAGAGTTACTATGAATACCAAATTTGGTAAAGCACCTATAAAATGCCTGGAATATATTAAACACTTTTATTATAATATTTTTTATTACTATCTTCTGTACCTTCCATGAAACTGCTATTAGATGATCTTTTCATTCTGGTCTTTTAGAAAAGGAATCAGGTTAAAATTGCTATAAAGCTGTTTATCAATTCTATTGAAACAAGATATATCTTATTATTAAGATTAAAAAATTCTAAATAGCATGATATGCTTCCTATTTTACATTTGCTTCCAAAATGCTAAGAGCTTGATTTAATCTTCAGTTAGAATTACTATACAATCTCAAATTTAGGTTACACAATTACCCTGCCAGTGTTTTTTTTTTTTATTTTTGTAATAATTTTTAAAAAACAAAAGTGTACTAAAAACAATAATACTTGTCTTTCATGGAGATTTAACAAAAATTATGGTAATTACAAGAATTCCAAAGATAAGATAATCTAAGAAATGGTATTTTCAGATATCAATCAGAAATCTAGTTGGTCCAGGGATGAATATAGATATTCTCTTGAGGAAAATTTCAAAGTTAATCCATCAAACATGCACCAAAAGAAGTTCAAATAGTCATTTATTTCTGAGTGGAGATTGGGACCTTTTATGTTGCCTTAGAATTACTGCTCAACCTCCAAAGTTCACTCAACATAAAATATAAAAGTACCCCCAGGACTTACCCCAATAATCATCCCTACACAATTACCCTGTCTGACCTATTCAGGTAGAAGCCTAGGAACAATTTTGAGGAATTTTCTAAACAGAAGTTACCCACTTCAAGAAAGAACGTGATGTGGAGGATGCTTTCCAGGGCAGCCAAGGTGAAGCTCTAGTAGAACCCACTGCCGGAGTTTAGGATGCCTACATTTCTGTTTTTTTCAAATGCCAAATTCTGTGTACTTTACAATAACAATCAATTCTCCCATCCTCCAATACCATCTGAGTGTCAACAACTCAGTTCAGTTCTGACACCACTCAAAGACCCCACAGATTGAGGACTCGGTTCCACAAGATTATCCTTTCCTCAAATGCCGGCTGAATGTGAGGTACCTAGGCTGCCCACATCTGTGCCCAGACAACCACATATTAAGGGGTTCCTGCAATCCCTTCTCCAGGTTCATTAATTCATTAGGACAATTTAGAAAACCAAGGAAGGCATTTTACTTATGCTTATCAGTTGATTATGAAGGATACAATTCAGGAGAAACCAAATGGAAGGAATGCATAAGGCAAGGCAGAGAAGGGGTGCAGAGAGGTGCAGAGCTTCCATGCCCTCTCTGGACACACCACCATTGATGTCTTCACCAACCTTACAGGTCCGTTGACCCCACTGTTAATAAGTGGGGTTATATTACATAAGCATGACTAATTAAATTGTTGGTCATTAATGATTGGACTCAATCTGCACTCCTCCCTCATCCCCAGAGGTGGAGAAGGGGCAGCACTGAAAGTTTTGTTCCATCACAAGGTTGGTTTACTGGGGACAAGCCCTCATTCTGAAGCCATGTGAGCACCCCCAGAAAGTCACTTTATTAGTGTTAAAAAGATAATAAATTGCAAAGGTTTCAGGAGTTTTGTGCCAGGAACTAAAGATAAAGACCAAATGTTTATTTTTTTATTATGTCATACTTCGAGAAGGGGAATTGCCACCTTAATTCTTTTGGATATTTGCTGGGCAGTGACATGATGACTTGCCCTCATGCCACTTCCAAGAAAGAGGTAGCTTTTGGCAAAACAGGCAGATGCACTGAGTTTTTGCTTTCTAACACTTAGAAGATACTTCCTTAAAGGAAAGAAAAGTGAGAATTAACATGGGTCAATTGAGGACAGCAAACAGAATTTATTCTTCAATAAATAGGTTATTTATTCAATCAATACACAATTTTTGAATGTCTTTCAAGACAAATATTATTCTAGCCACATTAGACACAACTGCAAATAGAACAAAGGCACTGTTTGGTTCATGGAGTTTGCATTATAATGGAAGAGATAGATAAGTAAATATATATATGTATGTGTATATATATATATATATATATATATATATATATATATACACACACACACACACACACACACATATATGTTATGGTTTCAAAAGTAAGTGCTATAAAAAAAAAAAGATTGGATAAGGGGGCAGGGTTTTGGGTTAGGATTGGGTCATTTTAGAGAAGTCTCACTGTGGAGCTGACATTTGAATAGAATTTTGAGTGAAATGTGAAAGCAAGCCACATGAAATTTCAGGTACCGATCTTGTCATTTCTCAAACTAAGAATGAATACAGGAACTTTAAAATATATAAGAAATTAAGTTTATGGTAATGATGGTCAAAAATGTAGAAAGGGAGAAAAACAGAAAAGTTTGGAGAGTCCAATTACCTAATAAGCATGTTGTTTTACTATTTACCAACAACCCTTGTTTATGCAGCAGTACAAACCAAATGAAGTAAGCTCATTCAATTTTCTGACTTTCACACAGACTAATGGTTTACAAGAAGTTATTTTTAAAATCATCTCAACTATATATCATCTTCTAATCAATATGTGAAATCAATGATCCAATGATATTTAATGAGATTTGAGCGATATAATGCTTTTCCCCTTGTTCTTGAAATGAGAAATTCTGAATTAAGTGGATCAATAGAGAGCATTGCAAACTGCCTTTCTGGCAGACAGCCTGGCTAGGCAGGAGGGTATCTCCAACCAGATAACACAGTTGTGCTAGCACTTGTTGGAATCACTTCCTCCTTTAGAACCGGCGAAACAGTTTGCTTATGTATGGGCATGACATTTCTCCTCTTGGACTCCTGGTCAACTTTGGATTTCACTTTTGACCAACAGCTGTTTGCATCTTTAGAACAAGATTTTCACCCTAATCACTGTTCTCCTCACCCAGCACGTAATTAGTATAAATACATATTTGTCTCATTTAATATTTCCCAACTTTCAATTTTAATAGATACACATTTGAATTATTTAAAACCAACATTATAAAAAGAGTATGTATTAAGAACTCTTCCTGACACCCAATTTTCATATACCCATTGCCTGCCTACCTCTTCCCCACACAAAATGTCCAACAGCTAACCACTTTCTTGGATATCCTTTCAGTGTTTCGATATATAAAACTATGCAAATGTAAGTAAATAATTTTAATCCTTTTTTTTTCCTTCCAAGTCTTACATAAAGATATTCCATATGCTATTCTGTTCCTGGCCTTTTTTTTCCTCATTTCATAATGTGTCTTTCTATATCAGTATCTATAAAGAGCGCCTTTATATTTTTTATGGTAACTACATAACATTTCATTAGGTGGCTATATTTCTATCATCTTAAGATGTACTACAGCTAAATTTTACACTTTGTGGTAGACAGAACTCTAAGATGACCACTAATGATCCATGCCTCTATATAACTCCCTTTGAATCTGGGAAAACTGTGATTTCAATGAAATATTACTTCCCTAATTAGGTTACCTTATATGACCCAGTTGACCTTAAATAAGAGATTATCCTAGGTGAGCCTCATTTACTCAGGGATGCCCTTAAAAGGGACTGGGCTCTTCCTGAAGAAAGGAAGTTAAAGCAGGAGAAGATCCTCCGTGGCTAGTTTTGAAGATGAAGGGAAATATATGCCAAGGAATATGGGCATCTTTTAGTTGTGGAAGCTACAACCAGCTCGTAGCCTGCAAGAAAACAGGCACCTCCATCCTGCAACTGCAAGAAATTGAATTCTGCCAGCAACCTAAAGAAGTTTGGAAGAGGACATCAGGTTCTAGATGGTATTAAAGCTCAGTCTATGTGTTGATTTCAACCTGAGACACCTGATCTGAGCAAAGAACACAGTCATTCCATACCTAGACTTCCACCCCATAGAAATCGTGACTTCATGACCCATGTTGTGTTAAGCCATTAAGTTCTTTATAATTTGTTACATGGCTTTTCTTTTTTTTTCTCAGTTTTCCTGTATATCCATCCTTGCTAAGTTTTTCTTGTGCCATAAAAACTTTTTAGAACCAAAAACTCCAGAAAAATAAAATGTGTTATAAACAAACTAACCCAGGAACACTTGATGTCTTTTTTGTTGTTGTTAGTATTTCCAGTTTAAAATCACATGAATTCATTCTATTTTTAAAGTCTGCATTTACTGAACACAGGGAAATCTCTATTGAGGTCAGCTGAATTCCCTGTTATTTAGCAAAGATTTCTTTCCAGGAGACTGTGGAGTTGTCAACACCATACTAGGAGATATTTTAAAAATACTATCTCATTCCATTAGAGCCTGAGTGTGCCCTGTGCGAATGTGTGTGAGTGGAAAAGAAAGAGGGAAAAAATGGAGGGAGTAGGGAAGGGTAGAGGCAAGGAGGGCAAGAAATCCAATTATATCACGTTAGGTTCTCTTTGAGCACCAAAAACAAAGCTCACCCCAGCTAGAAATGCTATGGGAGGAACTCTACTGGTGCTCTCAAATTGAGAAGAAGCTTGCACTGGGGAAGCAAGGCATTTCCACAATGTTAAAAGACATGTGTAAAGGATGACAGGCCACCTTGCTGTAGGCAAGGTGCCTAGGTGTTAATTTCCCAGGATTTTCTTAACAAATACTGTGAAATAGGTGGCTGAAACAACAGAAAGTTATTGTCTCACAGTTCTGGAAGCCAGAAGACAAAAATCAATAGGCAGTAGGGTTGGTTTCTTGTGAGAGCTGCATGTCTGCATTTGGGTCCAAATTTCCCATATTTATGAGAATGTAGTCATATTGAATAAGACACACTCTAATTACCTCAGGTTCACTTGATCACATACAAAGATCCTATTTCCAAAAAAGGTCACATTCACAACAAGGATGGTACTGCAGAATCTTTTGGCCACACAGTTGAACCAACAGCAGGCCTCCTCAGTGGTTTTTACACTAATATTCAGTACTTCTAATAACATGGAGAATTATTATTTTTATCTTTTCTAATTCTACCACCTTATAACTTAGTCCCATGTGAGTTTTTTAAAGAAAAAACATTAAATACAAAATTAAATTTTCCTAAGCCTCAGGCTCCTTTCAATTTGAAATAGTGAGTTCAGCTTAAAAATGTAGATGGCCACATTTTTTTTTTAAAACCTGACATTCAATTCTTGGGGAAAAAAGTCATACACACTGACTAAACTCCAAACCTGTCAACCACCAGAATACTTGAAAACAAAAAGGTTTAATTTTATTTTATTTGCATTACTTGAAATTTAGTTAGCATTTCAGAGGGAAAGTAGATGTGAATTTTTATGAGTCATTTAGAGTTTAATGAGTTTTATTTCTTAAATAAACCTTTATTGGAGGAAATTAAGACCTTATAAGTTTTCAAATGGAACACAAATAAAATCAAAAGTTAGTGATGGGGAAGTTTATAACCTCAGACATTGTCGCTTAATCATCTGTTGCCAGATGGCTGGAGATTCATTTACACCTCTGGTTGCAGCTTTTGAGAGCAGAGGTACCTGGTCTGAAAATAATCAATGACTTAAATGCCCTGGAATCAAATATTAATCTAATCACACCTAATGAGAAATGTAATGTACTTTGTATTCTTTTATTCCCAGATGTTTTTAATTTAACCTCTTTTTAGACTCTTTATTTCCTTTTTGTTTGTTCGTTGGTTAGTTGGTTTTGATTTTTTGGTAGGATGGGAGTGCCTTTGATAGAGATGAACATCAAGCCCAGGATTGAAAAGAGTGGAAAGAAGGAATGAGCCTGATCTTCTTCCTAACTATACTTTTGACTGTTCTGTTCTATGCCTATGCAAAGTAGTTTTATCTTTCACTTTTATTTGTGAGAACAATTGCTTCAAAGTCTAAAGCAGCTTCTTCTCTTCCTGTTTTTCTTCTGCTTCCCTCTGACTTTGCCTCCCTCCCTCAAGTCCCCAGAAATTATGCCAAATTGCTGACCTCAGGAAAGGAATCCTTTTGATTCGTTACCATTCCTTTCATTGTTATTTTTATACTTAAATGTGTTTTTTTTTTCTTTTCTATGATACATATTTATGGAGTATTGAAAGAAAAGGAGAAGAGGAATGGAGCTGAAGGGACCCAGAAGGCTTCTTGATGGGACAAAAATAAGTGGGATGATTACTACATATTCTATGCAAAACTGCATAGAAAGATAAACCTTTTTGTATCTTTAGTGTAGTCATAATATTAGATCACAGGAAAAGGAATCATAGAGATCCTTGATTAAGTTAAATCTCTATGGATAAGTCATCCAAAGCCACAATCATGTGACTGGCTGCTGTGCTTTCCCCTGATTGTCCCAATATACATTCTATCCATCTTCTTTTTAGAAAAATAATACCTTCTGAATTTTGGCTTGGCATCCAGCTTCATATCTAGGAATTAATTTTCAAAACTTCCTTAGACTTCTTTTGATGCTGTAATATGTTATTATAAATGAATTAATGTAAAATAATACCCACTTATTATTTCACAGTCTTATAGATAAAGAGGGCCAGGTAGACTCAGCCGGATTATTGATTCAGGTTCTCACAAGGCCAAAATCAAGGTGGTATCTGAGTAAGGCTAATGCTCTGGAGAAGAATCTTCTTCCAGTCTTATTCAAATTATTGGCAAAATTTAGTTCTTTGTGACCCTTAAAATTGAAGTCTATTTTCTTGACATGTGACCCCTTCCCTTTAAGTCAACAATGGCATGTGGATTCCTTTTCATGCTTTGAATTGCTGACTTCTGTATCTGCTCCCACCAGAGAAAGAGCTTTGCTTTCAGAGTTCCTGTGGTTCTGTTAGGGCCAACCAGATAATCTATGATAATTTTAAAGTCAGTGAAATAGTAGCCTTAATTACAATCCTTTTGTTATATAGTGAAACATATTCATTGACATAACATCAGTAACAAAGCTCTTTCTTTGGGAGGCAAAATTCTACCTACTACAACTCTCTTAAACTAGAAGCAGCCATGCCATTTGACCCAATACCAGGGGATATCACGTACAAAAAAACACATTTAAACATTGTCTCTTGGAAGTGTGTGTTGTGAGAAAACTGTACTATATAACCAGATTTTAGCTAATTGGAAACAAATGGAAATAATATGTACAACTTTAGATTATTTCTTAAACACAATTTTTTCCCTGTTCTTCCTTCTCCCTTTCTTTTAAGTTAAACATAGTAATAACATTAGCAATTTAGGAACCCAGATGTTGAAAATGTCACAGCCACCCTGTCAGCCCTGAACCATTCATTTGTGACATATTAAAAGAAGAAAACAATTTTATCTTGTTTCAGTGCTGTATTTTATTGTTTCTTTGAAAGAGTAGCTTAGATTGCTAATATTGCTGCAGAATCAGAATTAAAATTCAGACCCACTGATTCTCAATCCTCACTCCAGGAATTTTTGTTGTTATATCATCTTTCCTTATTCACACATGTGATTACTTCTAAACTTTGGGGCCTAGTGTTCAGGTTCCTTCCCACTCCTTAGTCTAACATTCTCAAGTCTGTCCATTTTTCTCTTATATTCTCTAAAAGTTCTATAAGAGTCTGAGGTTAGAAACAGATGGAAAGCCTGGGTAGAGTTTGAAAAGGCATAGTTAGGGTTGGTAATAATAAGGGTAAAGGATTTGGTGGTGGCTTATATAATCCTTCAAGTTCTTTTATATATGCCTGAAGGTAGAAAATTAGTATCGTTATCAATACAAATACCTGAAAAGTGGTAGGTAATTAAAGCACAAAATAAAAAATATATAACAACATCAAAAAACCCATAAAAGCTTTGTTATATTACAAAAATAATTCAGACTTGTCTATTTCATATACAACATTAATCTTAAAAAATTAGAGAAAAAGTGAATGTACAAAAAGTTCATTCATAGAATAAAACTTACTGACAATGCCCAATCAAGCCACACATAGCATTCGTCAGTATCCAATAGCTACATTTTCTTCCATCTTCTTCATTAGAAATCATTCAGTTTTTGTCATATTCCAGATTTAACAATTTCATGAATCTTGGCAACAGTGTGGCTATTGTTCAGATGAAGCCTCTCTAAGGAACAAATGCTGCCAGTGTCTGTGACCCCTTTGCCTTTTTCATTCTGGCTGATAACTTTTGTCTTGATTCCAAATGCTTATATGGCTCTGAGCCTCCTGGAAATGTTAACTGTTACATTTTTAGGCAATATTTTTTAAATTTTAAAAAATTACTTCAAAAACATTAACCCTTAGAAACCCTTAAATGCAATCTAAGATAATTTAAATAGTACAATATCCCAAGTCAAACTGGGAATACAAATGATGACTGAGAAATAACCTTGCTTCCTGGTTATAAGTAGTTTCATATTATGTTTTCCTTTCATACTTGGATTTTTTTTTTTCCTGCACCAGGGACTGAACCCAGGATGGTGCTTTATCACTGAGCTACATATTCAGCCCTTCTTATTTTTAATTTTTAAACCGGGTCTTGCTAAGTTGCTCAGACTATCCTCCAACTTGAGATCCTTCCGCCTCAGCCTCCCAGTCCCTGGGATTACTAGGCATGCACTACCATGCCTAACTTAGAAGTACTTTTGATGCAACTAACACTATGACTAACAGTATGAGCCTCATCCTATAATAGCAAAAAAATAAATAAGTACATTTCAGGTATTTTAAGCTGTATAATTCATGCAATTTATTCTGATAATAAAGGTACTATTTTTCACTATATTCCTAAAAATTATAAAATAATCTTGGATAAATTGGGTTGGCAGTTTACCTGCTACTGAGAGATATTTGTTATTAGTTCTAGGTATAGCTGAGGGGTTGTAAGGGGATGCTTAAGAGGTATAGAAGTAACAGTAACAAGCAGGGAGGATACAATAAAAATCAGCTTTGTCTGTGTGATGGCCACTCTGCCACCTGCATTGCATTTGCAAAAGGTACTTAATATCGCTGAACCTGCTTCCTAGTTTAAGATAGAGGATAGAAATATATACCTCCCCATGGATTTTTGAGGATAAAAACAGAAAAATATATAAAGCATATATCATAGTTCTTGAAACAGATTAGGCACCCAATTGAGATTTCCTTTGACTTTCTCCACACTCTGTCAGCCTTTATAGCAGAAAGAGTGGAAAGGAAAAGAGATTTAGAGAGTGGGATATTGCCTGGGTGCCTGTTCACTACAAGTCCCAATTATCTGAAACTTCAGTATGGAATAGGATTCATAAACCTGGTACAGCTATTTTCATGAATTGTCTTTTTTAAAGGAGGAATTATTTCTAAGTTTATCACACATGTTAGTTTTCCCTTACTGTGTAACAAACAACCACAAATGTATTAATTAAAAAAAAATTAATTCATTATTTCATCTGAGGCCAAAGTATGGCAAACCTGAGTTCTCTGCTCAAAGGTAAAACCAAGATGTGAGCTGGGGCTCTGTTCTTATCTGTAGCACATAGTCCTTCCATGTTGTTGGAATAATTCCAGTTCCCACACTTACAGAACTGAGAACTCCATTTCTTGCTGTTGGCTGGGGCTCACTCTCAGCTATTAGAGGCCACTGTCAGTTCTTATTCAAGCTGCTACAGCAATGCCTTCTTCACAGCAAGCAGTTTTAAACAACTCAACGTAATTGTTTTAATCCAGTTTGTGTTGCTATTTCTGAATAACATAACTGAATTATTTATAAATATTGAAGGATTTTTGAGGTTCAATTCTGAAGGCCTTGCAGTATAAGGTTGGGCACTGCATCAGGTAAGGTCCTTTTTCCTGGTAGAAATGCTCTGCAGAGTCCTAAGGGACAGTGCATAACAGAGTGAGACAGAGCATTCTCTCCTCTTCTTATAAAACCAGAGTCCCATTGGATTAGTGTCCCACCCTTATGACCTGTTTTCCCATTTAACCTTGATTACCTTTCAAAGGTCCCACCTCCAAATGCCACAACCAAAATAAGCTTCTATCTTCTTATGACCTGTTATGGTTTAGATATATATTGTTCCCCAAAAGCTCATATGTGAGGCAATGTGAGAAAATTTAGAAATAAAATGATCGGATTATAAAAGGTTTGACCTAATCAGTGCATTAATCCTAGATAGGTAACTGTAGGCAGGTAGGGTGTGGCTAAAGGAGGTTAGTCCCTGGGGGTGTGTGTACCTTTGGGGTATATATTTTGTGAACCGAGCTTAGCACTATCAGCTTCCTGATATGATGTCTTAAGCCACTTTTCTCTGTTACGCTCCTCTGCCTTGATGTTGTGCCTCACCTCAAGCCCCAAGGAATGGAGTTGGCCATCTATGAACTGAGATCTCTGAAACCATGAGCCCCCAAATAAACATTTCCTTCTCTACTTGTTTTTGTCAGGTCTTTTGGTGGCAGTGGCAAAAAAGCTAAGACATGACCTCACAATGGATATTAAATTTCAACATGATTTTTGGTGGGGAAATTCAAATTATAGCATCAATTAAGGGAGTATTTGTCTCATAAGTTTAAATTCCTTGCACACCTCAAGAGAAGGAATTTATGCAGTTAATCTATCTCAGAGATCTTCATGCAACCTCAGAATTCTGCCTACCATAATCTGTTAACTCATTTTGAGGTGAAGTAATTTTATTCTTCAAGTCAAGAAGTGATATATATTTTTTTAATCTATCAAAATCTCTTTGTTGACACAAAAGTTCCCATATCCTGCTAGGTACATCACCTTTCACAATCTGATTCAAAGACTCTTAGACATAAGACTCTAATCCTCTGCCATTCTGAAAATTTTCATTAGCAGACCCTTTAGTTAAGTAAAAAATTAAAACTCTAGTGAAAAGCCACCATGTAAAAATCAACTATAAATTATTAGCTTCTATAAAAAGTAATTCTACAGAACTAAAATTTTTATTATGTTCACTTTATTTTTGCATGATAGAAATAACACACACCTCAAATAAAAGAATATACAGAAAGATAAAGAGAAGAAAAAATATGCTTATCCTTTCCAACCCCCAAAATAACACTGCTAGTATTTTGTTGTATTTACTTCCAGACTTCCTTGTTTCCATAATAAAAAAAATTCAGATCACCTTTTTATGTGATGGTTAAAAACACAAAGAACGAATAATCTCACTGATAAGCGGATGATGATCATTAACATGATAATTAACCTATTAATGGGGGATGGGAGGAAGGCAAGAATTGAGGAAGGAGGGACTGTATAGAAGGAAAAGAGGGGTGGGAGGGATGGGGTAGAAGGAAAAAATAACAGAATGAATCAAACACCATTATCATGTAAAGGTATGATTACACAAATGGTATGCCTCTACATCATGTACAAACAGAGAAACTAGTTGTACTCCATTTATTTACAATAAATAAATAAATTAATTAAAAACAATCCCTTGAGGTTATCAGAGTTAAATCCTATTTTAAGTTCTTAACCTAAAATTTAGACTTCTTTTTATGAAAAGTATCTCATACACACATGCAACTTAAATATGTAGATAGAAAATAAATAAGTAAATAATGTTCTTATTAGATTCAAATAGCATATTCATAAAAAATGTTGAGGTCAATGGTGGAATGTATGAAGTATCATGCAAGTATGTTTTTATATAAATATTATTCCCTTATGTGTATCTATATTGTTACCATAAAATTAATAAAAGCTTATTGTCTTAAAGTGTACAAATTTGTTTTATTTCAGTTCTGGAGGTCAGAAGTCTAAAATCAGTTTGAATGGGCTAAAGTCAAGATGATGGCAGGACTTTTTCTGCCTGAAATGCTGATGGAGAATCTGTTTTCTTTCCCTTTCAGTATGTATATATATATTTTGTTTGTTTGTTTGTTTGTTTGTTTACAGACTTTCCTTTTAGTTTTTAGGTGTTGTCCATATTTCTTGGCTTGTGGTGGCTTCCTGTATCTTTAAAATGTAGCATCTTCAGGATTCTCCTTTCTATCATCACTTTGCTTCTCCACTCAGATTTTTCTGTAAGCAGGAAAAAGAAACCAAGTTGTATCTTCAACATTTATTTTGGAAAAATTCTCATTCAAATTTCCAAGTTAACCTAGTACAAATTCTTAGAAAACAAGTTAGCTGTTGCCCAAATGTAGTACAGTATAAAAGCTATAGCAAATAATATTCAAAATGGAAAAAAAATGAGTCATTGATCTTAAGTAATTTTTAAATTCAATAAAGTCAACTCTTTTTTTTATTAAAATCTTTTTTATTTTTACAGACTGTATTTTGATTCATTGTAAACAAATGGGGTACAAATTTTCATTTCTATGGTTGTACACAATGTAGATTCACGCCATTCAGGAAATAACCGTCTGTAACTTGAGGTTTCTCTCTCTGTAAGCAGCTCCACACTTAGTCATCTCATTTTTCATGAAGGGTAGTACATATTTGCACCTGAGTGGTTTTAACCTGCTTTCTGCCTATAGAATTTTGGGAGTCCAGCTGTCTTCTTTCATTTTATCTTCTATATTTCTTTATAGAAAAACTAGCAGTGTTTCTTCTGATCAAACATTCTCAACAATTTTATGAGTCTTCTGTGTGTGTCACAGGAATTCACTTCATTAGACAAGAGGCTTCTCTATAGGTCTTTTCTAGATGATTTCACTTCTATTGTTGTCTTTTCCTGAGATATCTGAGGGGATCAATGAGTCCTACACTTAATCTCAAAGAATCCTGTGTGACTGAATACCTTTTGCTCCTTCTGAGGAACTAGCAAGATGTTGTCCAGTTAGGCCCTTGGTTTTCTGCCGAGTATATTTTTCTGACAGTGAATCTCCTAATTTTGGCAACATTTACAATCTGAATAACCTGACAGTTTCCAAAATCATTAAGTACTGATTTTCTTTTGCTTAGCAGTTATTCTCGCAAGTTCTCTCTTCCTCTTACATTTTACTATTAGCAGCAAGAAGAAACCAAGTCTTGCCTTTAATATTTTGCCTGGAAATCTCAAAATACACAAGTTCATGACTTACAAGTGTAGGATACAATGCAGGTGAGTTTTCTGCCATATATAAAGATAATTCCTTTTTCTCCAGTTTCCAATAATGTGTTGTTTTATGAGATTTAAAAGAAAGATTCTTATGTCAGGCACCATGACACATTGTCAGTCATTCAGAAGACTGAGGCAGGAAGATTGCAAGTTCAAGGCCAGCCTTAGGAACTTAGCAAGACATTCTGCAGCTTAGTGAGACTCCATCTCAAAATAAAAGACTAAAAGTACTGGTGTTGTATTCCCAGAACTGAAAAAAAAAAAAAAAAAAAGTTTCTTTTGATTGTAATATATACTATACTGATACTCAGGTGGATGATAGAACTTTCTGTTATTTACAGTTCCAAATAACAGAAGGCTGAAGGTAGAGACTTATGGGGTCTGTAACTGAGGACAGGTTAACAGCAAGCTGGAGCATTTGGGAGAAGTTTATATATAGCTGAGTAGGGTGGAATTTGATGGGTTTCATGAGCTCCAAGTGGATCTAGTAATTCGAAATTTTCAGGCTCTGAGGTATAGAGACTGTCCCTGTTGTCTGGGGTCTGATCTTGGAGTGCTTAGGGCTAATGCAGAGTGTTTCAGAGCATAAAATACCGACAGGGGAAAAGGTTGGAGTGTAGACCTACTTGGCTTCTCAGAAGGGGGATTGACCAAAGCTTCAAAACACATCAAGATTGAAAAAAGCAGGGAAGGAAAGAATAAGAAAGAGGAGAAGAGACAAACCTGTTTGTGTGTCCCTCGTGTCTTCCTGAGCCCTCACCAAAATCTTCAACCTCTATACTTTTGCCAAAAAATTTATTAAAGACAATCTGGATTTTTTGTTGTTGTTTTTGATTTGTTTTTCCTACCTTGTTTCTCAAAATTCTTCCAGTCTCTACCTAATTCCAAAGCTACTTCCATACATATATGAGTGCATTCTAAAACTGGCTTTTTTTTCACTTAATATGCATTAGTCATGTTACCAGAGCAATGATACAGATCTATCTCATTGTTTTCATATTCTACTAATATGGTTGTGTCTTCATTTTTTAGTTCTTATCAATGGGAATTTAGTATTTCTCAGTTTTTTGCCCTACTGAATGGTGGTATAATTGACTCTCTCTCTCTTTTTTTTATAAAGGGGGGGTGCATCGCTGTATTGTGACTAGGCTGGCCTTGAACTCCCGCACTCAAGTGATCCTATAATTTCAGCCTCCTTAAAAGTTGGGACTGTGGGATTACATGCTTACCACCATGCCCAGTTTATAAATAACATTTTATCTGTTAATTACTTTCCCAAGTTCAACAGAATTTTTATTGGTTGGTAATCACAGCACTCAGGAGTATCTTTTATCTAGGACTTCTTTTATGTTCTTTAGTAGGACATAATGTTTTGTCCCAAATTGTGTGTATAATTTGTTAAATTGTTTTTGTGTCTCAGAGTTTTTGTAGCTCATTGAAAACAGTATTTTACCTTCCATCTGTTTTTCTAGTTGTTTCTTACCAGTCTGGAGGAATGCTTATTTCTATATGTTAGTCTTTTTTTTTTTAAAGCAAAAGCATTTTATTAAATTATTAGTATGTCATTGAATAGAAAAGGAATATATTGCATAAAATTTCAAAATATGCTAGATATATAAATGTGTGTGAAATGTGTGTACCTAAGTATAAAAGAGGCTCTAAAGTTAAAATATTAGGGCCTGACATTATTTAATGTGTTTGAAACAATTTGAAAAATTGAAGCAAACTTTGATGACAAAGGATTCTGACTTTAGTTTGTAACCAGGAACCATTTTGTGAATACTTGACCATGTGAAAATTAATGATTTCTAGTCTGTTAATATTCAGTTACAGTAAATTTTATTCAGAATAATAGATAACTTATTGCATGTAATATAAATAGATCAAACACTGTAAATCAGAGTTCATAGGGAAAGTAAGCCCACATGGCCAGAGTGGCCATCACATGTGATGGAGGGTATGGAGGAAAAAAAATCACACTATACAAATCCTTGAGGAAAGAAATAAATTTTAGGGGTGAGTGGGGATTTAGTTCTGAACCTTAATACAATACTGCCTACTCCATCATTTAATTTGATTTTGTTCACGATTCTTCTTGTGTGTATTGCTTTGTTGACTAGATTCTTATGGAACGTTTGTAGGCTATTACAATTGTAGATGAACTACGTTTTTTTTGGGATACTTTTTTTTATTGTAAACAAATGGGATACATGTTGTTTCTCTGTTTGTACATGGAGTAAAGGCATACCATTTGTGTAATCATAAATTTACATAGGGTAATGTTGGTTGATTCATTCTGTTATTTTTCCCTTTTCCCCTCACCCCCCACCCCTCTTTTCCCTCTAAACAGTCCTTCCTTCCTCCATTCTTGCCCCCCTCCCTAACCCTAACTCTAACCCTAACACTAACCCCTCCCACTCCCCATTATGTGTCATCATCCACTTATTAGCGATATCACTTGTCCTTTGGTTTTTTGAGATTGGCTTATCTCACTTAGCATGATATTCTCCAATTTCATCCATTTGCCTGCAAATGCCATAATTTTATCATTCTTTATGGCTGAGTAATATTCCATTGTATATATATATACCACATTTTCTTTATCCATTCATCAATTGAAGGACATCTAGGTTGGTTCCACAATCTGGCTATTGTGAACTGAGCAGCTATGAACATTGATGTGACTGTATCTCTGTAGTATGCTGATTTTAAGTCCTTTGGGTATAGGCCAAGGAGTGGGATAGCTGGATCAAATGGTGGTTCCATTCCAAGTTTTCTAAGGAGTCTCCACACTGCTTTCCAGAGTGGCTGCACTAATTTGCAACCCCACCAGCAATGTATGAGTGTACCTTTCTCCCCACATCCTCAACAACACCTGTTGTTGCTTGTATTCTTGATAATCGCCATTCTAATTGGGGTGAGATGGAATCTTAGGGTGGTTTTGATTTGCATTTCTCTTATTACTAGAGATGTTGAACATTTTTCCATATGTTTGTTGATTGCTTGTAGATCTTCTTCTGTGAAGTGTCTATTCATTTCCTTAGCCCATTTGTTGATTGGATTATTTGCATTCTTGGTGTAGAGTGTTTTGAGTTCTTTATAGATTCTGGAGATTAGTGCTCTATCTGAAGTATGATTGGCAAAGATTTTCTCCCACTCTATAGGTTCTTTCTTCGCATTGCTGATAGTTTCCTTTGCTGAGAGAAAGCTTTTTAGTTTGAATCTATCCCAGTTATTGATTCTTGCTTTTATTTCTTGTGCTATGGGAGTCCTGTTGAGGAAGTCTGGTCCTAAGCCGACATGTTGAAGCTCTGGACCTATTTTTTCTTCTATACGATGCAAGGTCTCTGGTCTGATTCCCAGGTCCTTAATCCATTTTGAGTTTAGTTTCATGCATGGTGGGAGATATGGGTTTAGTTTCATTCTGTTGCATATGGATTTCCAATTCTCCCAGCACCATTTGTTGAAGAGGCTATCTTTTCTCCATTGCATATTTTTGGCCCCTTTGTCTAGTATGAGAAAATTGTATTTATTTGGATTTGTGTCCATGTCCTCTATTCTGTACCATTTATCCACCTTTCTATTTTGGTACCAATACCATGTCGTTTTTGTTACTATTGTTTTGTAGTAGAGTTGAAGATCTGGTATTGCGAAACCCCCTGCTTCACTCTTTCTGCCAAGGATTGCTTTAGCTATTCTGGGTTTTTTATTCTTCCAGATGAATTTCATAATTGCTTGCTCTATTTCTGTAAGGTACATCATTGGGATTTTAATTGGAATTGCATTGAATCTGTATAGCACTTTTGGTAGTATGGCCACTTTGACAATATTAATTCTTCCTATCCAAGAACATGGGAGATCTTTCCATCTTCTAAGGTTTTCTTTAATTTCTTTCTTTAGTGTTCTGTAGTTGTCATTGTAGAGGTCTTTCACCTCTTTTGTGAGATTGATTCCCAAGTATTTTATTTTTTTCGATGCTATTGTGAATGGGGTAGTTTTCCTAATTTCTCTTTCTGAAGATTCATCACTTATGTATAAAAATGCATTAGATTTATGTGCATTGATCTTATATCCCACTACTTTACTAAATTCACTTATGAGTTCTAAAACTTTTCTGGTGGAATTTCCTGGTTCCTCTAAGTATATAATCATATCATCAGCAAATAGGGATAGTTTGAGTTCTTTTCCTATTCATATCCCTTTAATTTCTTTGGTCTGTCTAATTGCTCTGGCTAGAGTTTCAAGGACGATATTGAATAGAAGTGGTGAAAGAGGGCATTCCTGCCTTGTTCCAGTTTTTAGGGGGAATGCTTTCAGTTTTTCACCATTTAGAATGATATTAGCCATGGGCTTAGCATAGATGGCCTTTACAATGTTAAGGAATGCTCCCACTATCCCTATTTTTTTCTAGTGTTTTGAGCATGAAGGGGTGCTGTATTTTATCAAATGCTTTTTCTGCATCTATTGAAATAATCATGTGATTTTTGACTTTAAGTCTATTGATATGGTGAATTACATTTATTGATTTCCTGATGTTGAACCACCCTTGCATCCCTGGGATGAAACCCACTTGATCATGGTGCACTATCTTTTTAATATGTTTTGTATGCAATTTGCTAAAATTTTGTTTAGAATTTTTGCGTCGATGTTCATTAAGGATATTGGTCTGAAATTTTCTTTGCTCGATGTGTCTCTGTCTGATTTAGGTATCAGGGTAATATTGGCTTCATAGAATGAGTTTGGGAGGGTTCCCTCCTCTTCTATTTCATGGAATAGTTTGAGGAGTATTGGAATGAGCTCTTCTTTAAAGGTTTTGTAGAACTCGGCTGAGAACCCATCTGGTCCTGGACTTTTCTTTGTTGGTAGGCTTTTGATGACTTCTTCTATTTCATTACTTGAAATTGGTCTATTTAAATTGTATATGTCCTCCTCGTTCAGTTTAAGCAATTCATATGTCTGTAGAAACCTGTTGATGTCTTCGAAATTTTCTATTTTGTTGGAGTATAGATTTTCAAAATAGCTTCTAATTATGTTTTGTATTTCAGTCGTGTCTGTTGTGATATTTCCTTGTTCATTCCGAATTTTAGTGATTTGGGTTTTCTCTGGTCTTCTCTTTGTTAGTGTGGCTAAAGGTTTATCAATTTTATTTTTTCAAAGAACCAACTATTTATTTTGTCAATTTTTGGTATTGTTTTTTTTGTTTCAATTTCGTTGATTTCAGCTCTCAGTTTAACTATTTCCTGTCTTCTACTACTTTTGGTGTTGGTCTGTTCTTCTTTTTCTAGGGCTTTAAGCTGTAGTGTTAGGTCGTTTATTTGTTGAGTTTTACTTCTTTTATTAAATGCGCTCCATGAAATAAACTTTCCTCTAAGTACTGCTTTCATAGTGTCCCAGAGATTTTGATATGATGTTTCTTTGTTCTCATTTACCTCTAAGAATTTTTTAATTTCCTTCCTAATATCTTCTGTTATCCATTCATCATATAATAGCATATTGTTTAACATCCAGGTGTTGGAGTAGTTTCTGTTTTTTACTCTTTCATTTATTTCTAACTTCAATCTATATGTTAGTCTTAAATCTAGTAACATTGAGAACTCTTCTTTTACTTCTAACATTTGTTGAATTCTGTAGGTTTTCATACAAATTGTTATATTTTGTGACAATAATGACTATTAAATATCTTCCTTCCACAGTAGAAACTATTCAGTGTGCCTATCCCTTGGTTGCCATGAATGTCTCTGCTAATGGTTTATACAGGCCATCTCTCCACAGAATGGTTTTTTGGTGACTGGAGTTGTCTTACTAGGAGTTGCCTGAAAATTACACCCTCTCCCTCCAGTGATGACCATATCCAGTAATTGATGAGATGAGGCTCCCTTGCCTAAAAGACTGAATCAACTTTAGAGCAATTTGCACTCTGGCACTCTTTCCAAGATCAGTTTTTAACTAAACCTCATCTATAACTGTTTCTGAGTTCCTTTTATTTTTCCATTATTGCTACCCTCAAGAGCCTTGTTAACATTTTTTCCTCCTAATCATCTATCACCATAAAGTTTTGATACCACAGATATACCATTTGTTATGGCTCAGATCTGGAATGTTCCCCCAAAAGCTCATGTGTTGAAAGCATGGTCCCCATTGCAGCAAGGCTCAGAAGTAGGGCTTTTAAACAATGCTTGGATCCTGAGGGTCCAGACATCACCAGTGGATTACTAATACATTGGATGGAATAATGATGAATGGATTATCTATTGATAGCTGAACAGACTATTGGGAGGTGGGACCTAGTTGGAGAAAGTAGGTCACTGGGGGCATGCCATGGAAGGGTCTAACTTCTCCCTGGTTCCTCTCTCTCTGTCTCTCTTTCTCTCTCCATGTCTGTTGTGACTGATTAGCTTTCATCTGTCACAACCTTCCACTATGGTATTGTGCCTCACCTCATACCAAAGAAATGGAACCAGTTGACCATGGAATGAAACCTTCAAAACAATAAACCAAAATAAATCTTTCCTCCTCTAAGTCGTTCTTGTCAGATATTGTGATCACAGTGACAAAAAACTAATAAAACATCTATTGGTTTATTTTTGCAATGTGATCCTTTGGAAGGCCCAAAACAACTGTAATGTCTTTTACCCCTCTGAACAATCAATTTTCACCCTCTTTGGGATAATATTGCTTTATTGAAAATATATAATGTAAACCAGATTGTTTGTTTTTTTTTTTCCTTTCTATGATCTGCTTCCCCCTATCCCTTATAGTTTTCCTGAAAACCTTCTTTGCTGGTCACTTACATGTGAACATTCATTGCAAGCTCTGTTGCTAGAGAATTCAATCTAAGTTAACTTACTTTTTTGTCTAGCTATGTACCATCCAGTCATTATAATTCAAATTCCTCTATTTTTCTTTTAATTCTTTGCTGCTTATTTGAGTATTGTTGTGAAGAATTATAAAATTATTTTATCAAACTTAAAAAATCTAATTGAAGTTTGATTTTAATTATATTAAACCTATAATAGAAGTTTAGACAAACTAGTATTTTAACAATATTTAGTCTTATTCAGAAATAAGATACATGACTTTATTTGATCAAAAATTTTTTTATGTCCCTCAGTAAAATATTACATGCATTTCTGATCAAAGTTGTCCCTTAAATCTTTTACATTGGTTGTTATTATGGAAGAATTTTATAATTATTATTTTATTTTCTGGTTACTAATTGTTTTATAGAAGTGATAAATTTTTTTATATATGATTTCTAAGATGTAAATCCCAGTGTGGATCTACACCCACACTGATCCAGGTGTGGTGGTGCATGCCTGTAATCCCAGCTACTTGGGAAGATGAGGTAGGAGGATCACAAGTTCAAGGGCAGTCTGTACAACTTAGTAAGACCCTGTCTCAAAATTAAAATTAAGAAGGGCTGAATAAGCAGCTCAGTGGCAAAATACTTCCGGGTTCAATTCCCAGGACTTGAATGATGACAAGACAAATAGAACTGCTAACATTATAAGACTAAAGAATATAAAATTAACACAACACAGATGGAACTCAAATCAGGATCAAAACACAATTGGGCACCTAGTGATTTTTTTACAGTAGAAGAGTATGAGGAAAAACAAAAGAAGACGAAATGAGAACAGATTAGTTCATAAGCTAAGTAGGTAAGCTGTATAATACTCTCCAAGAACAAATAATTGGCAAAACCCTAGATTGTATTTAAAAAGAAAAGATCAGGGAAGAAACTGTAAATAATCATCTTTCTTTTGTCAGCAATAATAGGACCTTGTTATATATAATACTGATGTATTAGAAGCCAATATTTCTATCAAAAATAATTTTATATCAGTTTAATAAAGGTTTTAGAATTTTCAAATCATAAATTTGTTGCAGCTATTTAACTACTTAGAGATTTCCATTTTTTTTTTTTTAATTTTAATAAGCCAAGCTCCAAATTGGCTAAGTAAAGGTCCAAATAGGTAAAACTAATTTCTCGGATACATTTTTCCTCCTCAGCTAAAGCCATCAGAATTTTTTCAATACAGAAATTGGAGTCATTTTAAAATTGCTTTTCTTTTCATCTCATATTCAATCAATGATCCCAGGCCTACTGTCTTTCTGTCCTAGACATCTGGCTAGCCCACAGACACTGAGGTCATTAAAGTCCTCATCAATGACTCCATGGTTTCATTCCACCAATGTTCCTCTGCAACTCCCACCAGCCATCACTGCACTAGAAGCAGCAGAGAAACAAAGGAGTAAAATTCTGTTTGTATCTACATTGGGTTCCCTTTCACTCCTTATTTTGATTTATCTTGAATAAGTTATCAGAGACTATTTTACAAAACATAAATCTTATCATTCTTAAAATTTCTAGGTAGTTTTGCATTACCAGGCAAGGTAAAGACCAAGTCCATCATTTGATCCCTCTTATTTTTAAGGCCCCTTGCTCATTACCACACGGACCTGTGCTGAAGCCACAGCCACACAGAAGTACTGACTTTTCACTAAATAGAATAGGGACTTTCATACAATAAACATAGAATGTCACCTTCCCTTTCTCTAGCATATTTGGAGGAAAGTATAGATGTCAATCCAGTCATCTCCTTGGTTACTGCTGCCATGGGAAATGCGATCCTCCTTAGTGCCTTCCGCTCTAACTCTGGTCATCATTTACTTAGTGGCTGGGCAGGACCTGATGTTCCAGAAAGCTACTCTTCCAAATGGTGCTCCTGCAGTGTTAGCAGCTTCTGTGGAAGGTGATGTAGGCATGGCCATTCTCTTCTTTAGGGACCCATCCCTAAGTCTCCCCAAGAATCACTACAAAAAAATTTATATAAAGTAATAGACTTTTTTGTAGTTTTGAACTAACTAAAATACATGTAAAACAAATCTAAACATTATGTATCATTGTTTCCAGTATCCAAGAAAAAGAATTCTTAATTCCTTTGTTCCTATCCTGAAGGACTTCTTTCTCCCTCTCTTCAGTATTCTAAGGTAAGTAACTGCCACACCCTTCTGCTCCCCACTCCAGGAGACTGGAGCCCACCTTTAACTGTAAGTAGCTCTACTTGATGGTTCTTCAGTTGCTTCAGCATTTGAATCCAGGCAGTGAATCCAATCAGAAAATTCCAAGGAATGCTTAAATACTTCATGAGTATTCTTCTTTAAGATCTCCATGGCAGTGTGAGATATCCACATGCTTCTGACTTCTTCCTGTAGTTCTGGGTAAGTAGCTATTGAAGCACATGCTTACAAACACACATAAGTCCCTTTTAAGGGAATTAGAAATTTAACAGTCCATGATAATGTAAAATCACCTTAAAACAACTATTTTTTCCTGTACATAAAATTTCTGCATTATTTTCCCTGGCTAGGATGTACGTAGAACTGAACATTTTAATGAAGAGTTAATTCACTTCTTTTCTAGGTCCCAGGTAATGCCCAAAGGATTATTGGATTTTTTAAGGTGGGTCATTAAGATATTCAAACAAACATCAGAACCATCCATAGCTTTCTCCTGTGTAGAAATTAAAATCCCACAGTGTGCAAATATGAGTGTTAGTGAGCAAAAAAAAAAAAAAAGAAAAAAAAAAGTAAAGAAAGTAGATTCCCCCTTATTTAAAATAGTATCTTGTGTTATTTTTTCCTTTATTTTCTTTTTGATAAAAATGACACTTCTACTAGTGATAAGGTTCAAGTGAAGTATCTTCTACCTGCCTTCCTTTACTCTCCTGTGCAGTTGCTCACTTGCCTGCCCTGAACTTCTCATAATAACCTACACTTACCTATCTATAACCCAGCACACTTCATCACATTTATTTCCATCTGTCTCTCCATGTAGCCTGTGAACTCCTATGCAGACAAGAACTATATTGCATCCATCTTTGTCTTTTAGTACTCAGTCATAGTATGTATTCAGTATATGTCTTAGAAATAAATGAGAAAAGAAATAAATTTTCAAAGTTACACAGATTAATGACAAAGTATATAAAAACTTGGTGCTTACGATTCCTGGTCTAGTATTTTCCACAATCATTATACAATTTAGTTTCCAAGCAGCATTTAATTTCCAAATTGCAGGCTTGACTTCAAAGCAATTTAATGAATTTTTCAAGATCACACTGATAATGTCAGAAATGCCATTATTTCAGTAAAGACAGGCTAGGTTATACTGCAGTAATGAGCTCAAAATTCCAATGCTTTAAAATAACACGTTCATTTGTTGCTCCTGATCCAGGTTCACCACAGGTTAGAAGGGAAGATTCACATCACACTAATTTCAGTCTGTAGAAACATAGACTCCAATGTCTGGAGGATATCTTGCCATCTCTGACACTTTCTTCAATCCTTCTGAGAGCCTCTTCTCCCATTGAAGAATTAACCACTCCTGTCCCATTACCTCTCCTGCACTCAGAGTGTTACCAAGGGATTGATTATCAGCTGGTTTCATTGGATAGTAAGCATTCAAGGACAGAGATCACTTTGTTTTCAGTTTGTTCCTCCCACGTCAGAGCCCTGTTCCAAGAACAGAACAATTATTCCATAAATATTTTGATTAAATGAACCTGTATCTTTATCACATCTTTGTTTTATTTCACAACTATGTGTACTTGTGAAAGTATCTCAGTCTGTAAGAATTTTATAACATGGACCTTGCACAGTTATTGAGGGTGTTAGATGAGAAAACAAATTAAATATTTAGTAAGAAATGATGTACTCCATACCATCATTCCATCATTCTCTGCCTAAAACAACAGTCCCTTCAGAAGCAGTGGAAGGAGGGAAAACTTCTTTTGGAAATTCTAATATTAAGGACAGGATGTGAAATATCCCTTCATTCCCAAGTCTGTCTGTCTTTCTGTCTCTCTCTCTCTCTCTCTCTCTCTCTCTCTCTCTCTCTCTCTCTAATCTCTCTCTCTCAGTTAGAAAGGTCTAAGTCATCATAATATTTCAAGAAATATGGAATAATTGCAAACCTAAAAGAAGTTTAACAAAGTTTGTAAAGCAGTGATTAAACTTCATAGAAAACACCTGGGGAAATTTTTGCCATAAACAGCAGTGAAACCTTCTGGGAAATTTAACTCTTAGATCAGGTCTCATTTTGTATGAACTTAGTAAAATCATCCCCCCTAATCTACAGGTTTGTTTTCTGAGACTGGTTACTATAATCAACTATGATCCAAAAATATTGACATTTGTAATAGAAACTATATTCACATAACTTTTATTGTATTATATTGTTATGATTATTGTATTTTATTATGAATATATTTCTCTGCCTAGTTTATAAATTAAAGCTTACTATAGGTATGAATTCATGGAAGAAATCATAGTATTTTACAGGGTGTTATGGTTTGGATGTGAGGTGTCCCCCAAAAGTTTATATGTGAGACAATGAGACAATGCAAGAAGGTTCGGAGGAGAAATGATCCAGTTGTGAGAGTCGTAACCCAATCAGTGAATTAACCCCCTGATAGGAATTAATTGAGTGGTAACTGAAGTGGCAGGGTGTGGCTGAAGGAAGTAGGAATTGGGGTGTGACTTTGGGGTATCTGGCAAATGGAGACTCTCGCTGCTTCGTGATCACCATGTGAGCTGTTTCCCTCTGCCACATTTTTCTGCCATGATGCTCTGCCTCACTTCGTGCCCTGAGGAATGGAGCATGTTGTCTATGGATTGAGATCTCTGAAATAGTGAGCGCCTAAATAAACCTTTCCTCCTCTACAATTGTTCTGGTCTGGTCCTTTAGTCATAGCGGCAAAAAAGCTGACTAAAACATAGGGTTCAGCATATGGATGTCTTTAGATATCCACAAGGGCATCTTGGAACACATCCCCCCTGATAAGCAGGGACTACTGCATGTAAACATGTAATGGTATATTTAATAAACAACATGTATTCATCCATTTATTGAGCAAGTATTTATTAAGCATGTAAATTATTTAGGGAAAATCAAAGCATTTTATCAAATTAACCAGTTAACTGCCCTAGAATGTTCTAGGATATTTTAAACTATAAGTGACCTAGGAGCACTTTTGAACTATAAAATATGGACTCTTTAAAGACCAAGTCCCATATTTACCTATTGTGTGAATTTCCAAAAAATGTGCATTGATTAAGTGCAATCGTCACTATAAAATTATTTTTCAACCTTTATTTAGTTTTTTTTTTTGTTTGTTTTTTGTTTTTTTTGGTCGAAGATGATGTTGAACTTTACCAGAACTCAGTGATACTGGATCATAATGATGTTAAAGAAATCCCCCCACCCCTTGGAAATAGTTTATTACGAAGAAACAACCCTCCCCATGTAATGTACTTAAGACTCAGGGATATTATCCTTGTTCCCCTATGACAAGGTCAGGCAAAATCCTCCATATTCTCTTTCTTTGTTTCATTAATAGTTACCTATGCAGCTTATCCCCACTGATCAATGAGAACAAAATGCTACCAAGCAAACTTTGGTCAAACTTCTGTCTTTCCTCTAGGCCTGCATCTCGACTTTGAAGCACCTTTATGGTGAGCCACTATACAACCCTTTAAGAGCCCCTCATAAGAGCAGGCTCCTCTCAAGGGTAAACACTCCAATTCACTGCCCAATCCATTGTCTGCACTTTCATCCCTCTTATCCAAGCCAGGATTTTTCTATAGCTTTGTTTACTTCTTTCTATAAAAGAAGAAACTCTTTTTGTTTTCAAAAGCTGGCAGATCTTGTAGTCCTTTGCAGTAGCCCCTTTCCACCCATTAGTCTTTTTCTTCCTTTAAAATTATCCTTTTGAATTATGTTTATCTAATTCCATAGTTATGTTTTGATACTGACTTTAATAGAGGACTGACCCCTTTCACATACACACAATGCACAAATGTAAATAAATTCTCTACTGTAGTCCTAACTTTAATTTTTTCCTTTGATCTCATTGGGTATGTTTTTTTCAATTCACTTTAACATTCATATTAACATTCAAGTTGCATAAAGAAAAATATTTAGAACTGGTATCAAATGAAGGTGTTTGCAAATGATAGTTCCATGACTGTCTAGGGATTTGGGGAGCAGTTCAGAAAGACTGCTTTTCTGAATATTGGGGCTCCTCTTAATTACACAAACTCCCCATAAGATTGAATATGTAGTGCCATCTACTGGCATGTACTGCAAACTTAAATCAAAACAAATTGCACTTCTTTCTTCTACACAACATGTAAACACATTTGTTGAAAAGATGGTCTTCTCAAATAACGGACCTAACAACAAAAGTATGTTCTACGTTATTTATTGACCTACTGTGTTTACTACTCCTTTGTCTCATATTTTCACAAAAGTAGTTTTTAGTTGCTAAAATATTATTAACTGATTTAGGGTTAAATATCTGAACAAATGTTATTTTTGTATAATGTAGACTAGAATGACACAGTTCAGCATAGTACAGAGATTTGATGCACAAACTGTTGTCTGCCGGCCAATGGTAACAGCATCATCTGGGAGCTTGTGAGAAATGCAGAATCTCAGGTTTCTTTTCAGACCTATTTTTAAAGAATTTACACATAAACAAGATCCTTAGGTGATAGATACTCACGTTATATGAGAAGCACTAGTACAAAGTATTGCACAGCAAGCAAAAACAAAAATACAAAGAAAGGGAAATTCTCAAGATTACTGTCATGGTCCCAGAATCATTTTTCATTTTTCAATCTTTAAATGGACTTCAACCTACAATTAAGATATTTTGAATCACTGTAAGATAAATTGAAGCAGTTATGAAACAAATTATATCTCTGTTAAAGAAAGACAATTAAGAACAATACCCTCAAGCTATATGTTAATATTATACATTTGCGCATATTGGGATTCATTCTTCTGTTTGACACCATTGATGAGACTTTCCATAAGATTAATGACTGAGACAGCTACACCAGCAGCCTCTCGTGAAAGTCAAGGGATAGTCAAGGGAAAGATACAAACCACGGCATTGGAATTGAGAGTAAAGTCAGTTAGGGATAGTAAATCACACACGTGCGTGCACACACACACACACACACACACACACACACACAGTGATCCCCCAATATCAAGTCAATAGTCCCCAGGAGTTGAAATTTGACAGGTCCCTGGCCTTCCACAGATTCCATAATCACTGTATTAGAAGGGGATTCCACTGCCTTAAGCAATGTCATTTTGTGCACTGAATACCTCTAACTTGAAAAAGAGACACAAATAAAAGTGTGCTCAGTCTTCATTTTTCATAAATTTCACTCTTTAAAAAAATTATTGAGACTTCAATTATGAGTACCACCTAGCACTTTTTTAATGTTTCATGTGTGCTTGAGAATGTGCATTTTTTAGTTATTAGGTGCTAAGTGGGTAGGTAGATTCACAGTCTATGTCAATATTGTTTATTTCTTTACCTGCCCAATCACTAATACAAATACATTAATATTCCCTGCTATAATGATGAATTAAAATTATTTCTTGTTCCAAATGATTTCACTTCCTATATTTTAAGGCTATTTTACTAGACTGTTTATATTTTCCTGATAAATTTATTATTTTATACTTACATTATTTTTGTCTTCATTCTTAATAATTATTTCATCATAAATTCTATATGATTTAATACTACTCAAAGTAAGCTAAACTTTATAGGTTAAGGGTCAGAAGTTTCCAGGGCCACAATCCTTCTGACTAGTTGGTTACAACTCAAGTATTCCCTCAAATGCCCTTCACTTCTTTAATTCACCAGAAAGATTCACAGGACTCACTGAAAGAAAGTAATATACTGACAGTTACAGTTTTACTATGGTAAAAGGATACAAATAGAGGAGGTGCATATGGTTAAGAGATGCATAGGCTAAAGTCTGGAAGGGTTCCCAACACAAAGCTTTCAACATCTTTCTTTCTAGCATTAAAGTGTGACAATATTCAGAATATTGTCAACCAGGGAAGTGTTACTATTCATAGTTCTCGTGGAGATTTAATCATGTAAACATGATTGGTTAAATCATTGTGCAACTCATTCAATCTCCAGCTGCTCCTGTCTTCTGCAGGGTCAGGCTGATCTCAAAATAGTTTCTTTCCAGAATAGCCAAACCTACCATTAGTCAGTTTAGTAACATGAACTATCTAGTACCCTTTCCAAGTTACCACATTAGCATAACCACCAGGTATGTTCTAACAGACTACTCATGACAGAGATCAATTATTTGGAAAATGTTAAAGGTTTGGAAGCTACTTCCCAGAAGCCAAGAGGAAGAACACCCTTTTCTTTGGGAAAATTTGATTCTTCATCAATAATAGTGCAGAAATACTAATATTGGTACCCTAATTTTTCTTTTTCTTATTTATTATATTTTTTTTTATTTTTACAGACTGCAATTTGATTCACTGTACATAAATGGGGTACATCTTTTCATTTCTATGGTTGTGCACCATGTAGATTCATACCATTCGTGTAATCATACATGTACATAGGGTAGTGATGTCTGTCTCATTCCACCATTTTTCATACCCTCCCTTCCTCTAATTTGCCTCTACGTAATCTAAAGTTCCTCCATTCTTCTCTCATCCCTCACCCCCCATTATATATCATCATCCACTTATCAGGGAAACATTCGGCCTTTGATTTGGGGGGATTGGCTTCTTTCACTTAGCATGATATTCTCCAATTCCATCCATTTATCTGCAAATGCCATAATATTATTATTCTTTATGGCTGAATAATAGACCCTGCACAAAATAGAAGACAAGGTAGATCTGAATCTTCATCATGTTGGCTTAGAATCAGACTTCCTTAATAAGACTCCCAAAGCACAAGAAATCAAAGCAAGGATCAATAAATGGGATGGATTAAAACTACAAACCTTTTTCTCAGCAAAGGATAGAATCAATAATGTGAAAAAAGAGTCTACAGAGTGGGAGAAAATCTTTTCCACATGCACTTCAGATAGAGCACTAACCTCCAAAGTTTATAAATAAGTTAACAAAACTTTACACCCAAAATACAAAGAACCCAATCAATAAATGAGTCAAGGAACTGGACAGACACTTTACAGAAAAAGATATACAGGTGATTAATAAATATATGAAAAAGTGTTCAATGTCTCTAGTAATTAGAGAAATCCAAACTAACTTTCTTTTAATTAGGATTTTTCCTGAAAACATAAAGTCAGATGTTACAAATATCCAAATATTGCAATAATGACAATAAATGTGAATGGATGAAGTTTAGTATTAAACAAAATTTGTTGTATTGGGGTAAAATAATTAAGATATTTGCCATTCAGTCCTAAATTATATGAACATATCTTCAGATAAATGCAAATTAAAACCACAATAGTACTTCACTACACAGTCACCAGAAGAGGCAAACCTAAAAAGACTAATTATACCTACAGTGTTCAGATGTGGCACAACTTGAACTGTCACATATTTCTAGTAGGAGTGTAATTTGGTTCAATAACTTCTGGGAAATGTCTGCAATATGTACTTAAGCAAGATGTATATATAACTTATGCTCAAATTTCTGCTTCTGGGTATACACCCAATAATACCATTTAACAAAAGACATGTACAAGAATACTCACAGCAGTTTTATGGATAATAGTGAAAACTGGAAACAACCCAAGCCTCAAGAGTCACATAGGTATTTTCACGAAAAAGGATGAGCAGATGCAAGAATATGGATGAACTTTATAAAATAATCCTGAAGGAACAATGTTAGACACAAAAGAGTAAATCTCATACCATTTCAATTAATATAAAAATTTGACAAAGGCAAAATAAATATATAATGATAAAAGTCAAAACAATGGTTATGGTTGGAAGCAGGTAGTGAATAGGTAGGACCTGAAGAATTCTGTCGGTTACAGATCATCATAATTTGAGCTATAGTTACACAGGAGTAAACATTTATATGTAATATAAATACATATAAAAATCATCAAGCTATGCAATTAAGACACATGTATATGCCAAATCTCAAACAACAATAATTGAACCATAAGGATATAGAAAGATATTTGCTTCCAAGGAAGCCTCACTTTCCAGTTACACACATCAATCTGCCTTCAACTGGTTTCAAAGCAACAACAGAAATAGTACTAGACAAGATATCTGGGGTGTGAGTGGGATGCAGAAGGAGCCCAGAACAAAGCCAAGACTTTAATGACAAAAGTTAATAGAGTTGAACAAAGACATCTCAGTGCTTAGATTGAGAAACTGGGATAAGAAAAGGGAGAATGTATAAAACGAGGAGGTAATGTTGAATGGAGCAGTCCTACAAAGGAAAGCCAGGAGGGTCATCAAGCCATTACTCTGCTTCAGAATGGTGGGCACAGTTGCATATTTAATGAAGTTTCATTCCTATGAGTCAATGAAATACTATGAGAAAGGCATTGCACATGAACAGACACAGTACTAAATCTTTGGACGCATTTTGTGATGTATGAATGGTGCAGGTCCTGGGACATAAATGCCTGTGGAATATCTGTGCTTTTGCTGTCCCGAAGGTTTCTAACATCTAGCATATTTCCTTCTGGGTCCAGTTGCAGTTTTTCTTTTTCTGATTATATTAGCTTTCTAGAGTTATCACAGAAAAGTACCACAATCTGAGTGACTTAAGCAAAAAAGTGTTTTGCATCACAGTTGTAGATGTCAGAAATCCAAAATTAGGTGTCAGCAGGGCCATGCTCCCTCTACAGGGACTAGGGAAAGATCTGATTGAGGCCTCCCTCCTAGTTTCTGAAATTCCCTTATTTTGTGGCAGCATAATTTCAATATTCAGATGGCATTTTCCTTCACGTAAATAATTTCTGTCCAGTTTTCCTACTTATAAGGATATCGTTATATTGAATTAGGACCCACCCTAATAATGTCATTTTAAATTGATAATCTGTGAAGACCCTCCAAATAAGTTCATTTTCACAGATGCTGGGAGCACATCTTCTGGGGAGATGTAACACAACCCATAACACTAGTCTACCATCGTATACTAATGCCAGAATGTCCTTGAACTTTTAAGTTTCCGAAACCAAGTCTTCCTTCCTAGGATCTCCTTTTTGCTACCATTAGTGGCCAGATGGAGATTACCTCATTCATAGCCACAAATAAATCACCTACCCATTCTCCGCTTATGGCAGCAGTTGTTTCAACCATTATTCATAAAACCTCTAGCAAAGCATCACTTTCTAAAATCAAGTATCCCAAGGAGTCTAGATGTCCAGGCATTTCTGTCACAGTGTAAATGTAGGCAAAACCTCTGGGTTAATGCACATTACACAAACAGGGGATGGAGATGTAGAAATTGGAATGCTAATGTCTCTTAAACTGTTGACCTCCTTCATCCCCAGTTCCATTACCTAAATTCAAGCTTCACCATCTTCTGCCTGGATTATTTTAACAATCTCCTAATGGGCTTCCTGCCTCCAATCTTACCTCCCTCAAATGCATTCTCCACATTAGACCCAGAATGATCTTTCTAAATCACCCACTCCCCTCCTCAAAATCTCCGTATTTGCTCACAACTGCTCTCAGGATAATGTCCCATATTTTGATAATGCCTTTCAAGCCCTTATTTAAATTAATTTCAGTTTTTTAAAATTCACCTTGCTCTTTCCTTCAGGAAATTGCTACTGCTTTTGTTTCTGCCTGGAATACTCTTCCCACCTCATCCTTTGTTTCAAGTGGCTAACTCAGTTGAGCACTTAATCCTTGCATAAACTTTTCCAGAATATCCAAAAGTTAGATTAGGTGCCCCCTTTCACTATCCTCAAATACTGCCACAGAATTCAGTACTTAACTCTTACTATGGCTTTATAGCTCTGTTATAATTATGTGTGCACCCATGTGTTTCCCCAACCATTCTCTAAATTTCTTTAGGGCCAGCATCATGTGTTGTCATGCTCACTATTGTCTTAATGCCTAGTCATGTCCCTTTCACATAGTAAGTATTTAGTAAAGTCTTTCTGGAGGGATAAATTAGTAAAATAACCAGATTAAAAGAAAGAGATATTTTTTTGACTGCTATGAATATTTTCTTCTGTATAAAACTGTCTCCAAACTAATTTTGAATGAATAAATTTCATTGCTTTTAAAACAATGGATTATTGCACTAAAGTCATCAAATACAAAGAAGTAACAATTTAGGTAGGACATATTTTTGTTTGATTCCATCCAAACAGGGTTAGTTGCTAAAGTCCCCAAAAGACTTCTCTCAGGGGTAAGTTTTCCCAGCACAAGTCAGTCTTCTATGCTTTCCTTTAGAACACAGAAATGTGTGACACTCAAAGGAAACTTGTGAAATACAACATGTGTTTTGAGATATTAAAACATGAAAGGGAACCTTTTGTTCACAAAATAGAGTTCTTCTGTTTTGCAAAAAACACACAAATATCCTCTACTAAATAGAAAAATGTAAAACTTTGAAGGAGAGAATAATACTGTAAAGTATCTTATTCCCCTTTCTTGCAAAATTGGGATCATAAAACTGCATAACTTTCCAAAACACTTTATTCCAGATTTCAAGAATGAAAAAAAACTAAAAAAAAAAAAAAAAAAAAAAAAAACTCACAGAAGATTTTTGTAAAATGCATACATACATAGATATATATTTTGTGCATTTCTGCAAAAAAGTACCCATTTTGAAGACTTCAGAGAAATAAAACACTATTATGAGCTAATACATTTCCTCTTATAGCTATTCACCAGGACACCTATCAAAAACAGGCCTAATCAAGGGGTTAATGTAGTTTCAAATGGAGGTCATTAATCTGGTGACAGTGCCCAATTAAAATAACCCTGAAAATCACTTCCTTGGAGGAGTGAACTATTGGTGGGAAAGTGGGATCCTTGTTTACTGTCATTCCTGACTAATTACAACATGATTGCTTAAGGACAAGCCAATTGTTTGCCTTGTGTAGAAAGGAAACAAAGATAAAGAAACTCCCTTTTGAAGGAACTCAGCTTTCTAAGATGTACATTTCTTTTATTGGCTCTTGTTAGTAAACAGGGAGAAAAAGATCCTGTTCTTCCATTCTTCGTGTAAAAGTTAAAGATTTCATTTAAGGTAACATAATAAATATAACATTTTGTATGACTACACAGTATATAAATTTTAACAGAATTAGAATAATTTATTATCTTATATCTCTGTACACTACTAAAGTAAAATAGCCATCAAAAAATAAAGTTTCTTACATTTTGCATTTCATTTTAGAGATGTGACAATAGCCAGAAAAATATTGATCTCACTGAATCAAATATCTCCTACCTTTTAATTTAATCTGTTTGTCATTATGAAAATGCATGAGATTTATTTGCAATTATTCTCCCACATATATACTCAAGTTTTGATTATCTAGAGTGCAAAATATAACCAAGATAATTCAACCTCAAATCACTCCCTTGTCTAAACCTCTTCTAATCAATTTCACAAAGCAACTTCACCTCAAGTTGATATGCCACTGAGCAGAAAAATCACCAAAATACAAGTATGAATTTTAAAAGTGAAAGAGAAACAGGACCCTGGAAAATGATTGACTATGTCAATCTTAAAATACTTCTTTATGAGGTAGGTGCAGGTTAAAAGTGGGAAGGGAAATTATTGCATTGAGTAAAATGCAAGACAGAGTTTGTCCTTTCTGTGTATAAGTCATATACACATGGAGGACTAATATGTTATGAAATGAAAACAGAGAATAAATTAATTGATCTTATGGGGCAATGGAATAAAAATTTAGTTTTTATTAACTGTGAAAGGAAGCAGTAATGATAAAGCATTTCCAGACATACATCAAATATCCCCTAAGTATCTTTGTTACTATACCATCTTCAAGAACAGTGGTCAGTAAGACAAGCACAGTTATTGCTTTTGAGAATCTATTATGAAAAGAGATATTAAGTAAATTTTACATTTAACCAATCAATTAAATAGTCAACACTATGAAGTCAATGCCATGGAAACACATACTGAGGAAGTGAGAGTGTCTGAAAGGGAAGCATCTTCTGGGGAAGTATAGTTTAAAAATCAATGGGGGTAAGTCAACGAATCTTACTGAACATGTTTTATATAAGGTACCATATGATACTTGTATATAATTTTGGTGGCATGTATAGGACTACATCTTTTGATAATAAGATGTGATCATACAATAAAGGTATGTTAAGTCATTGAGAAATAACTACCATGGAAAGTAGAAAGCATTGCTTCCTAAGAGAAGTACTTCCTAAGAGAAGTACTGATATACACTCTAGGAATATTCTTGGAGAAGCAATTGCCATCACATCATTTTCTTGATAATATTAAACAAAATTGAAAATAAATACCAATTGGGTTATCAGAATAACAATGGTAACAAGCTTACCTCTGATTAGTTTCCCAACACCAGAAAGTGACAGACAGCTTGCTTCTGGTGCACAATGATATCAGAGAGAGAGTGTCCTCACAATGTATCTTTTAGGACCAGATCCTATAGCAAAATGAAAACAGTATTCCCAGGGACTCTTTAGAGGTGGGCTTCTTAATGGGCCATGTGTAATTATACAAACATTAATTTGGGGACATGAAGTTCAAGTCCAAGTCCAAATAGCTTCCATTTCATGTTTCCTTATTGAGTAGGCTAAATTCATATAATCTTTAGGTTGCGTCTTTCATTTAGGAAAAATAATGGAAGCATGAATCTGTCAAGTCTTTTATATCAATAAAAATTGTGATTTCCAGAAATCCAGTAATATTAATATGTGGATAGAACTTTAATTAATGGATCAGCTGGTAAAGGGTATCCATATAAAACAGATATTTATAATCAGTCAAGTGAATCTCAATGAACAGATTTCTGTTTGATCCTTGTACGAGAAAATATGATGGATTTCCTAAAAAGATGATAATTATCACCACCCTTGTCCTGGCAATAACTCCTATCTAATAAGTACAAACTATGGGGTAGATTCTGAGTAAAATACTGACTATACATTATCTCACTTAACTCTCCCAACATATTTGTGAGGAATTCAATAGTCTGCTTTCAAATGAGGAAGCTTATTTACTTTCTGACATTCAAAAAAAAGCAGATTTTAAATCAGGCACATTTCCTTACTATGAGTAATACAGCCAGAGAGATTGTCAGAAAATGTTGGAGGATATTCTTAGCAAATGGTAGACTAGGATTTGGACTCATAATCATATCTACTATGCTATTGTTCTCCAGCAGTTGATAGTGGTTAATAATTAATAAAATTTCACTTTTAATTAAACTCTGAACTGCAAAGTTCAAAGATCAAGAAGGAAAACAGCCTTATGAGCAGGAATATGTTTGTGGCTTTCCAAATTACATCCCTTACAGGTACAGAGAAACTTATCTGCTGCTTGTTCTATCTATCACTGCTGTACAGAGCAGATCTCTTGAAAGCTATGATCTGCATGTGTTGTTTTATCTTATTTAACAAAGGATTTTGAAAGTGGCTAAATATTACAAGTTAAATTATGAAGTACTTTTAATGTACTCTTTTTACCCATTTATCTGATTCAATGCAAAAGTTTTGATGTTTTCATGTTGTATTCCTTTTGTAAAAGCTCTAGCCTACTGGTTCAATGATGACATGCTGATGTTAAAACAAATCAACTAAAGCTCAAGATACCAGAACTGAATAAAACAGAATCTTTGATAAAATGTCCATATTTACTCAATTAATGGGCGAACAAAATTGTATTCTATGGATGATGTCATATTTTGTAGTACCAACTAATCTTATATTTAGTCACTTGCATGATTGATAGCTCCATATATGCACATTTTTCCTATCTATATTTTTGCACAGTATTCAAGCAATTTAATTACTTATTAATAGAAAACTTTTTGTGCATCATTAAATTTGAGAAAAATCTTAAACCTATATATCATTATGCTGTTGTCTTTCCATTTTAAATACACTTAAACATTTTCACATGTTCACATTTTCTTTTGGAAGTTGCTTGGAATTCTGGGCTAATGCCTCTGTAGGCATTTGGACAATTATGCCAAACACTCAAGAAAAATTAGACACTCTAAATGATCTAGTTTTGTACACAATGGAGAGAAAACAGTTGATCAGAAAACCAATCATTATCTAAGCTTATAGATTTACTTTTAACAATTGGATTGTTGATTTTTTACAACCATGCAAAAAGTACCTCTGTGACCTTCTAAAAATTAAAATTTTAGGTACTTTTATAATTTGAAGTAGGACAAGATCATCCGAAGAATGTTCCTGTGATAATTTATATCATGCAAATTTAGCTAAGGTTAAAAGTGAACAATGCAAGTTATTTACTTCTATGTTATTCCAGTGCTGCCTTTTCACATGTGAACTGATATAATATACTTCATATTATTTATCATTTTTAGTTGTTTTCATAGTTGGTCAATTAATTTCAAATACAGAAAATGCCATTTATTTATTTGTTTATTTATTTATTTATTTATTCTCATTGTCAGCATGGAAACGTATAGCTGGTATGAGATAACTACTGCTCTTAACACTGATCAGTTAACAACAGTGTACATAGTATCAGGTGGCCTCAGGCGATGTGGAAAGACATGAAGAGGTGAACACTTTGGTTCTGACCTCAGTGAATTTGCAATCTAATGAATTCCATATAACACCATCATGGAGTCATAGGATGCAATAAAAATCCCTTACAAATATTTTATCTCAGATGCCAAATTATCATACTGAAATGTCTCTATATCTTTGTTCAAAAATATTCATTAAAATACCATTGCTAATAACATTAGAAAATATCTATTTCAAAAGGGCCATGAAAGATCCAAACATCTATATAAATAACATGACAGTTAATTCCACAGAATGTCTAATAGGTGCCAAGCCCTGGAGTTTTATGAGCATTCTCAATTAATCCTCATGACTACTCTGCCTATAGGGCTTGTCTCCATTTTCCACATGAAATTATCTAGGATTAGAGAGACTAAATGTTTATTCAGGTTACATAGCTAATAATACTAGAGTGGGGCTTGAAAATGAGTTATTCTGACTCCAAAGTTTAAACTTTTCTCCTTTCTTTAGGCAGCTTCTCAAAGTCTTCATATTCAAGATTGTTTCTCACTTTACAGAACCTCTATGATATTTACTGAATTGGTTAAAAAATTTTTCATTATACATCTAATATTGCATGGGTTACTGTTGAGAGACTTATAAGAGAGCAAGCAGGTCTCTAACAAAATAGACCTTGTATTCTATGGAAGAAAGTCAGTGGGTGAATATATCACCATATGAAAATAACAACAGATATGTTTAGGACCATTTGCAGATTTTGGAGAGGTACCAGTCTCAGATGTGAGTGGAAAGGGGGGAATAAAAGTAGGTATATGGAGACAGTTTCTCTATTTTTAAATAATACATCAAATCATTATTAAAAAGGTGATGTGATATTTTGATGCATGTATACATTGTGCAATGTTTAGATTGAACATATCTAATTCCACAAATTATTATTTCTTTACAATAAAAGTATTAAAAAATTTATTTAAGTTGTACCCCATTTGTTTACAATAAAAAAATAATTTATTCTAACTTTCTGAAATCCACAGTTCATTGTTGTTATCTACAATTAATCTAATGTGCAAAAGCACCCCCAAAGTTCCTGGCTCTTATCTAACTGCAAACAAGTATCCAATGATCAAGTTTTTCCCATAACTTTCTCTCTCCTACCGTACCTAGGCTCTGGAAAACAGTATTCTCTCAATTTTTATAAAATCAACACTTTTTGACTACACATATGAATGAAACCATGTGCTGCTTGTCTTTCTTTGCCTGGCTCATTTCACTTAATATATGATTTCCAGTTCTATCCATGTCATTGTAAATGACAAGAGTCTCATTCTTTTTCATAAAAGAATAGCATTTCATTTTGTATATGTGTCATTTATCAGTTGAAAATAATATCATTGTTTCCCCTTCTTGGCTATTGTAAATAGTGCTGCAATAAATGTGCAAGAGTATATGACTCCTCAACAAAAAATTTTCTTACTTTGGGATATATGCCCAGGAGTAGAATTGCTAAATCATATAGTAGTTCCACTTTAAATATTTGGAGTAACCTCCAAACTGTTTCCCATAATGGCTCTACTACCAACATTGTTCCCTTTCTCCACATCCTCACTAGCACTTGTTATCTTTAGTCTTTCTTAAAACAGTCATTCTTATTGGGAATGGTGAAATTTCATTGCGGTTTTGATTTACATTTTCCTGATGATTGGTGATGTCGAGCATGTTTGCTATTTGTGTATCTTCTTTTGAGAAATGTTCATTTAAGTCTATTTTCCATTTTTCTTTTTCTTTTTCCATATTTTTGGTCGTATGGTACATTATAGTTGTACTTAATGAAGGGATTTGTCATTACATATTAGTACATATGCACAATAAAAATTTGGTCAATATGACCCCCCCGACACTTCCCATACATAGTGTTTGTATCACTATAGTATAATTACTGTAATTCTTTAGGATAAATACTGAGGAATTGTATAACTGGGTCATATGGTCGTTCCATTTGTAGTCTTTTGAGGAACCTCCATACTGATTTCCACAGTGGTTGCACTAATTTACAGTCCCATAACAATGTAAAAGTATTCATTTTCCTCCCAGTCCTCTCAAACGTTTATTATTGTATTCTTGATGACTGTCATTCTGAGTGGTGTGGGAGATGAAGTCCCAGTGTAATTGTTTTTGCCTTTCCCTAATTGCCAATGATGTTGAACACTTTTTCATTTATTTGTTGACCATTTGTATGTCTTCTTTACCAAAGTGTCTGTTTAACTCATTGACCCATCTGTTAATTGGGTTATTTGACTTTTTGGTGTAAAGTTTTTTGAGGTTTTTATATATTCTAGTTATTAATACTTTGTCAGAAGAGTATCTAGCAAAGATTTGCTGCCATTAATCACATTCCTGATTATTTCCTTTGCTGTTTAGAAGACTTTAAATTTGATGCCATGCCATTTACTAACTCTTGGCACTATATCCTAAGTTTTAGGGGTCCTATTGAGAAATTTGTTGCCTGTGCCAATGTGCTGAAGGGTTGACCCTACATTTTCTTCTAGGATTTTCACAGTTTCTGGACTAATTTCTAGGTCTTTGATTCATTTCGAGTTCATTTTTTTGTACAGTGAGAAGTAATGATCTAATTTTATTCTTCTACATAAAGATAATCAGTTTTCCAAGTACCATTTGATAAATTAACTATTTTATTTCATGTATGTTTTTGGCAATTTTGTCAAGAGTCAGATGACTGTAGATGTGTGCGTTTGTCTCTGTGTCTTCTATTATTCTGTATCTGTTTATATATAAATATCATGCAATTTTTGTCACTTTAACTTTGTAATATAATTTAAAATCAGGTATTGTGATGACTCTGGCATTGCAATTTTGGCTTAGAATTGCTTTGGTTATTATTCTGAGTCTTTTATTCTTCCAAATGAATTTTAGGACATTTTTTCCCCTAGTTCTGTGAAGAATGTCATTGTTATTTTATAGGAGATTTTGTTTAATCTAGATAGAGTTTTGTCATTTTAATGCCATTTGTATGGCCATTTTAACAATAGTAATTCTGCTTACCTATGAGCATTGGAGGTTTCTCCATCTTCTTTTTATACTCTTGAGTTCATTGATTTTGGTTCGGATCTTAATTATTTCCTCCTTTCTACCGGTTTTGGAATTGGTTCATTCTTCTTTTTTAAGAGCCTTGAGATGCACCATTAGGTTTTTTATTTGGGATCTTATGTAGACACTCATAGCTATAAAATTTCCTGTTAGAACTGCCTTCATAGTGAACCAGAGGTTCTGGAATGTTGTATTATTATTCTCATTTGAGTCTAAGAATTTTTAAATCTCTCCCTTGATTTCTTATATTACCCATTTATCATTCAAAAGTGCATTGTTCAATCTTTGTGTATTTATATAGTTTCTGTAGGGTTTTGGTGTGTTGATTTCTAATTTCATTCCATTATGCTCTGATAAGATGCATGAATTATATCAGATAATTTTGTATTTGCTTAGAGTTTTTTTTTTAATGGCTTAAAATATGGTCTCTTTTGGAGAAGATTCCACGAGCAGCTGAGAAGAGGGTGAATTTACCTGTTGTTGGACAAAATATTCTACAGATGTCTATTAAAACCATGTGATTTATAATATTATTAAGGTTCAAAGAGTCTTTATCAAGTTTATGTCTGGATGACCTATCTAATTGTGAGAGAGGTGCATTGAAATCACCCAGTATTATAGTACTGTGGTCTATCTGAGACTTCAGTTTGAGTAGTGTCTCTTTTATGTAATTAGTTGCACCCACATTTGGGGCACAAATGTTTATTATTGTTATATGTTCTTCTTGAATACTTCCTTTGAGTAGTAGGAAGTCACCCTCTTTGTCTCTTCTGCTTCATTTTGTTAGATATGAGAGTAGATCCCCCTGCTTGTTTTTAGGCTCCATTTGCATGACATACCAATTTCCATCTTCTCACTTTCAGCTGTGGTTGTCTTTGCCCAGAAGGTGCATCTCTTGAAAACAACATATAATTTGGTCTTGTTTTTTAATTCTTTCTGCCAGTCTAGATCTTTTTATTGGAAAATTGAGACCATTTACATTTTATGTTATTATAGAAAGAGTTTATCAATCCCTGCCATTGTGATTTACTAGAAATGTTTAATTTGGTCCCATTTCTCATTTGTTGAGTTACACTTCAAGTGAATTTGCTCATTTGTGGTCTCTAATTTTTTTTTTTAAGTATTTCTGTATGGAATATTTCTTTAATTAAATTCTGTAGTGCTGGTTTAATAATCATGAATTTCTTTATTTCTGCTTATCTTGGAAGATACCTTTGCTGGATATAGCAATCTTGGTTGAGTTATTTTCTTTCAGGACTTGGAACACATCATTCCAAGGCCTCCTGGTTTTTAGAGTTTATGATGAGATATAGGAAATAATTCTGATTAACTTGCCTCTAAATATGACTAGACATTTTTATCTTAAAGATTTGAAAATTCTACTGTTCTGTATGTTAGGTGTTTTAATTTTTATAATGACTCTTGAATTCTTTATATAATTTTTCATCCACTTCAATATTTCAGGAACTTTGTTATGTGGTGTCTACTCTGGAGAGATTAAATCAACATACCCCTAGGGCATAGAAGTTGCCAATCTTTGTTGGGAATCTAGATCTCAGGAACCTCCTGAGAAATCTACTTGTAGTTCAGGGGAGGCAATACTCCACATGCTGTGCTGCCCATGAATACAATTTTACCGGTTTAGTCCAAGTGTGTTCACCCTTACCTGTTCAGATTCCTGACTCTCTTCACTAAACCTGTGAACTGCTAGATTCAAAGAAAAAGCCAACTGGACCCTTCACTTTCCTAATTTGAATCTCCCCAGGTACAATTTTCTCTGTTCCTGTTTCACCCACATTTTGCTAGGTATACCTTAGGTCTCATGGTAAGTACTTGCCAGGACAGTATGGCATCATTTGCTTTGATCTCCTGGCTCCTATAGCAGCAGCTTCAGTGTGGCCACATGAAGATGAATCTTGCCTTAGTTCTCTGAAGCCAGTCGAGAAATAGAGTATGTTTTAAAATGCAAGTTCACAAATCAGCCTCTGGATTGTCAAGTTCAAGGTACTCTTTTGATTGTAGACTTTTCCATACCAAATTCATCCCTTGTGTTTTTCTCTGTGTTTTCCATCCATTCTGCAATGAATCAGTGCTGCTACTGCTACAGCTGCTAAAACTAGTATGGTTCCAAGGTACTCTTTCTTCTTTGTTTAGTGTACCCAAATTTCTTAGTCTCTAGGACATTCTGACTTTCCAATATTGAATTTTAGCAAAATTCTTCTTTCAGTCAACTTATTGACAAGCAGTATCCTGAGTCACATATCAACTCGGAATACAGCCTTCCTTAATCCACCATCTTGAATCTTTATTGTCCATTTTTAAATCAGGCTGTTTCCTTGCTATTAAATTTTTCAGTTCTTTATATATTCTGGATAACAGTCTTTTGTCAGATGTATAGTTTGCAAATGTTTTCTCCCATTATGTTGTTTGCCTCTTCATTCAATTATTTGCTGTGCAGAAGCTTTTGAATTTTTAAATTTTCGTAATCCTGTTTATATCTTTTTGCTTTTGTTTCCTATGCTTTTAAAGTCTTATCTAATCCTTGCCCTTTCTAATGTCCCTGGTGTTTTTTTGCCACTAAAACAGTGATTTAGTCAATAGTTTGAATAGAACACTTGCTTCTCCACCACTGCAACTTATTTCTTAAATAGACATATTTTTTCTCTTCCTCTCCATTCCCTCCTCCCTAATATCCCTGCCCTAATCTCCAACTCCCTAATCTTCCTTTCCCTAATCTCAGGGAAAACAAAATTACCTCCTTTCCCATCCTAGACTTTATCCCATCCTAGAGTTATCTGTCCTTGAGCACACACCCACCACAGAAATGAAGTAATTTCAATTTCAGGTTGGTGCCAGAAAAATCTAAGGCATCTCCCAAATTGACAAAAGGATATGATTCCTGACAGGGCACACCTGAAATGTAGCCTTTGAATCACCTCTTTAAAAACCCTCTGTTCCCCAAGATGGGTAGAACTATAAATTCTGGGATAGAATTCCCAAGTGTTTCTTCTTTCCTAGCAAAGCAATAAAACTTCATTTTCCTTTTTCTCAAAATCTTGTCTTTGTTATTGTATTGGCATTGAAAATGAGGACTAAACTTTAGAAAATAGTAGTTTCAATTTCAGGTCTTACATTTAAGTCTTTCATCCATTTGAGTTGACTTCTGTAACTTGAGAGATATGGTAATCTGGTTTTGTTATTCTATGTTTGGATATCCTACTTTTCCAACCCATTTATTGAAAAGATTGTCCTTTCTCCACTTCATGTTTGAACAGCACCTATATTGAAAACCACATTGCTATAAATGCATGGGTTTATTTATAATCTTTCTATTCTACTCCATTGATCTAAATGTTTTTGTGATAATACTATGCTGTTTTGACAATTACTGTTTTGTAGCATATTTTCAAATCAGTTAATTGATGTCTCTTGCTTAGTTCTCTTTGTTCAAGATTGTTGTGGCTATTTGTTTTTTTTGTCCTTTTATTGTTCCATAAAATCTTTATTTTTCTTTGAAGAATATCATTGGTAATTTGGTAAGGGTTATGTTTTATTTGTAGAACACTTTGTTTATGTAAACTTTTTAACAATGTCAATTTTTCTAATCTAAGAACACAGGGTGCCTTCCCGCTCCCCTGTTTTTGTATTCACTTTCTTTTATCAGTGTTTCATTCTTATTATTTTCATTGTAAAATCTTTTATGTCTTGTTAAATTTGTTCCTAGGTACTTTAGGGGGTTTTGTAGCTATTATATATGGGTTTGCTTTTTTAATGGCTATATTAATAATTCACATTGACATATAGTGATGGTACTCATTTTTGTATGTTGATTTTTTTTATCCTGTGACTTTGTTGAGTTCATTTATTCATTCTATTATTAATTATTTTGGTGGAGTTTTTGTGGTTTTCTATATAAGGTCATGTCATCTGCAAACAGTGATATTTTAAATACCTCCTTTCCAATTTAGGCATCTTCATTTATTTCTCTTGCCTGATTGCTCTGGTTATGACTTCCAGTATCATGTTGAATAAAAATGGTGTAAGTGTGTATCTTTGTCTTGTTCTAGATCTTACAGAGAAAGTTTATTTTTATCTTTCCCTCACTTGGTATTATATTAGCAATGAACTTATTATGTTCAGATACATTTATTTAATACTAATTTATTTAATTTAACTAATTTATTTAATACTAACTTTCTTAGAACTTTTATCATGAATTTAATTAAATGTCTCTTCTGTGTCTGTTGAAATGATCATATGTTTTTTCCCATTCTGTTGATGTATTATATTAACTAAATTTACCATTATCTCCTCCTATATCTCACCAAGAATGTTTTCCTTTAGGGTCCCACCACCCAAGGCAGACACTGAGGCATTACCCTGGATCCCATTATTTGTTTTTGCATATGTTGAATCATCTTTGAATATCTGAGATGCAATGTCATTTGATTATGATAAATAAATGTTTTAATATGCTGTTGGATATGATTTGCCAGGATTTTAATTATGACCATGTTTAAGCCAACACAAGTAAGTAGTGGTGGTTAACATTCCAGACAAAGGGAATATCATGTTCCAGGTAGGTGGAACTAGGTTTTATAGGGCTTTTTTTCCAATGCCAAATTGCTCAGATTTTAACCTGAAACCAATAGTTTTCATAATTTTTTTATTGATATTTGTTTTGGTTACATAAAAATTTACTCACTTAAATAAAGACTTAAAGGGTTCTTTTATGTGCAGGGGCATACTATTTGTTTTGTATTGTTTTTAGATAAATAGTGGCAGTTACATATTTGTATTTTAGAAAGATCAATGTGTCTAGGTGTGAAGCAGAAAAACTGAGAGGAACTAAGAGATTGTCTTGCAATATATTCAAATAAATAAGATTGTCTTAACTAGTGATGGAAGAGATTTTAAATGGAAATAGATGATAGACTGTTTAGATGAAGGAAAAATGAGCAAGGGGATCCAGGGTAATGCCTCAATTTCTGTCTTGGGTGGTGGGACACTGAAGGAGAACATTCTTTGTGGGATAGAGGAGGAGATGATAGTGAATTTAATTATAGCTTGAATGACCTACCAAGTTTTCAAATGGAGACGCCCAGAAGATATTTCTGTGTGATTTATTGAGATGTATCCATATTCTCTTTTAACATTTCCTATACATTTTAATCTGACAGATTTTTTCTTTAATAATTTCTTGAGATAATAAAGGGGTGTTACATTATAATCCTTAGAATTCACACAGACCAAGAATAAAATATTACTTACAGTCACTGCTCAGTAAGGATTTGCTTCTTGACAAACAGATTGATTTATTCCAATAGATTGACCCTAATACTTACTGAATGAAGTTGGATAATGTTTACCTGAGAGAGATTCATAAAGGTTTTATTTGAAAAGTGTGGAAGGCAGCAGACTTATACTTATCAAAAACCTCTGTCCTAAATATTTCTAATATATACCCTAAATACTTGGCATCTTAGAAATCATTATTTATGTATATTTTGAGAACAAATATTGTGGTTTATTTTATCCTCACTTTATCATAAGTCACTTTTGTGGTACATAGTAGATATTCAACACATATATTTGAATAACTATATGTATCACAGTCACTAAGTCACAATTTACATAGCAAATTAAATTGCAAAAGTTCATATTAAATAGCAGCTCCATGATATAATTGATGGAGTTTATGTAATTTTGCTGTCCACTAATCACAAAGAAGTTTTGTTTGCTATCTTTAAGATATATTTGTAGTTGGAGTCTGTGTTTTTATATCTGAGCAATTCTGCTTCCATCTGCTAGTGATGCCAGATGGAGGAGAGGCAGGGAGACCAAGAGATTAATGAAGTAACTCATCAAGTTGTTTGAAAGGCAAAAAATATGTAAGAAAATCAAATCTGTTGAAATTCCCTTTCCAAAGAGTAATGGTTGCATATTGTTTAAGTATAAAGTTTCTGGAGACAAAGAAACTAAGAAACAAGAAAGAGAGGGAAAAAAAAAAAAAAAGAGGAAAGGAATGAAGGAGGAGGAAGGGGAAAGAAAGGAAGGAAGGGAGAGAGAACTAAGAAAAAAATTCTGTAAGATAAAATCATTAATGACTTATAAGATGTCTATTTTGGAAAGCAAAGGTTTCATCTTCTCCCCAGTATCTACTTAATACCCTGGTAACAAAGGGCATTAACTCTTTCTGACCACAAGGGTGAAATTAACTGCACTGGGGAGTACAGAGTTCAATAGCCAAAATGGTTCCCCAAGGCTCTTTTTGGGTGATGGGCTCAGACACTATGAAATAAGTATGCCAGCTTCTCTTTTCAAAGAAAAACCTGTACTTGAGAATAAGAATATTGCCTGTAATTTATAGGAGACAGAGAAAAGCAATATCAGGTAAACTGAATCGTTCACTTCTCTGGAAAGCAACATAAGGAACTGAAGACAGAAAAATATATACAACATTTTAGGACAGTGCCAGACCTCAACGAGTGAAATATAAAAGATTTAAATCCCTCAGTGTTTTAATGAAAGAAGCTATCTCATATAGCTCACCATTTGAAAATATATTCCAGTTGAAATAAACTCATTTTGAATGTTGATAACTCATAAAATTTCATGACAAGAAATAATATTGATAATATTACAAATAAAAGAATGGAAAAATTTTATCTGAAAAGTAACTAAAGCAGTGAATAAATTTATATGTAACCAAAACAAATATCAATAAAATAATTATGGAAACTTCTCATTAGAATTGCATAATTGTTCTGGTTAAAGAAAATTTTAGTATTTTAGAGTTGAGAAAATATAAATAATAATATTTTAACTTATAGTTGTTCAGCTCTCCTGCGTAGTTGATAGTCTCCCTTGTCCTAACCTTACTTTTCTTTACATTTAATATCTCAACTCCAATTTTTTTGGTTGTTTATAAATATATCAAATTTAATAGAATTCTGAGTTAAAAATTTTTGTTAAATTTACCTTATCTTACAGATTATAAGACTTTTTAAAATGCAAATAATTTTATTTGGTAAGAGCCATAGGGAGTCAGATTTGAAAAGAGAGGAAAAAAGGCAGAATTAGATTTAGTACTAGGTCTTTCTTGCTGGGTGCTTAGGAACACTTATCTTCTTTTTTTGTTTGTTTCTTATAGGAATCAGAGTTTTTTTTTAATTCATCTGTATTAATTCATTTATTCCTTCATGTACTCATCTGCTCAAAAGACATTTTCAAATGCTTACTAATACGTTAATCACTCTACTAATTATTAAAGATGGTGCAGATCTTAAATTGCTATATATAATATACATATATATGAAATACATGTATATTTCAAATATATATTTAATATACATAATATAAAATATGCCTACATATTTTAAATATATATATATTTAATATATGTAGCATATTTGAAATGAAGTTTTCGTATGATTGGTCAAAGATAATGCCCAAATGCTTTCTATATCAGAGGTGAGTTTGGCTGTTTTATCTGTTTCCCTGCATTTCTCAAAGATTTAGTGTTACGTGAACCAAGTGGAAAGTTCTGGGTAAACAGCTTTGAGCAGATTCAACATATGCCATTTTACAACCAAGGCATCCTAGGACTGTTAGGCTACCTCCTTTCTACTGTGCCTTCTTTCAGTGCTATAGCAACACTATAGTCCATGTGGAACAGACATTGAACATATAAATCAGTGGAGCTCTCCTCAGTCACATTGAACATGTAATATCAGTGAGAAATGAACTATGTGGGACTAAGATTTGATTATCTGTTATCCTAGCCTATTATTTCACACTGCTTAACTTAATGGGATTTTCCTGAAAGGTTGGAGGAAGTGTTGATATGAAATGTAGAAGTTCTTTCACTTTAAACATTTCTTGACTACTGGAAACTATGCTTGCCAAAGTATTGCATATTATACAAATAAAATCATTCAGTTCTTGCCTGGTTAGTGACTACTTCTATTCATGATAAGATGGAAGAAGTTTGCACAGTTCTCAAATCCATTTTGTCATGAACTCTTTCCTTTCTCTATAAAACATTTCCAGATTTATTCCATTCAGGCATATTCATTGTGAAGATACTGAGGCTTCAGCTTTAGTACTCATTATTTTATGGGGCCCATCCCATGTCTTCTATCTAACTTCATATTTTAAGTTCTGTATTGTTTTTAAATGATCCTTACAGTTGAACAAGCTTCAGTTCCCACAGAAAACTTAATCCAATCCTAATTGCTCTTTTATATTACTGCATTTTATCTGTTATTATGTCTTATTTTTCTATTTCTATCAGTTACGTATCTACTCTCCAAAAGCAAACTATGTGCCAATCATGGTGGCAAACTCATGAAATGCCAGTGAGATTGGAGGCTGAGTTAGGAGGATCACAAAACTGCAAACTGCAGTCAGTTTGAGCAACTTAGCAACACCTTATCTCAAAATGAAAGATAAAAATGAACTGGCAATGCAGCTTAGTGATATAGTGCCTCTGGGTTCAATCCCCAGTACTATAAGAAAACAAAACAAAACAAATGAACAAAAAAGTGAACTATGAAAAGCCTCTCCTTGTGGCATAGGAAGTGATCATGTGTATTTTTCCATTTTAGGTTATTAGGCCCAAGAGTTGACTCCTTTGTTTTAAACCATTGCTTTTGTTAGCTTCAGTCCTTTTTAGGAGCTCTTATTTGCATATGCAAACTGGTACCTTCATATTCATGAAAAAACATAAAGGGAGACTTACAAGCACACATAGAGGCACATTTTATGTTTTAGTTTTAGTTCTGTTTTATTTTCCAGATAGTAAGATGACATTGCAATAGAGACAGACCCTTACTGTGTATCAGTATCAGATGAAAAAGGAGTTTCTACAAACCCACAGATTCTGCTACACAGGTCATCTACTTTCATGAGGCATAGTTCAAAAGTTGCATATTGTACTTAAGGAAAATTAGCTAAACTATTTATGCCTGTGCTGATGGATTTTTTTTTTTTTTTTAAGTCAGAACTGGTCTCTCAATGGAAGAAAACCAGTCATGACTACAAAGTAGATTTCCTCTTTCCAAAGTACTTCATTGTGTGTCATGACGGTTGTGGAATGGGAAGGATCCTGAGTGCACTGATGGGCTAGAAGGATGGCAGCAGGAGTGGGTAAAGCAGGCCAGGAAGAGTCTGGCTAACAATTATGCATGCAGGTAGTGTGTTGGAACTCTTTCTAAAGCAATGATAAAGTACTTCATTCTTTATTTAACTCTCATAATCACTCTTTTTCTTTATCTAAAGAACCACATTTTTAGAAGTAAAATTCTAAAAAAAAAAAAAAAAAGTCAGCTTTCACGTTTTTATTTTTCCCTTCTAAAAGTAGGAAAAAAAGGAGAGTAGGAGGTTTTTGAAATGACTATAAATGGGGTTTTTAATCTAAAAATTGATTCCTCACCAGTTGAAGAACAGTTGAGAGAATTATTCAAAGAATAAGGCAGGAGGAAGTTTCCTTCTTGAAATTTTAGTGGCACTGAATGCTTATGTCTCAGTTTCATCAACCTATAAAAGATATTCACCAAATTTTGCCTCTACACAAAACATGAAATTTTAACAAAATCAGTTAAATATTTAAAGGATAATCCTTTATTCTTAAAACCACTTCAAGGGCTAAATACCATACACAGAAAATTTCAAATATCCCTTTTTCCTTGACTTGTCAAGAACTGGGGATATTGAAATCAACAAAATACAGTGAATATACAGTCAAAAGGGTAGAGAAAATTATAATCCAATTGCTGAAATACCAGGAAGTAAGTACTCTTGTGGGAATATGCACAAAAGCATCATGAGAAAACACTCACAGGGAACAGCCTGTGAACTCTCTAGGAGATCAATGGGAAGTTCTCCAAGCAAAAAGGGGATGAGGGCACATCAGAGAGGAATCTGAGAACTGCGAAGTCTGATAGTGGAATATAGAGTTTAAGAGTTCTGATGGAAAAAAGAACTAGAAAGGTAGGAACTGGCAAGATCATTAAGAATTTTTTTTCCTGGTAAACCAACAGGGTTTTGACTTTAACTTATGGCAGTGTGGAAACTACCAAAGAGTAAATTTTTATTTTAGAAGGTTATGGAGGACAGATTTGAGGAAAAATGGAAAGAACTGAACTATATTTTTTCATTGGAGATTCAGAATAGAAGTATTTGGGGAATGATAGATAAGAGAATGGACAAGATATGGTTATATAAGGAATGAGAGAGAGAGAGAGAGAGAGAGAGAGAGAGAGAGAGAGATTAGAGACTACATCTATAAGATAGGTTCTGAAAAGAAAAATCATGAATTTGTTTTGCAGTGTATTGAATTTGAGTGTCATGTGGGACATACAACTGAACATGTGCTGTGGATTGTAACAAATGTATCCAGAGCTCAAGAGATGCTGTTAAAACTTACTACTATACATGTGATGTCAAAAATTGAAGCCCTACATACCATGAACCTGAAAACACATAAAAATTTCAAAGTAGGTTGCATGTGGAAGAATGATATAGTAGTCATTTTAGACTGTCACAGCAGAAATGCCACAGTTCTGGGGAATTGAAAAACCCCAAATCAGGGTGCTGGCAGATTTGTCATCTGGTGAGGGTCTGCATCCTCATTCATAGATGGCTATCTTCTTGCTATGTCCTCACATGACAGAATGGGTGATGGAAGTACCTGGGGCTTCTTTTATAAGGCTACTAATCTCATTCATGAGGTCTCCTCCTTCATGACCTTTTCACCTCCCAAAGATCTCACCTCTAAATACTATCACATTTGGAATTAGGTATTTACATATGAATATGTGGGCATACATTCATTCTACAAACATCTAACATTTAAGAAAAATTTACCAGGGACCAACACTGTCAGAAGGTTAAGGAAAAATAAACAGAGCAGCATATGATATCATAGAAATCAAGATGGGAAATGTGTCTAAGAGGGATAAATTAATAGGATGAAATACATCTGACAATTTTGGAAAAAGAAGGGCAAAAGAAGTTTCATTTAGCAAATAGGAGGTTACTCGTGATTTTGTTGAAGGTGGTTTTATTGCAGTACCCTAAGACAGAACAGAAGTCTGCCTTTATAGGGTCCACAGGTAAAGCATAAGATAGAATGCTTGTATAAAGATTTGAGTGACCTGAGAAAGTATATATTTAGCTGAGAAGGAATCAATGAAGGTAACAAATAAGATAGAAAACTATACCAAAGAGAGAATAACTCAAGAGTTTCAATATGTGCATTTATAGTAAAAATGAAAAAAAATAATAGTTTTCTTTTTTGGATATAGGTGCTAAGCAAAATCTTCTCACAACTGAGGGAGACAGCAGTACATTTTCTTTGAGGATCACTGTGCTGTATAGGACACTGCCTGAAAGAGCCATGAAAAAAAAATATGTTAAACAAATTTCCTGACCATAAGGATTTTTATAACCTGTAATGATTAAGCAGATAGACAGGTAGAATTAAAAGTAGGGTAAGATGAGCACCAAAGGTTGTACACTCAGCATTAAAATAGGCCCTCAATTTACTGTACCCTTAGATTAGCAGTGTCTGATGTGTTCCCTTCCAGTCCCTTCCACAGCAGAAAAAAAATCACAGTAATAAAAAAGATTAATAATAATAGCAAGCACATATCTTGGACATATTCCCTTGCACTGTTATGAATGCATTATATTCACTAATATCTAAAAATTTATGATCACTATTGTTATACCCATTTGGCAGATGATAAAGATATAAGTCTACGTGTAAACCTCAGAAAAATCTTTTGCATGTGAAATGTAAGGTTTATTGAGATGAATAAAATACATTAGAATTCTTATTCTTGCATTCATCTGAGACCATTGCCAGTGAGAAAAATAAAATTATGGATAGTTTACCCCCAAGTTGGTTCCTGAAGCCAAAGAAAGTCCCAAATTCTATTTATACTGTTTCTACTGACATATACATACTATGATAAAGTTTAGTTTAAAAAGTAGGCATAACAAGAGCTTTATAATAACAATTAATTATGAAATAGTAAAATTATAAGAATATACTATAATGAAATTTATTTGAATGATAGCTCTTTCAAAATAACTTATTGTAGGGATGGAGATGTAACTCAGAGGTAGAGTGCTTGCCTACAGAGCATGTATGAGGCTCTGGGTATAATACCCAGTAACTTGTAATAATAATAACAATAACGGCAAAATAATAATTTATTGTACTTATATCTTCTTACTTGAAGGCAACAATTTACAGCTTCTATTTAACATAACTGAATTTACAACATCACATTCTAAGCCCAATCCTAAGAAACAAGTGTTACATGAACACAAGCTTTGCTATACTGAAATTCCATGCAAGCTTATATGATAACTGAGATAACTACTAGGTGACTTAAAGGATGAGTAGTAAATATAGCATGGAGACACTGAAAAAGGGGTGATTCACACACCTGCCAAACATAGCAGGGAGGCACAAGATTTTAATATGCTATTCAGAATGACATGCAGTTTAAAATTTATGAATTGTTTGTTGCTAGAATTTTAATATTTTGGACTGTGGTTGACACTGGGTAACTGAAACTCCAGAAAGATAGTTGGTAAAACGTGAGTCAAAAAAATCTGGAGTTTCAAGGTGGCAGACCAGAGAGTGACTGCATTTCATGTCACTCCAGGACTCAGGATTCAAGAAGAGAGGTATTGAGAGACTCAGAACCAACTCAGAGCCACCAGGTGAGTCTCTCCCATTGGGGAGGTGCCCCGATCGGGGCGGTAATCCTGAAATGCAGGAAACTTTGTGAAGTAGAGTTGCCCAACAAGACTCCCCCCTGGAGCGGTAAACTCAGACAAATGGGAGCATTGTAGAGGAGGGCCATTCAGCGAGAGGCTTAGGAGCAGAGTGAGAGTCGCAGGACAGCAGGCAGCTTCTCGGAGGAGGGGGTCACCCAGCAAGACGCTTCAGTGCAGAACAAGGCTCCCTGACACAGGAGGTAAGTCTACACCCCTGGGGACGTTGCAGAGGAGGCCTGCCTGGCCCAGGTTGTAGTTCTGGACCAAAGGGAACTTTTAGGAGGGAAGCTGACCAGCAGACTTCCCCACCAGGTGAGTCTTCCCTGCTGGGCAAGGCTTTCCCACCAGGATGGTAGAACCAGAGACACAGGCCAGACCAGCCATGCCCCAGCCCAGTCTAGTTCCCTTTTGGCTGACCATTGGTCAACAAGTAGAGGTACCTCTGCCCACTAGCAGGGAATAAACCACACCCAAAGGCCACCACCCCTAGAGGGGCAACTTCCTTGTGGAGCACTGCATTATCAACTTCCTCCAAAATTTCAGGCTACTGAAGCCTAGGAGGTGAGATACTGGAAATCTACAGGGACACTATCAGTCAATAGAGGAAATCTGCAATATCTCAGAGTTTCACTGATACCTGACCAATATGAGAAAACAAGGGAAGAAAATGCCCCAAACAAATCTAGATGTTACATCAATAAAATCCAACGACAGCATGGCAGAAGAAATGTCAGAAAGGGAGTTCAGAATGTACATAATTAAAATAATCAGGAAAGCAAATGATGAGATGAAAGAGCAAATGCAGGCTTTGAATGATCGCACCAATCAAGAGTTACAAGAGAAAATATGGGAAGCAAAGATCATTTCAATCAAAAGACCATTTCAAGAGATACTGAAAAAAAAAAAAAAAAACCAGAAATCCTTGAAATGAAGGAGACAATAAACCATATTAAAAACTCCATAGAAAGCATAACCAATAGGACAGAACACCTGGAAGACGGCACCTCAGACATTGAAGACAAAATATTAATCTTGAAAACAAAGGTGACCAAACAAAGAAGATGGTAAGAAATCATGAAGAGAATCTAGAAGAATTATGGGATAATACAAAAAGGCCAAATTGAAGAATTATTGGGATTGAGAAAGGCACAGAGAAACAAACCAAAGGAATTAATGATATATTCAATGAAATAATATCAGGAAATTTCCAAAATCTGAAAAATAAAATGGAAAATGAAGTACAAGAGGCTCATAGGACTCCAAATACACAAAATTACAACCGACCCACACCAAGGCATGTTATAATGAAAATACCTAACACACAAAATAAAGACAGAATTTCAAAGGCGGCGAGAGAAAAAAATCAAATGACATTCAAGGGGAAACCAATACTGATATCTGCAGATTTTTCAACACACCTTAAAACCTAGAAGGGCCTGGAACAACATTTTTCAAACCCTGAAAGAAAACAGATGCAAACAAAGAATCTTATACCCAGCAAAATTTACCTTCAGATTTTTCGATGAAATAAAATCCTTCCGTGATAAACAAAAGCTAAAAGAATTTACGAAAAGAAAGGCGGCACTACAGAATATTCTCAGCAAAATATTCCTTGAGGAAGAGATGAAAAACAATGATGCAAATAGCAAAGGGAGGAACTATCCTAAAGGGATAGCCAAATAAAGGAGAAACCAAGTCATGTCAAAAAATAAAAATGAGCCAAATGACCAGGAATACAAATCATATCTCAATAATAACCCTGAATGTTAATAGCCTAATCTCATCAATCAAAAGACATAGACTGGATGATTGGATTAAAAAGAAAGATCCAACAATATATTGCCTGCAAGAGACTCATCTCATAGAAAGAGATACCCACAGACTAAAGGTGAAAGGATGGGAAAGAACATACCATGCACATGGACTAAGCAAAAAAGCTGGAGTATCCACCCACATTTCAGATAATGTGGACTTCAAGCCAAAGTTACTCAGAAGGGATAAAGAAGGACATTTCATACTGCTTAAGGGAACCATAAATCAGCAAGACATAACAATCATAAATATCTATGCCCCAAACATTGTCTCTATCATGTATGTCAAACAAATCCTTCTCAATTCCAGGAATCAAATAGACCATAACACAATAATATTAGGTGACTTTAACACACCTCTCTGACCACTGGACAGATCTTCCAAACAAAAACTGAACAAAGAAACCATAGATCTCAATAACACAATCAATAATTTAGACTTAACGGACATTTATAGAATATATCATCCAATAAAGAGCGAATACACTTTCTTCTTTCTTCTCAGCAGCACATGGATCCTTCTCTAAAATAGACCATATATTATGCCACAAAGCTACTGTTAGCAAATACAAGAAGATAGAGATACTAACTTGTATTCTATCAGACCATAATGGATTGAAATTAGAAATAAATGACAGAATAAAAAACAGAAACTACTCCAACACCTGGAGGCCAAATAGTACACTAAATAATAACAGAAGACATCAGGGGTGAAATAAAAATATCTTAGAGGTAAATGAAAACAAAGAAACAACATATCAAAATCTCTGGGACACTATGAAAACAGTTCATAGAGGAAAATTAATTTCATGGAGCACATTCAATAAAAGAAAAAAAAATTGACAAATAAACGACCTAACACTACAACCCAAAGCCCTAGAAAAAGAAGAACAGAGCAACAACAAAAGTAGTAGAAGACAGGAAATACTTAAAATCAGAGTTGAAATCAATGAAATTGAAACAAAAGAAACAATAAAAAAATTGACAAAATAAAAAGTTGGTTCTTTGAAAAAAATAAACAAAATTGGCAAACCCTTAACCATACTAACAAAGAGAAGGAGAGAGAGAAAACTCAAATTACTAAAATTCGGAATGAACAAGAAAATATCATGACAGACACAATTGAAATACAAAACATATTAGGAAGCTATTTTGAAAATCTATACTCCAACAAAATAGAAAATCTCAAAGACATCAACAGGTCTCTAGAGTCATATGAATTACCTAAACTGAACTAGGAGGCCATACACAATTTAAATAGGTCAATTTCAAGTAATGAAATAGAAGAAGTCATCAAAAGCCTACCAACATAGAAAAGTCCAGGACCAGAAGGGTTCTCAGCCAAGTTCTACAAATTCTTTAAAGAAGAGCTCATTCCAATACTCCTCAAAGTATTCCCTTCTAAACTCATTCTATGAAGCCAATATCACCCTGATACCTAAACCACACAGAGACAATTTGAGGAAAGAAAATTTCAGACCAATATCCTTAATGAACATTGATGCAAAAATTCTCAACAAAATTTTAGTAAATCGCATACAAAAATATATTAAAAAGATAGCACACCACAATCAAGTGGGTTTTATCCCAGAGATGCAAGGCTGGTTCAACTTCCAGTAATCAATAAATGTAATTCACCATATCAACAGGCTTAAAGTCAAGAATTGTATGATTATTTCCATAGATGCAGAAAAAGCATTTGATAAAATACAGCACCCCTTCATGCTCAAAACACTAGAAAAAATAGAGATAGTGAGAACATTCCTTAACATTGTAAAGGTATTCTATGCTAAGCCCATGGCCAATATCATTCTAAATGATGAAAAACTGAAAACATCCCCCCTAAAAACTGGAACAAGGCAGGGATGCCCTCTTTCACCACTTCTATTCAACATTGTCCTCGAAACTCTAGGCACAGCAATTAGATCAAAGAGATTAAAGGGATATGAATAGGAAAAGAAGAACTAAAACTATCACTATTAGCTGATGACGTGATTATATATTTAGAGGAACCAGGAAATTCCACCAGAAAACTTTTAGAACTCATAAGTGAATTCAGTAAAGTAGCAAGATATAAGATCAATGCTCATAATCTAATGCATTTTTATACATAAGTGATGAATCCTCAGAAAGAGAAGTTAGGAAAACTACCCCATTCACAATAGCCTTGAAAAAAATAAAATACTTGGGAATCAATCTAACCTAAGTGGTGAAAGACCTCTATAATGAGAAATACAGAACACTAAAGAAAGAGATTAAAGAAAACCTTAGAAGATGGAAAGATCTCCCATGTTCTTGGATAGGCAGAACTAATATTGTCAAAATGGCCATACTACCAAAAGTGCTATACAGATTCAATGCAATTCCAATTAAAATCCTAATGATGTACCTTACAGAAATAGAGCAAGCAAACATGAAATTCATATGGAAGAATAAAAAACCCAGAATAGCTAAAGCAATCCTTAGCAGGAAGAGTGAAGCAGGAGGTGTTGCAATACCAGAACTTCAACTATACTACAAAGCAATAGTAACAAAAACGGCATGGAATTGGTACCAAAATAGACAGGTAGATTGATGGTACAGAATAGCAGACATGGACACAAACCAAAATAAATAGTTTTCTCATACTAGACAAAGGGGCCAAAAGCATGCAATGGAGTTATAAGATAGCCTCTTCAACAAATGGTGCTGGGAAAACTGGAAACCCATATGCAACAGAATGAAACTAAACCCCTATCTCTCACCCTGCAAAAAATCAACTCAAAATGGATCAAGGGCCTTGGAGTAAGACCAGAGACTCTGCATCTTATAGAAGGAAAAGTATGTCCAAAACTTCAATATGTCGGCTTAGGATCAGAATTCCTTAACAGGACTCCCATAGCACAGGAAATAAAAGCAAGAATCAATAACTGGGATAGATTCAAACTAAAAAGCTTTCTCTCAGCAAAGGAAACTATCAGCAATCAGAAAGCCTACAGAGTGGGAGAAAATCTTTGCCACACATACTTCAGATAGAGCACTAATTTCCAGAATCTATAAAGAACTCAAAAAACTCTACATGATGAATACAAATAACCCAATCAACAAATGGGCTAAGGACATGAACAGATACTTCACAGAAGAAGATCTACAAACAATCAACAGATATATGAAAAATGTTCAGCATCTCTAGTATTAAGAGAAATGCAAATCAAAACTACCCTAAGATTCCATCTCACCCCAATTAGAATGGCAATTATCAAGAATACAAGCAACAATAGGTGCTGGCGAGGATGTGGGGAAAAAGGTACACTCATACATTCCTGGTGGGGTTGCAAAATCAGTGCAGTCACTCTGGAAAGCAATGTGGAGATTCCTCAGAAAACTTAGAATGGAACCACCATTTGACCCAGCTATCCCACTCCTCAGCCTATACCCAAAGGACTTAAAATCAGCATACTACAGAGATGCAGTCACATCAATGTTCATAGTTGCTCAATTCACAATAGCCAGATTGTGGAACCAACCTAGATGCCCCTCAATTGATGAATGGATAAAGAAACTGTGGTATATATACACAATGGAATATCACTCAACCATAAAGAATAATAAAATTATGGCATTTGAAGGCAAATGGATGAAATTGGAAAATATCATGTTAAGTGAGACAAGCCAATCTCAAGAAACCAAAGGATGAATGATCTCACTGATAAGCGGATGATGATACATAATGGGGGGCAGAAGGTAGGCAAGAATGGAGAAAGGAGGGACTGTATAGAGGGAAAAGAGAGGTGGGAAGGGTGGGGGAGGGAAAAAACAACAGAATGAATCAAACACTATTATTACCCTATGTAAATGTATGATTACACATACGGTATGCCTCTACTTCATGTACAAACCAGAGAAACAAGATGTATCCCATTTGTTTACAATAAAAATAAATTACAAACAAACAAACAAAAAAAAAAGAAAGACATCTGGAGACCAAGCTCAGAATATGAGGAAACTCAAAAGGATACTATGTATCAGAACCTTGGGAAGATAATGCCACAGTAATCGTCGTCTCTTTTGTTATAATCACTGGAAGTTTGTTGCTGCCACTACTGAACTCAACATCATGGTAAATGACTTAATTGTCTATAGTCGTGGTGTTCCTTATTTACAAATAAAAGTGCTATCATGAGCGTCAAATGATGATTCTGTGTGCTAGAAATTTGGGTGAAAATTATTTGATTCCTCTAAAGATTTGTTAGGACATGGATCATTGGTCTAAATATGTCTTGACCAAAGTATATTATCCTGAGAGAAGATATACAGATGATTTAAAGAATAAAATATAACAAAACAAAAAGAATCTGAAAAATCTCAATTTACATCTTTCATCTGATACTAACTCCTCTCACTACCCCTAAGAGTTGTCTGAATCTTAGCATAAATATACTTTTCACAAACACAAAATCCATACATCTACCTTCCTAATGGAAATAATTTGAAGTCTCATTAGTTTCTACATCCAACTGAAACTTGATATCACTGAATGATATACATTAGTATTTAATTCAGTTGTAATTTTACATTAGTATCATATAGTTAAGAAATGGAAAATGAAGAGAAAGGAAAAATACATTAGCAAAATTATACAAACAGGAGAGGTTTCAAGATGGCAGAATAGAGCTGGTCACTCTCCTGGCTGCTCCATGGAGTAAAACCAAGAAAGCAGGCAACTTTTCAGCAAGGTGGGTGAATGAAAAATGTCAGGGGACTTTACTAGAATTTAATATTGGAAAATCAAAGTTGATCAGGGACTTAGAAGTTTGTATAAAATCAAATAAGAAAGAAATCTCCAGCACCACAAATGTTGCTGCAGTTGGAGGCACAAACCAGACCAGTCCCTCCACAAACACAATAGAGAGATAAGGAAATTAAAGGAACCCACATTTTTAGAAGACTAAGACCTGTCTGGCTAGAGAGAGTTTAGAGATGAAAGACACTGACTGAGAAAACTGAAAGGTGTACTGCACAATAGCCTTGTGTGGGAAAGAAAGTATTGCATGCAGAGAACAAAAGAAGGAACCATGTTGCAGTGGCACTGCTGGAACCAGCAGCTGATAGAGCTAGGTCCTGGCGAACCCACACTAACAAAACATAATGTGCCAAAGTGACCAGGACAAAATCAAACATGGAGAGAGGTTCACAGGGGACGACCGGTCACCCACCCAGCTCTCCCCCTTCCCCTCTAATCTGACCACTTGCAGGACTAGCTGGGAGAGATGCACCTGGCCAGGAATTCAAAAGGGAAGGGGCAGGAGAGACTGTGAAACTGACCTCAAGACCAGGAAACTTGGGATCCACAGGTGACATAGTGGAATAAAAATTGGATCCTCCACCATATGAGTGTCTTTCAGCATGAACTGGCAATTGCTGGGTCCTGGAGGTGTGCTTATTAAGAATGTCCAAATGAAGCATAAATCAGCAAGACATAACAATCATAAATATCTATGCCCCGAACACTGGCTCATCCACGTACGTCAAACAAAACCTTCTCAATTCCAGAAATCAAATAGACCACAACACAATAATACTAGGCGATTTTAACACACCTCTCTCACCACTGGATAGATCGTCCAATCAAAAATTGAATAAAGAAACTATAGATCTCAACAACACAATCAGCAATTTAGACTTAACAGACATATATAGAATATACCATCCAACAAAGAATGAATACACTTTCTTCTCAGCAGCACATGGATCCTTCTCTAAAATAGACCATATTTTATGTCACAAAGCTACTGTTAGCAAATACAAGAAGATAGAGATACTACCTTGTACTCTATCAGATCATAATGGATTGAAATTAGAAATAAATGACAGAATAAAAAACAGAAACTTCTCCAATACCTGGAGACTAAATAATACACTATTATATGATGAATGGATAACAGAAGACATCAGGAGGGAAATAAAACAATTCTTAGAAGTAAACGAGAACAAAGACACATCATATCAAAATCTCTGGGACACTATGAAAGCAGTACTTAGAGGAAAGTTTATTTCATGGGGTGCATTCAAAAAAAGAAGTAGAAATCAACAAATAAACGACTTAACACTACAGCTCAAAGCGCTAGAAAAAGAAGAGCAGACCAATACCAAAAGTAGTAGAAGACAGGAAATAGTTAAAATCAGAGCCGAAATCCACAAAATTGAAACAAAAGAAACAATTGGAAAAATTAACAAAATAAATAGTTGGTTCTTTGAAAAAATAAATAAAATTGATAAACCCTTAGCCACACTAACAAAGAGAAAGAGGGAGAAAACTCAAATTACTAAAATTCGGAATGAACAAGGAAACATCACAACAGACACGAGTGAACTACAAAACATAATTAGAAGCTATTTCGAAAATCTATACTCCAACAAAAAAGAAAACCTCGAAGACATCAACAAATTTCTAGAGACATATGAATTACCTAAACTGAACGAGGAGGACATACACAATTTAAATAAACCAATTTCAAGCAATGAAATAGAAGAGGTCATCAAAAGTCTACCAACAAAGAAAAGTCCAGGACCAGATGGGTTCTCAGCCGAGTTCTACAAAACCTTTAAAGAAGAGCTCATTCCAATACTCCTCAAACTATTCCATGAAATAGAAGAGGAGGGAACCCTCCCAAACTCGTTCTATGAAGCCAATATCACCCTGATACCTAAACCAGACAGAGACACATCGAGGAAAGAAAATTTCAGACCAATATCCTTAATGAACATCGACGCAAAAATTCTCAACAAAATTTTAGCAAATCGCATACAAATATATATTAAAAAGATAGTACACCACGATCAAGTGGGTTTTATCCCAGGGATGTAAGGTTGGTTCAACATTTGGAAATCAATAAATGTCATTCACCATATCAACAGACCTAAAGTTAAGAATCACATGGTTATTTCAATAGATGCAGAAAAAGCATTCGATAAAATACAGCATCCCTTCATGCTCAAAACACTAGAAAAAATAGGGATAGTGGGAACATTCCTAAACATTATAAAGGCAATCTACGCTAAGCCCATGGCTAATATCATTCTAAATGGTGAAAAACTGAAAGCGTTCCCCCTAAAAACTGGAACAAGGCAGGGATGCCCTCTTTCACCACTTCTATTCAACATCGTCCTTGAGACTCTAGCCAGAGCAATCAGACAAACCAAAGAAATTAAAGGGATACGAATAGGAAAAGAAGAACTCAAACTATCCCTGTTCGCTGATGACATGATTATATATTTAGAGGAACCTGGAAATTCCACCAGAAAACTTTTAGAACTCATTAGTGAATTCAGTAAAGTAGCAGGTTACAAGATCAATGCTCATAAATCCAATGCATTTTTATACATAAGTGATGAATCTTCAGAAAGAGAAATTAGGAAAACTACCCCATTCACAATAGCATCAAAAAAAATAAAATACTTGGGAATCAATCTCACAAAAGAGGTGAAAGACCTCTACAATGACAACTACAGAACACTAAAGAAAGAAATTAAAGAAAACCTTAGAAGATGGAAAGATCTCCCATGTTCCTGGATAGGCAGAATTAATATTGTCAAAATGGCTATACTACCTAAAGTGCTATACAGATTCAATGCAATTCCAATTAAAATCCCAATGATGTACCTTGCAGAAATAGAGCAAGCAATTATGAAATTCATCTGGAAGAATAAAAAACCTAGAATAGCTAAAGCAATCCTCAGTAGCAAGAGCGAAGCACGGGGTATTGCAATACCAGTTCTTCAACTCTACTACAAAGCAATAGTAACAAAAACGGCATGGTATTGGTACCAAAATAGACAGGTAGATCAATGGTACAGAATAGAGGACATGGACACAAACCCAAATAAATACAATTTTCTCATACTAGACAAAGGTTCCAAAAATATGCAATGGAGAAAAGATAACCTCTTCAACAAATGGTGCTGGGAAAACTGGAAATCCATATGCAATAGAATGAAATTAAACCCCTATCTCTCACCCTACACAAAACTCAACTCAAAATGGATCAAGGACCTTGGAATCAGACCAGAGACCCTGCATCTTATAGAAGAAAAAGTAGGTCCAAATCTTCAACTTGTTGGCTTAGGATCAGACTTCCTTAACAGGACTCCCATAGCACAAGAAATAAAAGCAAGAATCAACAACTGGGATAGATTCAAACTAAAAAGCTTTCTCTCAGCAAAGGAAACTATCAACAATGTGAAGAGAGAGCCTACAGAGTGGGAGAATATTTTTGCCAACCATACCTCAGATAGAGCGCTAATTTCCAGAATCTATAAAGAACTCAAAAAACTCTACACGAAGAATACAAATAATCCAATCAACAAATGGGCTAAGGAAATGAACAGACACTTCACAGAAGAAGATGTACAAGTAATCACCAGATATATGAAAAAATGTTCAACATCCCTAGTAATAAGGGAAATGCAAATCAAAACTACCCTAAGATTTCATCTCACCCCAATTAGAATGGCGATTATCAAGAACACAAGCAACAATAGGTGTTGGTGAGGATGTGGTGAAAAAGCAACACTCATACATGGCTGGTGGGGTTGCAAATTAGTGCAGCCACTCTGGAAAGCAGTGTGGAGATTCCTCAGAAAGCTTGGAATGGAAACACCATTTGACCCAGCTATCCCACTCCTTGGCCTATACCCAAAGGACTTAAAATCAGCATACTACAGAGATACAGCCACATCAATGTTCATTGCTGCTCAATTCACCATAGCCAGATTGTGGAACCAACCTAGATGCCCTTCAGTTGATGAATGGATAAAGAAACTGTGGCATATTTATACAATGGAATATTACTCAGCCATAAAGAATGATAAAATTATGGCATTTGTAGGCAAATGGACGAAATTGGAGAATATCATGCTAAGTGAGATAAGCCAATCTCAAAAAACTAAAGGACAAATGATCTCGCTGATAAGTGGATGAGGACATATAATGGGGGTTGGGAGGGGTTAGCATTAGGTTTAGGGTTAGGTTTAGAGTTAGGCTAAGGAGAGCGGTAAGAATGAAGGAAAGAAGGACTGTATAGAGGGAAAAGAGGGGTGGGAGGGGTGGGGGAGAAGGGAAAAAAAATAAACATCATTACCCTATGTAAACGTTAAAAATAAATAAATAAACAAAAAAAAAAAAAAAAAAAGAATGTCCAAATGAATTGGCATCCAGTGAAGAGTCTGGAGCCAACCTAAGCATAAACTCTGCCTCCAGGAGTTCTGCCTAAAGGATTACCTCTCTCATCCTAGCAGGATTCTGGTTCTTCCTACAGGATTACCTCTCTACCCTGAGGGCAGAGCAAGTACTATACTCCAGATAAACCCACCTAACTGCTGAGAAGGGAAGCTGAGAATCTTTTGAACTCCAAAGGAAACAATTATTTTCATTGAGATTTTTTTCTCTTTTTTTCTTTTCTCTGCTTAATTGTGACCTTAAAGGTTCATGGATGTTGATACATATTCATATTTGTGTTTTTTTCCCTTTTGTCATTTTTGGCATTTTTGAAGCCAGTTATTTTTAATGGGTCAGTTTATTAAGAAGTAGGAAGATTGATTAGTAAATTTGTTTTGTTGTGTATTCATTTTTATTTTTAATTTTTAAGATTTTTAATTTATATATTTTTCTCACACTTATCTGTTTCTCTTGAATCTCTTTCTTTTCTTCTGCTAACAATCTCTGTTGTTCTCTTTCACACTTCCTTTAATTTTTTACTTCTACCCTCTCTCCTCCTCCTTCATAATCATCACATCCTACATCACTTCTGTTCTCTGCCTGTCCACCATTTGAAATTATCAACCATTTTGCAAAAGTACTGCTTTTTTTTAAGTCAATAGTTTATTATATCATTTCTGTTTATAGTAATAACATTGCAAATGTCATAGGTTTAATGCTATATATTGTTTGCATTGGTTATTGTTATTATTCGTCTTCCCCTAAATGGTAAGATATTAGAAACCTTCAGGGACACTATAGGTCTTCAGGATGGACATTCTACTGCCTCACATCATACTGTTAGATGGGTAGACACATGAACAACATGAAATCACAAGGGAACAAATCACCCCAAACAAACTAAGATACTTCAATAAGAGAATGCATAGGCATCATGGTGGAAGATATGTCAGAGAAGGAGTTTAGAATGTACATAGATAAATTAATCTGCAAAGGACAATGTAAGGAGTGATATCAGAGAGAAAATACAGGAAGCAAATGATCACTTCAATAAAGAAATAGATATTCTGGAAAGAAAAATCAAACAGAAATCCTCAAAATGAAGGAATCAATAAAATTACAAATTCAGTGGAAAACATGGCCAATAGACTAGACAACTTAGAGGATAGAATATACAATCTTGAAAATAAAGTTGACCATGGAGAAAAGATGTTAAGAGATCATGAACAGAGAACTTTCAAGATATATGTGAAAATCTGAAAAGACCAAATTTAAGATTTATTTGGTTAGATAAAGGCCAGAGATACAAACCAAAGGAATGCACAAACTTTTCAATGAAACAATATCAGAAAATTTACCAAATGTAAATAATATAATGGAAAATCAGATACAGGAGGTTTACAAAAACCAAATATACAAAATTACAAAAGACCCACACCAAGACACATTATTATGAAAATGCCTAACATACAAAATAGGGATCGAATTTTAAAGACTGCCAGAGAAAAATGAAAAGTCACATTTAGAGGGGAACCAATCTAGATTTCAGCTGATGTCTGATCAAAGACCATTGAAGCTAGGTGGTCTTGGAACAATACATATCAAGCTCTGAAATAAAATTGATGTGAACCAAGAATACTATACCCAGCAAAATTAAGCTTCAGAATTCACAGTAAATGAAAACCATCCATGATAAATAAAAGTTAAAAGAATTCACAATGAGAAAGCCCACTCTACAAAACATACTCAATAAAATATTTAATGAAGAGGAAATGAAAAATAAAAGTGAAAACCAGCAAAGGGAGGAAATATGCTACAAAAGAGTGAATCAAAGTAGAAACTAATTTGAATTAAAAATCAGAAATAAATCAATATGACAAGTAATAAAAAATATTTCTCAATAATAACATGGAATGTAAATGGCCTAAAGTTATTAATCAAAAGACACAGGCTGGCAAATTGGATTAAAAAATAAGATCCAACAATATTCTGTCTCTTAGAAACTCACCTCTTGGGCAAGAAATCTATTGTTTACCACGGGGGCTTGTGTAATGGGGGGTGAAGGGTGCAGTGTCAATAAACACACAGACACCAGGAGCCAGGTAAGTTCAGGCAAGCTAGTAGCTGCTGACTCATTTATTGTGGAAGCTTCTTCTTCTTTTATTGAGTACCTATCCAATCAGTGCATCAATCAGCATGTCATACTGCTCGAAACCACCAATCATTTAGTCTCCTAGAACCACCAATCATTTGAGGGTTTTGTGTTTTGCACCAATGGGGATATATGATTCCACATTTCTCCCTTTTTCTTTTCTTTTCTTTTTCTTTTCTTTTTTTTTTTTTTTTTTTTGTGCATTGTTAAGTCCTCTGGCCAGGAGTAACACTATAACACCACCAGGCGGTCAAACTGTGTGGACACTGCAGGAGATAGGCAGCTGTGCCTGTCTTAGGTTGTCTCCCTCTGGAGATCTTACCCATTATTGACTACTAGCCATCATCAATCCCAAGTGTATAGCACATATTATAAAGGTAACATGTTGATGTAGGGGCTTTTGGGCATCCTCTGATTTTTCTTATGATTTTTTCCTTTTTTATGCTTGGTGTCTTAGAGATCTTCATCAGAAAGTTGTTCTGGTTCCTGTAGACAAACTTATTATGGCTTGGTGCTTACCAACATTGCCATCGATTTGCTGATGTTGTCGATTTGAATCTGTAATGAATTTCCTTAACAGCATAGCAAGGTATATCATTAGAAGCATTTTAGTCAAGCACAGGTATTTTTAACAGCTGTAGTGGCTCCCTCCCAAACAAGTTGTTTAATAAGAATATGCTTAGCAAACTCATCAGAAGTAGTGCGATCAACAGCAGTCTGAACACGTGTGAGGAAGTCCAGGTCTTTAACCTGATCATAATAAAGGTGACGACCCACAGTGGCTTGATTCCTAGGGTGTGTTTAATCACCGCGGCCCAATAACATGTCAAGGGAGATAGGCTCTCCATTGACAGCACCTGTTCTGGCTTGTGAATCAGCCTCCATGTCGCAAATGGCTTTCCATTATACAAATTGACCAGGAGATAAGCAGATCTTAAGAATGCTGAACCAGTCAAAAGGGGTCTGTAATTTACTTCCCCATTGTTCTAAAACTTACATAAAAAAGGACAAATTAGGGCCAGACTCGGAGGTAGCCTTATGACATGCAGTAAGATTCCCAAGTGTCGTAGGGAGCCAGGGGTTGTCCTCAGCATCAGGACCAGCATTGACAGGGAAGGCATAAGGAGGAGGCGCAGAAGAGGAAGGAGTGAAATAATACTGCACTCTCTAGATCCTTTCTCTATAGAGTTGTTTCCAGGTCATTTAGCAAGTGTTTGAAAGACTTCATAATGCCAGGTATGGTGTGGAAGGGTGACTGGGCCAGGCAGGTAAAGACAGACCAGAAAGAAAATCACCCAGAAACAAGACATCAGGCAATAAAACCAGCTGAAGCTCTTTACAACCACTCTTCAACCAGTGAAGCAGACTTACCATCAAGCTTTGAACAAGAAAGTAAATGCCTAGAGTTTGGAAAGAGTAGTTAAAGGACAAAGACAAAGTAGATGAGTGCAAAATCAACTTATCATTATCCACGGAAGCATTAGGTTTTTGAAATGTAGCTTCAGTGGAGGAACCCTGGAGGAATGCGATGATAGCTAGGAGAATGAAAAGAAGGACTCGCATCTAGATGTGTGGGTCCCAAATATTTTTAGAATTAATCCAAGGTGCCAGAACTATAGTCTCATTCCAAAACTTATCAAGGTCAGAAGTTTTTACTTTAAGGCCTCTCTGGGACAGAAGAATTTGTAAAGTGGATAATTGAGGCATTTTCTGGGTAGAAAGGAGATTGCTGATGTTGAGGGAATGCAAAAGAGAATAGAGGAAAAAAAGAGCAAAAAAACAAAGAAGAGGCACGAAAAAAGAGAAAAGTGAAAGGAAATCATAAGAGAGAAAGTGAAAGTAAAAAGGGAGACAAAGAAGGGAGCCCTAAAAATGTGGTGGATCAATGTAAATGCTTAAGCAGGGGACTTGCAACGTTTTTTAGGTGTTACCCTTATGCCTGCTACAGTGTCTCAAATTGTTCCCAAGCCAATTCAGGCAAGGGTGGTTCAGCATTTTAAGTGTGATCAGCACTGAAGTAAGTGCCCTGGACGAACCAAAAGTGTTGCAGCTCATGAGACAAACAAAAATGGGAAAAAGAAGGAGCCTATTTTACCCTATAGGTTCCGTATAAAACAAAACATAGAACAAACCCGAGAGACACATAAAGGGTCGATAGGGGCCCTTACCCAAGAGCTGAAGAAAGGGGCTGGGCAGCGGCAGTGGCCCCATGTTGGGCGCCAGATATTGTATACCACAGGGTGAAGGGCACAGTGTTGATAACCACACAGACACCAGAAGCCAGGTAAGAGCAGGTGAGCTAGTAGCTGCTGACTCATTTATTGTGGAAGCTTCTTCTTCTTTTATTGAGTACCTATCTAATCAGTGTATCAATCAGCAGGTCACACCACTCGAAACCACCAATCATTTGAGGGTTTTGTATTTTGCACCAATGAGGATATATAACTCCACAGACATCCAAAGACTGAAGGATGAGAAAAAGGTAGAAGGATGGGAAAAACCATATTATTCACATAAATCTCGTAAAAGAGCAGGGGTTTCTATCCTCATATCAGATAAAGTGAACTTCAAGTCATAATTAATCCAAAAGAACAACGAAGGCCATTTCATATTGCTTAATAGAATTATATATCAATAAGACCTAATCATAAATATGTCTGCCCATCAAAATGGAGCATCATCATACATCAAAAAACCCATCTCCATAGAAATGAAAAGTTGTACCCCATTTGTGTACAAAGAATCAAAATGCAGTCTGTAAAAATAAAAAATAATTTTAATAAAAAAAAATCTCAACTTCAAGAATCAAATAGACCACAACACAATAAAAATGGGTGACTTTAACACACCTCTCTCACCACTGGATAGAACATCCAAACAAAAACTAAATAAATTTATTTTATAAAATAAAGAAGATATAAAAAATCAATAAATTAGACAAAAACTAAATAAATTTATTTTATAAAATAAAGAAGATATAAAGAATCAATAAATTAGACTTAATATAAATATATAGAATATTTCATCCATCAATGACTCAATATACTTCCTTCTCAGCAGCACATGGATCCCGCTCTAAAATAGACAACACATTAGGCCACAAAGCAATTCTTAGTAAATACAAAAAAATAGAGATAATATCTTCCATTCTATCAGATCATAATGGAATGAAATTAGAAATCAATGACAAAAGAAAGTAAAATCTGTTGGGACTAATGACACGTTAACTAACTCAGGCTGACTCCTTACTCCCTGACGAGTGAACTAGATCAAGGCCTCAAAGGCGGTTTCAATAGTTAATGACGATAAATCGGACCACCGTCAGGGATTGGTTAACAACAGTTACGCGAACGTGATCAGCTCGTGCTTGCCATATAGTCCTATTGGACTCTCACCTGCGTGAACCCATGCCTTGCTGACCTTTAAGCTGATTGGTTCCCGCCTAGCCTCCACCCTACATAAAAGCTGTGTGATTTCCTCAATAAATGAGATTCCTGCTGTGCCTCATGTGCTGACAGACCTCCCGGCTCTGGTGTGTTTCCTTTGCTGCCGGCACTCATCATCCTGCTCGGCCTGGTGTTCTCCTCAGGTGGGCCCTGAGGAGGTACATCGGACCTTGTTGCCCGACAGGGAGCAACAAAAAACTACTCTAACACCTGGAGACTAAATAATATGCTGCTGAATGATCAACAAATAGCAGAAAGAAAAAACAGGAATGATATAAAAAATACTTAGAGGTAAACCAGAATAGTGATACAACATATTGAAATCTCTGGTACACTATGAAGGCAGTTTTAGGAGGAAAGTTCATTGCATTGAACTCATTCATTAAAAGAATAGAAAACAGCCAAATAAATAACCTAAAATTACATCTCAAAGCTCTTGAAACAGAAGAACAAATCAACACCAAAAGCAGTAGAAGATAGGAAATAATTAAAATCAGAGCTGAAATCAATGAAATTGAAACAAAAGAAACAATTCAAAAAATTGACAAAACAAAAAGTTGGTTCTTTAAAAAAATAAATAAAATTAATAAATCCTTAGTCACAATAATGAAGAGAAAGAGAAAACTCAAATCACTTAAATATGTGATGGAAAAGGAAGCATCACAACAGATAATACTGAATGCAGATGATAAACAGAAACTATTTTCAAAAATCATACCTCAATAAAATATAAAATCTTGAAGAAGAATCAACAAATTTCTAGAGACATATGACTTATCCAAACTGAATCAGGAAGACATAAACAATTTGAACAGATAAATTTCCAGCAATGAAACAGAAGATGCAATCAAAAGTGTACCAGCTAAGAAAGACCCAGGACCAGATGAATTTTCAGCTGAGATCTACAAGGCCTTGAACAACAACAACAACAAAAACAAACAAACAAACAAACAAAAAACCTAATACCAATACTCCTCAAAGTATTCCATGAAATAGAAGAGGAGGGAACCCTTCTAAACTCATTCTATAAAGCTCATAGCACCCTGAAACCAAAACCAGACAAAGACACATCAAGAAAAGAAAACCTCAGGCCATTGAACATAGATGCAAAAATTCTTAAGAAAATACTGGAAAATCACATACAAAGCATATTAAAAAGATAATGCACTATGATCAAGTGAGGTTCATCCCAGGAATGCTTGGTTCAACAAATGGAAATCAATAAACATAATTTGTCACTTCAATAGACTTAAAGGCAATAATCACATAATTATCCCAACAGATGCAGAAAAAGCATTTGACAAAATAGAGCATCCATTTATGTTTGAAACACTAGAAAAACTAGGGATAGTAGAAACATACCTCAATATTGTAAAAGCTAACTATGCTAAGCCCATGGCCAACATCATTCTAAATGGAGAGAAATGGAAAACATTCCCTCTAAGAACTGGAACAAGACAAGATGCCCTCTTTTACCACTTCTATTCAACATCATCCTTGATACTCTAGCCAGAGCAATTAGAAGAAATTAAAAAGATATTAAGAGGAAAAGAAGAATTCAAACTTATTTGCCAACAACATAATTCTATATTTAGAAGACCCAGAAAACTCCACTAGAAAATATAAATATAGCAGAATATAAAATTAAAATTCTTAAATAAATTACAATCCTATACAATAAATTACATCCTATACATCAGTGATGATTCAGTTGAAAGAGAAATTAGGAAAACTAATCCCACAATAGCCTCAAAAAGAAAGTAAAATATTTGGGAATCAATCTAACATGAGGTGAAAATTCTCCACAATGAAAATTACAGAACAATAGAGAAGGAAATTGAAGAAGACTTTAGAAGATGAAGATGCTTCCCATCTTCATGGATAGGCAGAATTAATATTGTCAAAATGACCATACTACCAAAAGCACTATACAGATTTAATGCCATTTCTTTTAAAATTACAATGATGTTCTTCAGAGAAGTATAAAAAAGCAATCATGAAATTTATTTGGAAAAATAAGATGCCCAGAGTAACCAGAGCCACCCTCAGCAAAGAAAAGTGAAGCAGGAGGCTTAACAATATCTTAAGTTATGCTACAGAGCTACAGTATCAAAAATGGCATGATATTGGCACCAAAACAGATAAGAAGATCAATGGCATAGAATAGAAGACACAGAGACAAAACCACATAAATATAGTCATCTGATACCAGACAAAAGTCCCACACACATACATTGGAAAAATGATATCCTCTTCCAAAAATGATGGTGGGAAAACAGGAAATCCATATGCAACAAAATGAAATTAGACCCTATCTCTCACCCTACACAAAACTGAACTCAAAGTGGATCAAGGGCCTAGGCATTAGACCAGAGAACCTGTGCCTACTAGAAGAAAAAGTAAGTCCAGCTCTCCATCACGTTGGCTCAGAAACCAAATACCTCAATAAGACCCCTAAAGTGCAAGAAGTAAAACTCAAAAATCAGTAAATGGGATTGTATCAAATTAAAAACCTTCTTCACAGCAAGGGAAACAATCAGGAACCTGAAGAGACAGCCTACAGAACTGGAGAAAATCTTTGCCACCTGCTCCTTAGGTAGAGTATTAATCACCAGAATATACAAAGAACTCTATTTTAGTCAGCTGTTTTTCGCTGCTGTCACTAAAAGACTTGACCAGAACAACTGTAGGGGAGGAAAAGTTTATTTGGGGGTTCACACTATCAGAAGTCTTAGTTCATTGAAGGCCATCTCCATTCCTCAGGGCTCAAGGTGAGGCAGAACATCATGGCATAAGAGCGCAACAGAGGGAAGCAACTCACACGAAGATCAGGAAGCAGAGAGAGAGAGTCTCCACTCTCAAGACACAAAATATATACCCCAAAGTCATGCCCCAATTTCCACCTCCTCCAGCCACACCTTACCACTTATTATTACTCAGTTAATCTCTATCGGGGAATTAATTCACTAATTGGGTTAAAACTCTTACAACCCAACCAGTTCTCTTCTGAACCTTCCTGCATTGTCTTACATGTTAGCTTTTGGAGGACACCTCACATCCAAACCATAATAGTCTCAAAAAACTTAACACCAAAATATTGAGTAACACAATCAATAAATGGGCAAAGGAACTGAACAGACACCTCACAGAAGAAGAAATATGATAAGTCAATAAATATATGAAATATATTTATTGAAATATATTACTTCATATATTTCATAAATATATGAAAAAATGTTCAACATCTTTAGCAATTAGAGAAATACAAATTAACACTACACTGAGATATCATCTCACTACGTTAGAACAGCAATTATCAAGAATACAAGTAACAATTAATGTTGATGAGGATGTGGGGGGAAAGGTACACTCATACATTGCTGGTGGGACTCCAAATTCATGCAACAACTATCTAAAAGAGTATGGAGATTCCTCAGAAAACTTGGAATGAAACTACCATTTGACCCAGTTATCCACTTCCTGGTTTATACTCAAAGAACTTAAAATAAGCATAGTATAGTGGTGTGGCCACATCAATGTTTATAGCAGCTCAATTCACATTAGCTAAGTTATTAAAGCAGCCTAGGTTACCTTCAACAGATAAATGGATAAAGAAAATGTGGTATGTATACACAATGGAATATTACTCATCCATATAGAATAGTGAAATTATGGCATTTGCCAGTAAATGGAAAAAACTGGAGACTATCATTCTAAGTCACTAACCAAATCCCCAAAACCAAAGGCCAAATGTTCTCTCTGATATGTGGATGCTGACTTATAATAGGCAGGGTGAGGGGAGAAGGGGAGGTTCACCAGATTGGAAAGGGCAGAGAGGGGGAAAGTAAAGGGGATGGGAATGGGAAAATAGAATGAATCAGACATAACCTTCCTATTCACATAAGAATATATGATAAATGTAACTCCACATCATGTACAACTGCAAAAATGGGAAGTTATACTTCATGAATACATGATATGTCAAAATACATTCTGTCATGTAAAACTTCACTAGAACCAGAAACTTTACCTTGTATGTTTACCCAAATAATCATTCTTGAAAAACACGAACTCTTACTTGTAGAATGCTACATGCCCTTTACTATTAACTTAAATCCTAGATCTGGAGGTATGTAAAGATGTTCCAGGACTAGCTGGAGCTCTATCTCTATTATTATGTGCTCTTATTGCATCTCAACCATTTTATTTCTTTGATAGTCAGAAACTTATTGGGAAAAGTAAGCCTGGAAATTCTCAGATTAAAGTGTGGGCAGGAATTTAGAGAATTTAGGCAGCAAGATACAAATTGAGATTATACTATAATAAGAATCTCCTAAGAACTGTAGCTACTACTTCTGGAATGTTGATGCTGCACTGCAGTAAATAATTAATCAAATACCCCTCTTGAAGCAATACTTCTTCAAAATTCAGACTCCTGAGCAAGAATGCTCAGGCAATTGTCCTAACACTAGCTGACAGAATAGGAGAGGAAATATTTACACTGTTAGCCCCTATTGTGGAAGATGAATGTCTTTCTTCCTTAAAAGTCTGCAAAGCTTACCAATATTCTTCCTTTTCAAATAGAGAAACCCCACTTGCCTAAAATAAGGTGAGGAGAAAGTTGAATCCCCTCCTATTCCACTGCTGCATCCTGGTTTAAACTCAAGATCCATACCAGCTTTAAAATGGAATTTCTCTTTCACAATATTTTTGTGCTGCTATTCCTATTATCTAGAATTCTGCTGAGTCACCTTGTACATATTTATCCATTATTAGTTACAATAAAGCAATTGGTCCAAAATATATATGTTTGTATGTCAAGAATGGTGAATATACCCAGCACCGCAAAAAAAAAAAAAAAAAAAAAAAAAAAGAATGGTGAGTATATTAACCTAGTTTGTTTTATATATGAGAGTTAGAGTTTTGGGTGGGGCCAGAGACAAGACCCCAATTAAGAGTTGGGTGTATCAGAGACCCAGAGACAGGACAAGGTAAAGGAACATGGAAAACAAATTAGTGAATAGTACAACACTTATACATGCATACTACTAAATGAAAAGAAGTAACTCAGTGTTAGCAGTGGTTATCTAAGAACTGTTAATTTTCATTGCTACTAATGCCAGTTTAAAATTTTATATTTTTCTACTTTTTAAATATATTATTTTAATAATTTAAATGCAAAAAAATTTAAATATTACAGTGACTCAGAAGTGGGTATAGAATATATCCGATTGAAAGCTTTAGTCAAAACAGATTTCTTTAAAAATTATGCAGGAGACACTGCTGAAACATACCAACTGAAAGAGAGAAATACCAGAGCCATGGAGGAAGGCAGATTACATGTTGATTTTGAGAACCATTGGTGATATAGTTTGAATGAGATATAGGTAACAAACAGTACTATTAGAAAGTTTATTCAGAGATAACAGAAAAATTCCCAAACCCAGAGAATGATACAAATATTCAGGAATATGAAGGTTAGAGATTACATCAGATTAAACTCAACCAAATCTACCTCAAGACATAATCAAGATCTTAAGGGTGAAAGATAAAGGTAAAATTCCCAAGACTGCAAGAGAAACAAATAATTCACAAGGTTGTCTGAATTTGCTTGACAACTGACTTCTTATCAGAACCCTGAAAAGCCAGAATAGAGTGGCAGGAAATTTTCTAAGTATTGAATTAAAAAAAGTAAAGAAAAGCTGTAAACCAAGAATGTTATACCTTGAAAAACTATCTTTCAGAAGAAGAGAGATAAAGTTCTTCTTAGACAAAAGCTGGGGGAATATACCTCCACCAGACCTGTCCTATGGAGGGCACAGTGGCACATGCCTATAATCCCAGTGACTTGGGGGGCTAAACCAGGAAGATCACAAGTTCAAAGCCAGCTTCAGTGAGACACTAAGCAACTCAGTTCAAAGACAGCCTCAGTAAAAGTGAGGTGCTAAGCAATCCAGTGAGACCCTGTCTCTAAATAAAATACAAAATTGGGCTGGGGATGTGGCTCAGTGATCAGTGCCCCTGAGTTCAATCCCCAGTACAAAAAAGAAAGAAAGAAAGAAATGCTAAAGGGAATTCTTGAAACTGAAATAAAGAAATGCTAGTGAATAGGAAGACATTGGAAGGTATAAAACTTCCTGGTAAGAGTAAATACATGGACAAATTTAGAATGTTCTACTATTCACATAATGCACAAACCATTTAGATTATTATTATGAAGATTAGAAACCAAAACCATTAAAAATTATTACTGTACTCAAATGTTAAAAGATAAGCAAGGTAAACTGATATACAATGAGATATCAAAAATTCAAAATGTGGCCTGTAATCCCAGTGACTTGGTCGACTGAGGCAGGATGATTGGGGGGAAAAATCAAAATATGGCCAGAAATGGAATGCAAAAGATTTTTAATTTTTTTTTTGGTATTGATTATTGAACCCAGGGTGCTCTACCACTGAACTACATCTCTAATCCTTTTGTTCATTATTTTGAAAAAGTGTCTCACTTAGTTTCCTAGGCTATACTAAAACTTGTGATCCTCCTGTCTCAGTCGACCAAGTCACTGGGATTAGAAGCATGTGCCATTGTACCTGGAACACAAGTGTGAGTTTTTTACGAGTCTTTTGCTCTTCATTTTTTTTTTTGTTTCTTTCCTGTCTTTAAAAATCAACAAGAAGTAGGCAACAAATTAGAATAACTTTTGATAATCAAAAAATATTTTCATAACCTAATTGTAACCACTTAGTGAAATTTATAATAGACACATGAAAAATAAAAGCAAGGAATTAAAACACACTATGAGAACAAATCAGTTAACCACAAAAGAGGGCTATAAAAGAGGGACACAAAGAGCTGTTTCTTCAAAAAGATAAACAAAATAAACTTTTAGCTAGACTAACTAAAAAAATGACTGAAGACTGACAAAAATAAAATCAGAGATGAAAAAAAAAATAACTAATGACACAGAAATACAAAATGATCATTAGAGATTATTGTGAATAAATATAAGACCACAAATTTGATAACTCAGAAAAAATGAATAAATACCTGAGCACATATACCTTACCAAAATTGTATCATAAAGAAATACAGAACCTGAATAGACTGATAGGTAACATGATTAAATCGGTAGAAAACAGTCTCCATCAATGAAAAACCCAGGGTCAGATGTCTTCTCTGCTGAAGCATGCCAAATATTTAAAGAACTGGTACCAGTTCATCTTAAATTCTTCCAAAAATTTGAGCAGGAGGGAACTCACCCAAACGCATTCTATGAGGTCATCATTATTCTTATACCAAAACCAGAAAAGGATATATACACACACACACACACTCTCTCTCTCTCTCTCTCTCTCTCTCTCTCTCTCTCTCTCTCTCTCTCTCTCTCTCACACACACACACACACACACACACACACAATAAATCTAAAGGCCAATATCCTTGAAGAACATAGTAAAAAATCTTGAACAAAATCTAACAATATGTTAAAAGATTATTCATCACTATGAAGTGGAATTCATCCTTAAGATTCAAGAATGCTTCAAAATACAAAAATCAACATGATATATCATAGTAGCAAACCGAAGGACAAAAATCACATGATAATGTTAATAAATACAGAGACAATTGATAATTGATAACAATTTAATATTGCTTTATGACAAAAATACTGGAGAAATCATGTATGAAACATACTTCAACACAAAAAAAGTCTATATATAACAAACCCATAGCAAACATCATACCGAATGGGGTAAAACTGAAAGCTATCTCTCTAAGATATGGAACAAGAAAAGGATATCCAATTTTACTACTTTTATTCAAAACAGTGCTGGATGTCTTAATGAGAAAAATCAGACAAGACAATACACAAAGTGTTCACATTTAGCCAAGCTGCAAGATAAAATGAACAGAAAAAATTAGTAGTAATGTTGCACACTACTAGCAAATTTTCTGAAATAGGAATTAAGAAACAATACTTCTTATAATAAAATGAAATAAAACAGAGGAACAGATTTAAGTGATGAGGGAAAATATTTCTTCAACAAAAACTATAAAACATTGATAAAATAAATTGAAAAGAACACAAAAAAATTTTGAAAAACATCCCATGTTAATGGATTGGAAGAATCAATATGGTTAAAATGCCCATAATACCTAAAGTGACCTACATATTCAATGCAATTCCTCTCAAAATATCAATAAATCTTTTCATAGAAGTAGAAAAAATAATCCTAAAATATATACAAAACCAAAGAAAAGTTCAAATATTCAAAGCCATCCTAAGCAAGATAAAGCAGAAGGCATTATTATACTACCTGACTGTAGTCATCAAACAGCATTGATATAGTCATAAAATCAGATAAACATCAACAAAATAGAATGGAGAGCTGCAAGTAAACCCATGCATCAATAGTCAACTCTTTTAACAAAGGTGTTAAGAACATACACTGAAGAAAGGACAATCTTTTCAATAAATGGTGCTGATAAAATTGGATATACACATATAGAAGAGTGAAAATAGACTATCACCACGTACAAATATAAAGTCAAAATGGATGATGATATATAATGTGGGTGAGGGGGTGGGAAGTAAGAGAAGAATGAAGGAACTTTAGATTATGTAGAGGGAAATGAGAGGGAGGAGGGGGGTATGAAAAATGGTGAAATGAGACAGACATCCTTACCCTATGTACATGTATAATTACATGAATGGTATGAATCTACATCGTGCACAACCATAGAAACAAAATGATGTACTCCATTTATGTATCAAACAATGAATCAAACCGTAGTCTGTAAAAAATTTTTAAAAAACACACCACAAAAAAGGATTAAAGACTTCAATGTGAGACTTACCACTGCGAAACTACTTAGAAGAAACATAGGGTAAATAGACCAGAACAGTGGAATATACTTGTCAAATACTTTTTGACAAGACTTCAAAAGCACAAGAAACAAATGCAACAAGAGACAAATGGAATTTCAACAAACTAAAAAGTTCCTGCACAGCAAATTAACATAGGGAAGAGACAGCCCAAAGAATGGGAAAAATATTTGAACTATACATGTGACAGGTGTTTGATACACAGATTATATAAGGAACTCAAACATCTCAATAGCAAAAAAATAAATAATACAAAGGACCAATGCAAAAATGATTTGATTTTTAAAAAGATAAACAAGATTTATAAATCTTTAGTCAAACTCACCGAAAGAGAGAAGACTCAAATAAATAAAATGAGAGATGAAAAATGAGATATCACCACAGAAAATGTTGAATTAGGAACTATTTTGAAAACATATATTCCAACATAGTAGAATATCTAGAAGATGTGGACAAATTTTTAGACACTTATGATTTACCCAACTTGAACCATGAGTACAGACCAATATCAAGCAAAGAGACTGAAGCAGAAATAAAAAGCTTCCCAACAAAGAAAATCCTGGGGTCAGATTGATTTTCAGCTGAATTCTACCAGACCTTTAAAGAAGAACTAATGCCAATCTTCCTCATATTATCCAGGAAATACAAATAGAAGGAACTCCCAAATTTGTCCTATGAAGCCAGTATTACCCTCATACCAAAACCAGATAAATACACATTGAGAAGAAAGCTATAGACCAATATCCCTGATGAATATAAATGCAAAAATTCTTAGTATTAGTAATCCACATTGAAAAACATATTAAGAACATTGTACACCATGATTAAGTTTATTTTATTTCAAGGATGCAAGGTTGGTTCAACATACACAAATCAATAAATGTTATTGATCACATAAACAGAATCAAAGACAAAAATCACATGATCATCTTAATGGATGCAGAAACATCTTTCAACAAAATCCAGCACCCATTCATGTTAAAAACACTGGAAAATCTAGGGATAGAAAAAACACACCTCAATATTATAAAGGCTATTTTATGACAACCCCAAAGTCCACATCAAACTGAACAAAGAAAAATGGAAAGTATTTCCTTTAAAATCAGGAACAAGACAAGAATGTTCACTCTCACTACTCCTATTAAATACAGATCTTGAAACTATAGCCAAAGTAATCAGGCAAGAGATTAAAGGACTGCAAATAAAAAATACATCAAATTATCTCTGCTGATGTCATGATTCTATATCTAGAAGACCCAAAATAGCTCATGAAAAGACTTCTAGAGCTGATAAACAAATTCAGAAAAGTAGCAGGAAACAAGATCATCATACAAAACTCAGTCTAAGACTATATGTCCAATAATGAATCTTTGAGAAAGAAATCAGGAAAGCAATTTTATTCACAATAGCCTTAAAAAAGGAAACTTGGGAATAAATCATAAATCTAACTAAGGAGATGTAAGACCGATATGATGAAAATTGTACAACACTGAAGAAAGACATTGAGGAAGATCTTAGAAGATGGAAAGACCTACCATGCTCTTGAATAGGCATAATTAATATTATCAAAATGACCATATTACCAAAAACAATATATATGCAATCTCCACCAAAAAACCAATAAAATTCTTCATGGAACTAGAGAAAACAATCCCAAAATTCACATGGAAGAATAGGACCTAGAATAACCAAAGAAACCCTGAGAAATAAAGGTGAAGCTGGAGGCACCACGGTAACTGACCTCATATTACACTACAGAGGTATAATAACTAAAACAGCATGGTATTAGCATCAAAACAGACATGAAGACCAATGGAATAGAAGATGCAACTGATCCAGGAAAAATAGTCTTTTTAATAAGTGATGAGAGAACTAGATATCACTATGCAAAGGAATGAAATTAGATCCCTATCTCTAACTGTGAACAAAAATCATCTCAAAGTGAACCAAAGTCATAGGATTTAAAACAGAAACACTGAAACTGCCATAAGAAAATGTAGGATCAGTACTCCAACATTACTGGCACAGAAACTAACTTCCTTAATAGGACTCCTTAAGAAATAAAACTAAGAATTGATAAACAGAATAGTTTCAAATAAAAAAAAACTTTTGCACAGCAAAAGTGTGTGAAGAAAGAACCTATAGAATGAGAAAATCTTTGCCATCTACTCTTCCAGCAGAAAATTGATATACAGAAAATGTGGCATATATGCACAATGGAGTTTTACTTGGTCATAACAAATTAAATAATGTAATTGCTGGTAAACGGATAGCACTGGAGAATATCATGCTGAGTAAAATAAGCAACTCAGAAACTGAAGAGTCAAATGTTTTCTATTATATGCAGAAGCTAGAGATAAATAAGGAAGTAAAAAAAAGTGTAAGGGATCTCATGAAAATTGAAGAACAGTGGAGTAGAGGAAAGAGAATGAGGAGGAGGGAGGGGGAATGGGAAAGGGAAGAAATAGCAGAATGAAATTATTTTAGTCAGCTTTTTTGCTGCTGTGCCTAAAATATCTGACCAGAACAACTTTAAAGGAGGAAAAGTTTGTTTGAGGACTCATGGTTTCAGAAGTTTTAGTCTTAGTCTATAGAAGACTGTCTCCATTTGTTGGAACTCAAGGTGAGGCTGAACATCATGGCAGACGAGGGTGGCAAAGGGAAGCAGCTCACATCCTGGTGATCAGGAAGCAGAGAGTCTGCACTATCCAGATACAAAATATATACCCCAAAGTCATGTCCCAATTACAATCTCCTCCAGCCACATCCTACCACTTCAGTTACCACTCAGTTAATCCCTATCAGGGGATTAAATCACTAATTAGGTTAAGACTCTTACAACCCAATCATTTCTCCTATGAACCTTCTTGCATCGTCTCACACATGAGCTTTAGGGGAACACCTCATAAGCAAAACCATAACAAATTAATGGAATTATGTCATGTATGTATATGAACATATCACAATGAATTACATTTTAATGTATAACTAACTACAGTGCACAAATTTTAAAAATAATGTTTAAAAAAATAAGTCACTCCAATTATCTTTTTAAATGGGCAGTAAACCTAAATAGACAATTCTCAAAAGAAGATGTAGAAATGGCCAACAGATGACATGATAGAATGCTGAACATCACTAATCATCAGGAAATGCAAGTAAAAATCACCATGAAATACCACCTCAACCCAGTAGGTAGGCATTTTATGTATGCAGTGGTATTTTCTGCAATTCCAAGACCCGCTCCTGTTGACAGATAAATAAATGACTTTAGAAAACATTATCTTCAAAGTATAATACAAATCTAAAGGTATCAAAATATTAGAAAAATTTTAAAACAGTCATTTCTTAAGAATTGGTGAAATCTCACTACCATCCTACCTAGTTATCACCATCATGAACTGAACATGACATAGTAATGCCCTGTAGGTTTTACATAGTTATGTCATTTACAAATGAAGAAGATCCTTATTGACTTTCTCAAAGTTACACAACCTCAGTTCTTTTTTACTCCAAAGCCTATGCTTTTAACCATTACTTTCTATTACCACAAACCACACAATTTGGACTGATTATTGGACACCAAATATAGATTTACTTTTGGTTCAAAGGACAGAAAAGGAAGAGAATGTTGATAATTAACCTGCTTTAGTTTCCTTCTGAGACGCTGCTCCTGTAGTCCCTGGAAGCTGGTTCAGTACTGCAGTGGCCTCTGCTTCCCCTAAGGACACACTAGGAAGACGTAAAAGGAAGCTTTTCTAGAACCAATATCTCTTCGAAGGAAGAGGTCACAGTATGTCATCTCTCTGGTTCTAATCTTTTTTCCAATAACTTTCTTTTTTAGTCTAACTTACCATTATTTCTTCTTTTAACTCTGACTTCAAGATGGCACTTTCTTTTGTAAGCCCATTTTATCCAGGTAATTATATATTGTTTTAATGATGATTTATTTTAAAATATTTCAGTATTATTATTATGTGTAAATAAAATTATATTCATCTACAACTAAACATGAGGGAAATTTTATTAGTGTAAGTAAAGTTACAGTAGTCATTTATTTGAGAAATTCATTATATTTTAAGGTTATATAAGATTGGAAGAGGGAACCCATCACCTTTAAGGAATAATATTTTAAAATATGCAAGTTCATCTACCAATGCACGGAATCAGAAAACTATTACTCATTGATCAAATCTGGCTGGTGTCCTGTTTTGTAAATAAAATTTTATTGCAACATCAGTTTTACCCAGATTTCTATTGTTTAAAACTCAATAATGTACTTCAATTAATTGCAAGAGAGACTGCAAAATATGGACTAGTTGTGCCATGAAGAAAGAGAAAATAAATTGCTGAAATGCTTGCTAGTTTCTACCATAGAGAACATTATAGTTAGATTGATTAGGTATAATATTTAATAAGATGTGCTATCTTCTAAGTATTCAATATGTGAATCTGTGTAGATGGTTATGTATCTACAACTGCTGGGAAATATAGAAGCAGCAGCAAGATGTAGGAGAATAAGAAAATAGTATTAATATATAAATGAATTCCACTTTAATGTACAATTTTTAAAAATATGTCAGGCCTTCAAAGTAGAGGTGTTTGGCATGCATTTCATACTATAGGATGCATATCAGGACTGAGATATAATCCAGAGGTACAGATTTTGGATTATTCAAAATAAGCAGTAAGTGGCAGTAAATTTCATGAAACTGACTTGGCATATTACATAAATAAGAGAGTTATAAACATTAAAAGCATAGTATGTAACATATTTGCCTTAGTAGAAGTAATAGAGACAGATAGATGAATAAAATATCCTTTGCCTCCAAGAAGCTCACAGTTGGCTGGAAATAGTTAAAAAAACCATTGATTGCCTGTTGTGTGATAAAAGTTATAAAAGATTCACAGTGTGGAATGGAAATATAGAGGAAGGAACAAGAAACATTCAGCAAATGTATGGATTAAATGAATGACTTATTCCAAATACATCACACAAATAAGCTCACTGTTCCTTGGTGGTTCCTGTCAAGTCTCATATAAATAGTTAATGAATCCTCCTCTAACAACAGAGAGAAGATGATTTCTGCTTCCACTCTTCTCACTTAACATTTATTAAATGCTTACTTTGTTGAAAATACTGTGCCGTTTTATTTATGTTGGTTTATCTTCATTTAAGTCTCATAATAATGCATCTGAAATGGATTATTATTTTCATTAAAGCCCCTAAACATATTTATTATTTCCAAAAGTGGAAGAGAAAATTGGATGAGTTAACTTGCTATAGTAAAATTAATATGTTATACTTTATACCACCCCACCACTCCATGGTATCTCCCTTTGTTCTTTTTGCAGAATAATTAGAAATACCAATATGACTTGCTCATTAGTTATATGTTAATTAGTAGGAAAAGGAAAGCTGGTGTCATAGATTTAAATAGACAGCTATTATTTTACTGAAAATTAGGAAAATACTACCAGCATTTGGTAGCAGTACAGCATAGAATCACAAATGAATAATAAACTCTGGAAATTTACCATAGATTGATAAAATTAAAGATTCTTTAAAGCAAGACAGGCTTAAAATATGTGAATTTAACTGATTTTAATATTAAAGAGAAATTCTGTTATTATGTTGTATTGTGAGTGATGTCATAATTATAGAGATATATTTATGTTCCTTAGATATATGAAAACACATTAAAAATTGACAAAAATTTTAAAAAGGATTTTTATCTTTTTAATGCTTTTCAAATTTTCTACCATTAATCAGAATTAAAATTAATATATATAATTTCTACATACTTTATGATCTCAGTTACATAATTATATGTATTCTTTCCTATTTCTCCCTACCTTTCTCTTCCCTGCCTCCCCATATTCACAAAAAAAGATAAACACATCAAAAGTAAGTGAGCAAAAAATCTTAAAACATCTGAGGAAGGTGATAAGATTGTTTACTTTTAATCATTTATATTTTCCAAATTTTTATGAAAGTATGACTCACTGATACAATGCTGAAATCTCTACTTTGAAAAAATAAATACAGAAATCATTGTAATAAAATAAATGGGAAATATAATTAAATGTATGAAAGTAGGTAATAAAAGAAGTCAAAGTAAGCAGTATCTTAATAAAAGTCAGCAGTAGGGGTAAAATTACTATGCTAACCTTGCCAGAGAAACTGAAAATAACTTACATATTGCTATACTCAGAGAGGATATGAAAGAGAATATACACAGTGTGTTTTCAATATTGCCTGCAATAAAGAAAATCTTTTTTAATTGTTCCTTGGGAATCTGGATATATAAGGAAACTTTTAGTGCTGCTAAGTCAACTTGATTTAAGTTAAATTATGACTAATACAAGAAACACTCAATTCTTTGTATATTTAGAAAATTTACATATAAATCCATCTGATGACACAGAGCATTATTTTCAGAGTATTATTTCAAAGTTCCTCAGGTAAAACTAATGGATTAAACTTAAGATGAGCATAGAATGTGACCTGCCATTGGTTCATTTCATCATTCCACTGGGAACATTAAAGACAAAATTTGTTTTCACAAGTGCAACTTTTGATTTAGCATCTTGATATCTCTCAACAGCTTTCTGAAAGTTAATCATGTCCATAACAAACTTTTCTGCACAGTGTTTTTTGTGTATTTCTTGAGCCCTAAAAGGAAAAAGAAAAGATTATAAAATGTGATAGTTTTAGGTTAATAAAATAGTAACAATTAGATTGTCAGGTTATTAAAACAGTAACTATTAAATTGTTAACTAATGATAATTAGATGGCTTCAAAACAGGTATGTAGGAATGGGAAACAACTCCATTTAAAGCCTGACACAGTAGTGCATGCCTATAATCCCAGTGGCTCAGGAGTCTGAGGCAGGAGGATAGTAAATTCAAGGCCAGCCTCAGCAATTTAGCAAGACACTGTCTCAAAATTAAAAATAAAAAAGGGCTGGGATGTAGTTCAACGGGTATGTGTCATTCAGTTCAATCCTTAATACTCCCCCCCAAAATTTTTTTTGGATAAATTATTTAAATTTTCTCTATCTAACTTTCTTTGTCTCTAAAAAGGGATAATACAATTCATAGAGATTAGTAAATGACTAAATTAGGTTTTTACATTAAAAATTTATATAAGAATGCCTGACATTTAAAAATTACTTTTTCTGGAAGAATAATAGTGGTGTGCATCAGACTGAGAAATGCAGAAAGAGCCAAAAAATGGCAAAAAGATTAGTTTTGTTTTGGTAACATTGTTCAAGAACCTTGCTATCCATGCAGTGACTCCCAAGGAGCTGAATATAGAGAAACAATGGCTTGTCATAAGAGTACAGGTAGTGGGGCTGGGGACATAGCTCAGTTCATAGAGTGCTTGCCTGTCAAGCACAAGGTCCAGTGTTCAATCTCCAGCTCCCCCACAAAAAGAAAACAAACAAACAAAAAAGGGTACAAGTAGTAAGATCATTCTTTTGGGGTTTAAAATTCAGCTCTGAAACTTAAGGATTTGTGATTTTGAATGAATTATTTAAACTTTCTGCCTATTTTCTTCATCTTTTTGAAGTTGGACAATCCAACTATAGTTTTAATAAGCATGTAAACTAATATATATGAAATACTTAAATGAGTTCCTGAAATTTAATAATTATTCAGTTAAAGTTAGTACCTACTATTATGACTCTAGAGTTCAAATAATCATATGTGGATGCATAGTAGAGTAAAATTCATGGCCAGAAAGATTTTATACATAAAATAAAGGGTATTAAGACACATATAGAAATAACCATTTTCACAGATTAAAAACTCTGGAAAAAATGTAAAAATAGAACTTAAAATAATTGAAGTGTGAGAAGTACAAAATAAGCAATTATTTTTACATATACTAAAATCAAACAATTAGAAAATGAAATCAAGAAAATAATTCCACTTAAAATATGATCTGAAAAACATAAGATACTTAAACAAATCAGATAAAAGGTAGGCAAGACAGACTTGAAAATAATAAAAAATTGCTGAGAGAAATTAAAGAAGACCTAAATTAATGGAGAATTATACCATGTTCAAGATTGGAAGATATTATTAAGCTGTTGATTCTCTTCCAAAGTGATATATAGAATCAATATAATCTCAGTTTATATACCAAGAATATTTTGGGTAGAAGTTAGCATTTAAATTTGTTTTAAATATATGTTAGATTTAATTTATTTATTTTGAATGCATTAAATTTAATTTTTTTAATTTGATAAACTTCTTATGGAAATGTAAAGGTCCTTGGACAATGGAAGCAATCTTATAGAAAAGAGAACAAAGTAGGAATATCTATTTTACATCCATAAATATGTTGACTTACAACAACAACCTTATATTATCTCATAGTTCTCATAAGTTAGAAGTCCAGGCATGTCATGTCTAATTTTCTTCTCACATTTTTTATGTTTTCCCCTTCATCTTCAAGTTACTAATATTATATCAAATCTTTCTCCTTGAATCCCTCTTGACTTACTTTTTTTGCCCTGGATTTAAAGGCTAATGTAATAACATTGGGCCCACCTGGATAATCCAGTATAATTTATTTTAATAGGATTAATGAGCAGTCTTAATTACATATGCAGGTTCCCCTTTACTAATACATTTACAGGTGTGGTATCTCAACTTATTCATAGCCCTGGAGATAAGAACATGGTATCCATTTTTGGGGGGGCCATAATTCTGATTAATGGAGACATGCATTCTATAATTTTACAGATTCCTAAGAGCATAAGTTGAAAGATCATTAGTTTCTAACAGAAATTGGAAAGCTAATCCTGAGAGAGTTGGGGAAAAAAGGAGGATAAATCCATAACATATAGAATTTTATAGATATGGATATACTAAATTGAATGAATTCAAGCTGGAAGGCCTAAATTCTTTGGAAAATAAATTTATTTAGGATAAAGTGACTTCCTGGGAAGTAGGTCATAAGTGGTGTTGGATAGGGTGATGGTTTGAAATTGATCTTGTAGCTAGTCGGTTAAAGAACAAACAACTGAGGGAGCAGCTAAAGTCAGAGATCATAAAATTAACATTGGCATAAATCTACAGGTCAGTGATTTTCTCTATGCATTTTGGCCTAACTTCAAGAAATAAAGATAGATAATTGGGTACAGACTGAGGAGTGGTATAACTGGGTCAAATGGTAGTTCCATTCCAAGTTTTCTAAGGAATCTCCACATTGCTTTCCAGAGTGGCTGCACTAATTTGCAACCCCACCAGCAATGTATGAGTGTACCTTTTTCCCCACATCCTCTCCAACACCTCTTGCTGCTTGTGTTCTTGATAATCGGCATTCTAATTGGGGTGAGATGAAATCTTAGGATAGTTTTGATTTGCATTTCTCTTATTACTAGAGATGTTGGATATTTTTTCATGTATCTATTGATTGCTTGTAATTCTTCTTCTGTGAAGTGTCTGTTCATTTCCTTAGTCCTATTATTGCTTGGGTTATTGGTATTCTTGGTGTAAAGTTTTTTGAGTTCTTAATAGATTCTGAAGATTAGTGCTCTATCTGAAGTATGTGTGGCAAAGATTTCTCCCACTTCGTAGGCTCTCTCTTCACATTGTTCCTTTGCTGAGAAAAAGCTTTTTAGTTTGAATCTATCCCAATTATTGACTCCTGATTTTATTTCTTGTGTTTTGGGAGAATCAGCATACTACAGTGATGCAGCCACATCAATGTTCATAGCTGCTCAGTTCATAATAACTAGATTGTGGAACCAACCTAAATGCCCTTCAATTGATGAATGGATAAAGTAACTGTGGTATACATACACAATGGAATATTACTCAGCCATAAAGAAGAATAAAATTATGGCATTTGCAGGTAAATGAATGCAGTTGGAGAATATCATACTAAGTGAGATAAGCCAATCTCAAAATAACAAATTATCTCTCTGATAAGTGGATGATGATACATAATGGAGGTAGGAGGGGGGTAAGAATGGAGGAAGAATGGATTGTATAGGGGAAAAAGAGGGGTGGGGAGGGGCTGGGGGAAGGAAAAATAACAGAATGAGACAAACATAATTACCCTGTGTACATGTATGATTACACAAATGGTACAACTTTACTTCATGTACAACCAGAGAAAAAACAGTTGTACCCCACTTATGTACAATGAATCAAAATAAAAAATATATATATAAAAATAGATAATTGGATCATTACCACATAGGAATTGATGATGAAGGGACTTAGCATTGTGGAGGCAATAAAATGAAGGGATTTCAGAAACACTGGACAGAATATACCAAAGAATATTTGAATAACCTGGAGCCTATGCCAGGAGTGAAAAGAAGTATATGATAGAGGTTTTTGAGGGATATATCTATCTTAAATCATATGTATATGATTTGAAATATATATATATATATATCTTTGAAAAATGTTTTTGGTGAAACTAAATGAAAAATTGAAAAGATAGATATTAGCCACACATAAATATACAAGAGTCTAAAATTTCGGAAGTGAGATAGTTCCAAGTGATGAGAGAGGCTTTGTGTGTCTACAGATAGAAGTTTATTAATTTTAAGCTTGATAAGGATTGTTGGAATTAAAAATGACTAATGTTAGGTTAAGTAATTTTTTATGTTAGGTAATTATTGATTTTAGAAAATCTGGAAGTTAATCATGATTTTGGCAGAGGTTTGTTGGAAAAAAGCTTTATGATTCAGGATAGAAAAACCATAGTGGATAAAGGGGTAATAGTAGGTCAACTGGTGTCCAAATAAAGACAAGTAAAAAATAATATAATTGAAAACTACCTTATTTGCTTCATCTTTCATGCTGATACTGTACTTCAAAATGGATAACTTGTTCTACTCTGAATATTATCATCACTTCCTCAGAGTGTGAACAAGAACATATTGGGAAAACCTACAACTAGCCTTTATTGGATAGATAAATTCATTTCAAATTTCTTTAATTCACACTTATATACTTCTCTGGATATTTTATCAACTTCCTAAATTAGAATTTTCTGTTTCCCTCTTGTTTTTTCTTCTTCATTTTACATTTCAGGATCAGGGAGCTACATTCTCAGTAACTTCACTAATTATTGAGAATCATCAGAATGCTTTCTAAGTCAAGTGATTGATACTGATACATTAATGAAGAATCAACAGTAGAGACTGCATCAGGATTGAAAAACTTCTGAAATCTCTAGACAGACTTTATTTTTTATTTTTATTTTTTGAGTCACAGTTCCTTTCTGCTTATTAATATTCAATTTAAAAAAAACAGAGAAAACTCAAAATTATTTTTTGGAAACTACGACTAACATAACCAACACTTTGCCTTATTTATGTGTGCTTTCAAGGATAATATCTCTTCAGACTTAGAAGATAATTCAGTTAAGATTCATTAGTAAGCTCATTTGACTCTGTATTCTCTTTGAATTAATTATGGTCAGACATTCAATTTACTGTGATTAAAACTAGGTTTATTAAATTTATCCAATGTTCATTTATACTGGACATATTTTGACATAACAAACTAGATTTTATTGTCTTTTCCAAGATACATTTTTAATAATAAATTATAGAAAATTATTTTCAAAAATTAAACACACTCACACAAACCACACATTAAGGTAAAGGATTATAAATTTGGTGAGAGAAAAACAAATATTTTTCATACCTAAGGAGATATTATACAAAGTCCCTTAGTAAATAGCTTAATATTGCTTATAACCAGGAAAAGGTATGTTTTCTTCTTATATACAATTCTTCTAGTAAAACAATTTTAATCATAGTATTTAAAAATTTTAAAGAAATCAGCAGCTATTAAGATCTTTAAATATTGTTATTCAAGTCTTCAATACATACATATATATAGTTTAGCCACTTAAAATACCACTAATCTAAAACTGACTGGTAAGCTTCAATATAGCAGGAAAAATAAATGTGTGAAATATTTTAAAGGGTAAAAAAGAAATTTGTGTGGTTTTTGTCTAGTGTACCCTTCAGTGTTTTCTGTGCCTTTCAACCTTTTTGAGCTATTTTACAACTCTACAAGTTGAAGAAAATTGTGCGTAATGGAAATGTTTCTTGTTTATGCAAATATAAATAAATTTGTGCAGTAAGATTATTTCTTAGTAGATATTGGCTAGTTTTACAGATATTTAGACTTTTTTTAGCATTCCTGTTTGTATATATGCATATATGCTTTTTGCATTTTCATTTTAATTGGTTGTAATGTCTTACTGTCTCTTCATCATATGTTAAATAAAATTTTTGCATGTGCTAATTTTATATATGTATACCATGTTTTTATGTTCTTAAAATATATCCTTTGACAACTACTGAAATTTAAATTTACTACATATAAATTAAAATATTTTGACTCAGTATTAATTCTCAGAGCTCCCACACATCAAAATTTAAATAAAAATCAAAAAGTCTTTATGGAAAAAACAATTTACATTTCTTTTTGTATTTGCTTGAAACAGATTTGTCAAAAAATCTCTTCTGAAGTCACATTCCAATCTATTTCTTAAAAAAGATTTTGTGGTAAAATGCATATTTAAAATGTGTATTTAAAATATATTCCCTACCTTGGTTGTCTCTCCTGACTTTACCTATTGTGAACTTTCCAAATTTGTTCATTCTCTTCCCAGTTAATAATGGTCTCCCCTCATCCTCTGCTTTTCCAAATTCTAATAGATAATCATACTTTTACTTCTGCTTTTTGTAAGAATTCAAATATCTGCCCATGTTTGTCACTGAACTATAAGCTCTTAGGGAATCAAGAATATCTTAATTCCTCTTTTTATGGCAGAGCAGAGGAGAATTGAAGTGAACTAACACTTTGATGTTTAGTTAAACCTTAATTTTGAAGGTTTTGATGGAATGTGGGCAATGATACAGCTTAGCATACTGAGTATTTTAAGCTGAAGGAAATTGAAAAAACTGTAGAAGCCTAAGGATCTCTGTGAAGTTCTCTTGTCCCCTCTCCTTTGAAGAACCTAACGTTCTTACCTATACCGGAAGGAAAGGAACAGTACATGGAAAGACAAGAATGGTCTGAATAATCTGAATAATCTGAACGTTCTTACCTATACCTGAAGGGAAGGAACAGTACATGGAAAGACCAGAATAATCTGAATACACAGTTCCCATCAGTTCCTTACTATTTAGGTCATGTCCCCTTTTTGTCCAACCACACCTCTACACAACTGTGCACTCTTCATCAACCCTAGGCATAAAAATACTGTTTTTCCTGGGCCTCTGATTCTTAATTTCTGGAAGTTCACATGTCGTGTAACTTTTGGTTTAATAAGGTTATTATGTTTTTCTCTAGTTAGCTTCTTTTGTTACAGAAGTGTTAGTCATGAACACTGATAGGTAATATATAAAATCTTCTCCAGTTTTCTACATGACTGCCACCTACTTATTATCTACCAGAAATTTTAATTCTGTCTCTTAATAGTTTTTGTGTTGTTACTTTGTATTATTATGAATTATTATTTAACTCTGGTAGTCTTATGGTCTTTTTTGCCTTATCACCTACATAGATTTTCCAGTTTGTTGGGCCAAATGGCTTTTATGTCCCAATATTACATGTGATAAGAATCTCTGAGGGCTAAAAGTGAATCACAACTTTAATAATTTGAACAGAAGATAGGTACTCATTGGTAGAAATACAAAGGAATGATCACTAAGGGAAAGAAAATAAGTGTGTACAAATTTATTGCCATGAAATAAGCACCTATGTTAACATGGATATTTATTCTAATTAATAGCAAAGCTATTTTCACAGCTTGGTTAATTATATTTTTATAATTCATTTAAAAATTCATGCTTGGATTTAGCTCAGTGATAGAGTGCTTGTCTACTATGCCAGAGGCTCAGGGTTTGATCTCCAGCACTGAAATCAATTCTGATTACATATCTTCATTACATAAAAATTTGGGAAAATTATGCATTATTTCTCATCACAATTGTTTAAGTTTTGAGTTAAAATGTATAAAAACACTCGACTTCTCAGAGGCAATTATATGACTTAAATGGAGTAATATACAATCACTGATAATTGGGATTCATACCTATTTTCAACAATAAACATTTATTGAATATATTCTTTTTTTTTCTTTATTTTATTTATTTATTTATATGTGGTGCTGAGAATCGAACCCAGTGCCTCACACATGCTAGGCGAGTGCGCTACCACTGAGCCACAACTCCAACCCCTTGAATATATTCTTTAATTAAGTACTGTACCACACACAGAAATGGAAAGATGAGTCAAATTATTTTATAAAAGATTTCACCAGTTCACTGATATGATATAGATTTTCCTATGACAGCTGCTAGAATTGACATTTAAATAAAGTGTTATGGAATCACCAAAATATTAAAAGGACTAATTTAGACTGGAAAAGTCATTGGAGAGAAATTCATATGACTTACTTTTAGTTGACTGTTAAAGGGAGGAAAATAAAAGAATGAGTTTTACCACTGGTTGTTCAGCTCATGTATTATATGATGGGAAATAAAAGGATGAAACACAGCCACAAACAGCTAAGCATCAACTACCTGTGATGTTTCCTTAGAGGAAAGACTATGTTTTCCATCCCATATAGAAATCACCTGACCACTAATTTGAAACATCCAAAGCATTCTGATTTTCATAATAACCAAGAGACTTTTGTTGCACAATAATATATAGTAACACTGTGAGCTTATAGTGCCATGGCAGGGTCATATTTGAGAGAAAAGGAAATAATAGTATGAGAAAAGTCATAGAAATAAGAAAGTATAAAGTTGTATAGGGAATGCAGAATGAGTCTGTCTAGAGAAAAATATGCTATTGGAGGTAGAGGGTGGACACCATAGTAGAAAATTTGGTGTGAGATGACTCTAGAATAAAATAGAACATATCTTTTTTGAAATGCCAGAGACTAAATTTAATTATGTGGGCAATTGAAAGCCATCGACTTAAATAGACATGATCAGAACTTTATTTTTAAAATATATTAGACATTGGCAGTGAGGTAGACTGAGTTGTAAGACTGGATTCTAGCACTGGTCAAAAGGCTGATGAAAATAGTATTTATGACAATTATAAATAATTATAAATTAAGCAAGTTTTGTAGGTTAGCAAAAAGACATGAGTTGAAGAAAAGATAGAGAACAGAAATGGCAATCTCAATTGGAAGATATAATTATTAGGGAGATTATGAGAGTTGGGAATGAAAAAGATCTGAGACTCCTCTCAGAGTAAAAAGAATACAAAAACGCATTAGATGTTGGCAGTGAGGGAGAGTGAGTTGTAAGATAGGTTTCTAGCACTAGTTAAGAGACTGACAAAAATGCTATTTATGACACATATAAATTAATCAGGTTTTGTTGTCTGAGGTTGAGAGGTAGAGAAAAACAGTTGTATTATCTAATCTATGATAATATATTAGTACACAATTGTCTTTTTTGTTTCCACTTTCCAAAGTAGAATGCTTTAAACAAAATACTACTTATCAGAATTCAGCATTTAGTATGCAATAGTGTAATTGACTTCAAAGTTTAGGTTGCATTAAACTGTACCTACCTATATTCCTTCATTTGGTTGAGTAAATTCCTTTGGTACTTTTCTTCTTCACGTTTTTTCTGAACGTTCAGATATTTCTGTTTTAGGAGAGCTTCTTTCCTCTTCAGTCTATCAATTTTAATAATCCCTTTGGTCAGAAGAGTACGCTCATTACTTAAGGTTTGAATTAATAAATGTTCTTCAGCCTTTTGGTTTTTTTCTTCTAGAAACAGAGTGCTTCTCTCTCTAACTTTTATAAGGTAGCTTAATCTGTCTTGCCAAAGTTGCTGTAAATCTTTCTGAATTGTGTCATGATCTCTTTCAATTAATTTTTTTGTAGTATTTTTTTTCTTATTTATACTTTCACGAACAATTAAGCCAACTCTTTTTTGGTCAGCTCGTGCCTTGGATACAGCTCTTATTTTTTCTTCATGGCTATCCTGCTTCTTTTGTTCTGCATAATATTTGTCAATATCATTAAGTGTTTCGAGTTTTATACCAGTTCTTTGTGTTGTAAAAAACTGTCTTATATTTGTTGCTGATAATGTGCCTTTTTTAATTATTGGTTTTGGATGACTGGTAGAAAACAGATGGGCATGCACAGGAAAATAATCTTGTTTTTTCTCTTTCAATACTGCAGCATACTTCAATGAACCTGGAGTATATATGGGTAGTTTGAATGCTGATATCCGAAAACTGGTATCCAATTCTTCATCCTCATTTTCATCTCCAGACTCCTTCTGACCTACATCAGACAGCAGACAAATTTTTATATACATATATATATTACTACAAAAGTTAACTTATTTTCTGTTCAAATTGTTTTGAAAGCTATATTAATAAAGTTGATGAGAACACATTATAAGTGTGATGAGAACACACTAATAAGCATTTTCCCCAAATTGCTTTCCAATTTGTGACTTTGGAGAGGAAAATCACAGCTAAAACACCTTAACACAGAAATAAACGGAAATAAATCTGATTCCTGTTTTCAGTGATTTTTCACAATTATTTAAATTGGACTGACTCGACAACAGAATCTTTTCTTATCCTTAGCACTTATAGATAGTATTTTTTCATTTAGTTTGATGAAAGGCAAAACTTGACAAATTAAACAGAGTTTAACTGAGCAAAAATGATTCACGAATTGGATAGTGTCTAGAAGACTAGAGATTCTGAAAGCTCCATTCCACAACAAGAGTAAGGATTACTTACAGACACAGTCATATTAGTGTTGGAATCTACACATACAGGAGGACCACTATCACAAGCACTACCATCTCTCCCTCGGTTCTCATTGCCATTTTTTCTATTAGACATTATAGTAAAAAAAAAAAAAAAAAAAAAAAAAATTGGTAAGATTGTCTCTGTACTACCAGTCTTTTTATTCACCTGTATTTACAATTTAACTCAGATATGTATTTCACCTCTATTCTTCCTGCCAAATTGTTGAAACTCTTTCCATAAAAGGCTTTTATGAAAATAAATGCAAAGGGTACTGTTTTGTTCTAATATTTCCTGAATTCTCAATGTGATTTAACATACATGTCCATTTCTTCTTCTTTTTTCCAGATTCTGTAATAATAGCCTCTCCTATTTTGTCTGATTGCTCCTTCCTAGTTTTGTTTGCAGACACTTTGTTTTCTGCCAAATCTCTTCCTGTTGGACTTTCTGAGGACTTGCTACTAGGCCTCCTTCCCATTTCTATCTATAGCCACTTTCTTTATCTGAATAATTCTCTTAGCTTTACTGATAAACTCTCAAATTCATCTTTTCCACTTGCAAGTCTTTTAGGCATATTTTAGGCATGCTACATTAAAAAAAAAAGCATTTACTTGCTTCCACAAATCTATTCCCTCTAAAATCTGTCTTTCTCACCTCAGTAAATGATACCTAATAATTTAGTTCCCCACATAAGTTTTATAAAAAAGTCCTGTATATTTTTCCCTCCAAATGTAACTCAAATTAATTCGTCTTTCTCCATCTCCTATCCCCTACCCTATTTCAGGCCTTTCCCAGCTCTTATTTTATGTATTATAATTTCCCAACACATAAAATGTTATTGTTTACATAGTGATCAAACCACAGTGATCCTTTAAACTGTTTTTACATGCCCTTATGATAAAATTCAAACTCCTTGCCATTGTCTACAAAGTTTGTATTTTTTTGATTTGTTTAATGATCAAATATAAACTTCCAGCTACTTATGACCACATTTAGTATCTATACCCAAGACATGAATGAGTTTTGGGGGTAATTACCAGGCAAAACCACTGGGTTCTAAGGCTACAAATGACAAAAATAAGGCCAATTCCTTTAACTAAATTTTTATAAGTGAAAAGTTTAATTTGAAATAGCTGAAAAAATGTAATTTCAGTCAGTATCTTCAAAATATGAAAATAGTACTGTTTGTTAAGAGTATTAGAGCCTAGTGAAGGTGACAAAGCTTATAACTTCAAAGTGTTTTGGAAATTTTAAAATACAAACAAGGAAACCTTGGAGGCCTAGAAGAAAGACAAACTCATTTCAGTCAAAATAAGTGATTAGGGACAAAAATATTCCAGAGACTGTTGACAAATATTATTTTACTAAACCCGAATCAGGCCCTTCTGAGTTTTCCTAATTCCTAATTCATCTTGGGTTCTGACCTGGGTCTGTTCCATCTAGTTTTATCAAGAATTCTGCTGATTCAGCTTATCTCTCATAAAATTCCTTATTCTCCAAACTCTGTATCTACTAACCCTACACTGTCTTCAGCAAGAACTTTGTGGAATCAATCTAATAACAAGAACAAACAAACAAAAACTTACTGCACATCCCTGTTTTTGGTAGGACTTTCTACAGAAAGATAATACAGAAAGGGAGAGAATTTAAGTTTACCTCTGAATATAGCAAGGACAAGTTATGATTTGTAGAATAAATCAGAGTAGGACCAATAGATGACAAATTACTAAGAGAAATCATCAAGTCTAGAAGGATTTTTGATCACAAAATTCTTACTAAAGACAGGACAGCATGTTAAGATATAGAGGTCAGTGGATGAGGACAGTAGGATACATTGAGCTAAGGATGGAAATTTGGGATAAATCAATAGTCAATATGAATATACTGGAAAAAGAAAACATGAAAAAGAAAAAATATCTAGGATCATAGCCTCTTGATGTGCAAATTTCTAAATAAATTGTTATTTGCAAAGGGAATTGGTATATGTAAATACTTTATTTTGCCATAGAAAGTCCTAGCTTACACCTATGACCCTGGTGATGTTTATTAACATCAACTGCTTTCAGTCTTAGAAGGGACCAAGTTTGGAAGCTAATTCATATAGTCACTCTAGCAGGGACACAGATGAATAAATAAAATAAAAATAGGACAGTAACATTGTGTTAGTTGTACTGTTTTAGGTTAAAGATCCTAATAGAATGTCTAAGACTTTGTAGTTGTTTAATAAGTGTCATTTTTTTTTTCCAATTTAGGGTTAGATCTCAAAGTCTTTGTGAAAGTTGGGGTCGTGTCTGCTTGCTCACCACTGCAAGCCAATTACTTAGAATAATATGTGGTTTATGATAGCCTTTCAAAAAATATGTACTTAACGTTTTTTCTGAAGACAGCTAGATAATTCAAATGTAATAGTCACTACTTCTGAATAGTATTTAGGTACTTCCTATCTTTGGTTCATGCTTTTCACACTCATTGAAAAAGTCTCATTTGTATTACCATCAAAAATAAAATCATTTATCTTAAAAAACATGAATGTTGTCATTTATTTAGCCCTTATCATGTGGCAAGCATTAGGATAAATTCTTCACATTAATGTTACCATTTATTTTAAATACTGGTAACATGTAAACTAGATATTATTGGTCATTTTCAGAAAAAAACAATAGGGTTACCTAAGTCAAATATCTGTCACACTGGGGTAACATCTTACAAAAATTAAACAAAATCCAAGTAAATATTTGAGGATAGTGAAGAATGCACAAAACAAGTACATGTTAGTGGTTTGCTAAAACAAAACATCTACACTCTTATAACAATTCAGAATATCACAACATAGCATTTTTGGTGCCCAAAATATAATCCAAAACATGTCATATTAATGAAATTGCATCATAAAGAAGGGTAAATGTAGGTGACTAAATGGCCTACATGTTAACAGAGTTCCATATTTTATTTGAAATATATAAAACTAACACTAAGTAGGTTGAAGAAAGAAATTATATTGTATTTCCTAGAGAAACTAAATATATAATGCAAGAGTTGCAGTTAAAAATCCACAGATAAATCAAGAATGAGCTTTAAAAACAGGGAAAAAAGAGAAAGGCATACAACAAAGAAGAAAATAATAAAATGATAGACCTACACTACAGTGATCAATATAAATAATCAATAACTTAATTTAGTGGCCTAAATAAGCAACTAAAAAGGCAAAGATTATCAGAATGGATTTTAAAAAGTTAAAGAATTCCATCGGAAACCTAAGATAGCTAAGAAAATTTCAACTATTTGAATATTGAACAAAAATCCCAAATAATCCATGAGTTAAAGAAAACACAAGGAAATTTAAAATTAAATAATAATGAAAATGCAGTACACTTAAACTGGAGGGATAAAGCTAAAGTAGTACTTGCAGTTTTAAATGCTAATAGAAATCAAATCGTTCACATTATTACAGGGAATAGAAGGCAAAGTTATGATTCATATCCTGCTCCATTTGATCATACTATTAGTTATATCTCTTTCATGTCTATAATCCTAAATTAATACTTTTCTCTTTTCACAAACCTCCTTCTGTCACTTAAGATGTTAGAAACTGAATATTTATGTATGTCTCTCAAATTTATATGTTCAAATCTCAACCTCCAAGCTGATGGTATTAGGAGGTGGGGCTTTTGAGAGATGATGGAAGATGGAGGTCTTATAAATGAGAATAGTGCTCTTATAAAAGAGACCTGAGAGAGAACCCTTGCTCCTACCACTGTGTGACCCTAACCTAGAAGGTGCAGACTATAAAAGTGGATTCACTGCAGTCACCAGATCTGCTGGTTCCTTAATCTTGAGCCTATAGTATTATAAGAAATAAATTTCTGTTGTTTATATGGTACTGAATTTATAGTATTATGTTACAGTTGACTGAATGAATTAAAAATCCCAACCTTCAGAATGACTAAAAAGTAATTAAGGTTAAGTGATGTCATAAGGGAAGGCCATTGATCCTTTATATGAAAAAAAATTCATTTTCTCTTTCTGTGTAAATAGATGGCAACATTCTATAAAACAGCCAGCCCTCAAAGGAAACTGACCATTTTGGCATCCTGATCTCAGAATTCCAGACCCAAAACTGGGAGAAAATAAATTCCTGTTGCTTAAACCACCCAGTCTGTGTTGTTTTCTTATGTAGTTTGAGCATAGATACAAAGGAACTTCCCTCTTTTCTGAGTTTCTGAGCAGTTTCACAACTGGTGTACTATGGCACACTAGTATGCTATAAATGGATAACAGGAATGCCCAAAGACTTTGAACATTCCGGTAAGAAATAGGGTTGCTATAGCATCTAAGATTCTATTTGTTATAAACTTTATCTTTGGACTTAAGTGGAGTCCAGTATATTGTCTGGGAGGATAGGCAACAGAAGAAGACGGGAACTCAAAAATGTAGTTAAGCTGTGAGTTACAATGGGTGTTGCCAACTATAGACAAGAGACTCATAAAGTAGGTGCTTAAAAAGCAAGGCACACATTCTAAAGTATACCTAATCTTGGATGGGTACTCTAAAATCCAGACTATATATATAAGATGATTTTATCCATTTTTGGTTGATAAAAGTTTTTGTTGAGATTCTACCTAGTTGTGAGATAAATGCTTTTCTATACATTTGCATTTCATAATTCTTTTGAAATATAGGAGGATATAAAAATTCAATTAGATATGAAGTCCCTTCATATTTGCATACATGCACAGCATCAATGTTATACTTGCCAATAAAAAATGTAAAAAGATCATTAACTGTTAGAAATGTCTAAATGATCATAAAAATGATTTTTCTGTTTACTCTGCCAGTTATTCATTGTTGTAGACAATGAAGAGTTAAAAAGAAAGTAATATTAAAACCTGAAACATCAGTTACTTATTGCTAATTAATAAATTACTCTAAAACATAAAAACTAAAAACAGTAAAACTTTATTATTTCATAGTTAATTTTTGGGCCAGAATTCAGAAGTAGCTTAGCTAGGCAGTTGTACAGAGTTTTCTATTGTGTTCCCATCAAGATGTCAGTCAGAGTCATTTATCTGAAGGATAGACTAGAACTGGAGGATCCCATGCCAAGATGGTTCATTTACCTGACTATTTATAGAAACTTTAAGTTTCCTACTGGCTGTTGATAAGTGGATTCAGTTCCTTGCCACATGACCCTTTCAAAAGGATTTCTTGAGTGTCCTCATAAGATGGTAGCTCTCTTCCTCCAGGGCAAGCCTGGAGCAGGACATAATGCCTTTTATGATCTGGTCTTATGAGTCACAAATCATTTCTTTTGCCATATTCTATTATATGTAAGTCACTATGTCTATCCCACACTCAGAAAGAGAAGAATAGGACTTCACCTTTTAAAGAGAAATGTTGAAGGCTGTATGGAAATACTTTAGATTACTATACCTTATATAAAACATTTATTTTCATGGAAACCAAGTTCAAGTTCATCAATAAAATAATTGTACTTTATTTAGAAGTTTTATATAAATTCCATATTTTCTATTTTATCTTAAACTTATATTCTATTTTAATTATTATAGTTGAATAATATAGCTAGAATATAAGTGTTTATGTTTATCTAGAGATAAACAGATACCTATACAATATATAAATATACAATAATTATACTTCCTCAAATTTTAATCCTGGATATTTTGAAAATAATATTATTAATCTGTGCCATGAATGAGTGAGTTTGGAAGCACTGTATCATAGCAGAGAAAAATAAAAAAAAAAACACTTTGTAGAGAATTCTGTTTATATTGCAGGTGCTCATCTTAATTCCCTGAATAAATTTCATGTTTGGGAAGATAAGAAATATGTCTCATATATGTTTTTATCCTCAACTACAGTTAGAAAGTTGTTTTGTATTCTTTGGTATTCAATTTAAAATTTCAACTATTTATTAAATGTGAATACTTATACTCAAAATTACAATTTTATTTATTTTTAATGTGTATATTCAATACAATATGCCTTAATATATATATTTAATCATCCAATCCCTTTCTTAGAAGACACCTTTATACCTTGCCTGCACCAATCCAAATTTTTGACAAACTACTGATGTAATTACTGATGTAATCCCCTTCATATTTGTGGCATTTTCTTTTAGAACTTATTTTAAGGGGGCTGGGCTTGTAGTTCAGTGATAGAGTGCTTGTTTAGCACATTTGAGGCTCTGGGTTTGATCCTTGACACCACATAAAAAATTGCAACTCTGATTAGCCCAAACAAACTTCCTTCCTTAACCAATTTCTGCTAAGTTTCCTTATGCTCAAAATACCCTTTAATACATCACAACAGCTCCATTTCCCCCTCCTTTTTCTGGTAACCTCACCATTCTGTTCTCAGTTTCTATTATTTAGGTTGTTGTTGTTGTTGTTGTTTTTTTAATCCACATGCAAATGAGATTATGTAGTACTTTCTGTGTCTGGCTTATTTTACTTAGCATAATATCCTCCAGATTCATCCATGTCATCACAAAAGGCAGAATTTCCTTTTTTAAAAGATAATAATATGCGTGTATATGTCAAATGTTTTTATAACTTCCTCTACTGACAGACACTTGGGGTGTTTCCATATCTTAGCTGTTGTGAATGAACAATGATGCAAGAATGTGGGAGTACAGATATATATCTCGCAAGATGCTGATTTCATTTCCTTTAGCTACAAATGTAGATGAGGAATTGCTGGGTTATATGATAATTCTATTTTAATTTCTGAGAATCTTCCTCATTGTTTTCCATAGTTGCTATACCAATTTACATTCTCCACAATAGTTTATAGGATTCTGTTTTCTCCACACCCTCAGACTTGCTACCTCTATTCTTGCTGATGGCAGTCATTCTAATAGGCATGCGATAGTGTCTCATCACAGTTTTGATTTTCACTTTTCTGGCAATTATTGATGTTTGAACTATTTTCATATACCTGTTCACCATTTGTATACCTCTTTTGGGAAAAACTCTATTCAGTTCCTTTCTCCACTTTTTAGTTGGGTTATTTGGTTTTCTGCTATAGAACTGAGTTCATTATATATTTCAGGTATTAAGGGCTTATTCTATGTGTGGTTTACAAGTATTTTCTACTATGCTGTAGTATACTTTTTTATTTCGTTAATATTTTCCTTTGCTATGCATAAAACTTTTACACTGAGGTACTCTCATTTGTTTATCTTTGCTTCTGTTGTCTGGGTTTATTTGTGTCAATTTTTTAAAAAAATCATTGCTAAGATCAATTTCAAAATTTCCCCCGTCTTTTCTAAGAGTTTTATGGTTTCAGGTCTTTAATTCATTTTGAATTGATTTTTGTGCATGGCATAAGGTAGTTGTCCTTTCCTCTTTTTTTTTTTAATTTTTCTCTTCAGTTTTCCCAATGCCATTTATTAAATTTATCCCTTCCATATTATTTATTTGATGCTGTTATTAGTTGACCATATATGTGTGTGAGTTTATTTCTGGGTACTCTATTCTGTGCCATTGGTTTGTTTCTGTTTTATGACAGAAAGTTTTAAAATTGCATTTTGTGCTGCATTTTTTTCTCAAAGACAGTTTGTATTTTAAAAGCAGGGTCAAAATTCCCACTGCAAAATTTAGATACAAAAAACTATTGAGCAATTTGAAAAGTTGATCAATCAATCAAACATATACCTAGGAATAAATTTAACTGGAAGTAGAAGATCTGTGCAAATAAAATTATCAAACATTGATGAAAACAGTTTAAAATATTTGATATGTACTTCTTCCCTCATCTGGTTTACTTATTCTATTTTTTCTCTGTCTTCTGATAACTTTCACTCATTTTTTTCCCCATGGCCTTTTTGTTTTGCCTCACTGTCAATAGCATCAAGAATCTTTCTTAGATTCCACTGAGAACATTAAAGGCTAAAACAGTAACTATATTAGTTTAGTAGGTTGCAAAGTGAACTTCTAATACAATAATTATAAGGTCTACATGTGTAACAGTTTTGTACTGGTAATGTTTGCCATAATCCTTCAATATTCTATACAAATCAATAATAATAATAGTAATAATAATAATAATCACCATAGCCTGCATATACAAGTACAAATCTTCAAGATAGACTGGTGATCTTATATATAAGCAACTTCTGTATGATATAGAAACTAGCAATTTTTTTAATAACAAGTCACAAAGTGGTATTTATGTTTTTGAATTAGGAATCAACAATAAATGTAACTCAAGTGAAATGGGTGAAAAATGTCCTATGTATACAACGCAAGCAATACTATCAGTGGCATCACCTTTGCATATGAAGGGCATTGACATAAAGTAATGAAAACTGTCATATCATGGCAAATAGAAGAGGAAAAAAAATGATATGAGGTCATATTGGTACTGCATCTCTGACCTAACATTACTATAGAAAAATGTCTAGAAATACATGTTTTCAAAAAAATTCTCAACACTGCTATGGTAATAGTCCTTTACCTAACTTTCTGAGTCATGTGAGAAAATGATTTATATAATTCTATTTAACACTCTGCCATATAGTTTATTTTCAATTTTCAAAAAAATAGAATTGGATATTTAAATTGTAGACTTATAAATGATAAATATGTGGCCAATGATTTAGAGTAGTTCTAACACTGTATGAAAATAAGATTTTAAAATAGTTTTGAGTTACACTTGACTGAAAGACCATAGTAGGGGTTTAAAATCATAATAGAAAGTTGGTTACACATATACATGTTCTCAGGAACACTTTGTTAAAATTTTAGTACTCTACATTCACCATAAAATTAATAACTTTTCCTGCTTTCTGGATATAAAAATGATATTAACAAGTTAAAGCTGTTAAACAGATAACAAAATGTGAAAACGCCTCATGCAAAACCCATGATTGCTTGTTTTTAGTGCTCCTACCCTCCCACTCCCAAATAGAAAGGAATCTGCCCATAAAACTCTCCTTAGGTAAAATAATGAAGTGATGAATGAATGTAACACGTGTCAATGGGTTCTATGACAAATATGTTAGAAAAGACCTAAAGTTCTCCATGCTTGGAAATAGAATTTCCAAGGAAACCTTTGATATCTAACATTCTGTTGCCCCTTAAAAAAAAAAAAAAAAAAAAAAAAGGTGTTGTATTGTATTTGAATATGCTCAGAGGAATTTTCTGTTTCTTTGGTTTTCTTTTTCTTTTTTCTATTTATAAGAAGAGGACTAATAACAGTATATATAAAAACAAAATGATGACATGTTCTTTAATACTGTTGTTGTAGGTAACAAAGGGACATTACAACAGCATTTGATAGGTCTCTGGGTTAGTGTCTTAAAATCTCTAACTCAGCACTTCAGCACTTATTTTAAAAAGTACAAATTTAGGCTAGGTCACAACATACACACCTCCTTCTTGAATCTAGAGTCAAAAATTCAAGTAATAATGAGAGATTTATTTTCTCACTCTCTTTCACACCAAATTTCTTGTGGGGTTTTTCTATTTAGTTGAAATATACAGAAAACAAAAGATACTGTGAAACTTCAGTTGTAGTAACTACAAAGTGACCAGAACAGCTAACCTCTTGAGTGTTTCTAAATAAATCCCTATAAGGAATATTAGAAATTCAACATCTAAAAGCCTTAATCTTTTGACAAGTCCCAATGATAAGGGTTCCAAAGTAGAAATAAATAGAAGTGTCAGAAGTCTCACAGAATCTTCAGAGACTATAAACAGTCAAGTATAAAATAGATATTTAACATTCTTAATTGTTATTTACACTCAAATCAGAGTTCATTTTTCTCTTTTCTACAGTTCTAAATTATTGTTTCTATTTATAATTCAGCCTAATGTGCTAATGATTTTAACTTTTTAGATAATCCTACTATATTCCAAACTGTGTGAGCATTTATATAGCCTTGAGTCTCAAATCTCAGTGTTTTATATGGACATCTTCTTTCAGTGGCAGCTACTTAAAATCACACATGATATCAATGAAGAATTAAATAGCATCTAGCATCCTAAAATAATTTTGATTCATTCATCAATTTATCATTTATCCTTCCAACCATCCATTCATATTTGTAGTACATTGTAAATTCAACTGATACTCAATGATTACAAATATGAAAGTTCTTTGTTCAATCTCTTTCTAGTTCATAGTTTTTTTCTATAAATTTTGTTTTTACTTTGGTTTGATAATTATTTGTTTCCTATACATACTACTGATCTCTCTTTCATCAAAATATTTTCTTTGCTAAATATAGAAAATATTATAATTGCAAAAGTGTAACATTTCCCATGTGTTAGGCATTTGTCCAGATGAGGAAGGTAAACTCATTACTAAGAAAGATATAGCCCCAAGTATCATGTAATCTCTATTCTAGAGGGAAAAAACAGATTACAAAATCATAAACAAAATGTGTTTATGGGATGGATGCTATGATGAGTGTTAATAAAAAAATGTCTGTGGAAGGCTCTAGGAATTCTATTGGGTGGGAAGGAAGGACTTTTAAAGGGAAATTTGATTTAACTTTGGATTAGAAATACAAGATGTAACAAGTGGTAAGGAAATAAAGAAAGTGGAATTAGATATAGTCAGAGAGGTAAGGCAGGGGCTACATTCTGTGGGGCATTGTAGCTCATAGGAAAAAAAGTTGTGATTTACATTTGGAGTTCTTTCAATAGAGAAGTTATATAATAGGTGTTTTTACCATGAAGAAAATGGGTTTGAATGTGAACCACAAGAATGTAAGGAGGGAGAAGGTTAAGAGACTGCTACAATAGATCAGACAAGACATAATGATAGACAGGGTCATAAAAAAAAATCAATGCAGTTGAAGAGAAGTAGAGAAACTTGAGACATGAACCACGCAAGAGGAAATTGGCCGTGAGCTTCCAAGGTCTGTTATTAAGAGCTGCTTTGCTGTTGGGGTTTGCAGCTTCCACGGAACCCACCTGCCGATGGGAGGAAGAAACTCTCCTTTCACCACAGAAACTTTTTAGAGAGATTCATCATTGGGAATTCCAAGATGGTGGACTAGAGGGCGGCTGCATTTCATGTTGCTCCAGGACGCAGGATTCAAAAGAGGAGATAGTGAAAGACTTGGGACCAACTCAAAGCCGCTGGGTGAGTCTCTCCTGTTGGGGAGGCGTCCCGGATGGGGCGGTAGCCCCAGAACGCAGGGAACTTTGTGAAGTAGAGTTGCTCGGCGAGACGCCCCTCCCCCCACAGGAGCAGTAAACACAGACAACTGGGATCATCGTAGAGGAGGCAGCTCAGCACAGAGCTTGGACTTGGAGCAACCACTGGGGCTCCAGGCGGCTGCCTGAGGAGGAGCTGCGTGGCAAGCTGTTTGGACTCAGAATGACCACTTCTGAACACCGGGGGGGTTGCCCGGAGGAAGAGGAGTTGCTTGGCGGGTCGCTTGGTCTAGGAGTGACTGCATCAGAGCCACAGGCAGTTGCCAGAGGATGAGCTGCGTGGTGAGCTGTTTGAACTCAGAACGACCGCTCCTGAACACTGGTGGCCTGCCGGGAGGAGGAGCACGGTGGGTCACTTGGTCTAGGAGTGACTGCATCAGAGCTACAGGCGGTTGCCAAAGGAGGAGCTGCGTGGCGAGCTGTTTGAACTCAGAACGACCGCTTCTGAACACTGGGGGGTTGCCAGGAGGAAAAGGAGGAGTGTGGCGGGTCGCTTGGCCTAGGAGTGACTGCATCAGAGCCACAGGTGTTGCCAGAGGAGGAGGCAAGTGGTGAGTTGATTGGACTAAAAATGACCGCTCCTGAACACCGGTGGCCAGCCTGGAGGAGGAGCCTGGTGGGTCCCTTGGTCTCAGAGTCACCGCTCCTGAACACCCTGGGGGCTACCCCGAGGAGGAGGAGGAGGAACAGGGCGGGTCACTTGGACTCGGAGTGACTGCCTAGGGCTACGGGCAGTTGGCGGGAGGAGAAGACGCGAAGTGAGTTGCTTGGACTCCTAGTAACTGCATTGGAAACCAGGCCGCTGTCCGGAGGAGGAGGTGTGTGGCGGGTCTCTGGGTCTCGGAGCTATTGTATGAGGCTCCAGGTGGCGGCTCAGAGGAGGGGCCGCATAGCCAGGTGATTAGGTGCAGAGCAGGGTCCCAGGAGCTAGGCGGCTTCTTGCTGGAAGAGCCGCACAGAGACACGCCTAGGGACGGAGCAAAGTTTCCAGGACTGCGGGCAGATTCTCTGAGGAGAGGCAGCCTAAGGAGACTTGCCTGCAAAGGGTGAGGTTCCCAGGCCCAGGAGGTAGGTCCGGGCCCCTGGGAACGTTGCAGAGGAAGACAGCCCAGCCCAGGCAGTAGTTGTAGATTGAGGGGAACCTCTAGGAGGGGAAATGACCATCGAGACGTCCCCACCAAGTGAGTCTTCCCTGCCGGAGGAGGTTTTCCCACAGGGACGGTAAAACTAGAGACACAGGCACAAACAGGCCTTGCCTCAGCCCGCAGCCTGGTTCCCCATTGGATGACCACTGGTCAACAAGTGGAGGCACCTCTGCCCACTATCAGGGAATATACCCCACCTGAGGGTCACCACCCCTAGAGAGGCAGCTTCTTCGTGGAGCTCCGCATTATCAACTTCCTCCAAGACTTCAGGCTACTGAAGGATAAGAGGGGATATACTAGCAATCTTCAGGGACATTATAAGTCGATAGAGGAAATCTGCAATATCTTAATGACCCACTGATTCCGGAACAATATGAGAAAACAAGGGAAGAAAATGCCCCAAACAAATCTAGATGTTACATCAATAAAATCCAACGACAACATGGCAGAAGAAATGACAGAAAGGGAGTTCAGAATGTACATAAATAAAATGATTAGGGAAGCAAACGATGAGATGAAAGAGCAAATGCAGGCATTGAATGATCACACCAATCGACAGTTAACAGAGCAAATTCAGGAAGCAAAAGATCATTTCAATAAAGAGTTAGAGATATTGAAAAAAAACCAAACAGAAATCCTTGAAATGAAGGAAACAATAAACCAAATTAAGAACTCCATAGAAAGCATAACCAATAGGATAGAGCACCTGGAAGACAGAACTTCAGATATTGAAGACAAAATATTAATCCTCAAAAACAAAGTTGAACAAACAGAGAAGATGGTAAGAAATCATGAACAGAATCTCCAAGAACTATGGGATATCATGAAAAGGCCAAATTTGAGAATTATTGGGATTGAGGAAGGCTTAGAGAAACAAACCAAAGGAATGAACAATCTATTCAATGAAATAATATCAGAAAATTTCCCAAATCTGAAGAATGAAATGGAAAATCAAGTTCAAGAGGCTTATAGGACTCCAAATACACAAAATTACAACAGACCCACACCAAGGCACATTATAATGAAAATACTTAACGTACAACATAAAGACAGAATTTTAAAGGCTGTGAGAGAAAAGAACCAAATTACATTCAGGGGGAAGCCAATACGGATATCAGCAGATTTTTCAATCCAGACCCTAAAAGCTAGAAGGGCCTGGAACAACATTTTTCAAGCTCTGAAAGAAAATGGATGCCAACCAAGAATCTTACTTACCTTCAAATTTGACGATGAAATAAAATCATTCCATGATAAACAAAAGCTAAAAGAATTTACAAAAAGAAAGCCAGCATTACAGAACATTCTCAGCAAAATATTTCATGAGGAACAGATAAAAAACAAAGAAGCAAATCAGCAAAGGACGAATTATCCTAAAGGAACTGTCAAATAAAGGAGGAATGAAGATGTGTCAAAAAATAAATAAATAAATAAAATTTTAAATATGAACCAAATGACCGGGAATACAAATCATATCTCAATAATAACCCTGAATGTTAATGGCCTGAATTCATCAATCAAAAGACATAGACTGGCAGATTGGATTAAAAAGAAAGATCCAATGATATGTTGCCTGCAAGAGACTCACCTCATAGAAAGAGACACCCATAGAGTAAAGGTGAAAGGATGGGGAAAAACATACCATGCACATGGACTCAGCAAAAAAGCTGGAGTATCCAACCTCATTTCAGATAATGTGGACTTCAAGCCAATGTTAGTCAGAAGGGATAAAGAAGAACATTTCATACTGCTTAAGGGAAGCATAAATCAGCAAGATAACAATCATAAACATCTATGCCCCAAACAGTGGCTCATCCATGTATGTTAAACAAATCCTTCTCAATTTTAGAAACCAAATAGACCATAACACAATAATACTAGGTGATTTTAACACGCCTCTGTCACCACTGGACAGATCTTCCAAACAAAAATTGAACAAAGAAACCATGGATCTCAATAATACAATCAATAATTTAGACTTAACAGACATTTATAGAATATACCATCCAACACTTTCTTCTCAGCAGCACATGGATCCTTCTCTAAAATAGACCATATATTATGCCACAAAGCTACTGTTAGCAAATAGAAGAAGATAGAGACACTACCTTGTATTCTATCAGATCATAATGGATTGAAGTTACAAATTAATGAAAGAGTAAAAAACAGAAACTACTCCAACACCTGGAGATTAAACAATATGCTATTATATGATGAATGGATAACAGAAGATATTAGGAAGGAAATTAAAAAATTCTTAGAGGTAAATGAGAACAAAGAAACATCATATCAAAATCTCTGGGACACTATGAAAGCAGTACTTAGAGGAAAATTTATTTCATGGAGCGCATTTAATAAAAGAAGTAAAACTCAACAAGTAAATGACCTAACACTACAGCTCAAAGCCCTAGAAAAAGAAGAACAGACCAACACCAAAAGTAGTAGAAGACAGGAAATAGTTAAACTGAGAGCTGAAATCAACGAAATTGAAACAAAAGAAACAATACAAAAAAATTAAAATAAATAGTTGGTTCTTCGAAAAAATAAACAAAATGGATAGACCTTTAGCCACACTAACAAAGAGAAGATGAGAGAAGACCCAAATCACTAAAATTCGGAATGAACAAGGAAATATCACAACAGACACGACTGAAATACAAAACATAATTAGAAGCTATTTTGAAAACCTATACCAACAAAATAGAAAATTTCGAAGACATCAACAGGTTTCTAGAGACATGTGAATTGCCTAAACTGAACGAGGAGGACATACACAATTGAAATAGACCAATTTCAACTAATGAAATAGAAGAAGTCATCAAAAGCCTACCAACAAAGAAAAGTCCAGGACCAGATGGGTTCTCAGCCGAGTTCTACAAAACCTTTAAAGAAGAGCTCATTCCAATACTTCTCAAAGTATTCCATAAAATAGAAGAGGAGGGAACTCTCCCAAACTCATTCTATGAAGCCAATATTACCCTGATACCTAAACCAGACAGAGACACATCAAGGAAAGAAAATTTCAGACCAATATCCTTAATGAACATCGACGCAAAAATTCTCAACAAAATTTTAGCAAATCGCATACAAAAACATATTAAAAAGATAGTGTACCATGATCAAGTGGGTTTCATCCCAGGGATGCAAGGTTGGTTCAACATCCGGAAATCAATAAATGTAATTCACCATATCAATAGACTTAAAGTCAAGAATCACATGATTATTTCAATAGATGCAGAGAAAGCATTTGATAAAATACAGCACTCCTTCATGCTCAAAACACTAGAAAAAATAGGGATAGTGGGAACATTCCTTAACATTGTAAAGGCCATCTATGCTAAGCCCATGGCTAATATCATTCTAAATGGTGAAAAACTGAAAGCATTTCCCCTAAAAACTGGAACAAGGCAGGGATGCCCTCTTTCACCACTTCCTTTCAATATCGTCCTTGAAACTCTAGCCAGAGCAATTAGACAGACCAAAGAAATTAAAGGGATACGAATAGGAAAAGAAGAACTCAAACTATCCCTATTTGCTGATGATATGATTGTATACTTAGAGGAACCAGGAAATTCCACCAGAAAACTTTTAGATCTCATTAGTGAATTCAGTAAAGTAGCGGGATATAAGATCAATGCACATAAATCTAAGGCATTTTTATACATAAGTGATGAATCTTCAGAAAGAGAAATTAGGAAAACTACCCCATTCACAATAGCTTCGAAAAAAATAAAATACTTGGGAATCAATCTCACAAAAGAGGTGAAAGACCTCTACAATGACAACTACAGAACACTAAAGAAAGAAATTAAAGAAAACCTTAGAAGATGGAAAGATCTCCCATGTTCTTGGATAGGAAGAATTAATATTGTCAAAGTGGCCATACTACCAAAAGTGCTATACAGATTCAATGCAATTCCAATTAAAATCCCAATGATGTACCTTACAGAAATAGAGCAAGCAAACATGAAATTCATATGGAAGAATAAAAAACCCAGAATAGCTAAAGCAATCCTTGGCAGAAAGACTGAAGCAGGGGGTATCACAATACCAGATCTTCAACTCTACTACAAAATAATAGTAACAAAAATGGCATGGTATTGGTACCAAAATAGAAAGGTGGATCAATGGTACAGAATAGAGGACATGGATACAAACCCATATAAATACAATTTTCTCATACTAGACAAAGGGGCCAAAAATATGCAATGGAGAAAAGATAGCCTCTTCAACAAATGGTGCTGGGAGAATTGGAAATCCATATGCAACAGAATGAAACTAAACCCATATCTCTCACCATGCACCAAACTAAACTCAAAATGGATTAAGGATCTCGGATTCAGACCAGAGACCTTGCATCTTATAGAAGAAAAAGTAGGTCCAGTGCTTCAACATGTCGGCTTAGGACCAGACTTCCTCAACAGAACTCCCATAGCACAAGAAATAAAAGCAAGAATTAATAACTGGGATAGATTCAAACTAAAAAGCTTTCTTTCAGCCAAGGAAACTATCAGCAATGCAAAGAAAGAGCCTACAGAGTGGGAGAAAATCTTTGCCAATCATACTTCAGATAGAGCACTAATCTCCAGAATCTATAAAGTACTCAAAAAACTCTACACCAAGAATGCAAATAATCCAATCGACAAATGGGCTAAGGAAATGAATAGACACTTCACAGAAGAAGATCTACAAGCAATCAACAAACATATGGAAAAATGTTCAACATCTCTAGTAATAAGAGAAATGCAAATCAAAACCACCCTAAGATTCCATCTCACCCCAATTAGAATGGCGATTATCAAGAATACAAACAACAACAGGTGTTGGCGAGGATGTGGGGAGAAAGGTACACGCATACATTGCTGGTGGGGCTGCAAATTAGTGCAGCCACTCTGGAAAGCAGTGTGGAGATTCCTTAGAAACCTTGGAATGGAACCACCATTTGACCCAGCTATCCCACTCCTTGGCCTATACCCAAAGGACTTAAAATCAGCATATTACAGAGATACAGCCACATCAATGTTCATAGCTTCTCAGTTCACAATAGCCAGATTGTGGAACCAACCTAGATGTCCTTCAATTGATGAATGGATAAAGAAAATGTGGTATATATATATATATACAATGGAATATTACTCAGCCATAAAGAATGATAAAATTATGGCATTTGCAGGCAAATGGATGAAATTGGAGAATATCATGCTAAGTGAGATAAGCCAATCTCAAAAAACCAAAGGACAAATGATATCGCTAATAAGTGGATGATGACACATAATGGGGGGTGGGAGGGGTTAGTGTTAGGGTTAGAGTTAGGGTTAGGGAGGGGGGCAAGAATGGAGGAAGGAAGGACTGTATAGAGGGAAAAGAGGGGTGGGAGGGGTGGGAGGGGTGGGGGGGAAGGGAAAAAAATAACAGAATGAATCAAACAACATTACCCTATGTAAATTTATGATTACAGAAATGGTATGCCTTTACGCCATGTACAAACAGAGAAACAACAAGTATCCCATTTGTTTACAATAATAAAAAAAAAAGTTAAAAAAAAAAGTAGAGAAACTTGGAATAATTTGCAGATTAAAGTCAGTGGGTGGGGGGCTGGGGAGATAGCTCAGTCGGTAGAGTGCTTGCCTTGCAAGCACAAGGCCCAGGGTTCGATCCCCAGCACCCAAAAAAAAAAAAAAAAAGTCAGTGGGTCTTGCTGATAATTTGTGTGGCATAAATAAGAAAACCAATAATCAAAGATTAATGTCAGCATTTTGGTTGAGGAACAAGGTAAATGGTGATATCATTTACCAAAAGAGGGAGAAAAGAAAATTTGGTGAATGGAATTAAACATTTTATATGTGCTACTGTTTTTACAATCCATAATCAACTTATGAGTAATATTCAAAGATGTAAACTAAAATTTTAATAAAACACTATTATATGTAAATCCCTTATCCTTAAAAAGCCATTAAATTTACCTTAATACAATTCTACTTTAAAATATTTTATTCTTAAAATAAAAAATCTTTTTCAATCAATTGTATTTATTTCCATTACCATGATTACTAACAATATCTAAGCAAAATTGAGGAAATTGACATCTTTGTATACTTTTTATTAATATTACCATATAAAATTTAAAGTACAAATTCTCATTTCTCACTCATAGTTTCCGTAAACTGATTTTTTTAACTTGAGGGTGCACAATAACTTATTTTGAATAGAGATTTCCAACAGAAATAATTGTTTGTACTTAACTATTTGAAATCAAAACAACTGGATCACATTACAGTCAATTTAGTCTCACTTATCTCCATGTATAGTTTTAACTGTCACATGGATGTTTCAGAACTCATAGGAACACAGAAGCCAGTTATCATTTGTGGTCAACAGAGCTTATTTGGTTCTTCTAAATGTATCACAGACTTGTGAACCATCTGTGATGAAGAAAACTGTCTAAGCCTATTTAAAATTAGTGTAGCTATGATCTGACTGTTCCGAAATGGGTTTGAAGCAGCTGTTGTCCTCAGCAACTTGCCCAACATCCAAATATAAGTGAATGACCTTGTGTAGTACATAGATGTCAAGACAGCTTTGAGTTCAAAGTGAAGCAAAGAGTAGAAGGTTAGAGGGAAGAAAATGAAAGGAAATGTAAGAAAACAAGCAGTGGCATCAACTTCTATCATGTAGTGAGTTTTCTCTGATTTGTTAGCCATAAAAATGTCATTGAAGTTATGACATAGTTCCCATTTTCTTCCTATTTTATTAGTGACGATCCAAAAATGTTTGAGTGAAGTCCTTCTTTTGAGTCCCATTACATATGAATTCATACTGTGGCATAAGTTAATCGTCTAAGGCATGTTATCATAAGAAATTTACCTAAAATCACATTTTATACATTGGAGATAGACTGCAATAAGATATGAAGAGATTCAGAGAAATTATCTCCCCTACTCAATATCACTAATCTATTTCTGAAAATTTGTCAGGGACTGTTGGATAGTGATCAGTTGTCAAATACCAGGAGCTAACTAACATGGCTTTCTGAAATGTCACATTGTAGCATTTCAAAAAGGTGTCATTGAGAAAGTTATTTAACTTCACAATGCCATTGTGTATTTGTCTATAAAAGAAGGGAAAGAACATGTTATAGGTTTGCTATAACAATGAAGAAGAGTGAGAAAGGTTTGGTTCCTAGGAATTTTTAAATGCTAGCATTTTAAAATATATCAGCTGTCAATTTCATTTTGAACTTATTTTTATCCTCATTTCCTTAATGATGAAAGACACTTCCAACACTATTCAACATAAAAACTCAGACCCCAGAATAATATTGCTGTATAATTTCAACACAACTCTCTCATTGAAAGGTCATTCAGATATAAATTCAGTGAAGACCCTTCAGATTTCAAAGCTATGATAAATAAAATGGACCTAAAGACCTAGAGACTATTTTATTCAAGAGTCAAATTCACTTTTGCCTCAACTACATAGTTCATACTTCCAGTTACAAAGCAAGTCTTAGCAAATACAAAAAAATAGATATAATCTGTTACATATTATTGGAGCGTAATGGAATATAATTAGAAATTAAAAGCAAAAGCATATATAGAATACAGTTTTGAACGATCAAGGAGCAAGAGTTGAAAAGAATTCTAAAATTCCTACAATCAATTGAGAATAGAGATATATCAAAATCTCTGGGATACTATGAAGGTAGTTTTAAACATAGCTATGAGTGCATATATTAAAAATCAGAACTATTCCAAGTGAATAAGTTAATGATGTATCTTAAGCTCTTAAACAAGGGCTGGGGTTTAAGTGCTCAGTAGTTAGAGCACTTGCCTAGCATGTGTGAGGCACTAAGTTTGATTTTCAGCACTGCATATAAATAAATTTAAAAAAAAGGTCCATTGACAACTAAAACAATATATACAAAAAAATTTAAAAAAACATCTTAGTCAAACAAGAACAAACCAACTCTAAAACCTATAGAAAGAAGTATATAATTAGGATTAATGTCAAAATTAATGAAATAGACAATGAGAGACTATGACAAATCAATAAAACAATGTATTGGTTCTCTGAAAAGACAAGTGAGATTGATAAACCTTTAGCGAAACTAACAAAAAAAAATTAAATAAATAAATAAAAGAGAGATGAAAAGGGAGATTTTACCACAGACATATCCAGATTTCAGAAGACCATTACAGATTATTTTGAAAATTTATGTGGCAATAAATTGAAAAATACAGAATAAATGGACAAATTTCTAAATGCATATGACTAACCAAAACTGAACCAGAATGATATAGCAAATGTAAATAGATCAATAACAAGCAATGAGTCTTATCAAGATTTAAGGCAGTAATAAAAAGACTTCCAACACAGAAAAGTCTAGAACCAAATAGATTCCCAGCTGAATTCTACCAGATCATTATAGAAGAACAAATTGCAATATTCTTCAAGTAGTCCATGAACCAGAAAGGGTCAGGGGGTGGACCTCCAAAATTCATTCTATAAAGCCAGTACCACCCTGACACCAAAACCAGATAAGGATAAATCAAGGAAAGAAAACTTCAGGTCAATGAACATAGATGCAAAAATTCTTAAAATATTAGCATTTCATATTCAAAACCACATTACAAACATGATCAAGGTGGTTGCATTCCAGTGACCCAAGGACAGTTAAACATATGCAAACTAATAAACATATTTCAGCACATAAATAGAATAAAGGAAAAAAGCACAAGATCATTTCAATAGATGCACAAAAAGACTTGAAAAAAAAAAGAACCCAGTTCATGTCATAAACAGAGAAGAAATTAGAGATAGAAGGTGAATATGTGGGTAAAAAGGAATACTTATATACTACTGATAAATTAGTTAACCACTACAGAAATCAGCTTTCCAAATGAGTAGCAATGGAACCATCATATGACCCAGTCACACTATTACTTGCTATTTATCAAGAAGAATTGAAGTCAGCATAATATAATGATACATGTGTACCCATGTTCATGGCAGCACAATTCCCAGTAGATGTTCAACAGATGAACAGATAAAGACAAATGTTGCATATTCAATAGGTGAAAGGATAAACAAAATGTTGCATATATACACGATGGAGTTTTACTCAATTCTAAAAAACAAAATTATATTACTTGCAGAAAAATGGAGGGAAAGGAGAATATCATGCTGAGTGAAATAAGCCAGACTCAGAATGTCAAGGGTTACATATGTTCTTTTATATGTGGAAGCTAGAAAGAAAAGGGGGAGAAAGGAGATCTGATAAAAATAATGAAGACCAACAAAGGATAGTGGGTAAGGGGAGAAAGGAGGGGAAAGAAAACGGGAGTTATTATTGTATTGGGGAATGAATTAGAGCAAATCACACCATGTGCTGATATGACTATCACAATGAAGCCTACTACTCTCTATAATTCACCAATAAAGCAAACAAAAAACTTAAAAATAAGAAAATAAGCAATCTCTTTTACAAATTGGACAAAAGTTCTGAACAGATACCTCACCAAAAGGATAGACTGATGTCAAATAAGCATATGGAAAGATATTTCACATCTTATAGGGAATCTCAATTTAAAGAGATACCAACACATATCTTTTTAGAACGAACAAAATTCAAAATGCTGACATCACCAAATACTGATGAGGAGGTGGAATAAGACCTCTCATTCATTTCTGATAGAATGCAAAATAGTATAGCCACTTTTGAAGATTATTTGGTAGTTTTTTATAAAATTAAACATTCTTATCATAACATCCACCAATTGTGCTTCTTGGAATTTATCCAAATAAATTGAAAACCAATATCTATACAAAAACACAATTCAAAATTTCCAAAACATGAAAACAACCAAAATTTACTTCAGTAGGTGAACAAATAAACTTGTGTAAATCCAGAGCATGGACTATTATTTAAAAAAGAAGAAAGGAGCTATCAAATCATGACAAGTCATAAAGGAAATTTAAAATAATATTACTAAGTGAAAGAAGCCAATCATAAAATGCTACTTAGTATATAATGACAAATATAGGACATTCTAAAAAAGGTAAAATTCTGGAGACAATAAACAGATCAGTGGTTGCTGAGAGTCAAGGAGGAAGGAGGGATGAATAGGCATAGCACAAGGGTTGGTTTTCTGTTAAAATTTTGTTTGTTTTTTCCCAAGATGTGGTCTTGTTATGTTGACCAGGCTGGCCTCAGACTTGTGGACTCAAGAGATCCCCTGGTTCCAGCCTCCAGAGTAACTGTGCCACCATGCCTGTCTCAGAAAGAATTTTTATGACACTGAAATGATTCTGCAATGACAATGTAATGATGAATATAGGTCATTATACATTTGTCAAAACCCATAAAGTATAGAACAAGAGTGAACCCAAATGTAAATATGGACTTTAGTGATGACTTTCATGTAGGTGCATCTACTATAACACATGTACCACTGTCTGATGTACCACTTTGTTGTGGGATATAGATAATGGAGGGGAGGTTATATATGAGTGGGACAGGGGTATAAAGGAATTCAGTACTTTCCATTCCATTTTGCCATGAACAAAACCTGCTCTAAGATATAAATTAATTGCAAAAAAGGAAACAACAGATATAAAAATCATATAATTCAATGGCTTTTTATCACAAAATAATGCAATCATCATGACTAATTTAACAACATTTTCATCATCCCCCTTCAAAAGAAAGTAGGTACTCATTAGCAGTCACTTATTGTTATCCCTTCTTCCCAGACCTTGACAATAACAATCCTTCTTTATTTCGCCATGTTTCTGGATGTTTCACATAACATGGAATAATAAAATATATGACTTTATTTGCAAGGATCAACCATATTATAGCAAGCATCAGTACTTCACTTCTATTCATTAGTGAATCAAATTCATTATGTAGATATAACACATTTTTATCATCAGCTGATGGATATTTAATTTGGTTCTACTTTGGGGCTGTTATAAAGTGCTTCCTTTAAATGTAAGTTTTTGTTTTTTGTTTTTGTTTTCGTGTTTTGGTATCAGGGATTGAACCCACGGGTACTTAACCACTGACCCCCACATCCCCAGCCCTCTTTGTATTTTACTTAGAGACTGGGTCTCGCTGAGTTCCTTAGGGCCTCACTAAGTTGCTGAAACTGGCTTTGAACTCATGATCCTCCTGCCTCAACCTCCAAAGCTGCAGGGAATACAGGCATGCACCACTGTGCCTGGCTCAAATGTAAGTTTTTATGTGCATGAATGTTTACAATTCTCTTAGATGAAAAGCTAGGGGTGTAATTATCGATGTGATAAAAACTCTATGTTTAACATTTTGAAGAACTGCTAAAATGTTTTAAAGAGCAATGTGTGGAAATCTGCCAGCAAAGTTTGAAGATTCCAATTTATCCTTAACCTTACTAATACTTTGTGCTGTCTTTTTTTTTATTATAGTCATCTGAGTAGGTGTTGTAGTGTTTTATTCTCCCAAACAAAATACTACAAACTGGGTAGTTAATAATAAATGTAAATTTATTTATTAAACAACATTAAGCTGCCACATCTGGTAAGGGCTTTCTCTGCTGTTTTTGTTCTATCTGGCCCCCAGCAGATTGAATTTTGCACCCCCCCACATTGAGGATAGATCTTTCCCTACTCAGTCTACTAATCTTTTCTGGAAACACCCTTATAGACACACCTATAATAATGTTTTGCCAGTTCTCTGGGTATTCCTCAATTCAGTCAAGCTGATACATAAAATTAACCATCACAGCAGGTGTGAAATGTTTTTTACTGCATTCCCCAAATGGTCAAAAAGTTTGAGCATCTTTCTATGTGCCTTTTGAACAGTTTCATATATTCTTTGGATAAGTTCATACTCAAATATTTTGCCTATCCTATAACTTGAATATTTTCTTTTGTATTCCTGAATTACAGAAATTTTTTACATATTCTGAATATAATGACCTTAACAGATATGTGATTGGTAGGGAAATATTTTCTCCCATTCTGAGTTGTCTATTCACTTTCTTAAAGGTATTCTTTGAAGTTCAAAAGTTTTTTTTTTTTTTTTTAATTTTGATGTAATCTTTCTCAGTCTTTCTCCTCCATCCCTCTGTCTCTCATATAGTCTCTCTCTCTCTCTCCCTTTTCTTATTTTTATTGACTTGTGCTTTTGGTGTCCTAAGTAGCCACTGCTTATAAGTCAATTTTAGAAAGAATTAATTGTATGTTTTATTCTGAAGGATTTAGAATTCAATGCCTGTGTTTAGTTTTATGATCTGTTTAAAATTAATTTTGGCATATGGTGTGATGTGAGTAGGGATCCAATATCATTCTTTTGAATGTAGACATTGCATTATCCCGGATGTTTTAAGAATACCCAGCTATAACTTGGAGTTTAAGTACTAGAGAGTTTACCAATCCTGTCCTAACAGAAAATGAAGAGGAGCTGGATGTACAGATGACATTTCATAACTCACGACTTTTATTAATGTTATTATTATTATTATTATTATTATTTGCTCACTTTTATTTTTGGGGGGCTCAGATGCAAATATTTTGCATCTGCCACTGGGCTAAATCCCCAACACCTACTACTGTTACTTGGTTCTGGGTAAGTGAACCCAGGGGCACTTCACCACTGAGCTACATCCCCAACCCTTTTTATTTTATATTTTGAGACGGGGTCTGGCTAAGTTTCTGAGGCTGCCTTGGAACTTGTGATCTTCCTGCCTCAGCCTTGAAAGTAGCTTTAGATGCAGGAAGCACCACTGTGCCCAACTGTATTTTATTGCCTTTTTTTTAAAAAGGAAATATATACCCATGATTTAAAAATTTTCTCAATAGTTCAGGGTATCCAGTGAAAATTCTCTTTCCTACTCTTCACCACAGTCATTCTCCTTTGGGACCCTGGTGTCATTTCCTTGTGTATCCAGAGATGTTCTATGCACATACAGACATAAGTGAGGTTTCTACAAAAAAACACTCCTGTACATATTGCCTTGCAACTTACTTTTGTCTCTTTCACCTAATATGTCTTGGAAGTCATCCCACAATATCCATGGGCTATGAAATGTCATCTATATATGCTTGTAATTATATAAATATCTATACTATAATGTTAATTGTAAAAGATAAATTTAAAATGATTTATATAACAGTTGCAATTATATGAAAGGTGAAATAGAAATGTTTATACAAAACTAATTGGAAGAAAATAAGGAAATATACCAAAATGTTAACCTTAGGACTATGGATGATTGCTTTGTCTATACTTTCCAATAGTCACATGTAAATCTTATATTAAAAAAATAAACTTTAGGCTGAGGATATAGCTCATTGGCAGAGTGCTTGCCTAGCACATGCAAGGCACTGGGTTCAAGCTCCAGCACCAAAAATTTTAAATAAATAAATAAACTTTTAAAAAATAAATAAACTTTTAGTTGTACCCCATTTGTGTATAATGAATCAAAATGTAGTCTGTAAAAATAAAAAGTTATAAAAAAAAATTCGATTTTATTTATTTTTTATATTTTGCTCTGATTTCCATTTCTTCTTAAGTCACTTTGGGTAGTTTATTTCTTTTATGTATTTGTTGTTAGATAAGTTACACATATTTTTGAATTTCATAAATTTCCTTCTGTTATTGATTTCTAATATAATTGCATTGTGGTAAAAGAACAGGCTTTATATGAAATTCTTTTTAAATTCATTTAATTTTGTTTCATTCTAATCCTATGGTCTATTCTAGAAGATTTTCTATGTTTATTTGAAAATTATATATATTCTCCTGTTGTTCAGTGGTTTATTAGGTCTGGTTGCTTTAAAGTGTTGCTCAAGCTTTCTTGTTTCATATAGTTGTTCTGCTTAGTTGTTCTATCCTTTATTGCAATTGGAGTATGGAAATTTCCAATTATTATGGTTGTATTGTCTACTTCTTTAAGTTTGGTCATATTTTGCTTTCTGTCACTTGGGGTTTTCAATAGTTAGGAGAATATATGTTTATATTCCTAAAATGTTGGAACTTTTATTAACAAGAAATGTTCTTCTTTATCTCTAGCAACATTTTTATTATAAAATTTCTTTTGACTGATATTAATATACTCATTTCAGTTCTGCATGGTTGCTGCTTACATGGTACCTTTTCCTATCATTTTACTCTTGACTTATTTAAAACTTTAAATATAAAGTCTGTTTTGGAAAATATATAAGTAGATATTGGGGGTTTTAACTTCAATCTGTCACTCTTTGCATTTTGATTAAACTGTATGTCAATACATAGTTAATTTTATTTTGATATGACTGCATTTAATCTATCATTTTATTTTTGTTTCTTATAAATCTCATGACATTTTCCTCCTCCTTTCATTCTGTATAATCTTTGTTTTATATTAAATAAATTTTTTCTCTGGTGACATTTTAATCATTTTAATAAATTTTAAGTACATGTTTAATATTTTCTCTGTGGTTATTATAGGGTTTGCAATAAATATATGTTATCTAGTCAAAATCAACCTCAGATTTATAGTAACATTAATTCTAGTGAAATGTAAAAAGCTTATGTTATTCCCCATCTTGAGCATATATAATAAATAGTATGTTTATTATGTCTATGTGGTTAGACATTATATTTGCATACTAAAAACCTAATAGTGTTTATATAATCTCTGCATAAAGTCTATATATTGTCTCTATATTAAAATATCTATATATTAAATAATGCCTATGTATATCTGTTTTAAAAATATAGATATTAAAAAACAAATTTTTGTCTATATATTGTCTATATTTTAAACCTCCATTATTTCTGATGAAGTTATTAATCTCATTGTGTTTCTACTGTATATGATGAATTATTTTTGTCATATTTATTTCAATAACATTATTTTTACTTTTGGAGCTATGAATAAAATTTCTTCTTATTTGAATATGAATGAAAGCATAATATTTACATTATCAATGTGTATGTATAAAAAGGAGTACCACAGTGTACACTTGATCTTTGATATGTTGGATTACTTTTGTTTAAAATTCATGTTTTTTTCAAATTTGCCCTTCTTAACTCATTACGTTCTAGGTTTGAAAGATTTCATATCTCTTCTCAAGCATATGAAGCTTATTCTCAAATTATGACTTTTGTTGTTTCCTTTGCGTAGGATACTCTTCCCTACCATCTTCAAGTGGATCATTCCTTTTCATTATAGAATGAATACTATTTATTCATATATGGACTTATCTATATAAAATAAAAAGCCAGTTACAAAGCCTGTGTTATCTAAAGCACCACATTATCCTTCCCTATAGTCTTTATTTCTATGGTTTATTTATAGTACCTATAACCATTTAAAATTACTTTGTTCATTTGTTTGCTGTCTGGCTGTTGTCTCCTGGTTGTCAGAGAGCCTGATTCTATATTCAAAGCACCTAGAACAATATTTTTTAACTTCTTGGTTTTAAGAACCTTGTATAACCTTTAACAATTACCTAGAACCTCGAAGAACTGCTTTTGTGTATAAAGATACTTATGATACATGCCATATCATAACTTATAACTATTTTTAAATATTAATCAATTAGAATATAATAGTAAACTTAATACATGCTAGGAACAGTGATGCCATCATCACATATTGTGCAACATCTACAGTGCTGTTTTATGCCTGTCAGAGGATGAGGGTGTAAAGCACCTTAGCCCAGAGGAACATACTTATTTTGAGTCACAGTCTATTAACTAGAAGTAAACTTTTGAACCCAACCAAATTTAAGGAAAGCTGGGAAACATAGGAGAAACCGGTTAAGTAGCTAGTAGGTACAAAGGCATCACCAAAGGTCCTCAAAAGAAAGTCATCTGAAACCCCACCAAGGCCAGAATCCTTAGATGTGTGTAGTATCTCTCAATAAAGCCTGGATAAAATTTTAGTATAGAGACATAAATTAAAAGACAAATCATCTGCCTCCTGCACCAGCTACCCATATACAAATTGAATATTTAAGGCACAATAAGGAAAGCCTAACTACAAATGGGAGTAACAGTAGATAAATAGGCTGTGCCTACCTTCAAGCTTAAATGACTCATGGATTAGTTCCTGACTGTTCTCTCTGAGCAATTCTGTCTTCTGGAGGTTTTGTTTTTTCATTACCTTCCTTATTTATATCACAGGTGGGAGATTAGGAAATTGCCTACCTGGAAGCTTCAAAAACTTTCTCTCTGTACTTCTTAGTGCTGAAGAATACAAACTCAAGTGTATATGCAAGTTTTGAATGGTCAAAGGTATTTTAGACTAAGATTCTTTGCTAATACTCTTCCCTTATAATTGTAGATGTTTGATCTGTTTTCTTATCAGTTCCATATACCATTAACCACAAAACAAATTCTTTTGAAATCATACCTAGTACTCAGGTCTTTTATTTTTCCTTGATTTCCTCCCATAACTTACTAACAATTTAATGAAAGTTACTGCAAATCTATTTAGAAAAATAGGTGGGAAGTACACAAAATCTAAACTCTGATCTCAGCCATCATTATCAACTAAGAGCTTTAGGCTTTTGTCTCAAAGTTTTGTTAAATTTAATTCAATTTAGGATTTAGAAGACAGCTTTTTCAAACGTTCAAGGCTTTGATTTTGGAACATTCCATTTTTTTAGTTTGCCTTGCAAACCAGCTATTTTCCTGATCTCTTCTTTTTTTCTTTTTAGGGTGACTTGCCAAATATAGTCAAATCCAACAAACACAGAATCAATACTCCATCTTCCAGCTTCTTTCCCTACAGCCATAAATTTTTGCACACACAGATTACCTTCTAAGTTATCACAGAAAAATGCTTTGCTACTAAAAAGCATTGAATTGCCATCCTTTCAGTGTGGTATATTTTTCTTACCTCGTGCAACTGATTACATAGATGTAACCATATTCAAAGATTTTATTGCTGCTATTGTTGTTGTTATGGTACTAATTTCTATATTTATCACCATTCTTAATTGCTTTTATTCTGAAGTGATAAGTTTCACTTTTGCTCAGAGTCAAGTGGAAAGACTGCTCACATAATTCCTACTTAACTGTACAAGAAGTTGGGCAACACAGGGAAATACATGGAATATGTGGCATTAGTGCTTAAAATTACCAAATAAATCCAAATATACATAATTTGAATTTGCCTTTCGCTTTCTCTTCTTGGGAGTAAAGATATTAAAATTAAAATTAAATCAATTTGAACTATTATATAAACACAATATATATACACATCTATATTGCTTTTAATTTTAAATTTTGTAGGAAAGATGTCATTTTAAATGCATAAGTATTCTCTAATTGTTCATCTGAAGTAATTTAGTTGATTCTATTTTTATGTTAATCTAAAATTCAGTCATTTCAGCAAACAATTTAGAAGAATAGAAAAAGAAAAAGTTCTGTTAAAATTGCATAGAGACAAGTGGGTTGAATTCAGCAAGATATGATAAATTGGATGAATTTGGAAGAAAAATGTTGGAGGCAGAAAATGTAATGTGTTTCAGTGGAAACCATAAAATCTCCTTTAGAGTCTTCATTTCAGATTTGAAAGTGGATTGGGAGCAAGACAAAGTATGTAATGGAAGAAAATAACTGAAGATTGTATAAATCTGATCACAGGCACTTTGATATAATGACCCTCAAATAATTAACCCTTTGACCTTGTATTCAGAATAAGAAATGTTCTCAGAAATGTCTTTTTGTAGCAGCTGGCACTTTCTGTAAAAGATTTGAATTTACTTCTTTATAACTATATCTGAAACATAATGGCATTCTAAAATAATTGCAGAATTTTGTCCTATCCTCCAATTATTCTCACAATAAATGATTAAAAAACATTAACATAGCACACAATTTCAGGGTTCTAGTGTCAATCTGGTATGCCATATTCTTTCAGTATAAATCAAGAAATTTTACATTTAATTTCTAATACTAAAAAGTCTCTTACTTATAAAGTAGAATAGGTTCCCGTGAAGTATTTAGAAACTCTGACCTGCAGGAATATATCATTTTAACTAAAAAAGCTAAATTATTTTTTTGGGTAATATAAAATAAAAACCAGAAGGAATAATAATTTTGGTTTAAGATAAAGAAGATAAAAGTGTATCTATTGACTTCTAGGTAATTAATAAAACAGGAATGTCAGATAATGTTTACAACGAAAACAGTCAGCATCTAAAATGTCATATGTAATTCAAATATTTGATTTGTTTATTAATATAAATAAAATAATTATCCTTATTTGCAAGCTACCAGTAGGTACCATGAAGATATTTTTTACCTCATATTCTTATGTATTTTTACTAAAACATATAATATCCCTATTCAAACACACTAGCACCATGAGGGTAGGGGTTTTATGATCAATTTTACTGTAGATTTTAAATGCCTAACACTGAAAAAAAATTTACATAGTAATAACTTAACATGTAATAAAGGTAAAACTAAGTGTAATAAAATATTCTCAAATGTCAAATATCTGCTGGATGTGTTGGAAGAAAGAGTTAAAGTATAGGGGAAAGCAAAAAAGACACGTGAGTTACCCAATCTCCATATCAACTGGAACTCCAGAAAAAAAATTAGACAAATAACATTTATTAGGAGGAAGAAAAATTATCTATTGAATGCTTGTAGCATGATGGTTCCCAGCTAAAGAATTGCTCATATTAAATAAAACCAGAGTCTGTGAGGTACACTCCCTGGAGAATGTCATATATGTTTAACAACTCTCTGGAATATATAATAGAAATATTTTATGATGTAAACACTTACTTGTCCGTGAGGTAAACAATAAAACTCACTAGAAACTTCATATTTTTCATGGCCAGATGTATATGTTCTTCAAGGGAAGAGAAGACCTGTAGAACTACCCTTTATGTCCCAGTTCTCTATCTGCTTTTTTCAAGTCTCTTGATTATATCCTTGAAATTAGTAGTAAAGTTTGATACTAGTGTAAGATTTCCAATTTGTCTGAATCTAATTTTACAATTCAATCATGTTAAAATGACCGATGGATGAGAGATAATGAGGCTGTCTCACACTTGTATTACCATATGTATTTATTTAATATTGATGGACCTTTATTTTATTCATTTATTTATATGTGATGCTGAGAATCAAACCCAGTGCCTCACATATGTTAGGCAAGAGCTCTACCACTCAGTCACAACTCCAGCCCACCCATATATTATTCAAAGTGGGACAAGTTCAAGACTGAAAGACACTTTTACATACCAGGACAACAGATACTAACAGACTTTCCAGGGCAAACCTGGGGCACATTGGTCATGCTACAAATAGCTATGAGTCTTTCACTCATTAGTTTACTTATTTATGTGATAAGGGTTTAAAAATTTCTGCCAAATTTGAAAGTCCAGGGGAAAAACTGAGTGACAAAATATAATTTCATGCAGGACCTGCAGGATTCAGCAATATATGAATTATGATGATGATCTTACATTTACAATATAAGGATCAGAAAATATATAACAATATAATATGTTATTTCTAATTAAATATTAACAAATAACATTGTTGCTATTGATTGTTTATTCACATTACATATATCTACAGAAATGTATTTAAGGATAACATCTTAAAGTTGGAATGATAGTAACAGGTAATATGAAAAGCACTTAGATTAATTTAGAGCCCAAAGGGACATTGAGCACCTCAAATGTCTTAAGTGAATCTTATAAAATGTCTGATATTTAGGAGTTGCTCAAGGCATGAAGACATAAAACAATATGCATGATCAATGATACAGAAACATTACCTACACATCTTAGAGATTTGTAAAGGAGCACAGAATCTTCTATATGTGATTCATGTTTTTATCAACTGATTTAAGCACCTCAGATAGGACTTTGAAGAGTTCATGAATGCCTCACAACTATAAATGAAATTACTCTGTGGTCATATGTGCATTTCTAGAACTGGGAAGAAGCTGACATTTTTATCAGATTTTTAAATTTTTTCAGTTATGTATATGTGACCAAAGAAGAAAAAAATATGAATCAGTGCTCATGAGAAATAGTATCTAGAGGATAGTTCCTATGAGAGACGACCTATATTGTGAGGCAATAATTGCTCAAATTCATGCTCTGATTAACATACAGATTTCTGGTCTATTTAGAACAAGGTACTTATTAACAAACATACCATTTTGAAAAATATTAACCCATAGCCATCCACTCAAATTCTCTTAACCTTAGAGGAAGGGAATAAGTAATTGCCTGACCAACCATCTTCACAAGACTCTCCCCATCCCTTATTTACCAATCTACATCTTATAGAATATCCAGAATTAACTTAAGTACAAGTTTGTTATTATTAAAATATTCTAATCATAATGTTCTTTCATGCTTTACTTATAATAAATTTTCAAAGTATAAATAAAATATTCATGGCGATAACTTGGGATCATAAGTTAGCATATCTTTTATTCAAAAGGTTTTTTTTTTCTTCCAGTGCATTGTTTTGAAGAATATAAAGACTATAGATTTTGAAACTCAAGAAAGTAAATATTGACAACGTTTTTACTTCTTTACTTCCATTCATACGTAACCTTCTCCAACATGGTTCCTATCTTTGCCACTATTGAATTTTCTCTTATAAAGGTCACCATTGATTTCCATAATTCCAAATTCAACAAACACTATTTTGTTATCATATTCTAAGACTTTTCAGCTTTTATTCAATTGAGTTGAATAGTCCATTCTTTCTTAATTAAAATTAATTTGATTAAATTAGTATATGTATGTATTCTTATAGGTATCGTAAATCACAAAATTAAAAATAACTTTTCTCAAAATAAGGTCAAAATGAAAGATCAAAACTAAGAAGTATTTATCAGAAGTAGTATATAGTATGCATGCAATTTGACATAGGGGCAGGGGATGTAATTTAGTGATAAAATACATGCTTAGCATATCCAAGGACATGAATCTGATTCCCAGTGTCATACAAACACAATAAAAAAATATGGAAGTTTCCATTTATAGAAATTCCAGTTTGTCATTAAAAATATTGGAAAAAAATCTTTTCTGCAAAAAATAAAATATGTATATGCATATGTGTGTATTTATGTGTATATTTATTCCACATACATATTTTCTGTTTCCTAATATACTATATTTTATTCTCCTTGTCATAATTAGTGTAATAAATAATTTTTTCACCAAGCCTCATACTGATGCTCTCCAAAATCATTCAGTTTGCCTTAGTGTGCCATACAGATTTTATAATTTTCAGCAAGTGCTCTTATTTTAGAAAGGTTGAAAAACACAGCTATATGGGCTTGCTGAATGAGCATCTGCCTTGGACATGATTGTGTCTTGAGTGCAGATAGGTACTCAATGATTACTTGTTGGAAAAATAAATTAATAAATCCACAAAAGTTGTGTTTCAGAAAACAGAATAAGAAATTACTACTAACCATACTCTGGTTTCTCTTCAGATCACATAAATCTTTCGCCTTTTACTACTAACCACATGCTTACTTGTTGCCATGTAATTTACCTTTTCTAGGTAGAATTTAGGAGTCATTTATTGAAGATTATTTACAAATACTTTGGACACAATGCACTCTCAAATATTATAAGACAGAAGAGAAAAAAAAAAACAATCACTATTTTCAAGGAATTCACATGTTGGCATAGGGAAATCTGCCAAACACAGTCATAACAAAAGGAACAAATAACATATTATGGGGTGAATAAAAACAAAGCATTTGTTTTGATTATGGAGAAAACTAAATAAAATGGAGAAGACGAATATAATTATGGCATGAAATAATTTTTAATAGGCAAAAATGAATACACTTTCACATAGAGAGGAAAAACAAAGAGAATAGCAATAGTTGTATACTCTTGTAATTTAAGTGTCAGGAGCCATAAATGAATCATTATTTTGAACTGTCCTGGATAGTGGTGACACCTCCCTTGGGAATTTGTGGTGCAAAGGTGGCAAGAAAACTGCCTACCTGAGGTGGTCCCTGTCAAAAGGAAAAATTATTTGCCTATCACAGAATTTATTAGCTCAATAGCTTTGAGTTCAAATGCCAGCTGCCTGGAGGTAGAAGAGCTACAAAAGCAAGGTGATAAGCCCTAATTAGGCTGTTTCACTCACAACCTCATTTTTGTTTGTCTTGAAGTAGCTTTCTCACAATTAATGCTTTTGATATTTAAACATATATAATAAACATGAAGAGCCTGCTCCTAGCCAGTCTCTCTCGAATCAGGAGTTTGGCTGTCCACCAAATCCTGCTCTCTCTATATTTGTGTATGTTTGTCTTATTTGCAATCCTCTCACTATACCATTCAGGAAACTGAATAGATGTTGCTCTGGCCATGACATAAAAGTAGTAACATGGAATAATTTGTAAAGGAGATATAATGAGATATGATTCTGAAAGACAGCCTGAGTATAGATCAGGTGGTAGAAAGCTATGCTAAAAAAGAAAATTGTTGTGTAAAGACTGATTATATTTTTAAAAAGTTTCAAAGCAAGGAAATAATAATATCTGATACATGTTTTTGAAATGATGTATTGGTAATTAGAAGCTAAATTGGTAGTAACCATAGGCAAGAAAAAATATTAGAATGAGTATTTAATCTATTGATTGATGTTGGATCATAATCTAGGTAGGTATCTTTCTAAGGTTTTGGAGTGTACCTAATTCAAAAAAATATTTGGTATGATAACACCAAATGGGAATGAGTTATTGTAGAGTATGACCTTTGCCTTAAAGTATATCTCTTTTCCTCTTAATAAATTTATTGGACAGGCATAGAATAGAGTCTGATACTTGCAATTTCACAACACACATTATCAAAAACAGAAACCACTAACTCCAAGAATATGATGTCTTAAGCTAAAATTAAACAACTTGGATAACAAATAATATTGGAATCAATATTATAATAAGAATTTAAAATAATTGTATTGAATGTACAGAGAAAGAAAAGGGAAGAAAAAGCAATATGAACTAAGAATAAGAAATAATACTAAATTAAAAAAAATCTATCTTAGGAAGGCAGATAGTACAAATAATAAACTGGAACCTGCTATAGAATATTACATGAGTCTGAAGATAAAATTGAGGAACTAACCCAGAAGAAACCTGGGAAAGATAGATACAAAATAAAAGAGAAGCGTTGAAAGACATGGAAGATAGAAGTAAAAGTGCATAGTACATATCCCAGAAGGATAGAAAAATAAATATGAAGAGGAGAATATACGTGAGGAAATGATTTAATATTTGATGAATAAAAGAGAATAAAAGAAAATATGTATGCAGACATACATGTGCACACTGAAATTTTGAGAGATAATTTTAAAAGCTTCTAAAGAAAGATGAATCAAATAGCATTAGATTTTTCAATAGCAATACTTACTGTGAATTTTAACAAAAAAAAGTGCAGTAATGATTTTAAGTATTAAATGAAAATACTTTGCACATAGGCTTCAAAAATTTAGCCAAATTATTGTTCAAATGTGAGGATAAACAAAACCAGTTTGGGCGATAAAAGATAAGAAGGTTTCCTACTCACATTAAAAACATTTGAAGAAAATCTTGGAAATGTTGCAAATGATCTAAAAAAATTGATCAAATAAATTTAAATGGTTTGTATTTCCCTTAAAGTGTTTTTTAAAGATAAAATCAAATAAACAGAAAAATTAAATATAAATTGTAAGGATGCGGAATAAGGTGTCTGAAAAAATAGATAAATGAAAATCTACCAATGTCCTAAGGATTGGGCAATTTTTCTTGTCATAGGCAGAATATTACAGAATTCTTCTGGGAAAAAAAAAAAACTGACATTTCTGCTCATAGAATAGAAAGTCTAGACACTACTTAATTATTATACATTAAAGATCAAAAGTTTTTAAGAAAACTATACATATATAAACAGAGTTTCCAAAGGTAATATTTCAGGAACTTACTCTTCAATATGGGTGAACAAATAAGGATTATCAGCATTATTGAAAATAACTCTAGCCAGGCACAGTGACGCACACCTGTAATTCCAGCAACTTGGAAGCTGAGGCAGGAGGATCCTGAGTTCAAAGTCAGCCTCCACAATGGCAAGGCACTAAGCAAATCGTTGAGACCTTGTCTCTAAATAAAATACATAATAGGGCTGGGAATGTGGCTCAGTGGTTGAGTGCCCCTGAGTTCAATCCCTGGTACCCCCCCCAAAAAAAAAAATCACCAAAACCAATGAAAATAAGTCTAATAAAAAAGTAACTTGGAAGGAGAATACTATATATTGAAGAGCCATCCACAAAAATTCAATCATCATTATGATAAAAATCACTCAAAACTCTAGAAATGGAAGGAAACTACTTCAACTTAATAAATGCCACATAAGAAACACCTACAGCTAGCACTACACTCAATAATAAAATATCAAATCGCTTTTTTCCTTTAGGAATAGATATAGGACAAGGTTGTCCACTTTTACCACTTTTATGTATTATAGTACTAGAAGTACCACTTTTATGTAATATACTACTAGAAGTCCTCCCCAGAGCAATATAAAAAGAAATGAAACATGCAAATTATAAAAGTAAAATCATCTTTTCACAAAGAACATGATCTTTATTGAAAACTCACAATGATTTCACATTCACACAAACACACTCACACACACACACACTTGGAATAAATAAGCTAATTCAGTAAAGATGCAAGACATAAGACCAACCCACAAATATCAGTTGATTTGTATATAAAAAATTCAAAAAAACAAAATTAAGAAACATATTTCATTTAGTGTTAAAAATTAAAAGTTCAACAATAATTTAACCAAAAAGGTGAAAGGTCAAGACTATAATGCTTTATTTCAAGAAGTTAAAGAGAACACAAATAAATGAAAAGACATCTCATGTTCATGAACTGGAAAACCTAAAAATGTTAAATACTACCCAATTGATCTACAAACCTATGCAATCCCTAGCAAACTCCCAATGGCATTTTTAGTGGAAACAGAAAAATATCCTAAAATCCAAACCAAATGTCAAGCAACCCCAGAGTAAATATATATATCTTTTATATATATATATATTATATATATATATCTTTTATATATATTATATATATTTTATATATATTAATAAAATAATAAATATTTCATTTATATATATATATGAAGATCAAAGTTACTAGTCTCACATAACCTGATTTCAAAAGGTACTTACTTCAAAACTATGGTAATTAAAACAGTAATTAAAATTATTTTAATTATTTAATTAAAATAATTAAAACTTATTTTATTCCTGGTATAGGTAAAACAGGATGGAAGTAAAATCCTCCACTGATAGCCCCCCCACAACGTAACAAGGTGAACAGTTAACCACACACCAAACTACCTTCACAAGAGCTAAGAAAATGAGGTGAGAGACAACAGTGCCTATTTTAGTATAACGAAATAAAGAGAGGTATTGAAGAATGCAGAAAGAAGAGTTACAGAGTTATCCCACCCGCAATTCCAATCATCCCAACTTGAATCATCTCTGCTTAGAAAAGGAAGAGAGCATTAAGTCCAGGTCCTAGATTTGACACCCAATGCCAGGCTTGCTGTGGTGCTTCCAAATGCTGTGGGCAAATTTTATTCACCCTTCTGCCAGGCCAATTCTCATGGTCTGAACTGAAACTACTATAGGCCAAGTGACTGACTGCTTTCTTTCCATTCTCCAACCTCCATCCTCAGGAGGCAGAGCAGGAAATAAGACTCCAACTGCTTGTGAGTAGTGCACAAAAACAAACACAGGGCTTTGTATTAGAGCTCAGTGCCAGGCCAGTAAAGGTGAGAACAAGTATTCACTATAACTAAAGAACTGTATGCAGGCCAGAGCCCACAGTTAGAGTCTAAAACTGGTCACAAGGTGACCTGTGCACCAGTAGGATAGACTCAAGTTTTTGCTTGAATCATTGCTAATCCTTAGGCATATGTGCCTCGCTACCAAGACTGCATTTTTCTTTGGCTCTGAGACTTATAAGTAACATGAGTAACTTATAAGTAACCAGTTTAACATGAGACTTGGTAGCTAAGGGAATGTCTCTACCACCTATCCCTCCCTCAACCTTGAGCAGAATAGTGTGGTGAAAGACCCCATTGACTGGGTGCAGGATATGATAGAAAGTAAGATTCTGTTCTGAAATTTAGTGCTGGGTTGGTAAAACTTAACACTAGGAAGATCCTAATGAACTATCCCTAGGTTTCTCTGAAACATCTCCAGTGCCAGGGGAAGAGAGGTGTATGGCCCAAGTCTATTAGATTTGTATTTAAGTTAGCATGATCTGTGGCTGGTTGCAGTAGTTCATACCTGAGAAATAGGCAACCCAGAGATAGCAGTGCAAGCCTTTAGCCTAGCCCAGTTTTATTCTGGTCTGCATAAGCTATGGGATCAGGGTACAACACAGCGTGTTGCAATAGCAACAACAGGTATTGTATAGGAGCTGAAGCTGGCCCACTTACAGTGACTCTGCCCAGAGAGAGTTGAGCAGAATCCCCAACATCTTGACCTTAGGCTGGTTATAGAGGAGACCTACCCAAGTCCCAAGGAGAAAGCTTGTGAGAACAGACTATTCTTTCTGTGTGCTTTCCTTGTTCATTCTGAACAACACACCAAAAAGTGTTTGGGGAATAAAAGTAGGCTTAAATTTCTCTCTAGTACTGAAATAGTGACAGCACACCAAGAGCACTCCTGGCAAACTTGCACATAGCTACCATCTAGTGCTGAAGCAGCAGAAGGGATAATGAGCTCAGAGAGAATCAGTAGCATGGTTAGAATTTCTGGAGAGACACATACAATAAGAAGACTAGAATCCTTCAATGCCCAAATGATATGGCATGCCAACAAGCATCAGAAGCGTTCAGGAAAACATGATCTCACCTAGTAAAATAAATGCCAGAAAATGGCCAGAGGGTAATCAGTATGATAAAATGCTCAGAGGATTTAAAAGAGCTGTTTAAAAGAAATTCAATGAGGTTGAAGAAAACACAGAGAAATTGCTCAATACCTTAGCAAAAAAAAAAAATTTTCTACAAGGAGATGGGAGTGATTCAAAAAAATCAAACAGAAATTCTTAAGCTGGAAAATACACTCAAGGAAATTAAAAATATGATAGAAGTTAACAACAACAATGGATAAAACACAAGAATTAGTGTACTTAATGACAGGCTAATGAAAATACAGAGTTGGATGAGAAAAAGGGAAAAAGAAAGATGAGAAATAAATAAAGCATGTTAAAATAACAAATATCACCTTCTAGGGTACAAGAAGGACTTGAGAATGTCAAAAGGGTAGAAAGTTTATTCAAAGAAATAATACCAAAACTTTCCAAACCTAGAGAAGGATAACATATATCCAGAATAGGAAGGTCATAGGTCACCAGTTTTAACTCAACCAAGTCTATCCTATGATATCCTACAATAATGCTCTTAAAGGTGAAAGAAAAGATTCTCAAGGCTGCAAAAGAAAAGAAACAACACAGAATGGTATCCCAATTCACCTTATACCAGACTTCACAGAAACCTGACAGGCCAGGAGAAAGTGTCATAAGATTTTCTCAGTACTGAAGGAAAAAGATCTGTCAGCTGAGAACAATGTACCCAGCAAAGATATCCTTCAGAAATGAAAAAGAGATAAAGATGTTCCCAGGTGGAAAAAAAAAAGTTGAGAATAAGCACCTCAGGCAAACCTGTTCTACAAGAACATCAAAGGCAGTGCTTCAAACAGAGACACTAAAGAATAAGAAAAAAATGGAAGATATAAAACTCTCTAATAATTACACAAATTCATAATGTTCTGATATTTTTAAACTGATGTATTAATCATTTATCTAGCATGAAGTCTAAAAAATAAAACAATAAATATATTAATATGTTAAAAGGAAATTAATATGATAAAGAAGGATGCAAAATAGGATAGCAAAAATTTTAAATACAGAGAGAAATGGAATGAAGGAGTAGTTTTCTTGTATATTTTCTCTTATTCTTGTTTGTTTCTGTTCTTATCTTTATGATAATAAACTAGTATCATTTCAAAATAGACTGATGTAATCAAAAATTTATTTTGTAAGCCTCACAAAAACCGCAAAGCAAAAATCTATAAGAAGTAAACTAAAATTAAGAAAGTAATCAAAGCAAACTATGAGAGCAAATGCAAAGGAGATCTATAAGAGTGAGAGAAAGAAAAATAAATTACGAAGAACTAGAAAAAAAGTTACAAAGTAGTGGCATTAATATTTAATCAATCAATAATTACCTTGAGTATAAAATTAAAATAATAGAGTAAATGAATAGATTAAAAAATAAGACTCAACTTTATGTTGCTTACAAAAAATCACTTCACCTCTAATGACACACATAGATGGAAAGTGAATGAATTAAATAAGATATTCCATGCAAATTGAATCCAAAGGAAAACAAGAGTAACCATACTTATAGAGAATGAATTTTAAATGACAATCAGTAACAAGAGATGGAGAATGCTATGTAATGATACAGGGTCAATTCAGCAAGAGGAAATAACAATTATCAATAAAGTCTATACCCAATATCACAGCATCTATATACAGGTATATAAAAATTGCTCAACATTACTAATTGGGCTGGGGGTGTGACTCAGTGGTAGAGTGTTTGCCTAGCACATGTGAGGCACTGAGTCTGATCCTCAGCACCACATAAAAATAAAATAAAGGTATTATGTCATCTGTAACTAAAAACATTAAAAAATTACTACTGGCGGGCCAAGATGGCGGACTAGAGGGCGGCTGCATTTCACGTTGCTCCAGGACGCAAGATTCAAAAGAGGAGATAGTGAGAGACTTGGGACCAACTCAAAGCCGCCGAGTGAGTCTCTCCTGTTGGGGAGGCGTCCCGGATGGGGCGGTAGCCCCGGAACGCAGGGAATTTGTGAAGTGGAGTTGCTCGGCGAGACGCCCCTCCCCCCACTGGAGCGGTAAACACGGACAACTGGGATCATCGTAGAGGAGGCAGCTCAGCACAGCGCTTGGACTCGAGCAACCACTGGGGTTCCGGGCGGCTGCCTGAGGAGGGGCTGCGTGGTGAGCTGTTTGGACCCAGAGCGACCGCTTCTGAACACCGGGGGGTTGCCCGGAGGAGGAGGAGAAGCCCAGCGGGTCGCTTGGTCTGGGAGTGACTGCATCAGAGCCGCAGGTGGTTGCCAGAGGAGGAGCTGCGTAGTGAACTGTTTGAACTCAGAACAACTGCTCCAGAACACTGGTGGCCTGCCTGGAGGAGGAGATCGGTGGGACGCTTGGTCTGGGAGTGACTGCATCAGGGCCGCAGGTGGTTGCCAGAGGAGAAGGCGAGTGGTGAGTTGATTGGACTAGAGGCGACCGCTCCTGAACACCGGTGGCCTGCCTGGAGGAGGAGCGTGGTGAGTCGCTTAGTCTCGGAGCCACTGCTCCTGAACACCCGGGGGGCTACCCCGAGGAGGAGGAGGAGGAACAGGGCGGGTCACTTGGACTTGGAATGACTGCCTGGGGCTGCGGGTGGTTGGTGGGAGGAGGTGACCTGAAGTAGGTTGTTTGGACTCCTGGTGACTGCGTCAGAGACCGGGCGGTTGTCCGGAGGAGGAGGTGTGTGGCAGGTCTCTGGGTCTCGGAGCTATTGTGCGGGGCTCCAGGTGGTGGCTCAGGGGAGGGGCTGCATAGCCAGGCTATTGGTGCAGAGCAGGGTCCCAGGAGCTAAGTGGCTTCTTGCTGGAGGAGCCGCACAGAGACGCGCCTAGGGGCGGAGCGAAGTTTCCAGGGCGGCGGGCAGATTCTCTGGGAGAGGCAGCCTAAAGAGACTCGCCTGAGAAGGGTGAGGCTCCCAGGCCCAGGACGTTGCAGAGGAAGACAGCCCAGCCCAGGTGGTAGTTGTAGATTGAGGGGAACCTCTAGGAAGGGAAATGACCAGCGAGACGTCCCCACCGAGTGAGTCTTCCCAGCTGGGGGAGGTTTTCCCACAGGGATGGTAAAACCAGAGACACAGGCACAAACAAGCCTTGCCTCAGCCCACAGTCTACTTCCCCATTGGATGACCACTGGTCAAAAAGTGGAGGCACCTCTGCCCACTATCAGGGAATATACGCCACCTGAGGGTCACCACCCTAGAGAGGCAGCTTCTTCGTGGAGCTCTGCATTATCAACCTCCTCCAAGACTTCAGGCTACTGAAGGATAAGAGGGGATATACTAGCAATCTTCAGGGACATTATAAGTCCATAGAGGAAATCTGCAATATCTTAATGACCCACTGATTCCGGAACAATATGAGAAAACAAGGGAAGAAAATGCCCCAAACAAATCTAGATGTTACATCAATAAAATCCAACGACAGCATGGCAGAAGAAATGACAGAAAGGGAGTTCAGAATGTACATAATTAAAATGATCAGGGAAGCAAACGATGAGATGAAAGAGCAAATGCAGGCATTGAATGATCGCACCAATCGACAGTTAACAGAGCAAATTCAGGAAGCAAAAGATCATTTCAATAAAGAGTTAGAGATATTGAAAAAAAACCAAACAGAAATCCTTGAAATGAAGGAAACAATAAACCAAATTAAGAACTCCATAGAAAGCATAACCAATAGGATAGAACAGCTGGAAGACAGAACTTCAGATATTGAAGACAAAATATTTAACCTCGAAAACAAAGTTGAACAAACAGAGAAGATGGTGAGAAATCATGAACAGAATCTCCAAGAACTATGGGATATCATGAAAAGGCCAAATTTGAGAATTATTGGGATTGAGGAAGGCTTAGAGAAACAAACCAAAGGAATGAACAATCTATTTGAAGAAATAATATCAGAAAATTTCCCAAATCTGAAGAATGAAATGGAAAATCAAGTTCAAGAGGCTTATAGGACTCCAAATACACAAAATTACAACAGACCCACACCAAGGCACATTATAATGAAAATACCTAACATACAAAATAAAGACAGAATTTTAAAGGCTGTGAGAGAAAAGAACCAAATTACATTCAGGGGGAAGCCAATACGGATATCAGCAGATTTTTCAATCCAGACCCTAAAAGCTAGAAGGGCCTGGAACAACATTTTTCAAGCTCTGAAAGAAAATGGATGCCAACCAAGAATCTTATACCCAGCAAAACTTACCTTCAAATTTGACAATGAAATAAAATCATTCCATGATAAACAAAAACTAAAAGAATTTACAAAAAGAAAGCCAGCATTACAGAACATTCTCAGCAAAATATTTCATGAGGAAGAGACAAAAAACAAAGAAGCAAATAAGCAAAGGGAGGAATTATCCTAAAGGAACTGTCAAATAAAGGAGGAACCAAGATGTGTCAAAAATTTTAAATATGAACCAAATGACTGGAAATACAAATCATATCTCAATAATAACCCTGAATGTTAATGGCCTGAATTCATCAATCAAAAGACATAGACTGGCAGATTGGATTAAAAAGAAAGATCCAACAATATGTTGCCTGCAAGAGACTCACCTCATAGAAAGAGATACCCATAGACTAAAGGTGAAAGGATGGGGAAAAACATACCATGCACATGGACTCAGCAAAAAAGCTGGAGTATCCATCCTCATTTCAGATAATGTGGACTTCAAGCCAATGTTAGTCAGAAGGGATAAAGAAGGACATTTCATACTGCTTAAGGGAAGCATAAATCAGCAAGATATAACAATCATAAACATCTATGCCCCAAACAGTGGCTCATCCATGTATGTTAAACAAATCCTTCTCAATTTTAGAAACCAAATAGATAATAACACAATAATACTAGGTGATTTTAACATGCCTCTCTCACCACTGGACAGATCTTCCAAACAAAAATTGAACAAAGAAACCATAGATCTCAATAACACAATCAATAATTTAGACTTAACAGACATTTATAGAATATACCATCCAACCAAGAGCGAATACACTTTCTTCTCAGCAGCACATGGATCCTTCTCTAAAATAGACCATATATTATGCCACAAAGCTAATGTCAGCAAATACAAGAAGATAGAGACACTACCTTGTATTCTATCAGATCATAATGGATTGAAGTTACAAATTAATGAAAGAGTAAAAAACAGAAACTACTCCAACACCTGGAGATTAAACAATATGCTACTATATGATGAATGGATAACAGAAGATATTAGGAAGTGAATTAAAAAATTCTTAGAGGTAAATGAGAACAAAGAAACATATCAAAATCTCTGGGACACTTTGAAAGCAGTACTTAGAGGAAGATTTATTTCATGGAGCGCATTTAATAAAAGAAGTAAAACTCAAAAAATAAATGACCTAACACTACAGCTCAAAGCCCTAGAAAAAGAAGAACAGACCAACACCAAAAGTAGTAGAAGACAGGAAATAGTTAAACTCAGAGCTGAAATCAACGAAATTGAAACAAAAGAAACAATACAAAAAATTGACAAAATAAATAGTTGGTTCTTTGAAAAAATAAACAAAATTGATAAACCTTTAGCCACACTAACAAAGAGAAGACCAGAGAAAAACCAAATCACTAAAATTCGGAATGAACAAAGAAATATCACAACAGACATGACTGAAATACAAAACATAATTAGAAGCTATTTTGAAAATCTATACTCCAACAAAATAGAAAATTTCAAAGACATCAACAGGTTTCTAGAGACATATGAATTGCCTAAACTAAAAAAGGAGGACATACACAATTGAAATAGACCAATTTCAAGCAATGAAATAGAAGAAGTCATCAAAAGCCTACCAACAAAGAAAAGTCCAGGACCAGATGGGTTCTCAGCCGAGTTCTACAAAACTTTTAAAGAAGAGCTCATTCCAATACTTCTCAAAGTATTCCATAAAATAGAAGAGGAGGGAACTCTCCCAAACTCATTCTATGAAGCCAATATTACCCTGATTCCTAAACCAGACAGAGACACATCAAGGAAAGAAAACTTCAGACCAATATCCTTAATGAACATCGACGCAAAAATTCTCAACAAAATTTTAGCAAATCGCATACAAAAACATATTTAAAAGATAGTGCACCATGATCAAGTTGGTTTCATCCCAGGGATGCAAGGTTGGTTCAACATCAGGAAATCAATAAATGTCATTCACCATTATCAATAGACTTAAAGTCAAGAATCACATGATTATTTCGATAGATGCAGAAAAAGCATTTGATAAAATACAGCACCCCTCCATGCTCAAAACACTAGAAAAAAGAGGGATAGTGGGAACATTCCTTAACATTGTAAAGGCCATCTACGCTAAACCCATGGCTAATATCATTCTAAATGGTGAAAAACTGAAAGCATTCCCTCTAGAAACTGTAACAAGGCAGGGATGCCCTCTTTCGCCACTTCTATTCAATATCGTCCTTGAAACTCTAGCCAGAGCAATTAGACAGACCAAAGAAATTAAAGGGATACGAATAGGAAAAGAAGAACTAAAACTATCCCTATTTGCTGATGATATGATGGTATACTTAGAGGAACCAGGAAATTCCACCAGAAAACTTTTAGATCTCATAAGTGAATTCAGTAAAGTAGCAGGATATAAGATCAATGCACATAAATCTAAGGCATTTTTATACATAAGCGATGAATCTTCAGAAAGAGAAATTAGGAAAACTACCCCATTCACAATAGCTTCGAAAAAAATAAAGTATTTGGGAATCAATCTCACAAAAGAGGTGAAAGATCTCTACAATGAGAACTACAGAACACTAAAGAAAGAAATTAAAGAAAACCTTAGAAGATGGAAAGATCTCCCATGTTCTTGGATAGGAAGAATTAATATTGTCAAAATGGCCATACTACCAAAAGTGCTATACAGATTCAATGCAATTCCAATGAAAATCCCAATGATGTACCTTACAGAAATAGAGCAAGCAAACATGAAATTCATCTGGAAGAATAAAAAACCCAGAATAGCTAAAGCAATCCTTGGCAGAAAGAGTGGAGCAGGGGGTATCACAATACCAGATCTTCAACTCTACTACAAAGCAATAGTAACAAAAACGGCATGGTATTGGTACCAAAATAGAAAGGTGGATCAATGGTACAGAATAGAGGACACGGACACAAACCCAAATAAATACAATTTTCTCATACTAGACAAAGGGGCCAAAAATATGCAATGGAGAAAAGATAGCCTCTTCAACAAATGGTGCTGGGAGAATTGGAAATCCATATGCAACAGAATGAAACTAAACCCATATCTCTCACCATGCACGAAACTAAACTCAAAATGGATTAAGGATCTCAGAATCAGACCAGAGACCTTGCATCGTATAGAAGAAAAAGTAGGTCCAGAGCTCCAACATGTCGGCTTAGGACCAGACTTCCTCAACAGAACTCCCATAGCACAAGAAATAAAAGCAAGAATTAATAACTGGGATAGATTCAAACTAAAAAGCTTTCTCTCAGCAAAGGAAACTATCAGCAATGCGAAGAAAGAGCCTACAGAGTGGGAGAAAATCTTTGCCAATCATACTTCAGATAGAGCACTAATCTCCAGAATCTATAAAGTACTCAAAAAACTCTACACCAAGAATGTAAATAATCCAATTGACAAATGGGCTAAAGAAATGAATAGACACTTCACAGAAGAAGATATACAAGCAATCAACAAACATATGGAAAAATGTTCAACATCTCTAGTAATAAGAGAAATGCAAATCAAAACCACCCTAAGATTCCATCTCACCCCAATTAGAATGGCAATTATCAAGAATACAAGCAACAACAGGTGTTGGCGAGGATGTGGGGAGAAAGGTACACTCTTACATTGCTGGTGGGGCTGCAAATTAGTGCAGCCACTCTGGAAAGCAGTGTGGAGATTCCTTAGAAACCTTGGAATGGAACCACCATTTGACCCAGCTATCCCACTCCTTGGCCTATACCCAAAGGACTTAAAATCAGCATATTACAGAGATACAGCCACATCAATGTTCATAGCTGCTCAGTTCACAATAGCCAGATTGTGGAACCAACCTAGATGTCCTTCAATTGATGAATGGATAAAGAAAATGTGGTATATATACAATGGAATATTACTCAGCCATAAAGAATGATAAAATTATGGCATTTGCAGGCAAATGGATGAAACTGGAGAATATCATGCTAAGTGAGATAAGCCAATCTCAAAAAACCAAAGGAAGAATGATATCGCTAATAAGTGGATGATGACACATAATGGGGGGTGGGAGGGGTTAGTGTTGGGGTTGGAGTTGGGTTTAGGGAGGGGGGCAGGAATGGAGGAAGGAAGGACTGTATAGATGGAGGGGAGGGGTGGGAGGGGAGGGGGGAAGGGAAAAAATGGTAGAATGAATCAAACAACATCACCCTATGTAAATGTATGATTACACAAATGGTATGCCTTTATGCCATGTACAGACAGAGAAACAACATGTATCCCATTTGTTTACAATAAAAAAAAAAAGCCAGCAGGAAAAAAAAAATTACTACTACTCACCAGGGAAATGCAAATAAAAACCACAATGAGTCATAATTTTACCCCAATAAGAATAGCTTTCAAAAAATTTACAGGGGCTGGGGAGATAGCTCAGTCGGTAGAGTGCTTACCTTGTAAGCATAAGGCCCTGGGTTCGATCCCCAGCAGCACACCCCCCAAAAAAAATAAAAAATAAAGTTTACAAATAACAAATACTGGGCAAGTATGTGGTGAAAAGGGAACCATTACACACACTGTTGGGAATGTATGTTAGTACAGCCATTATGGAAAATAGTAAGAAGATTTCTTCCAAGAATTAAAAATAGAACTACTATAATTTAGCAATCCCACTCATAAATATATATTCAATGGAAATGCATTAGTATGAAGAAATAGCTATACTTCCATATTCATTGCATCATTAGTTACAATAACCAGGAAATAGAAAAAATTTAATTGTTCATCACCTGATAAATGGATAAAGAAAACTTGGTATGTTGGGGTCCTCTCTGCCACATCTCCCATGGAGGAAGAAAGAGTTAACTGCCAGAGGAGGATGTTGATGGTTTTTCTATCTATTACCCAAAAAACTTATCTACTCAATGTACACACAAGAATGAATACTCTTTTTATGAGAGGGGATGTGATGGGTCCAGCCATACCAGCTCTGATCTCTTTCAACAACAACATGGAGTTGCCCAACTCTCTTTTATTTTTTATATACAGGTAAAGGGGGCCAGGACCGGGAGGAACTTCTGTGATGGACAGGATAGGGTGGAGTTAGGGGAGTCAGACTTTTAGGGGGGAAATTCCAGAAGGAGACAGGGAACCACTCCCATGCAGTACCATATGCTTCCAGGCAGTTCCTAGAAGGCAGGACTCTGTGTCATATGGCTCAACCTAGTCTGATTCTCTAAAACAAGTACAGCTTCCCACATTAGAATATTTATACAATGGAACACTATTCAGTCATAAAAAGAATTAAATCCTGTCATTTACAACAACAAGGATGAAAATGAAGATCATTATAATAAATGAAATAAAGCAGGTACAGAAAAATAAGTACTGTATGATCTCATTCAGAGGTGGAATCTAAAAAAGTGGACTTTATTAGAAGATGAGATTAGACTGGGTGGTACAAGATACAGGGAGAGTGTGGTAGAAGGGATGGAACGAGATTGATCAATGGGTACTAAATTCTAGTTAGATAGAAATGAGAAATTCTGGTGTGTTATTATTGTACAATGATGACAACAATGTCCTGTGCATTTCAAAAAGTCAGAAGAAAGGCTATTGAAAGTTTCATCATGAAGAAATAACTGTTTGAGAAGATAGATATGTTTAATTTAAATATTACACTATACATATATACTAAAATATTACATGTTATCACTTTTGTACATATAATTGTTTTTATATATAAATTTAAAATGAATATATTTCAAAATCAACATATGAAATAACAAAAGACCAAATAATAGAATAGAGTGACTAGATATAAGCTATTTCATAAATGGTCAAATGATTTTCAGTATAGGTTTCAAGATCAGTCCATGGGTAGGAGTCAGTCTTTTTCACAATAGTGCTTTGAAAACTGGATATCTACATCTAAATAAATGAGTTTGAATTCTTATTTTGTTAAAAAAAAAATTGATGCAAAGAGAATGAGGAATAAAACTTGCTGGGTGCAAAGGCTCATGCCTGTAATCTCAGCAGCTGGGGAAGTTGAGGCAGGATTTGAGTTCAAAGCCAGTCTCAGCAACTTAGTGAGGCTCTAAGCAACTCAGAAAGACCCTGTCTCTAAATAAAGTATGAAAAAAAGAGGTCTGGACGTGGGGCTCAGTGGTTTAGCTCCCCTGAGTTCAATCCCTGACCGAAAAAGAAAAAAATCATAAAACTCATAGAGAAAAAGCTTCAAGAGATTGGTGTACTCAGTGATTTCTTAGATATGACACTAAAATAACAGGAAATAAAATTAAAGTAAATGATTTGGACTTAATCAGAATCTAAAAATACTTTCATATATCACAGACACTACCAACAGAATGAAAGGCAATTCACATAGTGGAAGGAAGTATTTTCAAATCCTTTACCTGATAAGAGATTGATATATATATATATGAAATCCTACTATTAGCCACAATGAAAATAAGCAATCAATATGAAGACTGGTGCTTGCTGTGTTGGCAATACCTGGTAATACTGGCAACTCAGGAAGTTGAGGCAAGTAAATTGCAAATTGGAGGCAGACTTGACAATTTTGTGAGAACTTGTATCAAAATAAAAATAAACGAATGAGAAAGTTAGTTAGTTACAAGTGTTGACCAGGATGTGGAAAAATTTGTACTCTTGTACACTAGTTGGTAGGAACATAAAATGGTACAGTTGCTGTGGGAAATAGTATGGTAGTTCCTACAAAAAACAGAAAACAGAATTATCAAAGCTGGATGTAGTCACATTCACCTGTAGTTACAGTAACTTGGGATACTGAGGTTGGAAGATCACTTGAGCCTAGGAATTTTAGAACATCCTAGACACCATAGTGAACCCGCATTTCAAAGAGAGAGAGAGCGAGAGATAGACTCCCCTAAAGCAGGGAGTGGTTCAAAGAGATATTTCATACTCATGTTCATAGCAGCATTATTCACAATAGCTAAAACATGGAAGAAACTCAAGTGTCTATTGATGAATGAATGGGATAAGCAAAATAGGATATATACACACAAAAGAATTTTATTCAGTCTTAAAAAAGGATATCCAGATACATGATACAGCACAGATGAAACCTGAAAACATAATGCTTGAGTGACTAAAGTCAGTTACACAAGAATAAATATTGCTTAATGTCTCTTGTATGATTTAACTAGAGCAATCAAATTCTAGAGAAGAAAAGTAGATGGTGGTGCCAGGAGGTGGAACCCAAAGGATGTTCAGAGTAAATGTATGATGAATATGGAGCTTAACTTAAGGAAGATGGAAAAGTTCTGGAGATGGGTGATTATGATTGTTGCCCAATTATATGAAGGTGCTTAATATTACCAAACTGTAGAGTTACAAATGATAAATGTTTAACACAAAAATAATATAATAAAAATATCCAGAGCTGAAGGATAACATTTTTCAGATTAAAGGCATAATAAACAATAGAGAGAAAACCCAACCAATCAAATAAAACTGAAAGAAAAGTCACTTATGAAATAGTTGAATATCTGACATAACAAATATTTATTTACAGTGAGAGGTGAAAAATCAACAACAAACAGGAGTTCACACACATCAGATCAAGAACTAAATGACAACAGATGCCAAAAGTAACACTGTTGTCCAGAAAACAATGAAACAATTCTTAAAAAAGAAAACCGAAAAAGGTTCTGTACTCATATTATCAACCAAATTAAGAGTGGCATAAAGACATGCTTAGGCTTTTAAGTTAAAAAATTTACTCTCTATGCATAAGTTCTCAGTAATAGAGAAGGCCTGCCATTAAAAGAAGAAAATAAACCAAGAAAAAACATGATACAGAATCCTGGAAACAAGGGTTTCAACAGCTCAGAGAGACAAGTAAATTCTCAAAATCACAGTTGAAGTGCCAAGGTAACAGCTGTCAGAGGAAGTACAGAAATAAAATTAAAAGAGTGAAAAGATGGGATCCAGCAGGATTATCTTTTTAAAAAAGTGGTTATATTTGAATTGGCAGTGGTTTGAATGGTGTAAGGGATTTTTAAGCACATTTTCAACAAAAAAATAGTATAAGAAAACAAATATATTCCTAAAATAATGTGTGGCTCAGCTGTGAGCAATATTTGCAGAGTCATAATAAATACAACATTAAATATTAGTTAACCCCAAATAGTGATGTTAGAATTCTACTGGGAGAAGAGAGGAGGTAATTGATAAGCGTATGTGTTAGGGAAAATTTATAAGAGAATAAAATTTCAATCTTTCATGGTAGAAAATTATAGATAAAATCTAAATTTGAAAAAGATTTTTTTCTGATTAAGTCCAAATCATTTATTTTTAATTGCAATATGATAAAATTATTGAATTAAATTGCCTTGGAGTAGTAAAAAGAGTGAGTGGAGAGATATGGAGCATGGACTACTATTTTTCCTTTTACTCCATTTTGGTTTATAAGCCTAAGGGTTTAGAAGTCATATAAAAATAAAATTACATTTAAATAAAAGACTTAAGGCTTTATGAAGTATATGAAAATAATGATGAACAGATGAAATATCAAACAGTCACTGACAAATGTGGAACTGGCAGAGTGACTAGTTTCACATGTAAGAAGAAAAAAATCAATCAAGATAAGGATATACTAACATGAGTTTTTAAAGATAGAAAGAATTAAGTATTTCAGAATTAAAGAGGATCCCTTAAGAAAGTTGTTAATACCTTCAAATTATTTTACAGAAAAGGCTTTATAATTTTTTCTGTGAAACATAGTAATAAAGGAAAGAATGTTTATAACATTTTCTTAGAAAAAAATCTGTAAAAATAAAAACATGCACATTAATCACAATTATATTAATAAGATAAAATAATATTCATTTATATAACAAAAACAATTACACAGTTGAAGTAAATTTAATATCACTTTTTAATTTCAAAATTTAAGATTAACCTAATACTTCACGGATTTCTTGAAGAAGGTATAACACTGACAAAACCATACAACAGCAAAACAATTCAGTATGATTCTTATTATCATTAATTTACCAACTTACCAACACCTACACAAAATTAGGTTCTTCAAATTCATGAAATTACCTTCTGAATGTGTATATTTCATGTAATCTTATATTTATTTACAGTCCAAATCATTATTCCTAATGGATAATGTTTTAGTCATTATCAAAATATATTCATTAAATATAATTAAAATTTATACAACTTACCTTTTTGAAAGAGATGTCTTGATTTTTTTGATTTCCTGCCAATATCTTTTGTTTTCAATCCATATAAAATGGAAGAAACATTTTTTCTCTGTCCACTAGCTTTTTTAAAATCAAGAGGATATATATTCTGTGAAAATAAAATAAAAGCACTGATAGCATCTCATATGTTTTAGAGTTCCCAAAGAGCTTTCACATGCATTATGTAATATTTTGATTGTCTAAAAAAAAAATCTGGAAAGTAGGTAAAGAAAAAATGAAGAAAACTCCCTTCTATATTATTTTGATAAACTCCTTTCTACTAATAGTTAATAATATACCTTAGACAAAGGTACAAAGGAGATGGAGGAAAAGGGAGACTCAGGGTGCCATAAGGAGTAACAATGAAACACAATATAGTGTTTACCCAGAAAGTCTAAAGGAAGGTTTAGAGAAAGAAAAATTATTTCACAGAACAATGAAGGAAGTAACATAACCTGGAAAAGGAGGGACGGTAACACAAGAAGAATGTGGTAGGGGTAGTCAGCATAATTACAAGTCTTAAAAGTTCAAGTGGATCAGATATGCCTGGGAGGAATAACAAGTTGAAGAGGAGCTTCATCAGGAATGGGGACATTGTCTAATGTAAATTGTATAATGTCTGTATTGTAATGTTCTAGTAACACTGCTCTTTTTCTCTTCACATTTCACCCAGGCTATTTCAGAAGTTTTATCAGGTCATGAGGAAATCAACTCTATTTTATTGCACCACATTGCTTCTATCCTCAAAGTTTTATCATCATTCAAGAGAGATACTACTCCATGTCTACATTTCAGTCTGGAAAATGGAGGAAGAGAACATTTTAAAAGGGCACAGTCATATGTCTTAAGAATACCTTTTCTGAGATTCTCCAAATGACTTCTACTAAAGATCTCATTGACCACTACACTTACAAAGGAGAGGGTAAGGAATATGGCCTTTATGCAGGGAAAAAAAGAGGGAGCATTGGAATAAAATTGAGGGCCTCTTACCAAGAAGAAGGGAAGGAAAAAAAAGGATAAATAACAATAGGCAAATAATAATCTCTGTCGCACATAGAAAAATCAGAACCATAGAAGGATGTATATGTTTGTACATTGAAAGACTTTTGCAGGATAATGTACTTTCCTTGATGAGAAAAACTGATCTAAATTCTAAAGGCTTAGCAAATATTATCTTCAGCTAGATGCTTGCTTTTGCATATTTGTTTATGTAACACTTACATACAGCTTATCATCTGCCATTATTTTAAGCTCTTTACAGATATTAGCTCATTTAATACTCAAAATAACCAGGAGGTGAGATTTTCACACTGAAAGCTCTCATAGACATCTTTATTCAAGAGAATTAAAGTTATATATTTCCTATCATAGCTGACAGGATTTTGAAATAGAGAATTTATTCTCACATTTCCATCACTACTTTTAATTTTTTATTTCTTCTAATTAGTTATACATGAGAGTAAAATGCATTTATGTATTTTGATAAATCATACATAAATGGAGTATCATTTCTCAGTTTTTTTGATTGTACATATCATAGGATCACATTGGTCATGCAGTCATATACATACATAAAATAATGTCTATTTATTCTACTATCCTTCTTACCTCCATACCCCTTGTATACTTATTCAAATCTCCTTTATTCTTTTATTCTACATTTTAAAGAAAAGATACTTGGATATGTTTTCTATACACCACACAATATAGATATAGTTAATTAAATTTCTAGACTTTCTATCTTTTAAATTGTAACATGGTATTCTCTAATTTATCTTATTGAAAACTATTTGTCTCTGCAATGATTCAGAGGGTTAGGATGTTTTACTGTTCATTGCAGGTACTAAGTATTATCTTTCATGAGTTAATCTCAGGGTTTATTGGTCAGTGAAATATCTTTCACTCATCAACTCTCAGATGATTTCTTTTTAGTATTTACATGACAAAATCACTATTTTTGCTAGAATACAAATAAGCAGGGTACTTTAGAGTTCAATGATGTTCTTTAGACTTCATATTTAGAAATTTTTCTTAAGGTTACCAAGAATAATTATAACTCATAATATCAAAATGTGACATGATTTTAAGTAATGTTGAGTCTGTTTTCAAATAAATATTTTTATTTCTGTTAAATAAATATGACAAAAATAGCATAGAACACTATATTGCAATTAAATCTGTAACAAAAAACACCAAATGCTTTTGTAGCCTCAAATTTTCTATAAATCCTTTTCAAGTTATGGCATGATTTCTGAATCTTCTTACTTCTGTGAATATTGCTCTATTTTGATAACTTCCCTGTCTTTTCTTCCCTACAATTCATCCCATGTTAAAAAAATCACTTCAAACTCCATTTGAACCATGGAAATGGTCTTTTAGATACCACATTTTTATCCTACCCATGAGAAATTAATGCATGTTCTCAACAATTCTGTTTTCACAGTATTTATTCCTTTATGTTGCCTCTGAAAACACTTTGTCAAATTCAAGATGCCTTATCTCTAAACAAAGTTAATTTACAGAATCATGAAATTTAAAAGACTAGAAATTAAGTAGTTAGTAAATTTCTTTTCAAAATATCTTTTCTTTAGTTCCCCCATTTATCCCTTTTCATGTATTCAACCATCATTGTTTGACATAATTTAAAATAATTTCCTTTACATTACTAAAGAAAAATGGATTACAAAGATTTCATATGTTATAGCAGAATAAATCTGTAGTAAGATGATCAGTTAGTCTAGATCCCTAAATAAACTAAAACTTACATGAGCTACCTGATTAAGAAAAGTCTCAAAACTAAAGCTTACACAAGCTATCAACATAAGGAAAATGAACTTTTCTGCTATATATATTTCAAGAAGAAAAAGAAATAATGTGACCATTTATTGATTGATCTCTGAGACCACGGAGAAAGAAAAGCTGTCAGAAGACTGAGACCGATCTAATAAAGATTTTGTTTTCAATAGCAAAAGTGTATTCTATCATTTATAGCATCCTAATCCTCACACTTGTCTTTAATTGTTTTAGAAACTATTTTAAGAATATATTGTAGCATTTCACCAAGGAACATAATTAGATGACAACAAATTAATTGCATCAGATATAAATTCATTTTTAACAGGGTCAAGTTAATTCAGTTCAAATATCTGTGGTATGGTAAACCTAAATTCAGCAATATGTTTGATATATCTTTCATTACTTAAAATATTACAAAATGATTAGGTAGAGAGCCTGAGTGATCACATGGAAAAAAAGTAAGGATTAACAAAATGATACAACTCTGAAGGAATATGTATAATTGCATTATAAACAGATCTGTTCTCAACCGTATCTCAATCAATTTGTATATGTATGTTTGGACCCAAAATACAAAAGAAATGCTTATTGAATTTTCAGAGGAGATGGTAAAGGAACAAAATCACTTAACACCAGACAGCAGTCTAAAACATGGCATGTCCACAGACTGGAGCCAGGGTCAAATTAAATAGATGCATCTAAGTAGGAATAGATATCACAGGTGGGCACAATATACTTAATCACTTGAATACATGATATGATCTAAAGCATGAATGATAAGAGACCCAAAGTATTTCATTTAAGAGTAAACTAATTAGAAATCCATTGTATACAATGTGACCCTAATGTAACCTATATTATTTCTTTTAGAATGGGAAAAATAACAAACTTTTCCTATCACTTCTGATCAAACAGTGATAGTTGATACATTGTGTCAAACCAGAGAAACATACTTAAAGTTTGTAGAAAACTCTGAACATGAAAAGAAAGATGTCAACCCCCTAAAGTATTGTGCAATTAAGCCCTATATAGGTCATGTTTAAGTCTAAAGTAGAGAAAGTTAACAGAGAGATTTAGGCCCCATTTTCTTATGACATACATCTTCCTCATCTTGAAAAATATTCTTCTATTCAAACCAGAAAAAATTCTGTTCTATAACCTTTTTATGAAACTGTATATCTAAGTCATTAGCAAATCTTGGCAATTTTACCTTCAAAATAGGTTTCAAATCTGTTCAATTCTTTCCATTTCTACTGTTCTTTCTCTAAAGTTAAGATTATCTCTTCCCAGTCAAAGTCAAGCACAAATACCTTCTGTTAGCATATAGTGTACAGGATACATTTACATGGATCAACTTGTAAAACGGATCATGTTTCTTTTTAGCTTTCAATGTGGTTTAAAAGTGGTACGTCTTTACTGTGAGGTACAAAATCTCAGCAAAATGTGGCCTGCTGTGGTAACTTATCTCATGCTACTCTTGACTTGGTTCATTATACTCCTGCACTCTGGATTTCAATCAGTCTCCTGAAGGCACCCCAAACAAAATAAGCTATGCATGCTTCCAGTCTTTATTCAAACTCTTCCCCCTGTCTGGAACACTCTCTTTCCCATACTTCACATTATTAGCTCCTATTCTTCTGGTCTGAACTTTAAATATTATCTCTCAGAAAATCCTATAGCAACCTTGTGAAAAATAATCTCCTTCCTATTTTTCTCTACTCAATGTCCTACTTGTTTTGATTATAACATTTATCATGACTTTATTTGCTTGTGTACTTGGGTTATATCTTTTTCTCCTAGAATCTAGTTCACAAGGACAAAATGTTTACTCAGAACTGAGAATGGATTATGGCATTCATCAAATAATAATTATTTGTCAAATTCTGAATAAACAGTGCCAAAGAGAAATGTAATAAAGAGTGGATGGAAGTTTAGGAACTTTAGTTCAATAATATAAAATGGACCTCCATGTTTTAGAGAAAAACCAATAACCAGAAATAATTTTAAAAGAAATTCATATCTTTTATTTTTACATGACTTTATGACACTTTCAGCATTCTTTTATTTCTGAAGTCTTTCACACCTTACATTTACTCCAAAGCTTTTCACTTAGCAACTCTTCACAATGCTCATATTTTTCTTCTATGCTCTTTATCATATACATCAACTTAGACTCTCCAGAATTTTCTAGGATCTCTTCTAATTGACCAGTTCCTGAATTTGTCACATGAACACAAAAGCATAAACATAACCATCTGGTAGGAATAATTATATCTTTCTCAGACACATATCTCTACCCATTCTGTTGATTCTACATCAAAATAAGCCAAAGAACCAAAATAGTAATGAAGAGATTGTCTTACATGGTTTAGAGTGAAGAAGCTAAGAAAAAATTGTCTATACAAGGTTTGGAAGTGGGAGAGACATGCATGTATTAATAAATCTCATCCAATCATAATATGAAAAAAACTTAAGACATTGCTAAAAATGGGAATAAATTAACTGAGGATCAATGGTGTTCCATGTAACTGACAAACCACATATGTACCTGATTGTAATAAAAATAAAATGGATGCTTGTACTAGATATTTTTCCCTAAGAAAGATGATAATTTATTATTTAAAGTTTGAGAGTAGATGACAGTGGTAACAGTTCCCTCTATCTTCTTTCTAGACCAAGAGTAAATATTTTATACTGAACTCTTCTATCTCCAAACCTCAAGATATATTTCAGCTTTTCAAGCTTTGCTTACCAATTTCTCCTAATTAGTATTCCTTAACATTGTAGTTTTGCTTTCACATTTTGTGTTATGCAAATCAAATCCCTTTCACTTTTAAAGGAAATTGCAAGTTTTTGATCAAAGCAGTTTCACAAAGAACCACTGTTATCCTATTCCTGCACTATCTATGCCTAAACGAACATTTGCTTTGTAAATATTATACATTTTTCATTACAAATAGGCTGTATTTCAAAGATCATCTCAGAAACTTCTTTAGAGTCACAGTAATTCTAATTAGGATCCCATTCTTATGGTTGTACATGATGTGGAGTTCGGTGATTGTATTCATGTATGAACAGAGGAAAGTTATGTCCAATTCATTCAACTGTCTTTCCTAATTAGAATACTTTATACTCCATGTATATATAATATGTCAAAATATACTCTACTCTCATATTTATATAAAAAGAATAAAAATAAACCATTAAAAATAATTACCAAGAATACAAGCAGGGGCTGGGAATACAGCTCAGTTAGTAGAATGCTTGCCTTGCAAGCACAAGGCCCTGGGTTCAATCCTCAGCACCGAAAAAAAAAAAAAAAAAAAAACAAGAATACAAGCAACAATAAACATTGGTGAGGATGTGGGGAAAAAGGTACACTCATACATTGGTGGTGGAAATGCAAATTGGTACAACCATTATGGAAAGCAGTATGGAGATTCCTCAGAAAACTTGCAATGGAACCACCATTTGACCAGTTATCCCAATCCTCAACATATACCTAAAGGACTTAAAATTAACATACTACAGTGACACAGGCACATCAATGTTTATAGCAGCTCAATTCATAATAGCTAAACTAGATGCCCTTCAACAGGTGAATGGATAAATAAAATGTGATAAATATATATATATATTATACATATATATCACATATATATAAAATCACATATATATAATCACATATATATATCTATATGATGGAATATTACTCAGGTTTAAAAAAGAATGAAATTCTGGCATTTGCTGGTAAATGAATGGAGTTAGAGAAAATCATGCTAAGTGAAACAAACCAAACCCAAAAAAGGTAGAGGAGAGTGAAGGGAGGGTTGTGGCATGGGGGAAGGAATGACAGTAGAGTAAAACAGACATTATTATCCCATGCACATATATGACTGCGCAACTGATGTGATCCTACAATATGTATAATCAGAAAAATGAGATTATACTCCATTTATGTATGATCTATCAAAATTTATAAATGCATTCTATTTTCATGTACAACTAATTAGAACAAATAAAATAAATTTTAAAAATTTTTAATTAAAGATTAAAAGATTAAAAAGAACCTAAAATTAAAAAAAAAAAAACACAGTAATTCACCAGTCATTTGGCATTCTATCTCCCGCTTTGTTCTCTTTTCTATTTTCAGCCAATACACTTTTTTTAAAGTGCTAATCCAGATCTTAGGTTTTCCAGATAATACTCAATGGGATAACTTTGGAAGTAAAACACAAATTAAAACTGTTCATTTGTCTCAATGAAAAAATTTAGCTCTACTGTTTGGCATCAGTCTCTCATGAAATTAGAAAGCAAACCTTTCAATATAAAGGAGGCTAATGTATAGTGATAAACTTATGATAATCAGATAGAATTTTCCTCAAAGTGTTTAATCTGCAGGTAGCATTTGAACCCTACTTTCAAGAGTCAATGCTGGTTAACAGGAAAAACATAAAGAAAGGGACAAGGTTTAAAAATAGTGTTTTATGATAAATAATTACTTTTGAAGATATTACCCTTTAAATAATCTGGCAGGTTTAACTGACTTGAAAAATTGTTACTACCTTGCATTTGATCCTAATCTTAATTTGTCTTAACAAAGTAGACTAGAAACTATAACACTCTCAATGTTTAAGGAAGAAAATTCACAAAGGATGACCTAGATAAAAAGAGAAACATGACATTTTATTTTTATATAAAAAGTAGTCAAGAGAAATGAGGTTGCCTAAATATGTTTTCTGTAAATGTCCAGTTTAAGAACACATGGGGGGGAAAGGGAATCATAGAAATCTTATGCAGCCTCAGTTAATGCTAGTTTGTGAATGTATAATAATTGGTATCATGTAGAATAAGTTTTAAAAAAAGATATGAGGAAATTTCAGTGTTAGTTTTATTGAAAACTCAGTTTTTTTTTTTTAAATCTCTCCGGAAAGGCATTGGTTTATATTTATCTATATGGAATGCAATTCCATTTATAATCCTATCTTGCTTTTTTATGACATCTTCATAACATTGTCTAATAGCCCATGTACTTTATATAGGATGCACTTTTATCTGAAATGTCTGGGACCAGAAGTGTTTCACATTTTGGAATATTGTATATATATATATGTGAAAAGATACCTTATTGAATGAATCTGATCATGAAACATATTTATTTTTCATAATACCTCATAGACATAACCTAAAGGTAATTTTATATAATATTTTTAGTGCAATTGCATTTTGTCTACAACCCATCGTAAGAGGTCAGGTGTGTAATCATACTCACAGCATCCTTCAGGTACTCAAAAAGTTTTGAACTTTGGAACATTTTGGAATTTGGATTTCAGATCAAGGATACTTGAACCCTGAAATAACTGAGAATAATTCTGTATTTGGTTTACCTAAAGAGCACATTTTAGAAAAAGTATAGCTCTTCCTCCTTTGCATAAAAATGTTGTTAATAACTTTTAAAGTATTTATTGCATCTGGCCTGATGTCAATCATGTATATTTTTCACCCATAGGAGAAATTATTCCTTTTGAGGATTGAGACTGTGACTTTATTATCCCAATATCCCTTTAACAATTTGATGGGATTCATCAACCTCTGTTGTAATATCAACTGAAAAATAACAGGAGAGGATGGGAAATCTGATTATTTATTCAAATAAGATGTATCAAGAGCCAACTATCTCTATGGTACAATGTTAAGGCCTAGGTACAAAGCTATTTGAATATTTAAATTATATTCTCAACTATTTCATAGCTCTTCGTGTAGATGTGGAAAGATAAAACACTGAAACTGAGAAAAAAACAGTAGAAAGTAGACTAAATGGTAACAAAACTCCTGATTAAGCAGGAATTTTATTAACCCTCATATTTTAGCACAATTGGTTAAAATAATACTTTTCAACTAGTAAGTCTAATAATTTTAAAGTGAAACGAAAAATATAAGTTAATATTGCTAAGGAATCTTCAAATAAGACAAGTTTATAGGGTGATGTAAAATTTAATGATAGATAATATAAAACAGAATTTTCAGGTGAAGAAAAAATATCTGAAAATCAAAATATGTAGCTTGAGAGACTATATTTTGAGGTATATTTGAAAAATGTCTTTGTTTATGAAAATAGGAGAAAAGAACAGCAGTTTGGTGCTGTCAAAATTTTGATAATGTTTAGGGTGTTTTTCTTTAACCCAGACACTTTAAGCAAATCCAGCACTTTAGAGCTTATAGGTTTTAAACTGGAGTTTGAATCTTAGGAGGGATTTATATTATTCTTAAGGAAAACATCTCAATGAATTAACATGATATCCCTATGCATAATTATGTTTCTAAAGTATAGCATGTTACCAGCTCCTTGAGTATGCTTTAGAACTGAATTATTGATAAACTACCAAACTGACTCATATTTTCTAAAATTGAGGTTTTATAATCCTGCAACTTGGAATAATATACTCATTTTGGAAGTTTGAAATATATGTAAATGCTTCTTCACATTGCTTTTATTACAATATTAAGGCCTAAAAAGACTATTTTAAAAAAGATTGCTTCAAATGTAGTGTAGTTATGATTCTTCCCCCTAAATATCACATATATCCCAGGAACTGCAGGAACTCTTTTGATCTAAAGATACATTACATAAAAATGTGAAATAGAAATACACATTTGTGTGCACATGGTGTGTGTGTGTGTTAAATTTCCTGAGGCTCAGTAAAGTGTTCAGTGACCCCAAGTATACATTTGCAAGTTTTACAGTTTCAGTGCAAATCTCAGTCTCTCCAACATCACAGATTATTCACCACAACTTCTTTAACAGCCCCAAGCATGCAATTCACTTAAGAAATATTTCAGGAAATGCCCATTTGTAAGTTAGTTACGTGCAGTCCAATATCCCTGTGACTGGATAAAATGACTCAAAACTATAGTTGGTAGCAGCATAAAATGGCAACTGAGTAAAATCCTTTGGCAATCATCTTCAGACACATCAAATTTAACAGCTGTACACATACCAAACTACTTTCACAAGAGGTTTGGATATCAGGTGAGAGATCCTGGTGCCTGCTTTTAGAATAACAAAAAGAAAAGACATACTGAAGTAGTAAAGAAAGAAGGAGTTGCCTTCATCACTCCTAAAAAACAATGAAAATAATGAAACAAAGTGCAGGTTCTTTAAAACTATAAACAAAATAGGCAAACCTTTTCCTAGACAAATTAAGAAAAATAGAAGGCTTAAATAAAATCAGAGATAAAAAGGGAGACATAACAAATGACACCACAGAAATAAAATCATTAGAGATTTTTATGGACAAATAAATTCCAACAGATTTGATAACCTAGAAGAAATTCACAAATTTCTAGACACATACACATAACCAAGACTAAATTATGAACAAACCAATAACACTTAGTGTATTGAATCAGTAATGAAAAGTATTGTAATCAAAGAAAAGAACAGGACCAGATGAATTTACTGCAGAACTCTACCTACCATTTAAAGAAGAACTAATATAAAGAACTAATATCAAGTCTCCTTAAGATATTCCAAAAAGTAGTATAGGAAGGAATTCTTCCAAATACATTCTACAAAGTTAGAATTACCCTGATAAAGAATAATCCAAATTAGAAAATTATAAACCAATTCATGTACATGCAAAAATCCTCAAAAACTAGTAGCAAGTCAAATCCAACAGCATATCAGAAAGATCATATATCATGATCAAGTGAAATTCATTTGAAGAATGCAAGGATGGTTCAACATATGCAAATCAATAAACAAGATGCTTTCCATCAACAGGTCAGACAAAAAACATATGATCATCTCAATAGAGGCAGAAAAGGTTTTGATAAAATTCAACATGTCTCCCTTATAAAAATCCTGAGCAAAGTAGGTATAGAAGGATTGTACCTCATCATAATAAAGGCCATTTATAATAAGCTAATGACTAAAATTGTATAGAATGGGGCAAAGCTAAAAGGTTTCTAAGATTTGGAACAAGTCAAGAATTCCCACTTTCACCATTTTAACATAGGGCTAAAAGTCCTAACCAAGTCAATCAGGCAATCAAGCAGAAGAAAGAAAATAAAGGATAACTAAATTTAGAAATAAAGGTTCAAACTGTCACTGTTTGTGTAAACATTATCTTGTAAGTACATAATCTCAAAGACAACACCAAAAAGTATTGGAATACTAAATGAACTCAATAAAGTTGCAGAATACAAAATAAACATCCCAAAATTAGTAGCACTGTTATAGGTCAATATCAAATTCTCTTAAGTAGAAATGAAGAAAGAAATCCAATTTAGAATAATAACAAAAGCAAATAAAATACCTAGGAATAAATTTAATGATGAGTTGAAAGCTCACTGTAATGAAAATTATAAAATGTTAATTAAAGAAATCAAAGATGATAAAAAAGATACCTCATGTTCATGCATTATAAGAATGATTAAAATATCCACAGTACACAAAGCAATCCACAGTTTCAGTGCAAGTCTATAAAAAGTTTAGAAGTAAATCCACACATCTAAATATGGATTAAATATGGATTAAGAAGTAAATCCATATAACTTCTAGACAAAAGTTCTAAAAACATGCATTAAAACAAGAACAGTCTTCTTGATAAATGGTGCTGAGAAAATTAGATGTCTGCCAGCAGAAGAATGAAATTATACCTCTATTTCTCTCAATTTACAAAAATTACCTGAAAATAAATCTGAGACTTAAACATAAGACCCAAAACCATAAAAATACTAGAAGAAAATATATGGACAAAGAGTATTTGGAGAAAATCACAAAAGCACAGGAAACAAAAAGGAAAGAAAGAGAAGACAAAGAAATAAAAAGGAAAGACAAGTGAGATTATATCAAATTACAAAGTTTCTTCACAGAAAAGGGACCAACAGAGTGAAGGGGCAACCTAGAGAAAATATATACCAACTGTATATTTGAAATAGTATAACAAAAACAATCGAATTTTAAAATGGGCAATAGACCTTAATAAATATTTCTCAAAGACCACCAAGTATGTGAAAGAATGCTGAACATCACTAACCATCAAATAAATGCAAATCAAAACCATAATGATATATCACCTCACCCCAATAAAATTGTGTTTCTTTTTCAAAAAGACTAAAGATAACAAGTGCTGGTGAAGATGTGGAGAAAAGGGAAGCCTCCCACCCTATTGGTAAAAATATAAATGAGTATAGCCATCATGGAAAATAGTACGGAGGTTCCTCAAAACTTAAAATTAGAACTACCATATGAGGTAGCAATCAGATTCCTGGGTACAAATTCACTGGAAATGATATCCATGTGTCAAAGAGATATCTACATACATTCACTGCAGTACTATTCACAATTCCTATGAAATAGAACCAATATAAGTGTCCATCAAGTGATGAATGGATAAAGAAAATGTGGCACATGTAAACAATGGAATACTATATTCAGCATTAATACTATTCATCCATTGTGACATTAGTGGAAAATAGAGATCATTATGTTAAATGAAATAAGTCAGACAGAGAAAGACAAGTACTGTAGGATCTCCCTCATATGTTGAATTTAAATCATTTAGTCTCAGAAGTTGAGAATAAAATGGGGATTACCAAAGACCAGGGAGAGTGGGGCAGGTTAAAAGATAGGGAAAGATTGATAAATGGATATTAAGTTGTATTTAGATAGGAACAAGAAGTTTTCACTATAAAGCAATGATAATTTTTTGAGAAGATAAGAACATTTAATATGATTTAAATACTACCCAGTGTACACATTTTAAAGCATCATATGTTCCCCAAAAACATTTACAATTTTTATATTTTTATGTATACCACTATAAAATAAAATTAATTATTAAAACTAAACTTCAATCGCCAAATTTGCAAAGACACAAACAGATCAATTTAGGGTTTCATAAACTATTGAAATCAGCATTATCAGAATCATGTATATTTTATTAATCAACATTTAACCATAAAGGAATGCCTACTATTCACTATGAGTCTCTCCAGGCTTTTCTAGGTGAATATTGTCATCAAAACCCATGTGTAGAGGAATATTTTGCAAATTACCTTAGGTAAACTACAGAGCAGCATCAGTGTGATTCAATAGTTAATATTTTCTTCTTAAATCATGCTAGCTGAATGTATTTTGTGATGTATAGATTTGTCAACAACAGAAATATTTCCATTAAAGGCTTAGCTCAATATTGAAATACACCGAAATAGTTGAAAAAGTTTAGCTTGAATAAATCAAAATTTATCCTAAGTAAATGATAAAGAATGGTTATTTTATTGATTTTATAATCTTGTTTATTATAAGATGGACAGCTTAAAAGAGGTGCATTAGCAGTCTTCGCAACACAATATTTGTTTGATCATATATTTCATTCAATTAAAAAATGGTAATATCAGTTTTCTTGTATGAGGAAGTAAATGCTTTCATGAACATTTATATGTAAGTTTTAGCTTCTTAAAGTATGCTGACATGGATGAATTTCTACGTGTATTTCTCTTTTCAAACTTTACACTTATCTTGTGTGTACAGCTGATATCCCTAGTGTCCAGAGACAGATTTTCATCCTGTTGTCCAGGCAATAATGTGCACAATTCCTTTTGACATTGATGAAAGGTGAATACACACATCCAGCCCACTTCAGTGAAAATTGACCCATAATTTTGTTTTATCCTGAAGAAAAATACAGTAATAAAGTTTAAAGATGGGAAAAAAAATGTTTAACTCTTCAGGTGAACCATTAGTTAACAACTATCTGCAAACATTACATTTCATCTTAGGATAGTAAGCGCAAGATTATGACTCTTTAAATCACAGCAAAGAATCTAAAATTGAATTTTAACATTTCAATGAAATCAAAAGTTAAAGTTCAAAATAAAAGCATTTTTTACATTATTCTGTCTCTACTGTCAACATTTTTCCTGTGAAATAAATGTATATATTTCCTATAAATATTTAGTAGTTGAAAATAAATACTTATTTCCCACAAGATGACTACACAACGAAACGTATGGATCTTGCATGAAGTTTATTGGTATATCTAAACTAGTATTTTCAGGATTATACCAGAATCCTAAATATTGGGGGGAAATGATGGAATGCTGATTCAGATCAGTTGCTCTAATACCAAGTATCTTACCTGTAATAGTAGTAAAAGGAACATGATATGAAAAGTTAAGGTTATCTACCAAAACATTTTTGTTTTCTCTAGTAATCCTTAAGGATCTACTACTCATTAATTTAACTATACAATTTAATTTCAGTTATTAATATTATCAGCCTGTAGAATTTCTAAAATAATAAGCTTTACTGTAAAGATGACAGTATATAATAAATGCTTAATCTTCTTTGTCTTTGAACGGTATCTAAGTTCTAGTATAATAGGATCAGCAATAAAATTGGTTTTAGTTTCATAATTCATAACTTTATGTCATTGTTTTGACTTGCATCTTATTTTAAACTATTTTCTTTCAATGATATTCTTTATTCTTCCTACTGACATAAAGACCTCAATGATAAGTTGCTATTAGATACTATTTTCATCATAGTGCAGCGGATTAATATTCTCAGAAAATATACACGAATGACTCAGTTATAAGTTATAACTCAAAATAATTTACCAAGAATTTGAATTACATTTCTTTTAAATATAACAGATAGTATTTTAAATAAATATTTGTTGATTGCCTCCTATGTGCATATCACTGTGGTAGGTAAAGGATGATGAAGAGAAATAAAATACAATCTGCCATAAGTGGCTTTATATTCTTAAATACATTGACATAAAATAGTCATCTTGGAAGAAAGCAGGGTATAAATAAACTTTAAAAGACACATGCATAGGATATATATGAATAGCAATATTCCAATTAAGTCAGAGAAACTTATTTCCCCCAGTAGTAAAAAAGAACTTTATTAAAAGAAATCAAATCTTCATTTCAGTTTACATCAGGAGCTAAATCCTTTTATTTAATGCTACAAGTTAAAGTGAAAAGTAAAACAAACAAAAAGGTACATTCTGGAAATATTCACATTTCTAAATAAATGGAAGGAAGAATAGGTGCCAGAAAGGAGGTTTTCATCTTAGAGCCAAGAACTTAAGGTGAACTAGCAAAGGCCTGTTAGTGCCTACTTTGAGATTGAGACTGTTTCATAAACATAACTGTAGGATAAAGGCAATGTTGTAGAATGGAGGTGAAGTGGAAGAGAACACAAAGTGATGCTTTTCTACATTAAGCCTATTTATGACAATGAAGAGACTGCTCTCAATAAATGGCCATCTGATCCACAGGAGTTAAGGTCAAATAGATTAATTCTAACAAATTTAATTTCTTGTACTGGAATCTTTCACAATGTGCAGGTATGACTCTCTTTTGAGGGAAAGGCTTCTGATATAAATATGTTTTCTGTTTTATTCTTTTATGCCTTTGGAGCTACTAAATCTCCAACATACAGAGCCTCCTCTAATAATTATAGACCCTCTGATAGGAGACAACTAAACCTCTCAGATGAATACTTAGAACTCCCTTTTAATTTACCTTTGCTGATAGCCTAACTAATCATGTTGATATTTAGGTTTCTAACTCAATTTCAGTCTCATATATTTCTGCCTTTGCAATATTTCCTGGTCTCTTGCAATTTGACATTTCCCAAGATGCCATCAATCCATCCAGTCATTTAGTTCCAGTTTTCTTCTTAAGACAGTATGTTAGAATAGTGTCTCTGTCTGTATATTGTATCTCAGTATAGACATTTTTTAAAATGTGAGGTTGACAATACAGTTTCACTAAGTTAGACTTATAATGGAATGTCAAAAACAAGATATAAAAAATAATTAACTTAATAGAGATTAGAGAAAAATAATTAGAATTTTATGTAATATGGAATTCAAGTAATCAAAACTATAACATTCTTTAGTGTTTCCCATGAAAATTCAATGATGTAAACAAAAAGTCAAGTAGATAGGCGTTTTTCTAAATTATTATTTTACCATTTGATAAAATTGAAAATAACTAAAATGAAGAAACTAACACAGCACTATTATTTATAGCACTTCCATATTTTTCATTTGAACTTATTATTTGTATTTTTGTAAATTCTTTTTCTCTTTTTGAATACAAATATAATTTTTGTGACCTCTATGGAGTCATAATGAATCAGGTTTCAAGTTAGATTATCTATAAGTATCTACAAACTCATTTAAAAAATAAGTTAAAATTCTTTTATAGTTCATCTGGAAGAGAAGAATATTAACAATTAGTAGGCTCATATTTCTCAGAGTACAGTTTAGTTACTTCCAGATCTCAAGAAATAATGTACAATATATACACAGTTGATAGTAGTAGTAGGAATAAGACACAATCATGAGGACCTATTAACATTTGATTTTATAATCAACAAAAAATAAATCAGATTTTGGTCTCCAATATACTCTTAAAAGAAGAGAATGTGTATAAGGTAAAAAAAAATCTGTACTACTTAATAAGAATAAAAATTTAGTAACAGAAAGAAAATCATCAAATAAGAGAAATAAAATTTGGAGAATAGAGGCATCCATATCTAGAATTGGTAAAATGTAATTGTGGACTAATTCTTATAAAAAGCTGGGTAAAAGATGTTTTTAAAGTCCTTTGAGAATCAAGAAACAATATCCAGCAAGACAGTAGTTTTCAGGTCAAAATTTATTAGAAGGCAAAATCCCACAGCGGCAAGCACTCATATGCTTTTGTTCAGAAAGAAAATTTGCAGAACAGAAAGAAATATGTTAAAAATGGACTATAGCACTAGTGACTCAAGATCTCAAAAGTCAAAAATCAAAGCCCATAATCACCCAGAGAGCACCCTGCACAACTTTAACTGGAAACTCTAAGAGTGGTACCACAATACAAGTAACACAGCGTCAAATCAACATTAACATCAAATGTAGAATGAAAAGTCTATAATAAACCTCAAGCTCTGAACTTCTATGTGGTTTGATATTGGTGGGTGATCCCTAACTCCTAGCAGTAGGAAATTAAAATATTATTTGAAGGAAAGTATCTTCATTTTAGAGTCCAGAATTTAGAAAAATAGTTAAAATGCAGTGAAGAATACACAAGACCCAAGCTAGTGAAATTAATAGACATCAGAATTTTCTCTCTGTGGCCCACTGATTCAAAGAATTTACCTTTGGAGCTATTATTAAATTGAAATATAGGAATTTTGGTAGAGAACAAAAGTCAGTAAGTAATCAAATAAATTTGGAGGCTCTCAAGTTTTTTAAGGAAATGTATTATCAAATAAAGTTCATCCTGAAAAAAAAAAAAAAGCTGTGTTTTCTATACTTCTTTTTTTCTTTCTATTTTTTTTTTTTTTTTTTTATTGTACCAAGGATTGAACCCAGGGGCATTTAACTACTGAGTCTCATCCCCAGCCCTTTTTATATTTTATTTAGAAACAGGGTCTCACTAAGTTACTTAGGGCCTTGCTAAGTTGCTGAGACTGGCTTTGAACTCGCTGTCCTCATGCCTCAACCTCCCAATCCACTGGGTGTTTTCTGTATTTCTAAAGAAATTCAAACGTTCCCAAATCTCTTAAGGCTGTGAAACTGTGCAACACCCAAGAAGAACAAATTTGCTAATATCTACTTCCACTGTGGCAATAAATAATAATAGGTAAATGTTTCACAAGGAAGACATCGGAGATGGTTCAGATGTTAGAACAACTCTACTTCAAAAGAAAGTCGTGTTCATCATTCCTATCAGATAGATTTGGTAACTGCTATGGAAGAATGGTACAGTTATTCCCACTATCTTCCTTTCCAAATGGGAGGTTTTTTTTGTGGTTATCCAGTTTCTATGTCTTCTTATATGCTGGGTGTATAGAAGGTAGACACTTTATATTTTAACTTGTAGCTTGCTAGACCATCTCAGTTAAGTGAGTAAAACTGGATATCTATTAGTATGCCTAATAGAATTTAAGTTTGGCTTCATGTAGTGCCATATTCAAGTGTTATGGTTTGGACATGAGATAGCCCCCAAAGCTCATTTGTATGATAATGAAAGAAAGTTAAGAGGTGAAATGATTACCTTATGAGAACCTTAAATGATTAACTTGAGTTGTAACTAGGCAGGTATGTTATGGCTGAAGGAAATAGGTTACTGGGAATATATCTTTTGGGTTCATATTTTGTCCCTAGTAAGCAAAGTTCTCCCTCTGCTTCATTTTAATCATGATCTGAGCTGTTTTCCTCTACCATGCCCTTAAATTCTGCCTCACCTCTGGCCCAGAAAGTGGAGTTGGCCATCTATGAAATGAGACCTCTGAAACCATAAGACCCAAATAAACTTTTCCCCTTTCATATTGTTCTTATCTGGTTTTTTGGTCACACAACAAAAAAGCTGACTAAAACCTCAAGATAGAACTTTATTTCCATTTCACAAGAACATCTAGGACTAGTAGGACAGTCCCACAACCTTCTTTAATCAGCGGTTTACCACCCTAAGTGTGGCTTTTACTCTCTTATAATCCAAGAGTTCTGACCATGACATACCAGCAGTGGGATGAAGGAAGGCAAAAAGAAGAGAGAAAAGGCATCACCAGTTGTCTTTTGGGAAGATTTTTCTGTATCTGTAAAACAATACTTTCACTGATGACATGATAGGGTAAGGTAAATAAAGGGCTGCCATGATATCTACATTATAAAACCTAGAATCCTGTGAATTTCACCTTTCATGTTAGTTATTTTGGGTTTTCAGAAGGTACCATAGATTAGTGACTTAAACATTTATTTCCTTTCATGTATGAAAATCTAATACTAAGATTCTGACTAATAGAACTTTGGTGAGGGTTCTGTTATTGGCTTGCAAATAGCAACCTTATTAGTATATACACATAGGGCAGGTTAGTGGGATTCCCTAGTGTCTCTTTTTGTAATAATGCTAATGTCATCAGATTAGAACCCTATCCTTATGACCTCATTTAACCTTAGTTACTTCTTTAGATAACTGATCTCCAAATATATCCACACCAGAAATTAGGACTTCAAAATATGAAATTTGTGGGAATACAAATATTCAGGCCCTAACACCTTGTATGGCACAAAGGACTTTGAAAATGCAATTAATGATCTAAGTTTTTAAGTGAAATAGATGCCATATAAATTAAAATCTCTCCCGAAAATACCTGTGGTCCTTGAGATGGGTTGATTATTGGGGTGGGTCTGATCTAAGAACAGAAGTCCGTATAAGAGCGAGAGAGGTCATTAAAAAAGTAGAAAATAGAACAATAGAAATGAGAAGTGGAGAGATATGAGGTAGAGATCACAAGACATAGAAGTCAGGCAGCTTCCAGAAGTTAAATAGGCAAGAAAACAGAATTCTCTCCTGGAGCCTCTGGAAAGACAGCCTACCTTGCACCTTGATTCAATGGCAGAAAGAGTGAAGAACTCTGACAATATTATGAAGACAAGCTGATAAACCAGCTAGGCTAGGCATTGTTTATCTTCTTCTATAAAAGAGAAAAAAATCTGTTTGTGTAAGTCAATGCCATTCAGAGTAATAATTCCCAATTCTGATCAACACTTTCCCTTCTCTTTTGTATTCCTTTTTAAATATTATTTTTTTTCTACTTTTTACAGACTGCATTTTGATTCACTGTAGACAAATGGGGTACATCATTTCATTTCTATGGTTGTACACAATGTAGATTCATACCATTCATGTAATCATACATGTACATAGGGTAATGATGTCTGCTTCATTTCATCATTTTTCATACCCTGCCATTTCCTTCTACATAATCTAAAGTTCCTCCATTCTTCTTTCACTTCCCATCCCTCCCACCCCCATTATATATCATCCTCAACAGGAAAACCAAAGGCAGAATGTTTTCTTTTGTATTTCTTACAGAACTATTCATTTTTATTTTCAGTTGTCTCTAGATACATATTAATGACATGTATAACAGAGTTTTGTCTTTAAAATATAAAATTGGTACAATTATTTAAAAGTGTATGTGTTGTGAGGAATTTTAACTATGAGATGTAGAAGAAACTTTGTTAAATGCATGATGGTTATATACATCTTATGAGCAACTGACACCAAACACGGGTCTTCTAACCAATGAACAAGGATGCTTTTTTATGTAGACAGTATACTCAGCATTGCATATTTTTTGTACAGTAAAATCATGGCCATGTATAAATATTCAAGGGCTACAAGAGACAGCAAATTAAAAAAATGTAGAAATATATTTAGGTCATTATCATTAACTGATATATTTATACAAGGTATCCCTAATTTAAGTGTTACTTTATCATTATAGCATTTCATTTAAAAAGATAATATCTAATGGAGTAGAGGTTAAGTAGAAGTTCTCAATTTTTTTGGCAACCAGAGTCCTTTATACCCTAAAAAATCATAAGGTCACAAAATATTGTCTGTTTATGTACCTTATTCTTTCAGTATGTACCATACTGGAAATTTAAAATATAAAATGTTTTAAATATTCATTAATTTATTTAAAATGATAATAAACTCATTTCATAGTCACATAAATTGCATGTTTATAAAACAGCAATGTTTCAAATATAATGAGAAGGATGGGCTTAGTCTACATTTTTCAGAATCTATTTAGGGTCTAGCTTAATAAACAACAGATATTTTCATATCTGTATGCACTCAATCTCTTATATCATGTCATGTAGCCTCTGAACAAACTTCATGAATGAGAGTGGAAACTTGAAAACAATTTCTTAGTTATTGTTATTATTATCCTCTAAAAGGATTTCAGAATCCACATGTGGATGCTTATTCACAGTGGGGGGCAGCTAGGGAAGAACAGAGGTTCTTTGGATTAGTCAGAGGGGAGTGAAGGGAAGGGAGGGAGTGTGGGAATAGGAATGATAGTAGATTGAATCTGATATTATCACCCTATGTGCATATATAAATACACAAACAGTATAGTTCCACATCACGTACAACCAGAAGAATGAGAAGACATACTCTATTTATGTACAATGTATCAAAATGCATTCTACTTTGATGCATAACTAATTAGAAGAATTTTTTTTAAAAAAAGAAACAAAATAGTACCACATTGAGATGAAGACATTAGACAAAAATATACATTAGCTCTCCTATGTGCATTTCAGTACTCTTCACCATAGTCAAGATATGGAACCAACCTAAATGTCCATTTCTAGAAAATGGATAAAGAAAATGTGAAATGGTTCTACAATGGAATACTATTCAGCTTTAAAGAAAGATGGAAATGCAATATGTAACAAGGTAGAAGAACCTTGTGAACATTTCCTAATGAAATAAGGCCATCACAGAAAGGTAAATATACTGTATAATTTCAGTTGTACAAGAAATACAAAATGGTTCAATTCATAAAATTAAAGAGGAAAATGATGGTCACCATTGGCTGGAGGGAAGGGTGCCAATGAGAAGTTACTAATAAATGATAACAAAGTTTCAGCCAAGAAAGATAAATAAGATCTAAAGTTCTGCTGTGTACCTTGTACATATGATCAATAATAACATATTATAAACTTAAAAATTTAAGAGTGTAGATCTCATAGTAGATGCTCAAATTACAATTAAATAAATTAGAAAAAGAATCAAGTAAATTTGAAATAATTATGCACTTACATCAATACATGTTGGAGGGGGCTAAATAGATGTGATCTATGTATGACTGCTAGAGAAGAGTAAGAGCAGTAAAGAAGAAATTGTATTTAAAGGAGAGTAAGAGAGAGAGAACTTTGGAAACTAGCAAAGTAGTAACAGTAGGCATATTATTATGAAAATGCCTAGTACACAAAATAAGGATAGAATTTTAAAGGCCACAAGAGAGAAATATCAGATTACATATAGGGGGAAACCAATATGGATATCACCATGTTTCTCAATCCACACCCTAAAAGCTAGAAGATCCTGGAACGACATACACAAAGCCCAGAAAGAAAATGGATGATAACCAAGAATCTTATATCCAGAAACACTAAGCTTCAGATTTGATGGTGAAATAAAACATTTCATGATGAACAAAAATTAAAAGAATTTACACAAATAGCCTGCACTAGAGAACATTCTCAGCAAAATATTCCATGAGAAGAAAATGAAAAATAACAATGAAAATCAGCAAAGGGAGGAACTACACTAAAGGAAAAACTAATCAAAGGGAAAATCAAGTCAAGGTAAAAACCAGAAACAAGCCAAAATGACCATGAATACAAATCGTATCTCAATAATAACTGTGAATGTTAATGGCCTAAACTCATTAATCAAAAGACAGACTGGAAGATTCGATTTTTTAAAAAGACCCAACAATATGCTTAAGTCCAAGTCCAAGAGACTCATCTCATAGGAAAAGACATTCACTGGCGGAAGGTGAAAGGATGGGAAAAAACATATCATGCACAGGAACTGAGTAAAAAAGCAGGGGTTTCCATCCTCATATCAGATAAATTAGATTTTAAGCCAAAGTTAGTCAGAAGGGATAGAAAAGGACATTTCATACTGCTTAAAGGAATCATACTTCAACAAGACATAAAAATCAGATACATTTGCCCCAAATAATGGAGCATCTATATATGTCAAACAAATCCTTCTCAATTTCAGGAATCAAATAGATGATAACACAACAATACTGGGTAACTTTAACATACCTCTCTAACCACTGGATAGATTTTCCAAACAAAAATTGAAAAAGGAAACAATAGAACTCAATAACACAATCAATAATTTAGACTTAACAGACATTTATAGAATATACCATCCAACGAAGAGTGAATACACTTTCTTCTCAGCAGCACATGGATCCTTCCCTAAAATAGACCATATGTTATGCCACAAAGTAACTCTTAGCAAATACAAAAAGTAGAGAAACTATCCTGAGTTCTATCAAATTATAATGAAATGAATATAGAAATCAATGATAAAATAAAAAGTATAAGATACTCCAACACATGGAGACTAAATAATAGGCTATTGAATGATGCATGGATAGCAGAAAACATTAGGAAGGAGATAAAAAAAATTCTTAGAGGCAAATAAGAATGCCAATACAACATATCAAAATCTCTGGGACAATATAGAAGCAGTACTAAGAGGAAAGTTTATTTCATTGAGTTCATTCATTAAAAAAATAAAAGTCAACAAATAAATGACCTAACATTATATCTCATATCACTAGAAAAAGAAGAACAGATCAACACTAAAAGTAGTAGAAGATAGGAAATAATTAAAATCAAAGCTAAAATCAATTAAATTGAAACAAAAGAAACAATTGAAAAAATTGACAAAACAAAAACTTGATTCTTTGAAAAAATAAACAAAATTGATAAACTCTTCACACGAAGAGGAGAAAGAAAACTGAAATTACTAAAATTCTTGGTGAAAAAAAATTATGATGGACACTACTGAAATACAAAATATAACTAAAAGTTATTTTTAAAATCTATACTACAACAAAATAGAAAAATCTCAAAGATGTTGAAACATTTCTAGAGACATATGATCTACCCAAACTGAATCTGGAGGACATACACAATCTAAACAGATCAACTTCAAGCAATGAAATAGAAGACATCATCAAAAGCCTTCCAACCAAGAAAAGTCCAGGACCAGATGTATTCTCAGCCAAGTTCTACAAGACCTTCAAAGAAGAATGAATACCAATACTCCTCAAAGTATTCCAGAAAGTAGAAAAGGAGGAAACCCTTCTGACCTCATTCTATGAAGTTAGTATCACCCTGATACCAAAGACACATCAAGGAAAGAAAAATTCAGACCAATATCCCTAATGAACATGGATGCAAAAATTTTTAACAAATTTCTGGCAAATTGAATACAAAAACATATTAAAAAGATAGTGCACCATGATAAAGTGGGGTTCATCCCAGGGATACAAGGTGGACTTGGGGGCTGAGGCAGGAGGATGGCAAGTTTAAAACCAGCCTCAGGAAAAGTGAGGTGCTAAGTAATTCAGTGAGATCCTGTCTCTAAATAAAATACAAAAAATAGGGCTGGGGATATGACTCAATGGTTGAGTTCTCCAAGTTCAATCCCTGGTACCAAAAAAAAAAAAAAAAAAACACAAACAAAAAACCAAAAAAGGTGTTTCAACATTCAGAAATCAATAACTCAAATCAACAGACTTTAAAAAAAAATAATCATATGATCATTTCAATAGATGCATGAAAGCACTGGATAAAATACAGCTCCCTTCGTGTTCAAAACGCTAGAAAAAATAGGAATAATAGAGCTATACCTCAACATTGTAAAGGTTATATATGCTAAGTCCAAGGCCAACATCATTCTTAATGGAAAAAAACTGAAAGCAATCCCTCTAAAAACTGGAACAACATAGGGATGGCCTTTTCACCACTTCTTTTCAACATAGTCCTTGTAACTCTAGCCACACCCAAGAAATTAAAGGGATATGAATAAGGAACGAAGAACTCAAGCTATCACTAATTGCATATGATATGATTCTATATTTAGAGGATCCAAAAAATTCCATCAGAAAACTTCTCGAACTAATAAATGAATTCAGCAATGTAGCAGGATATAAAATCAGCACTCATAAATATAGTGCATTTCTATTCATAAGTGATGAATCCACTGAAAGAGAAATTAGGAAAACTACCCCATTTGCAATAGCCTCAAAGAAAATTAAATACTTGGGAATCAATCTATCAAAAGAGGTGAAAGACCTCTACGATGAAAACTACAGAACGCTAAAGATAGAAATTAAAGAACACCTTAGAAGATGGAAAGATCTCCAATGTTCTTGCACAGACAAAATTAATATTGTCAAAATGGCTATACTACCAAAAGCATTATACAGATTCAATGTAATTCTAATTAAAATCCCAATGTCTTTCCTCAAAGAAACTGAGAAAGCAATCGTGAAACTCATCTGGAAAAATAAAAGACCCAGAATAGCCGAAGCAAAAAAAAAAAAAATTAATATTTAGCAATACCAGACCTTAAAACTATACTACAGAGCTATAGTAATGAAAAATGGCATGGTATTAGTACCAAAATAGGTCAACCAATGGTACAGAATAGAAAACACAGAGATAAACCCATGTGAATATAGTTATCTCATACTAGACAAAGGTGCCAAAAACATACAATGGAAAAAAGATAGCCTCTTCAACAAATGGTGCTGGCACAACTGGAAACCCATATGCAGCAAAATGAAATTAAACCCCTGTCTCTTACCCTTCACAAAACTCAACTCAAAATGAATCAAGGACCTAGTAATTAGATGAGAGACCCTGCACCAAACAGAAGAAAAATTAGGCCCAAATCTTCATCATCTTGGCTTAGGACAAGACTTCCTTAACAAGACTCCCAAAGTGTAATAAATAAAAGCAAGAACCAATAAATGGGATGATTCACACTAAAAAGTTTTTCCTCAGCAAAGGAAACAATCAATAATGTGAAGAGAGAGCCTACAGAGTGGGAAAAAGATCTTTACCAAATGCACTTCAGATAGAGCACTAATCTCCAGGAGTTATAAAGAACTAAAAAACTTAACACCAAAAATACAAATAACCTAATGAATAAATGGGCTAGGGATCTGAGTAGACACTTCACAGAAGAAGATATACAATTAATCAACAAATATACAAAAAAATGTTCAAAGTCTCTAGTAATTAGACAAATGCAAATGAAAACTAAGATTTCTTCTCTCTTCAGTTAGAATGGCAATTATCAAGAATATAAGCAACAATAAGTGTTGTTGAGGATGTGGGGAAAAAGGTCCACTCATACATTGCTGGTGGGATTGCAAATTGGTGCAATCATTCTGGTAAGCAGTATGGAGATTTCTTAGAAAACTTGGAATGGAAACACCATTTAACCCAGTTATCCCACTCCTCAGCCTATACCCAAAGGACTTAAAATCAGCATACTCTAGTGATGCAGCCACATCAATGTTTAAAGCAGCTCAAATCACAACAGCTAAAATGTGGAACCAACCCTGGTGTCCTTCAATAGATGAATGGATAAAGAAACTGTGATACATATATATATATATCATATATATATGATATATATATATACATATCATATATATATCTCATATATATATATATCCAAAGTATTCTATAGATTCAAAGCGATACTCACCAAAATATGATTGACTTTCTTCACAGAAATAGAAAAGGTACCCAAAAATTCACATGAAAACACAAAAGACCCAGAATAGCCAAATTAATCTTGATAGGAAAAATAAAATTAAGCAATGTTGCAAGTATCAAATATCTGACTTTGAAATACATTGTAAAACTTTGGATGGTGTAGAGGAAAATGGGGTGGGAGGGAGTGGAGGATGGAAATATAGTAGAATGAAACAGCCAGTATTACCCTATGTATATTTATGAGTACATGAGTGGTGTGAATCTACATTGTGTACAACCATAGAAATGAAAAGTTGTACCCCATTTGTGTACGATGAATCAAAATGCAGTCTGTAAAAATAAAAACAAAAATTTTAATAAAAGAAAAAAGAATAAATATTGCAAAGCAAAAATAATACCTAAAATAGCATAGTACTGGCATAAAAACAGACACATAAACTAATGGAACAGAACAAAAGACCCAGAATTAAACCATATGCATACTAATTTTTGATAAAGTTGCAAAAAGCATACAGTGAAGAAAACAGTCTCTTCAATAATGGTGCTTGCAAAATTGGATATATATGTGCAAAAGAATGCAACCACAAACTTCTTCTTACCATGTGCAAAAGTCAACTTAAAATGGATCAAGACCTAACTGTTAAACTGAAACTAACAATTATATTCAAGAAAACATAGGAAAACACTTCAAGACATTGGTGTAGGCAATGATTGTTTTTAGCTAAAAGATGCAGGAAACAGAAGTAAAAATTGACAGGTGGGGACTTTATTAAATGAAGAAGTTTCTGCGCTGCAAAGGGAATATTTAACACAATTAAGAGAAAACCTACAGAATAAGAGGAAATATTTGCAAATTATTCACCTGATAAGGGATTGATAATGGACTATATGAAGATTTCAAAATGCTGACCATACAAAAAAATCAATTTTTTAAAATGGGCTAAAGAACTAAATACTTCTCAAAATAAGACATACAAATACAATAAATACATGATAAAATGTCCAATAATATTAATCATCAGAAAAATGCACAATGAGATGTCACGTCACCCCAGTTAGAATGAATGACTCTCATCAAAAAATAAAAAAATAATAAATGCTGGTGAGGAAACACGAAAAAGGAAACTCAAACACTGTTAATAGGAATATAACTTTTATAGTCATTATGGAAAATCATTCAGAAATTCCCCCAAAACTAGAATTAGAACTGCCATATGATCCAACAGTTCCACTACTGGGAATATATCCAAGGAGATGACATTAGACAAAAAGATACTTACACTCTCATGTTTATTGCAGCAGTATTCATAATAGCCAACACATGGATGCAACTTACATGCCCTTCAGTGGATGAATGTACAAAAAATGTGATATATATAGATAAGGGAATATTATTAATGCATACAAAATAATGAAATTGTGCCATTTGCAGTAACATACATGGAACTGGAGGTCACTATGCTAAATGAAATAAGTCACACAAAGAGCAACAAATAGCATATATTCTTGGGAAACTAATCAGTCCATCTTGAAAAGAATGAGATGGAATAGTGTTCATAGAGCCTGGAAAGAGTAGTGGAATGAGAGATGGAAAGATGTTCAATAAGGGCCACTAAAATATTGTTAAAGAGGAGGAGCTACTTCTGGTTCTTCTTTAGCACAGTAGCATAAGTATAGGTTTTTAAAATCCATGATATATTCCAAAATGACTAGAAAGTATGACATTCTCAACACATAAAAATGACTCATGTTTGAATAAATGAAAATGCTTGTTTCACTGATTTGATTATTACATATTGTATACATGTATTGAAATACCATAATGTACCTCATATAAACTTATACAAATATGTCTCAATAAAAAATAAAAACTTAAAACTTAATAAAAAGTTGGGCATATTGGTGCACACCTGTAATCCCAGTGTCTAGGGACACTGAGGCAGGGGGATTGCAAGTTCAAATCTAGCCTCTGTGACTTAGTGAGGCCCTCAGCAACTCAGTGAGACTCTGTCTCTAATAAAATATTTTAAAATGGGCTGGGGATGAGGCTTGGTGATTAAATGCCCCTGGGTTCAATCTCTGGTACCAAAAATTTAAAAATTAAAAAATTAAAAATAAAAATAAATAAGAAATAGATATAAAATATTATGAAAGTATATTGGAAGAAAACTGGAAATCTAGAAAGAGAAAATAAGCATAACACAAACTACAACTTTTAAAAATTCTAGTTGAAAGAGACAACCTTAGTAGTTATATTTTTATTCAAATTTTGTTTACTAAATTGACTCAGAAAAACTTAAATCTTGAATCACCTATTACAATGACAAAAAGATGTTGTAAATATTTACACACTAAAGTATCATAGGAAAATGATAAAGTTATGACCATGCTTTAGTAGTAAATAATCAAAGGACACTTAATTTCTACATTCATCAATTGTTCCAAAGCATAGAAAAAAAAACAAAAAACTCTTAAAGAGTGACCATTGTCCTAATTGAAATTGCTCAAAAAGCAAGCACAAAAAGAAAACAATACATCTCATTTAAGATTACAGAGGAAAACAATCTATAAATGAGCAAACCAAAATGAGTGTTTACCATTCAAACAAAACACACAATGACTTAGGCTTGTTTGAACAATGCAAATACAGTCAAACTTGGAAAATAAATTGATTTAATTCACTATCTTAATATAGTTAACAATAAATGAAACACTTAATAGAGTATAAAAAGGCATGTGATAATATTCAAACACTGTGCTTTATATCAGAATCTCCATAGTATGCCTTTAAGAAACCAGTAATATAGCTTTCTTAATGTGATCAAGACTACCTATCAGAATGGGCAAACAATACACAAGGTCAAAAAGACAGAAAAGTGCTGGGAAAGTTTTGGCATGGGAGATCCCAGGATGAGTAGCCTCCCTGTACTGACCCAGAGGCTCATTAAATTGGTACCCGAAAGTCACCCAGATCTGCCTGTGTGCACAGGGAGTCCTAGCTGGAGATATTTTGGTACCTTCTTGTGTCAGCGGTGAGGAACTCAGACCGAGAACTTAGACCGGTGAGTTCAGGGCTGATTCCAATACAGGAATGCAGCAGACACCAACTGGGAGATCTAAACTGAGCCTAGCAAATCAGGAGAATCTCTAACACAAAGACCATTTTGTCGGAGTGTAATACAATCAGAGAGGTCCAAGAAAGCTCCCCTGAACCCCGCAGCAGGCAGAACCAGAAGCAGGGAGGAGTGACTGAGCTCAGTAATTGGAAACGGTTCTTAACAGTACAAAAAGGGCAGTATTCTGGAACAGAACCTGTGAAGGACCAACTTCCCCCTTCCCACAAATGGTGCCCTGGGGGGAGCCATGGGGTACAGTCCTAGAAGTGAGTTGATTCATTAATGCCTGAAAATTCCCCACACAAACACCTGGTCAATACCAGACCTAAATCCCACCCCTGGAGCTTCACTCACAGAAACTCATCTCATAGAACCCAGCAGCAACTATACCCTGGAAGTATAGCCAAAAGTATCTTCCACAGTTCCTCACACCATCCTGCTGAAAGGGAAAGCTGAGAAATGGAAAGGCAGTTTGGTACAGACAGCATGCATATACTCTCATTATCTGTATTGTTATTTTTGTTTTTCTTTTTGTTTTGTTTTGAACATGTACTGACTGATACATAATGGACATTTATACATTCATACACATACATATTTGTTTCTACTTTTTCATTTCAGCATTTATTGAAGGTAGTTTTTTGTGCTTTGTTTTTAAAGGGATAGGATTTTTGATTAGTATATTTTGGATTGATTTTCTGTTGTCTGCTTCACAAATCTGTTTCCCTTTGTTTCTATTTCTTTCTTTTTTTTTTTTTTTTTTTTTTTTGCTAACAGCCAAACTCTATTGTTCTTTCACTCTTCCTTTAATTCTCTTCCTCCTATTTTTTTGTTCTAGTCCCTCATAAACACATCCTACATAAGTCTGTATTTGCCCTGTTCATCTCTTGAATCTACAAATCCTCTAATATGCCCCCAATTCTTCTATCCTCTTAATGAACTCTACCTAGGACTGAATATTTATACATATTCTTATCTGTTTGTCTCATTTCTAGCATTTTTGAAGGCAATTATTTTTAATGGATGAGTATTTTGAGGAATAAGATTTTTGATTAGTATATATTGATTTTGTTCTTGTACTCTTTTATTTTTTTTTGTTATCTCTGTTTTTAATTTTTCCTTTATACAGTTTTTCTCTAACTTATCTGATTCCCTTCAAATTTTCTCTTTTTCTCTGATAATAGCCAATTTCTATTGATCTCTATTTCATTCTTCTGTTAACTTTTTACACCTATTTTCTGTCCTCCTCCCTCATAATCATCACATCCTACATCACATATGTTCTACCTTTGTTCACCACATGAAATTTTATTTACTTTATTCTTTTATTTTATTCTTTTATTTATATGTGGTGCTGAGAATCGAACCCAGTGCCTCACACATGCTAGGCAAGCGCTCTACCACTGAGCCACAACTCCAGCCCCACCACATGAAATTTTAAAGCCTTTTGTAAACTCACTGTTTTTACTGTGGGAAACAACTGATCATATAATTTTTGATTATTGTGACAATTGACAGTGTGGATTTCATAGCAAGAACTATTTGATTTGATGCCGCTTATTGTTTGCATTGGGTTATTAAGTCCCTCCCTGAACTGTAAGGAATTGGAAACTTTCAGGGACAATATAAGTCTACAGGGTAGAAACTCTACTGACTCAAAGTCAACATTTAGATGAAACATGAAAAAGCAAGGGAAAAGATTGTCCCAAACAAACTAAACAACTTTAATAACAGAATCTATCAATACCTCAGTGGAAGAAATGATAAAGAGTTTAGAATGTTTACAGTTAAATTGATCTTTGAAGTAAAGGATGGTATAAAGGAAATACAGGAAACAAAAGATCTCTTCAATAAAGAGATAGCAATTCTGAAAAAAATAACAAGCAATAATATACAAAATGAAGAATCAACAAACCAAATTAAAAATTCATTGGGAAGCATTGACAGCAGATTAGATCACTTGAAAGATAGAATTTCAGGCAATGAAGACATAATATATAATCATGAAAATAAAGTTGACCATGGAGAAAAGATGCTAAGACACCATAAATAGGACTTCTAAGAAATATGAAATAACATGAAAAGACCACATTTAAGATTTATTGGGAGCCATGAATGCTCAGAGATACAAATCAAAGGAATGTACAATCTTTTCAATGAAAGAGTATCAGATAATTTCCAAAACCTTAAGAATCAAATGAAAAATATAGGAGGAACACCAGATACTAAATATACAAAATTACAATGGACCCACACCAAGGCACATTATTATGAAACTGTCTAACATACAGAATAAGAATAGAATTTAAAGACTGCCAGAGGAAAATGATAGCTCACATTTAGAGGGATACCAATCTGGATCTCAGCTGATTTTTCAACCAAGAACTTGAGAGTTAGGAGGTCTTGGAATAATATATATCAAGTTCTGAAAGAAAAGGGATGCCCAAAAGTACAATACACCCAGCAAAATTAAGCTTCAGAATTGATGATGAAATAAAAACTTTCCACAATAAAAAAAATTAAAAGATTCACAACTAGAAAGCCTGCAATACAAAACACACTCAATAAGGTATTTCATGAATAAAAAATAAAAAAATAAAAGTAAAAAGCAACAAAGGGAGGAACAACCATAGAACAGTCAAACAAACAAAGGAGAAATTAATTCAAATTAAAAACAGAAATAAATCAAAATGACAAGGAATAAAAATCATTTCATTGAATGTAAATAACACTGAATAACATTGAATATAAATGACCTAAGCTCATCAATCAAAAGACATACATTAGCAGATTAGATTTAAAAAATAAGACCAAACAAAATGCTGTCTCTAAGACACTCATCTCATAGACAAAGACATCCACAGACTGAAAGTGAAAGGATGGGGGAAAAAAACATATCTTTCATATGAATCTTACAAATAAGCAGGGGTTTATATCCTCATATCAGATAAAGTAGACATCAAATAAAACTTAATTAGAAAGAACAAAGAAGACATTTCATACTGCTTAAGGGAACTGTACATCAACAAGAAATAACAATCTTAAACATTTGTATCCTAAACAAGGAGCATCTACATATATCAAACAAACCCTTTACAATTTCAAGAATCAAATACATCACAACACAATATTACTGATGACCTTCACATACCTTTCTCACTACTGCATAGATACTCCAAACAAAAATTAAATAAAGAAGCTATAGAACTAAATAATACAATCAATAATTTAGACTTAACAGGCATATGTAGAATATTTCATCCATTGGTGACTGAATACACTTTCTTCTCAGTGGAATATGGATCTTTTTCTAAATCAGATCATATATTAGGCCACAAAGCAACTCTAAGCAAATACAAAAACATAGAGATAATATCTTGCATTTCATCAGATCATAGTAGTATAAAATTAGAAATCCATGATAAAGTAAGAAAAAAAAAGACAAACAGAAGATACTCTAATACCTGAAGATTAAATAATATGTATGCTATTGAGTGAACAATGTATAGCAGAAGAAATCAGGGAAGAAATAAGAAAATACTTAGAGGTAAATGAGAACAGCGACACAACATCAAAGTCTCTGCAACATTATGAATGTGATTCTAATAGTAAAATTCATTTCTTTGAGTATATTCATTAAAAGAATAGAAAGTTAAGAAATAAATAATCTAACTTTACATCTCAAAAACCTAGAAAAAGAAGAATAAATCAACACAAAAATCAGTAGAAGAAGGAAACAATAAAAATCAGAGTCAAATTAATAAAATTGAAACAAAAAATAATTCTAACAATCAATGAAACAAAAAGTTGGTTCTCTGAAAAATATCAATAAAATTGATAAACTCTTAGCCAAGATAAGAAAGGAGAGAGAAAATTCAAATTCCTAAACTTCATGATGAAAAAGGAAATATCACCAGAGACACTACTGGAATACAGATGATAATCAGAAAATATTTTGAAAATTTATACTCCAATGAAATAGAAAACCATGAAAACATTAACAAATTTCTAGAGACATATGACCTATCCAAATTGAATCAGGAGTCCACAGAAAATTTAAACAGATCAACTTCAAGCAACTAAATAGAAGACACCATCAAAAGACTACCAAGAAGAGCCCAGGACCAGACCGATTCTTAGCCTACTTCAACAAGACTTTCAAAGAAGAATTAATACCAATACTCCTCAAATTATTCCATGAAATTAGGAAAGGAGGAAACCCTCCTGAACTCATTCTATGAAACTAGTATCACCATAATCAAAACTAGACAAAGACATATCGAGGAAATAAAACTTCAGGCCAATACCCTGCTGAACATAGATGCAAAAATTCATAATAAAATACTGGAAAATTACATATAAAAACGTATTTAAAAGATAGTGCACCATGATCAAGTGGGGTTCATACCAGGGATGCAAGGTTGGTTCACATAGAAAAATCAATAAATGTAATTCATCACATCAATAGACATAAAGACAAGAAACACATGATTATCTCAATAGATGCAGAAAAAGCACTTGACAAAATCTAATCGTGTTCCAAACACTAGAAAAACTAGGGATAATAGGAACATGCCTCAACATTGAAAAAGCTATATATGCTAAACGTCAGGTTTATATAATATAATTCTAAGTAGAGAAATATTGAAAGCATTTTCTCTAAAACCTGGAACAAGACAGGAATGCCCTCTTTCTCCACTCCTATTTAACATAGTACTTGAAACCCTACCCAAAAGAATCAGACAAAAGAAAAAAATTAAAAGGCTACAAATAGGAAAAGAAGAGCTCAAACTATCTCTGCTGATGACCTGATTCTATACATAGAAGACCCAAAAAACTCTACCTGAAAGTTTCTAGAACTCAAATGAATTCAACAAAATATTAGGATATAAAATTAACACCCATAAATCAATTGCATTCCTATATACCAATGACAAATCAGCTGAAATAGAAATCAGGAAAGCTATCCCATTAAAAATGGCCTTAAAAAAAATAAAGCAATTGGGAATCAATCTACTAAAAGAGGTGAAAGGTCTCTAGATGAAAAATACAGAATACTAAAGAAATAAATTGAGGAAGACCTTAGAAGATTGAAAAATCTTCCATATTCTCTGATAGGCAGAATTAATATTGTCAAAATGGTCATACTACCAAAACTGCTATAAAGATTTAATGCAGTTCCTATGAAAATCCCAATGATGCTCCTTATATAAATAGAAAAAGCAGTTCATTAAATTCATTTGGAAAAATAAAAGGCCCAGAATAGCCAAAGCAACCTTAGTGAGAAAATGAAGTTGGAGGCATCACAATACCGGACCTTAAATTATATTTCAGAGCCACAGTAACAAAAACAGTATGGTATTGGCACAAAAGCAGACATAAAAGCCAATAGAACAGAATAAAAGATACAGAGACATAACCCCATAAATATAGGTATCTTATACTAGACAAAGGGGCCAAAAACGTACATTGGAAAAAAGATAACCTCTTCAATAAATAGTGCTGGGAAAAGTGGATATCCATATGTAGTAGAATGAAATTGAACCCCTATGTCTTATCTTTCACAAAACTCAACTCAAAGTGAATCAAGGACTGAGCTATTAGACCAGAGTTCCTGCACCTACTAGAAGAAAAAGTAGGCCCAACTCTCAATCATGTTGGCTTAGGAAATGACTTCCTCCATAAGACTCCTAAAGCATAAGAAGTAAAATCAAAAAGCAATAAATGGAATGGTATCACAATAAAAAACTTCTTAACAGCAAAGGAAACAATCAAGAATATGAACACAGAGCCTACTAAATGGGAGAAAAATCTTTACCACCTTCATTTTGACAGAGCTTTAATCTCCAGGATATACAAAGAACTCAAAGAACTTAGCACTGAAAAATCAAATAGCCCATCAATAAATGGGCAATGGAACCGAACAGGCACTTCACAGAAGAAGAAATATAAATGGTGAAAAATATTTTTAAAAGTGTTCAACATCTCACCTGAACTACTGAAAAGATCAATATCCAGAAGGTTTATTCTATATAAATTACATGTTAGTCTTTAGTAGAGAATCTTACCCCTTTTCCTTTTTCTCTTTTTCAATTTTGTTTTATTTTGGTTGTTTGTATGCAGGTAGTAAATAAACTTAATCTTCCAAAAAAAAAAAATTTCAACATCTCCAACAATTAGAGAAATGCAAATTAAAACTGCACTGATATTCCATCTTATTCTAATCAGAATGGCAATTATCAAGAATACAAGTAACAAAAAATGTTGGCAAGAATGTGGGGAAAATGGTTCACTCTTACATTGCTGGTGGGACTACAAATTGCTGCAACCCTTCCAGAAAGCAGTATGGAGATTCCTTAGAAAACTTGGAATGGAACCACCATTTGACACAGTTATCCCAGTCCTCAGCATATATCCAAAGGACATCATTACCCTATGTACATGTATGATTACACAAATGGCATGAATCTACATCATGTACGACCATAGAAATGAAATGATGTACCCCATTTGTGTACAATGAATCAAAATGCAGTCTGTAAAAAATTATAAGATAAATAAAATTTAAAAATCAGCATACTACAGTAATACAACCACATTAATGTTTATAGTAGCTCCATTCACAATAGTTAATCTATGGAAACAGTCTAGGTGCCCTTCAAAAGATGAATGGATAAAGAAAATGTGGTACATAAACACAACAGACTATTACTCAGTTATAATGAAGAATGAAATTGTGGTATTTACCGGTAAAATGATGGTACTGGAAACTATTATGCTAAGTGAAATAAGCCAAACTCAAAAAACAAAAGGTCAAATGTTCTCTGTGATATGTGGATGCTAACAAGTAATAAAGGTTGGGGAGGGAAAAATAGAAGTTTATTGGATTAGATAAAGAAGAATGAAGGGAAGGGAGAAGGGATAGGAATAGGAAAGAGTAGGATGAATCAGACAAAATTTTCCTATGTTCATATATGAACACACACCAGTGAAACTTCACTTCATATACAACAGCAAGAATGAGATCCTAATTGGTATTAGTTATATTCCATATCTGTAAAATATGTCAAAATACACTCTATTATCATGTATATCTAAGAAGAACAAGTTTTTAAAAAAGAAAATATAACTTTGGAAGAGAAAATCATTTTCTAATGCATACTTTGGAAATATAATCAACTGAAAATAATTTTATTCATGTTACCAATTAGAAAAACTGATATGCTTTTTTTAATTAAAAAACTAGTCTGAAATTATAATTCAAAACATTTTCAATTCTCAACCAAGACCAAAATTACTTGCAGTAATATTACATATGTAATATATAATTACATATGTAATTAGTACTATACAACAGTGACATTCAAAGAATAAATCAGTGAATGAAAATACATATATATTGTGATTGTTTAGATGACTCAATTTGTCATAGCTATTCTCACAAAGTTTTTAAACACAATAGCATTAAAGTTCAAATATCTATTATACTAATTGATATTTAATTTTATTTGAAGATATAGAATACAAGAGCAGCCAGTAATAATGATGAGACTAGCCTTGTCAAAAATTAGCATCATAAAACTAGAACATTAAATGATGCTGTTTTCAAATAAATAAAAGAACATCTTGTTAAAATGTATTATTCAAAATACATGGTAGAACAATAATTATCAAATAATTTTGGCATAACTTAATTACTGTATAAAATATATAGTTTTATCCTTACCACAATTCAAAGTTAAACTAACTTCAAAATAGAATAAGAGTTTAAAAGTAAAAAATAAAAACCGAAAAGTGTTAGGATAAAAGATTTCATCTTTCACTAATCCTAGTGTTGGGAAGAACTTTTAAAATCATTACATAAAATATAGGAACCAAAATACTCACTGAATTGATCATATTAAAATTAAAATTTTCTGAATAGCAAAGGACAGCTATGATGAAGGCAAATTTAGCTAACATGATCCTTTATAAATTAAGTGGAATAAAACCCTACATAGCAATCCCACATCAATAAAACAATGAACAAAGTTTATAAATGAACAAAGAAAATAGACAAAGGGAAATTACAAAGAAAAGTGTACAATATAAAATAGTTTATCTTCACTAATATTAAGTATGATATAAGTTTAATCTTCATGCTCTTGGTAAAAAATCATATGGTTTGTTAGTTGAGGCATTAACAAAGGAAGTATATATGCAAATTTATTTAAGTTTTAGGAATATTTTTATTTAAGTCTTAGAACTATTTAAAAACTGAACTGTGAATAAGAGCGAAAATAAAATGACCCCTGAGATGAGATTTTAAATGAACAATTAAGTGGTGGATCATAGTGGAAGTAAACATTATAGTAATAGGAAAGGGTTTATTAGGAAAAGAGCCTATAAGAAATTTCTAGTCATGGACAAGGGTTATAAAAATGAGAAATAACTGGAAATGTACAATAAGTATATGGTTTCAGAAGTATAGAATGAACACTATAATAATGTCAGAAAATCTGTCTTTAAATAAGAACAAGTGAATTTAAAAGATGAAGTCTGGAAAATGAGATAAATAAGAATAAAAATGCACATATGTGAGCCAGTCTTTTGCTTGATATAAAATTAGCCACCCCCTTCCAGTTACTTGCACCAAAAAAGAAAAAAAGGTTGAATACTGATGGGAACTAAGTTGAAGGATATCAGATAGGTTTCTAGCCTCTCCATGCAAGAATTCAGGCAAGAATATTGCTATATTTCATGAACACAGTGCCTTTACATACAGAACAAATGATTACTTCAAGTTGTATGCTTATCAAATGGCCTAGGACTACCCTGCCACTGTTTCCTAACAGGTTCCAGAAGGTCAAGGCATGCAGATATGTGAGTGTTCTGTGTGAATCATAGCTGAAAATCAGTTATGAAATATCTTAATAGTATTTTCAGTGAGGGAAAACAGACCCACCTTATTTGAAGAATATTAAGAAGAAGGGAATTAATATTTACATTTTTATTTTTATTTGCCTTGTGAATCTTAGGAGATGATATATTTATACATTTTTTATATTAAAGTTTATAAGTACTGACTTTTAGATAGATTTTTAAAGTAAGATGTTCAAAGAAGCCAATAATTTTATCATTTGGCATAATTTAGAAGGATCTTCCTTATAACTAATAAATTACAAATTATAACTTCCCTGATTTCTGTCTTAAGTTTAAGTTAATTTTCCATCACTCACTTCTAGGCACAAACTGTTGAACAGTACTATAAGAACTTTCTAGTTCCTTTCTCTTTCCCTTTTCAAGGATTATGAATGCATTAGATAAATCCTCGTTCAACTTTTATTTTCTAGTGATCTGTCAATTGACTGTGGCAACCTCACAGCTCTGAATCTCAAATTATGTATTAATCTAGCGTCTACCTCCTGATTTTAAAAACTAATCCTGCAACTACTTGGTTTCAAATCTTTCTTATTCACATCTGTGGAGCTAGGTATAATAAGTGGTGTCATTGATTTCTTCAGCAAAGGAATGGATGCCAAGACAAAACTAAATATGCAAGAGATTCCTTGGGAATTAACAGTTGTTAAAGAAACCATGAAGGAAGCAGGATTAAGTTGGGAAAGCTAGTCTCTACCTGCCCAAGACAGAAGTATAGAGCAAGTCCATCTGTTTGAAAGTTCCAGGCTAACACTGAGCAAAAATAAAAAAGATCCTTATAAAGTTCCCTTAATAATTATCTGGATTCTACCTAGAGAATAATATGACCTTGCCTTGAAATCAGAGGTGAACTTTAAGAAAACGAACAATTGGAACTAACAGCTAACCATACTCCTTGCAACAGCAACAACTGGTATTTATCATTGTATGCCTCTATCCTAGTCTTACAAAGGAAGAAAATTCCAGAGTCTTCTCCCTTTAGTCCATAAAATCTTTGAGTAAAGGAAATATGTCTTATTTTATTTTTACTTCCAGTGACTAACAGAGGACTTGATACCTATAATGCATGTAATAAATAGCTGCAAATCTTTATTAAATTGTTAAATTTAGCCCCCAATATGCTGACAGGGTCATTAAACAACAGGTTGTCTTATAAACTGTTAGTATTGCTTCTTTGGATCTCAAAAGAAAAAAAAAAAAAAAACCTTAAGTAAACTTTAATTATCTTTAGCCTTTGGTAGTCTTTATAGATTCTTTTAATAAACATCATATTTTTCTACCTGACAGGAAAAGCTGCTACTTCCCAAGAGACTTAATAGTTAAGATAGTTCCAACTCCTTAAATTATACTCATAAGGTGTAAGTGACTAACGAAATTGGTTTTGAATCTGTATAACATTCTCAATTTCACACTATAAAATCAGTCCCTGTCCAGTGAGTTTTTCTTAGATGTGCCCCATGTCCTACTAGTTTCAACATAAAACTTGCATAATTCCAACTTTTAAAGACTTACAGTTTATACGGTGCTAGAGTCATTATAAGTATTCAAACAATACTACCTGAAATTATTTCTGGTGAGGCCTAAAAATGACTACGCCAATAACAAAGGGCATTTTTTAGAGAAGTTATAAGAATGTGACTGTAAAACTTATTCTTGGCATTATATAAGCTAGGGTAACATTATAACAGCTTATGAATTTTATAAAGACTCACTTTCCAGTATAAGGAAACACTTCCTTCACAAAAGAAATAAAATAAACTTTTCAAAAATTAAAATAACCATACATTTTTTTAATACTCATATATTAGAATTAGGTGATTGATTCCACATTTTCTAAATTTGATGCAGGATCAATCTTCTCAATATTTTCTTAATCTTAATATTTTCTTTTTTGTTATTCTATTAAATAACAAAATAAAGAAGATGGTAAGCTGTAGATTCTATACTTCTTGGTTTATAATATTATGGAACTAATTATTCTTTGTATCTTCTCTCCATATTTGCCTGAATTTACAGTATATATAAAATTATAAACAATAAAATATGATTAGTTCTTTGATGCACATAATCTCAGTCTGACTTGCTAGCTATATTTTACATAATTCTATGGAATGCCATCTATATAGTTTATGATGTCAATGCAGTACCGAACTCTACAAAGTAAAAGTCCTGAGAAAGGTGAATCCTTCTTTCTTCTCTCTTCCTCACATAGGCCATTCAACAAATAATCTAGGTTTTCTAATAGTAAAGACAGAACTATGTCTCACTGAAGATGATATGCAAATGGAAAGAAAGCATGTAAAAAGTTCTTCAGTTTTATATGTCATTAAAAGAACTGTACATTAAAGCAAAAAAGGTTAATACTCCATATCTAATAAATGATCAAACTCCAAAACACTGAGAACACCAAAAAGTGGTGAGAATATGCAGATGAGAACTATTATTCATTGCTGGTGAGAATACAAAATGTAACAACCACTTTAGAAGACCTGTAGTTTTTTATGAAACTAAATATACTCTTACCATACAACTCAGCAATCATGCTTTATCAAAATGTAATGAAAACTTACATCTGCACAAAAAAATATACATGGATATTTATAGCAATTTTATTCACAACTGCCAAAACTTGGAAGCAACCAAGATGTCCTTCAATAGGTGAATGGATAAATTTCTAGATAATAGAATATTATTTAGTGCTTTTTAAAAAACAAACTCTCAAGTCATGAAAAGGCATGGAGGAAACTTAAATGCATATTGCCAAGTGAAAGGTGCCAACTTTGACTTTGTACTGTATGCTTCCAACTATATGATATTCAGGAAAAGGCAAGCTATGGAGACTAAAAATCAGTGGTTGTCAGGAGCAAGTTGGAGAAGGAAGGATGAAAAGAATTTTTAAGGCAGAGAAAAAAATTCAGTATGATACTATAATAATGAATACATGCAATTATACATTTATTGAATCACATAAATGACCAATACCAAGAGTGAAACCAATGTGAATTAGAGACTCTGAGTAATGATTTTTTTTTATTATTGTTTCATTAATTGTAACAAATTAACATTGTGGAGTCAGATGTCCATGCTGGGAGAAGTTATAAGTTTAGCAGGATAAAGAATATGTGAACACTATCTGTATTTCCTTCTCAATTTTGTCGTGAGGCTAAAATTGCTCTAAAAATTGTTTACCAAATAAAAGGAAGATAATTAATTTATGGGGCATATGATATAAAACAATTATAAGTTGCTAAAGATAGTTTTTCTATATTTTTTATATTATAAAAAATACAGGGTTTATCAAGATGGCGGACTAGAGGGCGGCTGCATTTCATGTTGCTCCAGGACACAGGATTCAACAGAGGAGATAGTGAGAGTCTTGAGACCAACTCAAAGCAGCCGGGTGAGTCTCTCCCATTGGGGAGGTGTCCCGGATGGGGCGGTAGCCCCGGAACCAGGGAACTTTGTGAAGTAGAGTTGCCCGGCGAGACCCCCTCCCCCCACTGGAGCGGTAAACACAGACAACTGGGATCATCGTAGAGGAGGCGGCTCAGCACAGCGCTTGGACTCGGAGCAACCACTGGGGCTCTGGGAAGCTGCCTGAGGAGGAGCTGCGTGGCGAGCTGTTTGAACTCAGAGCGATCGCTTCTGAACACCGGGGGGTTGCCCGGAGGAAGAGGAGAAGCGCGGCGGGTCTCTTGGTCTAGGACTGACTGCATCAGAGCTACAGGCAGTTGCCAGAGGAGGAGCTGCGTGGTGAGCTGTTTGGACTCAAAACGACCGCCTCTGAACACCCGGGGGTTGCCCGGAGGAAGAGGAGAAGCGCGGTGGGTCGCTTGGTCTAGGAGTGACTGCATCAGAGCCACAGGGAGTTGCCAGAGGAGGAGGCGAGTCGTGAGTTGTTTGGATTCAAAGCAACCACTCCTGAACACTGGTGGCCTGCCTGGAGGAGGAGCGCGGTGGGTCGCTTGGTCTCCGAGCGACAGCTCCTGAATACCCCGGGGGGTTACCCTGAGGAGGAGGAGGAACAGGGCGGGTCACTTGGACTCGGAGTGACTGCCTAGGGCTACAGGTGGTTGGCGGGAGGCGGAGACGCGAAGTGAGTTGCTTGGACTCCTAGGGACTGTGTCGGAACACCGGGCGGCTGTCCGGAGGAAGATGTGTGGCAGGTCTCTGGGTCTCGGAGCTATTGTACAGGGCTCCAGGTGGTGACTCAGAAGAGGGGCCACATAAGCAGGCGATTAGGTGCAGAGCAGGGTCCCAGGACCGGCTTCTTGGTGGAAGAGCCGCACAGAGACATGCCTAGGGGTGGAGCGAAGTTTCCAGGACTGCGGGCAGATTCTCTGAGGAGAGGCAGCTTAAGGAGACTCGCCTGCGAAGGGTGAGGCTCCCAGGCCCAGGAGGTAGGTCCAGGCCCCTGGGAATGTTGCAGAGGAAGGCAGCCCAGCCCAGGCGGTAGCTGTAGATTGAGGGGAACCTCTAGGAGGGGAACTGACCAGCAAGACCTCCCCACCGGGTGAGTCTTCCCTGCCGGGTGAGGTTTTCCCACAAGGACGGTAAAACCAGAGACACAGGCACAAACAGACCTGGCCTCAGCCCGCAGCCTAGTTCCCCTTTGGATGACCACTGGTCAACAAGTGGAGACACCTCTGCCCACTATCAGGGAATATACCCCACCTGAGGGTCACCAACCCTAGACAGGCAGCTTCCTTGTGGAGCACCGCATTATCCACTTCCTCCAAGATTGCAGGCTACTGAAGGATAAGAGGGGATATACTAGCAATCTTCAGGGACATTATAAGTCAATAGAGGAAATCTGCAATATCTTAATGACCCACTGATTCCTGAACAATATGAAAAAACAAGGGTAGAAAATGCCCCAAACAAATCTAGATGCTACATCAATAAAATCCAACGACACCATGGCAGAAGAAATGACAGAAAGGGAGTTCAGAATGTACATAATTAAAATGATCAGGGAAGCAAATGATGAGATGAAAGAGCAAATGCAGGCATTGAATGATGAGATGAAAGAGCAAATGCAGGCATTGAATGATAGCACCAATCGACAGTTAAAAGAGCAAATACGGGAAGCAAAAGATCATTTCAATAAAGAGTTAGAGATACTGAAAAAAAAAAACCAAACAGAAATCCTTGAAATGATGGAAACAATAAACCAAATTAAGAACTCCATAGAAAGCATAACCAATAGGATAGAACACCTAGAAGACAGAACCTCAGATATTGAAGACAAAATATTTAACCTTGAAAACAAAGTTGAACAAACAGAGAGCATGGTAAGAAATCATGAACAGAATCTCCAAGAACTATGGGATATCATGAAAAGGCCAAATTTGAGAATTATTGGGATTGAGGAAGGCTTAGAGAAACAAACCAAAGGAATGAACAATCTATTCAATGAAATAATATCAGAAAATTTCCCAAATCTGAAGAATGAAATGGAAAATCAAGTCCAAGAGGCTTATAGGACTCCAAATACACAAAATTACAACAGACCCACACCAAGGCACATTATAATGAAAATACCTAACATACAAAATAAAGACAGAATTTTAAAGGCTGTGAGAGAAAAGAACCAAATTACATTCAGGGGGAAGCCAATACGGATATCAGCAGATTTTTCAATCCAGACCCTAAAAGCTAGAAGGGCCTGGAACAACATTTTTCAAGCTCTGAAAGAAAATGGATGCCAACCAAGAATCTTATACCCAGCAAAACTTACCTTCAAATTTGACGATGAAGGAAAATCATTCCATGATAAACAAAAGCTAAAAGAATTTACAAAAAAGAAAGGAGGCATTACAGAACATTCTCAGCAAAATATTCCATGAGGAAGAGATAAAAAACAAAGAAGCAAATCAGCAAAGGGAGGAATTATCCTAAAGGAACTGTCAAATAAAGGAGGAACCAAGGTGTGTCAAAAATAAATAAATAAATAAATAAAATTTAAAAAATGAACCAAATGACCGGGAATACAAATCATATCTCAATAATAACCCTGAATGTTAATGGCCTGAATTCATCAATCAAAAGACATAGACTGGTAGATTGGATTAAAAAGAAAGATCCAACAATATGTTGCCTGCAAGAGACTCACCTCATAGAAAGAGATACCCATAGACTAAAGGTGAAAGGATGGGAAAAACATACCATGCACATGGACTCAGCAAAAAAGCTGGAGTATCCATCCTCATTTCAGATAATGTGGACTTCAAGTCAAAGTTAGTCAGAAGGGATAAAGAAGGACATTTCATACTGCTTAAGGGAAGCATAAATCAGCAAGATGTAACAATCATAAACATCTATGCCCCAAACAGTGGCTCATCCATGTATGTCAAACAAATCTTTCTCAATTTTAGAAACCAAATAGACCATAACACAATAATACTAGGTGATTTTAACACGCCTCTCTCACCACTAGACAGATCTTCCAAACAAAAACTGAACAAAGAAACCATAGATCTCAATAACACAATCAATAATTTAGACTTAACATACATTTATGGAATATACCATCCAACCAAGAGCGAATACACTTTCTTCTCAGCAGCACATGGATCCTTCTCTAAAATAGACCATATATTATGCCACAAAGCTAATGTTAGCAAATACAAGAAGATAGAGACACTACCTTGTATTCTATCAGATCATAATGGATTGAAGTTAGAAATAAATGAAAGAGTAAAAAACAGAAACTACTCCAACACCTGGAGATTAAACAATATGCTATTATATGATGAATGTATAACAGAAAATATTAGGAAGGAAATTAAAAAATTCTTAGAGGTAAATGAGAACAAAGAAACATCATATCAAAATCTCTGGGACACTATGAAAGCAGTACTTAGAGGAAAATTTATTTCATGGAGCGCATTTAATAAAAGAAGTAAAACTCAACAAGTAAATGACCTAACACTACAGCTCAAAGCCCTAGAAAAAGAACAGACCAACACCAAAAGTAGTAGAAGACGAGAAATAGTTAAACTCAGAGCTGAAATCAACGAAATTGAAACAAAAGAAACAATACAAAAAATTGACAAAATAAATAGTTGGTTCTTTGAAAAAATAAACAAAATTGATAAACCTTTAGCCACACTAACAAAGAGAAGATGAGAGAAAACCCAAATCACTAAAATTCGGAATAAACAAGGAAATATCACAACAGACACGACTGGAATACAAAACATAATTAGAAGCTATTTTGAAAATCTATACTCCAAAAAAATAGAAAATTTCAAAGACATCAACAGGTTTCTAGAGACATATGAATTGCCTAAACTGAACGAGGAGGACATACACAATTTAAATAGACCAATTTCAACTAATGAAATAGAAATCATCAAAAGCCTACCAACAAAGAAAAGTCCAGGACCAGATGGGTTCTCAGCCGAGTTCTACAAAACCTTTAAAGAAGAGCTCATTCCAATACTTCTCAAAGTATTCCATAAAATAGAAGAGGAGGGAACCCTCCCAAACTCATTCTATGAAGCCAATATTACCCTGATACCTAAACCAGACAGAGACACATCGAGGAAAGAAAATTTCAGACCAATATCCTTAATGAACATCAACGCAAAAATTCTCAACAAAATTTTAGCAAATCACATACAAAAACATATTAAAAAGATAGTGCACCATAATCAAGTGGGTTTCATCCCAGGGATGCAAGGTTGGTTCAACATCTGGAAATCAATAAACGTAATTCACCATATCAATAGACTTAAAGTCAAGAATCACATGATTATTTCAATAGATGCAGAAAAAGTATTTGATAAAATACAGCATCCCTTCATGCTCAAAACACTAGAAAAAATAGGGATAATGGGAAAATTCCTTAACATTATAAAGGCCATCTATGCTAAGCCCATGACTAATATCATTCTAAATGGTGAAAAACTGAAAGCATTCCCCCTAAAAACTGGAACAAGGCAGGGATGCCCTCTTTCACCAATTCTTTTCAATATCGTCCTTGAAACTCTAGCCAGAGCAATTAGACAGACCAAAGATTAAGGGGATACGAATAGGAAAAGAAGAACTCAAACTATCCCTATTTGCTGATGATATGATTATATACTTAGGGGAACCAGGAAATTCCACCAGAAAACTTTTAGATCTCATAAATGAATTCAGTAAAGTAGCGGGATATAAGATCAATGCACATAAATCTAAGGCATTTTTATACATAAGTGATGAATCTTCAGAAAGAGAAATTAGGAAAACTACCCCATTCACAATAGCATCGAAAAAAATAAAATACTTGGGAATCAATCTCACAAAAGAGGTGAAAGACCTCTACAATGACAACTACAGAACACTAAAGAAAGAAATGAAAGAAAACCTTAGAAGATGGAAAGATCTCCCATGTTCTTGGATAGGCAGAACTAATATTGTCAAAATGGCCATACTACCAAAAGTGCTATACAGATTCAATGCAATTCCAATTAAAATCCCAATGATGTACCTTACAGAAATAGAGTAAGCAATTATGAAATTCATCTGGAAGAATAAAAAACCCAGAATAGCTAAAGCAATCCTTGGCAGAAAGAGTGAAGCAGGGGGTATCGCAATACCAGATCTTCAACTCTACTACAAAGTAATAGTAACAAAAACGGCATGGTATTGGTACCAAAATAGAAAGGTGGATCAACGGTATAGAATAGCGGACATGGGACACAAACCCAAATAAATACAATTTTCTCATACTAGACAAAGGGGCCAAAAATATGCAATGGAGAAAAGATAGCCTCTTCAACAAATGGTGCTGGGAGAATTGGAAATCCATATGCAACAGAATGAAACTAAACCCATATCTCCCACCATGCATGAAACTAAACTCAAAATGGATTAAGGACCTCTGAATCAGACCAGAGACCTTACATCTTATAGAAGAAAAAGTAGGTCCAGAGCTTCAACATGTCGGCTTAGGACCAGACTTCCTCAACAGGACTCCCATAGCACAAGAAATAAAAGCAAGAATCAATAACTGGGATAGATTCAAACTTAAAAGCTTTCTCTCAGCAAAGGTAACTATCAGCAATATAAAGAAAGAACCTACAGAGTTGGAGAAAATCTTTGCCAATCATACTTCAGATAGAACGCTAATCTCCAGAATCTATAAAGAACTCAAAAAACTCTACACCAAGAATGCAAATAATCCAATCGACAAATGGGCTAAGGAAATGAATAGACACTTCACAGAAGAAGATGTACAAGCAATCAACAAACATATGGAAAAATGTTCAACATCTCTAGTAATAAGTGAAATGCAAATCAAAACCACCCTAAGATTCTATCTCACTCCAATTAGAATGGCGATTATCAAGAATACAAGCAACAACAGGTGTTGGCGAGGATGTGGGGAGAAAGGTACACTCATACATTGTTGGTGGGGCTGAAAATTAGTGCAGCCACTCTGGAAAGCAGTGTGGAGACTCCTTAGAAACTTGAAATGGAACCACCATTTGACCCAGCTATCCCACTTCTTGGCCTATACCCAAAGGACTAAAAATCAGCATATTACAGACATACAGCCACATCAATGTTCATAGCTGCTCAGTTCACAATAGCCAGATTGTGGAACCAACCTAGATGTCCTTCAATTGATGAATGGATAAAGAAAATGTGATATATATATACAGTGGAATATTACTCAGCCATAAAGAATGATAAAATTATGGCATTTGCAGGCAAATGGATGAAATTGGAGAATATCATGTTAAGTGAGATAAGCCAATCTCAAAAAACCAAAAGAGGAATGATATCGCTAATAAGTGGATGAGGACACATAATGGGGGGTGAGAGGGGTTAGTGTTAGGGTTAGAGTTAGGGTTAGGGAGGGGGGCAAGAATGGAGAAAGGAAGGACTGTATAGAGGGAAAAGAGGGGTGGGAGGGGTGGGGGGAAGGGAAAAAATGGTAGAATGAATCAAACAACATCACCCTATGTAAATGTATGATTACACAAATGGTATGCCTTTATGCCATGTACAGACAGAGAAACAACATGTATCCCATTTGTTTACAAAAAAAAAAAAATCACATCGAAAGGTGAGGATGGTCTTGGAACATAGAGTAAATTAAGGTTTTATTCTAGATATAGAGATAAGCTATTTAGAAATATCATTAAACACAACACAATTCATATTTTAAAAAAATACATGGAATTTTTATGCAAAATTAAAACATTTTATTTTGCAAATCAAGCGTAATATTTGATTTAAAAATAATGTTAACTGTTATAAAGGAATAATCACCTAAAATTTGCCATTTTAATAACCACTGTTAACATCTTGATAAGTATAATTGAACATATTTATAGTATAATTAAAATGTAATTCATTTATGTTTGTGACCTTATTAAAATATAAATAATTCTTCAAGTTTATGAAAGCAAATTGAAATACATAAATCTTTAGAATATGTTGAATAATAATTAATAGAGATGGTTCACAGAGAGGATTATATTTGAGAACATTATTTTATTTAATAGAAATGACATTCAACATGGCATGTATATAATTCCATCAGTATTATTTATGGGAAAAATAACCTTTGGAAGCAAAGCAATAATCAATAAAATATTTTAGAATGAAACCAAATCAGCAATTCTATAGCAATCTTACTTTAGTATAGCTGAATGTCACATTAGCTTATGTCATACTGGACCTATGCAGTGCCACAAGATTACAAGATATGAGCAATCAGTCAGAAGTGATTGCAAGTAAGAGACCCCTTCCCGAGAAGTTGTATTAGATTACCATATGGATCATTTTTTCTTTTTGTTGATAATTAAGGAGAATCAAGCACTTTCTCCGGAAGAAAAGCAAGACAAAGCATGTGAAATTCCAATCTTCATGCCTAAAGGAGGAGGTTTTACTCAAGTTCTAAGAAAAATATTAAACCATAATTTGAGGAAGTAAAGTGTAAAAGAAGAGAGAAATCAACAACCCTTATAATAGTCTGGCCATCACTTTCTTACCTCACAGATACTTTCTTTAACAACACATGGAGACTAAACTATCATAAGGAAGCCTCTGATATGGGGGAAAGCAAAGGAAAAGAGGGAAGCTAGGCTACCTCTTACACCAATTCTCTCCATCTCCCTTCCCACTGAATCTCTTTTCTTAGCCACATGGATGTGACCTCTCATGCTATATCTTTTCTAAAATTCATGTTTGAAATATAGGAAACAAATGAAAGAACACCATTCATGTCAACAAAGTATAAGTAGTGGAGAAACTATCTCTTAGTCAAGCTTATGTTACTATAATTGTACAAAGCACCAATAAAAAATTGCTGTTTGCTACTACTCCCTAAAAATATGTTTTCCTCAGTAACCTCAGAGGAAAAACCTTGACTTTGCCAGAGCAGATATTACATAGATAAGTGCCCCAGAAAAATACATAATAGTAATATCTAGATTTACTACATCATACTAGTGTCCATGTTTCCCTAAAATTTGATCTAAATGAACCATTATAATCTTACATTTAGGTCAGTCAAATATGCACAAGTAGCAACCAAACCCCTTATTAATCCTGTAAGCCAGGGATAAATTACATCCCAATTACTCCATATATTCTATTTCTTCTATTTTGACCCAAGTTTCTTTTATCAGATACCTTCCTCATGGTCCTTGACTTTTGTTTCTGTATGTCATTTATGTTTCCGTACATCATTTACTATTAAGTCTTGCTCCATAAACTTTGGATGTATATTTAGACATCTGGCATTTCCTAACTAAATGTAACTTGAACACTCCTCTGGTTCTTTCTATTTTAAATTACTAAAGACATGAGAAAATTTAAGCCCTTTGTATCAAGAACTTTTCATTAAAAGGAGTGAATCTGCTGAATTCTTCATCTAATTACTGAATTTTTAATTCCATTCTTGCCTAATCCTTTCTGTTGCTTTGCTCACAGCAATTTTTTAATGAACTCTCAGTATTAAATGCTGAAGTTTTCCTGCTTCCCAGCCCTTTCCCTACTCCCTCACCCTGTCACTGTCCCTTAGATGATAGGTTTTCTTAGGCCACTGGCATCAATACTACAGTTTCTAATAAACCAGACTCCAGCACACAAAAAACTATGTAGTTGACTGGTAAATAAATAAATAAAAGAATAGTATATCAACTAAGTGAAGTTAACAGGAGATTACAAATGAAGACAGAACAAAATGAAAGGCCAATTTTATATAAAAGAAAAAATAATTTATCAAAAATGAATATTACAATTAAAGATCATTTTAATTAAGAAATTGAGCTTCAAAGTCTGTAATGTTCTGTGAATGGAGCCTATAGACAACAAAAAAGTAGAGAACAAAAAAATTGTGTTTAGACTATGAAAAAATTCTTCCAAAGTGACATTAATAGTGGCAAGTTTGCAGAATCATCAATAGTCTAGATTTAGAAAACTATAATAGATATATTTTTCCAAAATTTCATAACATTCAAAATACTTACAAAGCTCTGATGTTGTATTCTATGTAACTTTGCAGATAATAATCTTTGAAAAATATTTTTCCTGATTTATATGCCTATAATAGTCTTTTACTATAACTATATATACTTATACATACATATTAGTATATTCAAGTAAGTTATAAGTATATAATAATTTGGTTATCAATATACAAGACTTACTGAAAAATCTCTTCTTTATAAAGTATGCAAAAAATCAAGTAGCATGCTCTGATATAAATGAGTTTCTCTTCTACACAGGGGGTCATAAGAAACAATATGAACTTTATAATTTCACAGAGTACACTATCAACTGGAACAAAATAATACAGTTGTTACTGAGTACCAATGTGAAAAAGGTTTTGAGTAGGATGTATTTGCCTTTTAAATGTGTTATTAATCAAAGGATAACTTTTGTGAGATTTGAGGATTTGTGAACATTACTGTGCTTTATATCTAGAACACAAGTTCTTACTTATTTGAAATCAAACTATTGGTAGTCTAGACATTTTGCAGTCACTTCTTTTTATGCTAATATAATAGAAATGTTGTAGCTCTGTCTACTTGGGAATAAGTCCATGTATGAAGGACTTTATCACAAACACATTAGAAATTTAAGAACTGGATGGGCATGGTGACCCATGCCTGTAATACCAGTGACTCAAGAGGCTGAGGCAGGAAGATCAAAAGTTCTAAGGCAGCCTCAGCAATTTAGCAAGGCCCTAAGCAACTTACTGAGATCCTGTCTCAAAATAAAAAACAAAAATGACTGGGGATGCGGCTCATTGGTTAAGTACCCTGGGTTCAATCCTTGGTATGAAAGAAAGAAAGGAAAGAAGGATGGAAGGAAGGAAGGAAGGAAGGAAGGAAGGAAGGAAGGAAGGAAGGAAGGAAGGAAGGAAGGAAGGGAGGGAGGGAGGGAAAGGAAGAGAGAAAGGAGGAGGAGGAGGAGGAGGAAGAAAGGGAGGGGGGAAAAAGGAAGGAAGGAAGGATCATAATTTTTTTTACTCTTGTTAACTCCAGTATAATGTTGAGTCTTCATTTCTACCATTACCTAATGTCCAAATCAAAACAAAACCCTAAAGATAGAAAAACTACAAACTTTGTTATCAGAGACCTGTAGTCAAAGCAAGCTACATCACATAACTGTATGACTTTATATAAGTTAATTAACATTGCTGAGTTTTAGTTTCTTTATTTCTAAGATTAGATAAAAATATCCATATCATATTGTTGTGGATAATAAATTGCATACCAGATGCACAATACCTAGCACAGTTCCTGGTAACATAGTAGGCATTCAACTAACATAAGCAAATTTCTTTCTATTTTGATATATCCTCAAAGCAATTTGGGATTTATTAAAAAACATTGAATGAATGTTATACTATACTTTAATAAGCTAAACATTTCTTTTTTGTTTTAAACTGAATTTATATCACTGTTTATTATTTAAATAATTAAATAAAATGATACATCAAAGCATATATTATTAAGTGGTCATAATGTTATTAATGTACTATATTATAATGTCATAATTAATTATATGAACTTTTTAAAGTATAAATAATAATATTAACAATATAATGGAAGATATTTGAGATTCAAGAAATTCTTCCTAATACTTCATAAATTAGGACACTAGTATCTTAAATAAAAATATCTCAAAATAATAAGCTACACTTACGTGTTTCCAATGTGTAAGTTTTCCTCGTATATTACTTTCATCCTTGAAAATGATATCCTTCAGGAACCCATCTTCAGATCCTTTGGTTATGTAAATCCATTTTGCTTCATATTCTCTAAAAATTTTTTCTCGGTATCTTTTACACATGAAGAAAGGACTTATTATAAGGGAAGAAAAAATATCCATTAAATTTTTGTTAGGAAATAAGAAAAAACTACTCATAAATTTACTACATCTTAGTACGGTGATGAATTTAATATAATATTTGTTTTTCCTTATTAGTATATCATACTATATATGGACTAAGGTTTGTTTGTCAACATTCATTAAGGGTTAAACGTGTGAAATTTCTGCTACTATGAATGTACAAATGATTTTGTTCTTATATCTGTCTATGTTATATATATTTTAAAATATAATTGCAGGAAAAAGAACATAACTAAACTATCAATATGAATATAAGACAAACAGTGTGAAGTCTTTTTTTTCCTCCCCAGTGAAGAAATAATTTTTACTGTGGTATAAATACTTACTATATCACAAAAATTATATTTGTACTGCATTACATATACTAGTTCTCTTGATTTGTACTACCCAACAGAATATAGATCATAATATAATTCTAAATTTACTACTGGACAGACTAAAAAGAGATAAAAAGAAGTAAGTAAGGTTAATTTTGGTACTATGGTTTAACATAATACATACAAAATATTACTCAGTGAATAACATCTACAAACTAACATCATACTTTATCATAAAATAGTGAATGTTTTACCCTCTAAGATCCAAAACAAAGGAAGGATATGCCCTGTCATCACCCTTACTGAATATTATTCTAGAACAACTACCTAGTCAAGCAAGGAAACAGAAAGAAACATACAGAATGACTTATCTTTGACTACAGATGCAAAATTTTTGAACATTAGAAAAAAGAATTCATCAAGGTAAGTAAAGTATAACAACACTCTGCTTATGTATTACAAAACTCAATGTATCAACAAATTAATGGAGGAAAAAATGTATGGTTATATAAATAGATACAGAAAAAGCATTAGAAAAATTTATTAAGGCAATCTTTATTCAACAATCTTTGTAAGAAGGCATCAAATTAAACTACACCCATATCATGGAAACAGTTTACCAAATATCAATAACATACATTCAATGTGACAAAACAGAAAAATCATGTAAATTCAAATGATGAACAAGGTAAGTTTATTGTTACCATTATTACTTAATAGCAGAAGTACAACAAAAATAATCTAAGGAAACTAATTCCTACTTCTCATATGTCTTAAGTGGGTACTATTTCTTCATTCAAACTACTTTTACTGGTGACCTAGAAAATACTTAGGGTAAGATGTATTAAAAGAATAAAATTTTTAATGATTTAAACAAAACAGAAGGTTACTTCTCATGCTTAACTGTCTAGGTTTGTGGGGTATCCCTGTTTCATAAACTCATTTGATCTTGTTTCACCACACCCAAGAACACTGTAATCAACCATATGATAGATGTATTCCATTATATTGCAAAGGGAATACATGAAAACAAGTGAAACATAATAACCATTCAAGCAAGTAAAGCAGAAACTGTACTCTTTACTCATGCTTACTTGCAAAGGAAACAAAAAATATAATCAGCATTGCTGGTGGGGTTGCAAATTAGTGCAACCACTCTGGAAAGCAGTATGGAGATTCCTCAAAAAACTTGGAATGGAACCACCATTTGACCCAGCTATCCCACTCCTTAAACTATACCCAAAGGACTTAAAATCAGCATACTACAGAGATACAGGCACATCAATGTTCATTGCTGCTCGATTCACCATAGCCAGATTGTGGAACCAACCTAGACGTCCTTCAATTGATGAATGGATAAAAAAACTGTGGCATATATATATACGATGGAATATTACTCCTCCATAAAGAATGATAAAATTATGGCATTTGCAGGCAAATGGTGAAATTGGAGAATATCATGCTAAGTGAGATAAGCCAATCTCAAAAAAACCAAAGGACGAATGATCTTGCTGATAAACAGATGATGACATACAATGGGGCGTGGGAGGGATTAGCGTTAGGGTTAGGGTTAGGTTTAGGGTTAGGGTTAGGGAGGGGGGCAAGAATGGAGGAAGGAAGGACTGTATAGAGGGAAAAGAGAGGTGGGGGGTGGGGGGGAAGGGGGAAAAATGGCAGAATGAATCAAACAACATTGCCCTGTGTAGATTTATGATTACATGAATGGTATGCCTTTACTCCATGTACAGAGAATCAAAATGTATCCCATTTGTTTACAATAAAAAAAAAAGCTGAAAAAAAAAAAAAAGAATAGCTTATGTTGGATTGTTATCAATAAGATACTTTGATATATTTTATATAATCCCATTTTAACATATTTATATTGCCTCTTTTATCTGAATCTACATAAAAATCACTATATTTTTTAAAAAATGTAATCAGATGAACAAGCTTAGCCACAAAAGAAATTTTAAGATAATCTCTACAGTTCAGTCAACTGCCAAAAGGAAAGAGAATAATGGATTTTTAGGGGAAAGGTAGTATCCTGCAAATGTCCAAAATGTACTCTGTGAGGAGAACAAATTCCTTAATACCATAAACTTACGTGCTCTAATAAGTAGAGATAGATCATGAAGAAATAAAACATTAAATATATATTAAGTGAATTACTTTTTATTTAGGTTAATCTAGGGTAATATTGCTAAGAAGAGATAAGATATACTAAGGATCTCAGGAAAACATTCCATCTAGAGCAAACATCTAGTGCAAAAGTCCAGGAAGAAGTATACTTGATGAGGCAAGATCACATATGGCATGTTTGAAGAACAGGAGGAAAGTCACTGAAATGAAAAATCATTGAACTTTAAACAGAAAAGTGACTTTGAAATGATCACTCTGGGAAGAAAAGTTCTGGAATAGAGATATAAAGAATTCTGTGGAAACTGTCCTCAATGAAACGAACTTAACCAGTGAAAATTATTTTTTTTTAATTTAAAGATCTCGGGAAATTCTCCAAAGAGAGTGTAGCACAGTGAGTAAATATTTAATCAACAAAATCTACTGTCTCATTAACTTAATATTTTCATTTTCTTAATATATTAACATACCCTAACAATGAGAATCTGTGCCATTTAAACCACGAGTTGCTTTCTTCTTCCTTTTCTTTCTTTTCAACCCAGTTCAGCATGACAGAAGTTCTACTGTGAGTAGGTACAGTCTGGAACACAGAATCCCTCTTCCATCAGGACCCAGCTGAGAGCTAAAGTATCTCACCAAAAAGAGAAAGGCACCAATATTTTCTCGTACCTTACCCTAAGCTCCATGTTTCGGAGGATTATGCCAGGCAAGAATGACTGATGACTGAACCCTTTTCCCTCTTCAGTTCCCGCTCAGGACAAAAGCTCTAACCTAGATTCAATACATACAGAATACGGACACTTTGTTCTTACCTCAACTCACTTGTAGGGTGGAGATTCTATATCATGTGAAATTATCCTAATTCAGCACTCTGCTTATGAAAGAAGGATGTCACTGAGAGAACTGTACCACTGACTCTTTCCCTGCTCCACAGAAGTGGCAGAGGTTCTACTCAGGAATAAATGCAGCATATCTGGATCCACTCTGACCTTAACAAGACAACTGACTTTATGGAACAGAATGTCAGGGGAAGTTCAAGTCTAAGAGCATTATTAAAACAATGAAAATTATGCAATTAAGAGGAGGCTGGTGGCTTAAAGGAAACAGTTGACTAGTTTGAAGTTACTAAAAAGAACAAGGGAAAGAGTTAAGCAGAGTCCTTCTAGGGTCAAAACAAACTGCAAAGACTGGATTCAAAGTTACCCAGTAATGGAGCCCAATTTAGAATATATATATATATATCAAACTATGGAGCAACTTATGTTCCAGAGCAATGTCAGAAACAAAAAAATTAATAGTAATTAAGTGGCAATTAGTGGAAGCTTACAGGGGTACTATAACAGAGGAGTACAGAGAATTTAACAGAGAAATCAGGAAAAAGAAAAAAGAAGGCCCTGCTAAAATGAGGGTCATCTCTGGAATAAATGCACATGGCCAAACATGAACCTTTAATGAGCACTTTCAGGAGCTAAACAATTCAGGGAACATACATTTTACTAAAATAATCTAGTCAAATCATTAAATTAACAAATAAATGAACAACAACAAGAAATCTGGATGGAGGTACAATGTACTGGTTTATTCAATATATAAGCTAAAATGTTCAATTTTCAACCACAATTTATGAGACAAGCAAAGTAATAAACATTGCAAATTATAGATAAGAAGGGACAACCAAAACTGCCTATGAAAGACCCAGATGACAAACTTAACAAAGACTTCAAGGCAGGTATTATGGTCAAAGGAAATCAAGCTTAAATGTATGATAACAATGCCTTTTTCAAATACAGACTATCACTAAAAACAAATATTAAGAGTAAACAAATGCTACAACTGGAAAAAATACAAACAAATGAAAAACTTAACCAAAGTAGCTCAACATAGATCTAAACTGGAAAAAGAAAGTGTTGGAAATTTTGAAAAGACTGTTAGAGATTATGAAATTTGAAAGAACAGAAAAAATAATTAAGATATGAACCAACCCATTAAGTTGAGCACCATTAAGTTCATCAAAAAGAGTAATAAGAATACAGAGGACAGAAAAGATGGAAAAAGGTAGAGAAAATTATCAGAAGCAATAATGATAAAAAGTTCTGAAACTTGATGAAAAAAGTGTACACATCAAAGAAACCAGTGACCTCAAATGACCTCAAAAATGAGACTTTTTTAGTCACATTCAGACCACTAACTTTGGATTTTTAATCAACATATCCTCAATGTTATTTGAATTAATGAATGTTGGAACAATGAATAGAAAAGCAATTGAATAAATAATTCCACTAAAAGGAAAATTAATTTTTAACATTTACAGATTATGGAAATGGTCTGGGCCTCCTTTGAGTCTTTGGCTTTACGTTCTACCTGCCATTATAAAAATCCAAAGTTAGTGGTCTGAACATTGCATGAACTTCTCATGGAAGATTTTTTTCTATCATTAATATGAATTATTTTTAAAAATTAGTGTTTTAAGGAAATAAATTATTTCATGTCAAAATATTTTCTTTATATTTCCATCTCAATTTTACTTGAGGCTCCCCAAGCAATATTATAAATTGGCTTCTTTATGTATACTACTGATCAAAGGATCTGAATTGTCTGGTTGCCTTAACTACTAAAACTCTCATTACAAAATAGTACAAAACTCATGAATTAAAACAAACAAACAAACATGTGGATGGTGGTGAAAGTTTGTTCTGTCTTTGACAAATGACTTAATTAATCTTTTAAGATCCTTTATGAACCTTGTAACTCAGCCTATATCTCAAGACCAAAGAAACTGGAGTGGGAAAGGAGAGTCTTGGATCTTCCACGGAATTATTTAGATTGCTTCCAATATTCCAAGAACATAGACTACAAAAGAAAATTTTTGAAGAGCTGTGGTACATATCAGAGATTAACTTAGGGATGATGAACTCAGTGAATTAGAAAACAAACTTTATTTGCATACACATGTGTAGGCTAAACAGAAATAATAAACACTGATTTTATTATTTTTAAAGGAATCTGTGACCACCCAAAACAAATTAAACTTTGGGACAGATATTAAAATGAATAAGAATGTTCTAAAAGAACAGAAAAATCAAAATAATTAAAAAATGAGAGGACAAGTTAAAGCAGTCTTGCATTTTTAAGATGTAGAATAGAAAATCAATAGAACACAAAGTAGGACATCGTTCAAGTAAATCTAGGCCCAAAATAAGTTATAGCAGCTTTAAAATCAAAATATATTGAAAACAAACTTGAAAAATTGTATAACTTGAAACGATAAAACAGATGAATTCTCCAAGATAGAAACTTGTTTCACCATAGGAAGCAGTCAATATTAGAGAAATTTGGAGGCACGGAGACCAGAAAAAAAAAAAAAAAATCAAAAACTCAGAACTCCCTTTACCTGGAGTTTTTACCTTTGCCCCACTGAGATTAAATAAAGTTTCATTCAGTCTTTCTTACTCTGGAAAGGGAGATAATATATTAAAGAATACTATCATAGCTTGAAATTTGCAACTAGAAAGACCCATAAATAAGATTATAATAGACCAGAAATAGTCCTTTAAAAATAAAGACACAAATTAATCAAACCCAATGCTCCTCCCCACTGAACCTATCAAAGGGCCAGATAATAACTTTGGCAATTTAGAAAAAAATTAAAAGTCTTCTCTGTCTTATAAAAATAACAATAAATTATTGAATTAACTAGTATTTATAATTGTATACACAGATAATATTAATAATATTGAATATTTTTAAAAGCTTGCAATCTCAAGTTTACAGTTAATTACCTAAGTTCAATAGAAAAATGCTGGGACATGAGCATCAAAATTCAAATGATGTATTGATTACAGTAAGTTTTCAATGAGAAAGAATATATATTTAACATGCTTTCAAAATATCTACAAAATATTAGCTGCAAAAAGCAGTAAATTTAGATATTAATGAAAATTTAAAGTCACTATATAAGTATTAAGATTTTATAATATGTAATGTTCCATTAATAAATTATAAGCTGCATATGCATAGAAAAAATTACCTATAATTCAAATAGTTATTAATTTAAGAGAATACAAATGCCCTATTATAAACTTAGTCTTTAGCTCTATTTCTCCATAAAAAATTATTAGTTTTTATGTAGTGCTCTCAGTACTATTCTATTGTAAAACAAAGAAAAACAAATTACTGAAAAAATAAAAATTACAATCAGTAGAGTAAAAATAATCATTTTTAGAATATATATATCTCAAAAGATTTTAAAGAGAGTTTAACCCAGAAGCAAGTGAAAGATTATCATTTTCCAGGTAACTCTGGCAGTAGTTGAAAGTAAAAATATAGACAAATGTAATACAATTAGAAATATTAGTTTTCAACATTGCTTTTAAATGCTACCTTCAAATGCATTTATCCCTGTGTCTCACCCCATTAAAAGCTTAATGACAACTGTCTCCTCCAGAAACTTCAGAAAAAAAGTAAGCAAATTTACATAAGGTCCTATTTTATAAGATGTATTTATAATGACATTATTACTAGCAGAAATAATAGAAAACATGCTGTCTTCATAATATTAATAATATACAATATAATTGTCAATTACTTTTACTAGTAACACAATGATAGAAACATAATACTACATACCCATTGACTTGGAAATTCAAATTTTAGAAACTGTTTAAAAAGTGTTATGCATAAATATATTAATTGAAGGGGTATCTCCCTAAATTTTTTTTATAATTTGGGGAAAATAGAAACAATATTACTGTTCAAAATATTGAGAGAGCTTACCTAAATATAATATACCCATTTGAAAGAATGCATGCAGTTATTTAAAATTAATTCTAAAATAATATTTAATACTACACAAAAATAGAAACAAGCCTATTAGAGATTAGAGAATACCAGGTATAGTCTTTTTTGTAAAAAAAAAAAAATAAATGTATACATATGACCATATATACATATGTATGCACTTATTTAAAAATGTGTATTTATGCACAATTATCAATAATTACTACTCCTTCTTATGAATATTGCCAAACTGCTGACCAGTTTCATATTTTTATCTTGCTCACATGTATATAAATTTTTGCCTTTGCTAGTATACACATGGAATTTTGTTACATTCATTTCTTTGTAACTCTTAACTTACTATGTTACTGAAATCTTTCAAATTAAACAGATTTTAGAAATAACTCATTATTTTTAACTGCATAATATTTCATACTGTCTTTGCATAACAAATTATCAATGATGGACACATAAGCTTTTCAAAACTAAAAATAACTGTTTCTTTCTTTATTCTCTCTCTCTCTTTCTCACACACACACACACTTTATCTTTGTAGTATAAATTTCAAGAAGTGTTATTGATGATGTAAGAATGTATTAGTCAAGATTCTCCAGAGAAACAGAATCAAAATGAAATAGATATACTTAGAAAGAGAGATTTATTTTAAAGAATTGGCTTCCAAAATTGTGGAAGCTGGCAAGTCTGAAATCCAGAGATGGCCAGCAGGGAAGAATTGATATTGCAGTCTTGAGGCAAAATCTGCAGTTTGAGAATGCGAGCAGGGATTCTGTGTTATAATATTTTGGCAGAAATACATCTTCAGAAAATCTTAGTATTTGCTCTGAAGATCTTCAACTGATTGGATGAACCCCACTCACATTATGCAATCTAATTTGCTTCACTCAAAGTCTATGGATTTAAATGTTAATCATACCTAAAAAAATACCTTCACAGAAACATCTAGACCGGGATTTGACCAAACAGTTTAGCAACATTACTTAGCTAAGATGACACCTAAACTATCACAAATAGGGTAACACTTTTATTAATTTAAATTTTAAAAACTACCATTTTGATTCTTAAAATATCTGTAGCAATTCTCACTGATAGTATAATTCCTCTTCCCCTAAATCTTCTTAAGAATTGTAAACACACTGTAATATTTTTAATTTCTTAAAGAAAAGTTGAATCTCATTACTTCTTTAATTTGCATTGATCTTGTTAAAGATATTTTTATAAACACATGGGTTATTTTATATTTCTTCTTCTATGAAATGTCTGTTCATATCATTTGTTTTTCTGTTTAACTTGGTTTTATTGCTTGATGAATTTATATAAGTTTTTTATATGTTAACATTCTTTAATTTCTATTGACAGATTCCTTTTAAGATAGTTAAATATCTTCTTCATTTATAGCTTATAAAAGGTATGTTCCACAGTAAGTTTACAAAATATTTAATTAAGTTCTATATTTAATTCTTAAACCTATCTGAAATATCTTTTTGTACATGGTATATAGAAGAAAAAAAACAAGTTTTGTTCATAAAGATAATCAATTTTGCCAACACCAACTATTAAACAAACCATACTTTTTCTATCAAATTTAAATACTACTCCTATCACTTTGAAATCTCTTTATATATTGCATTATGATTTATTAATGTTTAATTTTGAGTCATATATGTTCCTGATACAGTACAAAAATGTTCATTTTCATTATCACATTAGAATTAAAATTATATAAACCTTATAAAATGGTGTTTTAAAACCTTTTCCAATGAACAAGACAAGTTTAAACACTATTATAAACCTGTGTATTAAAGATTAGATAGAATTTAGCAATAAAACAATCTAGAAAGTATGCTTTTGTCAATGGTAGCTTTTAATTCTATTGTATGTTCATCAGTCTATAGAGATATTAAATTCTCTTTGGATCAATTTAATAGTTGCATTTGCTTAGATATTATAGTCATTCCACTAGATATGTATCATTGAAAAATTTTATGTTAGGGAGAACAAAGAAAATGATATTTTTGTTTACTATTGAGAACAAAGCAACTTGTGTCTGGAAGTGATATGCCAAAAGGCTCAGAGAATTATGACTTTCTCAGGCCTTTCCTGGCTGCTTACCCACTACCACTTAAGGAAGATATTAAGTTATTAAGTGAAGTGGTTAAAAGTTTTACTCCAGATTTTAAATGTTGATAATTTCACATACTAGTGATTTACACGATTTTAAACTTATTTTTTACTGTGAATATATGTCACTTATTAGTTTTCTTATACATTTTTACTGAACTGGGCCTGTCTATTTCATTATCCCTTTCAGGAAGTAAGCACTTATTCCAATGAAAAGACAGACACTTTCATACTAAATTAAAAATAATAAAAGATAAGTTCTAACTATGAGAAATATACATGAGAAAGTGTAAACTTTTGTTTTGTTTGTTGGTCCTGGGATAAGAACCCAGAACCTCGTGCCTGCCAGACAAGCACTATTCCACGGAGCTACATATCTAAACTGACACTATAAAGTAAAAGAACAGAGGAAAATGTTCCATAAAAAGAGTAACTGAAAGGAAGCTACAATGGCTATAATAATATCAGACAAAATAGACATTAAGTTAAAGGATGTCATTGGAAATAAAAAGGAAAATGTTATATTGATGAAAGGATCAATTTATCAGTTATACTTTAACAAATCAAAACACGTACCTAACAACAATGCTCCAAAGCTTGTGATGTAAAAGTTAATACAATTGGAGAAAAAAGTAGACAATTCAACAATAACAGTTTTAGACTTAAATGTCACACTTTCAATAGTAGATGGAATAACTACAGAGTAAATCAACAACCATATAGAAGGTTATAAGAACACTATCAATCAACTGTATGTAACTGATATTTATAGAAAAGTCCACCCAATCACAGAATAAGATTTCTTCTCAATCACATGGGACATTCTTTAGGATATAGTACATAAACAAGACTATAAAATAAGTATCAACAAATTTAAAAAAACTGATATCAGTAAATGTGTTCTATGATTTTGATGCAATTAAATTGGAAATTAAAAATGAGGGTAATTTAGGAAAATCAAATATAATTGAAAATTAAATAATTACTTCTAGACAATTCATAAGTAAAAGAAGAAATCATAAAGGTAGAAAATTTTTGAGTTCAATGAAAACACAACATATCAAAATTTTTGAGATATACCTAAAAGAGTGCTTAGATGGAAACTTACACCTGGAAATGGTCATGTTAGAAGAAGAAAGATCTGAAATTAATTGTATAAGCTTCTATTTGAGATACTTTTGAGGAAAAACAAAAGAGTAAAGCAAATTAATATCAAGCAAAATGAAAGGAATATAGAGAGAAAATTAATGATATGGAAAACAAAATAAATAATACAAAAAATCAGTGAAACAATTTATTCCTTGAAAATATAAACAAAATTGTCAAATATCTAGGTAGGTTTTATCAAAAAAAGAGTCATAAATTACTAAAGGACAAAATTACTAATGATCTAACAGATATTAAAAGTATCCTGAGAAAATACAAAAAAAAAGTATTATGCCAATAAACTGGAAAAGACAAATTACTCAAAAGACAGAAATAATCAAAATTAACATAAGAAAGAATAACTAGATCTTTCACAAAAAGAGAAAATAAATAAATAAATTGTAATATATAATGTATAATACTACCAAATATTTGAAGAGGAAAAAAATACCAATCCTTCATATTCCTTTCCAGAAATGTAGGATGGAATAGTTCCCAATTAATTTTGTAAGGCCAAAGTATTTTGCCAACCTCTTAGATGGTGGCTTCACTAGGTTTCAGTAGCATAGTGAACACTTTTCCAGGGGAACTTTCTGGCATTCCAGTAGGCCACTTACTAGTAATCTCAAGAAAAAGTAATCCTACAGGCATCTGTGAAGAATAAATAGATCCAATAACATATATATATGTTTCATATATATATATATATATATATTATATATATATATTAAAAACAGCAAATATTCCTCAGGATTTCAGGTTATGTGTAAATCAATGAAGGAAGGAGAATGGGAAGGCAAAAGAGAACAAATTAAGGGAGTAAAAAGTAAGGAGTGGTCACTCTCCATGCAGTCCTATAAATCAAAATGATTACTGTCATTCACTAAATAATCCTTTATTCCTATCACAACCAATGCTACCCAATTGCTCATCAATGTCTCTCTATATGGTACACATAAATGCATTTTCTTTGATTTTTTTTTCTCTGTAAATAGATTTTATACTGTTGCTTGGGGAATAATGACAAGAAAAAAGTCAACACAGATGCATATTTGGTCAAATTTTTGGCCTGTAGTTGTTGAATCTGTGGATACAGAACCCATAGATATGGAGGGCCCACTGTACATGTAGGCAGATAGCAGGAAGTGTGTAACCTCTGACTAGAGTCCCACTTATGTAGGCTCACATGCAAGGTCCTCAGATACATTTGCTCTTTTTAAAATAATTTTTTTACTCATTCTAATTAGTCATACATGATACCGGGATGCATTTTGACACATCATTCATAAATGGTGTATCACTTCTCATTATTCTGGTTGTACATGATGTAGAGTTACACAGGTCATTTAATCATATATGCACAAAGGGCAATAATGTCCAATTCATTCTACTATCATTCCTATCCCTCTCCCCTCTCTCCTCCCTTCATTCTCCTCTGTCTAATCCTAAGTACCTCTATTCTTCCCTAGCTACCATCTTATTGTGAATTAGCATCCAACCCAGTCCCTTATGTCTCATCTAAACTCCTTTCATAACCTTAACTTGCTGCTTATAGCCCTCCCTTGTTACAATTTTCACTCCAGATACCTTAAAGAGTGACATCTGATGATTATCTCTTATTTGCTTAAACATTTATAATGGCTTGCCACTATTCAGAGGAAATGATAATTTTTTTTAACTTTGTGTTACAATTATTCATGAATGCTAACTGCACAAATGAATGAATTGCATTGTGACATTTCCATACATGTATATAACTGGCTTTCATCATGTCCACTCTCACTCCCCCTGGACCACCTCTCCTTCCCTAATAGTCACCTCTTTACTTTCATTTTCTTTAAGAAATGATAATATTTCTTGATATGAACACTGATTGCATAAAACATAAGAATATCAATGCCCTACATGATTCAGAGAGAAAATAACAATACATGTTGTTATACTTGTGATCTTAAGTATCCACCAAAGGTTCGTGTGTTCAAAACTTAGTCCCCAGCATAGCACTATTAGGAGGTGGTAGGAACTTTAAAAGGTGAGGCCTAGAAGAGAAAACAAGTAGAAACTTAGTCTCTGTACCTCACAGAGCTTACATTATCTGGTGATACAGATAATTATATAGACAACTGCAATATTGTATGGTAAGGGTTTGTGATAACAAAAGTGTGTGATGCCACTTAAAGGATTTTAAGTAAGTGAATAAAATGATCAAACATCTATTTTAGAAAGATTACTCTGTTCTTGCTGAGGAAAATATAATTGAAAGGGAGCAAGAAATTCAAGGAAGGTATCCCTCCGAGTCAAATAAGGCAGACAGCACCAAATACAGCAACAATAATGATGATATTTTTTAAATAGCAGCTAATGAGAATGTAATATCCACCTTTGCTAGGTGCTATGTGCATGTTCATGGTCTCAATTCCCACAAGCAAATAGAGAAATAAGTACTGCTATTAGCCCCTGCTCTTTACAATTTTACAGATGAGAAAATCCATGCTCAGAGTAGTTAAGTTGTAGAACCAAATGTGCTCTTAATAGAATAAAACTTTAAAGAAAGAAAGCATTTCCAACCAGTCTCTCTTGAACCACTGTGATGTATTATTATTACTGATATCTCTCCCTGCAAAACCCATTCAAACTATTCATTCATGTTGAATGCCCTTAAAGAAACTGTGGGACCTTTCCTTTCCATCTTTTGTATCCCAGTCATGATGTGATGGTTTTGCTCTGCCACGTGTTCCTACCATTATGTGTTCCTCCTTTACTAGAGATCTAACAGCAGTGGGATCAACCAATCATGAACTGAAACCTCCAAAATTGTGATCCAAACTAAACCTTTTCTCTTTGTAAGTTGATTTGTTATAGTGACAGAACACTGACTAACACAAAAATGGTTCCAAGAAGTGCTGTCACTGCTATTAACATATACTTGGTGATGCAAAACAGCTTTTGAAATTAATTTTCAAAAAGAGTTTGGAAAAGTTTGGACAAATGAGCTAAAGAAATTCTAAAATGGTATAAATGGAGCTTCATGGGTGATTCTAGGGTGAGCTCAGAGGACCAGAATGCTGATGGGAACATAAACAGTAAAGGCAACACTGATAAGAGCTCAGATGAAAATGGGGACTCTATTGGCATGGACTAGAGGACACCCTTATTACACTATAAAAACAAATTTGTATACATTTGGTCCTCACTCAGCTTTATGGGGAGCTGAGCTTAAAAGTGAGGAACTAGTTTATCTGACAGAGGAAATTTAAGGCAGTATAACATTTAGGCAGCAACATGGGTATTATTGACTGATATTTAGCCAAATTTATGGTGAGAATCAGAGCAGAAAGATTTGAAACACTTGCAGTTTGTCCAGAAAAACATCATGTTTAAAGATGCTGCCAAAGAGGGGGCAGTTATTAGGTCTGAAAAAAGAGAAGCCAAGTGCTTTGTATTGGACAATAGGAATAATATCTGGAAGGAATCTCAGAAACCAGCAAGGTCACAGCCATTATGAACTCAGAGATATAGGAGGGAAAAAATTGTTTCAAAAACTTTTCAGGGAAGATACTTTTGATAAGCAGTCCTGAGGGCATGAAGCTTGCTTTCCAACAATATTGACTTCCATCAATATCTCGAATAAAAGCTTGGGAGGACAGGCAAAGTGTTTACAGGGTTGAAGTCCCTGCCAACTAGACACTGACAGGGTGATGTGTAGAGCTGTTAGAATAAATCTGAAGTCATAATGGAGACTCCAGGAAGGAAGAGAGGCCAAGTATAAGGGATCCCTGCCAAAGGACACTGCAAGCAATATGTAAAACCTACAGAGTCAGATCATGTTGGTTGCAGCCAGTAAGTCTGTGGGGCAGGTCTGTCCAAGCCTTTTGGAGCCACATCCTACAACAGTGTGCCCTGAAAGCTGTACATGAATTGTAGGACTTAATGTTAGACCTGATGGGTTTCAGTCTTGCTTTGATCTGATCCTTTCTTTCAATATCACTTTTTCTTCCTTTAAAAATGTGTGTGTGCTTATGTATAATACAAAAAAAAATTACTACAAAACAAAGTAAAAACCAAACCCAATACAAACTAAAGTAGATATAATATCTCATAAAATAAACTCTAAGTCATAAAAACAAAAAAACAATTATTTGATAAAGTGAGGATCATTTCACAAAGACAAAAGTTTCAAAAGATATGGAAGTTTAAAATTTGTCAGGTAATGACCTAGCTCAACATATATCAAACAATATTTGACCTGATTATAATGAAATAAATAAATATATATAATCACAGTGAAAAATGTTAACATACGTCTCTCTGTAATTGCTGAAAAAGTGACAAAAATCAGTAAATAGAAGATATGAATGGCACTAACCAATTACCTAATAAAAGTATATACATATGAAGTTCAAAACTGCAAAATCCACGGTATTTTTTTCAAACAAATGTGAAAAGTAAATACCAATAAAATTCAAAGGACTAAAATCATACAGAGAATTTTTTCCCCATTACCATGAAATTAAGTTTATTTCTCCTTGCCTGAGTATATATTCATACCACATACATTGGTGCCCCCTTACCCATTGATTTGTTTCTGTAGTTACCAGTGGCCAACGAGGGTTGACCAGAAATAAACAATTCAAAAGTTTTAAATTGCATTTGGAATAGCATGATGAAATTTGTACCCTCCAGCTCTGTCCTTCCTGGGATATGAATAATCCCTTTGTCTAGCATATTAATGATGTATAGTCAGTTCTGTCTGTTCACAGGTTCCACATCCATACATTGAACCAACACAGGGAAAATACTTTTTAAATTGCATCTGCACTGAGCATGTACATATTTTTTCTTGTCATTATTCTTTAAATAATATAATAATAATTTACACAGAATCTACATTGCATTAGGTATTTAAGTAATATGTAAGAATATTAAGATATGTTCAAGTATCTAGGAATATATGCACAGTTTATAAGCTAACACCATACCACTTTTTATAAGGGACATGCATATCCATGGATTTTAGTATCTACTGGAACAAATCTACTAAGAGATGACTGTATACTACCCACCCATTAGTCACTTGATAGACATTTTATTAATCATATCAACTATTAAGGTTTACCAGGTTTGTGTTCAAGTAACCCTAATTTTACTTCAGAATGGCCTAAAGTGCAAAGGTAGTGATGCTGGAAATTTTTAGTCTATTATTGTAATTGCTCTATTTAATTATTTTGTTACTTTGCACTACTATAGCATAATACCACAGATTGGATACTTTTATGAAAAACAGTCATTTCTTCCAGTTCTGAAGTCTGGGAAGTCTAAGACTGGAGGGATGCATCTGGTGAGGGCCTTCTTACTGCATCATAGCTTGGTAGAAGTTATCAAATAACCAAAAATGGTGCTACAGATTCAACTTCAGCCTCAAGTCCCTTTTCTAAATAGAGTTTAACTCATGCACGAGAGTGGAGGCCTCATGACATAAACACATCCCACTCAGTGCCACTTCCCAACCCTGTTGCACTAGGGATTAAATTCCCAGCACATGGAAATATACTCAAACCAGAGCAGTAATAATTTTCCAAACTTGTATAGGATGGATAAGAAAAGTACATGTTTTAATGATTATTTGAAAGTAACAACTCATGAGCTATTCAGCATGACACAATTAGAAAATAACCACAAGCATAAGTCTTCTGAGTATGATGCTCTTTTTCTAGACCTACTATGAATTAGAAGAGTTTGGAGATATTCTCCTATTAAAATATAACAAATTACTTATATTTTCATTAATTATATTGACATTAAATATCTAAGTTAGTACTCTTTCTTTTTCTTTTCTTTTCCTGTTTTTTGGTTTGGTGCTGAGAATTAAGGATTTGAACCCAGGGCCTTGTACATGCTAGGGAGTTGCTCTACTACTACGCTATAATCCAAGTTCCAATTTCTCTTGCTTTTAGAATCTATTTCTTTCATGAGTCCTCAATTTTCATTTATATGAACTAATTATATTATCTATCTTATAGAGAGGCATTATAAGAACTGAGTGAGATGATAAACAGTGTATTTAAAATTTAAGCATAAGAAAAAGTACATTTTGATAAAATAACATTAGTAATCAAGTACTTATAAGTTATTTTTATAATATAAAGTAATATATAAAGTTAATGTACTATTATTTATATTCAATTATATACTATGTGAAAATAATGATTCCATTAAATGTAAACTTCATGAAGGCGATGACTTTGAATGTTCTGTTCATTGTTATATGTTCCGCACCTAGAAAGTGTCTACCCTATGTATGCAGTCAATAAATGTGTCTATATTGAAACAGTGAAAATTAGCAATTGTATATGCTACATTATATTATGACTATGAGACAGGGCACTTATCCATAATTTCAAACTTTGCCAAAAAAAATTCCTAAGAGTACATTATTTTCCCAGAATGTTACAAATGGTAACAGAATAAGAACCTTTTAGTTGGTTAGAATCCATAAGATTTAAACCTATGTTCTGTTCTGTAAATTATAAGCTTTGTAACTTCGGAAAAGTTATTCATAAGATTATTTATGGAATTGGATGAGGAGGATAACATAAAATGTCTGGCATACAATGCAAAGCCAGAACTTGATATATGTCTGCTGATTTTAATCCACTGCCAACTTTGGATGACACCAAAAAAATTCATGATAGTTAAGGATACTTGATTATACCAAAAGAATTTTATATTCTTCTAATAAGTGAAAAAGGTGAATGGTCCTTTTCAAAAGTTACTTATGAAAAATAAAAATAAACAAATTTTATTTGATACATTTAAACTCTATCTTTCCATGCTTAATACTGTACAGACAGCAAGAAAATTCTAAAAAGTTCTTCATTTGAAAATAGTTTTTTATTATTTTGATATATTCATTTCTTTCACTAGTCATCAAAGATTATAAAGTCACTTATGATAAAAAATTTTAGGGTACTACACAAATCCAGATAATTTAAGATTTGATTGTAACATGTGATGCTAATATGACAATGAAAACAAAGAATAATGATTTTGTAAAAAATGCTAATCATTTCAGAAGGATTTTCAAATACCTAACATTATCTAGAAAATGAGATAAAAGATCTTTTAAAAATTAATTTAAAATGCATGCATTATTGATTTGTTTAAAATGTGCTTTTATTTTAATCAGGTTTTTCATCACTGAGACCGAAAAAAAACTAACAAAAAAATTCTTGATGAAAAAGTTTACTTGAGGCCTACAGTTGCAGAGATACCAGTCCATAGTCTACTGGCTCCATTGGTCTTGGCCCAAGGTAAGGCAGAAAGAAAATCATGGCAGAAGAGTGAGGAGGAGAAAAGATTACTTATAGAATTGAAAGAGGAGGATAACATAAAATGTCTGGCATACAATGCAAAGCCAGAACTTGATATATGTCTGCTGATTTTAATCTACTGCCAACTTTGGATAACATCAAAAAAATTCATGATAGTTAAGGATACTTGATTATACCAAAAGAATTTTGTATTTTCTAATAAGTGAAAAAGGTAAATGGTTCTTTTCAACAGTTACTTATGAAAAATAAAAGGAGAGAAAGTTCTGCTCACCAGGGACAAAATACATACCACAAAGGCATATCCCAGAGATGTACCTTCTCCAGTCACACCCTACCTGTCTGTAGTTACCAACTTGTTAATTCATTCAAGTTAATTAATACACTGATTAGGTTAAGGCTGTCATAACCCAATCATTTCACCTCCAAACTTTCTTGCATTGTTTCACACATGGGAAAGATAGATAACAATGGTGGGAACATAAGATTAAGAGAATAATTCTATAAAAAGGACCCATATGCTTTCTTTGCCAAAAAGCAATCTGCCTGTAGCCCTGCCTGGTCTAAGTAGACAGGATATGTCATTTTCCTCGGCAAACTGAGGCAGAGGCAAAGGTTAGACAGGCTGTGTAGGTAATCAATTATGGGGATCAAGAGAGGATGACAATTGATTATCAAAGAAAGGACAGTAGCTTGTTAAATTTCACAATAGTGCTCCTAGGCACTCTGGGTTTCTAACAATTAACCTCCATGTCCCTGTCCTTTGTCATGTATAAGGGGAAGAAAGAGAAGGCAATAATTAAAGAGGGAGGTTCAGGGGGCCTATAAAAGAGCAAGATGCATCCCCTCCAGTGGGCTTCAAAGGCACCTTCTCTTCAGAGAAGTCTGACTCTATCACTTTCTTAAATAATATTTGCTTTCTATGCTTGCCTAGGTATTTCTTGGGTGTTTAATCTTAACACTGGGAAACAAGGGGCCATTCCTGATCTCTAGGACCAGTATCAAGATTTTGGAAATACCTCATATCTAAACCATAACATTCTACCTCTGAACCCCCAAACCTCATGCCCATCTCACAATGCAAAATACAAGAATCCCCATATAATCTTAACAGTTTTAGCATTGCCAAGAAACAAATTCAAAGTCTTCTCTAAGACTCAAGGCAAACTCCCAGCATTAACTGCTCTAAAAATTAAAAGCAAGTTATACATGTCCAACTTATAAAGGCTCATAGTAAACATTTCCATTCCAAAAGAAAGAGAAGGGGACAGAGAAAGGTATGAAACCAAAGCAAGACCAAAATCCAGCTGGGTAAACAAGCTCTGTAGAACCATGTCCAGCATTTGGGGCACATGGCAATGTGATGGTCTCTTCAAAGTGCTTGTATAGTTCTGCCCTTAGGGCCTTACTGGTTGCAGGCTACTTAGCCCCTGCCTTGGATTGTCTCTGCTAGATTCCTGCAACTTTGCTAGGGAAACATTTCACAATTTTGGCATTTCTTAATCTCAGGGATCTCCACTGCAGCTTTGGTTTCCTTCTCCTATTTACATGCATCACCATCTTAGGGGCACCCTACAAGTACTTCAACTCTGCTGCACTTTGCCTGGTCTTCAAGGTCTTCCTTTGAAATCTTGGTGGATCTCTCCATGACCCCCTAACACCAGCACCCTGCGTATCAGCAGAACCAGCACCTTGTGGTTGCAGCCAAGGTCTGCCACCATCTTAAACACTAGCCAAGTTTCCAGGGACAATGGCTGCACCAACCTCTGAATGCCTGTGTGGCTTCATTTTGTGAAACAACGTCCTAGTCCCTGCTGTGCAAGACAGGTACCCCCTGGTCTCTTAAAGGAATTTTTGCTGGTGTAGCCTTGAGTCTGAGATGAGTGGGCTCTTGCCAATTCCTGAGATTCCCTCAAGCCTCTTTCTTATTGTCTCTGGGTACGTATTTAGAATTTCTCTGTGACCAAAAGACCCAAAGAAGAGAACTTAGAGGAGAAAATGTTTATTTTGTCTCACATTTTCAGAGTTTTAGTCAGTTAACTCCATAGCTCTGGGTCCAAGATGAGACAGAACATTATGGTAAAAGGGCATGGCAGAGGAAAAGCAGCTCAGGACATGGCAACCAGGAAGCAGAGAGAAAGAGAGAAAGAGCACTCCACTCGTTAGGGGCAAAATATAAACTCCAAAGGCACACCCCCAGGTATCTACTTCCTCCAGCTACACTCTACTTGCCTACAGTTAGTGCCCAGGTAATCTACATTAATTCATTAACTCACTTAATTAGGTTACACCTCTGAAAATTCTTGCATTGTCCCACACATCAGCTTTGGGGGAACATTTCATATCTAAATCTTAACACTCAGGTTATAGGTTCCCAAGACCTGCAAAGTACCTACAAACATCTATCTGCTTTCCATTTCCAAAATGTGTTGATCTCTTTCTCTTTGTCCTTTTCTTGTCCTCCATCTTTCTATGTTGTTGTCATTGGGGTTTTTCTTTTTCTTTCCTTTTTTTTTTTTTTTTTTTTTTTTTGCTGTCTCTTTAGTGGTAATTTGAGAATGAGTACAGACCAACCTGAATTTCCAAACTAATATTATTTTTTAAATTATATATTATTGAAGAAAAATTCCTACAGTTTTGATAAGGAATACATTGTGGTTACAGATCAATTTGGATCAGTTTTTTACTATGTTAATTCACCTAATGCTACAAAAGCAATACATCCTATATTCATTGTGGTCTTGTTATATCCTAAAGGCTTGGTAGCTTCTTTAAAAAAAATTATATCTTTCCTAACATGTGTCCTAAGTTTGTAGTATATGGGATCCATGGAAGTGTGAGGCTCAAATATTCTTTTAGAACCCACTATGGGAAGCATAGCTGATTGACTCCTGCCCAGCTACTGTTACTTTGTAGCTACCACTATGTTTCAAACCAAGGACTGAGCACATCAAAAGTAATTATGCTGGCCCATTTTTGCCTGATGTTAGATTTCTTTAATGCACACCTTTGTACAGGAATTCCAAATTGGCCTGGTTAATATTTTTTTAAATTATTGCTCTGAGGCTTTTTGTTTTGTTTTGTTTTACTAGAGTGATAAGTTCTTTCTGAGTCTTCCAGACAATGATTCAAACTTGGCAGTCATTTTGGATCACAAGTGAGTTTGAGATAGAACACAAAACATAGAAAGATAAAGTAGGAAATTAAAGGAAGTTTGGGTCCTTAATTTTGTGCAGTCATAGGCCTAGACTTCTTGAAGTACAGACTCTGCTGTTGTAAAAAAGAAAATTTTGCTTGGCTTAAACCACATGCTGGAGAATCTGTTACATAAAACCAAGTCAAATAAATAACTAAAACATACATATATATATATATATATTGTTTCTTCTTCTGAAAAACATTTTCTCAAACTCACCAAAGTTTTCGGGAAGTTGTACTATAACAGTGACGATTTTAAGTCTCCTTATCTTGCTCCTGATCTAAATATGATCATATATTATTTTCTTTCTATATTCTGATGCATGTATAAACACATCTAGTCATATTTACTTGCAAATAAAGTCTAAGTATCTTAAGTATTATAACAAATAAACTCTGGGCTCTGCGAAAATATAATTTATTAAACTCTGATATTCAAATGGCTCATATTTTAATACTAGGTAGTAGTATTTTAATAGGTATTAAAAGAAATTTACTACCATATCATTCAGATAAACATAATCAGAAATTTTTCTTGGAAAAGAGATGAAATCTGTCTTTCTGCCACTTACATCTACTATCACTGATTTTTTAAATTATTTAATATACAAGAAATAGTCAATTATTTGAATTTCACTAAATTAGCTTTTTTGATACTTAAATATCTATTTACCTAACAATTCACCTCATAATATGACTATAGGATAATTCATTATGGAAAACTATCCTTTGGAAATCTAAAATATAAATGAATGGGGGAAATCCACCAACACCATAAGGTCACTTGGTGTTAGCAATTATGCAGGAGGAAAGTGATGGATGCATTTAGGTATCTGATGAGTAGAAATAAAACAAAAAAGTTAGATACTACCTGGAAAGCTTGTAGAGTTAATTTAAGGACAGAAACTAAATCCTAAATCCTAGGAGGGGATATATATTTCAATAGTGTGTGGGTACATGGGATCTCTGGTAAGGATCTGGAGCACTGGGACTATGAACCCCCAAAACTAACCAGCAATAGCTGTACTCCAGGTCAGATTTCATAACTACATAGATGATCCTGAAGACAGAATCCAAATTGAGCAGCAGCAGCAACAGAGAGATAGAGAAAGACAGAGAGAGGGTCCACATTAATAAGGGGGCAGTGGGGAATAGCACCAGCTATATCAAAAAGAAAACCATAATATTTTTAATATTATACAAAAACAACAAAGAAGCAGTGCTAGAACCAGAAGTAAAAAAGCTTAAATTTAAAAAAAAAAAACTAATTTCTCATAAAAAGAGCATTACAGAAGTATTTCTATGTAATCCAGTACAGAGATAGATAATACAGAAAGAAGAAAATAATAACATCACTGTAGACAGTGAAAGAAAACCAGAAAGTGAAGCCTAACTTAAAAAAAAACTATAACCTATTATTTCAAAATGTATAGAAGCAAGAAGATAATTAAAACTTAAAAGCAACATAAGCTAGAATTAGAAAAATTTAGAAATAGTGACAGGACTCAGAAAAAAAATCAATACTTAAAAACTAATTTTAGAAAGAATAAAATAGAAGAAGCATAATTACAAATAAGCATGATATAAAATGCTCTACAAAAAATAGAATATTAAAATATAAATATCTTCAAAATAAAATGAAGTAAAATAATTAAAGAACTAATATCACTTTGATAAATAAAGCAAATAGCCATTCAACACAGTATTTAAATTATTTATCTCCAGTCTAATGACAAAAAAATATCACCTAACATATCTAGAGTTTTATTAAACTTGTTATATATACAACAATTCTAAACCTATTTTGTTTTATAGAATTAAGCTAATGTGTGAAAATACAGATAATGCTGATAATCAGAATTCTCATAGAAGAAAGAAAGTATAATGTTGAATGAAAGCAGTTAAGAACCCTATGTGTTGGATTAATATTTAAGGTATCAATATGAAATTATAATATAAAAAATAATCAGTTTATATTCTGTCTGCTGAAATGGTCTAGGAACCATGACATCCCAAGAGCAATTAACACATCTAGTTCCTATGTTTTAGATTCCAAATATCACTCCCCATTAAAAATACCAGAGCTTTCTGGAAGTAGTTAATTAAAGGGCTTTGGAAAGCAAAAGGAGCCTAGAATTTGGAATTCATGAAACAGATTTAATATGCATAATTTCATCTCTTTATAACTACCAACAAATGACCAACACAAAACAGCTGCTGACAATCAATAAATATCCTAAACACTCCACCAAGTTTAAATTCTTAATGCTTTTTTTTATCAACAGAAAATATAAGACAAACTCAAAAACTCTGTGAACTAAATGATAAAAAGTGGACTAATAAAGTTCTTTATATAAACTGTACATGTCATAATGTTTTCTTCCTATTTTCCATTTTTTACTTTTTTCACAGCTCATCAACCAAACCAGTAATTTCTCTATGACCCCAATAAAATTGCCAACTCTATTTAGGAGGCTGCCAATTTGATGATAGTATTTTATTCTAAGAATGAAATGTATTCCCCTTATATTATCCATATTAAAAGTACTTCCATTCTAAAAGGTAGTAGCATTAATCATAACTCTGAATTTAGGCTTTATATGGTATTTCAAGCAGTTTAAGCAAAAATTTTCAAGGAAGATTCAAAAATGTTTGAGTTTGGAGAGGCATTTCTCAAGGCTAGAAATAGATATATAAGGACTAATTACTTGTCCTCTCAGGGCAACATTTCGTGTCCCCCCTAGTTCTGGCTTTCACTTTACCATAGATGAATTAAGAAATACTTTTCTGATTACAGCTCCCATAGTCTTTTCATTTATTGATGTATTCATCAACTCCATAAACATTCTTGAGCACTCAACATATGTAAAGTACTGTTATATACTACAGATAAAGAAGGGAAAACAAGTAAAAGTGGAGTCTGCACCTCACAGAACTTACATTATATCTGGTGACACAGAAAATTACATAGACAACTGTAATACTGTATGGTAAGGGTTTGTGATAACAAATGTGTGTGATGCTACTAGAAGGATTTTAATTTAATGAATAAAATGATCAGACATCTATTTTAGAAAGATTACTCTGTGCATGCTGTGGAAAATATAATCGAAAGGAAGAAAGAAATCCAAAGAAGGTATCCCTCTGACTCAAATAAGAAAGATAGCATCAAATACACAACAGTAATTATGATTTTTTTAAAAACAGCAGTTAATGAAAATGTAATATCCAATTTTGCTAGGTGCTATGTGCATTATAGTCATAGTCTCAATTCCCACAAGCAAACAGATAAGTACTATTAGCCCCTGCTCTTTATAATTTTACAGATGAGGAAATTCATGCTAAGGGTAGTTCAGTAATGTGCTCTTAATAGAACAAAACTTCAAAGAAAGAAAGCATTTCCAACCCGTCTGTCTTGAACCACTGTGATGTATTATTATTATTGATTTCTCTCTCCACAAAACTCATTCAAACTATTCATACATGAGTTTTCAGAGATTATTCCCATGAAGAAAAATTTTATCTCAACGTTACATGAGTAACAGAAGATGCCTTGATTATAAAAGAGAGAACTCAATTCTGGGGAATAAACTAAAGCCAATTTCCTTGAATTAGATGTTTATTTTTTTTAAAGTGCATACTAAATTTAAATGGAACACATGAGACTGAAATATATTTAAATAAAGGTGCACCTGTCAGCAACTGCCTGATTGTTTTTCATATCCTTTATTCCAATGTTTTCACATATTCCATTTTGTAAACTCATTCTCCCTTATAATTTGACCTCGGTTTGAAAAGTATATGGAATTACTCCTCAGAACTTGCAGACACTGTATTACTGTCAGTTTTGCTACTTGTCCCCAGTATCTGTTTCTCTTTATCAGGACTATCACTAAGTATGATTAAGCACATGTGGGCTAATAAAGAAAGACATTCTACCTTACTACAGAATGTTGAATCTTAATTTGGTGAAACTTCCTAATCCTGCTTTCTAAGGAAACATTCACTACACTGTTCTAATCTATACCTATTTATTTATTTTTGGTACTGAGATTGAACTCAGGGGCCCTAGACCACTGAGCCAAATCCTCAGCCCTATTTCATATTTTATTTAAAGATGAAGTATCACTGAGTTGCTCAGCACCTCCCTTTTGCAGAGGCTGGCTTTAAACTTGTGATCCTCCTGCCTCCAACTCCTAAGCCACTGGGATTATGGGCATGCATTCTGTGCCCTGCTAATCTATACCTATTTTAATTTTACTTATATATCAAAGACAAATTTCATTTCTATCTTCTGAATGTTATCATTACACAACTGAAAATAAGCTATATGAAAATGTTCATTTATTTTTTTCACAAGTTTGATATTTGGCATGAATAATTACATATAACTTGATGACACAGTATCCTATTTTACTTGTCCAAGCACAATGTAGCAAGATTCTAGCAAGAAAGATTTTCCATTATTTGCAAAGATCAGTTCCAGAGAGGAAAGGACAACTAATTAAGGATAACTGATTGATGCGTTAGCAGATATCTCAGCAAAATTGTCTTTAGATTTATGCAAAATAAAAATTCTCATACTTTTTTTTTATTTTTTCATTTTTACTTTTACAGAATGCATTTTGATTCATTATACACAGATGGGATACAACTTTTCATTTCTATGGTTGTACACAATGTAGATGCACACAATTCATGTAATCATACATGTAAATAGGGTAATAATGTCTGTCTCAGCCTACTATCTCTCCTCCCCCAGCCCCTCCATTTTCTTCTACACCATCGAAAGCTCCTTCATTCTTCTCTTTCCCCCTCCTCCCCCTCATTATGTATCATCATCCACTTATCAGAGAAAACATTTGGCCTTTGGTTTTTTGGGCTTGGTTTACTTCACTTAGCATGATATTCTTCATCTCCATCCATTTACCAGCAAATGCCATAATTTTATTTTTCTTTATGGCTGAGTAATATTCTATTGTGTCTATATACCAGAGTTTCTTTATCCATTCATCAATTGAAGGGCATCTAGGTTGGTTTCATAATCTGGCTATTGTGAATTGAGCAGCTATGAATATTGATGTGGCTGCATCACTATAGTATGCTGATTTTAAGTCCTTTGAGTATAAACTGAGGAGTGGAATAACTGGGTCAAAAGGTGGGTCCATTCCAAGTTTTCTAAGGAATCTCCATACTGCTTTCCAGAGTGACTGCACCAATTTACAACTCCACCAGCAACGTATGAGTGTGCCTTTTTCCCCACATCCATGCCAGCACTTATTGCTTGTGTTCTTGAAAACAGTCATTCTAATTGGAGTTAGATGAAATCTTAGGGTGGTTTTGTGTTTCTCTAATTACTAGAGATGATGAGCACTTTTTCATATATTTGTTGATCACCTGTATATCTTCTTCTGCCCAGTTCCTTAGCCCATTTATTGATTGGGTTCTTGTATTTTTGGTGTAGAGTTTTGTAAGTTCTTTATAAATTTTGGAGATTAGTGCTCTCTCTGAAGTGTGTGTGTAGAAAAGACTTTCTCCCCCTTTGTAGGCTCTCTTTTCACATTATTGATTGTTTCCTTTGCTGAGTAAAAGTTTTTTAGTTTGAATCCATCCCATTTATTGATTCTTGCTTTTATTTCTTATGCTCTGGGGTCTTGATAAGGAAGTCTGATCCTAAGCCAAACTGATAAGGATTTGGGTCTACTTTGTCCCCTATTTGGTGTAGGGTCTCAGGTATAATTCCTAGATCCTTGATCCATTTTGAGTTGAGTTTTGTACAGGGTGAGAGATAAGGGTTTAATTTCATTTTACTGTATGTGGATTTCCAGTTTTCCCAGCATCATTTATCAAACAGGATATCTTTTCTCCATTGTATGTTTTTGGCACCTTTGTCTAGTATGAGATAACTGCATTTATGTGTGTTTTTCTCAGTGCCTTCTATTCTGTACCATTGGTCTACCTATTTTGGTACCAGTACCAAGCCATGTTTGTTACTATTGCTCTATAGCAGAGTTTAAGGTCTGGTATTGTGATATGTCCTGCCCAGGATTGCTTTGGCTATTCTGGGTCTTTTGTTCTTCCAGATAAATTCCATGATTGCTTTCTTTATTTCTATGAGGAATTTCATTGGGATGTAATTGGAATTGTGTTAAATCTGCATAGCACCTTTGGAAGTATGACCATTTTGATAATATTAATTCTGCCTATACAAGAACACAGGAGACCTTTCCATCTTCTAAGGTCTTCTTCAATTTCTTTCTTTGATGTTGTTTTCATTGTAGAGGTCATTCACCTCTTTTGTTAGATTGATTCCCAAGCATTGTTTTTGAGGCTATTGTGAACAGAGTTGTTTTCCTAATTTCTCTTCCAAAGGATTCATCGCTTATGAATAGAAATGCATTGGATTTATGTGTGGTGATTTTATATCCTGCTATTTTGCTGAATTCATTTATTAGGTCTAAAAGTTTTCTGGTGGAGTTTTTTGGATCCTCTAAATATAGAATCATTTCACTGGCAAATAGTAATAGCTTGAGTTCTTCTTTTCCTATTCATATCCCTTTAATTTCTTTGGACTCTCTAAGTGCTCTAGGTAGTATTTTAAGCACAATGTTGAATAGAAGTGGTGAAAGAGGGCATCACTGTCTTGTTCCAGTTTTTTGGAGGGAATGGTTTTCATTTTTTCTCCATTAAGAATGATGTTGGCCATGGGCTTAGCATAGATAGCCTTTACAATGGTGAGTTATGTTCCTACTATCTCTAAATTTTCTAGTGTTTTGAGCATGAAGGGGTGTTGTATTTTGTCAAACACTTTCTCTGCATCTATTCAAATAATTATATGATTATTAACCTTAAGTCTATTGATGTGATGAATTACATTTATTGATTTCTGGATGTTGAACCAAACTTGCATACCCAGGATGAACCCCATTTGATCATGGTGCACTATCTTCTTAACATGTTTTTGTATGCAACTTACCAGAATTTTACTAAGGATTTTTGCGTCTACGTTTATCAGAGATATTGGTCTAAAGTTTTCTTTCCTTGATGTGTCTTTGTCTGATTTTGATATCAGAGTAATACTATCTTCATAGAATGAATTTGGAAGGTTCCTTCCTTTTCTATTTCATGGAATACTTTGAGAAGTATTGGTATAAGTTCTTCTTTGAAGGTCCTGTAGAACTCAACTGGTCCTGGACTTTTCTTGGTTCATAGATTTTTGATGGTTTCTTCTATTTCATTGCTTGAAAGTGATCTGTTTAAACTGTAAATGTTCTCCTGGTTCAGTTTGGGAGGATCATATGTCTCTAGAAATTTGTCAATGTCTTTGAGATTTTCTATTTTGTTGGAGTGTAGATTTTCAAAGTAGCTTCTAATTATGTTATGTATTTCAATGTTGTCTGTCAGGATATTTCCTTTTCCATCATGAATTTCAGTAATATGAGTCTTCGCTCTCCTTGTCTTTACTAGTGTGGCTAAGGGTTTATCAATTTTGTTTATTTTTTCAAAGAACCAACTTTATTCAATTTTTTAATTATTTCTTTTTTTCAATTTCATTGATTTCAGCTCTAATTTTAATTATTTCTGTCTTCTACTACTTTTGGTGTTGTTCTGTTTTTATTTATCTTGGGCTTTGAGACATAATGGTAGGTTACTAACTTGTTGACTTTTTACTCTTTTCTTTAATATACTCCATACAATGAATTTTCCTCTTAGTACTGCTTTCACACTGTCTCAGAGATTTTGATATGTTGTATCCTCATTCTCATTTACATCTAAGAACTTTTTATCTCCTCCCTGATGTTTTCTGTTATCCACGTTTCATTCAATAGCACATTATTTAGTCTTCAGGTGTTGGAGTAGTTTTTGTCTTTTATTTTATTGATTTCTAATTTCATTCCATTATAAACTGATTGAATAAAAGGTAGTATCTCTATTTTTTTTTTTTTTTGGTATTTACTAAGGACTGCTTTGTGGCATAACATATGGTCTATTTTAGAGAAGGATCTATGTGCTGCTGAGAAGAAAGTGTATTTGCTCACTGATGGATGGAATATCTATATGTTTGCTAAGTCTAAGTTATTGATTGTGTTATTGAGTTCTATAGTTTCTTTGATCAGTTTTTGTTTGGAAGATCTATCAGGTGGTGAAAGCAGTGTGTTAAAGTCACCCAGAATTATTGTGTTGTGGTCTATTGATTCCTGGAATTGAGAAGGATTTGTTTGACATACATGGATGTGCTGTTGTTTGGGCATAAATATTTACAATCATTTTGTCTTCCTAATTTATGGTTTCCTTAAGCAGTATGAAATGTCCTTCTTTATTCCTTCTAACTTATTCTGACTTTATCTGGTATAAGGATGGAAACCCCCACAGTTTTCCTGAGTCCATGTGCATGGTATATTTTCCCCCATCCTTTCACTTTTAGTCTGTGGATGTCTTTTTCTATGAGACGAATCTCTTAAAGGCAGCATATTATTGGGTCTTTCTTTTCAATCCAATCAGCCAGTCCATGTCTTCTAATTGATGAGTTTAGGCCACTAACATTCAGGTTTATTTTTGACATATGATTTGTATTCCCATTTTGTCATATTTTTGGTTTTTAATTTAACTTGGTGTCTCCTTTGATTGACTTTTATGGTATTTCCTCCCTTTGCTGACATATATTGTTGTTTTTAATTTCCTCCTCATGGAATATTTTGCTGAGAATGTTCTGTAGCACAGACTTTCTATTTGTAAATTCTTTTAACTTTTGTTTTTCATGGAAAGATTTTATTTCATCCTCAAATCTGAAGGTTAGTTTTGTCGGGTATAAGATTCTTGGTTGGAAACCATGTTCTTTCAGAGCTTGAAATATGTTGTTCCAGACCCTTCTAGTTTTTAGGTTCTGGACTGAGAAATCTGCTGATATCCATATTGATTTCCCCCTATATGTAATCTGACCTTTTCTCTCACATTCTTTAAAATTATCTCTATTTTGGATGTTAGGCATTTTCATCATGCCTTTGTGTGGATCTGTTGTAATTTTGTGCATTTGGTGTTCTGTAAACATCCTGTAGTTGATTTTCCATTTTATTCTTCAAGTTTGGGAAATTTTCTGATATTATTTCATTGAATAGGTTGTTCATTCCTTTGGTTTGTATCTCTGTGACCTCCTCAATCCCGATAATTCTTAAATTTAATTCTTTAAATATTTTCATGATATCCCATAGCTCTTGGAGGTTTTTTTCATGATTTCTTACCATCTTCTCTGGTCAACTTTATTTTCAAGATTAAACATTTTGTCTTCATTGTCTGAGGTTGTGCCTTCCAGGTGATCTAGTCTGTTGGTAATGCTTTCCATTGAGGTTTTTTATTTGGTTTATTGTTTCCTTCATTTCAAGGATTTCTGTTTGTTCTTTTTCAGAATCTCTATCTCTTTGTTGAAATGATCTTTTGCTTCATACAGTCATTCTTTTAACTGTTTATTGGAGTGATCACTATTGCCTGCATTTGCTCTCTTATCTCATCCTTTGCTTCAGGAATCATTTTAATTTAGTATGTTCTGAACTCCTTCTCTGTTCTCTGATGTTTCTTCTACCACACTGTCATTGGATTCTATTAATATAGAATCTTGGTCTATTTGGAACACTTTCTTCTCTTGTTTTTTCATGGTGTTCATGTATCTTCCCCTCTAGTAGTGCAGATATGGGGTATTGCAGTTTCCCCATAATGGGCTTACAGTGACCCTGTAGATTTTCAAAACCTCTTCTTTAAGGAGGAGATCAATATTAGCAGCACCCACTACAGAAAATATGCAGGCCTAAACCAAATAGTCCCTAGGCAGATGTTAGCAATATCGATGTAATAAACAGAGAGGATGAGTACAATTATTATCTAAAGTAAACAAGTAGATTTGTCGCACCTAGGTTGGTGCCATCACTGGTTGGTCACACTCGCTGAGCGAGCTGCTGGGTGAGCCAGGTCGCCTACGTCATGGAGGTAAGTGATGGGCAGCTATCCCTCCCAGGCAGCAGGCCAAAGACAGGTCTCATAACTCAGCGAACCCGCCTGACCCCTGCACCTAGGTTGGTGCCATCACTGGGTGGTCGCAGTTGCAGAGAGAGCTGGTGGGCAAGTCAGGCCACTTGCATCATAGAGGTAGCAGGCAGGCACCCAACCCACCTGCCTTGCAGAGCTGGGCGGGGGGTAACCAACCTGCCCAACCACCAGGCCAAAGACACACACCATCACTGAACAACCCTGCCCCACCACCAATCTGAGGTTTGTCGCCATCACAGAGTTAGTCAGAGGCTTCTATATAGGCTGGTGCAGGCATTCTGAATTACTCCTGAGGGTGTGGCCATCATCATTGGAAGGGCAACTCCCTTCCTGAGACACCTACAGGAGGCTAGAGGACCTCTGACAAGACCCAGGAGCCAAGAAGAGGAGGTATTGAGAGACTTGGGACCAACTCAGAGGCACCAAGGAATATACCCCACCTGAAAGCCACCACATCTAGAAGGCCAGCTTTCTACTGGAGCACAGCATTATCAAGTTCCTCCAAGACTTCAGGCTACTGAAGGATAAAAGGTGAGTTATTGGAAATCTACAGAGACAGTATTAGTCAATAGAGGAAATCTGCAATATCTCAGAATTTTACTATTAGAGTGGTAGATACCTGAACAATATGAGAAAACAAGGGAAGAAAATGTCCCAAAAAAACCTAGATGGTATAGCAATAAAATCCAATGACAGCATGGCAGAAGAAATGTCAGAAAGGGAGTTCAGAATGTACACAATACAAATGATTGGGGAAGCAAACGAAGAGATAAAAGAGCAAATGCAGGCATTGAGGATGAGATAAAAGGGCAAATGCAGGCATTGAATGATCGCATCAATCCACAGTTAAAAGAGCAAATGTGGGAAGCAAAAGATCATTTCAATAAAGAGTTAGAGATACTGGGAAAAAAAAAAAAAACACACAGAAATCCTTGAAATGAAGGAAACAATAAATTAAATTTAAAACTCCATAGAAGGCATAACCAATAGGATAGAACACCTGGAAGACAGAACCTCACATATCAAAGAAAAAATATTTAATCTTGAAAACAAAGTTGACCAAACAGAGAAGATGGTAAGAAAGCATGAACAGAATCTCCAAGAACTATGGGATATCATGAAAAGGCCAAATTTAAGAATCATTGGGATTGAGGAAGGCTTAGAGAAACAAAACAAGGGAATAAACAATCTATTTGATGAAATAATATCAGAAAATTTCCCAAATCTGATGAATGAAATGGAAAATCAAGTACAAGAGGCTTATAGTACTCCAAATATTCAAAATTACAACAGACCCACAGCAAGTCACATTATAATGAAAATACCTAACATACAAAATATCAAGACAGAATTTTAAAGGCTGTGAGAGAAAAGAATCAAATTACATTCAGGGGGAAACCAATAAGAATATCAGCATATTTTTCAATCCAGACCCTAAAAGCTATAAGGACCTAGAACAACATTTTACAAGCCCTGAAAGAAAATGGATGCCAACTGAGAATCTTATACCCAGCAAAACTTACTTTCAGATTTGGCGACGAAATAAAATCCTTCCATGATGAACAGAAGCTAAAAGAATTTACAAAAAGAAAGCCCGCATTACAGAACATTCTCAGCAAAATATTCCATGAGGAAGAGATGAAAAACCATGATGTAAATCAGCAAAGGGAGGAACTACCCTAAAGGAACAACCAAATAAAGGAGAAATCGAGTTGTGTCAAAAAAAAAAAAAAAAAATGAGACAAATGACCAGGAATACAAATCATATCTCAATAATCACCCTGAATGTTAATGGCCTGAACTCATCAATCAAAAGACATAGACTGGCAGATTGGATTAAAAAGAAAAATCCAACAATTTGCTGCCTGCAAGAGACTCATCTCATAGAAAGAGATACCCACAGACTAAAGTTGAAAGGATGGGGAAAAATATACCATGCACATGGACACAGCAAAAAAGCTGGTGTATCCATCCTCATATCAGATAATGTGGACTTCAAGCCAAAGTTGGTCAGAAGGAATAAAGAAGGATATTTCAGGGCTGATCCAAGATGGCAGATTAGAGGGTGGCTGCATCTCCTGTTGCTCCAGAACCCAGGATTCAAGAAGGGGAGGCATTGAGAGACTCGGACTAAAATAGAGCCATTGGTGAGTCTCCCCCACCCAGTGAAGCTCGGCCCGGGCGGCAGTCCTGGACAGGGTGGCTTATCAGAGCAGGGCAGGAGAGCTAGAGTCTTCCCCAGGTAGCCCTGCTCCCTCTGGCGGTGGACTTCTTCCTCACGGCCAGCTTCTTGGAGCAGGCCACCAAGTGAGAGCCTTTCTGCACAGAATCAGCTCCACGTACGGGAGCCAGCGGCAAGCTCTGGCCTGCAGGCAGCTTCAGGGACCAGGACAGGGCAGTCAGGGACTTCCCGAAGCAGCCCTGCTCCTCCAGCAGCAGGTTCCTTTCACGGCTAGCTTCAGGAGCAGACCGCCTAGTGAGAGCCTTTCTACACAGAGCCAGCCACAAGTCCCAGAGCCAGCGGAGAGATCCAGCCCGCAGGCAGCCTTTGGGACCAGGGCAGGGCAGCCAGAGACTTCTCCAAGCAACCCTACTCCCTCCGGCGGCAGGCTCTTTCCACGGGGTGATCCAAGATGGTGGACTGGAGGGTGACTACATCTCCTGTCTTTCCAGAACCCAGGATTCAAGAAGGGGAGGCACTGAGAGACTCGGACTAAAATAGAGCCACAGGTTGAGTCTCCCCCACCGGGTGAAGCTCAGCCCGGGCGGCAGTCCTGGACAGGGTGGCTTATCAGAGCAGGGCAGGGCAGCTAGTCTTCCCCAGGTAGCCCTGCTCCCTCTGGCGGTGGACTCCTTCCACGCGGTAAGCTTCTCGGAGCAGGCCCCCAGTGAGAGCCTATCAGCTCCAAGTCCCAGAGCCAGCAGCGAGCTCCGGCCCACAGGCAGCTTCAGGGACCAGGACAGGGGAGACAGAGACTTCCCCAAGCAGCCCTGCTCCCTCTGGAGGCAGGTTCCTTTCAGGGCCAGCTTCTCGGAGCAGACCGCCCAGTGAGAGCCTTTCCACACAGAGCCAGCTCCAAGCCCTGGAACCAGTAGCTTGCTAGGGACAGCTTTCTTTGGAAGCACTGCATTATCAAGTTCCTCCAAGATTTCAGGCTACTGAAGGTTGGGAGGTGATATACTGGAAATCTACAGGGACACTATAAGCCAATAGAGGAAATCTGCAATATCTCAGAATCCCACTGACATCTGACCAATATGAGAGTACAAGGGAAGAAAATGTCCCAAACAAACCTAGATACTATATCAATAAAACCTAATGACAGCATAGCAGAAGAAATGTCAGAAAGGGAGTTCAGAATGTACATAATTAAAACAATCAGGGAAGCAAATGGGGACATGAAAGAGAAAAGGCAGGCATTGAAGGAGGAGATGAAAGAGCAAATGCAAGCATTAAATGATCGCACCAATCAACAGTTAAAAGAGCAAATACGGGAAGCAAGAGATCATTTCAATAAAGAGTTACAGATACTGAAAAAAAAAAAAAAAAAAAAAAAAAAGAAATCCTTGAAATGAAGGAAACAATAAACCAAGTTAAAAATTCCATAGAAAGCATAACCAATAGGATAGAACACCTGGAAGACAGAACCTCAGACATTGAAGACAAAATATTTAATCTTGAAAACAAAGTTGACCAAACAGAGAAGATGGTAAGAAAGAATGAACAGAATCTACAAGAATTATGGGATATCATGAAAAGGCCAAATTTAAGAATCATTGGGATTGAGGAAGGCTTAGAGAAACAAACCAAAGGAATAAACAGTCATTCAATGAAATAATATCAGAAAATTTCCCAAATCTAATGAATGAAATAGAAAATCAAGTACATACTCCAAATATACAAAATTACAACAGACCCACAGCAAGTCACATTATTAGGAAAATACCTAACATACAAAATAAAGACAGAATTTTAAAGGCCGTGAGAGAAAAGAATCAAATTACATTCAGGGGGAAACCAATAAGAATATCAGCATATTTTTCAATCCAGACCCTAAAAGCTAGAAGGGCCTGGAACAACATATAGCAAGCCCTGAAAGAAAACGGATGCCAACCAAGAATCTTATACCCAGCAAAACTTACTTTCAGATTTGACGATCAAATAAGATCCTTCCATGATAAACAAAAGCTACAGGCATTTACAAAAAGAAAGCCGGCATTACAGAACATTCTCAGCAAAATATTCCATGAGAAAGAGATGAAAAACAACGATGCAAATCAGCAATGGGAGGAACTAGCCTAAAGGAATAGCCAAATAAAGGAGAAATCAAATCATGTCAAAAAACAAAAATGAGTCAAATGACTGGGAATACAAATCATATCACAATAATAACCCTGAATGTTAACGGCCTGAACTCATCAATCAAAAGACATAGACTGGCAGATTAGATCAAAAAGAAAAATCCAACAATTTGCTGCCTGCAAGAGTCTCATCTTATAGAAAGAGATACCCATAGACTAAAGGTGAAAGGATGGGAACAAACATACCATGCACATGGACACAACAAAAAAGCTGGAGTATCCATCCTCATATCAGATATTGTGGACTTCAAGCCAAAACTAGTCAGAAGGGATAAAGAAGGACATTACATACTCCTTAAGGGAAGCATAAATCAGCAAGACATAACAATCATAAATATCTATGTCCCAAACAGTGGCTCATCTATGTACGTCAAACAAATCCTTCTTAATTCCAGAAATCAAATAGACCACAACACAATAATACTAGGCGATTTTAACACACCTCTCTCATCACTGGATAGATCCTCCAAACAAAAATTGAATAAAGAAACTATAGATCTCAAAAACACAATCAACAATTTAGACTTAACGGACATATATAGAATATACCATCCAACAAAGAATGAATACATTTTCTTCTTAGCAGCACATGGATCCTTCTCTAAAACAGACCATATTTTATGCCACAAAGCTACTGTTAGCAAATACAAGAAGACAGAGATACTACCTTGTATTCTATCAGATCATAATAGATTGAAATTAGAAATAAAGGACAGAATAAAAAACAGAAACTTCTCCAATACCTGGACATTAAATAATACCCTATTAAATGATGAATGGATAACAGAAGACATCAGGAAGGAAATTAAAAAATTCTTAGAAGTAAACGAAAATAAAGACACATCATATCAAAATCTCTGGGAAACTATGAAAGCAGTACTTAGAGGAAGATTTATTTAATGGGGCGCATTCAACAAAAGAAGTAGAAATCAAGAAATAAACTACTTAACACTACAGCTCAAAGCCCTAGAAAAAGAAGAGCAGACCAACACCAAAAGTAGTAGAAGACAGGAAATAGTTAAAATCAGAGTCGAAATCAACGAAATTGAAACAAAAGAAACAATCACAAAAATTAAGAAAATAAATAGTTGGTTCTTTGAAAAAATAAAAAATATGATAAACCCTTAGCCACACTAACAAAGAAAAAGAGGGAGAAAACTCAATTACTAAAATTTGGAATGAACAAGGAAATATCACAACAGACACGAATGAAATACAAAACATAATTAGAAACTATTTTGAAAATCTATACTCCAACAAAATAAAAAATCTCGAAGACATCAATAAGTTTCTAGAGACATATGAATTACCTAAACTGAATGAGGAGGATATACACAACTTAAATAGATCAATTTCAAGCAATGAAATAGAAGAAGTCATCAAAAGTCTACCAACAAAGAAAAGTCCAGGACCAGATGGGTTCTCAGCCGAGTTCTACAAAACCTTTAAAGAAGAGCTCATTCCAATACTCCTCAAAGTATTCCATGAAATAGAAGAGGAGGGAACCATCCCAAACTCATTCTATGAAGTCAACATCACCCTGATACCTAAACCAGACAGAGACACATCGAGGAAAGAAAATTTCAGACCAATATCCTTAATGAACATTGATGCAAAAATTCTCAACAAAATCTTAGCAAATCGCATACAAAAATATATTTAAAAGATAGTGCACCACGATCCAGTGGGTTTTATCCCAGGGATGTAAGGTTGGTTCAACATCAGGAAAAAAATAAATGTAATTCACCATATCAATAGACTTCAAGTCAAGAATCACATGATTATTTCGATAGATGCAGAAAAAGCATTTGATAAAATACAGCATCCCTTCATGATTAAAACACTAGAAAAAACAGGGATAGTGGGAACATTCCTTAACGTTGTAAAGGCCATCTACGCTAAACCCATGGCCAATATCATTCTAAATGGTGAAAAACTGAAAGCATTCCCCCTAAAAACTGTAATAGGCAGGGATGTCCTCTTTCATCACTTCTATTCAAAATCGTCCTTGAGACTCTAGCCAGAGCAATTAGACAAACCAAAGAAATTAAAGGGATACGAATTGGAAAAGAGGAACACAAATTACACCTGTTCGCTGATGACATGATTATATATTTACAGGAACCTGGAAATTCCACCAGAAAACTTTTAGAACTCATAAGTGAATTCAGTAAAGTAGCAGGATATAATATTAATTCTCATAAATCCAATGCATTTTTATACATGTGATGAATCTTCAGAAAGAGAAGTTAGGAAAACTAGCCCATTCACAATAGCATTGAAAAAAATAAAATACTTGAGAATCAATCTAACAAAAGAAGTGAAAGACCTGTACAATGAGAACTACAGACACTAAAGAAAAAATTAAAGAAAACTTTAGAAGATGGAAGACTCTCCCATGTTCTTGTATAGGCAGAATTAATAGTGTCAAAATGGCCATACTACCTAAAGTGCTATACAGATTCAAGGCAATTCCAATTAAAATCCCAAAGATGTACCTTGCAGAAATAGAGCAAGCAATCACGAAATTCATCTGGAAGAATAAGAAACCCAAAATAGCTAAACAATCTTCAGTAGAAACAGCGAAGCAGGGGATATTGCAATACCATATCTTCAACTCTATTACAAAGAAATAGTAACAAAAATGGCATGGTATTGGTACCAAAATAGACAGGTAGATCAATGATACAGAATAGAGTACATGGACACAAACCCAAATAAATGCAATTTTCTCATACTAGACAAAGGGGCCAAAAATATGCAATGGAGAAAAGATAGCCTCTTCAACAAATGGTGCTGAGAAAACTGGAAAACCATATGCAATAGAATGAAACTAAGCCCCTATCTCTCACCCTGCACAAAAATTAACTCACAATGGATCAAGGACCTTGAAATCAGACCAGAGACCCTGAATCTTATAGAAGAAAAAGTAGGTCCAAATCTTCAACTTGTTGGCTTAGGATCAGACTTCCTTAACAGGACTCCCATAGCACAAGAAATAAAAGAAAGAATCAACAACTGGGATAGATTCAAACTAAATAGCTTTCTATCAGCAAAGGAAACTGTCAGCAATGCAAAGAGAGAGCCTACAGAGTGGGAGAATATCTTTGCAACTCATAGTTCAGATAGAGCACTAATTTCCAGAATATATAAAGAACTCAAAAAACTCTACACCAAGAATACAAATAATCCAACCAACAATTGGGCTAAGGAAATGAACAGACACTTCACAGAAGAAGATCTACAAACAATCAACAGATATATGAAAAAATGTTCAACATCTCTAGTAATAAGAGAAATGCAAATCAAAACTACCCTAACATTCCATCTCACCCCAATTAGAATGGTGATTATCAAGAACACAAGCAACAATAGGTGTTGGTGAGGATGTGGGGAAAAAGGCACACTCATACATTGCTGATGGGGTTGCAAATTAGTGCAGCCACTCTGGAAAGCAGTATGGAGATTCCTCAGAAAGCTTGGAATGGAACCACCATTTGACCCAGTTATCCCACTCCTTGGCCTATACCCAAAGGACTTAAAATCAGCATACTACAGAGATACAGCCACATCAATGTTCATTGCTGCTCAATTCACCATAGCCAGATTGTGGAACCAACCTGGATGTCATTCAATTGATGAATGGATAAAGAAACTGTGGCATATATATACAATGGAATATTACTCCACCATAAAGAATAATAAAATTATGGCATTTGCAGGCAAATGGATGAAACTGGAGAATATCATGCTAAGTGAGATAAACCAATCTCAAAAAACTAAAGGACGAATGATCTCGCTGATAAGCGGATGAGGGCATATAATGGGGGGTGGGAGGGGTTAGCATTAGGGTTAGGGTTAAGGAGGGTGGTAAGAATGGAGGAAGGAAGGACTGGATAGAGGGAAAAGAGGGGTGGGAGGGGTGGGGGGGGAGGGAAAAAAATAACAGAATGAATCAAACGACATTACCCTATGTAAATTTATGATTACACAAATGGTATGCCTTGACTCCATCTACAAACAGAGAAACAACATGTATCCCATTTGTTTACAATAAAAAAAAAAGAACGACATTTCATACTGCTTAAGGGACGCATAAAGCAGTAAGACAAAACAATCATAAATATCTATGCCCCAAACAGTGGCTCATCCATATACGTCAAACAATTCCTTCTCAATGCCAGAAATCATATAGGCCACAACACAATAATAAAAGGTGATTTTAACACACCTCTCTTACCACTGGAAAGATCCTAAAAACAAAAATTGAACGAAGAAACCATAGATCTCAAAAACACAATCGATAATTTAGACTTAATGTACATTTATAGAATATACTATCCAACAAAGAGGAATACACTATCTTCTCAGCAGCACATAGATCCTTCTCTAAAATAGACCATATGTTATGCCACAAAGCTGCTGTTAGCAAATACAAGAAGATAGAAATAATATCTTGTATTCTATAAGATCATAATGGATTGAAATTAGAAAAAAATGACAGAGTAAAAAACATAAACTACTCCAACACCTGGAGATTAAATAATATGCTATTGTATAATGAATGGATAACAGAAGATATCAGGAAGGAAATTTAAAAATTCTTAGTGGTAAATGAGAACAAAGAAACAACATATCAAAATCTCTGGGACACTATGAAAGCAGTACTTAGAGGAAAATTTATTTCATGGAGCGCATTTAATAAAAGAAGAAAAAATCAACAAACATCCTAACACTGGCTCAAAGCCCTAGAAAAAGAAGAACACAGCAACACTAAAAGTAGAAGAAGACAGGAAATAGTTAAAATCAGAGTTGAAATCAAGGAAATTGAAACAAAAGAAACAATACAAAAAATTGACAAAATAAATAGTTGGTTCTTTGAAAAAATAAACAAAATTGATAAACCTTTAGCCACACTAAAAAGGAGAATAAGAGAGAAAACCCAAATTACTAAAATTCAGAATGAACAAGGAAATATCACAACAGACACAGGTGAAATACAAAACATAATTAGAAGCTATTTTGAAAATCTATACTCCAACAAAATAGAAAATCTCGAAGACATCAACAGGTTCTAGAGACATGAATTATCTAAACTGAACGAGGAGGACAAACACAGTTTAAATAGATCAATTTCAAGCAATGAAATAGAAGAAGTCATCAAAAGCCTACCAACAAAGAAAAGTCCAGGACCAGATGGGTTCTCAGCCGAGTACTACAGAACCTTTAAAGAAGAGCTCATTCCAATACTCCTCAAAGTGTTCCATGAAATAGAAGAGGAGGGAACCCACCCAAACTCATTCTATGAAGCCAATATCACCCTGATACCTAAACCAGACAGAGACACATCGAGGAAAGAAAATTTCAGACCAATATCCTTAATGAACATTGATGCAAAAATTCTCAACAAAATCTTAGCAAATCGCATACAAAAATATATTTAAAAGATAGTGCACCACGATCCAGTGGGTTTTATCCCAGGGATGTAAGGTTGGTTCAACATCGGGAAAAAAATAAATGTAATTCACCATATCAATAGACTTCAAGTCAAGAATCACATGATTATTTCGATAGATGCAGAAAAAGCATTTGATAAAATACAGCATCCCTTCATGCTTAAAACACTAGAAAAAACAGGGATAGTGGGAACATTCCTTAACATTGTAAAGGCCATCTACGCTAAGCCATGGCCAATATCATTCTAAATGGTGAAAAGCTGAAAGCATTCCCCATAAAAACTGGAATGAGGCAGGGATACCCTCTTTCACCACTTCTATTCAACATTATCCTCAAAAGTCTAGCCAAAGCAATTAGACAGACCAAGGAAATTAAAGGAATATGAATAGGAAAAGAAGAACTTAAACTATCCCTGTTCGCTGATGACATGATTATATATTTAAAGGAACCAGAAAATTCCACCAGAAAACTTTTAGAACTCATAAGATAATTCAATAAAGTAGCAGGATATAAAATTAATGCTCATAAATCCAATACATTTTTATACATACGTGATGAATCTTCAGAAAGAGAAGTTAGGAAAACTACCCTATTCACAATAGCTTCAAAAAAAATAAAATACTTGGGAATCAATCTAGCAAAAGAGGTGAAAGACCTCTACAATGAGAACTACAGAACACTAAAGAAAAAGATTAAAGAAAACCGTAGAAGATGTAAAGATCTCCCATGTTCTTGGATAGGCAGAACTAATATTGTCCAAATGGCCATACTACCAAAATTGCTATACAGATTCAATGCAGTTCCAATTAAAATCCCAATGACGTACCTTACAGAAATAGAGCAAGCAATCATGAAATTCATCTGGAAGAATAAGAAACCCAGAATAGCTAAAGTAATCCTTAGCAGGAAGAGTGAAGCAGGGGGTATCACAATATCAGATCTTCAACTACACTACAAAGCAATAGTAACAAAAACGTCATGGTATTGGCACCAAAATAAGACAAGTAGATCAATGGTACAGAATAGAGGACATGGACACAAACCCAAATAAATACAATTTTCTCATACTAGACAAAGGGGCCAAAAATATGCAATGGAGAAAAGATAGCCTCTTCAACAAATGGTGCTGGGAAATCCATATGCATAGAATGAAACTAATCCCCTATCTCTCACCCTGCACAAAAATTAACTCACAATGGATCAAGGACCTTGAAATCGGACCAGAGACCCTGCATCTTAGAGAAGAAAAAGTAGGTCCAAATCTTCAACTTGTTGACTTGGGATCAGACTTCCTTAACAGGACTCCCATAGCACAAGAAATAAAAGCAAGAATCAATAACTGAGACAGATTGAAACTAAATAGCTTTCTATCAGCAAAGGAAACTATCAGCAATGGGAAGAGAGAGCCCACAGAGTGGGAGAAAATCTTTGTCACTCATACTTCAGATAGAGCACTAATTTCCAGAATATATAAAGAACTCAAAAAACTCTACACCAAGAATACAAATAACCCAATCAACAAATGGGCTAAGGATATGAACAGACACTTCACAGAAGATAATCTATAAGCAATCAACAAACATATGAAAAAAATGTTCAACATCTTTAATAATAAGAGAAACGTAAATCAAAACTACCCTAACATTCCATCTCACCCCAATTAGAATGGCAATTTTCAAGAATACAAGCAATAACAGGTGTTGGCGAAGATGTGGGGGAAAAGGTACACTCATACATTGCTGGTGGGGCTACAAATTAGTGTAGCTACTCTGGAAAGTAGTGTGGAGATTCCTTAGAAAACTTGGAATGGAACCGCCATTTGACCCAGCTATCCCACTCCTCGGCCTATACCCAGGACTTAAAATGCCTACTACAGAGAATCAGCCACAACAATGTTCATAGCTGCTCAATTCACAGTAGTCAGATTGTGGAACCAACCTAGATGCCCCTCAATGGATGAATGGATAAAGAAACTGTGGTACATATATACCATGGAATATTACTCAGCCATAAAGAATAATAAAATTATGGCATTTGCAGGCAAATGGATGCAGTTGGAGAATATCATGCTAAGTGAGATAAGCCAATCTCAAAAAAAGAAATGGCGAATGATCTCATTGATAAGCGGATGATGACACATATAGGGGATGGGAAGGGGGCAAGAATGGAGGAAGGAGTGACTCTATAGAGAGATAAGAGGGTTGGGTGGGGTGGGGTTGAGAAAAAAAAATAACAGAATGAATCAAAAACGAGTACCCTAGGTAAATGTATGATTACACAAATGGTATACCTCTACTTCATGTACTATCAGAGAAACAAGATGTATCCCATTTGTTTACAATAAAAATGAATTAAAAAAAAACAAGTAGATTTGTAATGAGGTCTGCTGTTTCTGACAGTGGACAAAGTGGATGGGGAGAGGTGTAGGATGTAACTGCTAATGGGATCAGAAAAGAGTATATAGCAGTACTAGATCATAGGAAGAGTGAAAGAGGAATCAAAAGAAACTGGTTGTTAGCATGAGAAAAGGGAGAAACAGATGCTGAGGAAACAGGTGAACAAAAGGAAAATAGAGCCAGAAAAATACAGAAATAAAAACTTAATTTTTTTCAAAAAGGAGATAAAGAAAAAAAAATCTATACTATAACAATCATATACTATTCAAACTTCCCAGTTTTCAGTAGCCTGATGCATGAGAGGTACCTGACAATGAGCTTCCGGTCTCCACTTGGTGTCTCAGAATGGGATTGGCCCTACCTAAAGATGGCAGCTTCCGCTTCCAGGACCATCCAAGATGGCTGCACTGGTTTCCAAATGTGTTGGCAAATGGGGAGCTGCAGTGCCTTGCATGGGCACCAAGTCTGTGTGGGGTGCAGTTGGTCAGGAAGGGGTTCCTGGGTGCGGGGTGGGGTTGGTTGGGCTGAGGGTCCTAGAGGTGGGGCACAATCTGTGAGGCCAGGGACCCTGCATGTCATGGCTGTTGTCCCAAAATGGCAGCAGCCTCGGGTAACCAAATATGTGGGTACTATGACAGTGGACTTTCAGGCAACAGCAGGCAGCTGGCGATCCTCTGGTGGTCTGTGGGTGGTGTGTAGGCTACTAGAGGATGATAGGCAGGAGAACTGGTGGTGGTGATGGATAGGTGAAAGACAGATGATGGGCAGGCAAGAGGCAGGCAAACAGGCAAATGGCAGATGATAGGCAGCTGTCAGTGAGCAATCTGTACTCAAGAAGTAGTCAATACACTGTCAGACTATCGGTGATTGAGGTAGACAAATGGGGTAAACAGCAGGGAAATGATAAGCAGCAAAGACTGCCTCACAGAGAAACTGATTTTCCTCTGCCTGAAACCCAAGTTATGGATTGACAAGGAACACAGTCTCCCTCTAGTCTGCCATCTTGGATCTCAATATTTTATATTTCTATTGTATCACATTATATAGTTCTATTATATCTCATTACATATCAGAATTTCCATGTGTTTTTGATTTATACTTTTAAGGTTAACTTTAAAAACTATCAGAATTATTCAAATATTTTTCAAACAAGGCTTATAAAAACTATTGATTAGCTAATATATAGTTAATTTAAAATAAAAAATAAAGTATCAAATTTTGATTATGCTAAATATTATAATACATCACTACAAAGTCTGTGGTATTTTCTTTAACTTAGGTCAAATAGTGTATATCATTTTGAGGAGAGAGAATACAAAAATGTGAATTATTAGAGAATTTTTATCATGATTTTTCTAATATTATTATGTGACTATTCAAATGGGAAAGAAAATAAAACATACCTTAATTTTTTTCTAACTAAAAAACCACGTATCCATCTTTGAATAATCAAAACTGGTGAATTATGAGCCAGAATTTTATTAATTCTTGAAATAACATCTTTAATGTTATTAAGCTCATCATCATAGGTGGCTCCCTGTATAAAGAAAAGATATTCAATAATTTTATCTTTCATGAAATTTTTTCCAAAAACTATTTTATACTTGGTAATCTAATGGTATAAATAAACCCATAGAATATTCACAGGGTATATTCATTACAGGTATAATATTTTAAAGGATACTATTTCACACAATGGAGTTTCATTCAACCATAAAGAAAAATAAAATTATGGTATCTGCAGAAAAATGAATAGAACTAGAGACCATCAATAAGTCAAATCAGAAAGTTAAGTTCATGTGTTTTCTCTCACGTGTGGAAGCTAGAAAGGATAAAGGAAAATAAGAGTGGGAATGGATCTCCTCAAAACTAAGGGAGAGCAGTAGAGGAAAGGGATCAAAGGGTGGGAGGTTGGGAGTGATATGGGCCAAATTATATTGTTATATTGTGTACATGTACAAATATATAACAATAAATCCTGTCAATATGTACATACAAGGCACCAATAAAAATGAGGAAATAAAAAATTTATATTTTTATTAGAGAAAAATATCAAAAATTAGAAGCATCAAATAATTTCAATGCTACGTACAACATGCCAGATTCTTGATAACTTTCTTCATTCAAGGTGCTTCTTTCAATGTGTTAATAAAGGTAAAATTTTGTCTATATTCATCCTATTTTCTGAAAAGTAGCAATATAAACTGATATCCAATGAAACTCTTAGTCTGTGGATCAACCTAAATAAAACTGATATGTGTTAAATTCATAAAATAATTCATAGTAGTTCAAAATTTTGTTTAGCTGAACTACAATTTGATATGCTTTTATTGGAACACAGCACATTCCTTTGGGAAAGATATACTTCTAAGGAAGATAATTCCTACAAGTCTTTAGATTTGGGATCAGACACCCACTATATCTCATTGATCACTTGATTGGTTAGCAATAAGTTCACTTTGGGTTTTCAATATAGAAGAATACATTTAAAGGATGAAATTTACATTTACTAGTTTTAAGGTGCCTATCATGAAGATTACCAACACTTTAATATTCAAAATATATACCTTCTCCTCATGTACACCCAATCATCTATGTGCTGCTTGAAACAAACCAAAAAATCACAAAGCACTGTAGATTGGTATTACTTTAGATTTATACTTTTGAACATTCATTACTGATTAGCAAGTTATTTACTTGACCTCATCTTACTTCCATTTTCAACAGTAGTAAAATCCTCCTGATATCTAAATTAATTCCTATTCCCTTCCAATCATAATATGAATATGCATTATTGCTGGGGCAAATATTCCAAAGTACAAATCTAAGCATATGGCATTCTAGCTTAATATATTTCTTTGACACCACTGGAAGATCAATTCCAAATTTCGTGATGTGGCAGACAAATGGCCTTCATGATCTAGTCCTTTCCCTCTCTTATCTCCCTTTGCCTTATATATAAGAATTTCTAATCTGATAATACTTAACCACTTAAACCACCATATATCATCTGTTGATCAAACCCCAATGATTTTTTTACACAGTCCATTCCACTTTCTTGAATTACCCTCTCAACAGTTTGTCTCAATATCTTAGTTTTTGGAGAGTCAATTTCTTTCTCTAAGAAGTTATTGTTGGCATTGATCTGAAAATGACATCCTTCTACAACATTATCCTGAGTGATAACTCATATTGTCACACTTGACACTGTTGAATTTTATCTGAGTCCTATAATCCTGGAAAACAGTGAAAGTTGAGGATTTCCTCATCCCTTTGTTTCAATTTTGTGCATAGAAGCACCCTTCCTCTTATGACTGATTTGCATAATATTCATGGATTCCCCCCTTCTGTACCTGTAATGTATTACACAAATTTTCCAGATTCTTGTTCTTTATCTATTAGTGATTAGGTGAACTGTTTTGTCTCCTGATCTACTGGAATAAAATGCTTGTTGTGCCAAATATTAGTTAAGATTCTCTAGGCCTGAGTTTGGGTCCTCCCTCAGTCCAAGCCAACATACTGTATCTGCTTATATTATTTTTGATTATGGACTAGACAAAGAGATTAGATTCTCTAATCTTACTTTCAGAAGAGTCAAATATTCTCTATTCTTACTTTCAGATCAAACCATTTCCCTTTATTTCAGTTCCTTTCACCAAACTCACTCACCCTTTTGGCTAACCCTTAAGGCCTTTGCAAATCTTGGGGTAATAGAATTCTGCTCAATCCTCTCCCTCTCCCTATGGAAAAGTCTCTGTTCCTCACTCTTCCTTTCCAAGTTCTGATTTGTTTGTTTTAATTTGACAACTTTATGCCATAAAACAATTATTGGTCTATATTTACCATATAGCCTCAGCAAGTTCAACCAATTTTTATTCTATATATGTAGGACTAAGTCAGTTTTTGGTTTATAATTGACATTTAGTCATCAATTGATTATTAAATCACTAAGTAATCAGCATTGTTGACCTTCAAGCTGGATTTGGCAATGTCAATCAATTCTTATAATTCAATTCTTTTACTGAGCTACAATCACATCACACTTTTAATGTTTCTTTTTAGTTTTTATTTCTCCATCTGTATTTCTTCTTACTTCTCTGAAAGCCATTTAAACATTTTTAGAACTTAGATGTTCTTTTGATTTTTATCTCTATTTGCTAACTTTCTTCAAATGGTCACCTTCCACACTACTTCTTACTGCCTCACATTTGCAGATTATCCATAAATTAGCATTTTCTGTCAGAAATTATCTCCGAAATTACAGACCTATAAATTAAATTTCCAATTCCATTTCTTTACTTACCTATCAAAACTTAAATAATTATTTCCCTCATTTAGACCAATATAGTATTAACTAGTCATTAAAACTATTCATCTTGGAACTAAGTTATTTAACCCACAGTCCTCTTTCTCTTTCACTCCTTTCCATTCACTTAATTCTATCAAATATCTCTTCAATCTGTCTCCTGTACTCATATACACTGTACCAATTTATTAAATTATTCCTTATAAGCTAAGGCCCAAACTGTTTTAATAGACTGCTCACTACTACCCCATGTTATGCTTTGGATGTGAGGTGTTCCCCGAAAGCTCACATGTAAGACAACACAAGAAGTTTCAGAGAAGTAACAATTGAATTGTGAAAAAATTAATTTCTGATGAGATTGAGTGGTAACTGGAAGCAGGTGGGGTGTGGCTGGAGGAAGTGGTTCCTTGGGGGCATGGTTATGGGGTATATATTTGGAGAGTGGAGTCTCTCTCTCTCTGTGTTTCCTGATCACCATTTGAGCTATTTCCCTCTGCCACACTTTTCCTCCATGATATCCTACCTCACCTCAGGCCCCGAGGAATGGAGCTCCACAAAGATCTCTGAAACAGAGAGCCCTTAAATAAACTTTTCCTCCTCTACAATTGTCCTGGTTGGGTCTTTAAGTCGCAACAACAAAAAAAGAGCTAACTAAAACACCCTACCACTCGGTTAAAAAAAAAAAAAATCTAATTCAGACAATTAATCTAAATCTAATTTAGACAAGGCTGAGCCTGGGATCAGGCACTTCAAACTCCTTATGTGAAAACTGAAGCTCAATGTAAATAATAAATGAAAATCAAAATTATTTTTTCTTGCTTCTGCTACTGCTTTTGAGTGTATATGTGTGCTATTTGGGATTTAACCCAGGGTATTTACCTCTGACCTGAACTTCATCTCCAGTACTTTTTTAAAAATTTTGAGACAGGATCTTGCTAAGTTGCTAAGGGGCTCTCTAAATTGCTGAGGCTGGTCTCAAAATCACAATCCTTCTACCTCAGCTTCTGGAGTCAATGGGATTACAATCATTATCCATCTCTGCAACCACTTTTCTCCTCTTTCCCCTCCTGCTGTGATCTGATGCTACTCTAACTCATGAATCAGGAAATGTTCACACAAACTCTGCAAAAGTTAAATAAAGGCACTGACAGATCCAGTATCTGCCTGATGAAGGCTCATTTCCTGGTTTATAAGTTATGTCCTTCCACTGTGTTCTCACACAGTAGAAGGAGGGAGGGATCTCTTAAGACCTCCTGTATAAAGGTATTAATCTCACCTTCATGGTCTAATCATCTCTCAATTTCCTACCTCCAAATTCTATTGCACTGGGAATGAAGTTTCATTTTGAGGGAGGGTTAAACATTCAGACCATTGCAAATCTCATCTTTATTACATCTTTGAAAAAATCTTACATTATGTCTAGAAAGTACCTCTAAGAATTAATTTAAAAAAATGTATAATCTTTACTAGTTTTAGTATAGAGGAAATTCCCACAAGTCTTCATGTTTCTTTGTATTTGAGCTCATGGTGTTTATGTGAGGCTTAAGAAAAGAAGAGGGGAGGAAGTTTGACTGTTAGGTATATACAAGTGCATAACGGAGAAAGAGAAAAAAAGTGAGGTGAAAAAACGCAGGAGTGGAGGTAGATGACTAAGCTCAAGTAGTCCTGATCACATGCAATTCACATCAGAATCATTAAGCTCACACTGTTTACAGCAGAGCCCTGCTTCCCAATGAGTCATAAATGATCCCTTCTCTTTAAAAGAGACATGTAGAATAACTACCACTTATGGGTAGTGTTAATGGACCTTCTAGGGAAAAAGTAAACTTCAGACAATACTTAAAATTTCCAATGTCCTAAGACAATTATCTTTTAAAATGCCTCATAAAGATATCACTGCAAACTTGTACAAATGCCATAAACCATTTTATATCTAAAGGCAAATGGAAGTATACTCTTTCTAAGGAAAAGTATTGCATTTCCTCCACTAGAGGAGTGATGTCTCCATATAAAATCTGACTAGGTTAAATTCTAGTTCTACCACTTGTTAGCCGTACATTATAGCATAAATAACTCATCTATCCTCTGTTTTCATCATCTGTAAAAATGCAGATAAAATTGGTACTATGTCACTTGTTCATTGTGAAATGTTTACAAAGCAGTCACAATAGTAGCTGAAACATTTCAAGCATCCAAACATGTTATCTATCAGTAGTTTTATAGAATTACTTAAAATTATATAGAGTTTTATATTTTTTAAAGGACTTCAATATAACTTACCATTTTTGATATTCAAAAAATTAACATAAAGGGAGGTATATTGAAAGCAATTTACAAAAACTAACAATGTAAAATTATTAAATCAATAAATTAACTATTAAAGACACAGTACTAAAGTTTTCAATTCAATGAAAAACACTATTGTAATCTTGGCAAAGAACATGTTTAGGCAGGAAACTATCAACAATCAATAAAATAAGTGATAGTAATGATATACCTATACTCAACAATTGCATGGAAATAGAACAGATGGTATGAGCTCTACATAAATTTGGGTTATTAACCTATGACTTGTAAATAATTTTCCTAATCTGTTGCTGGCCTTTTCATTTTTTGCTAATTTCCTTTTCTTGTTTGATGTAATCCTGTACATTCATTTATTTATTTATTCATTTTTTTCTTTTTGCCTGAGGGGTGTTACATGAAAAAAAACTCACTACCAAAGCCAAAATCAAGGAGCTTTCCTCTGATGTTTACTTCTATGAGACTTATGGTTTCTGGTTTAGGTTGTGATCCTCTGTCCATATTGATTTGACTTTTGTCAAATAGGATAAGATCGGAGTCCAATTTCACTCTTGAATGTAGAAATTCAGTTTTTCTAACACTATTTATTAAAGACAATAGCCTTTCCCATTTTATCATCTTGGTTTCCTTGTTGAAAATTAGTTGACACTATGTTTGAATTAATTATTTGACTCTATGTGTTTGGAATCTTTATTTTGTTCACTGGTCTGTATGGCTATTTTTATGTTAGTATCATGCAATTTTGATTACTAGAACTTTGTAATAATATTTAAATCAGAAAATATAGTTCTTTCAAGTCTGTTTTCTGTTTTGTTTTGTTTCTCGAAATTACTCTAGATATTTTGGGTCCCTTGTGGTTACATTTTAGGATTTTTTTCTATTTCTGTGAAGAATGCCATTGGTATTTTGAGAGAGTGCACTCTGTATATTACCTTGACTAGGATCTATATTTTAACATATTAATTCTTCTGAACCATGACCATGACTATCCATTTATTTGTATCATCTTTAATTTCTTTCATCGTTGTTTTAGAGATTTAATATATCTGCTTCCTTAGCTAAATTTATTACCAAGAAGATTAATTTTTGAAGCAAACATAAATATGATTCTTTTATTGTTTTATTTTTCAACCAGGTTATTCATTTTATGTTTATAGAAATGCCACAAATTTTTGTCTGTTAACTTTGTATCCTACAATTTGACAGAATTTATTAATTCTAATAGGTTTTTGGAGGAGTCTGAGGTTTTTCATAATGCAAAATCATGTCATCTATAAACAGTGACAATTTGATTTTTTATAATTTGAATATACTTTATTTCTTTCTCTTGCATTATTGCTCTGCCTAGGACTTCCACTACTACATAGAATAGAAGTAGTAATGTGGGAATCCTTACCTCTACCTAATGTTAGAGGAAATGATACCAGTTTCTTCCAATTAATTATGCTATTAACTGTTTTTTTTTTTCATAAATGGCCTTTGTTATATGGACAAACTGTCCTTCTGTAATAAAACTGTTGGATTTTTATCAAGAATAGATGATGCACTATGTTGAATGCTTTTTCTGGGTCAATTGACATGATCATATGGTTTTTGTTTTTAGTCTTTTAATGTGATATTTAAAAATGTTGATTGACTGGCATATATTAATCCATCATCACATATCAGGGATAAACCCACTTGATCCTTTTTAAAAATATTTTTCATTTGTTCTAATTGTTATACATGACAGTAGGATGTATTTTGACATTATACATATATGGAGTATAACTTCTCATTCTTCTGATTGTACATGATGTAGAATTACATTAGTCATATATGCACATGAAATAGTAATGTCCAATTCATTCTACTATCTTTCCTATTCCCAATACCTCTCCCTTACCTTCATTCCCCTTTGTCTAATACAAAGTACTTCTATTCTTCCCTCTTATTTTCCAAATGAATTTATGACTGCTTTTTCTATTTATATAAAGAACATCATTGGAATTTTCATAGGAACTGCATTAAATCTGTATAACACTTTGGTAGTATAGTCATTTGGACAATATTAATTCTACCGATCCAAGAGTATGGTAGATCTTTCCATCTTCTAAGGTCTTCTTCAATTTTTTTCTTTAGTGTTCTGTAGTTTTCAATAAGTCTTTCAACTCTTTCCTTAGATTGGTTCCCAATTTTTTTTTTTTTTTTTTTTTTTTAGGCTACTGTGGAATAGAGAATCATGTACTCAGCAAATGGGGATGGTTTGAGTTCTTCTTTTCCTATTTGTACCCCTTTAATTTCTTCCTTTTATCTAATTGCTCTGGCTGGAGTTTCAAGAACTATGCTCAATAGAAGAGGTAAAAGAGGGCATCCTTGTCTTGTTCCAGTTTTTAGAAGAAATGTTTTCATTTTTCTCCACTTAGAATTATGTTGGCCTTGGTTTTAACATATATAAATTTTACAACATTTTACAATGTTCCTACTATCCCTATCTATTCTAGTGTTTCAACATGAGGGGGTGCCATATTTTGTTCAATGCTTTTTCTGCATCTATTGAGATAATCATATGATTCTTGTCTTTACATCTATTGAAGTGATGAATTAAATTTATTGATTTCCATATGTTGAACCAGCCTTGCATCCCTGGAATCAACCCCACTTGATCATGTTACACTATCTTTTTAATATGTTCTTGTATGCAATTTGCTTGAATTTTACTGAAAATTTTTGCATCAATGTTCACCAGGGATACTGGTCTGAAGTTTTCTTTCCTTGATGTGTATGTGGTTTTGGTATAAGGATGATACTAGCTTCATTTGGAAGGGCTCCCTCCTTTTCTATTTCATGGAATAATTTGGGGAGTAGTGGTGTTAATTCTTCTTTGAAGGTCTTGTAGAACTCAGCTGAGAATCCATCTGGTCCTGGGCTTTTCTCAATTGGCAGGTTTTTGATGTCATTTTCCATTGTATTGCTTGAGACTGATCTGTTTAAATTGTGCATGTCCTCCTGATTCACATTGGGTAGATCATATGTCTCCAGAAATTTGTTCATGTTTTCAAGATTTTCTATTTCATTGGAGTATAAGTTTCAAAAGTTTCTGATTATCATCTATGTTTCAATAGTGTCTGTCATGATATTTCTTTTTTCATCATGAAGTTTAGTAATTTGAGTTTTCTTCTTCTCTTCATTAGCATGACTAAGAGTTTTTCAATTTATTTTCTTAAAGAACAAAATTTTCATTTTGTCAATTTTTTGAATTGTTTCTTTTGTTTCAACTTCATTCAGTTCACCTCTGATTTTAACTATTTCCTGTCTTCTATTGCTTCTAGTATTGATTTTTCTTTCTTTAGGGCTTTGAAATGTAATGTTAGGTTACTTAATCGGCTATTTTCTACTCTTTTAATGAATGATTTCAATGCAATGAACTTTCTTCTTAGAACTGCCTTCTTAGTGTCCCAGAGACTTTGATATGTTGTGTCAATATTCTCATTTACTTTTAAGTATTTTTTTTATTTCATCCCTGATTTCTTCTGCTGTCTATTGGTTGTTGAATATTATATTATTTAGTCTCTAGGTGTTAGAGTAGCTTCTATATTTTATTTTATCATTGATTTATAAATTCATTCCATTATAATATGATATAATGCAAGGTATTATCTCTATTTTTTAATTTCTATTTATCTCTATTTTTATCTCTATTTATTTTTTATTTTTGCTAAGAATTTCTTTGTAGCATAAGATGTGGTCTATTTTAAAGAAGGATCCATGCACTGCTGAGAAGAAATTGTATTCAGACATTGATAGATAAAATACTTCCATTGTATTAAATCTAAATTATTGATTGTATTATTTAGTTCTATAGTTTCTTTGTTTAGTTTTTGTTTTCAGGATCTATCCAGTAGTGTTAAAGTCATCCACTATTATTGTGTCCTGATCTTTTTGATTCTTACAATTGAGAAAGGTTTGATGTACATAGATGTTCCATTGTTTTGGGGCATAAATATTTATGATTGTTATGTCCTATTAGTTAATAATTCCTTTAAGCTGTATAAAATACGCTTCTTTGTCCCTTCTGATTAATTTTGGCTTGATGTCCACTTTATCTGTTATGATTATAGAAACCCCTGCTTGTTTACAAGATCCACATGAGTGATATGCTTTTTCCCATCCTTTCACCTTCATGGTTGTGTCTCTTGGAGATAGCATATTGTTGGGTCTTGTTTATTAATCCAATATTCCAGTCTGTGTCTTTTGATTAATGAGTTTAGGCCCTTTACATCCAATGCTATTATTGAGAAATGAATTTAATTCCCTGTCATTTTGGTTTATTTCTGGTTTTAATTTGAATTATTTTCTCCTTTGATTGACTCTACCTTTACTGTATTTCTTCCCTTCACTGGTTTTCACTTTCTTTTTTTCATTGCATATTCAGGGATTATTTTGTTGAGAATGTTCCATAGTGAAGGTTTTTTAGTTGTGAATTATTTCAATTTTTGTTTATCATGGAAGGCTTTTATTTCATCTTCAAATCTGAAGCTTAATTTTTCTGGATATAAGATTCTTGGTCAGCATCAATTTTCTTTCAGAGCTTGATATATATTATTTCAAGGCCTCTTAGCTTTGAGAGTCTGGGTTGAGAAATCAGCTGAGATATGATTTGGTTTCCCTCTAAATGTAATCTGACATTTTTCTCTGGCAGTCTTTAAAATTCTGTCCTATGCTGGATACAGTGGCACACACCTGTAATCCCAGCCACTCAGGAGGCTGAGGCAGGAAGATCATGAGTTCAAAGCCAGCCTCAGCAAAAGCAAAGTGCTAAGCAACACAGTGAGACCTGTCTCTACATAAAATTTTTTAAAAATACATGACTGTGGATATGCCTCAGTGGTCAAGTGCCTCCGAATTCAATCCCCAGTACCAATAATAAATAAAAAAATAAATGAAATTCTATCTTTATTCTGTACGTTAAGCATTTTCATAATCATGTGCCTTGGTGTGGGTCTGTTGTAATTTTAGATATTTGGGGTCCTGTAAACCTCCTGTACTTTATTTTCCATTTCATTTTTTAGGTTTGGGAAATTTTGTGATATTATTCCATTGAAAAATTTTTGCCTTCCTCTTTGTATCTCCATGCCTTCATTTATCCTGATAAATCTTAACCTTGGTCATTTCATGTTATCACATATTTCTTTAAAGTTCTGTTCATGGTCTCTTTTCAAGATTACATCTTTTGTCTTCATTGTCTGAAACTCTCTACTCCAAGTGGTCTAGTCTGTTGGTCATGCTTTCCATTGAACTTTTAATTTGGTTTATTGATTCCTTCAATGCAAGGATTTCTGCTTTATTCCTTTTCAGGGTCTCTATCTCTCTTTTATTAATTTTTTTTTTATTTTTTACAGACTACATTTTGATTCATTGCACACAAATGGGGTACATCATTTTGTTTCCATGGTTGTACACAATGTAGATTTATACCATTCATGTAATTATACATGTACATAGGGTAATAATGTCTGTCTCATTCCACCATTTTTCATAACCACCTCCCTCTCATTTCCTTCTACATAATCCAAAGTTCCTCCATTCTTCTCTCACTCCCCACAATCCCCACCCCCATTATATATTATTCTCCACTTTTCAGGGAAAACATTCAGCCTTTGTTTTTGGGGGATTGGCTTATTTCACTTAACATGATACTCTCCAATTCCATCCATTTATTTGCTTATTGAAGTAATCTTTCACACCCTGAATTTTCTCTCTGATTTCACTCCTTACATCATCATTTACCTCATGGATCAGTTTACTTATGTACATTCTAAACTGCTTCTCTGATACATTTTCCACTGTGGTGTTAGTGGATTCTATTATGGGAGCATCTTGGTGTGTTTGAGGTGATTTGTTCCCTTGTTTTTCAATGTCGTTTGTGTGTCTACCCATCTAGCAGTATGGATCAGAGGCAGTACCATTTCTACCTTGTAGACTTACAGTGTCCCTGAAGGCTTCGAGTAATTTGCCATTAAGGGGGGAAAAATAATAACTGTTACCAATGCAAACAATATACAGACAAACCAAATAGCTCGTACTAAGAGGTCTACAGTTTTGTTGCAATAAGCAGAAATGATATGTTCAGTTATTGCCTACAATAAAAACAGTAAGTTTGCAAAATGGTTTACAATTTCAAATCATAGACAAAGAGAGAACAGAAGTAGCATAGGATGTGAAGTTTAAGGGGAAGGAAGAGAGAAGACAGAAGTAAAAATTTAAAGGAAGAGTGAAAGAATAATTGAGGTTGGTTGTTAGCAGGAGAAAAGAGAATCTAGGGAAACACATAAGTGAGAGAAATATATATATAACATAAAAAGTTAACAAAATTAAAACTAGAAAGAAAAAATTAAAAATAAAAGAATACAAAACAAAACTGAAATATACTAATCAGATATCCTACTCCTCAATAAATTGATGCATGAAAAATAACTGGTTTCAAAAATGGTAGAAACATGAGAGAATAAACGAAAAAAATCTTGATGAAAAATTGAACAACTGTTTCAGTTGGGAGTCCAAAAGATTCTCAGTGGGGCTGGCACTGTAGCTCATTGATAGAGTGCTGTTCTGGCATATGTGAGGCTCTGGGTTCAATCCTTAGATAAAGAAATAAAGATAAAGAAATAAAATAAAGGCATTCTGACCATCTCCAACTACAAAAAAGTAAATAAATAAATAAAAAGATTCTCAGCTCCCCTTCTCAGTAGTTAGGTGGGGTCTGAAGAATGATGCTCGCTCCACACTCAGGATGTGGTTGCTAGGGTGACAGGTTTAATTCTGGAGGGGAACTCCTGGAAGTGGGGTTTAGGCTTAGGTATGTTCCAGTCTCTTTGCTGAATGCCAATTGGTCTGGAGATTTTAAAGCAGCACACTTCTAGGAAGACTGAACCATAGGAATCTCCTTTGATTTTTAGTCATGTGGTATAGGAGCCAGTTCTTAACTCTCTACGTCACCGGCAGATCCCATGATTCCTGGTCTCTGATTCAGTCTCCAAATTCAATCTCTTCCCCGAAGCCCTTTTGAATTCCTGGTCAGGCACTGCTCTCCTTGCTGGTCTGGCAAGCAGCCAGATTAGAGGGAGGGGAAACCAGGTGAGTTTCCATGACCAGTATTCCCCTGTGTAAGCTTCTCTCCACACTTGATTTTTTTCCTGGTCACTTAAGCATGCTATCTCTCACACAGTGTGGGTTTGTCCAGCTTGGTTTTTGAGCCAGACTTGGGTATGCCAGAAATTGGCTCCCCTACCTGCCAGCTCCTGCATCACAGCTGCAAAATGATGCCTTTTGCTGTCTGCCACAAGTCACCAGGAGAGATGGCAGCTTCTTTCCCATACAAGAATATTGTGCAGCGTACCTTACTGTTTTAGATGGACAGTGACTCTGATCTCTACACTCTGTATTGTGACATGCCTCAGTCCTTCTGAGAATGAGGGTTCCTTTATTTCCCTTATTGTCTAACTGAATTCATGGAGGGACTATTCTGGCTTGTGCCTCCAGCCACTACTGTGGTTGTGGAGCTAAGACTTTCTTCCTTATTTTATATTTGATCTCCTGAGTCTCTGATCTCTTTTGAACACCCAGTATTAAATTCCAATAAAGTCCCCTCTAATTTTTGTTCATTCACTCACCTTGCTGAAAAGTTGCCTGTCTGCATTTCTTGATTTCACACCATGGAGCTGCCAGGGAAGTGACCTCTCTATTATGCCATCTTCCTCTCTCTTTCCACTGGATCCTTAGGTAAAATCTTTTTGATGTGTTGTTGAATTCAGTTTACTAATGTTTTACTGAGGATCTTACCATAAATGTCCATTAAAGATATTTGCTTATAATTTTATTTTCATGTGGTATCTGTCTGACTTAGGCATCAAGGTAATGCTGGTCTCAAAACACATGTTATCAGATATTCCCTCCCACTTTGTTTTTCTTATTTTTTGTTTTGAAGAGTGTAAGAGGTATTGATATTAATTCTTCTTTGAAAACTTTTTTCTTTTTTTTACCGTGTGAAAAAGATGACTCAATCATTCTTGAATCTCTTTATTGACTTGTTCAGCCTATTTCTTCCTGATTCAATTTTCTAAAAATATACATGCAACCACATCAGGTTAGCTGGCAAGCAACTGTTCATAATACTCCTTGTTCATCCTTTTTGTTTCTGGGGCTTCCATTGTAATGTCTCCACTTTGATTCCTTATTTTATGTTTGAATATTCTCATTTTTTCTTAGTCTTAGAAAGGTTTTGTTGATTTGTTTATATTTTCAAGGCAAATCTTAGTGTTATTGATTTTTGTCCTATGGCTTTTTTGTTCTTTGATTTGTTACTATACTGATCTTTATTGTTTTCTTAGTTCTGCTAACTTTCAGTTTAATTTGTTGTTTATCCAGTCCATTGAGATATAATTTTAGGCTACTTATTGGTATCTTTATTCTCTCCTTTTTCTTTTCTTTTGAGTGTCAGGGATTAAACTCAGGAGCACTCAACCACTGAGCCACATCCCCAGCCCTATTTAGAGACAGGGTCTCACTGAGTTGCTTAGTGCCTTGCTTTTGTTGAGGCTGCCTTTGAACTCACAGTTCTGCCTCAGCCTTCTGAGCTGCTGGGATTATAGGCATGCAATACCATGCCCTGAATCTTTCTTCTTTTCTAATGTAGGAATTTATTGCTATAAATTTTCTCTTTGAACTGCTTTTGTTGTATCATATAGGTTTTGGTATGTTGTGTTCTATTGTTATTTGTCTCGAGATAGTTTTAAATTTTATTTTGATTTCTCCTTTGACACACTGGTTATTCAGAAATATGTTTACCTATTTGTGGATTTTTTAAAATTCCTTTTATTGTTGATTTCTAGTTTCATGTCACTGTGACAAAAATTATACTTGATATGATTTAGAATTTCTAAGTTTTGTTAAGATTAGTTTTGTGGCCTGATACATTCTATCCCAGAGAACGTTCCATGGGCAGAGAAGAATGTGTATTCTGCTGGTGTTAACTGCAAATATCTGTATATGCCTGTTGAGTCCATCCTTTTCTTAAATGTTATTCAATTTCATTATTTGCCTACAAATTTTCTGACTCATTGATCTGTCCATTGTTGAAAGTGAGATATTGGAATCCACTACTATTTTATTGATATCTATTTCTCCTTCATTTTTCTAGTTATTTAGTAAGGAAGATAGATCATCAATTTGAAGACTTGAAATATTCTTTTCCATTTTAGTACTATGCATTTTCATCTCAGTATTCCTTTAGCTGTGTCCCACAAATTTCAATATTTCATATTTATATTTTCATCCAGTTAATGTATTTTTTAAAATTCTTTAAGACTTTTCCTTTGATCAGTATATTTACTAGAAGTATATTGCTTTATTTCTGGAGTTTGAAGATTTTGCCCTCATCTCTGTCCCTCGTGAACACACTTTGTATGATTTAGATTCTTCTAAGCTTGTTAAGATTTGTTTTATAGACCAGGATATGGTCTATATGTACTTCCATGGGCACTTGAAGAGAATGTATATTTTGCTATTGTTAGATGTAGCATAATATATCAGTTAGTTCTTATTGGTTGATGGGGTTGTTTGCCCAGTTTTTCTATATCCTTCTGATATTATGTCTAGCTGTTCTGTCCAATTTCACTAGTTCTTGAAAGAGGAGTATAAATATCTCCAACTGCAATAATTAATTTCTCATTTCAGTTTTTTTCCTTCACATATTATGTAGCCTTGTTGTGTAATACATTTATATTTAGGATAGAGGTCTTTGTAGGTTGAAACTCTTATTGTTATATAATTTTCCTCTATACCTATGGTAATTTTCTTTGCTCCAAAGACTACATCATCAGATATTAAGATACCACTCATTTCTACTTTCCTTCAATTAATTTTTGTATAATATATCTTTCTCTGTCATTTTATTTTCCACCTGCCTTTGGGATTATGTTTAAAAAGTTTCTTGTAGACAGCATATAGTTGAGTCATATTTTTACATTCACTCTGCCAATCTTATAATTACTGTTTTTAGACCATTAATTTAACCTGCAAAGTAACTATTGATAGATTAGTGCTTAAGCCTACCTTTTTTGTTTTTTTCTTGATTCTTCTATTTTTTTGGTTTTTATTCCTGATTTCCTATATTCCTTAAAAAATTTTAGAATTCCATTTAGATTTACATAAACTTATATATACTTATTTTTCCTCTTAATGGATTTTTTTGAGGTATAATTGGTATCCCCCAAAAAGTGAACATAAAAACGGTATACAATTTGGTGAGTTTGCACATATATACAAATTTGTGTTACCATCACCACAATAAAAATAATAAACATATTATCCATCGCCTCCCAAACTCCCCTTGTGTTATTGTTTTGTTTTTGTTTTGCTGTTTTCTTTTTGTTTTCTTGTGGTAAAAACACTTAACATGAGATTTTTTTCCTCATAAGTGCATAATACATTATTGGAAACTATAGGCACTATGTTATACAATGATTTTCAAAAATTTACTCATGTTATATAATTAAAAATTTATGACATTAAAAAAACTCCCAAACCCTCCCCCATCAACCCTTAGTACACATGTTATCTAGTTCTAATATGTTCTATTATTTGTTTGACTATGTTAGATGCTTCAAATGAGCATTATTCAGTATTTGCTTTTCTGTGACTGAATAATTTCATGTAGCATGATGTCTTTTAGATCTGTTCTTGTCATCAAATGGGATAATTTCCTTTTTAAAGACTGAATAATATTTAATTGTATAACACACTTTCTTTATGCATTTTTCTCTCCATGGACATTTTGGTGGTTTCCACATTTTGGTATTAAAAATAATGCTACATGGACATGGGAGTAAAAATATCCCTTTGAGACCCTCATTTCAACTTCTTTGGATATATACCCAGAAAAGGGATTATATGGTACCAATAGTTTTACTTTGCTGAGGAACTTCCATGATGTTTTCTATAATGATTTACTTTCTACAAACAGTGAACAGGATCTCAATTTCTACAGTATTTATATTTTTAACAGTATTTACAATTAGAGATAAGAGGTGATATCATTGGTTGATTTGCATTTCCTTGATGATTAGCAATGTTGAGATAAGGTATTATGTTTTCCCTCTATTGTCATTTTTCTATCAATTTATTCTTATATTTACAAAAGTATTTATGGTATATATATTTGCATTGTTTTGTACATTAATATTCAGAATAAAAATATCTTTATTATGGCTGTTACTTTTTATGTCAGTTGAAAGAGATCCTCTTTATGCAATATCATGTTTTATATATTAAATTCTACATTGTTTGAGAACAAGTCTTTCATTTTATTCTAAAATATACTTGTTTAGAATTTTACATTTACTTTTTATGTATTACTTTTTTGTTCAAACTCAGTCTTGTTAATCATTTTGAATATGGCTTTTACATTTATTTATAATAAATTTATATTTATTTACTTTTTTATAATTCAGGTTTCATCCATAAATGTAAAGATGTAATAATTTTATAAAAAGTCTTACTTTTGATACTTTTACTTATAATTTGTTTCATTTAGACTTTTTTAATCTCTAATTTTTTGGAAATTAAAAACATTTAAAATTTCGTAAATATTATTTAATACATATTACTGTATAAAGTGAATTATGAGTTTACATTAAATATCTATTTAGTACTTGCATACATATGCATTTTTATATCTTTTGATATTTTCATTGAAAATAAAACAAATGAATGCCAATTGCTTGAACTAAAAACCTCTACCTTAAATTGCCATCCCTGTAATGAATTATCATTTATATTTCTCTATATGATGGAAAGTGTTATCTGCCTTCAAAGAATCTATTATACTTTCTATCCTCATTAATAGAATATAAGTTTTGTTTAAAAGTAAAGGTACATATTTAAAAATACTCATTGAAACAAATTCCCTTCAATCAAGTGGTAGCCACCTGAGTCACTTTCAGAAGTGGAAGTTTATCAGGTAAGACATTTGCAGGAGTTATTATTTTTCTAATACAAAATGGAAGACTTAGCTGACAAGAGCTTTTTGATCTCACTATTCCCCTTCTTTCTGCCACATGCTAGAATGTAAAATCTCACTGCCCATAATAGTAAATGCCCACTAGCTAAATGGCAGAGGCAGAAGATAGACTAAGCTGTGTTCCTTCATGATTTCCTAAACAATTAACTACACAGAGAACTACCTGTCTTTAAATACATATTACATGATAAAAATACAATACTTGATTAGTTGGCCTTTTATTATATGCAGACAAAAGCAATCCCAATTGATAAAATTAGCTATTTCCCAGATCACTTCCATATTTAAAATGATTATAGAGATAAAAATATAAATATATATCTCTCTATTATAAATTTTTAGATATATAAACATTTTGAATTTCTAAAGTTACTTTTATTTCATATAAAAGGATACCCTATGTTTCTTCATCTATAAAATATAAATATTATACAACTGTACCCACAAAAAGAACTAGAAATCATTTTATCTCCCAATTAAGAATAAACAAGATGCTTATCAATTTTTTAATTGTTTTATAAGGCACAAGCTATAACTATACTACTAAATTGTTTTTTTTCAGAATAAACATTCTTCTTGAATTTCCTCATCCATTCTTTACTAAAAAAAGTGCTAATCCTTAGAGAAATAATTGTATGAACACTTAAAAGGTTATTATTTTCAGTTTTCATAATATTCTTACATTCATTAATAAGTACAATGAAATCTTAAGATATATATTTCAAACATTACTGAATAAACATCTATTCCCATAGATTTACATTTATTCCCTCTCAAAATTTATTGATATTGCTATAAAGTTTCTCAATCATCAAAGAATAATCAAAAGAACATTGCTTACAGCAGAACAAACTGAAATTCATAGATAAACTAAAAAGCTGATATTAAAATAGTTTTTTACATCTCTACAACTCAAAAAAAGTCTGCCAGCATTTTGTGTACTATATCTCTTTTAGGTTTGTTGTATTTGTGTTGTTTTCCATTCATACTTTTTCAGTAGTGGTTTTCTTCATTTTTCACTTCATTTCTGAAATTTTCAATCTTTTTCTTCTTAAAATATTTTCCTCAGCTTAAAAATAAGTTGAACTTAGTAACATCTCACTTTTTAAAAATCTTCAATTTATCCTATTTCCTATCATTTAGGCTTTATCTTTCCTTTGTCAAAAAATTTCTGAGAAAAGCTTTTATAATTGGCAATCAGTTATCCACTACAATTTCATAATGGCATCTGCAAACTACTGAAATTCCAATGATTAAAAAAAAACTCTTTGCCATCAAAAAGCCTCTCATTATACATTTCTTTTAGTGCTAATTTTCTTTTTGATCCTTTAGACACTTTCTTCATTTTTTAACCACTTTTGTCCCCTTAGTTTAAGTGATGATAGTGGCCGTGTCTCCCTTTTACTCTCACCTCCCTGGATCAATTCCCTTTTATCTTCATTTGTTCCACTGCTTTCTACATACAAATTGACTCTCAAGGGCTTGTCCTGGGTTCTTAGTCTTCATTGATCCCTATATTTTCCCAAAAGAGCTTGGTTTCAACTTTGTCTTCAAGCAAATGACTATTGGACATACACCTCAAGCCTAGAACACTATTTCTAAATTTTAGTTCATTTTTTCTAGTGCCTAATAGATATGCTGCCAACAAAAAAAGTCCAGAACAAACTCATCTTTCTATTACAACCTTTTTTAAATGTTCCCCTATCTGGATACTAATTTTTTTGTGTGTCAGTTACACAGTTTCAAAATTTTAGAGGTGTATTTCCTTATTTCTTTTTTTCACACATCAATCCATTAAAAATTTCTCATCAAATCTTTGCACTAACATTTATGAGGCATTGATGGAAGAAATGTGAAACTAAGACTTGTTGATATTCCAACTTTATGACTTGCTTATTTTTCTGATGCTGAATTAGACTCCTGTATCTCACTATGCTTCATTTTCTTCTATGAAATAAAATTAATACCTTTCCACATCAAAGGACATGATGAATAATAAACAAGATATTTTTCAGAAAGACCTTTCCCATCCAACTGATCTAATTTAGTCCAAATCTTCAGGCCTTTCATCCTGTGAGTTCCTTCTTTGCATTTTGTTTGTAATTAACATCATCTGACATTCTAAGGTCACTTTAATTCTTTTTTACTTTTTTTTTCAGCTCATATGTTTATTTCCTGTGTCTTTCCACTGACCTTAGACAAAGGCAGGAAATTTGTCAGTATTGTTTACCACTGAATCCCCAAGACCCAGAATAATCCCTTTGCTATCTTAGGTAAAAGATTAGCACATATATGGTCAAAGGGTGAAGGAATAAAATACATAAAGTGCCTACTACAATGGTTTTCACAGAAAGTGTCTGTCCTCTACTTTTTATACTAACTTTGTTAGCATTGAAGTCTGCTCTATAAACCTTAATAAATCCCTTCTTGTCTAGAGTAACTAATCTCACTGCTGTCATTTGTTTTCCACCCTTGTCTTCTATAATCTACTAGCAAAATATTGAATAATTGCCTTTTAACTTTAGTAATATCATTGGTTTATGAGCACATACTATTAGAGAACCATTCCATTTTCTTACTCAAATAACTTCAAATGATCTTCATTGTATTCACCAAAAAATCTAAATTCTTCTGTATATTATCCAACTTGCCCAACTTTTCATTTCTTCCTTAAATGAAACTTGATCCCTCATTTATTTTTTATTGTCCTTGATGGGGTAGTGTATGGTTCTATCTTTGATTATATCATACCACAGAAAAGAAATTCTTCCTTTAGAGTCCAGGTTAATATACCAAACTTAAATATGCCCTCATGTTTAATATTTTTAATCATTATGAGAAAATTATTATCAAAACCCAAAGTTTTAAAAATTAATATTACAAAATATTACTATATTGATAATTTTTAAAGAATTGTATTTACTTATAAAAAATCAGTGTCATAATTTTAGGCCTCGTCATATATAATCACTTAAATTTTATATACCTTTTCAATTGTAATCAGTGTTCAAAATAATTTTCTATTCTTCCTCAAAACATCCAAGCATATATAGTCATGCACCATATAATGATAATGACATTTGGTTGATGATGATGACAGACTACATACACAATTATGGTATCATAAGATTATATCACTTAATGATGTCATTGCTACCTTAGTTTATGTAAGTACACCCTCTGATGTTTAGACAATAACAAAAATGCTAATAACATATAAACATGGCGACATTCCTCAAAATGTATTCCCATTGTTAAATGATGCATATGAATTCATATATACTTGGAATATCAAAATTAAACACTGCTTTGCAACATACTTGCTTATTTACTATATCTTATACTTGATTTTTTCCTAACAGCTGCAAAGTTAATCCCCTCTTTTGAACTTTTATTTATTTGCTCTAACATTGATATTCTATGAAGAATTTTTTATATATATATCCAGCATTGTGTAAATTCTAGGAATCAAGTTCTTCCAATCACTTCTTCAATACTTTGTAAATACAATGATGGTTTGATTATGCTAATGTCAAATTACTTGCTTAAGAATTGAGTATTTTATGCTTTTTCAAAAATAATATAAATTGTACTTTATGGCATTCTAAAAATACCAAATATTTCTCAAAGAAATCATTTATATACCAAACCAAAATGAATTAGAGATCTATTTTTACTTAAAAAGCAAAAACATATTTTTCTACAACTTCATGATTTTAGGATCAATGTCTTCATGCAAGAAGCATATAAGCCTTCATGAATGCTCAGATAGAAAGCCATTATTAATACATTCATGGATTTATGATATATAAATGAAACAACTCTTAAAAAGTTTAAAAAATTTAAGCGTACAATTTAGAAACTAAAATTCCACTTCTTTAAATTTATTTCAAATAAAATTGTATTGAAGCCAATTACCTTTCTCAAAGCAGCATAGAAATTGAAGAAGAGTCGCTGGTTATATGTTTTGAATCTTTCAGGAAGATGCCAGTTCTCAATTATTTCTTCATCAGAAATAACATGATGATCCAGTGCTTTGAGAGGCCATATACTGTTAACAAGAACATGTCTATATCCTTTCTTAAGGCTTACCGGACAATCAAACAGAGTGAGAGCAATGAGGCTTGGACAGGCAGACAATATACATATATTCTTTAACTTTGCAAATGCATTGTCATGAAGATAAAGGAGTTTCAGGTTCTTTAATCCTTTCCAAAATTTTGTATCTGGTAGATTCTTTATCTGAAATATTATTAAAATTAAATTTCCTCTAATATTAGTTTTGTAAACATCGCATGGGAAAATAGCAAAACACTAAACATCTAAAATCATTATCTCGCAAGTTTCTAATTAATAATCAAGATAAACATTTCCAAGAATCTGAATGATTTCTGGGAAAACAGCAATACATTGGGTATTTGTAATAAACTATCATTGTTATAATTAAATGCATAACCGTATATATTTTATTCAGTGAAAATTCCTTGATAATAGCTGACTCTTTAAATTTTCTAAAACACTTTCTTAATATAAAGAATTGGCATCAGGAAGTATTCTTAATCTGCACTACAAATTTAAGAAGTAAAATATACCAAATCATGCATTGTTTATGTACTTTATTTTAAAATTTTATTGCATTTTTAAATTTATATTAATACACATTTTATTTTTAAATTTATTTTCAATTTTATATTTATAATTTAGATAATAAATTATCTGGAAACAATATTGTGGATAGATAACATAAGTGTCCATTACATATAAATTTCACATATTCAAATATCTTAAATGACTATTGCTTACCTGATTTCCATGGAGATCAAGTTTAATTAATTTTATACAATTTTGAAGTGGATGAATATCTGTAATAAAATTATTTGAGAAAATGCATACTTTAAGAGAGACACAAGGTTGCAAATTTTCCATAGATTTTAAATAAAGGCCACTGAACTTCACAAAAACAAAATCTTTTTGATCTTCTCTTATATTTTCATTATAGTGACTCCATTCTTTATGACTGGTTAGCTCTTCTGTGATTGTTCCATGAAACATCTAGGAAAGATGGAAAAGTTTTCAACTTTTAAAATATACCTGAAAACAAAATAGAATATTTGCTAAGATATAATGAGAATGAAAATGAAAAGATAAAAATTTTAAAAGGAGTATCTAATTCCCATAGAATCTTCTATCCTGAAGTATTTTAAATATCTAATTATTACTGTAAAAGGTATCATTGTACTTACCAAAACCAAACCAGTAAAAGGAAGAAAACATTTCTTTTCATAGAAATGAGAATATGGAATGAATAAAGATGTTACTTCTAGACCAGACAAGTAATAAATTATGCCTTACATAGTTAGTATAATAATTTTGGTTTAACAATAATGTTAAACAAATAAAATCACTGAAGAGTTAACAAGTTAGGAGAGTGATAATCTGTACAGAGGCTGAAAAAATGCATTCGGAGGCAATTAAGGTGTAATACCGATTTTCAACTGTTATCAACAATATTTATTTCTTAAAGGAAAACCATCACATTATATATTTTTATGTTCAATTTAATTAGACTATTAGTATTCAGAATTCTAAAAGCTTTAAAATTTGACTAATTAAATTTATTTAAAACTTTTGGATCAATATTTTATAGTACATTCTTATATGGTATATCTCATACATATGAATTCCCTCAGTATGGGTAATTTTAGTTTTCATAAAAGTTAGTCAATTAGTGATAGTTTAGAAGAGAATGTATAAGCATAAGTGGATATCTGGGGCTTCCAAGATAAACCACTTTCCCTACAGAAGGAATCCAGTTTTTATGATATGCAGATAAACTGTTAACAAAATTCAAATGAGAATGTGAAAATCCAGATAAACTCATACTAATTAAGACATTGGCTGTGTTTTATGTCCTGACTAAGGCCTAAACTATACCCTTCCAATTCTTAAGCAGCATCTATGGAATTTAATTTAAAGGCAGAGTTCTGAGCCCCACCTTCATAACTATTGTATCAGAATCTCTGGGTTAAGAATTCAGGAATCTATTTAAGCAGGCAATTTATGGATATCTTGAGAAATATTAGTCTAAACTAAAAGTAAACCTGCCTTCCAAAATCAAAGAGCAAAACAGCACAAATAGACACAAGCTCTTACAAAATTCACCAGGTTCCAGAGGTCCTAAAATATAAGGCAATATCTACTTTGCATTCCATTGTTTGCATTCCTTTTCTAAACAGAAAATAACTTTAGGAAGTCCTTCCTCAGAGTCTCCTTTCAAAATACTACTTTTCTATTGTCACCGGAAGATAGGCTAGCTCCAGAACAGTTCATGACAAGAGCTTAAGAGAGGCTATATATGGGACATATTGGCATGTTTCAAGAAAGATAAATGGGTGCTCAAAAGTTTCAACTATAGTATCCACTTTTTGAAAGCACTAACAATTCTGGAAGAAATCTGCAAAGTCACATACCAAAGAAGTGTGTGGTTTATTTTATGGTAATGTGTTTTAAAAAGAAAAAATTTTTTGAAGGGGGGAGATATTTTGTCAATAGAAAAAGTGAGTAAGGAGTACAGATTTCCTATATACTCTCTCATTAACCCCCAAACCCCTGTAGTTCTCCATTATTAATATTTTGCATTAGTGATATATTTGTTAAAATGGATGAACCAATATTAGTACATTATTTTTAACTAAAGTCCCTATTTTGGACTTCACTCTTTGTTGTGGTATATCTCCTATGGGTATCAGTAAATGTATAATGATATGTGCCCATCATTACTGTATCATGTAGAATCATTACTATATCATACTCTAGAAGTCGCATGGACTTCACCTCCTTGCCTCTTCTCAAGTCCCTGATAACCACTGATCTTTTTAATGTCTCCATAGTTTTGACTTTCCAGAATGTCATATAGTTCAAGATATACTGTAGGAAGCATACAATGGATACGCTTTCCAGATTTGCCTCTTTCATTTAGTAATATGCATTTAAATTTCCTTGGTATCTTTTTCCTAAATGCTCATTTTTAAAGCACTGAATGTACAATGCTTTATTAATTCATTCACCTACTGAAGACAGCTTGTTGGGTTCCAAGTTTGAACAATTATAAAGTTTCTATAAGCACTTGTGTTCAGGTTTTTGTGTAGACACTAGTTTTCAAATCATTTGGGTAAATATCAGCTGTTTACATATTAGAACATATAGTATATTCCATTTTGTGAGGAAAATGTCTCTGGCTTCCAAAGTCACTGCCCTATTTTACATCTCCCATGCAATGAATGAGAAGACTGTTGCCCCTCATCCTCACTAGTATTTGGTCAGTATTTTGCATTCTAGTCATTCTAAGAGGTGTAATGGTATCTCATTGTTTTAATTTGCAGTTCCTAAAGACATGATCTTGAGCATCTTCCTTCATGTTTATTTGCTATCTGTGCATTTTACGTGAGATGTCAATATCTTTTGTCCATTTTTTGACTGCACTGATTTCTTATGGTTCAGTTTGAGATTCTTGTATTATTTTGGATGCCAGTCCTTTATCATATATGTGTTCTGCATGTATTTTTTCCCCAAACTATGTCTTGCCTTTTCAATTTCTTACATTTTCCTTTATGTTTCACCTCAAAAATTCATCAAAAACATCTCTGGACAATCAACATCCATCAACCATGAAGTATTAGAGATCTTATTTCCTCATAAAGGATGAAAGTGATTTTATACTTTTCATTACTGCATCCCAACAAAATATACACATACACAAAATTTTATATATATAGTTAATGTTTATTTCTTACACAAATCATTATGTCTCTAATAAATCTATTTTGAAACTTATTTCTACAAGGTGTAATATTCACCCTGGCATTTATTTCCAGACATTATAAACAGTGATAGTAACTAAATATAGTTATTAATGTCTGTAGACTCATTACTCACCAATTTTTTTTATTTTAAATTTTCTTCCATGAAAAGTGGTTTATCTGTATTTCATTTTATTAATTATACTACAGCAGTTGTGTTAATACAATTTTCATTGATTCATTTCACTAAATTTTCTGGATGAACACTGTCTATGTCATCTGAATATGTCAATGACATACATACTACTCGCATTATTCAAAACTGAATTTTTTTGTTTTCTATACTGATCTGATATTCTAGATAATTTTTTGAAATGAAAGGTTCTGTAATTATGTGAAGAATTCAAAAGTATCTATTAGATGAATAACCTCATTAGCTTTGTGAAGTTTACTGATACAATTGTAACACTCCTCAAAATGTTGTACCCTCCCCACCAAAATATTAAATATGTTTTCTACATTAAAATGAATGATGTATGGTAAGGGAATTAATTTGACTGGCATTCTTCACTCACTTGAAAACTTCTTGCCAATAAGATATGAGTCTGATGAAGACAAGAACTACTGAGTTTAATCTGAATTTCAGGTGATTTTTATATTATGTAATACAATGCCTTTATTTGCATTCATACAACATTTTTTAGCTTTAATCAAAAATATGCCTACTATAAGTAAAAAAAAATCTATAATAATTAAAAACCAGTGTGATTAAGGGGCTATTCAATCTAAATTTGAGATAACCAGCATAATCCTTAATTCCATGCCCTTTCTTTCCATTTTGTACAACTGTCTACTTTTAGCTTTAATCAAAAAGATTTCTTTTATAAGCCAAAAAAGTAAGAATTAAATACCAGTATGATTAAGCAGACTCAGGTTTCATGACTTAAATTTTTTGTGAAAAGAAAACTAATTTTCTGAATTGTTAAAAGTTTTAAAGTAATACATTGGGGAAAACACTGAATTAACTACATGGTAAACAAAAAAAGGCAGTATTGAAATATTAGTTTTTATTTAATTCAATTATTAAAATTCTAAACAATTAACAACACTGATTCTTAGTTAATGAAATATGTTGAACTCTGACATCGCAGGATGTCACACATCTGTCTTTGTGTGATCCTCTTATGAACTGAGAAATTATAAAAAAGTTTAAGATTAAAGCAACGACAGTTTTATCCTGGTGCAAAATAATTTATTCATTGGGATTATAGGCTCAGTATTCCAATGAAGGAAAATGGGCTTCAGCTTTTACAAGGTTCGGTGTTTGGAAAATGAGGCAAATAAGGGTAATATCTGTAAATTTTCTAAGTCTATAGAATGTCTGGATCAAAAGTAAACTGGCCAAGCTGATATTGCTCAAATCTTGCAAGGTATCGTTAGATTCCAGCAAACAGTTCTCTCCCTATGGTGGATTCAGTTCTTCCCATGATTCTATATGGCAATTTATTTTTGTCAGTAAAATCTCTTAAGGCTCGGAAAAGAATTTTGCTGTTTTTTTTGTAATTATGCAGCGATTTTAATTTTTACTGTGATTCTCTGGAAAATCATTATCCAGCTGACTTTTATTTATGATAGTAGATTCCACTTCTATTCCCACATATCCAATTTAAAAAATTTAAATGTTCTCTTTCCATTAAATTACGTGTACTCTGAGAACAGGAAACTTGTTCTGTTAGCTAACTTTTAAAAAAATTTTAATATAAGGCCTAGAGTTCTGCCAGCAGTGGTAGCACACACCTGTAATCCCCGGGGGCTCAGGAGGCCGGATCAGGATGATCGAGAGTTCAAAGGCAGCCTCAGCAAAAGTGAGTCACCGAACAACTCAGTGAGACCCCCGTCTCTCAATAAAACACAAAACAGAACTGAGGATGTGGCTAAGTGGTTGAATGCCCCTGAGTTCAATCCCTGGTACATCCCCACCATCCCCCTAAAAAAGACCTACAGTCAGATTTCAATACTACTAGCACACACAGATATATCTGGCTGTCTTTTCCTTTCCTTAGAGAAACAGAAGTTTTAGATGAGAACATATAAAAGACTACAAAGTACAAAGGACAAACTCTCTCATTTAGGCAGAAATCTTTTGTTAATTCCTTGAATTCTTTATTTGGAATTCACAAACAATATTCAATCTCTTGCAAAAAATTTTTAAAAACATGTACTTTTAAGTTACTTATGCAGTATAAAAAATCACTCCAAAATCTACTGACTTATAACATAACCACTTCATTGTCTCTGAAGTTTCTGTAGGTTGACTCAGTTGAAGTAAGCAGTTCACTGAGGTTTACTAAAGTTTCAGTCTTGTGAGCCTCAACTGAACTATCACATCCAGAGTTATTCATTCACAAGTCTGATGTTTTGGTAAGGACAGTAGGAAAGTTAGGTTCATCTGTGAGGAGCCTTTTTCTCCATACTATCTCAGGATCATCTTGACCTGGCTTCTGTGTTCTCTATCTATGTGTTTCTGTAACAAGGGAGCCAGACATGCTTGACACAAGGCTCCTGAAAGTAAAAAGCAGAATCAGTCAAGTCTTTTTAAGACTTAGTAGACCAAACTGGTAGAGTTTCACCTCAGTCATACTCTATGATTAGAATACGTTATTCTGATTTTCCAAGCAGTTTATAAAGTAGGTAGAAAAAGATGGAACTGAAAACACACTGTTCTAAGCTGTGACCTTAACCATATTATGTATACTCCGTTTCCTCATCTGTAAAATAACAAAAGTATTTGTACTTAACTTAGAGAATTGTAACATGAACAAATAAGTTGACATAACTTATTTACGAACATATTTAGCACTTGGTAAGTTCTACAAATGTATTAATTACTAAGGTAAGTTCCTCATTCAATTAACAATTTAAAAGAGAATGTGTTCCTCAAAAAGTCAATCAAGAGACTTCTAGTTTCCAGTTTAGTATGTAAGGAGCTTAGAATTAATTATTCCACCTCAAAACACCTTAACAAGCTAGACAAAATGAAAAATGAAAAACTCCTAGATTTGTTAGAAAACTAAGTCAAAGGCTTCCTGCTGCCCCCAAATTTGCAGCAATAGACAGGCAAATACAGATTCATCAGAACAATATAGACAGGAAGGATGATGGAATTATCAGAGTGGGAATTTAAAGCATAATTAATATGCTAAAGGGTCTAATGGCAAAGGTAGGCGACATGAAAAAATAGATAATGCAAATACAGAAATAGAAATTCTAAGAGAAACAACAAAACATGCTGAAGAGTACATTGCAACAAAATAAAGAATGCCTTTGATAACTAGTAGACTACACATGGTTAAGGAAAAAATCTCTAGGCATTATTTGAGAATGTATCAATAGAAAATTCCAAAACTGAAAGCAAAGAGAAAAACTGGGTGAAAAAAATTTCCAGTCCCAAAACTGTGGGAAAACTCCAAAAGATGTAGCAAGTAATGGAAATGCTAAAGAAAGAAACCAAAGCAATATCTGAAGTAACAATACTGAAAACTTCCTCAAACTAATGTCAGACATGAAGACACACACTCAGGAAGCTCAGAGAAGACCAAATAAGATAAACTGAGAAAACACACACACACACACACACAAACACACACAGAGACAAGTCATATTCAAGCTTCAGAAAGATCAAAGATATGGAAAAGAAACTTGAAAGAAGTCAGAGGAAGAAAACATCTTATGCTGAAGAAATATTTTTGGTTCCACTTAACTGATATTTGTTTTAGATGTATTCAGTTTTTAAAACCATTCTCAACTGACATTTTGTAGTAGTATGAATTTAAAAATAAATTACTATTATAAGTACTGTTTTCCATATACTACACAATTTACTGTATATTCATGTTCTCTGTTAACTTAATATTTAACTCCAATAGCATCTGTCATTAAATAACCTTAAAAAGGTTAGATTTAATTTTATAATTAATTTTCTGAAATGCACAAAGTGTAAATTATTCAGTTCAAATAATATAATGTTCAAAAGGCAAATTTAGTTTAAGTATACCAACAAATTACAGAAAACTCCATCTAATTTTAGTTTCAAAAAAGTTATGCAGTATGAGTGGCAAAGATTTTCTCCCACTCTGTAGGCTCTCTCTTCACATTGCTGATTGTTTCCTTTGCTGAGAGAAAGCTTTTTAGTTTGAATCTATCCCAGTTATTGATTCTTTTTTTTTTTTTTTTTTTTTTTTCTTGTGCTATTGGAGTCCTGTTAAGGAAGTCTGATCCTAAGCCGACATGTTGAAGATTTGGACCTACTTTTTTTCTATAAGATGCAGGGTCTCTGGTCTGATTTCAAGGTCCTTGATCCATTTTGAGTTGAGTTTTGTGCAGGGTGAGAGATAGGGGTTTAGTTTCATTCTGTTGCATATGGATTTCCAGTTTTCCCAGCACCATTTGTTGAAGAGGCTATCTTTTCTCCATTTTATTTTTGTCACCTTTGTCTAGTATGAGAAAATTGTATTTATTTGGGTTTGTGTCCATGTCCTCTATTCTGTACCATTGATCTACCTGTCTATTTTGGTACCAATACCATGCTGTTTTTGTTACTATTGCTTTGGAGTATAACTGAAGTTCTGGTATTGCAGTACCCTCTGCTTCACTCTTCCTGCTAAGGATTGCTTTAGTTATTTTGGATTTCTTATTCTTCCAGATGAATTTCACGATTGCTTGCTCTATTTCTGTAAGGTATGTCATTGGGATTTTAATTGGAATTGCATTGAATCTGTATAGCACTTTTGGTAGTATGGCCATTTTGACATTATTAATTCTGTCTATCCAAGAACATGGGAGATCTTTCCATCTTCTAAGGTCTTCCTCAATTTCTTTCTTCAATTTTTTGTAGTTTTCATTGTAGAGATCTTTTACCTCTTTGGTTAGATTGAGTCCCAAGTATTTTATTTTATGTGTTTTTTTTTTTTGAGGCTATTGCAAATGGAGTTGCTTTACTTGATTCCCTTTCAGATGTTTCATCGCTTGTTTATAAAAATGCTTTAGATGTATGCGTGTTGATTTTATAGCCTGCTATTTTGTTGAATTCATTGATGAGATCTTGAAGTTTTCTGGAGGAGTTTTTTTGGATCCTCTAAATATAGAATCATGTCATCAGCAAATAGTGACAGCTTCAGTTCCTCTTTTCCTATTCGTATCCCTTTAATTTCTTTAGTCTGTCTAATTGCTCTAGCTAGTATTTCAAGAATGATGTTGAATAGAAGTGGTGAAAGAGGACATCCCTGTCTTGTTCCCGTTTTTAAAGGGAATGGTTTCAGTTTTTCTCCATTAAGAATGATGTTGGCCATGGGCTTGGCACAAATAGCCTTTACAATGTTCAGGTATGTTCCTACTATCCCTATATTTTCTAGTGTTTTGAGCACGAAGGGGTGTTGTACTTTGTCAAATGCTTTTTCTGCGTCAATTAAAATAACTGTATGATTCTTATCCTTAAGTCTACTGACATGATGGATTACATTTATTGATTTACAGATGTTAAACCATCCTTGCATTCCAGGGATGAACCCCACTTGATCGTGGTGCACAATTTTCTTAATATGTTCTTGAATACGGTTTGCCATTATTTTGTTAAGGATCTTTGCATCTATATTCATCAAGGATATTGGTCTAAAATTTTCTTTCCTTGATGTGTCTTTGCCTGGTTCAGGTATGAGGGTGATATTAGCTTCACAGAATGAGTTTGGTAGGGTATCCTCCTTTTCTATTTCCTGGAATACTTTGAGAAGTATTGGACTGAGTTCTTCTTTGAAGGTCTTGTAGAACTCGGCTGAGAATCCATCTGGTCCTGGGCTTTTCTTGGATGGTAGGTTTTTAATGGCTTCAGATAGAGCACTAATTTCCAGAATATATAAAGAACTCAAAAAACTCTACACCAATAATACAAATAACCCCATCAACAAATGGGCTAAGGAAATGAACAGACACTTCACAAGAGAAGATCTACAAGCAATCAACAAACATATGAAAAAATGTTCAACATCTCTAGTAATAAGAGAAATGCAAACCAAAACTACCCTAAGATTCCATCTCACCACAATTAGAATGGTGATTATCAAGAACACAAGCAACAATAGGTGTTGGCGAGGATGTGGGGAAAAAGGTACACTCATACATTGCTGGTGGGGTTGCAAATTACTGCAGCTACTCTGGAAAGCAGTGTGGAGATTCCTCAGAAACTTGGAATGGAACCACCATTTGACCCAGCTATCCCACTCCTTGGCCTATACCAAAAGAACTTAAAATCAGCATACTACAGAGATACAGCCACATCAATGTTCACAGTTGCTCAATTCACAAGAGTCAGATTGTGCAACCAACCTAGATGTCCTTCAATGGATGAATGGATAAAGAAACTGTGATATATATATATACAATGGAATATTACTCAGCCATAAAGAATAATAAAATTATGGTATTTGCAGGCAAATGGATGACATTGGAGAATATCATGCTAAGTGAGATAAGCCAATCTCAAAAAACTAAAGGACGACTGATCTCGCTGATAAGCAGATGATGACACATAATGGGGGATGGGAGGGGGCCAAGAATGGAGGAAGGAGGAACTGTATAGAGGGAAAAGAGAGGTGGGAGGGGTGGGGGGGAAGGAAAAAATAACAGAATGAATCAAACACCATTACCCTATGTAAATGTATGATTACACAAATGGTAGGCCTCTACTTCCTGTACAGACAGAAACAACATGTATCCCATTTGTTTATAATAAAAATAAATTAAAAAAAAAGAAAAGAAACTACAGGTCACAACCTGGGTCTTAGGATTAGCATCTGAAATGGTGATGGGGGACAGTCTGTGTTACTGAGCCCTTAATCTGAGATCTGATGTCATCCCCAAGTAGATAGTGTCATTATTGATTATATTATAGAATGTCCAACTGGCAGTCCACTACAGAATTGATTGATGTGGAGGAAACAGTCCACATACATTTTGGTGATCAGAAGTGTCTTTGTTGAGTGGTGAGTGTGAAATAAGGAGGAAAAAAAATAGTTTATCTTTTACATATCTATACTACCTTCACCAGTGTTTTCTATCTTAGAACCTATTTACTTCATCATAGTGACCCTAATTTGGAATTATTTTATTTCTTTTATTTATTTGCTAATGGCTCTTGTGTCTCCTGCTAAACAATACACTCCACAATGACAAGAACCACATGTCTCTTCAGCATCTTGTCATCCAGTACACTAGGTGCTCAACACAGCCATGTTGACTGAGTGAGGAGCACTAAGGTGCAACGATTCAGAGCAGGGATTTGAGCCCTACTACATGGGCTAACTGTGACCCTGGGCAGGATACTAAGCTGTGCTTCCACTCTCTCACCTGCAAAATGGGAGTTAGAACAGTACCTGCCTCTTAGGACTCTCTCGAAGATAAAATTAGTTGCTATACCTAAGGCATTTAGAAAAGCTCCTTGACAGGGGCTGGAGATGTGGCTCAATGGTACAGCACTTGCCTGGCTTGTGTGAGGGCCTGGATTCAGTCCTCAGCACCATAACAAATAAACAAAATAAAATATCCATTGACTGGGCTGGGGAGATAGCAAGCACAAGGCCCTGGGTTCAATCCCCAGCAATGGAAAAAAAAAAAAATCCATTGACTAAAAAAATATTAAGAAAAAGAAAAGCTCCTGACACATATGAGGGCTATAGAAATAATATTGCATGAAGAATATTTGAGGGGAAGATGATCTGGAGACTGGTGGAATGATTGCCATCTTCAGCTCTCTGAAGGAAGAACAGAAATGCAAAACTAGAAAGGAAGGCTCAGCTCATTATGAAGAATTCAAAGTAGCTTGAGCTGTCCTAGGGTGACCAGTTATTCCCAGTTTGTCTGAGACTATCTTGGTTTAAAAAAAAAAGTTATGCTGTTAAAAATATCAGTATCACTATCAGTAAAAATTTCTTTAGTTTACATCTAATAAAGTCTTAATTTCATTAATAAATATTTTAGTAACACTATATAAAATATTTATACAATATACAAAATACATCACCTATAAGTCTCATCTTTACTCCCCAAAATTTCCACTTAAAAACATTGGTGGCAGGGCTGGGGATACAGATCAGGGTAAAGCACCTGCCCCGCTTGAGGCCTAGCTTCATTCCCCAGCACTGCAATAAATAAGCAAATAAGGAAATTGGTGACAAATGCATGAAGTGGAATTATATACGATTATAATTACCTAATTAACATAACATCTAAATTAAACACTGAGAAAAAATATTTATTCTGCATATTCATTTATTTTCCAAATGTACATAATCAATATGGAAAATAAATTTTCAAAAATATGCCTTGCTGACTATATCAATTATCTTTGTGGATTTTTCACTCATTCACTGAAATGAATTTAGGTATGAAGAATATAGGTGCATTGTTTTCTTAAATAAAAAGTATATTAAAATATGTTATTAGATTTGATGATCCATGTAGATGTAACTTATAAACATTACCAATGACATTATTAAATAAATGAAATTCTGGATACTGAACTCCATAATTATTAAAACAGCTGCTAAGATACTTAAATGTAAAATAAAACCATGAAAAATGAAAAAAGAACAAAGAATTTGATTTAAACTGTAACACATTTAACCCCTTCGAACCTAATAAAAGAAAGTGATATTTTTAGAATATTTTTTATTTGGACAACAGGCATATTGGAGTTAATCATATTTTGAGGAAGAATTGTCATGATTTTGTACTATAGACAAAATGTTTTTGTTTTTTGTTTTTTTCTATGGCACTGGGAATCAAACCCAGGGTCCTATGTATGCTAGGCAAGCATTCTATAACCCAACTATTTCTTCAGACCCAACAAAATGTTTTGGTTTTTGTTTTATTTTTCAAAATTAAGGAGAGGGAATTTTGTGGGCCAGAACAGTGCATATGTATACTGGAACATAGTAGGTTAATAAATTAACCTAAATAATCCTGATAATTCAAAACATACTTTCGTGGATAATCCATGTTTTCAAATGACATACAAAGTCATTTGGAAGAAGGAATCAGGATTCATTTCTATTTATCACATATTTCTTTTTCTTTTAAATGTATTTACTTTTTTAAAATTATATTATGTTCAGAAAAAAGTGATTCTGTGACACATCAGTTTTCAGCTTTTGTTTTTATTCCACTGTTGAAGGCTACAAAAGTAAAAGCTTCCCAAAATAAAAGGTGGCAAACCAAACAATGAACATAAAAAAGTCAAATCTAATCAAAAGATCCATATATAAACATCTACATGGAATCACTCTTAAAAAGTTTATTTAGCATAGTAAATAATTTGATTCTTTTACCCCAAACAGTACTTGATTAGCATTCATGAAACATGTATTTTTATCTCCTAAAGTTGTACCACTGGTATATTTCTATTAAAAGCAATAAACATTGTACTAAACTAATTGAAATTTATTTCTATACTAATTTAATTCTTTAACCATTATTCCTACTTCCTCATCCAAAAAAAAAAAAAACCTTCATGCTAATATCTGGACAAAGCACACTATATTTATACTATTTGGACATTTCATTTGAAGCTTACAAAAAAACTAAGGAAGAAACTAAAAAGAGAAGTTTGGAAACAGGAGGGGGGTAAAGAATTTTTCCCAGAAAGAATTTTCCTTTCTCCCCTTAACAAGTAAGAGGGAATGAGGGTTCCTTCAAGAAGGTTCAGTGGGGAAAAATATATAAGAAATAAAGTTGAGAATAGGCTAGCTGAGTAAACAAATTGAAATAAAAATAACTATAAAAAGAGTTGCTGTTGCTGCATGTCATGAAAAGTAGGAGAAGGAAGCAATAGTTAGATAAAATAAAAGCACTGGAAGTGAGCAGAGCTGTAGCATGGCCTGGCTATGTCATGTACAATGAGCTCCATGACTCAGGATCCATGACCCTCTTCATTTGGTTTCAACTTCTTCATATTAATAGGGAGGGGAATTAAAATGTGCTCCTCTAAAATTGCCATTCAACAGTCATATTTATGTCCATAGTAATTAAAAAACAATCTAACTCGCATTAGCTATAAATAAATAAAATTAAATTGTTCACTTAATTCAGATTAAATTAATGGCATAAAAGTATAACTTAAGAAAGCTGGGTTTTTGGTTTTTTTTTTTTAAACATATCTTACTCTTCATGGCAACTCTTCACATACTTTCCTCCAAGACAGGCCCAAATGCCACCACAGAATATTTTTCTATGGATTATACACTCATTTGTTCAATGTGTCTTTTAAAATATGGAATCTAAGACTAAGATTGTTTCCAGTGTTTGATATGTGCATAATTAATAAACTTACTACTTAGCTGGAATGGCATATCTTACTCTAGTAAATTAAGACTCTGGCAAATATATAATACATTCTTTGTGGTAAATGCTCTGGTAAAATAACACTGATAGTATAACTGTTTAAACAATCATACCTCACACTATGTGATTATATTGAATATAGACTTAAAACTTTTAACTTACTATAATTTTACTGCCAAAGAAATCTACTCCCAGATAGTATACTGAATTTTTAAAAAATTATTTAAAATTTAATGAAAATGTGATAAAAATAAGAAAAACAGGAGCACCAAAAACATAGCTGATAATGTGATATATTCACTTCTAGCATGTTTTACGTGAGCAATACCGTCACATTAGGAATAAATAATATCCATTTCTATGGCCATCCTTCGTAGATCCAAGAAGTGTTCTATTTAATACTCTGAAAAAGTATCACCATTACAGTTCTTTGCACTCTATAAACTTGGTTACTCTTTCATTGTTCACTTCACTTTATTAGAATGTACAGTGCCTGAATATATAGGCCCTATTAATTTCCTTAGTAGCTCAATCTAGTATCATAGTTGACAATTAATTCCATCTGTATGTTGACAACTCATAAAACTGTATGTCTAGCACAGACCTCTCTCCTCAACTCCAAGCTCGCATGTAAAGTGCACGCAGACACATAAACAAACTTCTATTACATGTGTATACATGTTTATTCCATATGTCCCAAACCAAATTCTGTTCTCTACCCAAACAAGCTTCCCCATCCTTAACTTTCTCTGTCTCAACTAATGACCACCATCCTCAGGCAGTCATCTTTGACTTCACTCTCTAATACTCCACACCCATTCTATCAACAAATTTTATTGGTTTTGCCTTCAAAATATATCCAGAATCTGACCGATTTCTCCACATTTGACACATTTACCATCTTGGCTAACTCTCACCTTTATGCATTATTCCAGTGACCTCCAAACAAATCTTCCTGCTTCTATCTTTACTCATTCTCACATTTCTGAGTGATCCTTTTAAATATAAAAGGATCACTCAGAAATATAAGGTAAACCACATCAAAACTCTGGAATGGCTTTGTTTTACTCAGGAGTAAAAACCAAAATCCTTTCTATGGCCTTTATCTCTCATATATTATTTCTTGCTACTTTCTGTATTGCTCATTCTCAATTTAGTCAATCTGTATTTTCTAAATATCCTTCAACAAGCATGTAGTTTTTATGAGCAAAAAGAAGTTTTTTTAAAAAATTTACTTTTAACTTTTTTCTAATTATTTATATATGACAGTAGCAAAAAGAAAAGTTTTAAAAGATAAAACTGAAAGAGCAGCTGGGGTTGTAGCTCAGTGTTAGTGAGTTTGCTTATTATGGCATGGCCCTGGGTTCAATCTTCAGCATCACAAAACAAAACAGAAACAACAAAAACAGTATCATGCCTTTTTACCCAAATGTTTTCACTATCAAGTACAGACTTAAATACCAAGGTCTAGCACCTTTAAAAGAACTAAGTTACCTTACAATCTATGTGGGTTTCTAGGGCCTTGACTGCCTAAGCTCCTGAAGAAGACTTTAGTGAAGAAAGTCTTCTCAAATAAATCAAAACATAAATTCTGGGTATGGGACTGAAATACAGTTCTCGAGTCTTTTGTTATTTACTAATCTTGATACCTTGACTAAATCACTATTCTCTGATTCAGTTTTCTTATGTATAAAGATGAAGAGATTAATCTGTAGGGCTAATCATAAACTTGGTGCTTCACAAAAGAAATAAATAACAAAAATACATCTAAGACTGAATTTTCTCCAGTAATGCTACTGAATGTTCTAAATTAATCTACACCTATAAAAGAATACCGAAGCAAAAAAAAAAAAAAGTAGCAAATATCAGAGTCCTGAATTTTATACAACTTCAAAGACCACATCTGGGAGACTGGCATGTGTACCTAGGAAACCAACTCGGAGACAGCGGTCGTGTGGCTCACTCTCTAGGAGCTGCAAGCGCAAAGAAGCCACAAACCCACAGTTTCTGTAGAAAATACTGACTTTATTCAGACATTGTATGGCCTCGGGGTGGGGATCAGATGGCTCCAGGTGACCCGGGGGTTGAATTTATCTGATAAGGTGTTAGGGAACTGCTTCTAACTGAAACAAACCTCCAGGTAGGACAAATCACTCGGGCGAGAGAGTTGGAATCAAGTTCGTTTTCTCCGTAGCGGGTCCGTCCTAACAATTGTGTCACCCAACCTGAACCACTCACCGGGTCAACCGGGCTGTAAGAACTTATGAGCTGGGAAGAAGAAGCCCAGATCCTGCGCAGTACAACAAATCGCTAGCCGGCCATCGGCTCCTGAGACCGTTGCTAAGGAAACCGGCAGGGATCCAGCTCAGCCCATCACCGCCTTCGGGGTGGAGAGGAAGGCACTCCGGGAGTAGTTACGTGATGACGCACGAGGGGGGCGGGGCAGCGGTGACCGGGTCACGGAACGTGTTGCGTCCCGCCGCACGTGCGTGCAGTGCTGCGCGGGCTCCGGAAAGGTGGGGCCATGGCAAGTGCTAGGGTCCCTGTAGATGTAACTCTGCGAGAAGCCATCCAGCGAAAATTGCGGAGATTTTCAAAACTGAGAGGTACCAAAGGAGGAATCGAGACCTCTTGGTCAATGAAGAGGGAGGGTGCCTTCTGTGCATTGCCACGCCCTGACTGCCTCCTACCTGCAGTCTTTGAGTTGCTGACCCAGGAATGGCTAATACTCCCTTTGAGTTTTTTTGTCACCGTCCTCTCTTTGCATTATTCTTGTTGCTTTTTTAAACTTTATTCCTAGTATTGTAGATATCAAAAATAAAGGAGGAAGGAGAAAAAATTATTAATACGTCTAGTGAAGCTCTAAATAGAAGTTATGCATTGTTTAGTTCATTAGTAGAAATTATTTTAAGTGAATCTAAAAGATCTGGAGCACGATGTTTTGACCCTTACAAGTAAATTTGGTTTTGTCTTCACTCCCGACCTCCTACACCTCAGGAAGTCATTCTGTTATGCAAATGCTTACTGAAAGGGGAAACAAAACAGAACAAGGAGGAACTATGGTTTAAAAATTTTAAGTGAAGTTCGGTATTTAAAAACAGGCTGTGCCACTTATCATTTCTTATACAATTATCTAATAAAAGTGATTTTATTTCCAATAAGTGGTTGTCTAAAAAATACTAGTATTTGGATAACAGTAAAATATTCTGCACTATTAAACCCTAGCTTCCAACTCCTGTTTCTTAGCTAATAAAAACCCTGTTCATCCTTTTTTATTGATAAAGAAGTGACTCAAACTGTTTACCAAAAGTGCAGTCTGTATTTTAACGAGTTCATCAGGGAATTGGGACCTTTTCTGTTATGCAGAACCTGGTGTTTCAGTCCAATAGCCTTTGGAAACTTTAATGACTCATTAAGGTAATAAAAAAACGAAGAAATAAACAGCAGCATAGATCCTTCCGTTGAATGTTTCTTAGCCAACAAGCACTAAGTGGCCCTTATATATGAAAATTTATTTTTAAAGCAGGATAGTCAATTATTTGGTTCTTTATATATTATACTTTTCTAAGAATTGAAATAATGGTCTGTGGCAAATTAAAAGAACCTCACTTAATCAAGAAACATTACATTTTTTAAAATTTCTAAAAAAACAGTTTTTACTGTAGACCCTAGAGGGGGAAAAAATTGTGAGCAGTCCTCATTAGAACTATTTTAATCATAAAAACAGGACACTAATTATTCCCTAATTTTCAAAAGCAGAAGATACAATTTTGAAGAGAATTATGAAAGCTATCTTTTTTCCTGCCTTCTAAGAGAGGCAAACTTGGAACAGCTAGGAATTTTGATAATATTTTGTTATCATTTTCTTTCTTTTTCTAAATAGGCAAACCTGTGGCAGCTGGAGAATTCTGGGACATAGTTGCAATAACAGCAGCTGATGAAAAGCAGGAACTTGCTTATAGGCAACAGCTGTCAAAAAAGCTGAAAAGAAAGGAATTACCCCTTGGAGTTCAATATCATGTTTTTGTTGATCCTGCTGGAGCCAAAATTGGTACGCATTTTATGAACAGGTTTATAACACAAGATTCTGGGCAGAATAATAATTGAAGAAAAGCTTTTCTGTGGTTCACAGTTTAAAAGCTCCACCCTTGGTCTTTACAAACTTCAAAATTTGAATGTAAATTGATTCCTTTTTCCAAAAGATAAAAGGCATAGCAACTGTTCTTAACCCATTGTGACTTACAGTGTAAATTTTTTAGAATGTTATTTGAAAGAGAATTTTATTAGTTATACCGAGATCCGATATGGTGAATATTCCTTTGGACGTTATCAGTAGAGCTTCTAAGATGCCTCCTAACCTCACTGTTTCTTGAGAAATTTACATGAAGAGGGAAATCAGGAAAAATAATTAGATGCATCCATACGTACATATATCATGTATACATAGCTGCTTGGGAACACAGCACAATGTAAAGAACACAAGTCTAGTGGTTTAAGTATCATAGAATATTTTCCTGAAAATTCCCATTTAGTTCTGCTTTGTCCTTTGACCTTCCTTCTTTCCTTTGCAAACAAAATTATTTTCATGAACACTGTTTTCTTTCAGCTTAAAGCAAAGCCCCTTGCTACCAGAGATCGCATGTATGTGTGTGACTCTAGCTTTGTTCTTATTAACCAGTATTGTCTTAATTCCTGCAACAATGAAGTGAGTACTTGTATTATTCCCATTGATAAGAATCTAAGGTACAGATCTTGCTTAGATGGTAGTCAAGTGTGGTAGTTACGTTTAAGATGACTTTTAGGAAACAAGGTCCTAAAAAATCTTTTTAGAAAGAAAATTAAACTTGTGAATTTGATTATGTCACATAGAATTATTAAAATAGCTTTTATGATGTGTAACTCCATATATTTATACTTCACAGACTTCCTGTGTTAAGTATTGTATAATTTATTATTTCTTTTTTTATTACTATTTTTGGGAGAATATTAGCAAATCTTTTATTACTGAGGACCCCTCTCTAGGTATCTTTACTAGTATTCATTTGTTCTATTTGCCATGAGATGTATTTATTTAATTTTTTGCCAATACCTTTGCTATCAATTTTAGCCAAAAACATATTCTTATCCTTAACCTTAAAATAAACTTATCCTTAAAATTATAACCTTAATTTTAGTAGGTTTCTATTAAACAACAAATTTTCCTTTTTATTTATTTTAAAGGAAATGGAGGATCAACACTTTGTGCTCTTCGATGTTTGGAAAAGCTATATGGAGACAAATGGAATTCTTTTACTATCCTGTTAATTCACTCTGGTAAATTTATAACTTTATTAATTTTTATTTTCTTTTGAATTATCCTACCTTTGTTACCTTGGGAACTTTTTCTCCCTTTTCTCTACTTTTATTTATTCTTTGGAATTATTTTACTTTGAAAAAAATATTTCATACTTTTCTTGCTATTTTAGGTAATAAGTGTAAATAATTTTCACAAAATTTATTCTTAAAATTGTTCATCACATACATCATCAACTGTTCATGGATATTGTTTTGTCCTTCATACGCATGTAGAAAACTACTCTTCCTTAAATGGAACTCATCAAAATGTAATCTTTTCTCAAGAGTCCTTTGTAGGAGAGGCCAAGTTAGCACTGTTATTACTAGCCTTCTGAAAACTTTCAGTCTAGCATTTTTGTCTGATTATTATTAGCCAAAGGCTATAATCCTTAGAGTTTTAGAAACATAGGGAAAAAATGAGAAGACATGGAGTTGTTGAGTTAATATACCAAGGGGAAAACACACAGAGATAAGGAAATTTTAAAACAGAAAATTGGAAGGACATAATTTCATAATAAAGGGTAGGTTTTTTTAATATTTACATAAAGCATAGTTTGAATACACTTTATTGTGTGAAAATTGCAATTACATGGAAACCTCTGTTATTTTTCTCTATATGCTGGGGGACTGATGGAAACTTTGTTATAAATTGGTACTGGTCCAGGGACATAGTTTTAAAAGACTCATCTACATAGTTTCTAAGGCCCTTTCCATTTCTTACCATTTATGTATAGGATCATGATTCTTTGTATTGATGATGGCAACAAAGTGCAACCATGTTCTGGTTTCTAGACTAATGAAAAATGTAAAACAATTCAGTTTATAGTTTTATTCTAGAAAAGTAACTATGACTATTACCAATTTAGTGGAAATTTCAATTAGACACCAGAAGATATATAATTAGTAATATAAATCTACATCATGTACAGCCATAGAAAGAAAATGATGTACCCCATATGTGTATGATGAATCAAAATGCAATCTGTAAAAAATTTTTTTTTAAAATTTTAAAAAAAGAAATATAGTGGGCCCTCTGTATCCATGGGTTCCACATCTGTAGACTCAACCAACCATTAATAGAAAGTATTTGAGAAAAAATAATTGTATACTAAACATTCACATACATTTTTCTTGTCATTATTCTCTAAATAATATGGTATAGGAACTACTTAATACATTATTTTAATAACATTATATTACAGTTCATTAGAGATTATTGAAAGTACACAAGAGGATACTGCATGCAAATACCATGTCATTTTGTATAAACTACTTGAGCATCCATGGACGTTGGTATCCCCCTGGGTCTTGATCCAATTTCTGTGAATGCTGAGAGACAGCTGTAGATAATTCTTTAGTGCTAAATTTTACTATTAGCTAGTCTTGGAAAAGGGAAAAATAGGAAGTTATAATTAGCTTTAATTTGTTGAACAATGTACTATGAGCCAAGTACTTTATCTGTATTATTGATCTCACAAAATATGACAAGGCAAGTATTATTCCACTTTTGCTGATTTGGAGTAAGTCCAAAGATAAAAAGCTTAAAGGTGGTGAACCAGGTTTGAACACATTTTTATCTAACTCTTTCTACTAAGGTAAACTACCTCTCACTCTAATTATTTGCATGAAAATGATGTACAATATTTAAAGTAAGAGAACACTTTTTGATGAATTAAGAAGTTACAATGCTCATCTTAGAAGGAAAATTCCTGTGTAAGTGAAAAGTAAATTTTTAAATGTTTTTAAATAAATTTTCCTTTTCTTATTTTAAGTATATATAATAATTTGAAGAAAGATAGTACACCTGAAAACAAGAGTTTATTAGAGAATTATATTTTGGATTGTTACATTGTGTTTTTTATAATTTTTTCTATTAAGTAAATTTTTAATGTGTGAATTTAAGAATGATTGAAATTTATTTTTTAAATGTAGACACAAGATCAAGTTTTAGACCACAGTCCTTCAAACTTATTATATAATTGATTCAAAACAATTTACAGGCTCTATAATATATTAGAATTTGTATTAACTTAAAATCTTTAAAATTGTATTATATCAAATGACTACAGGGGAATTGCTCTTTCAATTTTTAATCTGGATGTCACTATCCTTTCCTGAATTATTATAACATGGAATATATTAAATATAGAGATACTTGAATTATAACAGATGTCCCTGGGTTTTGAAATATTTCATAAATAATAATACATTTTTAAATGTTTATTCTATTCTTTTAAAATTTTGTAGGTGGCTACAGTCAACGCCTTCCAAGTGCAAGTGCCCTGGGGAAAATTTTTACTGCATTACCACTTGGTAACCCCATTTACCAGATGTTGGAATTAAAACTAGCCATGTACATTGACTTTCCCCGACGTATGAATCCTGGTATTCTTGTAACCTGTGCAGATGATATTGAACTTTATAGTATTGGAGAATTTGAGTATATTAAGTTTGATAAACCTGGCTTTACTGCTTTAGCTCATCCTTCTAGTGTGACGGTAGGTACCACACATGGAGTATTCGTCTTAGATCCTTTTAATTCTTTAAAACATAAGGAACTTGAATACACATGTTGCCATTGTTTTCTTCATAAGCCCAGCATAGAAAAGATGCATCACTTTAATGCTGTGTTTCGACCTGGAAATTTTTGTCAACGGGAGTTTGCTATGGGTGACACTCCCTATCTCCAATTAGACTCTGAGTATGTCTATACAGATAGCGTATTTTATATGGATCATAAATCAGCAAAAAAGTTACTTGCTTTTTATGAAGAAATAGGCACACTGAACTGTGAAATAGATGCCTATGGTGATTTTCTGCAGGCCTTAGGACCTGGAGCAACTATAGAGTACACCAAAAATACATCAAATGTCACTAAAGAAGAATCAGAATTGGTAGATATGAGGCAGAGAATATTTCATCTTCTTAAAGGAACATCACTAAATGTTGTTGTTCTTAATAACTCCAGATTTTATCACATTGGAACAACTGAAGAATATTTATTTCATTTTACTTCAGATAATAGTTTGAAGTCAGAGCTTGGCTTCCAATCCATAGCTTTTAGCATCCTTCCAGATACTCCACCATGCTCAGGTAAAGCATACTGTATCATTCAAAGTATATTGGATTTAAGATGTTCTGTGGGAGCTGGCTCAGTTATAGAGTATTCCAGATTGGGACCTGATGTGTTTGTTGGGGAAAACTGTTTTATTAGCAATTCTTATATCATAACAAAAGCTGTGCTGCCTGCATATTCTTTTGTGTGTTCCTTAAGCTTGAAGATAAATGGACACTTAGAGTATTCAACTATGGCATTCGGAGTGCAAGACAACTTGAAAAATAATGTTAAAACATTATTAGATATAAAGTTACTTCAGTTCTTTGGAGTCTCTTTTCTGTCGTGCTTAGATATTTGGAATCTTGAAATTACAGAGGAACTATTCTCAGGAAATAAGGCACATCTGAGTTTGTGGACTGCTCGCATTTTCCCAGTTTGTTCTTCTTTGAGTGAATCAGTTATAACATCCCTAAAGATGTTAAATGCTGTAAAGAACAATTTACCATTCAGCCTGAATAGCTATAAGTTGTTTTCAATTGAAGAAATGCTTGCCTACAAAGATGTAGAAGACATGGTAGCATATAGGGAGCAAATTTTTCTAGACATAAGTTTAAAAAGCAGTCCGATTTAGAGATATCATAAATATTGTATATTTTGCCCTTCTCTGAGGAAGATTACAAATACAGACATTATCTGTTGACATTTTTGGGAGGATTTAGTAAAGCAAATTAGTGAAAACTGTATTAATTGCTGTACTATTTTAACACAAAAAATAGACCATTTTGTTATTGAAGAATATTTCAAGACTGTCTTAAGAAAACAATTTTTTGGATGTTTTTCTCTGTTGTAATTTTTTTTAAATAAGGATGGATATGTGGAACACTCTTTTGTTTACATCATGAATAGTAGTTTTAAAGGTAATTTTAAACACTAGTCTCTTTAGAACTTTCCCATCTTCTTTTGGACTTTGGTTCTAATAAAGTTTTAAGTGTTATTGGCAATTTTCTCCCCAAATATAGTCCTATTTTTATAAAATAATAAAAATGACACATTACAGGGTATTCCAAATACTGTAGGAATACTTTTTCAGAAACAAATCCATAGCTGACAATTTCAGATTAAATCAATGCTTAATATATAGAGATTATTTTAATTGATAAATAACTAGATACAAGTTTTCTAAAATTGATGAGAAATTGTCTTATTGGTCTTATCAAAATGAAATGAAATAAATATTTTATCCTTTTATACTTGAACATGTATTAGTATGTCTTATATCTTTTCTCTGAAATTCCATTCCATAGGAAAACACATGTGTGCTTACATGCACATATACATTCATAAAAATCAGTTATCTGTGGGGAAGGTGGTAGGAATAATTGAGGTTCATTGATGGTCATACAGTTTCACCATGGACATTACATTCATCTTCTCCTAACAATCCTTTTAATAGAACTGTTAAGTTACCAGGTGAACTGATTTTACTTTCCATTTTTATTTTCTGTCCACATATTAGTGGTAATGCTTTGAAGCATTAATTGGCCAAAAGGTAGACAGCAGGAGCAAGGCAAAAGAACAGAAAGCTGTGATAGTACACAGATGATAAACAGCTTCAAGTAACTAAAATTGGCTGGAATCCCAGGCTATATATTCCTATTTTGATATAAGCACATAAGTGAAATGTCTAATCAAATTCTAATAAGTAATTACATGATATGTCAGAGTTTTGTATTCCAAATTAAATTGAAATAAGAACCAGTTTTTCTCCATTAAGAATGATGTTGGCTGTGGGATTAGCATACATGTATAATTACATGAATGGTATGAATTTACATCATGTATAACCATAGAAACAAACAGATGTACCCCATTTGTGTACAATGAGTCAAAATGCAGTCTGTAAAAAATAAAAAATAAATAAGTTTTTAAAAATGAGAACCAGCTTTATTTATATATTAACATCAATATAAAAATAATTGGAAAACTAGAAATGACTTGTCTGAAACCCTTAATTATTTTTGTATGGACATATTTTTTCTTAAAGTTCTTCCCAAGGAGAAAATAATAAATGTATAGTGGTTATTTTAACATTTATTGATTTACTTATAGAGCTTTCAGAGAATTTTATGTGTTTTTCATTAAAGGTTCAAGAATATAATTTTACCTAAAGTGCTGTTAATTTTGAGACTCACTATTAATTTATGTTCTACTAAGAAAGAGAAAACACAACCAATAAAGTATGACACATTGCTTTCTTGGTTAGTTTTTTATGTATATCAGAGATATCTTCAGTACATTTAACATAGACTTTTATAATTTAACCTTTTGAATGTACATATAAAGGAACAAGAAGTGAAATGTGGAAATTTCACCAAGACATTTATGTAGTTTTACAAACTCTTCTGAAATGCTTTCAATTCACAATTGTTGATACCCGCATATCCACCCAGAACCATCTTCTGTATCATCAAAGTTATTAGTAAGACTACATTAGAGTGCCCTACCATGCTTCTGTCTAGATTTTTACACCAAGTTGCAGGTACCTTGCACCTGGTCTGCAAGTTCTGATGCTGATCCTTTACTGCTTGACAAATTGAGTTTCATTTTTGCTAAAGTTTAATCATGTCCCTAAAAAATAGGTGGCCTCAATTCAAAGTCAGCAGGAGGTTTCTAACAAATTGATATGTCAGTTATGAAAATAATTGGTAACTGTAAATGACTTGTCTCTCTCATGTTTAGTGGGGTGTGTGAGTGTGTGTATGTGTGTGTGTGTGTGTGTTTTCCTCAAAGTTCTTCCCATAGAGAAAACTTAGTAACTATTGTTAAACATGTATTGATTAACTTTCAGAGCTATCAGAAATTAATGTTTATCATTTATTAAATGCTTAATATTATAGTTTACCTAATCTTAATTTTATCATAATCCTACACAATACATGCATTCTAGTTAAAATATCTGTTCAAAAGTCGTGTCTGTCTCTTACCTTGATATGTATTGGTTGGTGTGTAGTATCAGAACCACACATGTACCAACACTGTACCTAACTTAACTGACAGTCACATCCACAACTTTGACTAAGTTCACATGACAATTAACTACATTACACTGCTACTTGGATAATAGCTGTTTTTAAACACTATCAATTCTATGATACACTATGTTGACATGAGAAAAAAAGATGAATTAGGAAATGATTTAAACTTTAGTGTGCATTTGTTTAAAACTTAACTTAATTCAACCCTGTGATGATAAGGGGGGACCTTTTTTTTGATTAGTGACTCAATTTTGTGACAGTCACAATTTTTTTTGACTTTCCATTTAGCCTTTCAAAAAAGATTCATAGTTTTTGTTTTCTGAATTTTATCAGCAATAAAGTAAAACAAGGCCTGCATGTATAAGAATTAAATTATATATTTCCTCTTGATTTATAATTTTAATTTCATAAAAGCACAGCACTTAAATCATACACTAAGGTTTATAAAGGAATGGTATTGCTTGTAACTAACTGTATTCTATAAACTTATTGATGAGCTAATGATTAATAATGACTTGTGATTTGAATATGGATATCCCCCAAGGTCAAGTTTTAGGCAATTCAGGAATATTCAGAGGTAAAATGATTAGATTATGAGAGCTGTAAACTCATCATGGATTAATCCATTTGATGGTTTAATAATTTAAATGGACTATTGGGTGGGGTGGTATGTAGGCAGTTGGGGTATGGCTGGAGGAAGTAGGTCACTGGGCAGGCATGCCCTTGGGAATTACATTTTGTCCCTGGGTCCTCACTCTGCTTTCTAGCTGCCATCAGTTTAAGCAGTTTTTCTCCTCCACACCCTTCTGTCACAGTGCTCTGCCTCATGTCAAGCCCAGAGTGATGGAGTTGGCTGACCATCAACAGAGACCACTGAAACCATGAGCTCCACATAAACTTCTGCTACTCTAAGTTCTGGTCAGGTATTTTGAACACAGCAACAAAAACCTGACTTAACATAATGACCCAAGAAGTATATGGAAAAAATCTAATATTTGATAATCTACCTTTAGCATTTACTCTCTAAACAAAACAGAAATAAAGAGTATGAATCAGTGTATGCTGAGGAGACAAAAAGCTTCCAAGTAATATGCCGAAAGTGGCAAAATTTCGATGGCATAAATCCAGAATTAGCTTCCAGAACCTGTAGTGACCTATTCATCTTCTGTAGCTAATACTTCCAATGTTCCATAAAGACTCCAAATCCAACAATAGAACCAAACTATTCATGTCAAACTTCATGTATGACAAACCGTGTGCATGGTTTTACAGTAAAATCACAGACCATTCACATTTACACCATGATGCCCTCTGGACTTGAATAACTTGTGGATACAGAAATAAGTGAAGGGAGGGGAGGGGGCATGGGTAGGAGGATAGTAGAATGAATTGGACATTATTACCATATGTACACATGTGATTACATGACCTGTGTGATTCTACAACGTACAACCAGAAGAATAAGAAGTTACACTCCATTTACATATGATGTGTCAAATGCATTCTCTGCCATGTATAACTAACTAGAACAAATTTTCAAAAACTTTTTTTAAAAAAAGGCACCTTAATCTAGTTAAGCAAAATTAGGATGAAGAAAAAAAGAACAAAATATTATTAATGTGCTGTTATTCAAATTTGAATTATCTTCTTGATGTTCAGCTGAATAAAACCGTCTTCATTTATGTTAAGAATTAAATTATTAAAGAAAAATATTTGAATTCACTTAGTGTAAGTAATAATTAAGAGCAACTATTATCTACTTAAATTAACTTGAGTTTCTGTTTTCTAAAAATTGTGTTTAGGCAAAGCCAAGTTCTTTTGAAGTTAAAGAACAATTTCTATTGTTTATACTTGGTGAAATTATACTATTATAATTAATTTGTTATTTAACTTCATCAGGGATTATTTCACATCAGGGATTATTGCATATTCTCCTTCCTTTCAATATCAATGTGCTAAACCCTATTATATTAGTGTGTTCTTCATGTTCCCATTTGTCTATTTACACAGAAATTTCTGAATAGATTTTTTTTGTATATAAGGAAAGGCAATTTACAGCTTGGAAAGTTAACAGTTTTGTACCTGTCAGAGTTAACTTGTATGAGCCATGATAAACCAAACTTGCCACAGAATTCAAACTTAACAATTTGGTTTTAGTTTAATAGACCACCATTTTGGAGTAATAAAAAGTGACGATTCCCTACTGCATTGACACTTGTAGGATTAGAGGAGGATACCTGTGAAGATTAACTATTATCATCCACCTGTAAAGCAACTTGACTGTTGATATTCGTTTCTAAAGACATTCATCCCTAGGGCCTTATTCCCCATGCAAGTTAAGCAATTGAAACAAAGAGAATTAATGTTTCCCTCTAGGTAGTTGGACAAGTAGTCTATCCTTCTGAAGCCTCTGGCTGCAAGGATCTCTTAGCCTTCCAACTTATAAATTTCAACCATCGAAACAGCAATTCATTTCTGATTGCTGCAGACTGGTGCAATCCATCCGCTAGTGTCATTTCCCAACTCTGTGCCGTAATTATGATCCTTCAATGCATTGCTCAAATAATCTAAACTTTAATGTCTACATTCTTTGGGCACTATTTTATGGTGTGTTACTGATCTGCTTTTTGAATCTCCAGCCTCCTTAAAGGTTTTAAAAATCTTTGCTACAACCAACATTTTGTGGCTTAGTAAACTGCGCATGTGAGTGAGTGATTTTTTATTCATCAGTATCCACTCTTTTCTCTGCAGAAGATTCAGATGGTTCAAGTTGGTTTTAATTTACCACTTCCTTCTAAGAAAGTGTCACATTTACCCAGGCAAGAATTAAAGCATTTACATCTCGAGGCAAAAATCTTTTAAAACACAAACTCTGTTGAAATCGAGTAAGTGTTCATTTCATTTGCAGGTTGAGAAATGTTGCATTGCTCAATGAAGTTTTACATGATTGGTTTCTTTCTTATTATTTTTAGCCTTGGGCTTTGAGGAAGTAAATTATATCCACCAATATGCTGTTCTTCAGAGAAGTTTCAAACATTTTTAGTAAAACCTAAACCTAGGAAACGTTATACAAAAAATAATTATGATCATAATAACTACTCTAAGTGTAAATTTTAAATGTACAGGCACACTGAGAAGGACATCAATAGCTTATAAAACTCACTAATTACATATCATTGGTACCAATTCTTAATGAAATTTAACTTTAAAAATCACTCAGAAATTGGTTAAAGTTAATAGAATTCCTCATTAACTATTATCCAGTCAAATCAAGAATTGTTGATGGTAACTAGCTTGTCATGAGATAGGGAGAGAGTTTTAGTGAGATTCTTTTTTACTTGTAGCAATTCCTGATACTTAAATGGAAAAATATTTGCCATGAGTTCAATAAGAAAAGATAACAATTTATGAATTTGTTCATGTATCTAATATCATCTATCTATACACATCTAGACTACAACCATACCTTAATTACCCCATAACAAAAAACTAGCCATATTTTTCACTATGTGAGTCTTAAACTTTTCCTCTTTCCTATAGTTACTGCATCATCATCCTCTTTAGAAAAAAAAATAACTTCTCACATTTTATGTGTATATTCCTATGAATAATTGTGGCTACAGAAAAAGGTGGCAGGAAAGAAAAGGATATGTATCAGAGAAATGAAAACACAATAGTATTGTCTTAGAACTCTTTTGCCATCCTCATCACCAAGAATTTCTTCACTTGCTATTTTATTGTATTCCAAAATTACCTCTTTGACAATTCTTTCTCTCTTCCCTTGACCAACCCCTTTCCCTCACTATAATACCAATTGTGTCCACATTATCTCTAGGACCTTGAATATTAGAATGTTTTCATGCTACTAGGTTGCCCGGTTTTGCTATCTGACAACCCTATTCCAAACACTAGACTGCTCTTCATATATTCAGACACATCAGATATTTGACAGAACCAAAGAACTTTTTCATTACCAAGATCCACTTTCCATAGGTTTCAGCACCCTGTTATACAGTGTTATCTTTAATTTGTAAGCTGAGTATAAGTGAATCTACTACAATGAAAAAGTGTTTTGGTATTAGTGGTTGACTGGTCACATTAATACAACCCTTTTCCAGATAATAACCTCTGCTGCTTATTATTGGATAACTTCCTATAGAGATGGAATGACCTTATGCTAAACTTTGTGAATACTATTTATAGTTATCATGTAAGGAAAATTTTAGTTTATAAAACCAATAGAAGCTTACTGATACCAACTAAGTTTGAGGCACTTCATTGCCTATTCCTGTGATAAAAGAATATGCCATAATGCTGTATAATCTTATCTCTGTCTTTGTTAAACTAGTGACTTCAACCAGGCTATAACTTCTGAAATGGAATATATAAATACACTTGGTAAAATCCTGAGCTCACCTATCCTCAAATGTGAAGCATATATTTTGAGTATTCTGAATCACTGTAATTTAAAAATAATATCCAATAAAATGTGGCAATTTATTTGTAACATTCTTATGAATGAAGACACCACTCTGGTAATTTTTCCTTCTTTCTCTTATTTCCCTCTATACTAGATCATTCTTACCTTACAAACTTGCTTGTATTTTTCCAGTTAAATAACACCTCTTTCTTGACTCTACTTCCTTCAGCTATTACTTTAGTTTTCTGCTCCCTATACACTAACATCCCTGGAATACATTGTACCATTTGTTCTTCAATCTAATGTAGACTTTTAGCCCCACTCCTCCACCACCACAGCTCTTCTGGGCTTGTTCTGAACATTTCCAGGGCTCCCATTTGCTGAATTCAATGGTCATTCTCATTCACATTTTAAGGCCCTTTCATAAGTATTATCTCAACTGATCATTCCTTCTTTGACCTATATTCTTTAATTGACATCAATACCCCCACACTTCTGATTTTTTTCCCAAGTCATTGTTCATTCCTATAAGTCTCTTCAAACTGTTTCCTCATCATGATTCATATGTCTCATATCACTAGAAGGTAGGAGGTCTTTGTGTTTGTATTTCTGTATCCACATTCACTTCTCAAGAGATATCATCCATTCTCATAGCTCAGATGTGCCATCATTTTTTAAATCTTTATTCTTCATTATTAAACTATAACTCTTGAAAAGGGTAAAAATAGAATCCTATAAGTTTTGAGCATGTGTCAAATTTTATTTAGTTAATTAGGAAACCAGTAGCACAATGAAGTGGGTTTTATATGGTTCCAGATCCTACAAGGAAGAAAAATTATATATATATTTATATATATATATATATATATATATATATATAAGTACAGCAATTAACAATTATACAATTACAGTAATTATATATATGTAATTATATATTATAATATATATTATTATAACTATAATTATATTATAATTATATTATAATACAAATACAAAGTGCTGGAAGACAATTACCAAGAGTTTTCCTAGGAAGTTCTTTTTTCAGATAAGATGTCGGATTACATAATGGCTACAGGTCAGATTTCCTAGGAAGTAGAACCTGAGATGGAGTTCAGATTGCAGCATAGAGTTGTTAAGGAGTGTTCTTGACAATAATATTGATCAAGATTTAACAAAAGAGAGAAGTCAAGCTGGGGTGCAAACCCAATTACAGCCTCAATCGGTTGATCCAAAAAGGAACTTTGGTAGTAAAAGGACACTTCAATATTGTCCCAAATTCAACTTGTGTGGCCAGGATTTATATGACACATCATTACTGGATGTAGATACCTTTGACAAGATAGCTCTTTATGACTGAGACCATCTGTGAATGGGACCAACACCTGAAGGCTCTCTCCTAACAGCATTCCCAGTAGCTCAAGCATCCAGTCTGTCATTGAAGAAGGATCTGGGTGTCACATCATCGTATCCACCAGGATAACTTATAAAGTCCAAACCAATGCCAAGATTCCCTTTTTACATTAAACTATTTTAATGAAATATGCATGTTCTAATTCAAGATGAATTATGATGACTTTCAAAGTAATCATGCAATATTGTACATATTTTAAGTGGACTCAATCTATAATGAAAGAAAGAAAATGTAGTAGATGTGTCAATCATTGATTTATAGAAGCAAAATTTTTATAATACTCTCACAAATCTACATGATAATCCCTAGTGCCAGATTTTACTTTTGACTAGCTGAACAAGCTAAAATATTCATAAATTCACATGAAGCCAGATGGCTTCCCACTGAATATGCATTTGAATGATTTATGTACATTATTTATTCCAAGAAGTGCACAAAATATACCATCATCATAGTACAGACTCCTAATAAGTTTATTTAAGAAAGGAATAAAGGAGTAACAGGTGTCCAATGCTAACTGTATTTTGCATTGAACCTTGATTCTGTGTATATTTGAGAATTATAGCAAAATCAATACAGTTGTTTTTATTAATTTCTGAAATATCAGGAATCTAAAATAAGGAGTTCAGCAATAAAAACTAGGGTTTTGGAAAGAAGAGTTTAATATGCAGACATAATTTTTAAAAAAATTTGTTTAGGTTTCTAAAAATTCAAATGTATAACAAAGTCTTAACCATTTTTATTAAGTTGATCAATATTTTTTGAGGATCTAATTTTTTCATTTCAGTTTAAAATTGTATATGTGAATTTAAAATCAAAACATAATTAGGTCATTGAAAATTTTCATGAACTTATTTTGAAAGAGATGAAATGATAATTTCTGATTTTTAAAAATTTTTTAATTCACAGAATTTTTCTATGTCTGTTTTGTGCTTTTAGTTTCTCCTCTGGATATATATTTATTATTGATATCTATCTCATTTTTTTTACACCTTTAAATGTGGTACCTAAGATGGTTGTTTTGTAAACTGTATCTGATAATTCTACTATGTTAACCATAGTTTCATCTCTGTGACCAAATCATCTGACATAAGCAATTTAAAGAAGAAAAGATTTATTTTGACGTATTATGTAAGAGGTTTCAAAAGTCCATGGTTGACTGACTCCATTGCTCTGGGCCTGAGGTGAGGCAGAAATCACAGTGGAAGGGCAGGGTAGAAGAAAGAACTCAGTTCCTGTCAGTCGGAAAACAGAAAGAGTAGAACAAAGAAGCCAGGGACTAGAATGTTCCCTCCAGGGTATAGCTTCAGTGACCTACTTTCTCTGATCTTGCTCCACTGCCTACAGTTTCCATCACCTCACAGTAGTCCACACAGCTATTAATGGATTAATTCACTGGTGAGACCAGAGCTCTTAACCTAATCAGTTCCCCAAAACCTCACTTCTGAAATGTCACCGCACTGAGGCCCAAGCTTTCAGCACATGAGCCTTTGAGGACACTCCAGATTCAAATATCTGAAGTCAGTAAGGGATCACTTCTGATGCTTGTTTTTCAGCTCATTTTGCCATGATTTCTGTATGTCTCATTAATTTGTTTATTGGTTATTGTCCATGATAAAGCATCTTCTAGAGTTTCCCCATGACCTAAAATGACAGTATTTGCTTCTCTTAGGAAATAGGAGAAATGTTTTTAATTGGGAGCAACCTTAGAATAAGTTCAAATCTGAGGTTATTTGACTTTTCAGATTCTGAACAACCAAGGGCAAATCCCAAATGAGCACACGTATGGCCCTAATTTCCCAGGAACTTGGTTTTACTTTCTTTTTTCTTTCTTCTGCTGTGCTCAACATTTAGGCAACCTGATCCATAATCCCTTCAGTTTGGAATAATGAATGACAGGTTTATGTCTAATTGATCCTCCCCTGAAGGCATATTTTTTAGTGTTCCAGCTTAATATGTGAGAGTTCCCCTTTGAGAATTCTAAACCTGAGAGAGCCCTGGGCCAACCTCTGATTCTCAGAACCTAAATCCTACTATATGCATTTGGCAAATGTCTTAGTACAAAAACTTACCCCATATTCCACTTATATATCTGATATCTGAATTCAAGCTTTTTCCTAACTGTACACAGTTCTTTCATGTCTCTCTGATTATGATTTTGTATTTTATTTAGCTAATATATAAGAATCAGTCTATCATTCTCAATTATATGAAAAATCAACTACAATTCTATTTTATTGACTTACTATTCAAAATTTTTCCTAGTGATGGTATATTTTTGTTAGTAGAAGAGTGGCATATTAAAGGGGATACTAGTAGTAAATGTAAATTTTTGTAATTATGTTATACTCATGGAATGTAAAGATCAGGAAATTGTTAAATTTATGAAAGAAAAAAGAAAGGAGTAAGGTAAATGTCTTGATCCTCAATTCTTTAAGTCCATGTCAAATAAGCTACGTGATAAGAGTAGACAACCCAGTACCTAGCATAATGCCTCATATTGAGATGATAAATTAAATATTTTATAGAGAAAGTAAGACTAAACATAAGCTGTTCAAAGGTATGTTTAATTACATCTTTTGAAATAGAAAATCTACATAATGCCTTCAAAAGTAAGGTCACCATTTAAAATAGATAAATCAGATATACCACCCTTTCTAACTTCAAATGATCAAATGTATAACAAGTATTAATTATGTGCCAGATACTTTGATAGATACTAAATATATTTCAGAGTTCTTCCAGTTAGTCAATGAGGGAACAAATTTGTCATAACTCTGATTAGAGCTACAGTAAAAAAAGTAGAAGATATCATTAGAACCCTCAACAGAAGGCACTAACAAAAGCTACCAATCCGGAAATATCCTTAAGACCTGAAGGAGGAATAGGAATTGTCTGTTTTTGTTTCTTTTTGTGGGAGGTTGGAAGAGAGAGGGTGAGAAGAGTATATTTTGGCAGCAGGAATAGCATTTATGTAGTTTGGTAAGCAAGAATGCCTCGTGCATAGTAGGTTCTAAAAGAAGCCCAATCTATGTGTAGTGTATGAAAGTGTTTTATTCAGCTTTTTCACTGCTGTGACTAACAGGTCTTACCAGAACAACTGTAGAGGAGGAAAAGTTTATTCGAGGGCTCACAGTTTCAGAGGTCTTAGTCCACAGAAGGTCGGCCCCATTCTTGGGGCTTGAGGTGAGGCAGAACTCCATGGCAGAAGAGTGTGGCAGAGGGAAGTAGCTTACATTGGTGATCAGAAAGCAGAGAAAGACTCCACCCTCTGGATACAAAATATATACCCCATAGCCATGCCCCCAGTGAACTACTTCCTCTAGTCATACCCCACCTGCCTCCAGCTACCACTCACTTAATCCCATCAAGATTAATTCACTGATTGGATTAAGGCTATAACCCAATCATTTCTCCTCCAAACCTTCTTGCATTGTCTCACACATGAGCTCTTGGGGAGCATATCATATACAAACCATAATAGTAAGAGTGACTGAAAAATGTCTAAACTTTAGAGAAATTTATAATCTTTTACAAAATTTAAGATACCATTTTAGAAATTAAAACTAATTAAAATAAGATCAATATTCCTTTTCAGAGAAGAGGAGAGAATAACAGAGGAAGTTTTTTTTTTTTTTTTTTTTGTGTGTGTGTGTGTGTGTGTGTCTATGTGTGTGTGGGGGGAGTTGGGAATGCCAGTCTCAGTATTTGGCTGCCAAATGACAAAGTTGACTCTAGACTCAGGTGAAGAGTAAGGAAGAGGCGAGAAAAAAAATCTGACATCTACCTCCAGATCACTTCCTTATAAACACAATAAATTAAAGTGGTGATTCATGTGATAGCTTTGCTTAGTCATAAACTGTGCAAACTGAACTGTGTACAGTGAATCAAAAGAGAACTGGAAAACAGAAACTTCATGAGTGATTAATATAGTACAGACATTGTACTGAAACTTATTTACTTTGAACCTGAGAAAAGAAGTTAGACTTCAAAACTTTTGTGATTAATCCTGTATTTTATATTCTCCTTAAAACATGTATTTCTGGAATATGTTTTTTGTTTAAACATGAATAATTACCTTTTGTCTTTAAAAGTTTATCATCATCTATGCTAAACTAAAAATCAGTGTGCAAGTGGCTGTTTTAATGATACAGAAATGACCTCCCATATGACATTATTGTCTCAGTGTGATTTAAAAAGCTAAAAGAATGTATTTAGGTATTTAGCTCCACTTCATAAAGCTTTTCTTCCATGACCATTGTAGAAAAGTTAACATCAGTAACAAACAGAATACTTACATAAATGCATATTTTATAGCCCATAATCAGACATTAGCTAAACAATAAGATAATCTCCAAAATTTTTCAGTGAATGAAGACAAAAATAATTTTCTAGTTAAGCAAAAAGCTCAACAAAGTCAAAGTATAAAAACCAGACAGCATTTTAGCTCTGTTCTCAATTATACCATTAACACACTGTGATCTACTTTAAACCAAAAATCAAGCACCAAGGGTACAGACTAATGTGAGTCTGAGATGGTTTGATGTAAGTTATTAGAAATTGTTTTGAAATTGAAAGAAAGAAAAAACCCTCCAAATGGTGAAAATATGCTGCCTATCAATTGTTATATAGGAAACTTACTTAATTATTAAAGGAACATTTGAAGAATATGTACAATTACTCTTTTTAAGCAAAACAAATATATTTCATAATGCATTTCTTCATTTTTAAAAAAAAAAATTCCTTCCTTAATCTTTTGTTCTTATATGGTAATAAGGTAGGTGTCCAACATTAAACATTACATCTCAAATGTAACCTCAATAGACATGCATCCACCTAAATTTTTATGTTTTTTTATAAAAAAGAGTGCTTTGAACACTCACATCCCCTCAATTTACCATGAATTTACATACAGTTTGCTGTTCCCCTCACTCATAGAATATTGGCTTATTTGACTCCCCAGATCCTTTTCTTCTCCAATAATTATGATTTTCTTAGCTTTTCTAAGCTCTATTGGTTTAACATTTTTCCTTTTGAAACTTTTTATCTTTCCTGTTCATATTTTCCATCACTGCTGCTACTTTATGTATAATTTCTCTGTCATTTGGTATTTATGACTTTGCCTAATTTAGCCTCATCAATTTTTAGTCTCAAAAAATATCCAAGATGAAATTTAAATTACTTTGGTCCCATCAGTTTTGTTTAATTTGTTTTACTGTGTAGAGTAATAATAGAGATTTTAATGAACATCATCTTAATAATTTCTGTGAATCCTCTGAAGTGATATAATGATCTAAATTGTGTCCAAGCTCTCAATTTATCATATGCTAGAGATTAAATAGTTATTTCCTTTTCCTCTAAGATTTTGAAAACTCCACAAGTAGCAAGACCTATTTCAAGTTATGCCATGTTCAAAAATTTTTCTGTGGCCAGCCCAATCTAACTCTTTCCTCTTATTAACTTATATATTACTTATTTTTGAACCAATCATTTGAGTCTCAACAAAATGACTTTGTAGAGTAAATTAGATTCTCAAGTATCAAAGTAGGGTGCAAACTCTGCAAGTGTGGATGCTGCCTTGTATTTCTTTTCTGTACAACTGTGACCCAAACACTTTTTGGAGTTTTGCTATATTTATTCCTAATTCAAGGGCTTAACCCTGCAGATTTTTTATTTAGTTGATCATGGGTGTGTTCTGGTAATTATAATTTCTAAAAGCTCCCTGAAAACTCTCATTTATGGATTATGTCTAGGGCATCAAATATCTTATATAAATGACTAATGCCAATAACTCCAAATAACCAAAAGCTCTTAATGGGTAGGTAAATGTTTAGAATAAAAATATGAGGAAAACAGAGACTAAAATTTGTTTATAATTTCAAAATGGTACTTATACTGCAGAATTGGCAATGACTTTATCTAAATTTATATCACCTCTTTTCCAGACCTTAATAGTATTTCTCTTATTGAAGGGATCGATTCCACTTAATTCATTTGGTTCAATCCACTTCAGTTTGGTTTAATTTAGATCAATTTGATTCAATACAAGGCAATTAAAATTATAACTATATCTGTTGTCAGGCACTGTACTAGTCTATTTTCAATGCAATAATCCTTGCTTTTGAGTAGTTCCTTAACTACCATGAGAGACAGAATCATTAATTCTACTTTCTTCAATAAGTGTTTTAAAAAAAGTAGATGTTGCTTTCACAGAAACAAGTTAGAGCATGCCTTTGAAGTCTTTGGTTTATTTTGTTGCCTGGTCTTGAAATGTGTGTGCATGTGTGCATGTGTGTATATACATTTATATATTTATGTAGTGTATATATGAATGTATATGACATATACATATGCATGTATATATAGTGTATACACATATACATATATACATTACAGTACATAACTGCCATATTATAAATATGATTTTTTATCCAAAAGAAATAGTAACTAATAGAATAGTCATCCTAGTAACATTAGAGGATGCAACCTTAAGACACCATCTCAAGATGATTTTATGAAACTAGCATACGTCCAGACTCTCTAGAAGAAATAAGGTTTCTTTAATAGTTCAAAAGGAGGAAATGTGCTCTTTAGAGGATCCATAAGTAAAAATTGTGATCAGTTAATAAGTTAGTTATTATAACATGACTACATGAAATGGAGTTTTGGAAATCATGGACAATGCAAGGGTCAGAAAAATAATGATGGAATTAAATTGTATGTGAAAGCCTCTACATATTTCTCATTCTGTATACCTAAGGTCCACACAAATTCTGTATACCTTGTGCCCCTTTACACAAGCTCCATCATTTCTTCTCTGGATTCATATGTGAAGTAAGGCGGCTATTTGTCTGATCAAACCTAAACATAGACTTGGGAAACTGACCAGCAGTTAGAAAATGGTGTCATTTAGTGAGTCAGCTTAAACAATTAGACTCAAGACTTGAATCCAAGTCCACTGTATTCTACCATATTTACTAATACTAGGCATCAGAAACACCCATGTTGGAAGGGTGTTTTTATCATTTGCTTTGGACTTCAAGATTTGATAATTCCTATTAAAGAAGGGGAGAAAATTATAAGGAAAAGTGTGTAATCTTTTTCACCAATTATAATTAAAAATATAAATTACTTGTTATAGCAAGCCCCCCAAATATTTAGCTTTGGAAACAACAGTCCCTTCAAAATAAAGTCAGAATGCTCTCTGACCCTAAAAACTATGGCTTTCTGTTCTATCACCCCGCCAAATGTAGTGACCCACTAATGGAATTGTGGGCAAAAGCTGATTTTATATATCTCCAGCAGCATTACATTAACTCCTTATACTCCCTTAAATAATTATTCCAAATGTTCAACATTATATGTGTGAAATTTCACAGTGGAGGAAGCCAGCCTAATGCTACAACTACAGTATAAAATGTATAATAGCGTATGAGTGAATCATCCAGTTCTGATTGTTGGGGCCCTGAGCTGGACATTGTGAATACACAGAATAGCCAAACCTTTGAGCACATGTGAAATGGTGAAGGCATTGCAGCAATGATATGTAGGATGAAGGGGTGGGTCAAAAAAGCATATGGCGTGATAACTGTCATTACCATTTTGCCATTGAGAAAATTTAGGAAGAGGTGTGACAAATACTAATGGTAACTACGCTTGAACAGACTGTTGATTAAGACTGTCTCTGCTGGAAGGAACTAAGAATTGGTCATATGGAAACACTCAGCAGGTTAACTCCAGGACATACCAAAACCTGGAGACATAGTATTTTGATGATACTCTTCAGTTTCATGGCCTTCAACATTTGAGAAAAGCAGGCATAGAATTCCCCTCAAAGTTAAAGGTTGCCAGGAATGACTTCTCAAACTTTTGAAGCCACAGGACACTTTGGCAGATCTAACTATTTGTGTTTTTTTTCTACTCCTGGAGATTTCTGCAACACAACAAGGAAATAGTCACTGAAATAACCACACATGGGTCCCAACAGAATCTCTTCTTCAAATCAGCTACATAATAGTTAACTGCATGTCTATGGATTCTCTAAAAACCATATGTCATATAGTCCCACTTTTTAATCCTTAAATAATTTGTGCACCCTATATCAAATTTGCTCTTTTCACTTTGAGGGACAGCCATGGATGGATAATTGTTAATTGAAAAGAAATATAAGTAGAAGTAATTATTTTTATTTCTATCCTCCACTCTGTTTGTTTTATGAATGAGAAACTTCAGGCATGGAAATGTTATTTGCCCCAAACAATAATTAGCTATTAATTGAACTACAATTATACCACAGTGTCATTTCCTCATCAAATCAACTCTTGGGAAGAGAGAAGAAAGGATAAAAAAAGACAAGGTAGTGGTCTAAATTATGAAGTTTATGTTACTCAAAATGTTTGATGCATCAAAGAAACTTTTTCTGATTGGAATCCAGGCTTCATTGGATGCACCAATCATGTGTATCTTTATTATAAGACAAATGCTGTATTGCTATTTCCTGTTCACTTGCCCATACTTGGCCCCCAAGAGCTCTTTGGAGCAATTGGTACAATGCATACTTCTTGAGTGGCTAACTAAATGAATCTATCAGTGAAGATCTAACCTGATCATTGAAAGAAGTACTATAAATTTGGAAAATAAAGTTTTTATCAATGACAGAAATGTAATTCTTATTCCTTTTGAATTTTTACTGTCCCCCGTCAGAACTGGGGACTAAACTGAGGGGGCAATCTACCACTGAGTAACATCCCCCTGTCCTTTTTTTTTGGTGGGGGGAGGGTGTTACAGGGCTGGGGCCTTCCAAGAAACTGAAGCAACGCAAAGACTCTCTGTTGTAGTCAGTTTTTTTCGCTGCTGTGACTAAATGATCTGACCAGCACAATTGTAGAGGAGTAAGAATTAATTTGAGGGCTCACAGTTTCAGAGGTCTCAATTCATAGACACCAGCTCCATTCCTCAGGGCTCAAGGTGAAGCTGAACATCGTGGCAGAAAAGTGTGGCAGAGGGAAGCAGCTCATATCATCAGGAACCAGATACAAAATATATACCCCGAAGTCATGCCCCAATTCCAATCTCCTTCAGCCACACCCTACCACTTCAGTTACCACTCAGTTAATCCCTATCATGGGATTAAATCACTGATTGGGTTAAGACTCTTAGAACCCAATCATTTCTCCTCTGAACCTTCTTGCCATGGTCTCACAGGTGAGCTTTTGGGGGACACCTCATATCCAAAGCATAACAATCCCCTTTCAAACCCAATTTTTGGGAAGAAGTCATAAAGATTTCAGACATGTTGCTCAGAATAACAGGAATGAATATATTGAAGGATTAGGAAAAGGGAAAGGGGACAGTCTCAAGGAAGAGAGTGGAACCTCTCAGAGAGGAGAGGCACTGTGTTTTATGGGGGTCTCGGAGAAATTTCCAGAGAGTTCAACCCAGTTTCACCTCTTCACTTTTGACTGACAGCAGGGTGACATCAAACTCTTAAGTCCCCAGTGCCATGGCAATTCTAGGTTACCTTGGTCCATGACTGATTGGTTCTAATTGAATTCTTTTTTTTTTTTTTTTCCTTTTTGATATGAGGGATTGAACTCAGGGTCACTCAACCATTGAGTCACATCCTAGCCCTATTTTGTATTTTATAAGACAGTATCACTGAGCTTCTTAGCCCCTCACTTTTGCTGAGGCTGACTTTGAACTCGAGATCATCCCGCCTCAGCCTCCACATGCCTGCATCATCATACCTGTCTTCTAATTGGATTCTTAACCATACATTTTTACAAATTTTATGGTTAGGAGGAACTATCCTTATCTTCCAGAATCTGATCTGTGGGAAGGGTCGCAAAAGTCCCTGCCTTCAAAGTAACATGGGTTCCTCTTATCAACGTTGTTTCCTGGCTGCATTTCCTTGCAAATAACAGTTTACTGAGGAATGTGACATATTTTGTTCACATAGACCAGGCAGGGATGCAGGCAAACTGATTTTTGCCAAAGAACACATGTAGGGGTCAGCACAGTGAGCCCATTTTATAGAATTATTTTCTTAACCTTGTGTTCCCACCATCCTCATCTATCTGTTCCTTAAGAAGTATATGGAAATTTAACCAGGGGTATTTTATCACTGAGCTGCAGTCCCAACCTTTTTTATTTTTATTTTAAGACAAGTTTTCACTAAGTTGCCTAGACTGACCTTCAACTTGTGATCTTCCTGCTTCAGCCTCCCAGGTTGCTGGGATTACAGGTGTGCACCACTGCATCAAGTGAATTTGTATTCCTTAACAAACATTACTTCATGCTCACTTACCAACAAAGGAAAGCACAAAAAATATCAAATTCTTTGTATTTGCCATCAGAAATGAAATAGTAATGCTGTTTTTACATTTTTTAATATACTTATAGAGATACTGAGAATATCTGTTTAAATCACTGTGATAGCAATATCTTATTTATTTTCATTATTATATATTTTCAAGTCCTATTTGGTTTTGAGGATTAATCTAAATATTACCTCAATAATGTTCAGATTATGATGTAATTTTTAGTTCTATCCAACATACTATAAATTCAAAAATTCTAATGGAAAAGAAAATTGGAAAAGTAAGAATTTTGTGAATTTTGTTTGTGTAGATGTACAAATACATTGTTTAAAAAATAAATTTTGTAAATTAGAATATCTGTAACCAGTTTAGGCAATGGTAAATCTTGTTTTAGCCTTAATCATTTAATGCTTTTTTTAAAATTTATTTTTAAATTTTTTATGGAGTACATTTTGATTCATTGTACACAAAAGGGGTACATCATTTTGTTTCCATGGTTTTTAAAAATTAAAAATAAACCAGTTAATAATTCTGGTTTCTTATGTTTGAAGCAGTGATACTTGGTCATCAACCAGATAGAACACATCAAAAATCTAGACTTCTCCAATACTTAGGAATATATTAATAAGAATTTATACAATGAAAAAGTGATCTAGATTTTAAGTCTAAATTAACTTGTGTTTCTAAATATGATAAGAATTATTCCAGGACATCAGTTTGATTTTGTGGAATACATGTTTCTTCATAATTTTTCTGTTGGGACCATAAATGGAGAAATGTTAAGGTTAATTTTTGTCTTTTCATCATGAAAGCATCCTCTTAAATATTTATGAAGAAACCAGTATAAAATATAAATAGCAGATGTATAAGGGTAGATTGGGATAAATAAATCATATGAATTCAAAGGAATTCAGAAAGAATGTAAATAGGCACATTGAAGGAGTATTAGAACGTATCTATTTCTGTGTTGAAGTGGCCTGATAAATCAGTTGAGAAGATGAAGGCATTAATGCTGGATTCAGGCAATTCAATAGAACACAAAACTTAGTCAAAAAGGAATAGTGGAAGAAATAAGGTATTTACTAAATCCACCTTGACATTTTTGAATTAAAAAAAAAAAAACAAGCAAGTGTAAAAGAAAAAATAAAATACTATTAATCATGCAGTTCTTAGAGGAGGTTTTTATTTATAAGTTTTGAACTTTCCTTGAAAACCTCAACTGGTTTTCTTAAGAAATTACTATTTTGGGGACCTCCTTTATTTGTATCAGATTTTTTCCTTAATTTTTAAAATTAATAGATGCTTTTGCTATAGTAGCTTTAAGTTTACAGAAAAATTAAGCAGCAAGTATGATTTCCTATATACTCACTTCTCTCATACTGTTTTCCTTATTATTAACATCTAACATGGCTTTTCCATACTTGTTATCATTAATGAACCAGTATTGATATGTATAATTAACTAAAGTTCATTGTTCACATTAGTGTTGCAGATTTTCTCTGGATTTTCCCCACATGTGTGTTCTCATATCTCCATCATTATAAGATCATATAGAATAATTTTCCTGTCCTAACACACCTTTGTGCTCTACCTTTTCATCCCTTCCGCCCTCCTTCCAATCCCTGGAAACCACTGATCTTCTATTTCTCTATAGTTTTGCCTTTTCCATAATGTCATAGAATTGGGATTGCACAGTATATGGCCTCATCAAGTTGGCTTTTTTCACTTAGCAATATGAATTCAAGGTCCCTCAATTACTTTTCATGTCTTGGTAGCTCCTTTCTTTGATCTCTCAATAATATTCTTTTTTTCTGGATATATCAGTTTGTTTATCCAATTACCGATGCTAGGTCATCTTCACTGCTACCATATTTTTGTGAATCACTTTTAACATTTGAGATGTGCATATTCAAAGTATCTACTGCTCCAGAGATTACCATAGAAAACAGAACAAATGTGAATCTGAAACAATCTTCTTTCTTTTCTCTTTGTTTCACTTGTCTCTTATTTTTTTTCTCTTTCATGGAACTCAAAGACCAAAAAGCCTTCAAGTAAGTAGGCATCTCACTGTAAAAAACCTTAAAATAATACTTCTTCAAGTATGTTCTAAATAATATCTATGTTAGAATCATAAAGTGCCTGTTAAAAATGCACATACTGGACCCTGCTCTTGATTGATTGAAACAAAATTTCTGGAAATGGAAGCTAGATTTATAATGTTTTACAAAACTCTTCATGTGGTATCTACTCTCAATAAAGTTTAAGAAGATGACCACTTTTATAATTATATTTTTGATAATGTATAACATAATTTGCTTTCTGAAATTCTGATAGTCTCATGACTGGGAAGAGTAGGATTCAATCTAGAGTATGTAGATAAGTTAAACTAGAAAAATCTAATTTTAATGAAAGTGCACTGAGTTGTGAGAAAATATTTCCTGGTTCTATGTTGTTATCCACCAGTATTAATTTGGAAAGGAAAACAGGACTTTTGTACCTAAATCATTTACTTTTCCTCCTTTCAGTTTACTCTTCTGAAGATTCCCAGTAGAATTAATCCACTGCTCTCATTACCTACACTTACATTCTTAAAAGGGACTGATAGAGATTGTTTTATTACAATTAAGAAATCACAGGGCTGCCACATATGTTGCTACCCCTCCCCAATAAGTAAAATTGATAAACCCTTAACCATACTAATGAAGAGAAGGAGAGAGAAAACTCAAAATTAGTAAAAGTGGTGATGAAAAAGGGAATATCATGATGGACACTGTTGAAAAAAATAAGAGAATTAGAAATTATTTTGAAAACTTATACTCCAATAAAATAGAAAATCTTGAAGACATTGACAAATTTCTAGAGATATATGACTTACCAAAACTGAATCAGGAGGTCATAATTTAAACAGATCAATTTCAGGTAATAAAATAGAAAATGCCATCAAAAGCCTACCAATCAAGAAAAGCCCAGGACCAGACAGATTCTCAGCTGAGTTCTCCAAGACCCTCCCAAAAGAATTAACACCAATACTCCTCAAAGTATTCCATGAAATAGAAAAGGAGGGAACCCTTCCAAACTCATTATTTGAGGCTATTATCACCCTGATATCAAACCAGACAAAAACACATCAAGGAAAGAAAATTTCAGACCAATATCCCTGATGAACATAGATGCAAAAATCTCAATAAAATTCTGGCAAATCCCATACAAAACCATATTCAAAAGATAATGCACCACCATCAGGGATGCAAGGTTCATTCAAAATATGGAAATCAATAAATGTAATTCATTATATCAATAGACTTAAAAACAAGAATTACATTATCACCTCAATAAATGCAGGAAAAACATCTCACAAAATACAGCACCTCTTAGGGTTCAAAACACTAGAAAAACTAGGGATACTAGGAACATACCTCAACATCATAAAAGCTATATATACTAAGCCCAAGGCCAGCATAATTCTAAATGGAGACAAATTGAAAAACTGGAATAAGACAAGGATGCCATTTTTCCTATTTTTATTTAACATTGCCTTTGAAACTCTAGCCAAAGCAATTAAACAGAAGAAAATTAAAGGTGTAGGTAAAGAAGAACTCAAACTATTACTATTTGCCAATGAGATGATTCTATATTTAATAGATCCAAAAAATTTCACCAGAAACTTCTAGAACTAATAAATGAATGCAGCAAAGTAGCAGGACATAAAATCAACACCCATAAATCAAATATGTTCCTATACATCAGCAATGAATCCTCTGAAAGGGAAATTAGGAAAATACCTCATTCACCATAGCCTCACAAAAAATACTTGAGAATCAATCTAACAAAGGAGTTGAAATACCTCTACAATGAAAACTACAGAAAGACTAAACTACAGAAGACTAAAGAAAGATATTGAAGAAGAACTTAGAAGATGAAAAGTACTCCCTTGCTCCTGGATAGGCAGACTTAATATTGTCAAAGTTTCCATACTACCAAAAGCATTATACAGATTTAATGCAATTCCTATTAAAATCCCAATGACATTCTTAACAGAACTAGAAAAAGCAATCATGAAATTCATTTGGAAAAATAAGATACCCAGAATAGCCAAAGTAACTCTTTGAAAGTTGAAGTAAGAGGCATCACAATACCAAGTTTTAAACCATACTAAAGAGCTAGAGTAACAAAAACAGCATAGGATTGGCACCAAAAGAGACATGTAGATCAATGGTACAGAATAGAAGACACAGAGACAAACCCACAGAAATACAGTTATCTCATACAAATTTATCTAGACAAATGTACCAAAAACATTCACTGGAGAAAAGATCATCTATTCAACAAATGGTGCTGGGAAAAATAGAAAACCAATAAGTAACAAAATGAAATCAAACCTTTCTCTCTTGCCCTCCATGAAACTCAACTCAAAGTGGATCACAGACTTAAGCACTAGAATAGAGACCCTGTATCTACTGGAAGAAAAAGTAGACTCAAATCTTCACTATATTGACCTAGGATCTGATTTCCTTAACAAGACCCATAAAGCACAAAAGTTAAATAAAAAATCAATAAATGGGATGGATTTAAACTAAAAAACTTCTTCTCAGCAAAAGAAAGAATAATGTAAAGAGAGAGACGACATTGGGAGAAAATCTTTACTACATTCACCTCACATAAAGCGTTAATATCTAGGATATCTAAAGAACTCAAAAAACATAACACCAAAAAGACAATTAGCCCAATCAATAAGTGGACAAAGGAGCTGAACAGATACTTATACAGAAGAAATACAATTGATCAACAAATAGATGAAAAAATGTTCAACATCTCTGGCTATTAGAGAAATGCAAATCAAAACTACTCTCAGATTTCATCTCACTCCTGTCAGAATGGCAATCATCAAGAATACAGGCAACAATAAATGTTGACAAAGATGAGGGGGAAAAGGTACACTCATACATTGCTGGTGGGACTGCAAATTGGTGCAACCACTCTGGAAAGCGGTATGGAGATTCCTCAGAAAACTTGGAATGGAACCATCATTTGACCCAGCTATCCTATTCCTGGACTTATACTCAAAGAACTTAAAATCAGCATAATACAGTGATGTGACCACATCAATGTTTATAGCAGCTCAATTCACAATAGCTAAACTATGTAACCAACCTAGGTGCCCTTCAATAGGAATGGATATAGAAAACATGGTATATATATTTGATAGAATATTAATCAGCTTTAAAGAAGAATGAAATTGTGGAATTTGCAGGTAAATGGGTGGAGTTGGAGAATATCATGCTAAGTGAAATAAGCCAATCCCAAAACACCAAAGGCCAAATGTTTTCTCTGATATGCAGTTGCACAATAAAACAGAGGGTGCTAGGGAATATAGAGTTACTTTAGAGTTTAGAAAGGAGTGAAGGGAGGGAGGTGGATATGGAGATGGAAGGATACTAGAATGAAACAGATATAATGTACATATAATACTGCATGACCACTGTTATTCTACAAGTACAATCAGAAAAAATGAGAAATTATACCTCACATTCTACTGTCATGTATAACTAATTAGAACAACTAAGGATTTGAAAAAGGAATTATTGTAGTTTATAATGGTCAAATTTCAGACAATTATTGAGATTATCATTTCTTGTTCTTTCTATGTTGCAATCCTACAATTTCTTTTTCTTTTTCTTTTCCAGTAAAATTTGTTGCAGTGAGATATGGGAGAATTCACTTGAGTTTCTGATGGAATTTGCAAACTCAAATCAGAAACAATAACCTTGAAAGCCGATGCATTCATTTCTAAGATCCAGGCTTTTTGAAAAATATAAAAATATGAAAATCAAAAGGAAATATATCTTAAAAAGTAGTGCATCAAATTCATGTCTCTTACAAGAAACTGGAAACAATGCAAGTGAAGAACTAGTTTTTCCTTTATCAGTAGAGGAGATACACAAATACACATACACACTGATGGAAGATCTGAGATGGTGGAGAGGATAAAAGGAACTGAAATAGATTTAAGTGTTCTCAAGAAGGTCTAGAGTTGTCCTCTTACCTGTCCCTCTTGATTTATGGTATAGAAAACATGGATTGTTTTAGAGAAGTCTGAGAGGAGAACGATCTAGACTGTTCTATACCAAGAGTTAGTCCTGACAGATAGTTCTTAAAGAACACCATGCAGTACCAATGACTATAGCACCACAATTCACAGTAACCAAACTATGAAACCAACCTAGGTGTCCATTACAAAATGTGGTTTAAATACACAATAGAGTTTTATTTAGCCATAAAGAAAAATGAAATTTTGTCATTTGCAGGATAATGGATGGAACTAGAAACCATTATGTTACGTGAAATAAGTCAAACTCAGAAGGTCAAGGGAGAGTTGTTTGATTTCTCTGGGAAGTAAAAGCTAGAGAAGAAAAGTAAAACAAAGGTATGTGTGTATGCAGGGATGTGGGGTAGATCTCATGAAAATCCAAGGGAGATCAGTAGAGGAAAGGGACTAGGAGGTGGGAGGAGGGGAAGTAGGTAGGCAAGTGATAGGTAGTGATATGGGTCAAATTACATTATTATATTGTGTGTATGTACAAATATAAAACAACAAATATATCATTATATACAACTATAATGCATGAATTCAAAATGTGGAAAAAGAAATAAACAAACAAGGAACACTGTGCAGTACAGTCTTTAAGATTGAGAAGCATTAGCTGAGCTTGGTGGCATAAGTTTGTAATTCCAGCAAAATCTGTATTCCCAGGGACTCATGAGGCTGAGGCAGGAGGATCACAAGCTCAAGGAGAGCCTCAGCAATTTATAGAGGCCCTGAGCAACTTAGTTAGACCCTGTCTCAAAATTTAAAACAATAAAAAGGACTGGGGAAGTAGCTCAGTGGTTTAGTGCTCTTGGGTTCAATTCCCTATACAAACCATTAATTAATTAATTAAGTAAGTAAAAGATTGAGAAGTATTGAGGAAGTCCAGTTCCTGGGATAATAGACCTGAGGACAGCAGGGGGAAAAGAGACTACTCTCAAAATTAGGTAATGGGAGTCACACAGTGCTGAGAGAAAATTTGTGAAACTGACTGTTACCATCTAGGAGTGCTGGGTTTGTTGTCTCTGTTCAGCAAAGAATTGACAAACAGGACACAGAGATAGCAAACAGAAAGTAGGTCTATTACAAAAGCCACAGAAAAACAGAGAGAGATTTCTCTGAAGGGCAGGGGCCCCAGAGCTGGGAATCCAGTGGGGGAGTTTTGTCTTGTTCTTTTTTGATGGTGCCTGGAATTTTCTCCTTTCCTTAGCTCTTCTGTCTACCCTCTCCTCACTGTTATTGATTGGTGCCCCCTCTGTCCACGCATCTGTTTTAAGTTTTCTATTGGATACCCACTTAGGAGTATGAGTATGAAAGTGTCTGTCTGATTGGGTCCCCTGCTTGTGTCCACAAGTACTTTCGTCAACCAGGAAGTTTACCTCATCGGAAGACCCTCTCCGTGCTCCTTCATTCTGGCCCTGCCCACGACCTTCTCACTCAGTATCTTATCCTGACTGCCTAAGCCCTTCTATATCTCCCTCATGACGAGTCTGGCATTTAAGCAAGGAGAATGAAGAATGTACAGACCAAGAACCAAGAGGTTCCTCCAGCATTACAGCTATCAACAGTCTTGACAGCATGTATTGATGAGGAAAAACAAGGAGGTTATAACCAGGCAAGGACAGAAAAGTCTGTGAGACAAATTCTACTTCAACTTTTCCCTGACAGTACGAAACCTGTTCCTTAGGAACTTAGATTACCTTTCCTGATAAAATGGTGTGGACAATCCTGAATTTGTCTAAGTATTTGCTCCAAAAGTTGTTGGAATGTTGAACAAAATAGAAAATATAAAATTCACACCTGTTAAATTAAAACTATATTCTCTGAAAGTGAACTTCAAGACTGAAATTTATACCTTCTAGGTATAATAAGATTATTTAGAAGAACTACGCAGTTAAAAAATCTGATAAATTTTCTTTATGTGGTTTTCATTTATTCTGCACCCTACCCTAGGTTCATTTATATCAATAGAAAATATGCATACAAAAAAGAATTGCCCCATGAAATAAAGATAGATGAATGAAAGAGGAATATAGGAGACCTCTCAATAATACTGTCCAGCTCTGATGTTAGAGTTAAGTAGTCCCAGAAATTTCAAATTCTACCACCTATTAGCAACTCTGGATTGTCTCATTCGTAAAGTGTGAAGATCTATCTTATAGGAGTATAAGAGATGACCATGACAAAGTGGATGTAAAGGTTTTAGATTAGTGTCTGGCAGGTAGCCAATATCCAAGCTCTTTATTCTTATTCTTATTGTTCTTATTATTTTGTGAATCACTGTTTATAAATCTATGTCTTGTTATACTCAGGATAATCAATTAGCATAAATGAATCATGATTTATGTTGAGAATTTCTTCCTACAAATATAATTTTGTAACTCTTATGTAGGCAGAACTTACATTCATTTCTATTAGTTACAAGCCATAGAGTATCAGTCCATTAATTATTTATACAAACAAATTATATCACCAAACACTTTTTCAACAGCCATTATCTGTGGCTGAGGAGAAAAAGGATCCTGAAAGAAGTAGGTAATTTCAATAGCATTTTAGTGAAGTTCATATTCAGTTTGTCCAGTTCTTTTAAACAGACTGATTAGTTCCCTTTATGATTTCACCCTTGAAGGCACACACAGTTTTGTTCTTTGTCATCGTTGCATGACATTCCATTTGGCAGCTTGCTTATTTTTAGCCAGACTATCAAAGTATTTTTCAACTAGACTGTCATTGCACTTGAACTTGGAATCTTGTGACCTGAAGAACTGCATTGGAGAAAAGGAAAAACTTCTAACAAATGGGGAATTATAAATCTAGACCAACCCAAACTTGTACTGGTAATTGTTCTTAGTTCTTTAAATGTAACAGTTCAATTATAGTTACAAATAACTAATAACTCATGTGTTAATTTGTATACAGAAAATATTAAAATGCATTATGTGAGTGTCGGGAAGATTATCTGAACTCATTATTCTTTCTCTGAAAGATATTTACAGAAAATAGAAAATTTCTTATAAAGTATTATTTTAATTCCTTGGTATAATGTTATAGAAAAAAATAGAATACTGCTAAATATAGAGATTTTAGAATTATATCTTTAAGTATCTAGTATTTAAAACTTAAAAACTCTAACAACTAGAGATTGCTATAATTAAAATGCAGTAAAAATCAAATGAAATAAGTCAGATATGTTCTTCTATGTAAATATATTATCCAATATCAAATGGATTCTTAATTACTACAATTCAATATGATTGCATTTTAAATATAAACATCTGCATTTTAAACCCACAATCAGTAATTTAAATTAAGTATTGTAGAATCCAGAATAAAAAACAAGGTTTTGATTACTTGTATGTTATGATCTGTGTCTATATTTTGCAAAAAACAACCATGAATCAATCTCATTTGTTTTTCTTTGCTAGATGAATGGAAGAAGAAAGTCAGCGAATCTTATGTTGTTACAATAGGAAGATTAGAAGATGACCTGCAGATCAAGGAAAAAGAATTTACAGAACTAAGGAATATATTTGGGTAAAGTTCTCAGAGACAAAACTTCTTTGTAGAAGGGTCTTCATTAGTGAACTTATTTTTAAATGTATCAGTTTACTGTGTGTGTGAGGGGGAAGGGAGGAAGGGAAGGAAGGAGAGAGAGAGAGAGAGAGAGAGAGAGAGAGAGAGAGAGAGAGAGAGAGAGAGAGAAAGCAAGAGGGAGAATATATAAACATAAAATCTTAGATATAGCCAGTCGTGTCCTAAGCCTTAGAGTGTCAGGTTATCTCTTCTTGTATGCCTCTCAATGGGCAACTATCTCACTTTCTTACTAGGACTTTCATTCTCTCCTCTTGAAAGTTTTAAAAAGACTGAAACCTAAGGGCCAGTCTTTGAACCCAAACTGTTACTGCATAAATAATCTTCTTTCCCTATGGTGGCAGCATATTAGCCACATTGCCCTCTTTGAACTACTAAGGTAAATCCAATTCTAATAAACCCTTTTTCTCTGGACATTGATAGACTGAACCTTAATGAAAATGAGTATAATTCTGTACCTGAACTACATATGACAACATGAAATACTGACTTCAAACTTTTGCTGGAGTTTGTTTTATAATAAGAGAAGAATAATCTGGGATAGTATCACAACCATGGAAGGACAGAGAATGTTCAGAAAAGAGAAGAAACTAGATGCACTTTGGTGTAATTAGCTAAATGACTGAGGAAAACTTAAACATAGGACAATTAAGCATGCCACTTCCAGGTGTATTATTCATGTAATGTACTCATGGCAAAAAAACTCTATTTTATTTAGAAAACAAGTATAAAGCAATCATGAAGTGATCTTAGATTTTTCAAAAGAAATTTCAGATATAGTATGTTATAAATCTCACATAACTAGCAAATAAAATCATCCATGAATCTTCTAGTTTATATGAAATTCATCAATAGAATTAAAAAGGTCTTCGCAAATATTAAATTTGTTGTTTGGGAAATAGTTGATTCTCTCTGGCCCCAATGATTCACTCAACATGTACATTTGTGATGAAATACCAATGGAATACCACTTTTGCAAGTAGAATCACATCATTCTGTGGTGAAGGAGAACATTCAGCATTCTTGTAGAGATGTGATTGACACTTTGGTACAGAAGATTTATACATACATATTAATTTTGTTGGAAAAGGGATATGAATGTAGAACTTAATCATAACACTTATAGCTCTTATTGACACAAATAAATAGACTGAATGAAATAGAAGACTGAAGAGATTTTTCTCAACTTTGTAAATTCAAAACCTTATTCATTTATTTGTTTTTAATTTAGGAAGTATTGTGCAAATATGTTAAGTATAGCTAAAACTAAGTATAACCTTTTGATGATTAGGTTTAACCTAATACCTTCAAGATATAGAGTTTTGTTTTGTTTTGTTTTGTTTTTGGTACCACATCAGCTCCCAGCTGTTTTAATAATTCCTCCTAGGGTTGACATTTCTTATACACCCAATAAATTAACTGATTTTGCTGATTAGCAGTAAGGATGAGAGGCAGGAATCAGTGTATGGAAATTTACAGTCCAGAATTTGTTCAGTAGCGACTACATTCAAGGTGTTATCCTAGAAATATAAATGTTAAGACTTTTTTTAATCTTCACTATAAGCCTGTGTGGTGGATAATATTGATTTTGGTGCATAATAAACTACGGACAAGACATTGTGACTTTCCAAGATCACAAGATCAGTAAATGCTGAAATGTGACTTATAAGGTGTAGGGGTGCCAAGCTAGCTCAGGCATAGGTAAGGGCCGTGGAGTAGACTCCAGACTCTGGGAGTTGTGGCAAGCAGCCTGCAAAGTCGTTTATTGCAGGAACAGGTATACATTTTATAAGTTTCTTGCCCAATCCCAATGTGCCACAGGGGATCAGACCACCAGGCTCCTATCCAGGTTCCCTTGGTAACACTAGGTCAACTTGGGGCAGTTGTTTACATTCCTAAGTGGCCAGAGTGGAATGCTCCTCTCTTCAAGTTTACACTCTTGAGACATTAACTGCTGTGAGCCAAGAACTAGGATTTCTCCAAACAATAAGATTTGCCCAGCTCCATAGATAGAATCCTTCTTACTGTAACCTGCTTCAGGCTTTAGGAATACATTAATAGATTGAGTGGAGACTCATACATATATATACATATATATATATATTAGCTAAATAAGGACAGAATAAAGTACAGAAAACTCTATTATGAAATGGTAATAACATAGCTTATTAAAGAAAGGGAAAAAGTTAAGATAAAATGTTTAAATATGAAGGGAATATTTTCAAAACTAAAAAAATTTAAAATGTTGAAACAATTCAGGATGATACCAAAACCTGGAATAAAGTTTTTAAAGATTGTCATTGATTTTTGAAGAATTTTAAGACATGAGTATTGGCAGACTCATCAAAATGGATGTCAAATTTCTTGAGAATAATGGTAGGGCAGTTTGTAGAGGAAGATTACTAGCCTGGTGCTTAAGCCATGAAGGAAGCTATAGAACTGTCCCATTAGCCAGAAATGATGATAATGATGCTGGGGAGAGGATTATACATACTCTAGAGTCATGTTTCTCTGCGGCTGAGGACCTCCTAAGTTAAAGTAGCTTTTTGTATTTGCTACAATTATAGATTTTGTGAGTCAATCTTAAAGATTTTGTGACTGAATCAGAATCTGTGGGGATGACTTCTAAGAATCTGATTTATTAACATGCTTTTCAGGTAATATTTATACATGGTAAGAAGGATACTTTGCTAACCTTTGAAAACTACAGAAAGATATCCCAGTTGTGATGAGAAATCTTTGCCTGAGGTGATATTGGCAAAAGAGACGAAGGACATCAGAGTAGAAAATAAATAACTGGTATAGTCTGTAGAAAGTCAGGAGTGTTACACACACATACATGCATACACAAATAGAGTACTAATCTGACTCCATTCTGGAAGGTAGCACCACCTGAAAAGAAACTCAACTGTATATAGGTCAGTGTTCTGAGAATGTTCTTTTCTCTGGAATGAAATGATGGATGTGACAAGGAAAGAAAAGAAAAGTGTGCAGAGAACATAATGTCTTATTCATCAGTTCATCCACTAAATTTTATTAGTAGTTAGGAAAATTAAACATAATGTTGTATGAAATCACATTTGAATATCTAGGTGCTAAATAAATATTAGACTTTCTTTATTTCTCATCCTTAATCATGGCTTATATAATGCAAAAAATATGACAAACAAGTGTGTTATGCTACTTTACATTATCCTTTCCCTAAAAGTGTAGATAGCAAGGAACTTGTATATAATATTCAAAAAGCGGCATTTAATACTGGAGTCACTGGTGGAGGATTTTTTATGTACACTCAGGTTTATTTGTTTTCATATGTTGATTTGCTGACAAATTTATGACATTCTGGGTAGAGGCTAATTCTGTTCATTAAAAGAGACTTTACACTACATAATGCACCATTGCTCTGTCAGCTCAAATACACAATCTTCCTGGTAAAGATTTTACCCACAGTATAATAAAAAGAACAGTATAGCACTAAACTTAATTCACATAAGAAGTTCTACATCATTATCTTCCTTATGTCAACTTATACCAGCTTTGGAATGAGAGCTTGATGTGGGAAACGGGGGAATGGAAATGGGATGCTCTTTTATCTTCTATCATAAAATGGCATTCATTTATAACTTTGGACATTTTTGAAGTAATGAATGAGTGACAAAGAGATAAAGAAGAGAAGACAGAAAAAGGAAAGGCAGAAATGATATGTTATAGTACAATTATCATTTCCTGTTCTCTGTTGCCTCTGATCTTTATGTTTATCAGTAAAATAACACTTCCTACATGATGTTGTCTTTGTCCTCTTATAGGCCTGTCTCCTCAGACCCTTATACTCTGTGTTCACTAAAAGTGCTTCTTTTTTTTCCACAGTCTTATTTATATTTGCTTTTATTTATGATAACTATAAGGGATTTAAAAGGAAAACAAACTAATAACTTAATGTTTACCATATACCAGGCATGCTGCAAAGAACTTTCATGTGCATTAGCATAAGCTCAGATAATCCTTACTGTGTATGTGTAAAGTGCACATTATCTAGCACACGGCAAAACTCAAGTTTTATCTTACTAGCTTTCACTCTTCCTCCCTTTGCTTTCATCCTCACTTCCATACCATACTATCTCCTTCATCTTCTCCCTATCCTGTCAAGAACAAAACAAAACAATAAAAAGTGAAAATAATTCATATCAAGTCTTTAGTAAATATTGTTAGAGCAGTTAATAATTATGAAAGTGGTATAATGCCTAACCTAGTTAAAAACTAATCATTATGGTTTATATTAATACTCTTCTGAAATAGGTACTGAAATTTCCATTTTATACTTGAAGATAATGAAGCTAATCATATTAAACTGGCTTGAACTAGGTTACACAATTGTATAGTTCAACTGGCATTTCATTCATCTTTATTTGATTTTATAAATATAATCTTCATAATCTTGGTTCTCACCCTAGAAGAGGGAAATAGAAATGGATCAGAATTATCTTTGAAAATTTTCTATTTTCCTCATGGTGTTCCACAATTTTTCTATGTGCTATACATTAGAACTTTCCTTAGGGAAGCTAGTAAGAATAATATACTTTAAAAAAATTCCCCCCAGTCTCCATTCAGGCACTATTTGTTAATTTCCCACAATTTTTGAAAACCATTCACATGGTTCTTCATGTGCTACTTTTAAAAGGCTCCCAATTAAATTACATTGTGCCAGTAAATTAAGTCATAAGAAACTTTAAATCTTCCAATTTCTTTGTCAAACCTACTTTTTATTTGCTTAATATTTAATATAAAATTTAAAACTATACAAGAAAATTTCAGAGGAGTTGTCGTTTTTCAATACCATGATTCTTATTAACAGTCTAAAGGAAAAGTATTTTTTCTCATTTTTAGTATGTTTATCTCTGAATAGATATGCCTTGATGAATAATGATAATATCATACTTTGAAATGATTAGGTTTATTAAGTGCACAAAAATGGTCTAAAGAATATTCTGTTTGATGAAAGAAACCATCATGATAGTTTGAGGACATTAAAGAGAGAGAGAGACAGAGAGAGACAGAGAGAGAGAGAACATGAAGGAGGCTTACTGATAAGTACCTTCCTGTTCATTTTCTCCTTGAACAGTTCCTCTGGGCCAACTGCATTCCACCATACTCATCCTTCAAATGAAACATCTTTCAAAAATCTCTTGCTGAATTATAGCCAACTATGTAATTTATCTATTACAAAATGAATAGCTTCAAAAATGTTTCAGGCTGACCTTATTTAAGAAGAGTAGAAATTTTATATCAAGGTACTTTGTAGGATATTAGGGGGTAAATGTCATGTTATAATTAAAATAGAATGAAAATACTATTTGGCATGTTTGGCTAGTGTATTATGATAAGTAGCAATGAAATAGAACAAGACAAAAAGCACCATCAAAAACAGAAAGACCTGGGATGTAATTCACATTAACCAAAGACAACTTCTTTGATTTTTTTTATTTGTTTATCCAAGTAAAACTTAATCTCTCTCTTTTCTCTTTCTCACTTCCCTCTAAATCTTTCTCATCTTTAGCTTTGTGTCTTACTGGCTTTCACTTTCCCTCCTTTTATCCTTCTTTTCCTCTTTTCCTTCCCATACTACCTTCCTACATCTCTTCCCTATCTACCTTCTCCAAACCAAAATAATAAAAAAGAAAAATAATTCATAACAATGTTTTAGCATAAATTATTCTAGCAGCTAATATTTATGAAAGTATTACAATGTATAACTTATTTAAAGCTCACATAAAACCTTATGATAATTAATTATTATCCAAATTTTATGTTTTTCTACTCTTACTCTGTCACTATTTCTCAATAATTATTATACGAATTAATGAATGAAATTCATATTGTAAGTTTGCATATTTGATCTGGGTGATATGGAACAAATATGGTTCTGGATATTTCTTGGGGTATATATTGAGAAGAGATCTTGTTAATTTTTATTGTTATTGTTTTATGGGAAAAATCTACAAGGAATATGTAAGAAGTTACAACTAGTCATTTGAAGACTAAATGATTAATTTGGAAAACAAGACTATCCATAACAAAAATCCTTCTTTTTCTTTTTACCTTCTTGGTTTTTCCCTTAAGTTAGTAAATTAATTTTAAAAATGCATCATTTCTCTATATACGTGTATAGCAATGTATCATTTCTATACCAACTTTTACAAATGTTATATTTTAATAAGTTTCCATTCTTGGTCATGTCAGATATCTTCTTGAAAGGATGAGGTCATGAGAAAAGTTTAATTGGATCATAAAACTGCATACTTTTCTGGGTAAACTATAAAGGCCAAGAAAAAAAGAGTTCATTATGCTACAAGAAAAAGTAACCTTCAGGTACAAAACTATCATTTTTAATAATTAAGAACAGAATTTACTATTAGAACTGTTTTCATAATTGTTACTTCATTTTAATTAGAAATTTTATCCATGCCCCAGCAAGCACTATGAACTCATTAGGATATATTAAGTAAGTATATGCATAACAGGTGATGAAAGATGTAAGGGAAAATTAAAACAAGTTGAGTCTAGGGTATTAGATTACATAAGTGACTTACACATACACAGCTCCTTTAGGAGACCAAAGAAGAGAAAGCTCAATTTCTCTTCCTAGGAATAGTTGCTTTGAAATCTTAAAATATTTTAATCTCATCTCTCAAAACAAAAATATTTGACTAGAAGTTGATGGGAAGTGAGAATTATGATTCAAATTTAAAAAGTAATTCTAATTATATGTTTATAATTATAAATATATATATATATATATATATATATATATATATATATTTTGTGGGGGGAGTGCTGGGGATCAAACCAGGGCCTTGCAAATGCTAGACAAGTGCTCTACCACTGAGCCATGGTCCCAAACCAGGAAATAACTCTTATTGGTTTTTTTTTTTTTTAATTTACAATCTAAAATTGGTGGAATGAGACAGACATCATTACCCTATGTACGTGTATGATTTCACGAATGGTATGAATCTACATCGTGCACAACCATAGAAACAAAAAGATGTACCCCATTTGTGTACAATGAATCAAAATGCAGTCTGTAAAAATAAAAAAAAAGTTTAAAATAAACAAATAAATTACATCCTAATTATTAAAGTTAAGCTACAAATTGTGATATAAAAATCATTCTCGAATCCCAAGGGTTGCAAGAGTCTATTCTCTGTTGATTCATTTTGTTGACATGAATAGAAGTTGCATGAGTTTAAAGAGGATTCAAGGGCAGTATGAAAGCAAAAAACAGCAGCTCAATTTTAAACAGGGAACTCTAAAATTCTATACTGAGTCAGTTATGGATGAAAGATCAGTTCAAGATTTAGTGAATTATTCCTTAGAATAATCATTCCTTAAGAAGTCACTAATCTGACCATTCTTTCAGTCTTATTTATGAAAAGAGCAGGCTTTCATTTAGTTTAGTATTGTTTTTAAATAAAAAAATGAACATTGGCATCTTGCATTTTCTTTTTATTCAAGGTTTAGTTTTTTTTCTTTTTTTTTTTTTTTTTTGAAAGCTGAGCAGGTGATCAGGGCTTCAGAGATCATGACTAATGCCACAGAGAATGGCAGGCTTCTATCTAGCATGAATATTCTTAGGATTGATGCATTTAAAGGACCCAGGAATTAGTGAGTACCTTATATCACTGTTGAAAACAACCTGAAATGAATATTGAGAGCAGAGGTGGGCCACATAGAAAGTGTTTAGGAAGTGATGGGCCAGACTTTTGAAATGGATTGTCAAGGTTAGATAATGAAAGTAAAAAGGAATTGGGTCTATCTTCTTGAATAAAGCAATTTTTATTTCAACCTTTCTCACACCCTTTTGGATTTTTTGTTCTTTGAATACCTCCAGTATTGAAAATAGTATTGTAAGGAAAGAACTGAATGAAGAAAATAAAGACAGGAGTGGCAACTGAACAGTAACAGGGCTACAGTATTCAGTACAAACCTGCAGAGGAGGGCCCAGTGGAGACTGAGAGCCTTCTTACTGCCTGGGTAGAAGGGAGTTGGGCAGCAGGATGCTAGTGTTTGTGGTTAGGAAGTTGCTAGGGGGTTGTTAGGGAAGGATCCTTTCGATGTCACCTTTATAGGGACTAGGAGTTTTCAGGATTTCAGTACAGAGGACAATTTCCTTTCTTATGTTGCTGGAGTACGATTTGTGGTTTCTTCGCATGATGACGGAGTATTGTCTGGGGTTTAGATCAGGCTGAATTAAAGTGATTATGAGGTATCTCCTGTTCTAGGACAAAGGATATATTTCAAAATGGTGTTGGGTGTGTCATTATTCCTAACAAGTATTACATTTTTTTCCAGTAAAAATATTTTTATTTGTTCTTTCTAGTTATACATGACAGTGGAGTGTATTTTGACATATTATACATGCATAGAGTATAACTTCCCATTCTTGTGGTTGTCCATGATGTGGAGTTAAATTGGTTGTACATTCATATATGAACATAGGAAAGTTATGTTCCTATTCCATTCACCTTCCCTATCCTTCATTCCCCTTTGTCGAATCTGATGAATTTCTATCCCTCCCCCCTCATTGTGTGTTATCATCTGTATATCAGAGAGACCATTCAAGCTTTCCTTTTTAGGAATTGGTTTATTTCACTTAGCAAGATAATCTCCAGTTTCATCCATTTACTGGCAAATGCTGTAATTTCATTCTTCTTTATGGCTGAGTAATATCCATTATGTATATAGACCACATTTTCTGATTGAGGTTTCTGAACTTGTATTACAACACTAAGATTCCAAAAGTTGCTCCTGAATTACTGATAGGTGCCAGATGCAATAGTGAACTCAGTGGCTGTTTTAAAAAAGTTAAAATCAAACATTTTTTAGGAGTCTAAGTAAGTCACTGTGATATGAAATACTTATATCTATAGAACTAATTGAAAAAAATCAGGAAATTTTACAAATTGTTAAATGTGAAAGGTCAAGGAAGGCCAAATTGTTGTGAAAAATTGTAGTAAAATTCAAAACCAAATTTGTATATTTATGGTGAAATTGGTAATAATAGCAACAACAATACATAATTAGTTTTGATTACATATTATATGCCAGACACTGTAGTAACACTTAACCTCATTTATTCCTCACAACATAATATCATTTTGTATCATTTTACTTATTCTATAATTGAACAAATTGAGGTTTGGAGAGATTAAATAACTTGCCCAAATTGTAATAACAAATCAGGATAAGATTAGAATCCAGGTGTAATGGATAGGGAACAGACAGATAAGTATGGTGTGAACATGAGGCTAAGAAAATAATTCTATAAAATAGGCCCACTGTGCTGACCTCCACATATTCTCTTTTCCAAGAAGCAATGTACCTGCAGCCCTGCCTGGCTTAAGTGAACCGAATATATCACATTCCTTAGCAAACTACCTGTTATTTGAAGGAGAAATACAGGCCCAAAATAGTGTCAATGATGTTACGGAAAACTTGGTCCTTGTCTCGGATGTCAATCCAATAATAAGGACACGGTTTTGAGAAACAGGAAAAAAGTTTTATTGGTTTACTCGCAAAGGAGAAATACAGGGGACTCCTGTCCCAAAGGCTGTGATTCTGCCCATCAGGGGGAGCAGGGTTTTTTAAAAGAGGTAATTCCTACTTAATATCCCTAACACAGTGCTGCCTTTAGGCAGGTTGGAGGAGCTCAGGGTTACAATCTACACGATTGTCTAATTTTAAAATAAGGCATGGCAAAGGAAAGGGCTATGATTAAAATAGCTACAGTTGGATCCAATTTAAGGCAATATTCTGAAAATGAACCACCAGACTTTCTATTTCTCAAAGTGGAACTCTCTGGAAACTTCTCTGAGCTCCACAATAAAACTGGAGTGCAGGAGAGACACACAGTCCCTGTCTTCTCTGAGAGGACCCACTCTTTCCCTTTATATTGTCCCCTTTCCCTTTTGCTATACCTTAAAAAACTCATGCCTGTTACTCTGAATGCCATGTCTGAAATCTTTCTGACTTAAATTCAAGAATTGGGGTTTGAAGGATGGGTGGGGTCTTGGTACTGACTCAGTTTCTGGGAAGGCATCAGTCCTGTAATATAACTATGAGGAGCAAGCCTTTAAAGATTATCTACAACATTGAAATGAATGTTTTTGCGATTTGAAAACAAACCAAAAAATGGCAAGTATTGCTATATAATATTGTTGATACACATTGAAAAACTGACTTTTTCAAGTTTCTTTTTTTCTACATAGGAGATCCAAATCTTTTTATTCTTTCAGTATTTGCCATTAAGTTTACTATGGTCAACTCAAAATAAAGGGCATCCTTTCCTGTTTTGCTCTTAAGCTGCAGGTTGTATAGTTCTTTGCATTAACAGAGGCCTCCCTTTCCTCTCCCACCCCAGCAATTTGTTTCCTGTCTTGTGTGAGCTTGTTGTGTGTTTCATTTGATGGATAATAGAAGGACCAAGGAAGAAATGCTAGAGCAGCTCAGAGCCTCTGAATCTTTGTCCATCAATATCCTCAGTGACCGGACAGTTTTCTTTCCCTTTGTATTTATGGACACTGATTTCCTACAAATGCGAAAAGAAAACTCCAGTATGCCTAGCTTGAAGAGTAGAGTTCAGGTCTGCAGAACACCTGTACTATTTGAAGTCATAACCTCTGGCTTCTGTGAGCTGAATGCATTTCCAGTGTTTTTCAACATTAGTAAGCAAGTCTGAGGACTTTGCTCTTGGGAAACATGAACATGGAAAGCAAGAAAAGAGGAAGAATATTACCATGCCTATAAAAATGAGCCACTGGGGTTGCCATCGCTAATTAAAGCATTTCACTGAGGTCCTTCAATAATCTTAGGTTTAGAGGCTTTCTCTTTTTCTAGCAGTATTCTGGAGAATAACACTTTTCCCTTTTCTATTTTAAAATTCCAATAGCTTTTGATGTTCCTAACTGGGTGCCTTGATGATAATGTTCTGAATTTATAGTACCTTTCAAGTATAAGTACTTTACAAATGTTAAGAGTCCTGGGCTCCTTCACCAAAGACTAGGCTGTCTCTCTAAAGCTTGGAGATTTGAATAGGTAGAAGGCAGCTTGAAATTGACCTGTAAGGCCAAGGATGTGATCTCATTTCTACTGAAAATTGTCCTGGGAGTACCAATGACCTCAGGAGGTCAAGAATTGTAGCTTTACATTCCTTTTGAAAAGCTACCCATGACTCTCCAGAGCCCTCCTGGGGCAATCGTCTTTGTTCAGACAAAGGGAGGAATTCATTAATGAAATCACTGCTCTTCTCACCTGACACTATCACAGTACTTACCAGGGTTTAGACCTTCTTTATCTATGAAATCTGATCCAGTCAGAGTTCAAGAAAACTTTGCTCCAGGCAGAAGTTGTAATACATTTGAATTATATCCTTTTCTCAAATTTCTTATCAAACACAAAGTACTACTTTTTCTTCTTTCTACTTTCCTCTGTCCCTCCCTTTCTCTTTTTTTAATTTAATAAATTAATTTTCCTAATCTCTCTGCAAATATAATGTCAAATTTTGAGTATGAGAAAAATGAATTTACTTTCAGATATCTACATTTTCTACTTATACACAATTTTTATTTATCAAGTGGCCCTGGGAAGTTTAAATTATACATAGTACACAGAACTGTGCATGAGAATCTTTAATTTAACTCGATCTCTTAAACTTTTAATATAATTTTCTCTCAATGTTAATTCCTCATAGAGATAATTTAGAATTCTTCCTCTAGATGCATAATAATTTTGGAAAAATATAATCCTGAATTCATAGTAACAGGATTCCCTTTTATAATTTTCAAGTGAAAGGCAACATGCTAAAAGATTAACTTTGTGATCATCTATAACATCTTTTTTTCAGCTCTGATGAAGCCTTCAATAAAGTCAATTTAAATTACCGCACTGAAAATGGGCTGTCTCTACTACATTTATGCTGCATTTGTGGGGGTGAGTAGTTGAAACTTGCTACTTTTTAACTTGGGTATTGTAAGCTTGGGGGCATGGTTAGCGGCCAAATAAAATCAGACAGAAGGCAGCAGAAGCGAGCTTAATTGGAATTTGGCTCTCGTGAAATTCCCAGCCCCCCGGGGTACAGGTCAGGGAAGGGAGCCTGAGAAAATCGCACATGGCCCCAGCTGCCCAGGGTCTTTATAGGCCGGAATGGGTGGGGGTTCTGCTGAGTGACAGGTGGATGTAAGGGTCAGTGGAGTTTTCCTGCCCGTTTCATTGGTCACCGTGTGTGGCTTTGCCTTTGCCTCAGGTTGCTTGGCTCTCCCTCATACAGTCGCCCAAATTCTGACCTTAACAGGTATATGTATATACAGTCAGTGATTTGAGCTGCCTAATAGTCTACAAGAAAATTCTTTTTATACTCAATGTTCTCTTTAACTTTGCCTCCACTCCAACCCTGATAATCTTTGATTGAAGTACTAGATGCCAGGCAGTTATTCCCCTTAATTTAACTCTGAATTTAAGTTCCAATGTTCTCCTAACCCTAAACCAAGTCACTTAGTTTGCTTGAAAATCAGAAAGCACTTTAAAAAACTGGGCATGCCAACCAGGAGTTAGGTTAAATTCAGAAGTTCCCAAAATATTCCCCAAACTATCATCAAGTAGTTGCTTATCAATACGCAACTAAAGTATGTTGAAAATAATGAATGTCCAAGATAAACTCTAAAAGCAAAGATTAGTCAAAATGAAGATTTGGATTTAATTTAGTTTAAGTTCTATTTTATTCGTGTGTCCCACACACCTAGAATGGTTGTCTGGCATATGGTAGTCAGTCAATAAATTTACTGAATTGACAAGAAATTTATTTAAATTTAAATTTAAATTTATTGAATTGACAAATGAATAGTGAATAATTACTTTGTTAATCCAAACAAAATTCATTAAAATCTGATTTTTTAAATAGAACAATAATGTAGAAGCATCAACTCTAGCCATATTCCTTAACCATTCCTCCCAAACTAAACCGTGTCTACTTAGTAGATTAACCTCCCATGTTTAAACATGCCAACCCAAGCTTGATTATACCCTTCATATTTTCTTGATATAAATAAGCTCTACTACCAGTGATGTTCTGAGGAATCCTCTAGATATTCATCCAAGCTTTCTTATAGTTATGAAGATACATTCATTCATGATGTTACATTTTAAAGTCATCTGATGATGAAAACACTAAGTAACAAAAGCATCAAGAGTCATAGCATTAATAAAAAATTATATAGATGTAAAAATTTGTAGTTTTATAAGTGTAATAGAAATGTTCATTTTTAAATAAAGCTGTCAATTAATAGAAAATTTCATGAATGGCCTCTGAACAGCAGTCTGACATTTTCATACATCAGAGTGGCATTTATTATCATGTCAAAGAGAAATTTTAAAGCCACTTGGTCCACCCCCAGATGATTCAGCCTTTATTTTTCTCTCCAAGGCAACAAGTCACATATTCGAACCCTTATGTTAAAAGGGCTCCGCCCATCTCGACTGACAAGAAATGGATTTACAGCATTGCACTTGGCAGTTTACAAGGTATGACATTTTCATTCCCATAAATACTGTATTAGAACCAAAGATGGTGTGTATTTTTAAACTCTTTTTGGGAGGAGGACAGATATTACTTTACTGAATTGACTTTCTTTTTGAGTAAGTATCCTCTATATACCAGATGCATACTACTTTTAAGACTATGTTTAACCCTTTTAATTCTCACAAGAACCCTGCAAGTAAATATGGTTATTATCCCCAAGGGTACATGGTCAGCTAGTGGTTAGCCAGGATCTAAGACCAGGCCATGTAGTTCCCACACAGAGTTCTTCACCAGGATGCCAACTGCCTCTGTACAGAGAGAGATAAAGTTGTATTTGAAGATAATTGAAGCTGCATTCCTTTCCTGAAAGATTTCCTTAACAAAATATCTCTAGAGCTCTCTTTAGTTTTCTTACTTTTTTTTTCCCCTACTTTTGCTTTAGTTGTTTCTTCTCATTAGGCCCTGGTTTCAACCAAATCTCAATACCAGAAAGAAAAATAAATGTGAAAATGAACTATACTAACTAGGATATTAGTGTTGGAATTCTCATTGAGCTTATCATAAATATAAATTTATATAACATAAGAATTATCTAAAGTAAATTGTGAGTCTCTAATCATAATAACAATATTTGCTTATCTGTGCTTATGAGCTAAATGTACTATTTATATATGTTATTTCTTTAGCTATTGAAATAAATTTGTGGGATATATATATTGGAGTTTATTTTACAGAAAAAGGAATTGAACATTAAAATTAGATATCTACATAATATCAGATTAGTGTTTAGTATAGTTGACTCAACTTCTAATCTTTCATTATTATATTACATATTTTGTTCTTTCTCAATTTCATGTGAATCTGTGGCAGGATTTTGTTCACTATTGTGTATGCAGATGTGGGAGGTGGGGTAGCTATTTGCTTACTTTGGGAACCCTCTTCCCTACATGCTCCCCAATCTCTTGAGATTTAACCACTGTGGGGGAAGAGGGCCACAATTTTCCATGATTCACTTTATATATTCCTATGATTCATAGTGCAAATACTCTAAAACTGGTGGGATCTTTTTATGCCAAATCAATGCCTCCTCAATTCTGATTCCTTATGGGAGAAAGCCATGGTTAAGTGCTAAATTGTCTTTAATATCTGCTACTCCTAAACTCAAATGGAAGCTGAATTCAAAATGTAGGATATAGCATCTAATGCTGACTTTTCAGCTAAAAGGCAGGAGGTGAAATTAAGAGAATTCTGAGGAAAAGGAAGTTGATGATGTATAACCAAGGCAATTTGTGAAACCGTGAATTTTGAGTCTGACTGGGAAATTCTTTCTGTATTAGTTCATTTTGCTAAGATTTAGCATGACACTAACTTACCACAAGGTACTAAATGATTTAGAGTTACCATCTTTAGAGAATATATTTTCTTCTGCCTGTTTATCAAAACTGAATTTCCATTTTTAGAGTTCTCTTCACTCTATTTCTTATGTTTCCTTATATTTTACACAAGGATACATGGACTACAACTTTTTCATAGCAAGTTTACATGCATTTAGATTCTTAGGAAACAAAGTAGGCAAAGTTTCTTAAAAGACCATAATAGAATGCTTGATCAATCTGCTTATTCTTTGTCATTCACAAAAAACAAATTAAAGTTATCATTCATGCTAAATACAAAAATAACATAAAGTACCCTACCAATGCATTAAACGTAGTTCTAATTATTCCTCAATTGAACTATAAATTTTTATTAGAAATTTCAAACTTAAAATAATTTAAGAATGCTGCAAAAAACTCCTATATACACATTATCCAGGTTAACTCATTGCTTATGTTTTGTCTCATTTTCATTATTTTTTTTTCCTGAACCATTTGAAAGTAATTGAAGATAGCATGTCCTATTTCCACTAAGTACTTTAAGCTTTATTAACTAACAAGAAGTAGGGTCACTTATATAACTCTAATATATACAATCAGAAAATTTAATATACATGAGATATTATCATCTCAGACCAAATTCAAATTTGAACAATTGTCTCAATTGCATGATTTATATTTTTTTATTTCTTTTTTGGTCAGGCCTAGGATTCCATTTAGAATCATGCATTTTTAGTGTTCTTATTTCTGTAATCTTTAATGAGAAATAGTTTCTCAGTCTGACCTTGTCTTTCTGAGTCTTAATGTTTCTGATGCTTACAGAGTAGACATTAACATATATTTCTTTGGATTTTTTAAAATACCGTAGTTGAACTTTACTTTGTTCATAGAATTCAAAGTGAATAGTGTAACTCTTACCACTTTTTGGTGGTCACATCAAAAACTCTTTTAATTGCATACTCTGACATACTATGGTTGCCTCATGTTTGAATATTTTTTGTTTGTTTGTTTACTTTTTACCAATGGCATTACCTCTGCTCACAGCAGATATTTGTTATTTTACAGCCACATGAATGGTTAAAACTTTTTGTTTCCATTTGTTGAATTGCTTTTATAATATTTGAGTTTATTGAGGTATAGTGTATGCATAATGAAATTTACAATTTCAACTGTACAATTGGTAACTTTTAAAAAGGTACCTATTCATACAGTCATTATCACAATCAAGATATAGCATATTTCTTTTATGTCTAAAAGTTCCCACTTGACCTTCTTTTTTTTTTTTTTTTTGTTTTTGTTGTGTCAGGATTTGTACCAATCTTTTTTTTTTAATTACTTATTTTTTTAATTTTTTACAGACTGCATTTTGATTCATTATACCCAATTGGGGTACATCATTTCATTTGTATGGTTGTACATGATGTAGATTTATACCATTCTTGTAATCATACTTATACATAGGGTAATGATGTCTGTCTCCTTCCACCATTTTTCATACCCCCCCCACTTGACCTTTTATAGCCAGTTCCCTCCACTGTCCCTCCATATCTTTTCTTTAAGTTTATTTATTTAAATAATGGTTTAAGTGACTAATTTAAATGCCTATCTGTTGTTTTCCACACATGGATTAGTTTAGGGTTGGTTTCTGTTGAATGCTTTTTAAATTGACTAAAGATCAAATTGTTCTGCTTCATTTATTAATTTTATTGTATACTAGGCAAATGCACTCTTACAGATAATAGTCATCATATCATCTTCCTTTAAACTATGTTATTTATTTTTGATTATTTTGTTTTTGGTATGTGGTTGCACTTTTGCAGGATACATTTGATCTACTCACTCTTGTTTGACTTTTTATTAGAATTAGTCTATTTCAGTTTTTAACTTAACCCCTTGGCATACTCTTTCTGGGATTTGATCTTCATTTTTAGATATGGTCCTTAAATACATGGCTTCATTGTATCTCACCTGAATGCCTAAATTACTCAGTGAAATCTCACCATTCTGACTGACTAGGACCCCCAAATCCCAGTACTGCCTGACCTCCAGTATCATTACATTCACCTTTGAGCCGTGAATTATATGATCTCTTCTAGATCGTATAGCTTTTCTCCTTGCCTGTGAAGCTCAAGTCAAAGACCCATGGGGAATCTCCATGAAGACTTCTGCAATCCTTTCTCTGTGCAGTTTTTTTTTTTTCTTATCAGTTATCCAGCACTGCAGATGACAGCCAGTTCATAATATCAGAACTATGATCTCCACTATTAAGTGTGAGATCTTATGCTCTGTGTTATTCCAACTTATGCTCTGTGTCAGAAAAAGTGTTTCAGGTGGAAAGCCAAGACAGCCATGGTATACTTTGGGATCCCACTCATTGTATCTTTCCCTTCTCTCACAGATCATGGTTCTTTGTTCATGTTGTTCAGTGCCTGAGAACAGCTATATCATATACTTTGTTTTGTAGATTTTACTTGTTAGTAGGAAAAGTTTGTATGAGATGTTCTGTCTTGTCCCCAACTATTTTTACAGTGCTTCTAGAACCATCTGTGTAAGATATAAATTTATGTCAGTGCTCTGTTTAAAAGTTGATATTCTCACCAATTGCCTATAACATAAAATTCAAACTCCTGAATAAGATATTCAAGATCTTTTAATTCATCATTTTGGTGGAATCACTCTCTAGACATATCCTGCAGTCTCTGATCTCCCAACCCTAATGATTTTCAATTTAATATGCATAAGAACCGTATGGTAATTATGTGTTGAACATGGATATTTTCCTCTTACCAATCTAATTTGATACACTAACGATGTTCTGGAAATCTAAAATTTTAAGAATGAAGGCAATTTTGATGTAAACAGTCTAAGCATATTTTGATGTAAGCAGAAGATCACTGTTCAAGTCTTACAACTCAAAATGGTGTCAGAATATCAGTGGAATACACCTCGATGGACAGATTTTAAAACTATAGATCCTCAGTCCCTCTCCCAAACTTATTCAACCAGTGTGATATTAAAGCTTTTCCAAAAAAGCTTTACCAGTAGAATAATTTGCTTAAGCTAATAATTCACCTATCTATCCATTCATCCATTCATCCATCCATCTGTCCATCCATCAAGAGACAGATTTATTATGTGGTAAGGCTCATATAATCATTCATGATTAAGGACAAAGAAATACCATGATCTTCCTTGTAGAAGCTAGAGAAACAGGAACTCTGGTATGATTCAGAGTTAGTCTGAAGACTTGAGAACAAGAGAAGCTGAAGGAGTAATTCTTAATCTGAGTCCAAAAGCCTGAGAACCAAGAGTATCATCCTTCCTCCACCTTTTTTGTTCTGTACTGGCCCTCAATAGGTTTGATAAGGCCTACCCATACCAATGCAAATGCTAATCTCTTCCAGAAACACCCTCAAAGACACAGTCAGAATTGTTTTACCAGTGATCTGAGTATCCCTTAGCTCAGGCAAATTGACACAAAATTAAACCTCACAAGAATGCAGTCTTTTTTTAAAATCCCAATTTATGTGTTTATAAGCTAAAGTTTGAAGAACACTAGTTTAGATTATGTCATTCTTTAGGCTAAACACGTTCACACATCTATTTTTGTTCAGGTAATTTGTTATGCTAAAAGACTTTTTTTTCTCGACATAAAATTATTACTTATTTGAAACCAAGATATATTGAGCCTTCTTAAGCCTTTTTGAACTCCCAGACAGATTTTTATTGCACTTAATTTTGGATTTCAATTATAGGTTTACATTATCTTTTATTACAGCACTTATGAGTATTTGTTTGCATTATTTCACAAGGTGGTCTGTGAACTTTGGGCATTGGAACTAAGTATTTTTCTTTGATTATTCAGTATATAGGACTTATAAAAGATCCTTGATGAATACTTTTTGGAAATTAGTAAATATCCAGAAAGGTATTAAAGCATCACTTTATTGATATTATGTAACTGAAGAAGGTTGTCAACGTAGAAGCTAAACTACATGTGTTCACATCCCAGTTCTGAGACTTATTAACTGTGTGTTCATCTATGCAAATTGATCTTTCCCTCTGCTCCTCAATTTTCTCATCTCTGAAATGGAGCAAATAGAACTATTTTGTTGGGTGAGTTTAGAAGTTTGGTCTTATGTGTGGGAAGTGGCAGGAAATGAAACAGGGACTTTGTACGTTGTTTATTTTTAAAAAAACAAAACATACACTACTTAGAAAATATCTAGCACCCAGTAAGTACCAAATAAAAATTACCTTTTATGTTGAGCATTAATTTCAACAAACATTTATTAGAGACTAATATGTCAGTTGTTTAACAAAGAAAAACAAAAAGAAATGGACCATGACTTCTGGCTTATTATATTCTAAAGAGGTGAGAATAAGTAATCTTAGTAACATCAAAAAAGTTAAATCTATTCTTAGATCAATTGATTCCAAACATGTTTTATCATGTTACTATAACATTAGCACCCCAAATGCATGTTTCTTCCTAAATTATGTAATTGAACAAAAATTTTCAGTTAATAAATATCTCAAGGCAAAATTTATGTTTTGAAAATAAATCCATATTTCAACTATCCTTTTTGACACATTTATTTAAGATAAATTTGATTTCCAAAAGTTCAGAATAGAAAAAAAAATGCCAACTATAATATTTTTCTTTACTTCTTTTAAAATTAGTAATCTATAAAATATGTGTTTTCTTCACAGGAATCCTTTAAATTTATTTTCCAGTTTTGTAAAAGTTGGTTCAGTAAAAATTAGATATTTAAATATATAAATTCACTAAATTTGACCCACCTAAGATACAACACATTTCCTTGTACTAAAATTTGAAGAAAAGTGAGAGGTTACTCTCAGCTCTCTCTACAAGAATTCTAAATATTTATTTATTATACTTTAGATACTGTGTACTCCTAAAATGAAACTCAAGACCTTAAGGAAAAAAAGTGAGACTTTTAATATAGTTTAGAAGGTCTTAAATGTGACTGTTAATGAAACAAATAAGCCTACTAGATTATCTAATTTAACCTCATACGTACCTCTTACTCGATACACAGCTAAATCATTTAATGAAATTTCTTTAATGAATGAAAAGTATCACTTTGATACATCAACTTTTTCTTTAGTACTTCATGTGATAAAAGCAGATATTGAGTGATGATGGTCATTTAGTCTCTTACTCATTTCAATCATTCAGAAGTCATTTTTTACGTTTTACAAGAGGAAGAGGATGGACAGGGGGAAATCTAATTCAAATCTATGTCTACCTGGTTCACTGGACCCAGATTCTTTTTCTACTTAATCATGCCTATCACAAAACTCTGTATTTTAGTTTCAATTCATAGCCTAGTAACCATTGTATTCTTTATCCCAATTCAATTTTGCCTCCTTAACACATGTACCAGCTTACAAAGTTGATATATCTTTCTCAGCTATTCTAAAATCCAGGACAAAGAGCAATATTTCACAGCTTCTCAGTGCTCTATTTGTACCAAGGTTCTTCAGCTGTGGAACTATGGACTTTTTAGATTGGGTAATTCTTTCTTGTAATGCACAGGTTATTCTGTCTCTTCCCTACAGATGACATTAGTCACTACTCTCATTCCCAGTTGTGACAACCAAAATATCTACAGACTTTGTCCCTTGGAGGCAAAATCACCCTCTAAGTCTGAGAATCACAGACTTAGAGGAGAGATTAAAAGATTCACTAACTTAAATCGATCTTTTAAAATCCAAATTGCCTTTTTATTTGTACAAATAAAGTTTCTTGATTAAAGATTGCATTTTTCCCCAGTGGAAATTTGTCAAAAGAGTAATAAGAAATTCTTTGAAGAGGAAAAAAAAAAAAAAAACCTTAAAGCCAAAAAAAGACTCTATTTTTTTATATCCCAACTAAACTCTTTAGTTAATGGTGATTTTTAAATACTGTTTAATGTGAAGTTCTTACTTTAAGAATTTAGAGAACATAAATTAGAACAAGTATTCAGATTTTTAATGTCCATATTTTCTGAGCAAACAAATATTTCATAATTTCTTTCCAAATTAACATGTTCTCAAGGAAAAGTTACTATGATGTTGTGTTGTTAATTTATCTTTCAATTTATACATTAGACAGTACCATTTTCTTGACGCCACCCAAATCTGGGTCAGGTGTTACTCCAATGTACTCTTTTAGCATCCAGCACTTACGTTATTCATAGAGTTTATGATGCTGAACTTTAATTCATGGTTACATCTTTGTAGGTTTCTCTAAAGAGTCACAATCTTGTATGTCCTCAGAAATGAAGCAGATTACATAAATTAATGAATGGAGGTGTTAAGATAAAATGGATTCAATGATAGAGAAAAATACTCAGACTCAATGTTTCTAAGGTCTAAGAAGTCATGAACCCCTTGGCAAGCTGGAGAACTTATGTTGAAACCTTACTGAAGGGTTCAATCACTATTTAGCTCCAGCTAATTATTTACATGTAGAAATGTAGACTAGCATTGTGCAAAATTTCAGAGAAATGATGTGAAGTTTCCTGATATTTAAATGTAAGTTATTAATTCAAATTTCTATTTATAAATACTATACAGGATAAACCATGTACATCTATTCCCCTTTTATTCTGTTTGTAATCTCTGCTGGTAATAATGAGCACCATTGAATCAGCACCAGATTTAAATTTCTAATCATCTTATTCCCTAAGCACTTTGAAGGATCCTGGTATATATTAAGTACATTAATAAATGTATTGCACAAAAGAATGAATGAAGTTTTAATTCTATGTGAAATAGAAAGAAGAAAAGTATTTCAAGATAGGTAAAATCAAGTTGACATTGAACAAAATATTGTCTCATTCTGGCCATAAGAAGGGATATTAGAAAATTAGACTATGAGATATTGTAGAAATTGTGGGGGTAGAAGGTACATAGTGAGTTGAAAATGAATGGGTTTAGGAAAATGGAGGTAGTGAATATTGATTGTTTTTCCAGAAAGCAAAAGACAGCAATGTCTTGAGAAGGGACAGATCATAGGAAAGTGGCTACAATGGCCTGTTCAATCTTGTTAAACTCTTACCCCTTTGAATACACATAAAAATGCACAATGTTTATTTTTTCATTTTAAAATAAAGTGAAAACTACTTAAAGGAATCATAATATTCAACAAGCTTTTTCAAACAGCATATATTTGAATTCTCTCCATGACCCAGAAATCCCGATTAACTTCTCCTGGTTAAATCACCATTAAAATTTTTTGTAGGTTTTTTAACAGTATTTAATTAAGAGTTTGTCATGTCTTTTAATACATAGATGGTACCAACAATGATAGTTCATACAATTTTACAATGTTTTGACTATATGATGTTGTAAAAGTGTACACAAATGATCATTCTGCTTTACAACTTATCTTAAAGTTGTACTATCTTAGTATTCAATAAATTAAATTAGAAATTAAGCACATTGTTATAAAAGGCATTGTGATAGATTGTTTTTAGCCAACAATAGGTTAAAACACATTTTTCTGAGCACATTCAAGGAAGTTAATCTAAGCTATGATGTTCAGTAGGTTAGGTGCACTAAATGAATTTTTGACTGATGGCAGTTTTTATTGATGCATATTATTTATACAATATGGTGTGTTTCATTGCTGCATATTCATATATACATAAAATTGCAATTTGATCATTTGGATTCATGATATTTTCAACCTCTCAGGATTTAACCTATCCTAAGTCAAGGTGCATCTGCCCTATAGAAGTCATTGTAAGGTGCTTAGCATGCATTTTCTAGATAATTTATTGAATTTCTTGTTTATTATTCAACATAAATCTTGCCATCAGTTTTCCAGTACTTCAATATTTTTTAATACACATTCTTACAATTAACTTCTAGAAGAAATGCATAACTTCTTTATAATGCACCAATGTTGAGCATCTGTTTAAGGAATATGAATAATATGTTAGGGTCTATGGTGCATATTGAAACTTGGTATTGAATGAAAAAAGCTCAGTATATCCATAGACCAATTTGAACCACCCACAGGAACCAGGAGATTATGAAATACTGGAAAGTAGAAGGAGTTTCCATAGGAATAAGGAGAAAAAAAGTAAATCAAAAGCAAATTTGGAGTCACTACCCTGGAAAGAATAAAGGCACTCAATCTAAGATGTTTTCCCTTTATTTTTTCCTGTTTCAAAAATTTCAAGAAAAATCAACTTATTTTTATCACATTGAAACTCTTAAAAATTGATGTTTTAGTGAAAATAAATTCAGAAAATTTTAAACAAGAAGTGTTTAGATGTGAACATTTGTGAGCAGTGTTTATTATAATGACTAACAAATTCTTACATAGGGGTATCTGTGATGGACCATGCAGCTCGAATTCATTATATTTTAATATCTGTAACTAAATGCATTTCATACTGAAGTCCTGCCTTGTCCCTTATTCTAAAGGAAACCAAAATATTCTTCAAAGTATATGAAACCACATTTTGTTTTTTGTAGATTTTTTTGTTTGTATGTTAGTTATTACTGTTTTCCCTAAGGAAACAAACTGACAAAGAAAAAAACTACTTGGAATAATATAATATTAGAATATTTATTTATATACCTCTAGTTTTACATCCAGAATCTCAGTCTTCTTTCCAAACCAAGTAAAACTCTGCCTTGGATATGACACTTCGGAGAACATTAGACATGTATAAGATATTTCAGAATCCAATTTAGATCGATTCTGAAATCTTACAGATGAAATATTTGAGGTATTTCATGATTAAATACCTCTTGGGCAGAGTAACTGTGACATAAGGTAAATATTCTTCTAAAGTTGATCATTCTTGATGGGGATGATATACTCAATCAGAATATTTCTGTAACGATCCTGTGTGATTCTTGAGTTTTTGAACACTTGCACATATCCCTATTATTACCCTATAAGATAGGTATGGCGGTATTATATTCCTTAGAAAACTCTATTTTTTTAATACTGAAGAGGGCTACACCATCAGGTGTTGAAAATGAAAAATAAATAATTGGGAATTGGGGCGGGAGAGATATAACATGATATACGAAGAAAAACATGGTAATCAAGGTTAGTAGACCTAAGTTCAAATTTCACTTCTGGCTGAGTTCAAACTTATATTAGAGAAGCACATTTTATGATATTTAATGCCAACTGGATTCACTAAATAGCTGCTTCTGAGAATGATTTAAAAGTGCAAGAGCATTATTTGGAAATGACACTGAAAAAGGAAAAGGAAAAAAGTACAATCAGTCAGAAGGAGCTGTCAGATCACAATGTAGACCTTATAAAGTCTCCATCCTCCCAATGGAGAACTACAGAGCAACAGGTTGTCTACTAGAAGAATACTACACTGGGTGAAAATAGGTAAGCCCTTTTTGCCTTGCTTGGTCCTTGGGAGCTTCTCTAACAGAGTGACCATAGCTCTAGTGCTAGAGTTACCCTTGAAAAGAGATAGCTGAGAAGGCTGTCTGTCAACCACCCTCCTACCACACTCTTCTTGAAAGGAGACCTGAGTAGCATGTCTCTACATCTGTCACACATGGGGACATGCTGATCATTTTATATCAAATGAAAAAGGGGATTACTTAACTCTCTATGTAGTATGATATCCACAGTGCACATAATAATAAAAATTATGTGTTGGACACTGCTAAATAAATTGCAGCATTACTTTATTTAATCTTGACAGTGATCCTATGAGATTGATATTATTATCTTCATAATATAGGCAGAGACTCCAGAGATCAAGAGGTCAAGAAACTTGTCCCAGTTGTAGGATGTGCTCATCAGTATGTAAACACATATTTGCCTTGCCATTAGTCTGTGCTCTATCTACTAACATGAATGTACATACATAGGAGCAAGAATAGAAGAATAAAGCACACACATATGTGGTAATAGTGATTAAATGGTAGTATTACTGGTTATTAAACTGTTATTTATTCCTTTTCTTTATTTTTTGCATTTTTTTATGATGAGGTGTTCTGTTTATCTGTTTAGACTACAAACAACCCCAAACACAGTCCTCTAAAACAATAACCATTTTATTTTTTTCATAGTGTCTCAGTTTAAAAATCCACAAAGGATGCAGAGGTATGGCTTAATTCTCCTCCATATGTTGACAGCCTCAGCTAAAAAGATGTGAAGAACTGAGCATTATTCCATTGGTGAGGGGATTCGAATCCTCTGGAGGCTTCACATGCTGCTCCCTGGGGTAGGGTGATTTTAAGGCTGGGTTTAGCCAAGTCAGTTGATTGTATGATAGGAACTCTACCCATAGAGCCTGGGCTTCCTTACAGCAGGACTGTCTCAGATCAGTCAGACTTCTTAGGTGGTGGCTCAGGGCTCCAAGAGCAAGGTTCGGCTTATGAAAAGGAAACTCTTTAGCCTTCTATGACCTAACCTTGGAAAAAACAGTTCACTCTGCTGTACTCTATTGGTGACAACCAAGTCTTATTCAAGTTGAAGGGACATAAAACTCACATTTTAATGGGAAGAATATAAATGGTGTTTGTCATGTTTTGAAACGTATAGAAAATATATTGTGTCCACAATCAGAGGAAAATGAATTTTTAGACATAAAAAAATCTAGTTCAGTTTTTTGTTCTGAAAAAGAATTAATAAAACTGTTGGGTCTCTTTTTACTTTTATTTTTTAACTTATGCAATATGGCAGTAGAGAATCTGAACTCTCTGATACAGTGTCTACTTACTGTGGTTTTATCCACAGTAACAATCACAGAGCCAACAACAGGCAGGGTGTTAGTCACTGTTTTCAAGCTTTATGGGTAATACAAAGTGGTAGTTGCCACCACTACAAAACATTACATAAACTTTTGGGGTCTATTCTATCCCAAATCCTATTTCTACAAGGATATAGTGGGACTTTTTCATATAAGCCTTACTCTTCCATACATGAATTTTCTTTTGTTTAAAAATGATAAATATTGTATACATGATTGTGTTAGAGAAGGTTAATGCATTCCACTCTTTAGAATACTTTTATGTGTCTTATTGAAGAATAATAAGAAAGTTTAGCTAGAGTGCATAAAAACTTGCCAGTTCCCCAGAAAACTATAAGGAATGGTTTTACAAAACCTGATATTAGACACTTGTATATTATAATGCACAAGAACTAAATATCAGTCTCATAATACAAAATTTGCCTAATATTTGTATCTTATATGAAAACTTTTTCTAGTATACTATAACTACATTTTCAACTTTTAAATTTTCCATTAGGTCAAAGTATTGCTACAGAATAGGAGAGAAATATTTTAGGGATTGTCATTTATCTAGAGTAGAGTACATCATCTTAAGTTTTTCCTTGAGACTGGAATCAAGATCAGCTGAATTACTGCGGAAAGTCAGAAGAGAAGCATGAACTTTTGAGTTCAGTAGGTCTAGGTTTGTATCTAGCTCCAACACTTAACTATTTAAGGTTCAACAAGTATTTTAAAATTTTTGGTCCTGAATATCATCAAATATAAAATAGGGGTAATAATAATCGGGTTTGTGAAGCAAAATTATATGAGATGATTAGATAAACCAAATTACTTGGAATTTGGCCCATGGAAATAGTTTATAAGTAGTAGTGATTATTTTGTTACTATTCTCTTTAACATAATGTGTTAAGGTAAAAATTCTATATTGATAGTATTCAGTGATACAGAGTTATATCAAACAGAATTCAAACTTCAGAAATTCAACCAAAGTGTGAAATGATGATTATTACTTTTAACTAAAACCATTTGCCTATTCTGAAAGAATCATAATATACTTTTTCTTGAATTCCACAAATGTTGACTAAATAAGGAGAAAACATAAAGGCACTTGAGAAAAGGATGAATGTGCATTTACTAGAATTTGATAGATAAATATTTCATATGTTGTGTGATTTTTAAAATTTTAATTTAGCCTATCCTTGTCATAAATAATTACTCATTAATAAATGTTTGATAAAAATATTCATCTTTTACTGATTTATGAGTTCTTTATGTATTAAATATATAAATTACTGTTTTATTATTATTTTTTTCTTTTTTGGAAAAGATCTCACTTTGTTGCCTGGGCATTGAAATTCATGATCCTCCTGCCTCTGGCTCCCAAGTAGCTGCAATACAGGTACATGCCAATGTTCTCTTGGCATGTGACAGATCACTTGTCACTTTTATATGTTATGACAATTTCTACCACCTGTCACTTTTAATATGATTTTTAACACTTAATTTTGCTCAAATATATCATAATTCCCTGTATTAAAAATGATTTTTATACTTAAAATTACCTTCCCTACTTTCTTGACCTTAAATTCCTGCCCATCTAGAGGAGAAAATGTTTAAAAGTAACATTTTTCTCATTCATCTCAGTGATCATGTCTTTAGCCACCACTATTCAAAAAGAAAAGTTATTGGTGAAGTTGGAGTTGACTCCTGTGGATTTTTTTCTCAGGAGCAGGAATTTTTCATCCTTGGCAGCCTATCCACCATTAAACTAGTAGACATTACCTCATTTCAGTACTGGTATAGAGCTTTCCCTGTTTTAGCCTTTCAAATGTTTCAATGGCTAAATAACGAAACAGAGGGAGTACAGCTATGAAAAGGAGGTAAAGGAAAATAGGAGCAGAAGCTAGATGATGGGCTGAAATCATTATCTCATTTGCAAATTTCCATCAAGGGGTATGATAAGCCCCAGACTTCTATCTCCAGTAATAATGATTTCTATTGAGTATTGTGCCAGGTACCTTTTAAGTGCTTTATAAGTATCATTAAAACAGTTGTAAAGTGGATATAATTACTGGCCCCTTTTATGTAGCCAAGGAAATTAATGAAGAAGGGCTATAGAATTTGCCCCAGTTCACATAGTCATTATCAGAACTGGGATTCTAACAGGACAGGCTGATTCTAGAATGAACAAGCTTACCCTACACTATATGATTCTCAAATTTAACATGTGAAAACATTTTAGTTCTTCCTGATTCTTCTCCATCTCTATATCATATTATTACCCTGCTATACTTACTATACTTGAAGAAAATCTAACTCCCCCCCTACCATGGCTTATAAGGCCTTACAAATTCAGACATCTTTGAATTTATTTTCAATGTTACTTTTCCCTTGTTGTTTTAAACCATCTACTAAGCACTAATCTTGTTTCTAGTCTTCAAACACACTGAACCTATTTCCATCATAGGATTTTTGCACTATTAATGCTTATCCTTGGAGGGATATAACTCAGTAGTACAGTGCTTGCCTAGCATACGTGGGACCTTGGGTTACATCCATAGAAAATAGTAATAGCCTACTTGTAGATTGAGCAAAAGGATCCAGTGCAACAGTAGGTTGGAGATGCAAGCTTTATTTAACTTTTTTGGTAGGACAGATAGGTAGAGGAGAAGAGTTGGAAACTATTACATTTTTTTTTCTATTTGAAGTGCTTTACCAAAGTTATTAAAAATATTTTAATAACTTCTAGACTTTCATGCATATGCAACAGGTTTTTTAATGAGAGAAGTTTCTAGTTACAGTTTGAAATAACAGGTGTGTAATTCAAAAATACAATGGTCTATTCCATGAAGATTTTATTTTCTTCACTTGGTATGTTGATGAACCACAACTTGAATGGTGTTAGCCACTGAACACATTCAAGTTGTGACTTGAATTCTTACTTTGATGGAGAGGGTTAAACACAGAGATCTTTGCATTCCCTTCCAATTCTGGACTTTTTGTGCATACATGACCTACCACATCACCCTTTTGAGTGTTCTGACTTGCTAAAATGAGTCAAGGTAAGAAAGACACTACTGATTAATTATGTATAGTTCCCATGATACTATGTATTACAGAAGAAGCAATTACTGAAATACTTTGAAACAGTCCAGTGAGCTGCAGTTTGCTCAATACTTGGTTTATATTCTCTTCTTAGAAGGAATATTTCATCTTTGTCTCTAAAAGAAAAACAAAAGTTTTTCTTCACACAGTTCCTGTAAATTCTTAGCCTCTCTTTTGGACCTCATTTTAGTTGCTGGAGAAACCATTATTTATTAGAGTGATCTACATGTAAGATTAAGTTTAGTTGTAAGAATCTAACATAGATAAATGTCCCTTTGTCTCTCATGGTCAAGTGGTAGAGAATTGATTGGACCTAAACAGCTCTGTCATTCGTTCCTACACTTCAACCACATGAGAGCCACTCTCTGCTATCTAATGTACTCTTATGCCAGAAATCACACTTAGGTTTTCTCTGAGCACCTAAACTGGCTGACAGTCAGGAAATCAATACATCCTGTTGCACAGCTTTCGTATCTGCTATTAGTAGAAAAGTAACACTAAAGATGTGTTTCCTTGCAGGACAGTGCAGAATTGATCACATCCCTGATTCACAGTGGAGCTGATATACAGCAGGCTGGGTATGGTGGCCTGACTGCCCTCCACATTGCTGTGATAGCCGGTCACCTAGAGGTAAGTCATGCCTTTGTTACCTGTGAAAACAAAGGCTAGCTACCTCTTTGAATTCTTTAAATCATTTTAAACACGACTTTTGAGATGATAGAAATTGGTTTTTTTTTAGCCACTGAACACATTAATTTCTTTTGGCTTTAAAATTTAGTCATTCAAATGTGCTTTTGATAGTTCAGTATATTTTGTAATGATGTAATCAAATATCAACTAATACAAAATTGGCTGTATATAAGAGATTTTTGAGATTAAGATCCTAAGTTTTTTTTTTTTTTTAATTCCTAAGGGATTCATTTATTTTACTAAGTAAAGGGGGGGAACTGACTGCAATTTTGTTAGAGGTTATAGAAATATGAATATGAGGTAAAATATGAGGTACTATAGATACCACAGTACCCATTAAAAGAAATATAATTCACCATGTGCTTTACAATTTTTTTAAAGGATAACATGAGATAAATAGAAAGAAAATATAAAGATGCAAGGAATCATTATTCTATCAGGAATCTTGTAGTTGAAAGAAACAGAAAATCCCACACAGAAAAACTTAGTGAAATAATTGGCTTATGTGACTGAATATTATGGGATAAGACTATACATCAGATCATATGTTTTCAGTTGAAAGTAACAGAAAACTACCTCCTCAAGCTGGCTAAAGCTAGATAGTTTATTATTCTGCATAAACGAGAGTGAGTCATCAAGGATCTAGGCCTACTCCATTTCTTTGCTTTACCATTCTTGGCTTGGTTTCTTCCTCTGCTAACAGTAAGATGGTGATACTTCAATGGTATGGAAGTTTCTAGACCACTTCCAGATAAGGCAATATCCTGGGGAAAAAAAGGCATTGTCTCCTCTCTCTTTTTTTTTAAATTAAATGAAATTTAATTAATTTTTACAAACTGCATTTTGATTCATTGTACACAAGTGGGGTACAACTTTTCATTTCTATGGTTGTACAAGATGTAGATTCACACCATTCATGTAATCATACATGTACATAGGATAATGATGTCTGTCTCATTCCATCATCTTTCATACCCCCACCCCCTTCCCTCTCATTTCCCTCTACATAATCTAAAGTTCGTCTGTTCTTCTCTTACCTGCCATCCCCCTAACCTCCATTATGTATCATCATCCACTTATCAGGGAAAACATTTGGCCTTTGATTTTTGGGGATTGGCTTATTTCACTTAGCACGATATTCTCCAATTCCATCTATTTACCTGCAAATGCCTTTGTTTTATTCTTCTTTATGACTGAATAATATTCCATTGTGTATATATATATACCACAGTTTCTTTATCCATTCATCTGTTTAAGGGCATCAGATCCTAAGTTTGAAATCAAGTAGTTGAGCTTCCACAAGTCACCATATTAACTTTGAGGGTGTTATCAAATCTCAAAACACCTCTGTGTTAGAAAAAAGTTGTGTTTTAGAAAAAAGCAATAGTTGGTGGGGGGTGTAGCTCAGTGGTATAGCACTTGCCTAACAGGTGTGAGGCCTTGGGTTCATTCCTCAAAATAGTAATAGGCTTATTGTAATGATTAAATAGTCCATATAAAGTACTCTACAAATTGCTTTGTTCAGAGTAAGGACTAAATGAAAGATCATTTATTCATTCATCCTCTTATGAACTACTTGAATATACATTTAGTAAACACAAATTACATACCAGATACTGTTCTAGGTGCTAGGATGACAGTAGTGAGATCAACAGGCAAAATTTCCATTTTTGTGAAGCTTAATTATAAACAAGACGGACAAAAAAGAAAAGAAAATATTATACAATGTTAATTAATGAGTACCATTAAATAATAAAATGAAAACTGAATGAGGGAGAAGTAGACAGTATTTTAAGTAAACTATTTAGTGAAGTCCTCTGAAAGAAGGTGATATTGGAGCAGAGATCTGAATGAAATAAGAGTAGTGACCACATAAAAGAAAAAAAAAAAACACATTTTAGGCTTCAGTAATAGCACATGCAGGGCCTGGAGCAGAGTAAACCTGGATGTGAGAGGGACAGGAATGAACGACAGGTATTAGTGTGGAGAGCTGGATGTAGAGTGATGGAGAGGAAGTCAGGTAGATGGTTGCAAGTCAGATCACAAAGTGTTTTAAAGGCCATGGGACATCTTTGGGTTTTGATTAACTTTAATTTCCAAAATATTACTTTATATATGTACTATGCAATTATTTGCTTTACAAATCCTCAAGAAATAGCTTTTTTATTGTCAATGCTGTGACAGATACAAAATCAAGCCTCATATGATAATCATCACTATAAATTTAGAAAAAAAAGTCATGTCTAAAATTCTAGTCATTTAACTCAAAATACCATCATATTCACACTCTATCAATTGTAATAATAATGTATAACTTACCAATGTAATAAGTGAACAGTCTTACATCCTCATTATTAAATAATTTCCTTTGCAAATTATTATATGACAAATTAAATTATGCCTTTTCCACTAAGACACAAAACATATACCAACTATGAACAAATAGAACTGCATATAAAATCATATATAAAATTTATAAATATGTGTGATCCATCTCTCTTGACAGTGTCACTTCAAAGCGCTTTTATATCCAATAAATATTAAAATATCTCATTGAGAGAAAAACAATTTACTTCATGTTTATATTTCTGCTCCTTACCAGATCACTTTATTTCCCAGAAAGTAAGTCTCTTTGGTAAGATTCATAATATCATTGAAAATATAATTATTTTGTATTACTTATGAGGAAAGGGAAAAATACCATTAGAATTACTTAAAAACAACAGTTTTCCCACAAAAAGAGAGATTATCTGAGGCCAATGATAAGTAAATAGAATGATAAACATTAAGAAATCTTGGTGGAAAAACTGATGAAGTAGACATTAGGCTCTAGTGAAACATGGTCAACCTTTCAATGATAAGAAAATAACAGAATATACTGTTCAAAACAAAATCCTCTTTTTGTCTAATATTGAGCAGATTACTTTGGAAACTATCTAGTACAGTTGGGTCAAAAGGAGGGTGTTGGTCTTGTTATCTTATCTTCAAATAGTTCTGTTTTCCAGCTTTGTAAATCATAGTATAAATAACAGTATCTTATGGATTCTCCCAGCCTTAGGGCGAACTTGACTAAAACAGTTTCCAATAGGTCTCTACTCATATTTCTTTTAGGTTCTCCAACTCACCTCATTAGCTGATATACAACATTTAATGACTTTTATAGTCAACTGCTTGGCACTCCATAAAACAGGTTTAGACACATTAACCTTTATTTGCTTTTTACATAATGAATTAATTAAGTTATCGGTCAGATAATGAAGGGAAATGGTATCCAAAAAAGCAATCTAAAACAATTATATTCTAAATGCAGAATTTTTTGGATAATTGCTTTCAAAACTGTTAGTTGTAATAAATACTTTTGATGTATTAATTTTTCTAGTCCATACTAAAGAAAAATCATTTGGTTTCAGATAGGTTGATTTTCTGATGACCTTCAAAGTTTTGAGTAGAAACATCCATATATTGTGTAGTTTTCCCCCTTTCCCTGCAGTTTCAGTTACCCCTGGTCAACCATGGTCTGAAAATACTAAATGGAAATTCCAGAAATAAACAATTTGTTAGTTTTAAATAAGTTCATAAGTTCTATTACATTATATTGTTATAATTGTTCTACTTCATTATTGTTGTTAATTCTTTTATGGTGCCTGATTTATAAACCAACCTTTATTGTAGGTATGTATGTTTAGGGAAAACGTAGTATATATACATTTAAGTAGTATCTGTGGCTTCAATCATCCCCTGGGGGTTTCAGAACTTATCCTTTTTGTATAGGGGGTACTACTGTATACGGTTGGCATTTAGTGGAGAAGTTTGAGCTTAAAACAAGTTTTTGTGTATAGAGATGGGATTTGAACCATAACAATAATGGAAAGTTATATATTAGGCCTAATGGGTAGCCCACAGACTGACCCTAAGAATCCACAGAGATTTGAGAAAGAATTAAATATCCATTGAATGAGATGAAGAAGGTTTGTTAGAGTGGTAATAGGAGAACTAGGATCTTGTAGTATCAAACAATTAGAATTTCAGAAGTCAAAGGATTCTGGGAATCAAAAGGTACAGAATAGCCAAGTACAATGGTAGAAAGTACACATATAGCATTTCCTTACTAATCCAAAATTTACATGCCTATTCCACTGCAACTTTTTACTACCTTGATTAGGAGGGATAGTGGCAATGGATCAGTGGGTGTTCCCTTTCATTAGTAGTTCCTGTGTTTTATTGCCCACCCCTCTGTGTGAAACAATAGTTGATGCTGAGTCTGACAGGCCTCTTTGTCTCCACATATCAAATTCAGACCTTCCATTAGTGTCTCAAGTGTATTTGTCCTCCCATAACTGTGAATTCTATTAAACAATTTTACAATAAAATTTACATTGACTAGGCAGCTGTCTCCCTCAATAATAGAAGAAAAACGTGTGTTGTAGATGCCTAGACATGCTGACTACAATTTGAGAACTCAGAGTTAAATTTACTATGCTTCAAAAAGGAGGAAAATATTGGTTGTCTCAGGCCTTAATATTTCTCTTTGATTTATCCATCTATTGATACATATGCATATAGTGCTTCATATAAGGTCTAAGATTCTTTCAGTAATCTGTGAATCCAGGGTTAGACATGAGTCAGATGCTGTATTGGACATTGAAAAATATATTTATACATATTAGTTGAAACTTGGTAGTACTTCATCATTCACATACATTTGTCATTTGATTATCCTGTGAGAGCACTACTGTTAGACTAAAGAATTATAAAAGTTAAATGACTACTGTAGGGTCATTAAGACAGTAAATGAGCTAGATGAGACTCAAACCTGTTTTTCTAAATTCAAATCTGTGGTTTTGTAAATAAAAGAACAATTATTCCCTAGTGACTCCTGTGTTTATTGCTAAAACAAGGCTTACACCCACGAGACACACATATACACACACAATACCCCCAGGACACACAAACACACACAAATACACACAAGAAGTATTCAGAATAAAAAGTATTCAGAAAGTAGGTATGTTACTACTAATATTCTGTTGTTACTACATATATAATTAAAGCAAATTAATTTATTAAAAATGCCTTTATTTGGTCTTTACTAATTGGAGGCAAAACCCATGGAGATATGTGTACATACATATTTCCTTCTCTCTCTTTCTTAGACACACATACACACATATACTTTATATTTAATATACACATACATATGCAAATACTTTATACTTAATTGCATATTCTGTAAAAAGTTGCCATGCTGGTGTTTCATGCAATAGTTTCTGCAGTTATCAAGAGACAGATGAATTATCTGTAGCTGTAGACAACTGTATGGACAGCAAAAAGAAGTGCATATAGCAACCAGGTGGCACAATGTATAATGTGTAGAGGTTGTGGAATGTTTTATTTTTCATGGAAAGGTATAGTTTTATACACACCCTGTGCATGTGACAGTAACATTTTCATAGTTAAATTTATTCCATCTTACCTTATCCCATTTTCAGATTGTAAACATTTATCCAAGCACTGCTTCAGAAATACTTTCCAGTTATTTTGGAATTTATTTCTGATTTCAAGGAAATGCAATTGATGTCGTTCCAGTTCATTCTTAACTAAATCATCTAAATGGTTCAGTTGAGAGTTTTGTTTACCAAGAAGCCTCAGACTCTCTACATTATTTCTTTCATAATGGCTTTAGTTTTCTCCCCACAGGCAAAACCAAGAGAACGCTTAGAATTATAAAATGTGGTTTCCTTTTTGTTTTCCTTTTTTATAGAGGCAAGATACTCATGAGTTTTATAACTGAGCAGTACCAGATCTCTCTCTAATCTTGAACACAGATAATAATCTCTCATGAAATTCGTTTAGAGTCCAATTGAATAGTTTAAAAAATAGTTAACACTTTGAAGTGATTACTTTGTACCAAATCTATTAATTGAGACTTCTCATTCTTGAATGAGATGAGAAAAACTGAAGCATAGAGAAATTAAGTGACTTGTCCAAGATGATGGAGCTAATAATGGCACAGCCAGTGTTCACATGCTGTCCAGTGTGGGAACCAACTTCCACTCAGACTGCCTCCTCTCCCAATCCAAAAAATCCCCTCTCAGCCCAACTGATCCTAATTTAAACTTTGGATATGGGAAATAGAAACTGAGAATGTGACAGGAAAACATTCTGTATACTTACATCTGAATTGTTTTGAGACAATTTGAGAGGCCAACAAGGACATTAAGATATTCTGGTTCCTTTTTGTATGGACTCCATTGTTTTAGGCTCTGCTCCTTAGCTCTAATATTTTTGCATTACATTTTTAATACCTTGTTGAGATAAAACTTGACACAATTCATTCCTTTAAAATGTGGTACTCAGTGGTTTTTAGTATCATCACAGAGTTGGATAATCTTCACCACAATCTAATTTTAGAACATTTTTATCATTCTCAGACTGCATACCCTTTACCAGACAGTTGTGAACTCACCTCTCATTATCCAGAGCCAGATAGTAGGCAAGGCCCCTCCCTGCTCAGGATGATCAATCCCTCTACCTATCATAGACTCACTTTTTGAATTTTAAGTAGTTATAAACCTTAAAACACCTCAGTAAAAATGCAAAATTTGCCTAAGTTTAGCTCTTCATATTTAAAATTTTAGTCATCAGTTCAGAGCTTAAAGCCTTTATTAACTGAAGTATAATCTATTAACCCGTAATGTAGGATGACCGATGAACTTTTTAAGACATAGAATCTCATATACTACTTCAAACCCATTTAAAATCAGCATTTTAACAAAATTCCCAGGTGATTCACATGCATATTCAAATTTAAGAGGCATTGTGCTTTAAGAATATCAGCAGAAAGTAGATTTAAAAAGATTTCTGAGAGAAGGATAGAATAGAAGGAAGTACCTCTCATTTGCTTTACAATTTTGCTTTTAGCTGATTTTGATTCAATCGTTTTAGTTGTTCTTATGGTAATATTCAGTGCTCATTCTGGAGCCCAAAATCATAATTGTTCACTAAGCATGGACATGTAATAGATACTCCATGCAGGTTACCTGCCTTTTTCTTTCTGAGGCATAAACTTTCACAAATTAGTATTTGAAATAAGAAGAAAATTTAAAATGTAATGGAAGTGAATAAAGAGATTATGGTATGTACACAATGAAGTTCTACTTGGTCATAAGGAGGACTGAAATTATGTCATACTTATTGTATCTTATTTTATCATTTTTTTTTCCTTTTTAAAGTAGTTTTTATAAATGTTTTCAATTTTATATTGTCTGATTTGTCATTTTTTGCTTTGTGATCTATACTTATTGGGACCTGTTTTCTTTTCAAGATTTTATAAAAAGAAACTCTTTTCTCCTCCTGTATATAGATCATATCAGAACATTCTTTTGGTATAAGATATATGAGAATAAATTTTAATTTTTTCCCCAAAATGTTATCCAGTTGTTTAAACATAATTTATTGAATACTCCTTATTTTCCCCAATGTATTCAATTTAGGTCTGCCTATGTATTCCAATGCCAACCCACCTCTTTTATTTAGTGTAGATTTAGGGTATACTTTATTATCGAAAGTGCAAACACTTATTCATAACTCTTTTCCAAGAATTTTCCTAGCTATTCTTCCATTCTGTATGAACTTTAGTCCATAGAGAGGCACCTGAGTGCAATAATAGGTTCTGCATTTAATCTCAGTGAATATCTATCATTGACTAGATATGGACCTTAAAAATTTTTGTCTTTTTTATTCTCTCTGAGCCTTATTTTCTACTTTTAGAAAGTGGATTATATTATTATCCGCCTTATTGTTTGTGTGTTTGTGTGTATGTATTAAGTGACTTAATATATATCAAGTACTTAGACACTGCCTAGCACATAATAAATGCTAAGAAAGTTGTCATTATTTTTATCTGTCTTATTGGTTTTTATTTGATTATTTCTGTCCTAAAGAAAAAAAATGTGATATTCTGAGCAGGATCAATTTTAATTTATAAATTAATTTAAGGATAATATTCCCATCATACTAAACTTATTTAAGAATAAGATATTTCATTCCACTTGCTTGAGTTTTTTTATGTCTTTCAACAAAATCATCTCCTTGTGGATTTGTTAAAGTTTATTCCTAGATACTTTGTTCTTTTGTTATAAATGTAAATAGCATTGTATTTTCAATTTGTCAGTTTATATGTACAAAACTTATTGAGTCTCAATTTTTAATTTTATAACCCACTCATTTATCTTATTGTTTTTAGATATTTTAGGTGAGTATTTTGGGTCTTCCTTGTTCACGATTGGATTACCTACATATGGTGATACTTTTGCCTTCTTTCAAATAAACATCTTTTTTTTTCTTTCCTAATTGCATTGTTTGATATTTCCAGAACAATTTTTATTCTTCAGACAAGTCTTTTCATTCTTAGAATGAAACACATTTGTTAATGGTACATTATTCTCTTATTGCTGGATTTCTTTTACTAATATTCATGGGTGAGGTTAATCTATTTTATTACTATAATTAGTTTGCTAGGGCTGTCATAAGAAAATAATTCAGGGGTTTAAACAAAGAAATTATTTTCTCATGGTTCTGAAGGTCAGAATTCCAAAATCAAATTGTTGGCAAGTTTGTTTTCTTCAGAAACATTTTACCTTAGTTTGCAGATGGTGACTTTCTTACTGTATGCTCACATGGCCATATCTCTGTGCATACACATCTTTTATCTCTGTTTCTGTGTCCTAACTCCTTTCATAAGGACACCAATCATATTGGATTAGGGTCTATTCTAATAACCCCATTCTAACTTAATTACATCTTTAAAGATACAATCCCTAAATATAGTCACATTCTAAGGTTTGGGAGATCAAGACTTCAACATACAAATTTGAGGACAACACAGTTCAATCCATAAACATATTTATCAAATTTTGGAATATTATTCTGGATATGCGAAGTTTGAAACTTTCTTCTCTCTCTTTTTCTAAGACTCTGGTATGTAACAAAGTGTTATTGTTATTTCATAGTATGCAGTGTTATTGCCTTGTCGTTACAGACAGAGAAATTAATTCTAAATTGCTACAGGGGCCCACCAAAATAAACACATTGGGCTACCATAATTCAGATACAAAAAGTATTACAAGTGCCAAATATATTAGTCAATAAATATCATTATAAATTATTGTTTAAATATCTCTCTAATGAATCTCATTAATAATCAATAGGCATTTAATCATTATTCATTGACATTAATTTTATAGAGTCCCATACCTATTTTGAATACTCATTTGCAGTTCCATGATGTCAAAGTTTGGTATACCATTGTGTCAAATGGTGACGTTTCTAAAACTAAACTTTGATTTTACACATAGTCTTGAATAATTAAAATCTAGTTTAGGAACCAACATTTTCTGTGACCTTCAAAAGTGGTTTCTCATAATTTGAAACTAGAAACTCTATGGCCCCAATTACTGACTGTGCCCCTGTTACACTATACTCTATTAAAAGTAAGGAGACGGTCTTTTACTGTCTAGGCTTTTGGTCTGGAGATTGAGACAAGATAATAGATCATACCTCATAATCAGTTATTTTATAGTCTCCAAGCCAATGTCTTAAACATGTATCAGTTGTAAGGAGTGATGTAAGAGGGTCCTTACTTGAGTATCACTTTTTTTTCCTTCAGCCCTTTGCCATAGAAGGTATTAGCTATTATTAAACATTAAGTATTGCTTTTGGGATGAGGGAGAAGGACACAAGCGGGAAAGGCTTTATAGGCTAATAAAAATGTAAATGAGAGGTTCATCAGCTTGCTGCCCTAGAAAATGATGAAAGAAACATTACCTGAGCAATTAGATTCAAACACTATTGCTAATCAAATCAACCTGAAATGAGAAATCCTTTTGTAACTATTCAGTGCTTTGTGTGAATTTGCCTATCTATGCCAACTCTTCTGTGCACTGAGTTTGACCTCAACAACCTAGGTCCTCTGTGCATTTATATGTAAGAAACAGCTAAGTAAGTTAACTGCATCTGCAGTTAACCTTTTTCCATGTCATACTTTCTACTAAGAATTTGATGCTTGGGTTATGAATCTGGTCTTTTATAGCTTGCTCAAGTCACATCCAAGTTCCCTATGATTCTGGAGGGCAGGAAATTATAACTCTTCTTCTCCTCAATTAAAAAGGCATTGGAAGATCAATATTCCCTACCTGACCTTTGAACATAGTAGTAAAGTAGACAGTGGGGGCTATCTACTTTCTCTTATATTCACTCTGGGATGGTATTTAGGGATAAATAATTGAATAATTTTTGAGTATTTGATTTTCTCCCTTGAACATTATGTGAATTGTTCTCATGGATTGTTCTTTGTGGTGAATCTCCAAAGACCCTTTAGAAACTTCTTGAGCTTGGGTAAGAGGGAGAAGCTAGAGCCCCCATGACAGGCTCTCAGCGGCTGTCCTCTCTGATAGCATCTCTCTTCTGAGGTGTTTCTCAAAGGCACTGAGCACCTCTGCCTTTTGTCACTTGTTCTTCCACAACCACTTATCACATCACTATAGTTATAAATTATTATAAAGGAAATCTTAAGAAAGGCACACAAAGCCTTCCAGAGTTATTTTGAGAAGAATTTCAGTATAATTCCTTGCATTATCTTCAACCTTGCTGCCCTTTACTTTTTTCTGTGCCCCGAAGCTGCTTTGGGCTGAGATATCTAATAATTATTGTAGGTCTCTGCACCCGGGAAGGTCCTGTTTGGAGTTAAAGAATTGTTCATACAATTCCCTCATGAAAAGTTATGTATTGCACTATCATGAAGATTTGGAAAAAGACTCAAATTTAATAGGATAAAAAGCAATGATTGTAAATCTTAAGTCCAGAATTATCAAGGGTGTTAATTTTCTCTGTATTCATGCTGCCATTATCCTGCTAGACTTGCAATAATACCCTGACTTGTAAGGCATATGTGCAGTCACTTAAAATTCATTTCCTTCTAAAAACTGAAATTTTACTGGACTTGATAAAGCATGAGTTTGGTCAAGGCACTTCTCTGACTAAAAACCTTGCTGATTCCACAATACCACTTACCAAAGGACTTAGTGGAAACTATCTAGCTCTTCTTCTACCTTTGCAGCCAGACCTACTCATTCTCTTCATTTTGCAAAACATGCTCTAAATTAAAATCCCATTTAAGTTCCCAATACTTTTATCACATTATGTTCTCTTTACTGTTTTCTTCTTCCACCTACCCTCAAAACCTAGCTAAAAAGCCACCTTCATCAAACTGCTGCATTCTTCTAGCTTGAAGTATTTCCATGTTCTGAACAACGAAAACATTTTAGCTATGACTTTCTAGTAGCATTTAATACTGCCTGTTTTATAAGCATGGCTTTACTTGATCATTTTATTTCATATGATTCTTGAATATAAGAACTGCATGTTAGAAATCTTTTTGATCTTTACAGGTTCCAGAAATGTGCTTTTGCATATAGTAGATTTTTAACAAATGTTTGCTGAATGACTAAACTTATGATTATTCAAGTGTTTTAGAAATTATACAGAATCAAGAAAATTATTTCTCCTTCCCATAAAGGCAGAAGAGATTATAATGATACCTTTCATGAAGACAGTAGCTTACAAAATCACAAGCAATTTTTATGAATAGCTTCAAACAAATTAGTATTTTAAAACCTATAAAATGAAAGTATATCAGTTTATACAAAAAAAGTTCTCAAGTGACAGTCAAGATGGCAGAAAAAAGGTTTCTAGTGATTTTCTTCTCACAGAAATATAAATCTGAACAATTATTCACACACACACACACACATATATACAAAATTTGTATATATATATATATATATATATATATATATATATATACACACAAAATGCCTTCACAGAGGCTAAAGATTCCAGAAGAGTTTATAGTGCTGAATGGATCACAAAAATAGGAAATTTCTCATGAAAGAAGTTAGGAAGGACAGTTTCATATCAGGGAGAGGGACAGCTACCCCTCCCCTAATCCTAAACAGTTGAACATGTTGAGGAACATCCTCTGTGTGAGAGAGGAGAATGAAGGGAGCCTGCAACTTCACTGAAGACCCCAGCACCAGGCCTGCCCAAAGGAGCACCCACATCAGGTTAGCCCCTGGGTTCCCAGGTTTCAGTCCAGTTCTAGTGCCAGGCTTACCCCTACATAGTTGGTGGGAATGTAAGTTGGTAACAGCCTTTTGGGAATGTAGTGTGGAATTTTGCCCAAAAATTCAAACCAGAACTGCCATTTTTTTTTATCAGTCTCACTTTTGTATTTCTATCCAAAGGAAAGAAAATTGGTACATCAAAGAACTATTTGTACCTCTATATTCATTTCAGCATTATTCACAACAGTCAAAGATGTTATCAACCTAAGTTCATTCATTGATGAATGGATGAAGAAAATGATCTGTATATCTACAATGAAATATTACTCACTCTTATAGTGAAGAAAACTCTGATTTGCAACAATATGGATGAATCTAGAGGTCATTATGCTAAAGTGAAATAAGCTAGACACAGAAGGAAAAATACTGCACGATATCACCTATAGGTGAAATGTAAAAATTTTGAACTCATAAACAGAGAATAGAATGGTGTTTGGCAGGGTTGGGGATAGGAAAATGGGGAGGTGTTAGATGAAGGATATAAAGTTTCAGTTATACAAGATGAATAAATTATGAAAATCTAATGTACAATATGCTGACTACAATTAATGCTTCATTGTGTACTTTATGTTTTCTAGATCTTAATTCTCACCACAAAATGAAAGTTAACTACATGAGATGAATATGAAAATGAGCTTAATTATAATCATTTTACAGGGTATTTATATATATATATGGTCATATATATATATATATATACATATACGTCAGAACATGTTGCACACCATAAATATATATAAATATATATATAAATATATGTGTATATATAAAATATATAAATATATAAAATTTATTTATTTATTTATTTTTCAATTATTTTTCAGTAAAACTTGAAAATGTATTTTATAAAAACTGAATATAGATGAAAGTAAATGTTATGTACAAGATGTTGGGAAAAGTGTACATGTGGGCTAGGGGAGCAAGTAAGGAGATTATTATCTTCAACCTTTACATAGGGTATTTAAATAGGAAAAAAATCAATATATTTTGTAAGTCATTTTTTTCAATATGGATACCAAAACCAGCAACTAAAATAGAGTGACTATCTTTGGGAAAAGGATAAGAAAGAAAAAGAAACTAGAAAACTCTCTTTTTCATAATTGGCCTTATATGATCATTTAAATATTTTTAATTATGGCTGTGTGCTGTTTTGATAAGAATAAAAATGAAAATGAAAAATTATGATCGCTTCATCTTTAAATTTTTCTATTTAAAGTTTATCTCCTCCCCTTGACTAATATATCTTTTGACTTATTTAAAATGTAAAGGAGGAATTCTGCTTTAATCTAATGATGAAATTTGACCCTAAAAGGGAGAGTAACACAACTTAGATTTATTCCACTCCACAAAATAAAAAGTCCAACACACCATGGAGAGCATCATTAATTTTTAGGTCTGCATGTATCTCTCTGTGACTTGGCTGAACTTTTCTAATCTCCATTCTAATCAATAATGTTGTCTCCAATCTAACATGAGAATTGTGCTCTCTGGCATAAAATCAGTTACTGACTTACAGTCCTGTGCTATCACGCAGCCCCAACATTGATAGCTTGTGATCCATTTACAAACTGTCAAGATAAATAAAGATCTTCAGATTATTTATACCTGCTTTCCCCCCCCACTAAACTCATACTTAGAGAATTACTTTATCTAGTCCCTTTCTACTTTGATTTTATATCTTTTAGCCTAATAAGTTGCCAAATTGAATATACAAATTTCATACTGACGATACTAAGAAGGGTTTAAATATATTATTCCAACAAGGGACCAACACTTGGTGGTACTCTATAAACCAAGTATGATAACATAGCTGTTTGAAAATCTGGTCAATCAGATCTGAAATTATAAGAATTTATAGTAAAAATCTTAGAAATTTGTAGATTGATGTCTTATTTTTTATAATAGTTTCTTTAGACTTTTCTGGGAATCCCCAGAAAACTGTGAATCAGGTAAATTTAGTAATTTCCAACTAATTAAGCTTTCTCTGAGACAATATACTGGGCATAGGGTTACAGGAATTTACAGGAGACATTTCTATATATTTAACACATCTCTGCCATTTTAAATTTCTTTTCACAAGAGATAAAGGCTGAGCCCTCACTAGAGCTTATGGAATTATTGGAATTTTGTCTAATTTAGTTAAGTAAGCCTTTTAAATCTCTCTGACCTTATATAACATTTGTAATTGAACAAAACACAGTACCAATATGTGAATAATAAAATTAGCTTTGAAGTACCACTGTCAGAATTATGAATACTTTTTGCATTTTAGATCTTAAATTTTTATGTACATTTTGACCCAGCAAATCCACTTCTAACCATTTATTTTGTGGAAGTAAGAGATTGACTTGCAGGGTGCTCATGCAAAATAAATAAGTAAAACAATCTAAATGCCCAGCATTAAATATTGATCAAATCAAAACAATACACAGATACAGAGGAATACTGAGATCATTAAAATGACATTGTACAGGATTATATATTGACATAGAAAAAGGCTTATGAGGATTTTACAAAGTACATATAATATTAGTTAAGCTTTAATGTTGTGCTGAAGTTTTTTCTTTTTAGTTTATCTTATCACCAGTATGAATACATTTTCTTAAAAATTCAGCTTTATAAATATGTTTACAAAAATAATGGCTACTCACCTCCCCCCACTCATTTCTACAGGAAAGTAATGCTATTTATATTTTTTAGGGTATTTTTTAGTTATCATTTTCATATTTTTTGTTTCAAAAGTGGGTCACAGTAAAATTTTCTCTAACATACTTTTCTAAACTTTAATATTTATTTATTTATTTATTTGTGTATTTATTTAGAGATAGGGTCTCACAATGTTACCCAGACTAGTCTCAAATTTCGTGCTCAAGTGATCCACCTGCCTCAGCCTCTCAAGTAGCTGGGAGTACAGGCACATACCACCATACCAGCCCTTGTAGCATCATTTAAAAAAAAATTTATTCAAAAATACTTTGGACAGCTTTTGTGTTGCACCACTTTCTTCTTTAAAACTATTTTTGTTGAAAAGTATCATGTACACATGTATCTTTGTGCATGTGCGTGTGTGTGTGTGTGTATAAATGTAAAATCTCAGAGACAGATTTTAGAAATAAGTATGGAGTGAATACCCATGCAACTATCACCCCATTCCTCAGAATAGCTTCATGTGCCCTTTTAGTTTCATGTCAATCTTTACTACCTAGAATAAATAATCTCTCTCTCTCAATTTCAGATAACAATTCCCGTTTTTTCATATATATATGAAATATATAATATGTTATATCATATATAATGATATAAAAATAAATATATATAAATATATTATATATTATTATATATATTTGTGTGACTTGTGTGTATATCATTAATTGAATAAAATGAAAAAAAGATTAATTTATTTAAGTTGAATGTTATTATATTGTTGGAGTTAAATATACCAATGTATTTTGTAATTCTATTAGTTTCATCTTGTATTATGCAAAAATGAAGTTATGATCTATTTCTGGATGCTATTTTAACCTATTATTCTATTTGTTTGTTTTATGTCACTACTACTTTATCTTCATTTTTTGAGTAAATTTTCATACTCAAGCATGTAAATGTGATAATCTCATTCTTCTCTAAGTTTTTCCTTGCTGTTCTTGGCCTTCTGCATTTCAGTATAAATATTAAAATCAGGTTGACAATTTCTGTGATGCTTTCATGTGAATATTTTATAAATATTTGTTCATATTAAATTTCTTGTTGCTAATGAACTCAATAATTAACTTTTGTACATTGGCCTAGTACTAATGTCTTTGTCAGAGTCATGTTTTGATCATCTGTATTTTCTATTTGAACATACCACTTATCCCTTAATCATTACTCCTTACTTTATTGTACTTAGTTTTTTATTCCTTTTTCTAATCTTAGTTCACTGGCATTAACAAAGTCAGACAGAAGTGGTGGCAAAGAATATTTTTTTTGCACTCCTGATTTCAGGGAGAAAGTTTTATTTTAGCATTAACTATGATATTTGCTATAGTTTTATATTCATTTTGTGTGTGTAGGTTCAGGTTCATAATATTACATGATCTATACATATTCTATAATATTAAGAAAGTTTTCTTTTAGTTTGGTAAGAACTTATTCAAGAATGGTTATTATGTTTTTACCAAATGTATTTTCTGTATCTATTGAGATTATCATATGATTTTCTTTTTCATTTTGTTAATATGGTGATTTAAGTCAATTTTTGATTGTTCAACTGATTCTGCATGAACTTTACTTTTTGTGATGCACTGCCATTTTAATATTCATCATATTTAGATTGTTGATTCTCCATTTACCTTTTTAATTGACAAAATTGTATTTATTTGTAGTATAAAACATGGTGTTTTGATAGATTATACACATTTTGTTTTTAATTTTTGCAGTTGTTTTGAGAACAATAGTTCTGTAATTTCTTTCCTCATGATGTCTCATAATAATTTTGGTATCTTAGAAACCCTAACCTCTTAGAACAAAATGGATACTTTTCTTTTTCTAATCTCTGAAAAAGTTTGTGAAGATTAGGGTTATTTTCCTCCCTGAATATGCAGTGAAATTTCTGGTGAATTTATCTAAGATATGAGTTTTCTTTGTAGAAAACTTTAAAATGATGGATTCAATTTCTTCAACAGATAAGAATAGTGGTCTGGGCGAGTCATCTGTCAACTGGCTCATAGAACCAACTTTGTACATCCCTCTTAATTCTGCTGGACAATGTCATCTTAGTACCTTGAAATTCTCTCTTATGAAAGGTTTTACAACACAGCAATCAGAAAAACAAGTCAGGAAATTTTTTAGAGTTGTAGGACAATTACTATTTTTCATTTCTTCATGGGTCTATTTTGTTGGGTTGTGATTTTTTTTAGGCATTTGTGTATTTCATCTGAACCTTTAAATTTATTGGCATAAATTTGTTTGTACTGTCTCATTCTCTTTACTGTCTTCAAGGTCTGTAAGATTGCTCTTCCATTACAGATCATGCTTATCTGTGCTTTTTTTGATGTTTTTTGTTAGTAGTCTTGTCAAGAGTTATTCAATTGCCTTTATAATTTTTTCAAGCCCCTTTTTTTTTGTTGACTTCTGTTATGTTTGCTTTAATTTAATGTTTTTCCTAACCATTTATTTCTTTTATTTTTGGTGGTGGGAATATAACTTGTAATTTTTTCTAAGTTCTTAAGATGAATTACCAGATCATTGATTTTCAGACTTTTTCCTTACCTATTACATGCATTTAAGGCTATAGTTCTTCCTCTCACCGTAGTGTTAGTCATATACCTGAAGTTTTGCTATAAGTCCATGCTCATTCACTTCAGACTATTTTTAACATTCCATTGTGATTTCTTCTTTGTCTCATGAATCATTTACACTGCTTAATTTTCAAACATTTCAAAAGTTAGTAGTTATTTTTTTCTACATTGATTTCTAGACTAATTACACCCTGGTCAGAAATTGTAGTATGTATTATTGCAATCTTCTGAACTGCAGTGAAACTTGTTTCATAATTTAGCATATGGTCAGTTTTGGCAAATGTTCTCTGAATACTTGAAAAATATGTACATTCTTCAGTTGCTAGTACAGTTCCCAATTAGATGATTTTTGCTAATCACATTTTTTTAAACTGTTCCTATACATTTATAATTTTTTCTACCAGTTAATAACAACCTTACTTTAAACTTTATCATTTTCATTGCAGATGTATACTTTTCCTTTTTATTTCTCAATGCTCAATTTATATGTTTAGAGCCTATGTTAATGAGGTACATGTTGATTTAGAATTGTTTTATCTTCCTAATGTGAGGACTTACCTTTCATTATAAAGTATTCCTCTTTATCTAATAATTCTCCTTGCCTGAATATCTATCTCTCAGTGATATCTATACACCAACTTTCTTTTGGGTAGGGTTTGAGTAATTTTCTTTTGATCCTATTATTTTCAAACTTCCTGAATCCTTAAACTTAAATTATGTCTCTTATAATCAGCAGTTTCCTGTATTTTTTCATGCAGATGAACAATATTTAATCTGTTTATATATTTTAGTTAATGGATGCATTTGTGTTTAAATACACTGTTTTATTGTTTGATTTTTATTTGCTCCATCTCTTAAAGTTTAATTTTTTTTCTTTTTCTTTCTCTCTTTCATTCCTTATTTTTTCTGTATCAAGTATATTTTTCTATTCTATGAGTGGTCACCCTAGAGATGAGACTCTGCATTCTTTTTTTTTTTGTTTTTTTGATTTTTCAGCATGGAATATCTAATTCAGTACCTTATGTATGCTAGTAATCACTCTACCACTGAACTACATCAACCCTGCCCTTATACTGTACACTATTTCTACATTAACAGTCTAATATAAATTGCTTATTGAAATATAATTAAATTTGCTACTTCATCAATAATGAAAGAACTTTAGAACATTTTGATGATATAGCTCTCACTTTTAAATTTTTATTTGTGTTTTATCTTGATTCTTTAGGTATTCAAAATGTTCTCATTATTGTTGTTTTTAATACAATCAATAGTCAGTGGGTTTAAAGTTATATTTACTCTTTTCATAACTATTCATTCCATCCTGTGTCTCCATGATTCTGGGGTTATTTTTCTTCGGCCTGAAGAATTTCCTTTAATATATTCCTAATTATTTCCTTTAGTGCACATGTGCAGGAAATGTATTCTGTTTTTCCATGTCTCTTCATTACTTTTATAAATTTTGGTTAAGAGTTCCAAAATAACAAATTATATGTGTGTGTATGTATTTGTACATGCTATATTTAAGTATATATGTTGTACAACTGCAATTTTTATCATTCAGCTTTAGGAGTTGAATCATCTAAATGTTTATAGGTTTCATAAATATGGAGTACATAGATCCTAAGCATCTCTGACTGTATTATTTTCTATGACAATTTTCTCTTCCTTCAAATCCTCAAATCATGCAATTTTATAATTATCAAGTTTAGGCTACAAAAAAACTGAGGCCTTTCTCTTCTATGTTATATAGAACATCCTTCTCTGCATCTTATATGGGGGGAGCATCAGAAAACAATATCAAAGATCATCAAATAATAACCATTTCATGGTTAATGAGTCCATTGGGTATTTTAGTTGTGTTAATTTTAATTCTGAAGGAATCAGAAAGTATCCATCTTGGTTTATAAAAGAGCATCAATGTCTCTTCTTACAGTGCCATAAATAAGATAACAATTGACAGATTTATTGTTGATCTATGTTTAATTTAAAGTTCTTTCAGAATGTAGGAAAAGTGGTGAAAGGAAACTGACAGCTCTGAGAGATATATGGTTTGATACTCAGTGCTACATTACTCATTTTAAATTAAGACTTGATGTTATTCTTCCTGAATTATATCTGAGGTGGAAGGAGAAAGAATGAGGGCCTTTTTCTTCAAAGGGGGAAATGCAGAAATAAAAAACACCTCATGAATCATTGATTTCATGAAACATGTCAAGCTACTTGCCACTATAAACATGGCTGTCTCTGCCCCGGGGTGTGCTGACTGGTGATGACAATGTGTTTGACTGCCTACATGACTAGCTTTGTCATGTTGTTATATAATGTTTCAATAATTTGAAAAGTTATATATCAAATAAGTGGACTTTGGAAATCTTGAAAAACATTTTTTAATAAAGAACATTTCTACACCAATAGTATGCAATTGGCTAAACTATTATGAAGTAAAATATGACACAGATTAAGCCAACTACCTTTGAGAGCAACTTTTATTGAGTGTTGTCAACATACCATATACATTCTAAACATTTTACATTGATTACCTCTTTGTTTTCTGAGAATAACTACACAACATCAAAGTATTATTGTCCTAATTTCCTATACAAAGAACTAAGTCACCCTATTGGATGTGGGCACCTTCAAAGGTGGAGGAAATAGCATAAATTCACAGAGGAAAGAAATATCACATTACCAGTGGAGACATGCAAGAAGTTTTATGTGACTGAACTTTGAGGTTTAACTTAAGTGAGTTTGGAGATAGGATGCTGGAGAGGCAGACACTGGTTCTTCTATGGAGAGACTTGTTTGTCAGCTTATGGAATATGAAGGCAATGTTCATTATAGTGTATTATCTGAAAATTGAATTAATTGATGATATTTATATATCAATGAATATGTTGACTTAAAGAAGAAACAAATAGCATATAAATTAAAATTTCATTCCTTTTCCCTTACATACAAAACATTTCCCAAACTTTCTGGCTAGGTTTTGTTAGCATTCTAATCAATTGTTTAATTAATTAATTAATTAATTTTGTCACCAAGAATTGAACCCAGGAGTTCTTAACCTCTGAGTCACATCCCCAGTCAATTTATTTTTTATTTTGAGACAGGTTCTCACTAAGTTGCTGAGGCTCACTTTTAATTTGTGATCCTCCTACCTCAGTCTCCAGAGCCACTAGGATTACAGATATTGCCAGTACACCTGGTCAGAATTCTATGTATTTGTTTCCATTCTGAGTTTCTCTATTTACTCTAGAACTATTTTTTTTTTCACCTTATCAATTTTGTGGACAAGAGTAAATAGAATCTGTCATAATTTTTAAGAAAAAAGAATCTAAGTAACACATTGAGCATCCAGGGACATAGTAAGAAAAAGAAATACTTATGAAAAGAAGACATTTACTTGACCAGAGATGCATTTGATCAAGGTTATGGACAACAAGACTCTGTTTGTTTGTGTGAGAGATTGACTTCAAACAAACCTAAAATATTTCACAAAGTAATAGATTTCACTGTGAATTTACACTATTATATCAGAAGCTCAACTTTCTAAGAGTTTATTTAAACATAACATACCAAACACCAGCCAGTGTTTGTTACTGTTCCTTAGAGAAACTTTGGAATTACAGATTTATTATTTCGGTATTAGAGTTGAAGATTGAAGTACATAAATTATTTGCAAGAAGGTAAAGTGAAAGTCAAGATAAAGCCTGGAGAGGAACACAGACACTAAGATCTTAATTTTGGTGCTGTAAACTCAGTAAAGACCATTTTCCCACTAAGGTACCAGAATATGGTTGAGCATGATTATTCACAATTCCTATCCCATTTTCTAGCTAGTGCATCTGTGACTGTTGTATTTGGCTCACAGACACCAGTAATTATCAGTATATCTACTCGATAAAAGTGTAGTTATGCTTTGAAGACAAAGTTAGGTCTAAATCCCAGGTTTGTTTATGGGCATGGAGGTGAAAATCTTCATTTATCTCTATTCCTAAATATTTCTCTAACATGATCGTAATGTCAGGATTTTACTTTTTATGTTGTTGTGAGGAATAAATGTAACTAAAGAACCTAGCACTGTGACTGATGTTGATCTATGGGATTCTATTTTCTTTATTAAGCATATTTATGCCAAGAAAGTGTGGATCTGCATTTCTGTAGAGACTTATACAAGAATTATGGTAAGAATATAACCATCCATAAAATACACATCCATATTTTTTCTTAAAGGTAGTAGGAAGACAGGATTAAGAATATTAGGAGTAATCCAGATAATTCTAGAAAAGGTAAGAACAGAAAAGCGATTAGTAGCAGCACTTACATTAAGTAGTGACATAGACAGAGGGTATAAAAAGAAGGTGGTTTCAAATCCACAAATTAGGTACAAATACCCAAAAGAGACTTGATTATAGAGAGTTGATCTACTATGTCCTGGGATGAAGTCACTGTATGACTCTAGTGTGGCAGAGCGACTCATCATTTTTTTTATTTTAATTCTTCCTGGACAGTCAGGAAAACAGCATTTCCCTGTCTCACAGTTTGGTATGACCTTGTGACTAAATGCTCAGGGAAGAAAGGTACATCATTTCCAGAACTGGCCTCCAAATACTCTATGGTCCTCCATGTGGTTGGCTGAAACTAAGCCAGCTCTCAGCAAAACCTTGGAAATAATTAGTGAAGATAGTAGAGACTTCTAAGTGACTACCATGGAAAAGGGCTATCCTGCTGGCCATTACCAGTGATTATTAATAAATTAACAAAAATATCATTTCTACTGGGTTTGATACAAACCAAATTTTTAAGTCCGTTTATTATAGCAGCTAATGTTATCCTATTAAAGTTACTAATTGCAATGATATAGTAATGAGATATAATAAAATAGTAAACTGAAATAGGATATCTGATGTCCATTCTCATGGGTCTATGGAAGAAAGAAGAATCATGAAGAGATGAATTGTAAGTGGAAAAGGAATGGAGAGAAGGTAGATACTGTATCTCTAGATTGTGCTTAAGTCATGTGGTTAACTTTGTCACTGATTCTCAGGCAAGCTACAAATAGGTATTGTTTGAGAGCCAGGTTAAAATGAAAGGATTGTAGATTCCTACTGTGGAACTCACATAGACCTTGAAGATCAGGATGTTTATTGGATCATGCTTCTATGATGAGCACTTATGAGAAAAGGGAAAGAAGCAGGGAAGAGTTCAGTCAGTCCTTTAGAGAGCTCTGAAGCTGGAATGACCTTTGAAAGTTTTCCTAGTTGTAGTTTGGGGGCTGGGCTTTTATACCTGCAAAAATGACTAGGTATTGGAGTCTGGCTGCTCCCTGGAAAGGTCACATAGTAGCTTTCTTCACCCAAAGAAAATGCCAGAGAAGGCAGACACTTGAGAGCTTTGCTGTGTGCTATTGGCCCAGTCATATGCCCTGAAGTTGGGAAATACTGTCTTCAGACACTGAAAAACCCTCTTATCTCAGGTGACCTGAACCTTGATTTAATCAGTTATTTGAAAAAAACTGATAAAAGAGAAAACTCATTAAAAATGCACACCATAGTTCAATATTTAGTTTTAATTTAGCATAGACACACAAGTTTATTTGTAATGAGGTTAAAGCTTTTTCTTTAATTTCAAGATCACTCCCCACTCCACCCCATGGGTAGGTATTCCTTTGTTGCTTACACAATGCTTGGAATGGATTAGCTACAATTTATTTTAGTATATTTTTAATAAACGAAGAAAAAATCTTAAAGACACTTGCAGAGGAATCTGTCAATACAATCTTACTGCATATTTTCTAAATTTATATCTTCTTTTATAATTATCTTGTTTCAATTTAATTTTAGAGAAATAGTTGTTATATTTTTCTATTTATATATTATCAATTTTCATTAATCCTCATAGAAATTGCATAAATTAAATAAAAATTATAACTAGCATTATCAGATTTAGAAAGAGATCTGACTTTGGAAAGCATAGGACTGAATCAGAGGAAGGATAATTCTAGAAAGATGCTACTCGTTACGAACATTTGTGTAACACAGAATCCAGTCTGTTTTGCTACATAAGCAGCAAGTCATTTTGATAGTGGCTAAGTGAGGTCTCACTGCAGCTTTTATTGTGTTGATTCAATTTGTTCCTAAGGAGATTGCTGACTTCACAGAGCATCATGGGAAATCAAGTCCTTCCTGTCTAGCCCACCAGGGCTCTCACACATCCTTCTGCCATGACATTTCTTGCTCACTTAACTTCAGTGAAGGGGCACTCTCTTCTACATGGAGAGCAGTGAGGTGAAGTAACTTCCACCACCTCACTGTACTCTACTCTTGGTACTTATATACAAAGCAGGGCTCTAAGTTACGTGTTCCTGAGGTAAACATTTATTTCCAGAATAAGGCTATTGAATGGTAAATCAACTTATTGTTGGACAAGTTCATTTTTTTTTTATTTTTACACAATCTCTAGGTGCAAGGATCATTGTCTTTGAACTATGCTCCTAGCAAAAGTTAAAGCTGTTAAATGTCTGAAAAAAATATAACTTTTAATCATTATTCTTCCTTCACACATGTGGAACAATTCTGGAGTCAGAGAGAGTTATACTAATAAGTTTTCTATTCTCAAAACTAGACAAATTAATTCAGAACTTGTAGGCTTATAGCTGACAGGGAAAAATCTGTCATATACAATGAAGGTTTTTAAAAATTACTATTGCTTAATTAGTTTCCTCCTTATTGAAAAAAGTCATTAGTCCAATTATAAGTCCCTTTGGTTCTAGTGAATTAGGATTAGATATGTTGCACCTCTGATTTTTTTCAATGAAAATAGCTAGAAGTACATTAACAAGGAAGAATATAATACCTAAAACATGACAAGCTTTTCTTTCCACAGTAAACTCCTGGGGCCCATTTTATGAAAGTATCAAGAAAGAAAATTATTTGTTTTTCAGTGTGATTAGGAAATGTCAGTCATATGAGCCAAATTTGAGGTCTCTTTGTTCTTGAGGAAATTTTATCATGTCAATGGGAGTGAATTTTACCACAGGTCTGAAAATAAAATTTTGGTTTCTTTGAACCTCTCCTTTAAATACCAGAAGTTTGTACACAGAAACCCTCTTGTTTCTTGTATAAAGATCTTTGCTAAATAACCAATATATTTTTATGTTAGTGTCTATTACCAAGGAATTTACAAACATTCTGGTCTAATCATGAGTAATTAACACATAAACTATTAATTTTTGTATTGTACCTATCTAATTTTATAAGATTAATAGTCTTTAAGTTTGATTACCTCTGTGATTTCTATTTCATATTAAATATATTTACAGTCTCTGAGTGTCTTATTCCCTTGCTCTTTTAAAAGATGAAATTTTTCTGGGGATATATGAATAATATAATTCTTGTGTTGAGAATTACATATGTTTATTCACTCATTTATTTTTTAAATTTGTGAAGCACATAACCATAAAAAGAAAGTCAGGAGGGAGGTGCAAATACAGAGAGATTGCAGAACCTCTTTCCTGGAGATTATTGAAAATAGGATAAATCACCATCATTCTTACTTGTGATAAGCAGTTATCTGTCAAAGAGAACTGACCTTCTGAGTGACACTCTGTCCTGAGAGATGTCCAACAGAGTTTGGCATGAGTTAGTTTATAAATGTATTTCTGTAAGATATAAATCTTATCACAGAATGCTTTCACGGAATTGCAACAAACGAGTTAAGGGCAACTGTAAAAGAAGCAGACTACTTCTACTGATGTTATTTATGACTAATCTGGCCTTTGTAGCCTTACTGGAAGACAGTGAGATTTTATACATTTAATGAGGAGAGATTGGAAAAAGAAGTTGATGCTAATTGTTCTTGATTATTTTCTAATTGGAAAAATTTCCAGGCTTACCTTTACAAAATGGCCTTTTGGGCATTTCTGTCCTCAACATCTCCTTGTTAGGAATGCTATAAAAAGAAGAGACCCTGACATTTGGCTCCTTCAGTAATTAATTAAAAATCCAAAATAGAGGAAAGGGAAAATTATAAAATGAGTTAGGGGTTAATCATGTATTTTCTACAATCCTATTACTACTGTCTTTTCCATCACTGTCCCTGTTTCCCTTGACCTAATTTCTTAACCTTTACTGCACGTTGGATCACCTAACCTGAGAAGGTTTAGTTCTATGTTAGGACCAATCTGGACTTAAGCAGATGGTATTCAAACAGTCTCAGTCACATCTTACCCAGTCTGTTCTTATGAAATTGAGAAGGTTTCTCTGTCTTGGATCTTAGAGTCTGAGATTCCTCTAGTCTTTATATTTTTGAAACTTTTCTCACTTTTCTCTTGGATACCACCTCTGTGTCCTTCTAAGCAAGATTCAAGATAAGCATTATTTCTTTGGGGAAGTTATTAACACCTTTTCATACAGTTCCTCCTCTTTGCCCCTTTATACCAGGTTTATCTCTGGTACTTTTCACTATGTTGATATCAAACATTTATTTGTCTCTCACCCTAGAAACTAAACTCATTAAATATAGGGTCAGCTGTATCTATGTCTTGTTCTTTGCACAGAATAGGTATGCATTAGGCACTTGTACATAAATGACTGACTGACTCAATATAATCTAAATCTGGACTCTAAATTTCCTCATATGATTTTCAGGTCTTGCCTTCTGTTTAGGCTTCTCTTTTCCTGTCTTTGGTCAGCCTTCTTTCTAAGCTTGGAGCCTCAGCTTCTATGGTTTACCAGAGTGTCCAGAAGACAATCATCTGCCTACTAAGTGATATCTGCCTACCTAGATTTGGCCCTCAGACTTGCCCCACTACAGTTAGAGTTTGCCTTTAAACATGACCCTAGTCATTACTTGAATCTTCTGCCTATCAGAGGATGCTTCGTCTTTGAGAGAAGCTATTTTCTTTACCCCATGTTTATGCTCGAACTCTATAGCTGAGGAATGAACATTGAGTAAGATCTTTTGCTTACTTTGTTTTTATGCCATCTCATTTATTTCTTACTTAATTTTACTGGGGCAGAAACTGAGCTCAGAGAGATTAGCTAATTTGTGCCAAATTATGCATCTATTAAGTATCAGAGTCTAAGTCCTAAATCAGGATGTCTCATTCCAAAGAGTGAACTCTTAACCAACATTGTGTACAGCCTAAGAGAGGGAATCTTTGGAAAGATTACAGACAAAAGTCTATTGCTTATGTATATTCTTCAGTACAGTCATCCCTCAATATCCTCAGGGCATTGGTTTAAGGACCTCCCAAGTATATCAAAATCCATCACTACTTAAGTACATTATACAAAATGGCATGGTATTTGCACATAACCTACATTTATCCTCCCATAGACTTTAAATCATCTCTAGATTATTTATAACTTCTAATACAATATGAATGCTAAGAAAATAGTTTTGTACTGTACTTTTTTGGGGAATTATGAAAAAGAAAAAAGTCTATGTGTGTTTGGTACAGAGAAATTTTTTTCAAATATTTTTGATTCATAGTTGGTCGAATTGGTGGATGTGGAATATACAGATACACAGGGCCAGTTGTGTTTCCAAGTTTTAAATTTGACCATTTAAAGGCTCCATATCCAAGATCCCCCACTCATAAATTTTTTGAGAATTATAATTTCTGCCATCGTTTTCCATCTCTCCTTAGTGCAGACAGATCTAGAATGTTAAATTAAAGGTACATTTCAGAGGAATTAGAAAAGAAAAAAAAAAAAAAGAAACAAACAAACAAAAACCACACAAAAGGAAAATACCGTAAAAGTGAAAAAACTTGTTTTTCAGAACTGTTTAGATAAGCATTTTCTTCATTGATTCTGTTTTTTGATTGATTCTGATTAGTACTGAAAGTTTTTTTAAAACATAATATCAAAAAATGTGTTAAAATGTTTACAACAAAGGAAATGTCTTTCTTTGTCATTCGTTTCTATCTTACTTTTTAAATGTCATTTGTTTCAGCTGCTGTCTTGGGACCTGAAGATTTATGGTTCTACTTTCTTCTTTCTTCAGAAACTTTTACATTACTGTTCCACTTAAAGATTGGACTAGTCAGTTTACTTCTTATCTGAATTGGCCACATAATTGCAGGTCTTAATGGAAAGAAAAAGTAGATCTCTTTGTTTAAAACAGGGATAATTTCAAGACAGAAACAGCAGAGCCCTAAAACAAGCACAGGGTTGTTTTAAACAAGGGATCCTGTACAATTGCATAGTTTGCACACCATGATGTCACATGCTAATCTATGAATATTCCTGAAAATATTCTTAGCAGGAAAATTATCAAAATCATAATGAGAATCAAAATAAAATTCTCAAAATTATGAGAACTGAATTATCTATAGAGATATATATGTAGATAAATTATATATAATAGAATATATATATATATATATATATATATATATATATATATATATATATATATATATATAATGTAAAATTACCTTTGTTCTTCCTAACTAGGTTACAGTTTGGGAGGAAAAAGTATATTTTTTTAAATAATAGTGTTGAGACTTCATAACCTCTTAAATGTTATGTTTATTAGAGCTCAGGAAAATGATTTGTGTCTTTCATAGTTTATAGTTGACAAATGGACCAATTTGTGCCAAATTGAAAGGGCAATTTGAAATTTTTGTTTTAAATATCTATCTCACTCACTGCTTGTCTAATCAGAAAAAAAATCACAAATTTTTTTTCTACTAAACTTTCATGACTGGTGACCAAAATAAAAGCATATTGAGGGACATTATTGGAAAAAAAAAACTCAGTGGAAACTCCCTCATATGAATGTTTTATATATATATATATATATATATATATATATATATATATACACACACACACACACACACACACACACACTCATATAAATAAATTACATGATTTGCATATAATTTGTTCATGAAAAGAAATTGGGTTTTGTTTTCATTTAATAATGGGAATTTGTAACATTGTGAAAGAAAGTTCATACCAACAATTTTACAAGTAAAAGTATTTTTAGAAGAGAAAAAGCGATCAGAACAGTGAAGACTACATTATTGGTCTAATTTGAATACTACGTCTAAGACAAGCATTTAAAAACATTTTATATTTTCACTAGCAAAGAACCACTAGAGAATGAATAATACATTTAATATATATTTAAAATTTATCAAATAATAAGATGTATACTATTGTATATTTCAAGTCAACTAATTAATGCATACATTTGTGTTTTATAATGAGAGGGAGTTAGTAAACTGGACTGGGTCTTGATTTGGTAATTTCTGTGGTTTGGTCTTCACAATGCATTTATGACAAAAATAACTGAGTTTTAGCTTTTTCTCTTTTAATTGGATTCATAAGAAAACAAAATAACTTGCTCCATTATTATTGACTTCCTAGAGGCAATTTTGAAGCTATGATTATAAATAAACTTCTATTATCAAGTCTTATTTCCCAAAAGACAGGGGAAAAAATCCATCTCTGATCTCCCTTGTGTGAGATTCATTGTTTCTGGCAATATGTAAACCTTAAGAGTTCATGTTCCTTGTTTAGACTTTATAAAGCTTATCTTGACTTTCTAGAAGTTTTCTTTTATATTATACATATTTCTTTTCAAGGAATTGATGCTGTAGAAGATATAGAAATTGACTATGGAACAACAAATCAAGTCAGTAAACTTTTATTGAGCATATATACACAAGGAAATAGGAGAGTTGTGGTAGAAATTAAAATAAGTATAAAATACAGCTATAAATGTCATCCAGGAGCTTGCAATCCATTAAAGAAATCAAAAGTTGAAATATGAAAATATACATTCACTCTTTCTTTATCTCAATTATTAAATGTCTCTTGTACAACCAACAGGTTCCAAACACTGTTGATAATTTAATGATGAGTAAAATAATATATGATTCCTAGTCTCATGGAGCATATGGTCTAGTGGAAAAGATAGACACAGTCAAATAATGACACAAAGAAACCTAAAATCACACTATGAACAAAGTTATGGAGTAGTTCACCACAGTGCTATGTCTAAAAGAGGGTGATTTCCTCTCTCTTCTTCTGCCCTTTCTCTTTAAGCCTGTTCTGATATGATAGTCAGAGTGAGACTTAAAATGTATCACACCACCCTACTCCAGTGTTCCAAAGACTTCCTATACTATTCAGAGCACAAGTACTCATTTCCTTTTTTGTCTTACCTCCCATTCTTATTTATTTCTCTTCAAACTTAAATTCCTCAAATATGCTAGGTTTGCTTCTGCTGCAGGACCTTTGTATTGCTCTTCTCTCTGCCTGGACTGTTAATTATGGCTATGCAAGAGCATGAGACCTCTTTCTATCATATAAAGTCCTCTTCAATTTCTTTAGCATTCTGTAGTTTTTATCGTAGAAATCTTTCACATCTTTTGTTAGATGGATTCCCCAATTTTTTTTTGAGGCTATTGTGAATGGGATAGTTTTCCTAATTTCTCTTAACACCAAAAAACCCAAATTCCCCAATCAATAAATGGGCAAAGGAACTGAACAGACACTTCACAGAAGAAATGTAATCAGTCAACAAATACACACAAAAAAATGTTCAACAGCTCTAGCATTTAGAGAATTGCAAATTAAAACTACACTGAGATTTTATCTCACTCCAGTCAGAATGGCCATTATCAAGAATCCAAGCAACAATAAAGTTTGCAAGGATGTGGGGAAAAAGGCACACTCGTACATTGCTGGTGGAGTTGCAAATGGTGCAACCACTCTGGTAAGTGGTGTGGGGATTCCTCAGAAAACTTGGAATGGAAACACCAGTTGACCCAGTTATCCCACTCCACAGTTTATACCCAAAGGACATAAAATCAGCATACTATGATGACACAGTCACATCAATGTTTGTAGTAGTTCTATTCACAATAACTAAACTATCGAACCAAGTTACCCTTCAACAGAAAAATGGATAAAGAGAATGTGTTATATATACACAATGGAATATTACTCAGTCATAAATAAGAATGAAATTATGGAATTTACTGGTAAATGGATGAAACTGAAGAATATCATGCTAAGTGAAATAAGTAAATCCCCCAAAACCAAAGGCCAAATGTTTCTCTGATATGCAGATGCTAGCTCACAATGAGGGAATGAGGGTAGGGAAGAACAGAAGTACTTTAGATTAGATGAAGGGGAATGAAGGGAAGGAAGGGGGAAAGGGAATACGAAAGAGTAGAGTGAACTGGACATTACTATTCTATGTGCATATATGATTACACGAACAATGTAATTCTACATCATACACAACCAGAAGAATGAGAAATTAGACTCTATATGTGTACAATATGTCCAAATACAATCTACCATTATATATAATAAAAACAAATAAAAAATATATAAAAAATAAAGAATATCAATGAGACTTTGGATAATACCAAACAACATCATACACATATAATTAGAGTGCAGAGTATTTGCCAAAGTTAATGAAAAACATAAACTCTCTGATAAAAGAAACTCAATAAACCCTAAACACAATGGACAAGAAGAAAACTATAAATCATTACCCCACCATCACTCAATTGCTCAAAATCAGTGAGTAAAGAGAATATCTTAAAATTAGCTAGAATAAAAATACACATGTATAGAAGCATTCTTGTCAGAAATAACGTAAGAGGCAGGACAATGGAATAACAGCAGAGACCCTGCACCTAACAGAAGAAAAAGTAATCCCAAATTTAGATCATGTCAACTTAGGAACTGACTTCCTTAACAAGACTCCTAAAGATCAAGAAGTGAAATGAAGAATCAACAAATGAGATGGAACCAAATTAAAAAGTTTCTTCACAGCAAAGGAAACAATCAAGAATGTGAAGAGAGTCTACAGAATGAGAGAAAATCTTTGCCACCTGCACCTCAGAGACATCTTTAATCTCCAGGATATTCTTTATTATTTTTTTAATTCTCTTTTCTCTCCTTTTTCCATTTGATGTAGTATCTATTGCTCTATTTTTAAGTTTACTAATGTTTTCTTCTATAATGTCCAATATACTCTTAATCCCACCTAATATAATTTAATTTTTCTTTTTGTAGCTTGCATCTCTAGAAATTTGATCTTGGCCTTCATTACACTTTTATGTCTCTACTTAACTTTCTAGACATATAAAATATAACTTTAATGACTATTTTGTTATCCTTGTTTAAAAATTCTAACATCTAGCTCAGTTCTTGGTAAGATTTGATAAATTGCTTTTTTTAATTAGAAGTTATATTTTCGTTTCTCTTTGCATTTCTAGTAATTCCTGACTGGATTCCAAACATCCTAACTTCTAATTGGGTACTACATATTTTTGAACTCCACAAATATTTACATAAAAATATTCTCGAGTCAACCCCTATGCTACTGAGATATATTTAACTTCCTTGGAAATTATTTGATCCTTTTAGGTCTGGCTGTCAGGATTTATTTTGCAGAACTGAAATAGTACTCTGTGCAGAGCTAATAACCTGCTATTGAGGGAAGTCTCTTCTGAGTGTTTCACCTAATGTTGAATGAAACATGCAATTTTCTCTTCTGGGTGGTGGGAATAGGAATTATTCCTGGACCTGTGTGAGCACAGGGAACTCTTACCATTAATTCTCTCTCTTGAGTCTTTTACCCAGACAATGTTTGTTTTCTCACATGAACATGCTGATCCATTATCAGATAAATCCTCCTGGAAGAACTTCTGCATACCTTTGAAGTTCTTTCTTTGTGAAACTGTCTTGTTTCGGGTCTCTTATATGAACTCTGGTCACTTTGTTTTTTCTAGACTCTCAACTATATCTTCTCAAGTGAGAGAATCTGCCAGGTTCCACCTTCATTTTCCCATAGTATATCGGGGTCTGTAAACCTCTCATGACAATAAATTGGGGTGATTGTAGGACTCAGCGTGTTTGTTTCTACCTCTTGAGACTATTATTATTAATTGCCTGATATTCAACTTAATTTGTTAAAAATTACCATTATATATATTTTGTCTATTTTGAGATTGTTGCAAGCAATAGTAATCTAGACCTTTTACTTTATATTGGATGTGAGAGGAAGTTTTAAGGAACTTGTTTTAAATGCAGATTTATAGCATCTGGATATTCAGATTCAGTAATTCTTAGGATGAGTGTAATGAATTCTATTTAGTATCCTCAATCTGAGGTTATTAGTCCATTTTCCTGTTGCTGTGACTAAAAGACCTGTTAAGAATAATACAGAGGAGGAAAACTATTTTGGCTCATGGTTTCAGAGGTCTCAGACCATAGATGGCCAATTTTATATTTCTGGGCCTGAGGTGAGGTCACAAATATTGGCATTAGAGTGTAAAGGAGGAAAGCGGTTTAGAACCTGACAACAGAAGCAGAGAGAGAAAGAGAGATACACTCACCAGGGTCAAAATTGAAACTCAAAAGGCATGCCCCAGTGATCTTCCTCTTCCAGCCATACCCAACCTTCCTACAGTTACAAATCAGTTAATCCTCATCACTGATTCATCACTCTCATCACCTCTGAACATTCTTTTATTGACTTGCACGTGAGCTTTCGCAGGACACTTCATATCTAAACCACAACACTGACTACTAGGTTATCAGTATTATGTAATCACTTTTTGTCTTAGGAATCTGAATTCTTCTGAGTGGGTAATTTATAAAGAATAAAGGTTTATTTAGTGCATGGTCCTGGAGGCTTCCAAGTTCAATTTCAAGGAACTGGAATCTAGTGAGTGCTTTCTTGATGCATCCTAACATGATAGAGAGCATCCCATGGTAAGACAGAGCTCTCTTCCTCTTCGCACAAAGCCATGAAGGATATCGTGGGATACACACCTCTCATGACCTCATTCTGTCCCAAAAGCCCTACCTTAAATATTACTATGACTTTGGGGATTAAGTTTTCCCTCACATGAATTACAGGGGAAACACTCAACCTATATACTACTTGTCTAAAGAATTAATTCAATGATCCAGAGGTATAAAAATATTTCATAAGAATAAATTCGAAGTGTATTTTAAGAAATGGTAGAATTTTGCAAGCATATACTTTTTTCAGGTACAACAGGCAATAAATACATTTGATTAATCTTTCCTTATCTCCTACTTCAAGTCCCAGGCTTACACCCCTTCTATAGCTTTTCTCTGTCTTTCCAAGACAGAATTTAGAAATTGTTTGTTATAATAGCCAATATATTATAATAATCAAATCCATAAATGCTTTGTCATGTTTGTTTTGTTTCATATCTTCCTCTGACTTATATATTGTTCTGGGTTACTTAATTTATCTTTGACCCTCAGAACCTAGCAGTACTTAGAGTACTAAAGTGTTTCTAAAATGTGTGTTTATTTGAATTGTTCTTCCTCTTAATATTCAAAAACATGAAGTAGGCAACTATTTTAATGCAACAGTCATTTCTGACCTGGGTGTTCTCAATAATTAATCAAGAAGCACAATAGTGTATTAGCTATCCACTGCTATATTAAAAATTGCACCAAAACTTTGGGGCTTATAAAACAAACATTTATTATCTTCAAGTTTTCTTTTTTCAGTTGAAGTATGTCAGAGTGACTTAGCTGGGTCCTCTGGTTTCAGGCCTTTCACAAGGCTGCAAAGTGTCAGGGGATCTGTAGCCAGTTCAGTGACTGATAGGAAGATAATTCACTTCCATGCTCACTCATGTAGGTGTTGGCAGGCTTTAGGTCCTCTCTGGCTGTTATCCAGAGACATCAATTGTGCCATGTGGTCCTATCCATAGGACAACTCACCACAAAGCACCTGGCTTCCCCTAGAGAGTGATGGAGAGATAAAGAAATTCAAGGGGGATGAAGTCGCAATCATTTTTTAACCTATATCCAAGTGGAATTCCATAACTTTTGCCATATTTTAGTTATTAAAAATGAGTCATTATGCCAAGCTCATATTCAAAGGAACTATTTGGCCTCACCAATAACTTATGCCAGTAATATTTTATCAAAGACACTAACAAATATACACACAGATGGATTCGTAGAGAGGTTATGGTTATATCTAGATGACAGGGAAGCCCCTATTCCAGGAGACTTAGCATAATACTATATGTGTATTTTTCATCCCATCTTCTCTTATAGGAACAAGGAGGCGGAAGAAAGTAGATAAGTGGCAATTCTATTCATCAGCAATTAACAACTGTCTTCTATGGAATGATGATTTCCTGTATGTATTGTCTCCATGTCTAGGGTTCCAGTGGTACCCCACAGGTCAAGTAGAGAGGAAGAAAGGTATATTAGGCCCTTGCCTTCTACAAGTAGGTACTACCCAACCCAATTTTATCATTATACATAGTATGCTGTGTTCTGAGTTAATTGAATAAAAGTTCCAAAAACTGTTAGAAATATTTGAAAACCTGAGATCTTAGAACAATGATTTTGACTACAGCAGTAAAACCTAGCACAGTGATTAGGCATGTGGGCCGTGGAGCAAGCCTGCCAAGGTTTGTTTGTATCCAGATTTGCTAGCCAGGCGATGGGATTTAGAAGTCTGGGATTGAGTCCCATCCACACTTACATGTTGTCTTTTCTGTTTCTGAAGCCAAAAGTACTTGGACGGATTGATACTGTGCCTCTTTTTATTGTCATTCTAAGTTTCTCTATGACTAATATGCATACCTGAGCATTGTTTATTATAACCAATGCAATGGTTAATACATTTACCACTATTATGCCTACCATTTTCTATCTTGATAATAGGTCTCTCACTAAACGATATAAGCTCTTCATTTTAATAAACTCCTTCTCTATAAGAAAAATAATCTGGAATTGATTTCTATACCTGTCAAAACAGTGTTTCATAATCAGTTTAAATATTTTTACAAGTGAGGAGTTACTAATTTCTAACACTTTTGCAGATCTAAATTTTTAATTTTATTTTTAAATAAAGAAACGGTAGGCTACAATTGATTATTCACATCTGTTATCCTAAAATGAATCAAGGTAGTATCTTACAGTTCATCAAATAGTCAAATAGTCAGTTTTCTGGTTTTAATTAACGAGGAAGCTCAAAAAAGGGAGCAGTAAATATTCCACATATGTACTTGTAACAGTAGTAAACTCTGAAACAGAGACTTCATTGTTCATGGTGTCTTTTCTGTTTTTAAACTCCAGCTGCTGGAAATTCATTAATCATTGATTTGATTTTTAGGAGGATTCTTATTACTAAGCCTCATCTCAGAGGCAAAATCTTTGTTCCTTCTGGTGTTCTATTAGTTGACTCCACCTCACCTCCAGAGTATAATTTTGAATTTGATTTTTCAAGTGGAGGCAAACTTTTGTTTCCAAATGCTTTGCAAAATAACTTCTTTTGAGAAAATAGAGGAACAGGTGACTTGGGTTGGGGAAAAAAAAGTCTTGAGAAAAGTAGTCGTTGGGCACTACTTGAATTCCTCTGCTATTGTGATATTCAGGCTGTGTGCAGTATGGAGGGAATGTCAGTGGGAGGGATCATAACTTGTACTCCAATATTCAAGTCTTAACAATTGCAATATAGTGAAAAATATGGGACCTGTAGCAAGCTATATAAATAAGTCTCATAAGAAAAAAATTGTGGCTTTTGAAATGCATAGAACATTATGTGTTCATAACAGTAAACACTGAAAGCCTGTGTTCTCAGCCAGGGATTTTAAAATAAGACCTTCACATAAGGAAATGATGGCAAGGGGAGTGTATATCTAAGGAAGCAAATAGCATAGTGAGATGATGTTTAACTGGAAGGCTCATAAAATTTTGCCCCTCTTTTCTTAAAAATATCTCTCCTGTGGACTATCCTCATAGGCATTCCTTTGTTCTCTTCTTCCTCCTTAGATGATTCTTCTCTCTCTTTGTCTGGCTCCCTTTCTTCCCCCTTTTAAACTATTAGTATTCTATAATTTGTCTTATACCTTAAATGTAATCGTGTTATTTCCTGGTTTCAATTATTGCCTCTGATACCACTTGAATCTTCAGTCTTTCCCTTGTCCTACTTTCACTCTTTATTCATCAGCTTTTATTCTTATGTTATCATCACTTGCAGAGAAATAATGCCAAATTTAATAAATGGAGATTGTTGAATACATACATTCACACACACACACACACACACACACACACAAATCTGTTTATACACTTAGGAATATGAAGTTTCTCTTTGTTTTTTTTTTTGATAATATTCTCTCTCTAATTATTTTCTGAGTAATTTAAGACACGATTAGTTTTAACATGAGATAATAAGAGGAAAATTCTATAAGAAAACCTCATCTCTGGGACAGTCTGAAGAAACTATTTTCCAACAAGTTTTTATACTCAAATGCTTAATTAGAGCTACTTCAGGTTTAAAAAATTACAAAAATATTCAGCTGATGTTATACGTGAAAAACTCTGTGCCTGCATGACAGTGAGTTCTACCAAATATTTGTAATGAATATCAAGGATTGACATAATTTTCTATTTTTAAAGATATACATATATTTTTCTGTTTAATTTTATACATAAGTATTGTACATAATGTATAAATATAATATATACATAAAAGTAGAAAAGCCTATAGGACATAGAGTATAAAGTCAAAAGAAGGGCTTAGTAACTAAAGCAAATAGCAAATTCCACCATCTAAAATGCTTTCTAAGTAATATAATATGCCTTCAATATGAATAGTTAAGTAATGATTGGTACCTTAAATTGACACAACTTTTTGTTCATTCATTTAAAAATTTTGGAAATATGTTCAAATATTAATTGAGTGATTATTTCCAGTAGAAACAGCTTGCGATGGTAGAAAAGAGTAGAGCAAAATGCCAGGAGGAATTGGGAAACACTAGTTATTACAAGTGATTAATAGGAGAGACAGAACTATAGGTGATGTTTTCTTACTTTGTAAATTCAAGACGTACAAAGTTTTATTGCCATGCTAATCTCTCCTTATAGGCTTTCTCTTTTATGATCATCACTTGTTGTCAACTTCTCCTTATCTTTCCCCATCCTTTCTCCTCCCATGTTCTGTCAAAGTGCTTCTATCATCTTTACACTTCTAAAAATCCATTATCAGTCTGCAAGTTGTAACTACTAACTCAGCTCATTTTATTATTATCTCCACATGAGAGTGGCTATAAACTCTAGGCCTATGCTGATGGGCATCCACAGATTTGGGCATGCATATTTACAATGTCCTTTTCATGAGACACTTACTTATCTCAGCAGATAGCCAAATGCCTAAGTATCTGACCCATGACTACATGTCCCTCTTATAGGAAATTTGTTCATATTGGCAGACCTCCATGTGGCTCTTGTCTGAACTGTGCCCAGTTTATTTCTATGAAGATAACCATTTTCTGACTGGAAAAGAAATTAGATTAAAATTTTCAGTCAGATTAAACATAAAGGAGACAACTCAACAAAACACATAAAATGATAGAAGTACTTTACTGCTTACAGGTCCAAGAGGGAAGAGAGTACTACATTTCATAGGACCAATGGGAAGCTGGGAGGTATCTGGAACACATAGGCTGACTGAGAGGGTCATGGAAACCTGTGAGAAAAACCTTTATTAAGAATCACAGTGTTACCCAAGCTAGCTTCCTAAGGGAAGTTCTTACTGGTTGTTTTGAGCAAGTGGCTCTAGTTGTGGAGTCTTTGACTGAGAGGTAATCACTGCTGCCTGCTGCTCAGTTCATGTGAAATGTAGACATCTAAGGGGCAAGTCAAATAGCTTATATGGGGCAGTTCTGTATGGAGGGGGTCTCCAGGAAGTAAGTGCATATGGAAGGTATCTGAATCCACTTCATTGAGGAACAGGAGAAATTCAGAGAATTAGAAACTGTCAACCCTATTATGGTAAGATAAAGTCCAACTTTAATTCAAATGGATCACAAAGCAACATGAATATACAAGAATTCACTACACACCAAAGAGCATCCATAGGGATGAGCAATTAGGTAGACTGTGATATTGTTTTCCAGGGAAATTTCACCAGAGTAGTGACTTCTTAGTCCAGATTGCAGTAGATAGGGAATGAGAGAAACTGTGGATATAGATGAAGACAGTTCTTAAAAAAACAAACAAACAAACAAAAAAACAGTGTGAAGTTTTCAGAAAGAAGGCAATAGTTCAAAGGGACAAGGGTTGAAAACTGACTATGTTTAGAACTGGAAAGAACTAGAAAAATACCAGATAAAAATCAACTGTCTTTTTTTTTTTTTTTTCAACTTTCTTATTAATATCATTGGAATCATTTTAAAGTGATGAGGCATAGGCTTTAGAAAACAGTATTGTGTTAAAGCTTTGCTAATACAGATTTTCCATTAAACGAAAATGAGTATCATTACAGGAGAGTCTTGTTATTCTAGTCTCACTGTATCTCAGTAATAAAGGTTAGATACAGGACTACAAAAGAGAAAATTGTGACTTTAAGCAAACCATAAATCTTAAGAAAAACAAGCATGAATTTGAAGACTCTAAAGAAGTAATAGGAAATGAAATACCACTGAAGTAAAGAAAAATTTCATTTTGAAGTGTAGATGTTTACTGAAAGTCTACTAGGTATAAGACACTATATTTGATTTTGGCAATTTCAACTGAGATTGATTGTCATTTTATTTCATCTAGAATTTACTTCATTACACTTTCTCTGTCATGGGACATTTAGTTCTTCTTTTCTCTTTCATTCCTGCCCAATGACTTTCATAAGATAAAGAGGGGAGCTAAATGAGACAACTTCAAATAAGTCAAAGTCATACTGTAGGAAAAATATGCAGCAGGAACAGTGAGGGTCTTTGCTCTTATAGTCACTATGTTTAGAATCTCTGGGATTTTGAATAATAAGGTCTGTTTAGAAGGATTCAATTCCAATGCCTCTCAGGTAGAAAACTCTTTTAATTGGAATTAAAATTTCTTATACTTCGAGACAAATTTAGGACATTAAAAAAATTAAATTTCACATAATAGTGGCTTATCTATAGTGATAATTATGCTGTGAAGATAATATATATAGATATTCAAGGAAAGAGGGGTTAATAGAATAAAATATTGGTAGAAAGTTTTCCTGAAGAACATGGGAACTGACCTTGGCCTGGAGACTAAGTATATACCTTGCAGAAAAGAGAAGGCAAGACTCTAGGAAGAGGAAGCAATGTACAAATGTACAAATATGTTCTAACTTGGAAATTGAAGGCAATTTCAGGAGTGAAATGATAAATAAAATATTATCTGTAAAGGAAAATTCATACCATGATTGACCTACTTTGCAAATAAAGGGCCCCAATCCATTTTATGTGCTCATAAAACAACCACTTGATAGGTAGCACTTTATGGTACTTGTCATTCTGTTGGTAAAAAAGTATTGTTACTACCCCACATTTGAATCTTGCTTTTTAAATAGTTATATATAGGTATATCATTAACCAACACATGTGTTGGTTTATACATATCTAAGCATAATATAGTTCATATCCTTAAATTGTTAAGCACATTAAGATATCCTTAAGAGTAGTTTTGTCATTTTTGAGAAATGAATTAAGACCACGTATTCTTTCAAAAGTTTTGAAACAACAGAATATAAACCCTGCAAAAAGCTTAATTAAACAAAGTATTCCAAACTCAACTCACAGTTACTGGCATGGAGCAAGCACTTGGGAATTGCTGAAGGTTAATTGGAAATAAATGTTCAATAAATGTTTGTCAAATTGAGTTAAAGTTTCTATCACATAATTTGTGTTTAAATTCCCTTATGCCTGATGGTAAGTACATCTCCCAAATTTTCACTTCTATTAGAAATAGAGTTTATTTCAAGGATTATTGAATACTTATCATATACCTAACACACCAGTGAATAAAACTAATTTGGTCTGTGACTTCATGGAGCTTCATGTAGTAGAAAGACTGTGAACCTAATTTACCATTATTTTTAGGTTCTGGAATAAGGATAGTATGGGTAAATATGATTTAACAGATATTTCCTTAAATCTAATATTTATATGAGTACACTTGTCTTAGTCCTCATAACAAAAGTATATTTGTACATCAAATGTAATATATTCCCATAAAGAGTCCTGGGAGATACTCTTCTGATAATGACTCCAAAACTCATAGGAATTAATAAACACATTCTACTCATATAAATAAAATCATATAATTCCAATGCACATTGCTCTTAATGGTTAAACATTTCCTTGAATTTTAAAACAATTTTTTTAAAAAGCCTACAGTTCAATAATGACTCTGTGTGGTTTCATTAAATCTTACATTTTGACAGTTTCTCAGAAGGCCAACACTTCATAATTAATGGGTGTTCAGCTCAAAAGTTGACCTTCTGAGTGACTGCATTAGTGCAAACTTAGGAGGCAAAAATTTTGCTTTTGACTATTTATTGAAGCTTCAGAATTGTTATCTTTTAGAATGAAAGTAAGTTATGGAACCATGCCTAAGAAATTGGCTTTATATGTTAACATTTGAGGGTCCTTTTTACAATAAAAATTCATGCTGTCTATTTTATGCTATATTTAAAATAAGAGAAATTGTAAAAAGCTTCCTTTACCTTGATCGTTAGTGTCCTCCTTTCAAGGTTCCTGAGATTGAACTCCTGGGCATAGGAAGCCTTAGGTACCAGACACTTGTTATAAATGGCTCTGGCAGTCATTTTCAAGCTGAATCTACAGAGCCTCTACAGACAGATGGCTTCCTTCTATCTGGAATTGAGTCGGTTCTTTTACTTAAAGATTCTTTTACTTAAAGGTTAGCATTAATGAGATCACATTCACAGAAGTGTTCTCATGAAAATAAATTTTGAAGTCAAACCGACCTGGATTTGAATTCTAATTCTCCCTCTTCTTAGCTCATTGACCTCAAATATGTTAACTGGCCTCCCTGAGGCTCAGTTTATTCACCTTTAAATTAGTAGACTAGCATCTATCTTTCTGTATTTTGATATGAAAGAGAGTACATGCTAAATACCATTGATGAATTTAGTTCAGTGACAGACACATATTGTTGCCTTGTTGGTATTAATGACATGTTAACTAACTCAGGCTGATTCCTTACTTCCTGGCGAGTGAGCAAGATCAAGTCCTCAAAGGCGGTTTCAAAAGTTAATGACGATAAATTGGATCACCATCAGGGATTGGTTAACAACAGTTCCGCGAACATGATCGGCTCTTGTTTGCCATATAGTCCTATGGGACTCTCACCTGCGTGAACCCACCCCCCCTGCTTTGCTGACCTTTAAGCTGATTGGTTCCCGCCTAGACTTCACCCTACATAAAAGCTGTGTGACTTCCTCAATAAACGAGTTCCTGCTATGACTGGTCTACCTGACCATCTGATTGTCCTCCGCCCAGAGGGCTGAGTGCCAGCGGTCAGTCGGCCCTACCTTTCCCGGTCTGACCTTGTTGGGGAGTGCTCCCTTCCCTTGTTGCTGGTCGAGAAGAGCAAGGGGGCTTAAGACCCCGAGAGTTGCCTCAATAAATGTTTATTATATATTATATATTCTATTATTCATTACTTAGCAATATCTGAATATAAGTAAAAGCACTATTCTGAGAATGTATAGAAGCCTATCCATCTACTTATGTGTTTAGAGTCACCAACAGTTTCAGATGTTCTACAAGAATTCCTTATCCTTCTTTGTAAAATATCAGTATTAGCTCACATATACACAATAAATTCTATTCAATAAAAAATAAATGAATGAGTTCTCTAAAACTACAGAGAACTCAAACAAAACTATAGGCAAGAAACTGAAGAGTTACTTTTCTGGTGACACTGACTTTCCTGTGACCTTGAGAAAATTCCTAATTCCTTTGATTCTCATTGTGTACCTCTTTTAAATACAAGGGCACATTATATAATGTCCATGGTCCTACTCGGAGGGGATACGATTCATAAAAGTAAGGAAACTTGACTTAGGCAGATATTAGGTTAGAGGAACAGAAAAGTTGATCAGACCTAAGTTCCTTGAGCTTAGGTTCCATCTCCCTGTTTTCTCTTCTAACGGACTCTTGAAAAATTTCTCAAATGTATATCATTTTACCAACTGAAGAAGAGTTCATCAAGAAAGTCTTGTTGAAAATAAACACATTCAAAGGAAGGAATCCAATCTGTTGTCCAGAAAAAAAGACTAAGAGATGGGTCTTTGAGAGAAGTAACCTGAAAAACTGACAAGTTTGTTGTGAAGGATCTCTAAAGTATGCCACACAGGCATATTGAATAATTTTTGTTAGAGAAAACTGAGAAGAAATAGACTGAGAAGAGTGTCTACTCTCTTCCTATTTCCTTGAGAATAGGATATAAATTTGTAAAGGTATCTGTCCTCCCTTCTCTACCAGGATGGATAGAAGTTAATCACCCACCAGAGGAAACTGTAGGTCCTTTAAACCCAGAGAAAGCTTAAGTCCCAGCTCCTAAGTTACATAACAAATGTGACCTAAGCTGGCCCTTATCTTCTATTACTTTTCCCATAAATTTACCTTCCTCCAATTTACTGTTCCTAGTAGCTCAGAATCTTTTTTCTTTGTCTTATTTTTCTGCAAAATAACTTCACTTTCGTTAAGATGCTATATAAATTGTAACCACCACTTTGAGTTACTCATTACTGATCACTCTTATCTGTGTTGGTAACATACAAGTTAATAAACTTCTATTTGTTTTTCTCTTGTTAATCTGTGTTTTATCAGCTTAATATATAGGGCCACAGTCAATGAACCTGATAGATAGAGGAAAAATATTTTTCCTCCCCTAGATTTTCTAATTTATGACTTTCCATGAAGACAGTTGGCCAACGGTTCCTGGTGGAGTTTTTCACTGACTCATTTCTCCATTTATTTATTCAACAAATGTCTCTTGATTACCATGTTAGAGTAAGATAAAGATCTGACATATACTTTGTCTTTCAAGAGTTTGCTCTTTAGTAGGGATAATAAGATGTGTATATAAGTGAAAAATTATTCTAAATGACATGAATTAAAGTTATATGTGAATTATGAGGAAGAAAATTTAACTTCAGCCAAGTGGATGTTAATGAAGGGAAAGAAATTGAGGAAATCTGGGGGATATGGCATTTTGACTTTTTAGCCAGGATTTAAACATCTGTAGATTGGGTGGAAGGGAATTTCTACCTGGGGAAATAATATGAGCAGCACCACAAGGAGTAGGAAACAAGAGGAAATTGACTATATATTTGACTACGCAATTGTGTTTATGAAAGAGTACAATGGACAATATATTAAAAAGAACAGCATCAAATTGAGTGGAAGTTAAGTGTCATATGAAGAGTTTTAGTCTTTATTTTCTAGGCAAAAGCAAGACATTGTAAGTTTGGGGGTTGGACAAAAGTATTGTTTCAGGATGGGACGCCTAATTAACAGTTATGCATGTAGTTTGTGAATCACATTTTGATGAATAGATCCCCCAAAGAGGTCCCTAATCAAGATCTCTTTCTTGTCCAGGCTGCTGATGTGTTATTGCAACATGGAGCTAATGTCAATGTTCAAGATGCAGTTTTTTTCACTCCATTGCATATTGCAGCATACTATGGGCATGAACAGGTAAGAGAGTCTGCAAAAGTTTCAAAGACCGGGGTTCTGCTGAAATGTACCAGACATGTGTTGAGCTGTCATATCACTGAAGACAGGCAATTTAAGATACTCACTGAATTGTTTTTGCCATATTCTCATGAACTCCATCCTCAAGGAGCCTACAGATCCATATAAACATTACAGCTGCCATGTTGTTCATTTTAACTGACTATGTTAGTCACAGAGGAGGCAGTAGGGTGCTTTGGTAAGTGTGTAACCACAGGAATCAGTCAGCCTGATTTCAAAAAATGCTTACCTGACTTTCTGACCATCCATTGGTTTTGTAACCTCTTTGATCTTCATTTCTTCATTGATAAAATGGGAAAAAGATATTAATGGTAACTACCTTACAGGGATGGTGTCATAACGAGATCTTTATTTCTTCCCAAATGCTCAATATGTGTCACTATGGTGATGCTAACGACAATAGCAACATAAATCATAAAGCCCTTCCAACAGTTCCCTGAACAAAGGTGTCTTTCAGAAACTTCATTTCCTCTTTACTACTGTCAGAGGATATTTTAAGTTCAAAAATATCTCCTAAAATATGCTCGTATCCTAATTTCTGTGAATGTTACCTTAAAAGGAGTTTTACAGATGTGACCTAGATAAGAATTTTGGGATAGAGAGATTATTTTGGATTATCCATTAGGCCTGATGATTTTCAAGGGTTCATATAAGAGAGGGAAGGAAATTAAAGTAAGTAGCAGGAGATATGACAATAGAATAAGAGTGATAAATTGATGCAGGAATTGGGAAACAAGATAAGGAATGGAGTAAGACAAGGAAGTGGAAGCCTCCAGGGACAATAGAACCCATCACCATCATCATCATCATCATTTTCTAATTTGGTCACACCCTGACATCAGTTGTTACTTCCGCCTGCTTACTAATGGTATAAATGAAGCTCAGTCAGGTCAGGTTGCATGCCAGAGTCATATTGATAATAAGTAAAAGAGATGAAATATGTACTCAGGTCCACCTGATCCCAAAGTTCAGGTTTGTTCTATTTTGCCAGAGCACACCTTGTTATTTCTCTTCAATCAGTGACAAACATCATAAAACTCAGGCAATTTGCCTAAATTGGGAAGTCAGAATTCAAGACAATGTGCTCTAATCTAAACTCCATCATGAAAGACAAAATTTGTATATGCTGCTTGCAAGCATTGCCCTTTAGCTGTTTTCTCAAGAAACTGAAAAGAACCAAATAAAACAAATATAAACATAATTGTATAACCAAACATGACTATTCTCCAGATACCCCACTTTCACTCTCCCTCATTTTTTTCTCCCCTGACTCAACTTACTTATGGAGAATTATGCCTTTTTTAACTTCCTCAAACATAGCACAGTACTGCCTGAGGACCCCAAGTTGAAAACTAAATTTTCTTATGTCCCTGGCTGTCCTACTTATGATGCCTTTATTTCTCTGCTAGCTGACATGTACTCGGGTACTTTTGGTCACGTGAAAAGTGACCTGTACCTAAAAAAAAAAAAATGCTCCTTTCATTGATGTGCTGCTCAGAGTGCACTGGAGTGCACTGGAGAGAAAGGCACTGCAAATGGGTTTGAAAATGTAGGATTCAAAAACAGGTGATGGAAATATTCCATACTTTTCTGGCTTCAGGCATGGACAGAGTATTTACAATGCTTGCTGCTTGTAGAGTCATCTTCTTTGGTGATTAACCTCATAAACTGGTGGAAAGATAAAGAGCCTGTATGCATATTGGGTGGAGAGCTAAATTTGTTTACTTTCCCTGAAAATAGAGTCACAGTCTTATAAAATTATGCTAAAATGTGGATGGCCCTTTTATGATAAGGGACTCACTTTCTCCATGTGTGAAGGCAGCACATAAGTAATTTATAGAGGCTGTTGTCATTTGCTAAAATATGCTGACAAGGAGAATGGTACATTCAATATATAAATGTGCCTAATGTGCCATGTTCCCTGCCATTTGTTTATTTGTTTATTTTTAAGCGAACGAATAGATGTTTGTACCAAGAACAGTATTTCCTAGGTATATAATAATAGTGCTTAATAGACAATCGGTTTCAGAGATAGTTTAAATCTGTCCATTATAAAGTCACATAGTCAGAATTTACAGAGTCTGCATAAGTGGAAATATTTGCTTACCAGTACAAAGTTCTTGAGACTAAACTTCTGCTGTTCTAATGTCTCCTGAATGAAATCTCTGTTTGACTGTTAACCAACAAAAGGATAAGATGCACATGTTCCTCCTTGGTGGTACCACTTTTACTAACAGTTATTAGAGAGATAGGATTTTTCTGAGTGCTTTACATATAAAAACTTATTTAATTTTCACAGCAACTTTATGAGGTAGAACTGTTATCATTCCTATCTTAGTAATGAAGAAACTGAAGTATTAAAAGTTTAAATAATTTGTTCAAGGTGACTTCACTAATAAATAAAAGCCTAATTTCAGAATCCTTGTTCTTACCTACTACACTCAGTAGAAAATAATTTCCCCATATCCCATCTGGCTAATATTTTGCCTAGAATGCCTATCTAATATCTCATATTTTTGAGAAGTTTCTACCGAAGACATATGTATGGCTGCTGAATAGGATAAGCCAAAAATAGTTTTAGAGCTTGAATTCATTTTCGTTTTGATACCTCAGTGCTCAGGACAATTGAGGGACATTTTCCTAACTGTTATTTTTAATGACACACACATCCCAACTTATCTTTTAGGATCACTAAAGTGACTTTTAAAATTCTCAGGGAGGCAGTGTCATGTTTAAGGAAATTACTTGGTGAATTCCTAAGTATATATGTAAATGATTCAAAGGATGCTCATAAATTTTCTGGAACAACCCCAGAAGGTGAAGCATCAGCACTTCATCTCTCTCTCTCTCTCCCTTTGGATGTGGAGTAACAACTAGTTGGGGAAGATACCAGAATTACTGTTGCTGTTTCTCCTTTACTTGGGCATCCAGAAAAGGACACAGGACTCCAGCAGCAAAATGGCCAGCAGTGGCCTATGCATGGAGCCAACATGAAAATCAAGACTCAAGTAAAGTTCTGACTAGACAGAGAACTTGAAAAAGATTGTTCAGGGAGGATTATGGGTGATTGTAGAAGGTATTATGTGCAATGAAGAGCTATGTTATGGAACCATCAAGAGTCAATACTAAAGAAAAGAAATGGCAAAAGTAGGTTTTCAAAGCCAAAATTTAACTTTTTCAAAGTTTCCTCATATCTTATCTGGTCCTCACAGCAACTTTGAAACAGGAGTGATAAACAATACTATCTCAATTCATTGAAAAAATTTAAAATAACACTTACACAACATATATTATGTGTCAGTCATTGTACTAGGCACTTTAAACATATTATCTCATTTGATCCTCAGTGACCCATGAGTTAAGTTTTATTACCACTTTTATCTATGAAGACACAGGCTGAGATTATTTAATTTTCTCAAGGTCACTCAGCTAATATAAATAAGATTAAAATTCTAGGTCTCTCTTCCTCTGGACCTTAACTCTTCTGTTTATTATATTGCCACTCAACTTTAGAATTTGTTATGTATAATAGGGTCAGTAGCTTGCACCATTGGTTGCTTAGGCAAAACTATCATCAAACTACAACTTCATGCCATACATTTTTCCTTGCTTACTATAGACCTGATGTGGTTATACCACTGTTCAACCTTCTCCTATAGATTGTGTTTAGAGAAGTTGTCCCTGTTCCTCAGTCACTGTGTGTTAAATTTTAATTAGCCCAGGCCACTCACAATAAATCTTTCTCCTTCTCCAGCAGCCTTTGGTTTAGAAAGTTGTAAATTACCTACTATAGGCCAAGGAGATATGGAAAAAATGGTTTCTGAGAAGTTTTCAGGAAGAAATTTCTAGATTTAAAAAAATGAAATCCCACATTTCAAAAACTAGAAGAGTCCCTTACTTACTCTGTGGACTTTGGTTTATAATACCTGGAGCTGCTAAAACCCTCTAGAAACCGTGAGGATGGTAGTGCGAAGGTGTTGAGTGTGGCAGAACAGAGTGACAGAAAGAACTTGAGTTCTGACAATATTCTTAAACTGTTGTATTAATCAACCCTAAATTAGAAATTGTTCTAATTTAGGACTGATTGTTAGCTAATGTAATAATAAATTCCTTATTGTTCAATCCACTTGAGTTAGGATTTTCTTTTTTTATTATTGTTTTTATTTTTACAGACTGCATTTTGATACGTTGTACACAAATGGGGTACAACTTTTCGTTTCTATGGTTGTGTGCAAGGTAGATTCATACCATTTGTGTAAGCATACATGTATATAGGGTAATGATATCTGTCTCCTTAGGATTTTCTATTATTTTCTGGTGACAATAACCTAAGAAAAGGCTTTAAAGGCATGTGTTGTTTACTCTCAAAAGTTTTCCATTGTCTTTTAACTTTTTGTATTAATCTCAGATTAATGGCTCCTTTAGGTAACCCGCCTCCTTTTGAAATTTGGTGCTGATGTAAATATAAGTGGTGAAGTTGGAGATAGGCCTCTCCACCTAGCATCTGCAAAGGGGTTTTTTAATATTGCAAAACTTTTGGTGGAAGATGGAAGCAAAGCAGATGGTAAGATTACATGTTTAGGAGAATTTTGTTGTCTTTCAATTTATGTATACTATTTTACATGTACTTTTCTTACTAGAGAATAAACTTGAACTTGACTCAACCTCTAGTCAAATGCAAATTTGTTCCCCAAATCATAGTTTACTTTTAAAAATATATTTATTAAACCTACAAGAGAATCCTTCTCTACATGTTTTAGTTCAATTCTTAATATATTAGGTGGTTTGATAAAGTAAGACATTTTCCTAAGTAAATTAGTCTTTGTTGTTTTTCCCTGCTGTTTTCTCAAAGAGACATATAATTTACATATATAAAATTCTTACATTTTTAGTGTACACACTGATGAATGTTTACTCATGTATACATTTATACAAAAACCACCCAGATAAAGATGTAGGATATTTCCTCATTCTGGAATATTTGCTTTTTCTTTTATCTCAGTAAAAAGCCTTCACCACCAGAGATTCTTGAGATACAGGCATCTATCACAATAGATTAGTTTTGTCTGTTCTTAAAGTTCATATAATTTGTGACTGGTTTCTTCTACTCAACAACTTAATTTTAACAGTTATTCGTAATATTGCATAAGTTATACTTTCCTTTTTATATTGCTAAAATTAACCTGTTTAAATATGCTACAATTTGTTAATATTTCTAATGTTTTGTTATTATGAATAAAACTACCAACAACATTCTGATCCGAGAGCTTTTGTGAACATATATGCATTTATTTTTCTTTAGTACCTATATTGAAATATTTGTTATACCAAGGGGTATTCAGATATTTAAATTCTTAGGAAATTTCCAGACAGTTTTCCAAAGTGTTTGTATTATTTTTCAATCCTACAGTAATGTATCAGAGTTCCAAAACTCCCAATTGCTTCCCATATTAGTATAATTTTAATGGAGATAGAGTTTGAATATAACCAGTTTGGAAAAAAAGCTTTAGAATACATGGAAGGACTTCAGATTCAATTACTAAAATAGAATCTTTCTTGCCATTTTATTTTTAAAATTATAAAAATGAATTTTGGAAAGTTGATTAAGAGTAAAGTTATTGAAAAAAATCTTCCTCACGAACTTTATTTTTTGACACAAATTCACTGAGAGTTACATTTTGCCATTAAATTCTCTCAGGCATATCCAACATTCTTCCATTGACCCCCTAGAGACCTAATTAAAAGCCCAGCTGTAAGAGCTGCTGGCCTTTGCAACAGGAATGATACACATTTCCAAAAGGACATGGTTGTCAAACCTGTAGAACTGCCAGTTCCTTGGTTCAAATTTCAGATTGATATTCAGTTAATAAAGCTAATCAATGGTTTTTATCTACTCAAGAAAAAAAAAATACAGAAAGGATCCTAGAGACAACTGAGGTAAGAGACTAGGGCAGTTTCCAGCTACTGTGTTGGAAACAGGCATCAGTATTTTGTAAAATTTGAGAAGCATAATTTGTAATGTTTTCTATAAGCTATTGTGCAATAATGCATGCATCTATACTATAGCTAATGTGTTGTTGAGACACAAGGAACACTGTTACTTGGACCTTATTTAAGCTGTCTCTTTCATTCTGAGAGTTTAGAATAGGCAGAGGAACACCTGTGTGAACCACTGAACACATAATTATGTTTTTGAAACTGCCTTGCTCTTCCAAGGGGTCAAGAACTGCATCACTTTTTCCTTTTATTATCAATGCCAACCTCAGCTTTTTATTCTTCTGCACAACTCCAAAGCTCAGTAGTGTCAAAATGAGTGTCATTTGTGATCAGCATGTCTCCAGGATCAAAGAACTATTCTGCAAAAGGCATTGAAATGTGTAGTATACCCATACTCCCCTTACATACCAGCATCATACAATATAATTTTTAACATCTTTCAGACTCACACAAGTACTACATGCCTCTACTCAATCATTTTTTGAAAAAATCAAGAGACAGCATGATCCAAACTTTTAAGTGTTTTTATTTCCTCTTTGTACACATTTGATATTTAAGCCCCTTTTGCACTTCAACCAATTGTAAAAAAATAAACCATAATATATACTATGCTGATGGACACTGTACAGGACTTATTACCAGTTAGTTCACTTATTTCAAAATGTATCTAAGCCTCAATATGATTTACTTTAAATATAGACTTTACCTATGGTGAATGAACATAAAAGGAAGATTAAATGAATGACCCCAAAAGTACAATTTGAAATCTGGTATTTACAGTATGTTTCCATGGTAACAGAAAGTCACAAATAATAAATTTAGGTTACAAAATTGGTCAAAATGCAATGCTGAAAGCAAACTCTTCAATTCAATATGTTTAAAGACTGACCTATTCAGTTAGGTATGTTTTAAGTCTCTGGTCTGCTTCCTTATTTCTCTGAGGGCAGTGAAAAAAGAGAAATATAATACCTCCTAAATGAGATTGAAAAGGCCAAAATATCACTGGACTTCTTTTAAAAATTGCAATACAGTCCTCATAACTTATCATTTTGACACGGTTGAAGATGGAATATTTTAAATTCAGAATATATTAATTTTGTCATCTCAATATTAAATGTTATAGTCCTTTTAAATAACATAGTCCTTCAACATTGATCCAGTTTTTACAGAAATTTACAAAATTTCCTAGAACATGTTTAGTTAGAAGAGTGTTTTATTTTTAAAAATATATATTTGGGGGATATCATACAAATATGTTATTAAATATGTATTTAAGATGCATTTGGGGTTTATTTTAAGATGCTCTGTGATTTGAAGACGTTGCTGGATTAATCTAAAACTTTTTATCTTTAAGATCAATAATCAATTATTGATTATTTTCACCCACCCACCCATTCAAACATTTTTTCTTTTAAAAGATATTACTGAACACTTACTCTCTTCAGAGTAGAGGACAGGTACTAAATATTTTCCTTATGATGATTTATGTATATTTCTTTGTTTAAAAGTTTCCTTTATCTAAACCTCTCAATAATATATTAAGGTAGAGTAAATGGAATGTCAATGAGAGATTCAATTTTCTTGAGGTTACATATAATATCATATGCATGTTTTAGTGCTTGCAAACTTGTGCAAGAGAAAACCAACTAAATCACAGTGACTGAAGCACAAACAACAGTTGTATTCACATAAACCCTGCTTTTTGATCCTGTATTTCCCCTGGTTTGTCCCTTCAGCTGGTATTTACTGCTTTGATGGGAAGAATGTCAAGTCCACTGCAGGTAATTTACCAAGTAGAAAACTTACTTTACGTCTTATTGATTCAATAGGAGAAAAAATATGTTGGGTGGAGCTGGGCTTACTAAAGGCAAATTATGGACTTCTATTTTATAATTATTTTTTGGACCTCAAGAATTCTTAAATGACCTTCCAGAGGCCCTGGACTCAACTGTTCTCATGCATTGACTCATGCCATCGACTTTCCCTGTGTTCAAACAGAATGTGGACAAAGGAAAGTATCACAAGAAGGAAGACAATCAAAAGAACCAGAAACATTCTTCTGTAGGAGAAGTGTCTTTCTGAGCTATTCATTAAAAAAAAAAAAAAAAAGGTTCAAAAATTTATTTTTCTGTAACAACCTCAGAAGATCAGGGACTTTATTAAATAGTTTCCTTTGGCTTAAGATCATACAGGACAGGATAATGAGAAAGGTTATCAACAAATTATACAAGCTACAAGACCTAAATCATTGTTCATTAATTATCATATAATGATTATACCAATCGTAATAGACAATTATGCATGAAGTTTTAAAAATTACTGTTACCTTCCTTGCTTTACATTCTTAAGTTCATTATTTAAAAAAAATTCATGTCTTTAATTCTTTTGGTTCTACAAAATAAACAAAGAAACCGTATAATAAAATAAAGGGCTAAAAAGTACTTAATGCCACTATTTTAGTGTTAAAATATTGAGTTAAAAGCCAGACCCAGAATTGGGCAGTTTGGTGTTTAGTTTTTATTATTTCAATCCTGTAATTACTGACTGTTCATTTTTACTCTGAGTGTATGGACTCTACATTCATAAGATTATTGGTCTTAGAATGTAGAAGAAAATTAAGAGGTAAATTAGGAAACAAAATAACTTTTATTGAACATCTGTCTACTATGTAATAGGCATCATATTAGATACTTTCCCACCACAAGGTCTTTTAATCCTTCATGCCTCCTGCAATGATGTTGTATTACTTCATCATTACTAATAAAATGTCAGTACCTCTAACACCTAGCCCACTGACTGACTCATTGGGATCATTCAAAACTTATTGAGTGAACAGAGTACCAATCAAGTTTTCTCAAGCATTGGAAGCTAACTGTAACTTAAGCATGAAAGGAATATATTAAAGGATGTCAAGTAGCACACAGACTCTTCCCCAGAAAAGGGTGGAAAGGCAGGTTTAGAATACTCACAGTGAGGTACTCACAGTGACATCCAAAGTCACACTACAAAACAAAATCAGTCCTCTGAAGACAGCACCAGCTCTGCTGTACACACCAGAATGCTTAGGAAACCCAGAATGCAAGACAGTGAATCTGTTGCTAGAATTACTATCATCAGAAAGTAAGTGGAGCTATTGCCTCCCCTACCACATTGCCAGGACAGATTAGGCCCTGTTTAATGTGTCATCAACTACAAAATCAGAGCTTGATGCGGTATGTTGATTGGAAAAGACTACAGATAAATGTCCAAACTAGGGCACTGTTGAGAATGAAAGGGTCATGTTAAGAATTATCCCAGGACAACAACCCCCTACATTGTCCCCGTCTCCTAACCTTGGGCCCGAAATACAAAATAATCTTGGAAAGCACATTTTCACCTTCTGTGATAGAACACTGACAGCCTATACTTTCACTATAGGGAATTTCCCAAATATGATAAGTGGTCATGAAGCTGGTTGGGCAAAAATAAGAATAAGTTCCCACATTCCCACTACTGAGTGAACAAATGAATTTTAAGTAACTTGTTTATGCTAATATGTTTAATGAGGTCTGGAGCCTCTAAAATAATTGTGTGTGTATGTGTGTGTGTTTATATATATATATATATATATATATATATATATATATATATGGCATCCTTCAGAGGAAAAACAAAATCAATTCAAAGGAGACATGTGTGGAAATAAAGCCACAAGTATCTTATGGATGTTTATTAGTTTCCTGAACATTTCATTGTGCAAGGTAGATTTGATTAGATGCATTCCACAGAATTTATGGGAGCTAGAAGAAAGTCTATTTAATGTGGTAATAGGCAATAGAATAGAATTACAACTTTTTAAATTGGTTGCACTTAATTTCCTCTATTATTATCATTAATTGGCAATTTTCAGGAGTCTCTCAGGCACTTACAAAATGGCCATGGCCCTGTTTATATGATGGCTGTGATACAGTGGATTCCAGATAACATATCTTTTGCTTTGTTGCTAATGACAGTGAACGCTCAGGATAATGAAGATCATGTCCCACTCCACTTCTGTTCTCGATTTGGACACCATGATATAGTGAAGTACCTGCTCCAAAGTGGTTTGGAAATTCAGCCTCATGTTGTTAATATCTATGGAGACACCCCTTTACATCTGTGAGTATTATGTAGAGTTCCATAGGTCCTATAAGTATAACACATGTATTTACTTACCAAAATATTTTCTTCAAATCTAGGGCATGTTACAATGGCAAATTTGAAGTTGTTAAGGAAATCATTCAAATAACAGGAACAGAAAGCCTGACTAAGGAAAACATCTTCAGTGAAACAGCTTTTCACAGGTAAAAGAATATTTATGTGCAATAGCCACTAAACTTAGCTGACACTTGACAGCACCTGAAGTTGTGTATATAAAGCAAGAACAAATAGTGGCAGATGTTGCAATCGAGAGTGATAACACAGGTAAGGCAGAGGATGAGATGCCCAAGTTAGATGCACAGAAGAAAAGGTGGAGGCAGATGCTGCAGTCAGCACAACAGATGGGGTTGGAGCCAGATGCTGTGTTCCTGGTTGCTGCCACAAAGACAGGGACTGATGTTGCCAAGGCAACAGGCATATCAACATCTGTAAGCATATTGCTTCTATTCCTTTTCTGTGGAATGCTGCCAAAAGGGGCTGTGCCTGTTATCCTCCTCCGACAAGAATATCGTTACCAGAATTCATCAGCATCAAATGTGACACTTTTTTCCTTACTACTTAAACCTTATGTGCAAATATGTCTACCTATTTAAGACATCCATATGTCAGTCTGTGAAAGCCTAGTCAGGATGACTACTGAGATACCTAAGAAAGTGTTTGTTCTTTTCTGGGAATCCATGAGAGTCCTACAGTATACTCTAGGACAGCACAGTAAAGGCTCAGCTGTGTTTGGAAAAGTTGCAAAAGAAAAAAAAAGTTTTGGTCAACTTTTGTATCACTGTGAACCAAAGACTCAAGAACAATGTAGAGGAGGAGGAAATATTATTTTGGCTCATGGTTTCAGAGATTCAGTTCCTGGTTAGCAAACTCCATAACTCTGGGTTAGAGGTGAGGCTGATATGGCAGAATGGTTCAGCAAAGGAAAGTAGTTCAGGGCATGGCAACCAGGAAGGGGAGAGAGAAAGAGAGAGAGAGAGAGAGAGAGAGAGAGAGAGAGAGAGAGAGAGAGAGAGAGAGAGAGAGGCACACTCTGATCACCAGAGACAAAATATAAACCCTAAATGCACTCCCCAAGTGACCCACTTCTTCCATCACACCCTACCTGCCTAATTTTGTAACCCAGTTAATCCATTCAAGTGGATTAATGTGCTGAGTAGGTTAATGTTCTCGTAACCCATGTCCAAATTTCTTGCATTTTTTCACACATGAGATTTTGAGGGAAACCTCACATAGAAACCATAACAATGAAGGAAGAGAAGAAATTACTAGTAATTCAGAGCCAAAGCAGCTCCCTAAAATGTCTAAAACAAAAGTATAAGATTTATAAAATTTAAAGCCTTTATTTTTAAAGGTTGTGATTTTGCTGTAAAAATAATAATAGTTACATAAATGTAATAAATCTTGAAAACAAAGTCATTTAACTATATATTATATATTTTTTAAATAATTTGCAACCTCTTTGAAAAGTATCTGGAATTAACTTGCTGTTTTCATAATATTTGTATTGCACTGATAAATAATGTAAATGAGGAGACTCTTTTTTCATACTAAACTAAAATTAAGTTTAGGTCTCTACATCAAACTTCAACCTATCAAATTGCACATAGAATTACAGGATTTTTAAAATCAGCTACAGAGTTTGGTCAAAAGGGAAATTAAGAAAACTACCATTTATGGAGTTGTGACTATATGACTGATGATTTATATCCATTATTTAATTTAATCCTCCTAACCATTTTATGAAAGGGATATTTAAAATCAAAGAAACTAAATAACTTGCCAAAGTTTCTTATGGCTAGAAAATAATGTAGCAAATGTCTGCCTAACTTAAAATCCTGTGCTTTTTGCCTATCTTCATGTTCTAGTACCAGAATGTTTTGTGTTTTCTCCACACTTGATAACAGAACAAATGCAAAAACTCTTTAGATCATACCTTCAGTCAAAATGGATCAGTGGGATCTGTCCCTGAAGGGGAAAATTGGCAGAACTGATATGAATGCAGTACTGGTATCCTCTTTCCCTGTTAGGTCATGCCCGTTATGGCTGATACCTCAGGCTAGATTTCAAATCGTTTTGCTTCCCCATACACATGAATTGGAACCAACTATAATCAGAGGGTGACTGTCACCTCCAGGAGGTTGTCTATATGAGATCTGTAAAGTGAGTTGAAAGTATAAATCCAACTGTTTTATTTTGTGTAAGCCTGTGGCAACTAGCAATAGCATTAATATTTTTATTCTTTTTATTGTAAGCACATACTTATAAAAGAAACTCCTTTTACATGAGGAATGTACTATGAATGCAAATTTTTCTTCTTACAAATCAGTGCTTTGCACATAAGAATTACTTATATATTCATTATTATTTTTCTATGTGTACTTATCCAAAAATATTTGTATATGCATACATATCTGTGTATACACATATATACACATGTACGTACATGTGTACACACACACACACACACACACACACACACATATATACATGTTAGAGTTTGGATTTAGAATGTTCTCCAAAGGCTCATGTGTTGTAAACTTGATTCCTGGCTGGTGGTACTATTGGGAGGTGGTAGAAATCATAGGTGCTGGGCCTGTTTGGAGGAAGTAGATCACTCAGGGAATTTCTTTAAAGGGTGTATCTGTCCTTGGTCCCTTCCTCTTTTTTCCTCCTTTCTCCTGGTCTCCATTAGGTGAACAACTCTGTTTCTCCAAGTTGTTCCCTGCTCTAATGTTCTTTCTCACCATAGGCCCATAATGGTGGGATCAAGTGTCTATGAACTGAAACAGTGAGGCAAAATAAATTCCTCATCTTTTAAGTTATTTATATCAGACTATAAACAACAGAAAATAAAACTGAGAAGTGGATCATTGCTGTGACTATACCTAACAATATGTTTGGAATTGGTTACTGGGGGGAGTTTAGAAATGTTTGGAAAAGCAAGCTAGAGAAGAAAGCTTAGAACATTGTAAGGAGAACTTAATGGACAATTCTGATGTGAGCTCAGAACATCAGAATGCTAGGAGAAATGTGAACAGGAAATACTGTATTCATAGGGTTTTAGACAAGAGAAAGGATTCTCTTGGGAACTGAACTAGAGGACATGTGTGTTACATTCTGACAACAAACTTGTCAACATTTTGTCCATGCCTTGAGAACATTTGTGAAGCTGAACTTAAAGTTGATGGAATAGTTTATCTGGCAGAGGATTTCTCAAGGCAGCACAGCATAAAGGTGATGACATGGGTATGGATAACTGCTTTACACAAGATTTACAGTAATATTTAGATTACAATAAATTGGGCAGAAGGACTTTAAAATTTTGTAGTTTGATCAGAAAAGAAGTATATATAAAATTGGAGCCAAGAAAGGTGTTCTTGTTAAAGAGATTAGCACTACTGAAAAGAAATCAAGTACCCTGCACTTGTATGATAGGAAAGATGGCTTGAGAGCATCTCAGGAATTTACCACACCCACCCACTGCAGGCTAAAGGGTATGAAAGTGTAAACTCCTTTGAAAGACTTTGCTTTGAGAATTATACATGGGTGCCCTACTCACACTGGGATGTCTACAAAGTTGCTCCCCTGGGATTCATTTATTTATGTTCAGTCATCCAGGCACCAGCTGCAGTCATGGCATGGGTGGCAGACCTTGGTGTCATCTGAATAGTGCTGGTTTGGCAGATATGCAAAATATAAGACTTGTGGAGTCACAGTGCTTCCACTCAGATTTCAAAAGGGAATCTGGGGAGCCAGGCAGTATGTGAAAGTTCAGAATCCCTGACAGTCCCTGATAGAGCAATGCATGAATCTGTGAGAGTGAAGCCAAAACTGCAATGGAGGACCAAGGAACTTAGAGGTGTCAGGAATGTGGAATGTCTACTAAGCAAAGCTACAGACATCAAGCAGAGCCAGCTCAAGACAATCATGTGGAGTGCAGCTGGCAAGGCAGTCAAGGCAGGTCTGCCCAAGCCCTTTGGAATTCACATCCTACCATTACATATCCTGGATGCAGAATGTGGACCTATAGGATTCAATGTTTGCCTTGCTGGGCTCTGTTTTTACTATGATTTGATTCTTCCTTGGTATTCTATTCCTTCCTTTTATAATGGGAATGTTTACCCAGTGCCATAGTATGATAGAAGTACAAAATTTGATTTCTTATTTTTACATGGACTACCGCTAAGAGTTTTCCTTGAGACTCAGATAATACTTTGAGCAATGCTCTAACTGTTAAGACTATGGGGAATCTTGGATATGGATTGAATGCATTTTGCATTATGAGATGATATGAGCCATTGGAGGATGGGAATAAACTACTATAGTTTGGATCTGGAATGTCCTCCAGAGGCTCATGTGTTGAAGGTTTAATCCTTTGACGTGGAGATGCGTGGTTGGAGGTGATGGAAACTTTAGGAGGTGGGGCAGAGTTGTAGGAAATAGGTCACTGGGGTGTGTCCTTGAAGAGTTTGTCTTGTCTCCATCTACTTCCTTTCCCTCTCCCTCTCTGTTTCTTCACTCCCTGGCTGATACAAGGTGAGCAACTCTGCCCTCCCACATACTCCCCATCATAATGTTCTGCCTCCACAGGCCCATAACAATGGGGCCACATGAACATGGACTGAAACTTCTGAAACTGTGATCCAAAATAAATCTTTCATCCTTAGAGTTATTTTCTCAGATGTTTTATCACAGTATTGGAAAGTTGACTAACACAATACATATGAATGCATATATGCAAACACACATACACATATAAATAAGTATACATACATATGTATATATTCATAATTTATCATTTCCTGCAAGTAGTTGCTTTGAAAAAAATAAAGCACCTCTGATAATGGACTACTATATGTAGTGTTAGGTCATATTTATAATGAAAATTGTTAATCGTAATATGATATATTGCTCTGAGATGGTTGCTTTCTATTTATTCAATTATTCAAGAAGAGTTATTAAAGACCTGCCTTGGGTTGTTGCTAGAAGGGACATTAAAATGATAGGACCCCTTTCATCCTTAAAGGAGCCATGAACTTTTGGTAAGCAAAGGTATATATATCTATTACCATAACACAATGTGACAAGTGCCATAAGACGGAAATGAAAAGGAAGCTGATGAGTTGGCTGTGATTCTGCCTTTGGTTCATGAGAAGATTTTGCACAGGCTAGCAATAGTTTAGAAGATGTATGAAAGATGAGTGGTATTTATTAAAGAAATATAACCAAGTCAACACCATCTCAGGAAGAGGAAATATTAAGATCCTATGGATTATTTTTATTCTAGAACCAAACCCCTGAACCCTTCCATTAGCCATGATTAGATAGGGCTCTTCTTAGTATTAGTTTCCTCCAGTCACCTATTACATGCCTCAAAACTCTTCAGGGTTTGGACATAGAATCTTGCTAGTGAAAAAATGATAGCAAAAGCAGATATATGAGGGAAATTATAGGAAAATATTTATGAGAATTACTGGTCAGTGAATAAAAGCTAATAGTCATTATTAGGCATATTTTATTTATATTATACAAAATATTTTTCTCTATATTAGATTTCTTAGTAAACAGTGGAAATTAGAATTCCAATTAAGGAGTTCAACAAATCTAATTGTGAAATTTATCTATAAAAGTCTTATTTCCTTTGGGTCTTTAACTATGTTAATGTTTCCTCCCAACTGAAAACAGCAGATCATGAACATCTTCTCTAGCTTGTAATGTGATTTCATAAATTTTGATTCACTTGGAATTTCAGCAATAATGTAGCAAATAAAGAAGGTATTGTCTATCATTATGTAGTATAAGTGGGAAACTATAAAATCAAGAGGTCTAAGGACTTGTCTTGAATAATCTCACTAGTATATGGAGGAGTTCTGGACTTTGAGTCCACAACCAAAGTTCCCATAGTAAAATGACAGCTATGAGATCTTAACTTCTGGTCAAGGAATTCTTCAGATATCTGATGGGTTTTCCAGAGAATAATTTGAAAATATGACTTGAATTTGACAAAAGTGCTCAGGACCCTCCTGGATTCCTTATTTCGTTGTCTTGCAGAATAATTTCTGGGTTAAAGTTAAACTAATAACACAGGAAATACTTGGTTAAAAAATTCTAGAAATTTTACACAACTTCTTTATTTACTGCAGATTTGAAAATCTTCATGATTTTATCATTGTATGTGCACATTTTTTTTTAACATTTTCATATGGTACTTGCTTGTTTTTGTACTTCTCTCACCATCTCTCCTCCCTTCTCTGTCTCTTTTGCACTTTTATATACCCACCAGCATCTAGATTATCCTGTTTTAATCAAGGCTGTATTTGTTCCCTATGGCTGTCATAACAAAATAACACAGGTCAGATAGATTAAACCACAGACATTTGTTGCCTCGTAGTTCAAGAGGCTGTAAGTACAAGATTAAGGTGTCAGCAAGGCTGGATTCCTCTGAAGTCTCTTTTCTTGACTTGAATACAGCTACTTTTACATTGTAATTTCACATGTTCATCCCTCAAACTGTCTTGTTATAATGTCCTCTTCTTATTAAGACACCAGTTTTATTGGATCAGTACCTACACTAGGGACCCCATTTTAACATATTAACTTTTTAAAGACGGTAACCCTAAATAAAGTCAGAATCTGATAGTTAAGGAAATTAGGGCTTCAATATGTGCATTGGGAACACAACTCAGCCCATAGAAGGACCTTCTGTTTTTCTTATTTTGCTTTTGCAGTGCTTGTACCTATGGAAAGAGCATTGACTTGGTTAAATTTCTTCTTGATCAGAATGTTGTAAACATCAATCACCAAGGAAGAGATGGCCACACGGGTAAGACTGGGATGAGAACATCCCTTGTTCAAGGTGTTTATCAATGATCTAAAACAGTGGTGTGCCAAGGGGGAATGGGCATTGACTGTGGTCAGCCACAGTGAGGATGGATGTTGTATCAACTGATATCACTTAGAATTGATGGTAAATAGTTACAATGTAAAGCAGATTAAATTTTGGTCAGCTTGACTGTTGTGCTATCTATAGTCAATGCATTCTCTTCTGGCCTGTACCAGAGACTTACTGACCATGCTGCCCTGCATTTGACTTGAGCAATGAAAATCTAACATTTGCTCTTGATAATTACTGTAGATGCACAAATACTAAAATATTGTTCTGAGCAAAAGAAAGTCTATATAGATTGACTAGAATAGAATACTTCTTTTCCTTATTGTCTGTTTCCTCCATGATAAAATTAATTCATTATCAGGTGTATCAACCTTGCTTTCTGTCTCTGAAAATAATATCATTATGTGGTGATAATTGCCTTTTGAAAATCAAAGTATAGTTTTCTTCCTTTTTCCTTTCATCCTTTTATTATTTTCTATTACAGGATTACACTCTGCTTGCTACCATGGTCATATTCGCCTGGTTCAGTTCTTACTGGATAATGGAGCTGATATGAATCTAGTAGCTTGTGATCCCAGCAGGTCCAGTGGTGAAAAAGATGAGCAGACATGTTTGATGTGGGCTTATGAAAAAGGTATATTTTTAATCATTGCATTTCTATAGTGACACATTGAACTGTGTGCATAGATTATGTCAATGCATCAATAATTCCTTTGCTTGCAAGACTTGTACACTCCTGTTTCTTCTGTAGATTGTATTTGAGTCTCTGGGGATTTGAATCAAAGTCTAATAGACCATCTTTAGAGAAACCAACTTCTGCACTGCAGATAAGATGAAGGCATTCTCCGTATTGATACATTGAAAAAGGGAATGTGCTATTGCATTTCTAGGTACTAAATTGTGGTAAGAAATGGTAGTAGAGTGTTATTAGAACTAGTCTTTATTTCTCTTTTAGGGGAATTTTGATGAGGGTTCAAATTAAAAAAAATATATAAATATAAAGAAAAACAGAAATATGTGGAAGAGTAAACCCTGTTGATAATGCCTGTGCTAGAAAAATGTAAGGGAGCCAAGATTTGTGTTTGGGTGTGAACTTATCTGAACTCAAAGCAGTGAGAACTTGGAATCAGGTGTGAGAACATCAGGGTTTATATCAAGTCATGTTCTTTGACCTTGTGCAAATTATTTAATCCTGCTGGGCTCATTCCTTCATTGAAAAATTGGAGGTAACAACTTCAACTTAACAAGATTGTAAAAATAAATGTGATAAAATGCACAAATTGTTTAGATCAGTGCCTGGCACAAAATAAGCACCTAATAATATTTTAGTAGTGATATCAGTGGTGGTAGTAGTAGTAGGTCAGAAATAAAGATGATAACACATTTTTCATTTCAAGGAAAATGTAACTAGAGATGCTCAGAGATGAAACACCATCTTTGTCATTGGTTTTTAAGATACATTGCATCTTATAAGTGAGTTCTGCATATGCACAAAAGTTCCTAAAGAGTTTAGATTTCTCAGGTGACATGAGACAGTACATATTGTAATTGAAATTATGGAGTTATGACTGAATACTGAAGATCAAAACTTTTTTCCATTTGTAACAATGATTTAATCAGAAGACATGGTACTCACTCTGATTTCAGAAGAGGTAGGGGTGGGATAAAAACATGGCACAAAGTTGTATTTTCTTTTTTTTTAAGATTAAAACTTTTAAGAAACATTTTGCTTATGATTTTAACTTTGATGACTATATTTTTAGGATGTTTAAAGTATATAAAAAATATATTTCTGTTTTAATGCTATAAACATAAAAGGCCATACTAAAAATGTCAATTACCAAGCTGTAAGATTTCTCATCCTACTAAGTTGAACTAAAAGCTTATCTGAAGTAGGATATGAAAGTTTATCGATGAAAAGGGAGATGAATTTTGGTCAATGGAAATGGGGAGTCAGTCAGCATATAGACAAGAAGGGAAAGCATACAGATCTGAAGACTGCTAGTGAAAAAATGACATGGGAGTTGTTTTAATAAAGGCAAATGAACAATCATGGAACCATAAGTAGTAAGGTAGGTATAGACCTGCTCTCTTTTTTGTTTTTACTTTTAGAGTATTGTATAAATACAAGTATCTCCACCTTTTCACATATATTTGCACAATTCAATGAACTTTTACAAACTGAACCTACCCTGTACACAGATGATAAATGTTAACATAACCAGCACCCTAGAAGCCCCATTTACATTGTCTTTCAATCTCTTCCCCCAAGGAGTTTACACTTCCTACTGACATAGTTAGTTTTTCTTCTTTCTGCACCTTAAATAAGATAATGCTATGGTAGATATTTACTACTTTATGTCTGGTTCCTTTGTGGCAAACAATTTGTAAGATTGGTCCATATTGCACAATGTTGTAGATTGTTCATTCTTATTGCTGCATAGTGTAATGTTTTGTGACCAGATCACAATTTATTTATTCTGCCGTCTGTGGCCATTTCCAATTTGGGACTCTTAAAAATACTGTCCTGTAAACATACACATATATATATATTGTGTATTTCTTTTGATGAATATATTAATGCATTTCTGTTAGGTACAAAGAAATTCTCCTTTGTATTAAAAAATAATTCTAGGTAGCTTGATATTTTAAGTATCAGCTGGAAAAAAATATTCTGAAGTCTTAGATGTCCTGACTAAGTTCTACTTACTCAAAGCATTACATTTATTCAAGTGATTATCAGACAGCATCTCTTAAGAAATGTGAGTTTCAGAGTAAGACTGTTTACAAAGCATTAGTCTTCCGGAAGGCAGCTCAGAAATTGCTGCTGCAGCTATCTCTTCACAGGGGTTGACTTTGTTTGTTTGTAGTTGATTGAGAGTGATAGTTGAAAACTGGCTTTACTTTTATTTTTTTGTGGAATTCCACACCTCACAAAACAATGAATCATTGTATAAACTTCTAAGATTTCCTGTCAAGCCACAACAAAAATCCTTTAGAGGACTTGCCCACTGGTCTCTGCAACATATGCCATATTTGTCACCTTTATTTGTTCATCTAATGTGCCAGGCGTCAGAATTGGATTCCATTATTACTTGAATTTTAACAAATTGAATGTTAGTACCCAGGAGACAGATGGATATTTTGCATATGTTCTAGGGCAAAGCAAGTCAAACCAGCAAAATGAAATTATTGCTATTTTCTCTTGCTGGAGAAATGTTGCATTGTTTTCATGTATTCAGAGAGGATTGAAATGGCCTTGTTGATACTGTCAACAGTGCACTGTTTCTGTTTTCATTGAATAAAGAAATGCTTCCCTTTAGCCCTTGGAGAGGGAGTCACCAAATTAACTGATATAGTACACTAAAAACTTTCCTGAGCAATTTAGAGATGAAGCGGAGGAAGCACTGAAATTCCACGTACAGCTCCTTCTTTATAGAACAGAGGTGATATAGGACTGGCTCCACCATGCTTTACCATGTACCATATGCTATCCCAGGAGGGAGAAACTAGACAGGAACTGCAACAAGCAGGGTCAAGCTGAAAAGGAATGTTTTTTGAGATGCTTAAGTAGAATAGCTCATCCTACTCTACACTCTGAAGACAGTTGAATCTTTTTCAACAGAATGTGTCTTCAGTCTGAGACCAAATTTTTTAGCAGACCCAAACTAAATTTTACCTAACCATCTCTTTGCTATTCTGATGTAGTACATTCAGAGTACTAGAGTTCTGGGAAAGTTATCTACTCTCTTTTGGAATAGTTTTAAAACAAGAGTCTACCACCATGGGTTCCTTTGGAATCAGAAATGAAGAATACTTTCTATTTACATAGCCCTTTTAACCTAAAGAGATCAGAATCAATCTCAGAAATAATTTTCTTCGTGCCCTTGATTCTACTGGGAAGCCTACTGGTTAAATTTCAATATGTCTCTGCTCGACTGCTTAAAGTTCCAATTTCACAGTATTTAGAGTGTTTCTCCTCTCCAAGTCCCCGCCCCTACCCTTCTTTTCTACTATTATATCTGAAAGTGTAGCAATAGCTGTCTCACTCACTTGGATTTGTTCTGCCCTTTCCCTGGGGTACAAAGGACTTGTATGAATCAATTTAAATTGGCCAGAAGAAATAGCCAGCAGCTTGCTTATGTTCAAATCCTCTGCCCTAATCGCCAGTATGGAAAACCCATTGAAAAGACCTACACATAATCTTACATCCATTGCATTAAAGATGAAACTGCCGAATTGAAAAGATCTCAGCCAATTAGAATTGAACACATAGCTCAATAGTGTGTCTGGCAGTTAGATTTGAAAAGGCTGCCTTTGACAAAGAAAAGCACTTCTTTATGTCAGGCTGTTTAGGGTCAGAAAATAACCCAAACCAGAAACAGAACTAAAAACTTCTGATTTGCTTCAGTACTGACACCAGATAAAGTAATTTAGAGAGGTTCCTCTCCCAATATCTAATTACCCAGAGTACAATATTTGTATACAGCAGAAACTTTCTAATTCACAGTGACAGGGAGCTGGAGTTGGAGAATTAGTGAGTAAGTGAACAAAAACAATAAAAATCAAGACTCCTGTACCATGATATATACTCCATTCATTCCTTTTGACAAGTGTAGTATGGTGTGAATTATTTATAGTAAATGTACTATAGTATATTCTCTGAAAGTAATGAAATCTTACAGTCACGAGTTTCTACAGGTTTTAGCCAATAAAAAATAACTGAGAAACGAAGTGAGGAAGGAACAGAAGAAGAGGTGGGTTCATTAAATTATTTTATACATTTAGAACAATGAATTATAAATTCTCAGGTTGCTTCTATATTAAATTCTTACCTATTAGAATTTATTTCCTATTTTAGTGAATAGTCAGTAATTTAGTGAACTTAGTTTAATATGCTGAAGTAGGTTTGGAATGAGGTAAAGGAAGGGTTAAACAAAAGATTTAGATGGTATTTCAAAATCACTGAGTTTTTTTTTTTTTTTTGGCTTGTTTGTTTTTTGATTTTTTTTTTTTTTTGTATACTGGTTACCATTCTGTAGTTGTTCTCTCTTTTAAATATAAATAAATAAAATAACACTAACCATTATTAGAATAAGAATTTCTATTATTATTTGGAGATAAGTCACAAATTTTTTGAACTATATTAACTGCAAGAATATACATAATTAGAATAAATTGTAGAACTTACATTCATTAAGTACCTATTGCATATGCACATATGTATATATAACTTATTTATCAACGTATCCTTATGAATGGATATTATCCTTCCACTATAAGGAGTTTGAGACTTACAGCTGTTAAGTCACATGGCTGATAGTAGAGAGCTGGCACCAGAGATCTATCTTATTGCAGAGTTCAAATTTTACCACTACACTCTAAAATCAGTCAGTTCTAAGGTCAAATTCCATCTGTAGTACTAACAACCTTAAATTAATTGTTTAATTTCTCTCAACCCTCATCCTCAAATTAAAAATGAGGAAATTAACAACCACTATGGAATTCCATTGAGGGTTAAGGATAAAATATAAATGCTTGGAAACTAACAGATTCTCAAAAAAAATGAGGATAGATATTATTGTTAAATGCAGAGCAGAGATTCAATTGAATCTGTATAACTCCCAAATCTCACAGTCTTTCCTAATCTACAATATGCTTTATATACAATAAGAAATAATGATGCATTAGGATGATGGGCATCCTTTATAAACCCACTGATGAAGATGTGTCTTCTGACCAAACACCACTGGACAATTCTGGCATATAGAAAAGCATGTGTTGTATCATTGTATTGATATTTCTTATTTATGACTCAAGTTACACTACTACTTCTAAAACTTCCAGACTGAAATAAAATCAAGGAGATTTTGAAAATCACTATTCAAAATATTATGAAAGTAGTTCAAATTCATTATTATAATATAAAGAGTTGCATGCAAATATATAAAACAATATTTTAAATCTCCAGCTCAAATTCACAAGCATTTTTGGTACATCAGGTTTCTTTCTCATAGCTAAAGAGGAATGTCAGAGTTTGTGATCATGTTTTCAGACTGCCACACCATCTGACTGCTAGACTCTTTTACTTAGATATCTAAGAAATATTCTCTGATAAGTGGAAGATGATACATAAGGGAGGTGGCGGAGGGGGGCAAGAAAAGAATGGAAGAACTTTAGATTACATAGAGGGAAATGAGGGGGGGAGGAGGTATGAAAGATGGTAGAATGAGACAGACATCATTACTCTATGTACATGTATGATTACACGAATGGTATGAATCTACATTGTGCACAACCATAGAAACGAAAAGATGCAACCCATTTGTGTATGATGAATCAAAATGCAGTCTGTAAAAATAAAAAAATAATAATTTTAAAAAATCTAGAATGATGCTTGACTCCTTTTTCTCCCTCAACATCTCACTGCCACACACATTCATATACATTCAAATGGTTTCTTTTATCTTATTTTATGAGTATATTTTGAATTTATCCTCTGTATATCCTCTGTAATTTTATTTTTTATTTTTACTTTTACAGAATGATTTTGTTTCATTGTCCACAAATGGGGTACAACTTTCATTTCTCTGGTTGTACGCAATGTAGAGTCACACCATTCGTGTAATCATACATGTACATAGGGTAATGATGTTTATCCTCTTTATTTTTATTACCACTGTTTTAATTGAAACCTTTATCATCTTTCTCCTGCTAGCCTTATTTTAATAGTCAGAAAACTAGTTTTTGTTGTGGTTTTCTTGTTTTTCTTTTCAGCGTCTTTTGGATCTATGTATCCTGCTGTAGGGTGAAAGATATATTCAAGATGCAAATAAGGTCCTAGCATTCCCTAGCTTAAAATCTTTCCTTGACACACTATCACTGATAGGAAAAAGTCCCAGACTTTTGTGTTCTGTGTACTTCCTGACTTGCAAACCTCCTATCCAATCTCTTTTTTCTTACGGATGACTCCTAGTGTCACAATCTTCATCGTATTTGTTACAACACCAATGTTCATTCATGCCCTTTTTTACACATGCTCTAAACATCAACTTAGCAATCTGCATAATAACCCTGTGAGGCAGCATCTATGAACACAAGACCATATTATTCCATCTTTCAAAGTATTTTCTCCTGCCTCTACACCCTCCCCTTATCTCCACCTGACTCCACTCTTTAAATTTCTAATTTCCCCTTAGCCTTCAAGATCTTTCTTGGGTCCTCTTTCAAAAAGTCTTCACTGACTCCAGTTTAGCATACACATTGTTTCTTAACATTTGACTCTATTCCATGTACACCCTTACCTCTATGTTCACCATTCCATCCTTCTCCTACCAAATCATAAACTTCCTGAGAACAAGAATTTGGTATATTGCTCTTTATCTTCTAACATCTTACATTCAGTGGATGATTCCTAATAGATGTTCAACACATGCTTGTTGAAACAAAATAGAGAACGAGGAGGAAGACATTTTAGATATAATATTCTATTTCATATCCCACTAAATGACACCTGGTGAGCTAATGTTCTCAAGAATACTAATTGCCTCTACTCTGTTGTCTCTGTAGCTATGTCTATAAATAGTGTAGGTTTCTTATTAACTGCATGATCCTAATATTCAAATAAATGAGCAGAAGAAAAAAGAATGCTCTAAAGCTCCTCTTTCTATGCATCAGAATGGTGAAGACTTCCCTCTGGCCAAAATGTTTTCATTCTCCCTTTTTGCTTAATCAACTCATTTTCATCTTCTCAGTTTAAAAGACAATTCCTCAAGGAACTCTTCCTTACCCCCTCCAGACTGCCGTACAATTTTACCATTATGCACACTCATAGCGTCCTTTACCTTTTTTTCCCAGAGCTTTATTAAATAAAATTCAAGTGAATATATAATTATTTTTTCTTTGCCACTAGACAGTATTAGTTATATGATAAAGACCTCTTCTATTTCAACACTGCATCTCTCATATCTACTACTATTCACTTATTCAACAAAATTTATTGCCAGTTGTACAGTGACAGACACTGTATTAGAAATTGGGGGGGGGAGTGAGCAAGATAGACAAAAATATCACTGCTTTTAGAAAGTTCACATTTCTAGCTGGAAGGATCGGGCCAAAAGTGAGAAAATAAATGGAAATTATTAGGTAACAATAAGTGCTATGAATAAAATAAAAAGAAAATGCTGTGGTGAGTAAAAAGTTTAAGGATGCTATCTAAAATTAAGTATCCAAAGGAACTTTTTTTTATGTGTGTGGTGCTGGGGATTTGAACCCAGGGCCTTGTGCTAAATTATGTACAACCAGAAAAATGAGAAATTATACTCCATTTATGTATGATGTATCATAGTGCATTCTACTGTCATGTATAACTAATTAAAACTAGTTAAAAGAGATTATGAGAGATTTTTTAAAAAATTAAGTATCCATGAAGGAAGAATTGACTACCATATGGGAAGATATTGGAACTGGCTGCAATAAATGCACAAGAAATTAAAGATAGGAAGGAATTGGAAAAGGAAAGTAGAATAGAAAGGAGAAGGGGAAAAAAGGAAGGATAGTGAACTAGCTTAGGTTTTTTGTTTTGGTGTGTGTGTCGGGGGTTCTCTTGACAAAAGTATTTATTTATGTCTTAAGCATTTATTCTTGTCTTAAGGTGAAGGACTGGTGGCATTCTTGTTTGGGCTTGGTGATTAACTAATTAAAAAAATGGGTCAAAGGAGCTGTGAGTTCTCTCTGCAGTATAAGGCTAAGACGTCTTTCAGATTCAAGTCATGAGAAGATGTAGCAAGTCAGGAATTTCTGTTGCCCCTGATGGAACTGATGGTGTGTGGGATCAGAATTGTCAGGAGGTAGATGAGTCATAGGAAGTTAAACATTAGAAGTCATTATCTGATCCCACTTTTCAGTGTTCTTAAGAAGTGGGTTTTTAACATAATAGAAAGTAAGACATTAAAATAAGGGACAAATTTTCTTATGTTATTGCAGTGAAAGTTTTATTTTTTGATTTGGAGTTAAACTAAGGCTGGGTTGCAACTTCAGTGATCTGGAATGTGAAATAGATGAAGTCAATATTAATTCCCTGACTTTTATAATCAAGACCAAATCTCTAGGTTCTCTACTTATCCTTGGACCCAAAAGGCCTCCAAGTCACAAAATCAAGGAGAATATTTTAATACTCATATCTTTTTCCATTAATCTCCAGATCCAATTATTAAAAATAATTCTCTTGGCAAGGGATGATAATCAGCATTCATCATTTTTAAGGTGAAATGATGAGGGTGGAAGAAAACCATAGATCGTACTTCTTAAATAGTTATGACCCTGTATTGTGTGCATGATCATGATGGAGATACTAAACTGTCTTTGTAGCATCTTTTTGGACAAAATTGTAATCGTAAAAACCTAGATTTAGAAGGAACTATTCAGCAACTTGCAAGTTAAGAGGTTTGAGAGTAGAAATCACATCAAATGTAAACAATAAAGGAACACAAGAAGACAAATTAAAGAGAAAGCATGGAATTTGGGGAATACACAGAGGGGAGCAAGAAATGAGAGAGACTTCATGCTGGCAGGGAAATCACATTTGCCAAACCCTCAGGTGCTCCAGTGAATAATACTCTGAAAGTACAAATCATTATAATAACTGCATTAGGCTAATAACATAGCAACCTCCTATTTGGGTAAAATACTTGGATGTAGATAGTAAATTCTTAGATATAGGAAAACATTTTATTTAATTAGTGGAAGTTTGATTATCTCTGGATGTGTTCCATTAGTGTACCTTGGTTATTTGAGTGTATCCATTATCAGGAGTTTGGTTTAACAAGTCCATTTATTGAGCTCCACCGAGGTGCTTTTCTGCTTAACTCCTTGTGGCCAAGTGTGGCAGAGCTGGGCCTTAATAGTATTCAGTTTCTTTGCGTACACGTTAGTGGCTTGTCAGAGCAGTTCTAGCAGTGAAGCATTTCCATATAAGGGTGCCTTAGCCCTCAGTTAGCACGAGGTGGGAAATCAGACAGAGATGCCTTCCAGAGCTGAGGGGGCCTCTTGGCATTTCTCTGGCAGGCACATGCTTATCATCAGCCAGAACCCAGGCACTCATTAGGCTCTTGATGAAAAGCATCCCAAAGAAAATGCCAGCAAATTGTGCCACTGTGCTGGCAGGAAATTAAAACTGCTCAGAGCAAGTGGAGCCAAGAGAGCTGTTGAAATGAAAGGTAACATCAAGGGTGTGATCACTGACTCACACAGACATTCAGGATTCAGGATGCAGCTTTCTGCTTCACTGGGGAAAGCATGAGGCCTTCCTTCTCGTCTGTCAGCTAGAGTCAGTTCAACAGAGGAGCTGAGACAGGCAGAGAGGTGAATTCTGTGAATTAAGCTTTGCTGTGCTTGGGTAAACGCTGGGGGTTTGGTTTGTTTTCTTTCCCCTAAAGAAGTCTCTCCTAGGAAAACCAGAAAACAAGAAAAGTTTTTTTTGTTTTTCTAACTCAAAACACTCAAAAACCAAATTAAGTTAAAGAAAGATTCCAAAAGCACCACATGGTGGTAGAGTCAGACAGAGTGGAGCAGGGCAGACAGAAGCTCAGAACCCATGAATCTAGCAAGGGACAAATGAAATGACACCGTAATTCCAGAAGGGTATTTTGTAAGTGTTGCTACTTTAATGCCGAGGCTAAAATGGGCAGCAGAGGAAGAATAGCTGGCAGCACCAACACGCAAGCAAGGGTCCCAGAACTCTCCACTGAACTGAATATGGTAGGCAGAGTAGTGACTACCCTCCTTGGAGCCTGTAAATATGCAAAGGGGAATTAAATTTGCTAATATGCTGAATTTATGAGAAGAGGCTATCCTGGATTTTTCCAGTAGGCCCTCTGAAATAACAGAGGTACTTAAACTTGAAAAAGGGGGACAGACATAGAAGTCACAGTGGTTTTGAAGCCATAGGAAAAGGGCTGCAAGCTAGAGAAATGGACTGTCTCTAAAAGTTGGAAAAGGTGAGGAAACCAATTCTCCTCTTGGACTTCTAGAAAAGAGTGTAGCTCTGTAGACCTGGAGCCCAGGAGAATCATGTTGGACTTCTGACCTTTCAGAACCACAGATAATAAACTTTTATTGCTTAAGTTACTAAGTTTACGGTAATCAACAAAAGCATCAATAGGAAATGAATACTTTCATATGCAGAAAATTTATCTGGAGTTCTAACAAGGGGTTCCCATGTTCATTTACTCCGGGGTGGGGGAGAGTAAGGCAAGAGAAGAGAAGATCTCAAAGGCACATTTACATGTTAGAACTATCAGGCAGATTGCACTATTCTACTTCATCTTGAAAACAGTCTTTCAGGGCTACATCATCATTTCTAGTCTGTAGATTAGGACCATTTTTAAAAAGTAAGACAAGCTGGACACTCCTGGTGCACTCCTGTAATCCCAGCAACTTGGGAGGCTGACACAGGAGGATTGCAAGTTCAAGGCCAGCCTCGGCAATTTAGCAAGGCCTTAAGCAACTTACCAAGACCCTGTCTCAAAATAAAAAAATAAAATAAAAAGGACAGGGGAAGAAGCTCAGTGGTAAAGTTCCCCTGGGTTTAATCCCTGTTCTCCCCCCAAAAAATAAAGTGTAAGACACACAGTATTCATCAATTAATTAAAATCCTTCAGTGGTTCCCCAGCTTATCTATACTAAAATTCAAGCTATGAACCCTAACCTATAAAGCTGTACTTCAGTAGGGACCTTGTTAGAAAAGCATCACTCACACCCTACTCTAGGTGAGTGCTCTCCAAGAGGAGATATCTCTCCAGCTCCTCACACCCTACTTTAGATCTTTTCAAACTGAATCTCTGAAGATAGGACTCAGCAATCTGTGTTTTAACTTGCATTCCAAGCCAATTTTTTTTTTTTTTTTTTTTGGTGGGAACTGGTGGTGGGGGAAAATTGAACCCAGAGCTTCCTAAATAGCTGGGCAAGCACTCTACTACTGAGCTGCCTATCCAACCCTCCAAGTGATTCTTACACATACTAAAAAGTTTGAAAAGCACTGCTCCATATAAAGGTAGACCACTCTCACCCTCGTTTGTCCTGCTGCAGCCACACTGGTCTCCTTTGTTGCCTGAACATGGCACGTTTGCCCTCTTCTTGGGGTTTTTATATTATCTTTTATCTCTACCTTTTAGACTTTCCTTAGAAACTTGTCTGTTAGTCAATGTCATTCAGGTTCTTGAGTTCTCCCTGATCATGAACACACAAGAATCCAAATAAACAGTGCTCATGGAACTGGTCCCCATCATTTCATCATTACCTATGTCTATTATTTGATAAAAAGAGAGAACCATCAGTCATGAATAGAAAGCTACAGGTGATAAGAAAATGGACATGAGTTATTAACTTGTAGATAGCTTGTATGTAAGTTTTGCTACAAGATTTTTCATTTGTAATCACAATAGTTTTTATTTCTTAAAAAAAAATTGTGGTATTGGATATTACCTTTGGGAAAACATTTAGTCCCAGTAAACATAATAACTTTCCCATCTCATGATCTTACAGAAACTAGTCATTCAACCTTTTTTGAAGGGAGGACTTGATAATCAAGCACTTCTGTCAGCATATATTTTATAGATTAACTAGTTGTACGCTGAACCAGTGTTCACTATGGATCTTCAGTGATGGCTAAACCCTTGTGCTTTTCCAATTTCTAAAGTCTGACTAAAAATGGCAATGAGTTCTGTTGTATTTTATAAGTCTTTTGATAAGGTCTTTAAAGTTGATGGCTTTTCTCTTTTATAATTTAGCTTCAGGAGATTGTTTTTGTAGTGAAAACATAAAGGATTATCAAAGTTTTATTCTATTGAAAAATCAATGGTTTACTCAGAAGAGCATTTAACATTTTTTATCTTTTACAATAATAAGTTCCTACTGCAATTAATCAACTCCAGAATGTCAGTGGGTTTCTTAATCTCAACATTCCAGGATGGGCAATTCTTGTCAGTAGATGACTTTCCCCCAACCCCTAGAACCTCAGAACTCTCTGCATCCACAGGGGAAGTAAAGAAGGATGAACTGTATCCTAAAGTGCAAATTTGGAAGTGACATCACTTTTGCTTATATTCCCTTGGTGAGGATATGTCATAAGGCCACAGTTATATGTGAGGCAGATGGATATATTGTCCCTAGATAGGCAGCCATTCCCAGGAACAAAACAACTCTGTGAAAGAGGGCTACAAAATCTATGGGCAGTCAGCTCTTTGCACTACAGAAACCCATGTTATTTATTTTAGCACTGTGCTTTACTGGAACTTCCAACTAAACGTAATGTGCAATCACAACAAATATAGTTACCATATATGTTTTGAACCCTTTTAACTATGCCCCTATTATATACTCTCTTAGTACTTGATATTTCCTCATTTAGAAATCTCATTATTTCTATAAGTATTTGTTCAACTATCCTGTAAGCTTCTTAAGGGTAGGACCATGGTTACCTCGTGTATTGTATCACTGGTACCTACCATAGTGCCTCACATACAGTCATCTATAAATCATTTTGAATAAATAAGTGAAGATATTAAATTTGTACTGCAGCATCTTATCCCTTAAGATATACCCTTTTTATAAGCTACCTCCAATTATTTTTTGGATTGATGATTTACTGACTAAATCAAACTGAAATTAAGATTCTTTGTTCTTTTGTCATTTTATAAAGGCCATGATGCCATTGTCACACTCCTGAAGCATTATAAGAGACCCCAGGATGAACTGCCCTGTAATGAATATTCTCAGCCTGGAGGAGGTACCACCTTTTTTATCTAATTTATATTGCTGTGCAAATTGTGCCAAAAGGCAAACTTGTGTCTCTGTTATTATCATTCTGGGAATAGTGGGAGAGCATAGATTTTGTCATATTAACCTTATTCTCAGAAAAATTTTATCTATGTGATAATGAATTTAAAGAAGCCTCCATTTAGGCTATTTTCTAATACTCATTAATTCACAGTTTCTACAAGTTTAAGTTTACCTGATTGGATGTGTATGAGGCTTGGGCATGCGTAGGAAGACTTGGGTAAGCTGAGAAGAGTCATTTTCCGTTTCAGTTATCTATTAAGGCAGGGCAGAGAATACTCATAGCCAAATTAAATCTGCTGGAGTCTGCTACAAATTGGATTTCTTTTTAATCTTTTTATGCACTTTCTAAATAAATACTTGTAGTACAGTTTCAGTATCCAGAGAATAGATTTGGGCCTTAGGCTATAGTTTTTCTTGGTTTCATCACCTGTTTCTTTTTATAATGTTGAACTTTTATGTAGGAAAAAAATGATTGCTACTTTCAACTCTATTATATAATTTGATTTCTAGATGGCTCCTATGTGTCTGTTCCATCCCCATTGGGGAAGATTAAAAGCATGACAAAAGGTACTTGTAAATGGGACAATTGTTATATTTTATTACTCAGGATAATTATTGCCTAAATATGGTAACATTCCATTTTGCTTCACATATTATGAATAATGACTATTTTACAAGCATAAGCAATATTATCAACAGATCATCCTTCTCATAATTAACCTTATCTTTTATGCCTTTTCAGTTCATGAAGATATGACAGTGAAAATTTCATGAGTTTTAAAGAATGATCGATTATCATTGTGTTATTTAAATATTTGTATTTTTGAATAAAATATAAGCTACAGATACTACTGTTTATTTTAGAATTGGGAATGAATGTACCTTGGGGAAAAAATAGGAAAAATGTAATTCTTTTCCAAAAATAACTCAAATAATACTTTGGGAACTCTCTTGAACATTTGCTATATACCAAAATTAATATCACTGGACCAGAAGAGTACAAAATATGATTCTGTTATCGATTTTTGTTTAACTATTTAGAATATGTGGTTCTTTTTTTTTCTTTTTTTGGGGTGCTGGGGATCGAACCCAGGGCTTTGTGCTTATAAGGCAAGCACTCTACCGACTGAGCTATCTCCCCAGCCCCGAATATGTGGTTCTTTAAAAATGTTTTTTAGTTTTGGGTGCTTCTTCAGAATACTTGAAGTGCTTATTTCCTGTCATTTAATTTGCATCCTATAGAGGTTTAATTTATTGATATTTGACTTAACCTATTGATAGAGGTTGAAAGGATTGACCAGATAAGAACTTTAAAATGATGTTATATAAACTGTACTCCAGGGATTCATGTCCTGCGGGCAAGCTGGTTGATGATCAGATAAGGAATAAACCCATAGACCTGATAACAAAGGTGTAGCAACTGAGACAGAAAACTAACATGCTTTTAGTGTCAGTGGAAAAGGGTCATTTGCAATAAGGCTTTGGTATCTCCAAGTAGCCAATTACAGTTGGAAAATTAAATATTATTTGGGAGATGTTTGGGGTTAAATATACATACATATATGTATATGTATATATATATATATATATATATATATATATATATATATATATAGTACACATCCACATATGTGCTTTTTATTCTTAAAAAATATAATGACAATTCCTGTTTGCAGAGAAAGCTGATGTTCTACTCCTAAGGGCTGGATTGCCTTCACATTTCCATCTTCAACTCTCAGAAATTGAGTTCCATGAGATTATTGGCTCAGGTAACCTAAGAAAATATAGGTCTACTTTAATTAAATGAGCTCAAAATAATATATATTTATTTATTTTAAACAATTTTAGGTTCTTTTGGGAAAGTATATAAAGGACGATGCAGAAATAAAATTGTGGCTATCAAACGGTAAGCAAACAAATGAAAAAATTATCATCTAGGTAGAATTGTGACCTTTGACAAGTATATACATGGCCAACCTCTCTTTGGATTCATCAGTTGATGAGAATTTCTTGTTGCTTCCATTTCTAGTTATCGAGCCAACACCTACTGCTCCAAGTCAGATGTGGATATGTTTTGCAGAGAGGTGTCCATTCTCTGCCAGCTCAATCATCCCTGTGTAATTCAGTTTGTGGGTGCTTGCTTGAATGATCCCAGCCAATTTGCCATTGTCACTCAGTACATATCAGGAGGTTCTCTGTTCTCCCTCCTTCATGAGCAAAAGAAGTATGAGTCTCTTGTTCTGACTTATCCTTGAACATGGCATTTAACATAGCATTGAAATTACCCTGAGACATTTCTGAGGCCTTCTGATTGGATAAGCCTTCACCTTTGGAAACCTCTGAGTACTAGCAAGTTTGGTATTTAAATATGGCTAATACTTTATGACTAATTATTCTATTTCAAAAAATAGAAATACCTCTGTGACTTCTTAATAGGAATTCAGTTGAAGATAACAAGTTCAAAGAATTTAAATTGGCAACTGAAACTTATTATGACACTATTTGACATAACAATAAAGTAGATATGTATAAACTCAGAATAAAATAATTACCAAGGATCACCATATTTACAAAAGGAAGTATTAAAAAGAAATGATCTTGCGTAAGCCTAATTTGAATTTATTTCCTAGAGCTTTGCATACAATAATTAAAATGTGGTTTTATTCAGTGATTAAAATAGATATTTACATTATCAAAATAATTTAAATATAATACAAATAAATTAGAAAATCAAGTACAATATTTTAAATGCAAGGTATTGTATATCTGAATTGAGTTGAACTATAACTAAGCATTTTTTGAGGTAGAAGTTATTTTTCCAGATTTGTTAAACTTCATTTAACCTTCAATGAATAAAAAATAGACTAAAATTACACAGAAAAAATAAATCATACATATCTTGATTTCTTTTAAAAGATATGACATTGGTTTTGACTGTTTGCTCTCCACTGAATCTATTTTTAAATTCCAGGATTCTTGATTTGCAGTCTAAATTAATTATTGCCGTAGATGTTGCCAAAGGTATGGAGTACCTTCACAACCTGACACAGCCAATTATACACCGTGACTTGAACAGGTATTTTTTTTCCTAATAATGAATGTAAAATTGTATAACTGACTAGTCTAGGCTAAGATAGATTCAGCAAAGATACATTTTAGATTTACTGCAGATCAGGATTTTCACCCTATTCTGTGAACAAAGTATGGGCTACCTTAAGTCCAGGTAATAGAAAGTTTTGTCTTTTACCAAAATAGAATGCTATATAAAACTGCTTCTCAGGCATCTAACAAATCTAGAAGGAATCCAGAAAGATAGCACTGCTTGTAAGATGCACCAACTAACTAAGTCATGTACCTCATGATAATGTTTCCATGACATTGGAATGGTGGTCCCATAAGATTATAATGGAGCTGAAAAATTACTATAGCTCAGTGACATTGCAGTCATTGTAAAGTGGTGCACCATGTTACTCATGTTTGTGGCAGTGCTGATATGAACAAACCTACAAGGTTGCAAGTATAGAAAAGCATAGCACAAGCAATTGTGTATGGCACAATTTTTGATAATGATAATTTAGCAGCTATGTTCCTGGTTTAAATATTGGTGGTATACTTTTTATCACTGTTTTAGTCTACTACTTTGACTTAATTAAAAAAAAAATAAAAACTACTGTAAAACAATATGACATATTATTCCGGCAGCAGCCTCATACATCTCATGTTTACTGCATTGCTTAGATCAAGACACCATATTTAGTGATTGACCTATACTATTTAGGTTTGTGTAAGAACACTCTGTGATGTTTGCACAATGACAAAATGACCCCTAACAATGCATTTCTCAGAACATACCCTCATCCTTAAACAAATACATGATTGTACTTTTCAGGTAAGGAAAGTGAGATTAAGAATTAAGTTCATTGACTCTTAAAGAATGTCATGTCTCATACAAAGTCACCTGTTGGAGGAGGATGCTATTTGAAGTACTACTTTGTGCTACCATTTTGGTATTTTGGTATTAGTAAATTCAGCCAAACTAGAGTAGGTTGTTTACCTAGTTTTCATGTGAAGAGCCTTTCATGTGAAATAGTGACTTGAAACAAATGTAGAATCAAAATGCCCCAATGGTGAAACACCAGGGGATTTCAAAAATTTTCTTAAATAGGGAAGCCTTTCTCCAAGCAAAGTCTTACACAAAAGGTCAATATACAAAATGGGACACCTTTGGTTAAGGCAGAGAATAAGGGTAGAAAATCTGTTCACTTGAACGTTTCCCACTTTTTAAGCACGGAGACCCCTGGGTCACATCTGTGGAATCCCAAAGGCACTATAGAGAATAGCTGGACAACCACTGACCTAGTTTATGAAACAAGTCATATTATTCCATACAATAACTTTGATTTTATGATTGTCAATAAGGTTCATATGGGTCCTCTATAGAGTCCTTCATACAAACTCCACAGTTTCAAAGCTACTAAATATTAATGAATTATTCTATTCAACAACTATTTGGACATATACTCTGTTTTATACTTGGCACGGTAAAGTTCGCAAAGGGAAAATACCCCAGAATCTACTTTTAAGGGTTTTTCATATTTAAGAGGAAACAAGTACTCACGTAAATATATTTCAAGGTACAAAATAAGAAGTTCTACAAAAGATAGAGTGAAACTTTCTATAAACTTTTAGAACAAAGAATGCTAATTACTTCTGAGGAGTTCATTGTCAGCTCCATAGAAGAGGTGACATGTGAGTTTGGTCCTGAGGGACGAATAGAATTGGAAGAGCATCCTAGGCTCACCGAAGACATTTATAAAATAGATAGAGGTTAGAAAGTTAAAGGCATACATAGGAACTATGAATAACTTGGTCTTAGTATACAAAATAGATGTATATTTAGCATTTTAGTGTATGAAGTAGACAATTGGGAAGGAAGTATGGAAAAATGGAACAAGAGCACAGAAATCAGTGTAGGCTGGACTAGGGTTTAGACATTTTTCTGTTAGCAAAAGTAGGCACTAAGGATGTTTGAGCCGGAAATTACAAATCTAAGACCACATTATGGAAATAGTAATCTAATCTATAGTAAAACATAAATTTGAAGGAAAAGTTAAGAACCTGCTGAGGCAGTTACTGCAATCTTCTACGAGAAGCAATGAAAAGCAGAATTTCACTAGTGGCAAGGTGCAAATGAAAGGAGAGACAAATCTGAAAGTGGAGAGAAAATTAAATCAGACATGAAAGTGGTAGAATCTTAGAAGTAAATAATATGAGACTGATTTATAACTATTAAGTGATTTTCAAATACAAGTCATTTCTTCACTGTTAACTATAGGTTCTTTACCTCTTTTCAAAACAAATATTATGTTAATAAACATAATTTTTTTCTTTGAGATTTGCTAACAATATTTAGGAAGCAGATTTAGATGATAAATTAACATAATGCAAACTGATGATTATGAGTTTGGGGATTATTACTTTACCACCATAACAATCTTTGCAAATAGTATTAAAGCAAATGAGTGATGACTGCAAGTTTTCTCTAGCTGTAACTCTTCATTTGTGAGACAATTAAATGTACATTCTGTTGCCCTATAAGTGTAAATTGTTGCCATCAGTTATGCAGCAAAACTAAAAATATAAATGTTGACTAAAAGTGAATATAAAATATTTACTATATAACAGATATGGGTTTACACTTACCATTTTTGCTCCTCTAACATAAATGCTTAAATTGAATGAAAAATTCTTCAAAATTTATGAAACTTAGATACTTTCAATATCCTAGGTCCCAACTAGTGCATCTATTATTTGTGGACTATTTTTAGCAACCTTTAATCTGTAACAACAATAAAACATTCAGTTCAAAAACATGGATCCTGCCCCTCTAAGGGTTTACTACCATCTAATTGGGTAGATAGGTCATATATCCAGGAAGCAACTAAATTAAAAATGATTAAGAGCCAAAATGATTAAATAGCTATTTTAGAAACTTTAAAACATCAACTTTAACTGGATTCTAAGTCAGTAAAAGACCAAATAGAGTGGAATGCCTCCTGGAAGTCATGGAGCTAAAACCAGAGTTTGAAGAATGGGCATGATTCTTGTCTCCCTCCATTCCCAGCATATTCACCCTTGTTTTTCAGAGTACTTAAGAAGGCCCACTGAAAGGATAGAGGGAAACGTGCATGTCAGAGTATGTGGAACTCAGATACTGGTTTGCCTTTCTATCAACATGATCAGCTAACAATTTTTATCTCCCCCAATATGGCAGACTTGAAGGTCAGAGACCCTTTACTCTTCATCTCACATTTCCAGAACTGAGGATAGTCCACACATAGAGGATGCTCAATCAATGTCTTTGTAACTAAAACAAATGTGTGGAGCATGTTTAGGAATGTCATTTTGGGAAGAAATGGGCTAATTGATGAAAGTAGAGTTACTTTTGGATAAAATTTGAATAACTTGTTAAATTCCAGTTATAATTTTTAAGAAAAGAAACCGTTCGAGCTTATTGATAAGCCTATAGAAAAGAATACATCTATATTTACATTTGGGGTTGCTGATGTTATTTGACTGAAAAGAAAGAACCCTATTTTTCCCTGGCAAGTAAAGCCTCTCTGAGACTTATTATACAGTTGGTGAAGTTAATTTTGATCTTCAGTGTATACCAAGGGGAAGCTCAAGGAATGAGTAAGGAAATAGTTCTTTCAATGATTATGAGAATGGCAATGACACCTACCATTTATTAGCCCTTACAACATGAAGAGGACTCAAGACTTGGCCATATTCCCGTTTAATATCACAGCAATTCTGTGCTATAGTTGTTATATTCTCCATTATACAGATAAAGAAACTGACTAAAAAGACTAATCTGGGTCCCATACCCATCGTGCTCATAACACTGTATTTTATTTTCACAACAACAAAGAGAGAAATAGGAAGTCTGTTGATCTTGGATGAGCATCTGTAGTATTTACAAACTTTGCTATTTGTACTTCAGTCTTTTATAGGCACAGCTCCTATAAACCATAAACCCTTTTTCATCTCATCTCATGCTTCTATGTTTGGCTTTATTTCTTCTTCACACCCTATCTTAGGCTGGTGTGGAGCAAAGGTTGCATTCTTACTCTGATATGTTTTATTTGGCCCAGAGTTTAAATATTTTAAAGTATTCATAGCTTTAAGCAGGAATACACTAATTTGCTATGGAACCCATCATCTACTTATACCTACCCTAATTTTTTTACATTTATCTTGTGACATTGGATTTTGCAAATCAATGTTTACAATTAAAGGCTTTAAAGCTTTTTACTTAATCGAGTAGTCTGTGTTTTCTTGGAAAAATACATTTTCTAAATTGTTTGACATTAGAATAGAAACATTGCTGCAAATATATACTGATCAAATGACTGGTCTTCTCTTGGATAAGACTATACTATCTTATAACAACACTGTAAGGAATGAAATAGTGATACCTCCTTTATAAAATGGCCATAGTACACACCCATGAGATTTTATAAATTTTGAAGCACTACACAACTATCACTTATTGTTCTTAGTCCCTCATTTGTTCTCTTACATAGGGAGAGGATTGACAAAACACTCTACAATAACCTCATACATACAGATACTTCTTTTTATAAAGCAGAACTAATTAGTTTGCAGTCCAAAACTGAGAAGGACTCACTGCTGGTTTTTGAGTGTCAGCTTATTCTGATGAATATAAAGGAAAATAATTAGTGATAATTTAAAAACAGCAAACTTTCCAATGTTGAATGACAGATAATTTAAAAGGACAAATCTGGTAAGGACTAAAAGAATCTTAATTTTAAAGATGACATTTAAGTAAATTAGTGAAGATTTTAGGAAGTATCAAAGAAAAAAACTAATAGAAATTTTAATAGTTGTTTTTAAGTTGACATATATCTGAGCCGTTCAATTGAAAACAAAATATAAAACTCTTGCACTTTAAAACAACACAATGATCAAGTAAAATAAGTTATCTATTGTTTTTCTAATATAGCTGTAGTCTTCATTTGCATAGATTAGAGTCCCATTTTCAGCCATTCCTTTGACTTGTGACTTTTCCAAAAAAAGAACTTAGCATCCATTGACAAATGCCTCCTTGAAGAGACTTCCTGCAGACCAATTAACTGATTACATTTCAATACTTTCAGAAGTCCTACAAAAGAACCCATTGAAACCCTTGTGAAATCCTTGACAATTCTGTTTTTGTGATTCTCTAGTATAAAACCAGTAATCACAAGTGGTATTTTAAATTTTGCAAACAATTGTTTTTATTAATTTCCATTTTAGAAGTAAGTGTGTTAATTAATTAACATAAGATACTTATTGAATACTTGATTGACCCACTATCTATGCTATACTCTGGAATATAGCTGAGAATGAAGGATCGTAGCACTTTCTCTATCAGTTTAGAGCCTTATGAAATATTTCCCAAACTTCCTAGTCATAAGAATCATGACGGCCTTCTTTAAAAAAACAAATGACAACCAAACATTTTTTTAAAAAATTAAAAAACAGGTTCAAAGACCATATCCCTTGAATGGATTGATTTGAATGTCTTAGGCACACACATAGTAAATAAGAATGCCATCCACTTTTTGTGATCCAGGGACTAGAGAAAATACCATAGAACTGTGTTTCTCAACTCTGGCTACACAGAATCACTAAGCAAACTTTAAGAAAATATTGATTCCGATTAAATCATAATCTGTATATGTGGGGACTGGGTATCACATTTTGGGAGAGAGCACTCCAGGTGTTTCCAGTAGGTAGGCAAGTTTGAGAATCACCATCTATTCTGATGCCAACTACTCCTTTCAACCATTTGCCATACCATTTCATCTTTCTCTGTTGTCAGAGCAGAGTGAAATATTAGGAAATTGAGTCACAATGTAACTGCAAATGTTTTATATATCATCACTTTAAATAAAGTATTATCATTCATTCATTCATTCATTCATTCATTCATTCATTCATTCAATAATTAGTGCAAAAGTCAGAGATCCATAGACTCATGTACTTGTGAGTATGTCTCAAACCCCATCAGTTTCCATGAGAATTGTGCTATCTATACTAGACCCTTCTAAAGTATCTAACTTACTTATAATTCATGAGCAATACTAGAAAGTTCCCAGGAGTGTAGAATCTTCACAGGGAGCCAAAACAAAAACAAAAATTTCAATATCAGACAGTTGCAGTGTACAACAATTCTTGTGGGAATTAAAGAATATAAACCTTAGTAGAATAGAGAATTTTACGTGCAGGTTGAATATTACTCATCCAAAATGCTTGGGACAAGAAATGTTATAGATTTTGGATTTTTCCAGTTTTTAGAACATTTTCACAAAGTTTACCAGCTGAGAATCCCCAACCTGAAAATTCAAACTTCAAAGTATTCCCAAATTCAAAACTTCTTGAGCATCATTGCAGTGTTCAAAATCTTTGTATTTTCAGGCATTTTAGATTTTGCATTCCTGGATTAGGGATGCTAAATGTGTAATAAATAGATAAACAGATATACAGATATACAGAGTGAGTTTAGGACTTTAAAGCTTAAGTACTGCCTGTAGTTCTAAAACACTTATGTCCAAAATTGTCACCACAAGTCATATTTCCAAATTGATACATTTAAAATAAAATAACCAGTTACAATTGCTATCAATTTCATTATTGTTTCAAATAATGTTGTTAGGATTGTCCCTATGCATGAGGTCACTCAGGACTCATATTCAATATGTGACTTACAGGGTCTCCTTGGAAGTCATCTTCTTTGAAGGTTGCATAAGTGGGACAAGAATATACAAGTTGTTTCTGATATGTTTTATAGGCCAGACATTTAGATTGGCACATACCTGTCATTGTGATATCCAATTCGCCAAAACTCAATCACAAGAAAATATCTGTAACTTTATAAGATACTAAGTAATGAAACTAGATGTGTGCCAGAGGAGAAAGTGAGTTTTGATGGGCAACCAGAAATCTGTGTGACACAGACCCTATTTACACAATGGATAACAGGTAGGAAGCATTTGGTTAGTAGTAATAAACAAGAAAGCTGGTCCAGATATTTTATGAATCAGTTCCAAAAACAATGTTAGTTTCATGATAAATATTTTTGTTTATACAAACATTTTACAATGATTAAACTAATACCATTAATTGGTTTATGTAGTGAAAACTACTTAATGACAGTATTATATATAAATTAATTTCAAAATAAATCTTCTCATTTACTTTTAAGTTAAAACCCAAGATTACCTTTAGGAATGTAGGAACATATGTCTTTAAATCAAAATATGGCTCAAGAAGAAATATTATAAGTATATAATAGTATGAACTAAGTTATGTAAATTTAAAAACATAAGTCACACATTGGCATGCACTCTACATCAATGACAAAACACACAGTCACACATATTTTTCTATAAGAATGAAAATAAAAAACAGAAAGACTATGAGTTTTACATTTGGAAAACCTCGTTTTTCCTGAACCAGCGGAAGGTGCTTCTTAACTATTTAGTGCTCCGTATTAGTTTGTTCATATATGCAAGCTTCACTCAGGTTTTGATGTCTGGTCATAGATTCCATCTCTATTTCTGATATTCTCAGTTTCCATTTGAAGTCTATCTGTCCTTAGCTCTCAGCTTCCAGAAAAACAGTGAGTTTCCTCTGATCTCAAATTCCTCCTCCTGGTTATTTTAAAAGAAATTCATCGTTCAACTTACTCTGCTTTTTTTTTTTTTTTTTTCTTTTTAATGGAATCACCCCTGCTTCTTGCTTAATTTTCAGTTTCCAGTGGGCCAGCAATGTCCCAAACACTGTCATCACTTTTAGTTTTGGTTCAGTTCCCCCAACCTGAGCCTCACTTGGAAGCTCCTCCCACTTCCTACACCACTACTACAGTGCCCTGTTCTGAGTTGTTCTCTCTTTGTATTCCTCTAGAAATAGCTGGAGTTTTCTCCTGAGACCAGTTAAAACATTCTTCTATCAGCTGCCTCCATTAGAATATCTCATTTAATTTTGGCTGCATCCGCTAATTCTAAAAATAGTGCTCCGAACACCCCACTAAGTAAATTTCCTTGGACACAAACTCCCTTTAAACTAAAATAGGTATATATAAGTCAGAGGAAAACTCATTCATTTTGCCTGCACTATTATATTACTTGCACAAATCTTGTCAAATCTACTATCTCTTGGGGCACCTTCCATTAGAATCTTTCCTCAGTCATCCTGGCCAGACAAATCCCTAAACTTTACATATTAGAGGTGGGTTCTAAGCAACTATAAGACATTAGAAACACTACACAAGTGTGTGTGTGTGTGTGTGTGTGTGTGTGTCAAAGCACAGAAAGTCAAGTACTAGTTTGGCCAAAACTAAGAATTGTGTGATAACAAAAGTTGCTTGTTTATGGTATTTATATCATACGAGTATTTTTTGTGGTACTGTGGTTTGCTCTGCTGCCTCTTTCCTAACACATCACAGTCATACCCTGAGAACTCTAAGGCCAATGGGGAAAAAGTATAACTATTTTACCTTATCCTTCTCAAGGGCTGAGTGTGGAGTAGAAGTGATGCCTCTTTTGATCCTCTTAAGCCTTTCCAATGCTTCCCATGACTGGCAGTGAACTTACTGGCCTGTGCTTTTCTAGATATTACTACTGGCCCCTTACATTGCTATTTTCCATTCGTTGGGGATATGGTCTGTATAAAGCCAGCTTTTGAAAATGTCAACAAAGGCTTTTCTTTATCTGACCATTTCTTTCTGCTCTCATTTGTTGGGAGGCCTGTGAATGCCCTCTTCGCACTTTGTCAATTTCCTGAGCAGCTAACCTGTCAATATTGATATTAATGCTGCCTTGTGGTATCTGTGCATTTCTGACTTCATAATTTTCTACCCTTGCTTGCTGAGATTTATTTATGTTACAGTGTTCTTAAGATACTGAGGTTTCACTGCAACTGAATAGGGACCAAGAGTCAGGACTGCTAGCTAATAAATGAAGAACAATATTTCTTTTCCATTGATGAAATTTCCAACAGCTAGCTATATCTTGAATGTGCCCCAGAAATTGTAAACTTTCTTTTCTTGTTGAACATTTCCTAAATACTCCCTGTCAATTTTAAAAGGAAACATTCTTTCAAAAAATATTAGTTTTCTCTGGCTTAAGGTTCAGCATGGCCATATCTGGGGATCTGTGTTAGTGTGTAATACCACCCTATTCAAAGACAAGAGGACAAATGAATTGGTAGTACAGGCTCTGGATCCAGACCATGCACATTAAAATCCCAGCTCTGCCACATCCCGTGTTCTTAGGAAATTTGTTTACCATTCATTTATGGTAATAATTATACCTAACATCAGATTTAAATGAGAAAACACATTAGCAATTATTATCATTATTTTTCTTTAGTTTTGAAAGACCATTTTACTTCTTAATATTCTTGGATGTCCAAGTTTGTTTACTGAATTAAATACTTCAAGGGGTCTGTCTCCTTTTTTTATTGTATGACTGGACTTACACAACTGTACTTATGATATCTCAGATGGATAATACCTTCTAAAAGATCTTTTCTAAATAGATGGGGGAAATAAGTGGATTGTTCTACTGTAGGTAACTTTCTATAAAAAAAGAAAACAGAATTTAAATCATATTATTACCTTAATTGAGACCTCTCATCCCTTCATGGTTCAAAGTTGAATCTGGGATTCAGTCTGACGCTCCCATTAGGTAGATGCAGATCTGGAACAGAATTTGAATTAAATGTGACTAAGGATCAACAGGGTTATTTTATTATCTAAGATCCTTCTCAGTGATTCTTGTTTCTAGGGCTCATTCATAAAACTTAAGCATACAATTAAACACAATTCCTTTAGTTACTCAACAAGCATTTGCTGACAAACAATGGTATAGAGGGGAAAGTGTGATCAGATGCACATTCTGGAGGTCAAAACATACAGGTAGAAGAGACTCTACTTTTAGAGAGGGTGTATGGGGCATCTACATGTTTTGGCAGTTTTCCTTTCCTCTGTCCAATGAGCTTATTCGGTGACTCAGTTCAGCAATTGTCCTTCTCACTATAAAGATAAAGGTGGATGTTTTCTTTTCCTTTTTTTTTTTTTTAAACAACTGGTTCTTTAAAATATATTTTTTTAGATGTCAACAGAACTTTATTTTATTCATTTATTTATATGTGGTGCCAAGAATCAAACCCAGTGCCTCACACATGCTAGTCAAGTGCTCTACCACTAAGCCACAAACCCAGCCCCAAGGTGTATGTTTTCAAAATTAATATTGAAAGCTTAATCCCCACCCTTTCTTCAATGGTAAGAGAAAAGGAATAATTCATCCAGTTGCACTTTCTTGATTCCTAAGAGACAAACATTTTTTTCTTATTTCATTCCTGTTCTTACTGTATCATTGCTATGTTACTTAACATCTTTCTGACTCAAATTCCTCATTTGTAAAATGTAGATAATGATCTCTATGTCTCCATGTTCACATAGATACCTTTGTCATTAATAGTGGTGCCAGGTCAACAGTAAAGGGAGGGCTGTAGGGAAAGAGTCTATAAAAGAAATGCCAATATAATTCATATTAATTACGTGCAACAGAGTTGCCAGAAAATCTCAGACTAAAATTCATTTTGTATCCAGCTGCTGGGCCAGTACTATTTGCAGGGTAGTCAGGATTATTTTCATCCAACTAACTGGAGGTGAAAGATTTTATGGTGACTAAATGGTGTGGAGAACAACATACTCTTTTTCCGGGAATCTTATGATTATCTTGACCAGCATGGAGAAAAAAGCATGCAAGCCACAGAATGATTAGAACTCTTTAATCCTGGAGCAATGATCTTTGAATCAATTACATTTCACGCCTGTACATGAAGAACTGTATTTTCAGACACCGAGCCTTCATTTAATGGCTTGAACAACTACAGAAAGTTGGTTAAAAGCATGCCTGGTTCCACAGATGAAATAGTGTCAGGACATTGATGATGTCTGCCTTCTCTTCTATTGGGAGGGAAATCCCCCTTCTAAATTCTAAAAATAGCAATTGGTTTTCATTAACTGTTGGTTCAGAGTTGAGGGTCAAGGATCTCCAGTGACCCCTTTCTTTGAGAATGGAGCGCATTTTAATAGGCTTTTTCCTATCTTTGGTCTATGAAAGATTTAGCCTCAGGCAAGATCCTGAATTGCTGGGGTTTGTAAAGGAAAGCATTGATTACAGGCTTCCTCTAATTCTTTCTCCTTCTTTAATTTATTTTTTTCTCATTTCAGACATAGAATGAGAAAGATATTTTGAGTCTCCTATTGAGACACAGGTAGCCTTACAGGCAGACATTTAGCATTGAACTTTTATTAACCTTCTCTGGTCTTGACAAAGTTTCTTTTGCTTCCTAAGTATGAAGCTAACAAGTTATTTGCAAAGCTTTTTCTTGAGCACTGCAAGCAGTAAAGAGAAAACAAGAATTGTGGTGTTTTCTTTTGGACTTTCTCTCTTCCTCTGCTTCTCTAGCATTTTTTTCTGAAAAAACACATTTAGTATAAGCCATAACACATGTTATTCCCTTCTGAGTAACTCCTTTTATCCTTGATGCTTCCTCCAGGAAGTCTTCCCACATATTCCTACAACAATCCATGCTCTAACTTACCTCAGAACTGCAGGTGTCACTCTATTAAAATTGCTGGTGTCCTTGAATACATTCTCTGCTACACACCAAGCTTAATTGGGACAGGAGCTGTTGATTTTGTACCATTTTATTCACAATGCTTCAGAGCGGTGACTGCTCCATAGTTGAAATTCAACTAATATTTCCAAATGCATGAATGAATTACTAAAAATTCAAGGAATATAAGAATAACAATAATAACGTATCTTTGTAACAGAAATTTAATTCAATGTTTTATAGGTATTATGTAATTAATCCCAATAACTCTATTTGATGGCATTTAAAACATAATGACAGAAGAGATTACTAAAATGACAAAGCTAGTAAATGGCAGACTAAGATTTTTACACATACTACATGGTCATGCAGTCCAAAATATGGGTATATATACCACAAAACAGGAGTAACTCTGACTGATAACAATATATTTATCAGGTTGCCTTAACAAAGAGGTCCCTAGTCTATAGAAATCATAACAGAAATGAGAAAAGAGTTCTCAATATTAAAACATTCCATAGTATTTAATAGAATGAAAGTCATTCTTTTGTTCAATTAAAGCTAGTGTTGCACAAGTCACTAGCCAGGCTGTTTTATGCTCTCGATAATTATTTGCATTCTATTATCTAAAGCCTATCCAAAATAAAAAAAGGAAAGGGGAAAAAAAAATCCCAGAAAATCAGGAAAGACAATCAGTTGTTTGACTGATCTGATTTTCTAATTTACTCAGGTGAAAAGTTAGTCAAACAAACTGGTTTTGTAATGTAGACATAGCCCAAGAGTATTTGATGATTCTCAAGAAAAATACAACCTCCTGAAATTCTAGTGATTTTTAGTCACTACTGACCATATAGATTTGAACCAATACTTGCTTTTTCTAAATGAATTGATTTTCCTTCTCACAGGCAACATTTTTATTTTCTAACCTGCAGCATTTCTGTGCCTGACTGGAATATTTTTGCATTTGATTAATGTTTTCATTTGACTTTCAATGAGGTCTCAAAACAGTTTGGCTTGTCACAGTCAAATTATTTAAATATTCCTCTGAAAAGAGTATGTGGGAACTAAAATCAGATTCATGTGAACCTGAAAAAACAGTGGCAACATTTCTTGAACTTGTTATATTTTTATGTCTAAATTAATCATTTCACATTTTTGTTTCATGTTGATTCTCAGCTCCCTCAGTACAGTGATTATTGAATGCCTTATTGAAAAAAGTTTTAATTTTTTTTACTAACCTCAGAAGTTAGTTTCCAACATGGATTTGTGTTCCTTTTTAATATGTTCCTTGTGGTTTCAATAGCTAAACATATGCCTTCTACTTAGAGGAATTAAAACTTGCTTTGGTTTCTTTAACATAAATACCTAAGCCATTCCTTTCATTTTTAATTATTCTTTACACTTTCTAATTCAATATGGTCAAAATTGGTTAGAATTCCCATCTCTGTTGCTAACATTTATGTCATGTGAAAGAAAGCACACATAAGAGAATACATATTGTATTTTTCCATTTATAAACTTTTTTTCCAGTAGTTCCAGAGATTGAACCCAAGGTTACATGCATACTGGGCTAGCACTCCACTATAGAGTTACATCTATAGTCCCAATATATATATATATAATTCTTGAACATGCAAACTAACCTATAGTGTGATAAAGAAGATGAATAGTTTCCTAGAGCTGAGGGCTAAGAGAGGGGTAGGCTTTAAGAGAGACAAGGAATCTTTTTAGGGTGACAGAAATGTTTTGTATCTTATGATGGTGATTTCACAGGAGTATGATATATGTTAAAACTCATCAAATTATAATCTTTACATACATATAGCTTTTCCTTCTAGTGTGGATAAAAGTAAATTGCCTAATATGGGTAGTAAATGCAAAACAGTTAAATCCTTAAAAAGAGTAATATGCAAAGTAATATTAATTGGCACCTTTCTAATCATGAATAAAAAGGGTTTGTCCTTTTTAAGACTTTAAGAAGGAGAAATAGTCGTTTGCCAAATAATCACACTGAGGATATCAAAACTAATTCCAAGTAAAGAAGAAGAATCAACATAACTGAATTGGAAAAAGAAAGGTTTACTCAAATGCCATCAATGAATACAAATCTGTATCACACTAAGGTTAAGATAACTGTCTGCAAATGTTAGCATTCAGTCAAAAGACCCTAGATATTGACAGGAAGAGAGAAGAGAGAAAGAGAGCTCCTTTGACACATGTGTTTACCCTCTATCAATTTTTTCAGGTTCTGGTTTGATGCAAAAGACGTTTGTACTAGTTTTTACTCCTTAAGTAAAATAGTAAGAACATGCATTGAATGGTAAAAAAGAAAAAGAGCCCAGAGTGTTTACCTATCATGATCTGGATCTCGGGTTTCTCTTAAAAGTTCCTGAATTCAGTAATATCCACAGGTGAAATGATTAGATTATGAAAACCATGACCTAATCAGTGAATTGATCCAGTTGATATATTAATACTTGGAAAGAACTTGTGCTAGGTGTAGGCAGGTGGGGCATGGCTGGAAGAGGTGGATCACTGGGGATGTGTCATTGAAGAGTTGAACTTCCCTACCCACCTCCTGCATCCCAGCTATAATGAACTGAGCCGCTATCCTCAGTCATCATGTTGTATCTCACCCTGGACCCAGAGCATGGAATCAGCTGACCATGGATAAATCTCTGAAATTGTGAAACAAAATAAACCATTCCTCTTCTAAATTATTCTGGTCAGATACTTTGGATACAGTGAATAAAAAAATGCTAACACAGAAATTGGTACTAAGCAGTGGGGTTGTTGCTATGACTAATCTGAATAGGTGGTTCAAAAGCCTTTGGAACTGGTTTCCAGGAGGAGTTTGAAAATGTTTAGAGATATAGGCTGGAGAATCTTTAGAATGTTTAAGTAAAGCTTGTTGGTCAATTCTGGTGGGAGTTCAGACCAAAATGCCAAAAGGAATGCAGATAGTAAAGACTTTTCATAAGGTTTCAGAGGGAAATAAGAATTGTCTTGGGAATTGGACTAGAGGTCATTTCTGGTCACATTTTGGCAAAGACCTTACCTATGTTTTGTCCATGTCCTAAGTCTTTCTGTGAGGCTGAATTTAAAAGTGAAGGACAAATTAATCTGGCAGAAGAAACTTCAAGGTAGCACAATATTCAAGCAGTGGCATAGAAATTGCTGGCATTTTGCTAGGTTTATTGTGAGAATGGGGAGCAGAAAGCTGAGAAACTTGATTTTAAAAACACCATTTGACCAGAAAAGTGCATGTAAAATGGCCAAGAAAGGTATGACGGTTGAACACATTCCCACCACTAAAGAGAAGTTAAATGCTTTGCACAGAGACAATAGGAAAGGTGACTTTTCCATTCATCTGTTGAAGGGCACCTAGGTTGGTTCCAACTATTGCGAATTGAGCTGCTATAAACATCGATATGGCTGTGTTACTGTAGTATGCTGATTTTAAGTACTTTGGGTATAAACCAAGGAGTGGAATAACTGGGTCAAAAGGTGGGTCGATGCCAACATCTATTATTGTTTGTGTTCTTGATAATAGCCATTCTAATTGAGTAATAAAGAATAATAATATTATGGCATTTGCAGATAAATGGATGGAATCAGAGAATATCATGCTAAGTGAAATAAGTCAATTCCAAAAAACCGAAGCCCGGATAAGTAGATGATGATATATAATGGAGGTAGGGGTGAGAGATGGGAGAAGAACAGAAGAACTTTAAATTATGTAGGTGGAAATCAGAGGATGGAGGGCAGGGTTATGAAAGACGGTGGAATGAGACAGACATCATTACCCTATGTACACGTATGATTACATGAATGATATGAATCTGTATCATGCAAAACCATAGAAATGAAAATTTGTACCCCATTTGTGTACAATAAATCAAAATGCAGTCTGTAAAACTAAATAAATAAATAAATAAATAAATAAATAAATAAAAGAAAGATGACTTGAGGGAATCTCATGATTTGCAAGATCACACACATGGCAGACTCCTGGGTATAGAAGTGAAAACTCATTGAAGAGATCCTGAGGTCATGCTGGTCACACAGGAGGGCCTAGAAAACTGTTTCCCCCTGATTCATTTCCCCATGCTATGCTGCCTGGGCATTCAGAAGCCACTGAAGCCATGGATTGAGAGGACCTATCTAGGGAGTAATGAAGGTGGCAGCAGACTTTGGCATCACACCTGGTACTTTTTCTGTAGGAATATAGGATATTGGAGTTAGGTGCTCAGCAAGGTTTCCACTGAGCTTTCAAAGGAAGGCCTAGGAGGCCAGGCAAAGTGTAGCAGGTTCAGGGTCCCTGCAAGCTTCCCCTGAGATAGTGATGTACAAAGCCCAAACTGGAATAGAGACCCTAGGATTTAAGAGATGCCAATGATGTGGAACATCTGTAAAGGAAAGCTCATGACTGTGGAGAGAGCCAGGCTAAGAGAGAGGCCATGAGCACTGCAACCTGCAAGGCCAAAGGGGCAGGGATACCTAAGCCCTGTGGAGAGCACATCTTGCCACGATGTGCCCCCAGATGCCGGATGTAGAGCTACAGGAATTGTTTGGCCAGCTGGATTTCAGTCTTGCTTTGGTCCTCCTATTCTTTGCATGAGAACATCTATATACCATTATATACTGGATATATACAAGTTGTTTTTGAGTTTCACAGAGGCTCACAGCAAAAAAATGGCCTTGGGTCTCAAAGGAGACTTTGGACTTGGACCTTGGGACAATGTTGTAACTGTTAAGACTGTGGGGATTCTTGGAGATGAATTAAATGCATTTTGTGTTTTGAAATGGACATGAACTTTTGACATCCAGGGGTAGTATGTTATGGATTGAATATGAGATGCCCCAAAATCTCCTATGTAAAACAGGAATACCCAGAAATGCAAATAATTAGATTATGAGAACAGGAATCTAATCAGCAGATTAATTCAGTTTATGGATTAATAATTTGAAAGGACTATTCTACTAGGTGGTAACTGTAGTCAGGTGGGGCATGGCTGGAGGAAATGGGTCACTGGGGTCATGCCCTAGAAAAGTTCATCTTCCCTGGAGCCGCTTCCCTCACTTTCACTGCTTTCAGGCTGTAACGAAGCGAGCAGTTTTTCCCCACTATGATTATTCCACCTCATCTTAGACCCAGAGCAAGGGAATCAGTCGAGCATGGACTGAACCTCTGAAACTGCAAGCCAATATAAACTTTTCCTTGTCTAAAGTTGTTCTTGTTAAATATTCTGACCAACACATGACCTATAATCAAGAAAAAAAAAAAAAAAAACCCAGAAAGGTGTATTGAAGACATTATACATTAAACACATTAATATTGTTAACTGGTAGATACAATATCTGAAAAGAATGTTACTACAAAAGCATTTGGCTTATTAAAAGCATCATGCTGCTAGACGTGTAGCATTAAAATGTGGACCATGGAAATGCAGCTGGACTAATTCATTTATAAAATATCACTTATGAGAGAAGACATCTATGAAACGTAATGAAAATTGATGTCATGATGCAGAAAAATTTGTAAATTAATTAATATATAATCAAGATCATGAAAATGAGGTTATGTAAATAGCATAACTCTCATGCCAGAAACAAAATCAGACTTTTCTTCAAAATTAGAATCGTAAGACACCTCTACATATTCTCAACAAGTGAAAAAACACATATTCTTTAACAAGTCTATGAAAAATACTCCCCATTTGCACTCTGATCTAAGATGCATTTAGCTGAATTTAGACATTTGAGTTGGACAATTCAAAATTAGTTGGAGGAAGGAAATTAGCAATGTGAATGTTAAAATTTTAAAATAAACACAGTGAAGGTAGTTGTGATAAACAAACTTTTCTTGATGATTGCAAATAACTCAGAAAGGTATAGCTCGGATTGTTTTTATTTGGACAGTATTTTATTTTCCTGAACTTAGCTAGTAAACATCTCTACTCATTGTCAAGGCAAGGAAGATTTAGCAGTTTCAGATAGCCATTTGTTTACTTTTCCTATAAAAGTTTTCATGTAAAAACTTCTACAGACAGGCAGCACAGTATATATTATTTATATTCAGACGTCTGATTTGGCAAATACCTTAGCAAATAGTTTTTGATGCAAAAACAGGTACCGAAGGAAACTGGAATTGTCTGGCTCGTACTCTCACCTTTGTTTAGATGTTCAATAGTGGAGATTATGAATACTTTTTAAAAATGTTTTCTATTTTGCGTCATATTTTTCAGAGTATTTTAAGAAAAAAAGCATTTTTTTTAAAATATATAAAACATCATAGTGAGAACAAAGGGAACATACTGTAGGTCAAAGTAAGAAAACAAGAAAATAAGCAAATAAAACTAAAAATAGTTATTTTTAGCATTTAATTAGTGAAATGCTATGAAAGTCACAATTTGTTAAATGCTTGTAAAACCAGCAAAATTTCACTACTTTATACATAAGAAGGTTCTCTTCTGGAGGCTAGAATTTCTTGCTGGGATTTGTTCAAAAAGAATATTCAGGAGTTCTCAAATTGAAACTTTCTTTCAAAACCTGAGCTTGACTTACTCATATAAGTTTTCAGTAGCACTTTTTATAAAGGAAGTTACTTGGGGTTTGGCCAACAATACAGAGGCTGGGAATTATGACTGAAGTTTTTTACAGGTATCTACACAGTAAAAAAGAACCTGTAACTAAGGTATGGGAGAAATAATGTGCACTTTGAAGTCAGAGAGATTGAGGCTTAATCCCAACTCTGCCACAACATCCAGAGGTGATGGCAATGCTAAGAAAGTAATAGCCCAAAGGTGAATATTAAAAGTTTGCCTTCTAACATTCAAACCATAATAAGTCTCCCTCCCATCTTCTCTTCTGCATTGTCGATCCTGCCTTATCTCAACCCCCTGAGATTATAGGGTAAAATGGAAACACTGGGTCTCCATAAATTATCCAAAAGTGAATCATTGAGAATTGACACTGTCCTATTTTTAATAGTTTTTTAAATCTTGGTTTAGACCTTCTGACTTGTCAAAAATATATAACATGGGAAATGTTTCTTATATTTAAATATTTTTATGGTATTTTATTTTGCCTCCTGAAAATATGCCATCAAACAACAGGGATAGAATTTCAATCTAAATTTTCCATTTCTCACCTCTCAGAAATGTCTCCCCACCTCCAGGCTTAAATGGGACAACATCTAAGAAGTCCAGGAGGGTACCAGTGCTACTGCCCTTGCTAGGAATTCTTGTTCACCATCAACGACATTCTCATGCTGTCTGCTACAGAGAGCAGATATAAAACTTCATCCTCAAAGCATTCTTGCCACTGAGAATACTTTGTTGGGTAGGGAGAGTATGCCCCTTCTCATCATTACCTAATAAGCTAGAAAATGGATCATAGTTTCAGGACACCATGCAATAAATTCTCAGAATGATAAAATTCTGGCAATGTTAGAGAGTGGCCTGGTATGGGATCATTTACCATAGGTTAGAAGAAGTTAAAGTAGCCCAGACCAGAGGTAATAAGGGTCTTTGCTCTAACAAAAGAATGTAAGGATTATAGATTTATGATAGAAATGAAATTAACTGGATCTGGTAACTGATCCATAATGAAAGGAGAAAGAATTAAAAAAATGTCAAGATTCCAGTCTAGTTGGCTTGGTAGATGGTGATGAACAAATTAAGACACACATTAAGACACTGAAACTGATTTCAACTATTTTGTGTTTAATGTTCCAGTGAAATATTTCTAGGAAATTGTGAGAAAAATGACACAGGGCCTTTGGAAATCACCTGAATGATACTTTCTTTTGGGATCATTTTCTAATTCATCTGTCCTTTTAGACCAGATTAGGCATTTCCCTTCTGTGCTCCTAAAGCACTTCTTTCCTTATCATAGCACTTTTTTTTTTTCTACCAAAATTGTCTTTTTCATTCTGTCATCTCAGTTAGACTGTAGGCTTGGTAAGTACAAAGACCATAACTGCTTTCCTATCTTTGTACTGTTACACCAAGCTTAGAATTTAAAATGATATGTTCTCAAAAACTGTTTGTCAAATGATTAATAGCGTCTTTGGAAACTGAAGAAGTTATAAAGGACTAGATGTACATTTGAAAAAGGTTATAGCTATAGCTATGAGATTAAATGACTTTACCCCATATAGAGAATCCAAATAGAAAGAGCACTGGAGGTAAAACAAAGTAACAAGCCTTTAGGGAAGGGAGAGAGGAATAAAGGGAAAAGGAAGACTTTCAGAAGAAAAAAATATCAAAAATATTTGGAATCTCAAAAAATTCAGAACACCTGGGAAGAAGACAGTGATACAGGAGATCTTTGAAAGATGGTAGACAGTGAATTGCTCTAGCAGAGCAAAATAAAGGAGGCCCATTATTATTTCAAAACTAAGAAGAAAGAGTTTAAGAAGACTGTATAGAACATCTTAAGGGTTCTTATACTTTTATTTTGGTACCAGGAGTTGAATCACTGAGCCACATCCCCAGCACTTTTTCATTTTGAAACAGGATTTCACTAAGTTGCTTAGGATCTCTCTAAGTTGAGGTTGGCCTCAAACTTGAAATCCTCTTACCTCACTCTGCCAAGTTGCTGGGATTACAGACATGTGCCACCATGCCCGGCTAAACTTTTTATTTCAATGTTTTTCTAAATATTGTTCTTTGGAAGTCTTGTCAAGTCAGATATTCCATGGAAAAAGACTTTCTGAAAAAAATTAATTTGGATAAGATTGAGTATTCTCACATTTTTAGAGATTCAGAAAATACCTTAGATGTTGTATAGTAATTGCTCAGTTTCAACAAAGCATTTCACCAACTTTTTTGACAACCTACAACTTATCTGTTAACATACCAGAGAAAATAATATTCCCTGGAATTCATTTTGAGATGTTCTGCTTTGATTGTGTGACTGCAATTTTATTTCCCCTCTAATTATAAAAAGTACACTAAGGGGTACTGTCAATATTTTACTCCAAATTCTTTCTAGTTCAGATAACTCTTTGTAACTAGTGTGTTTATTGGGTTGCATCAAAGTACACCTTATAATAGTTATAACATTGTATGTTAACATTTCTTTACTAATATCAACTATACCCTAGACAGTGCATTCAGTGCTGAAGAAATTGGATTCAACAAGATGGCAAAGACCCCCACCCATGAACCATATAGATCAGAGTGCATAGGGTAGGAGACAGACAGACAATGACATGAATAAAGAAGGTAATAGAATAATTAGAAGTGCTAAACAATATGTAGGTTGATAGAAAGTTATTGGAGGTAGAGGGATTCAGTTTACTTGTTGGTCATGAAAAGTTTCCCTAAGAAGGTGATAGTGGAGCTGAGATCTAAGTAGTATAAAGGAACTTGAGACTAGTAAAGATGTGGGTGGGAGATGATTCCAGAGAAACATTAAATCAGCAAGTATAACAAACTAAATAGGAATAAGAGAAAGTTTAGATAGAAATAGAGATAAATGTCATTATTTATTTATATAATTGTAATATGTTAATATATGCATATTTGTGTGTTCAGGAAGACCAGAATGATTAATACTATCTGTATAATAACAGAATAATTATGTTATTATTAATAATGAAGTAGGGATGCAAGATAAAATGGAGATTTAACAAAAGCCAGATCAGATATGGTCTTATGGGCCATATGGGAATAGAACTATTCCTTAAACATGACAGTAAGCCACTGGGATATTTAAGCAGGAGATAAACATGATATTTTTACTTATTTATTCATTTCATAAATATTTCTTTGGTATATACTATTTGCCAACTCTTTGTTTTGCTGCTGGAGACACTACAGTTATCCAAACAGATCCTCCAGTAGAGATGTTACATTTTTGTAGACTGATAGTTCTAATGAGGACTATTCTGAATGTTTTGTAAAGAATGGATTTATATGAGGCTCAAGTGGAGGTCTAGAGAGCAGCTGGGACTCCATGGTGGAGCTCCAAGTGGGAGATCAAGGTAAATTGCACTAGAATGAGGACAGTGGAGATGGAGACAAACCAGCAGATTTTTTTTTTCCAAGTAGACTCTACCAGGTGTTGATAGATACATACAGGAGATGAGGGAAAGAAAATAATGTGGCACACAGATGACTTTCCAAAAGTTTGGAAACAGAAACTTTTTCTGTTTTCTGTGGCCATTTTAAATTTGAGGTATCTGTTACACATTTACGAGAGAATAATAAAGTAGTTGGAACTGCAAATCCAGAAGTTCAGGAAGAGATCACTATGTGAGGTACACATTTGAGAGTCTCAGAAAAGAGATGGCTTATTAAAGCTATGGAATGAATAAAAATCATCCATGGAGAAAGAAAAGAAAGCAAAGAGGACCTAAGACAGATGAGTAGTTGCTATCAGAAGGGACTGAGGACTGCCGAAGAAGTGGAAGGAATAGCAGGGGTGGGTGATAGTGTCCTAGGAGTTGAGGATAGCATGTTTCACTTGGTAAGGAGTTATCCACTATGCTAAATACAATAGAAAATTTAAGTACAATGAGGTCTAAATAATGACTACTGTGCTTGCTAAGATGGAAGTCATCAGATGCCTTGACTACAGCAATATCCATTGAGTAGTGGGAACCTATAATAACAAATCTTATAGTGTTTACCATATTTTGGCTTCCATATAAGTGCTTTGCAAATTTTATACTTAATCATCATTAACAACAAATCTACAAATTGAATGTAGTTATTATTCAGTTTTACTTTGGAGGAAACTGAGGCACAGAGCCATCAACTAACCGGCTGCATATTCATCAAGAGACTGTGCTAGGATTTGAACCCAGGCAGGCTAACTCTAAGTCTTTACTGTATCATTGTTCTACTTCTTTATAACCCAATTAAAGTGACTTGGTAGTTACGGCAGAGGACTTAGCAATCAAGTTTCTCAAGAAGTTTTAAAATCGTGGGAAACTGAGAAATTGGGTTGTAACTGGAGGGGCTGCAGGTCAGGAAGGGTATTAAGGATGGGCGCTACCAAAGTAGTTGTACATGGTGAAATAATCTGGTACAGAGGAAAAATTGATATTGCAGTATAGTAGGATCTAATTGTGTGAGCAAAGTCCTCAGACTTGGCTTGAGTCCTGCCAGAGGTGGGGTTGTTGAATTACAATACATTACTTTAACCCAGCAAGTGACAGAACTGGGATTTAACTCCTGATCTCTGACTCCTGGTTTAGTTCTCAGGTCACTAGACCGTGCTTTCTCACAGCCCTTAGGCCAGTCTACTCCTCATCTGAAAGGGCGCTTCTCCCAGGTCCCATCAGTAGCCCCACTGCTTTAGATGCAGAAGCCCCTGATTCAATTTCTTGCTGGAATGGATTCTTCACAAATAAGGATAATCCTCCATTTCATGTTTACTCACTTGGTTGACTTCCTGTTTTCCACACTCTTCCCACAACAGGCTTTGCAGTTTCTATTTTCTGAGGCATTCAATAAATGTGAATTGATATTGTGACCAAGTACCCCCTGAAATGCATAATTTCCCCCCTTTATCATTTTTGAAACAAATGGATGAATAGCAAAGAAGCTACATTAATGAAATGTTTAATTTGAGGATTTAATTTTGCAAATGTTGGGAAGCATAATTAAGGTTCAGGCAGAACACGAGTGTCTTCCAGAATATAAATTAAACTATTTTGCCTCTACAGTTTTAGGGACATTTTCTGCTTAAAAACAATCCTTTTTATAGACATTTTCCTGTGTTACACAAGCACCCTGGGCACTGTGAAGACACAGAACTCATAGTCCTCACAGAGGTGACAAATAAATAATCAGCCTAGATGTCATTTTAACAATTATCAGAAAACAATGTTCTAGGGAGGAGTGGAGGGAAAGGGAGTGGACATTGGTTTTCTATTTCTTTTTTTCTCGTAATTGCAGGGAAGTTTTCTTCTATTTCAATCTAGATAATATCTCAGATAATTAAAACAGTGGGGAGAGAAGACAAATTGTTAATGAGTTAGTTGGGGTACAAATGGGATGGCAAATGCTTCTAGACAAAACGCGAGAGCAGAAAGAATTTGAAAGCTTAAGTAAAAGAACAAAATCATTTGCAAACATTTCCTCTAAATTAAGATGCTATGTAATTTTTTTAAATGAAAAAAAAAATTACACAGAGAAGATCTGGCCCATCTACCAAGATGGAAGAGGAAAAGAAATAACCTTACTTTAGATTGGTGAAGAAAAGGCTACTTGTGTTCATGAAGCTTATCACAAAAAACTTAGAAATGGAAATTAATTTTCTATGAAATTTCTATCTCTTGTCTAAACAGACAAGTCAGTATGAATGAAAAATGAGTCCAATGACAAACACAAAAATTTTTTTTTTACTTCTTTTAGAACAGTATTACATAGATATAATATAAAAATAGTAAAAAAAAATGTTTTCCATTGATTCATTATTCAGTAGGAACTTACTGGGCTGTAATTTGATTGAGCCAAATGAAATTGCCTTTAGTCAAATATTGATCTAAATGGTAGCAAATCAACAGTATGAAGAAACCTCCTTTTGTGATTAAAATCCATTATACCTTGAAGTTTTGCATCTAGTTTTTATCTAGTAGTTTCACAATTTCAAGACTTAAACATAGGGCTTTGATCCATTTTGAGCTTATTTTTACACTGGGTGAGAGATAGATGTCAAATTTCAATCTTTTGCTGGTGAATACTCACTTTTCCCTGCCCACTTAATGAAGAAGTTGTCCTTTCCATAGTGTATGTTTTTCAGCACTTTGTGGAAAATACTCTGGCTATAGATTTGTGGGTTTATTTCTGTGATTGCTATTCTGTTCCTTTAGTCCACATTTGTCTGTGCTTATGCTAGTTGCGGGCTGTTTTCGTCACTATGACTGCAGTGTGTCTTGAAATCAGGTACTGTGATGCTTCTGGCTCTGTTTTCTTTTTCCCCTGGAGTGCTTTGTCCATTTAGGGTCTTTTGTGCTTCTGTATATGTATATTAGGGGTTTTATTGTTCTGTGAAGGAATCTAGGGTGTTTTGATGGGGACTACATTGAATCTGTTGATTACTTTGGGTAGTATGGACTTTTTTTTGCGGGGGTGGGTACCAGGGTTTGAACTCAGGGGCACTCAACCACTGAGCCACATCCACAACTCTGTTTTATATTTTATTTAGAGACAGGGTCTCACTGAGTTGCTTAGCACATCGCTTTTGCTGAGACTGGCTTTGAACTCATGAACCTCCTGCCTCAGCTTCTGGAACCACTGGGATTACAAGCATGCACCACCGCGCTAGGCTAGGATACTTTAACAATACTGATATTTCTAATTCATGGACATGGGAGGGCTTTCCATTTCCTTATGTCTTCTTCAATGTCTTTCACCAGTGTTGTGCAATTTATATTTTATAAAAGTCTTTTCCTTCTATGTTTAGGCTTATTCTTTGGTATTTATTTTTATCTTCATAGCTCTTGTGAATGGAATTGCTTTCATGATTTCTTTCTCAGTAAATTCATTATTGTTGTATTGAAAAGATTCCAAAGTTTTACATCCTGATTTTGTATACTAATGCTTTACTGAATCCAATTATCAGTTCTAATAGTTTTTTGGTGGAGTTTATTGGTTTTTCAATACATAAAATTGTATTATCTGCAAACAAGAATAATTTCACTTTTTCCTTTCCCATTAGTATGCCTTTTATTTCTTTCTCTTGCTTAATTGTTCTAAAACTTCTAGTTCTCTATTGAAGAAGAATGGTAATAACATACACCCTTGTCTGTTCCTGATCCTAGAGGAAATGCTTTTTCACTTCCCCCAATCAGAGTGATGTGGCAGTGGGTTTGTCATATATGGCTTTTTAGTACAACCATTTTGGGCAGCAAGATGGAGGTTCCTCAAAAACTAAAAGTAGATCTACCATTCACTTGTCCCCTTCTGGGTGTATATCCAAAGGAAATGAATTTAGCACTCCCATGTTTAAGATGGCACTATTCATAATGGCTAAGCTATGATATCAACTTAGATATTCATTAAGAGATGAATGGATAAGGAAAACATGGTATATGTACACATGGGGTATTGTTCAGCAACAAAGAAAGTAAAATCCTGTCATTTGCAGCAAAATGGAAGGAACTGAAGGTCATTATATGAAATGAAATAAGCCAGATATGGAAAAGATTAGTACTACATGTTCTCTCTCATGTGAAAGCTAAAAAATAGTAGCTAAAAGTAGAATAATGATTACTAGAATTTGGGAGTGGGTGTGGTTGGTGGTAGGATTTGATTAGTGTACACTATATGCATGTATGAAAATATCACACAAAACCCTAATAATATGTGCAATAAAATGCATGTTAATAAAATCTTTTTAAAAAGAAATCAATCAATATATAGTTATTGAATATGGTTATAGATTAAGGACTTTACCAGATGTTCCAAATCAGTGGTAGTGAAGATTTTGAGTATGATAATGCCTTTTTGTATTATAATATAGCCAGACCTCAAGGGAGGCTATGGTATTTTTAAAATCCACCAAGTAAGAGAATATATAGCCACACTGTCCTGAATTCAATAACACTTATATGAAATTTTCCTGTATTTTATTTATTACAGTAGTATATCATATATTTGAAAAATAAGAGTTTATATATGTATACATATTATATATAGCACACATACACTTAATATTCAATCTAGGCAAAAGTTCAGTGCAAATCAAGATTGTTAGGCAATATTAGGTGATTTTTTTAAAATTCTAAATAGCAGAAAACTGACTCAAACTGGCTTAAGCAAAAAAGATAATAATAATTTTCACTTATATAACTGAAAAATTCAGAAAGATATCTTTTAATCCTGACCAGACTTAGGATTTCAAGTGATATGATAAAAACTAAGCTTTTTTCTTATTGACTTTATCACTGTTGGTTTTATTCTTAATCTCTACTTGATGGCCACTCTTATAGTGGAAAAAGTCTTCCATTTCCACCTTACCAGCACATGTCCTAGAATTATATCTTTGATTGATGGCTGTGATTGCCCTAGCTTTGACTTCTTGCTTATCCCTAAATCTTTCACTAAAAATAGTGATGTGTCTTCCAAACAATTCCTGAACCACTCCTAGAATTTTAGATCCACATGAACCTCATGAGCTACAAATGAGAATGGTGACTCTCCAAGGAAAATCTCCTCAATTGATGAATGGATAAATAAACTGTGGTATATATATATATATATATATATACAATGGAATATTACTCAGCCATAAAGAAGAATAAAATTATGGCATTTGCAGGCAAATAGATGAAGTTGGAGTATATCATGCTAAGTGAGATAAGCCCATCCCCAAAAACCGAAGGACTAATGATTTTGCCGATAAGCGGATGATGATACATAATGGGGGATGGGAGGGAGGCAAGAATGAACGAAGGAGGGACTTTATAGAGGGAAAAGAGGGGTGGGAGGAGTGGGGGGAAGGAAAAATAACAGAATGAATCAAACATCATTACCCTATGTAAATGTATGATTACACAAATGTTACACCTCTACTTCATGCACAACCAAAGAAATAAGTTGCACCATTTGTTAACAGTAAAAAAAAGAAGTATCAGTGTATATTGCACAGACAAAAATGGCAATTTTTCTTCTATGAAGTTCTCATGCAATAACTCTACTGCCACCCAAGTCATCATGGCATATGAGTTGAAAATCACTGTGGTTAAGGCTCTACAGATTTCTCAGGGTTAATTTGTTTATTCACTTACTTGGCAACAATTAGTTAGAAATAGTCTCTGTATTATGTTCTATACTAGGAAATTCCAAACTGATTAATACATAGTTATTGTCCATAAGGTGCTTTTACTTTGCAGGAAGACAAAACTGCCTAATAAACCAAGTGTTTTGAAAGTACAAGGGAAAATGTAACCAACTTTACCCAGAGAATGGGAAAGGATTCTTAGATACAGTAATGCCTGAGCTGGACTTGAAGAAATAGGGATTTCTAGTCAGGAAAAAAAATAATAATAATGACTGAAATAAGACGAACTAATTTGGAGCTAAATTGGGATGCCTAAGTTCTTATTTTGAGTTGAGGGAGAAAGATACATGATAGTCAGAAACAAAAACCTTGAATGCTAACCAATACCACAGACACAAACATCTCTGGGGTGAGGAGGGTTGGGAGGAGTTTAAAGCAGTATGGGGATTTAGAGAAAAATCCATTCCCGATCACTGTTTGATCATGACACTTTTCTCAGGAGCTATTTAGCAGGAGATAATTCTATCTAAAAGAGTGGAAAAATAGGCTCCCTACAACCTTTTGGTGAGGGAGAGGGGAAGGAAGAAATACAGTTTATTGTAGAAAAGTATTCAGGAGCAGAGAACTGAACCAGTTCAATCTCTTGGCTTAAAAGGAAAGAAGAAAAGGAAACATCAGAAGTTTTGAGTGAATTTATTATCTAAAAGGAAGTTGACCTTGGTAGCATTTAGAAATAGGATGTCAAGACTATTGGAATTTTAAAGTTTTAAATTCAAGATTCACTTTGTTATTCTTCATATTGACAATGAGCCTACTACTAAAAGGCAATGTTTAAGTAACTGTTTTGTGCTGGTAAAGAGATTAAGTAAATGAGCATATCCTCTATGGGAATTTTTCTTCTATATAAATATAGCTTTGACAGATGTCCTTTTATAAGTTATTCCAATCCATAAGTAAACACATACATAGTACACCAAATGTCATATTTTCTTGATTTTCCAGGTCATAGCAATTCTGATACTTTGTACAGTTCTTTGTGATGAGCTAAAGAAAAGAATTTTCAATGTATTCACAGTGCAAAGAAAGATTTTTAAAACTTTTATTTACTGCTTTTAATACTTAACTATATAATTCAGCCCATTGTTATTCGCAAGTGGTATTGAATCCTTAATAACACTATCAATGAAAAGACATGTACCTGTCTGCATTTTGTAACAGAAAGGAAACTATATAAATAGCTTGCCATTGTTTGGTAACTTTGGCTGCTTAGTTATAGGGAATCTAAGTAATCCATACTCCATGTGAACAAGTTAGAAAAGAACATTTAATGAGCTACAGAGGGAAGTATTTTCTGAGTATGATACTAATTTTCATAAATGTTGCTGGAGAAGCAATTGCTCAAATATAATTCTCCCATTAGGAGGTTAAGAGAGATAATAGCTGAAAACAGAGGAAATAACAAAAGAAATAAGATGTCAAATATGATTCAGATTTGTCTTTGCCATGTAAATTCAAATAATAAAATTGCTATGTAATTATTTCAAAATGATGCCTATTTTATTTTTCAATATTAAGTTATTCAAGCAAGGGTCTGCTATTATATTCAGGCTTTAGACCACCCATGGTATTTGAATCTGGAGGGGAGCTCATTAAGAGGGATCTGTGGACACAATTTTAGATCTGTGCTTATCACTGCCATCCCAAGTGATACAGAAATGATACACAGTTTAGGTTTGAAGATATTACACATGGAGTTAATTAGTTGGTTAGGTTGGCATAATCTAAGGGTTGCCATCCTTCATATTTTTTAGTTTATTTCTTTGCTTTTTAATAGATAAATTTTGTTTCTTCAAAAAGAATTATCCAAGTGTAGATAAATAAAATTGCCGCTGAGTCAAATGAACTGGCTTCTCATATTAACTGGCAGCCATCATGGCCATCATGTGACTTTTGGAAACATTTTGGTGCTGTCAAATAGACTTTTATTCAAAAATGTTCTGTATATTTCCTCTCAGAATATATTTTATCTGTAATTACCAAAAGTGGAATTCTCAAGGCACATCCTCTTTTAACTGATTTTAACTTGTCATTATCAAGTTTCAGATTCAATCCCGTGTAGCAAAGTGGGTTATATTTTGTTCTGAATTTTCTTAGTTCTAAAGAAACATTCGTTTCTTTCTTCTTTTCTATTACTGCCAAACTTTGAGTATCTCATTGCTAATTTAATTAGACATTGCTAAACATAAAGTAGAATTCAACAGATATTTGTTCTATAGATTAAAACCAACAGCAAGTTATCAGAGAGTGGGGAAGAACATTGTATTGGCCATAGCTACCCAAATATCTACCTGAAAATTGTAAATAAATCAATGGTTTTGTTTATGCATTGCCATTGTTTTTGGGGAAATACTCAGATAATCGACTGGGTTTCCATTCTTATGTGAATCTTTGGCATCATGTATGAAGCCCTATGGAAACTGTGTTCCTTGTTAAGAATTCTTGTACATAGTTAATGAGAAACATCATTGAAAGACTTGGCAGAAGTCCATGCTAATCACATTACCATGGATAATGAAGAGTAAGCTGAGTATTTGTTTTTAAAGTTCTATTTCTCATGCTTCATTTTGTCTACATCCTATTCTCATTACCATTTGAGTGAGAAACCGAAACTTCTTCAGTCTTCTTTATGTGATATCTGTTTAGTAATGAGTGCCAGTTAGTCTGGCCCCCATCCTAATATTCTTTTATTTGAGCTAGATTAACTACATCAAACCTATGAAGTTAGGGAATTTAGGAAAGTATTATAAAACGAAAATGCATCTCACCTAGGAAGAAGAGGGAGTGCATATTTTAATCACCTGGAAAGATTTTATTATTCCCATCTCTTTCATAACCCCCCAGATAAATCAGAATCCACATTTCCCCTATGCCCATACCTGTTCAGACCCACACCCTTAGAAATATTGGTTCAATATGGCAGTATTATTTGCTTTGCTTTCTTGCATTGCTTTATCTCTCCATGCCCATTCAATTGCATCAGGCTTGATAGCTTAACATTTTGTCTCCATTTTCTCTTAATCTGTCTCCTTCCTCCTGGAACTTGATCTCTCAGGTATTTTCTCAGTTTGCTAAAATCTAAACCATCCATCTAAATCTCCTGACCTGTGTCAGTTGTTCTCATACTTTAGCATGAATCATAATCATTTGGAGGGATTGTTAAAGCACTGATTTCTGAACTCCATTCCTGAGATTATGATTCATCATGTTTATGTTAAGGCCAAAATTTGCATTTCTAACAAATTCCCCAGTGAAACTGATCCTGCTGATTTGGAAATGACACTTTGAGAACCACTGGTCTATACCAACATACCAGACCCCGAACTCGTACTGGAGTTCAAATGCTATGGTTTATACCTTTTATGACTCCACTATGCTTTTGGTACCAATTCTTATTGGTACTGATTTTGTTGTATTTATGTCCCTCTATCACCCAGCTAACTAAACTCCTGGTTCTGACTCTGGTTTTCCCACCTCTAAAGTATAGTCAGGACTTCATTAACTCATTTTATTGATTCATTGATTCATTCATTATTTCATCATTCAACATATATTATTTAATAACTAGCATGTGACAGTCATTGGTTATATAATATTTTCATAATATATTCATTATGAAAAAGCTTGTATTTTAAAGAAGAGCTCATTGAGGAAGCTGACAATACAATACAATAAGTTTAATGATATTGTTAAGCTAGAATTCTACAGAAACACAGAGATGAGAAATTTAACCCTGACTATAGGATAACAGAGGAAGCTTCTAAAAAGAGAAGGCATCTACATTAGCCCTGAGGTATAAGTTAGAGTTATTCAAGTGATGAATAGAGACAAAGCGCCCAGAAAGAGTGGCATAAATATAAAAAGCTGTGATAAACTTAAATATTTCCATGTGGTTGACTGAAATGTAATAAATATGAATCTAAAAAAATGTTGGGGATGAAGAATTAAATGTCAAAATATACAGGTGTTTTAAAACAAGCTAATGAATTTGGACCTATGGAGAGTCATTGAAGGATTTTAAACAGGCAAGTTATATGATCCTCTAAATCTTTAAAATTGAAAAGCTGTAAATAATAGTAGTCTTAGATGATAAGCAGTGATCTAAGTGAATGGTAATGAGAGAATCAAAGTAGTGAAAACTTATGTGCAGAGACCAAAAGGGATTTTGAAAAACTTTATGAAATAGCACTCAAATACCTTCAAGACATCAAGAAAAGCCCCAAGGACTATCTCACTGTTTTATGAGGGACTAAATTGGCAAACAGAAGAAAATATTGAAACAAAAGAGGCAGACACACACACAAAAAAATTTAAAGCAAATTTTTTAGAAATGAGAATAAATAAACAATTTCCTATGATTACTTCCTGGGTTTCTTCTAAAAAACTATTGGTAATGTTAGCATAAGCCAAATAAGATGATGTTATTTTTTCATGGTATTAAAAATTCAGTGAGCATTACTCTGAAATTTTTCCACCTAAATGTTGGACTTTTGCTCATCTGAGCATCTTTCCATTTAGTTATATTTATGTATTAGTTTCTTTAGTTGCTGTAACACATTACCACAAATTTAACATTTTAAAACATGAATTTATTATCTCATAGCTCTCTCTACTAAAGATCTGGTTTAGCAATGCTGATTTATTTCTCTAGGTTTTGCAAGACCAGGTGAGCTGTCATTGAAAGGTTCTGGGATGAACTGACTTCCAGACTCATTCAGGGCTATTGGTAGGATCGTTTCCTGTGATTGTAGGTCTGAAGTTCCTTGACAAAGTTTGGATGCTGAACACCCCAATGCCCATGTGTTAAAGGCTTGAGCCTCCCCACAGGGTGGTGTCATTGGGAGGTATAACCTTTAGGAGGTGGGGTAAAGGGGGAACCCCTTAGGTTATCTGGAGTAACCCTAAAAAGTGATTGGAGGACCTGCCTACCCTATCTCTCTCTAATCTAAGAGATGTGATCTGAAGGTACGAGCATATTCTCTTACACACTCCCCCTACCATGACCATCTGCCCATCTGCTTCCTAAACCAGAACTGAGTCAATGTATGTGGGATGCCTTTAAAACCTTCAAAACTGTAAACTGTAAGCTAAATAAAACTTTTCTCTTTATAAGTTAGTTGCTTCAAATTACTTCATTATAGTAATGTGAAGTTAACTAATATATCTGTTTCTGTACTGGCTAATATTCTCTCTCTCTCTCTCTTTTTTTTTCTTTAAATTTATTTTTTATTATTATTGTATACAAATGGGATACATGTTGTTTCTCTATTTGTACATGGAGTCAAGGCATACCATTTGTGAAATCATACGTTTACATAGGGCAATGATGTTTGATTCATTATTTTTTCCCTCCCCCCCACCCCTCCGACCCCTCTTTTCCCTCTATACAGTCGTTCTTTCCTTCATTCTTACCACACTCCTTATCCCTAACCCTAAACCTAACCCTAAACCTAATGCTAATCCCTCCCACCCCCCAATATATGTCCTCATCCACTTATCAGCGAGATCATTCGTCCCTTAGTTTTTTGAGATTGGCTTATCTCACTTAGCATGATATTCTCCAATTTCATCCATTTGCCTGCAAATGCCATAATTTTATCATTCTTCATTGTGGAGTAATATTCCATTGTATATATATGCCACAGTTTCTTTATCCATTCATCAACTGAAGGGCATCTAGGTTGGTTCCACAATCTGGCTATGGTGAATTGAGCAGCAATGAACATTGATGTGGCTGTGTCTCTGTAGTATGCTGATTTTAAGTCCTTTGGGTATAGGCCAAGGAGTGGGATAGCTGGGTTAAATGGTGTTTCCATTCCAAGCTTTCTGAGGAATCTCCACACTGCTTTCCAGAGTGGCTGCACTAATTTGCAACCCCACCAGCAATGTATGAGTGTTCCTTTTTCACCACATCCTCGCCAACACCTATTGTTGCTTGTGTTCTTGATAATCGCCATTCTAATTGGGGTGAGATGAAATCTTAGGGTAGTTTTGATTTGCATTTCCCTTATTACTAGGGATGTTGAACATTTTTTCATACATCTGTTGATTGCTTGTACATCTTCTTCTGTGAAGTGTCCATTTCCTTAGCCCATTTGTTGATTGGATTATTTGTATTCTTGGTGTAGAGTTTTTTGAGTTCTTTATAGATTCTGGAAATTAGCACTCTATCTGAAGTATGGTTGGCAAAGATATTCTCCCACTCTGTAGGCTCTCTCTTCACATTGCTGATAGTTTCCTTTGCTGAGAGAAAGCTTTTTAGTTTGAATCTATCCCAGTTGTTGATTCTTGCTTTTATTTCTTGTGCTATGGGAGTCCTGTTAAGGAAGTCTGATCCTAAGCCAACAAGTTGAAGATTTGGACCTACTTTTTCTTCTGTAAGATGCAGGGTCTGGTCTGATTCCAAGGTCCTTGATCCATTTTGAGTTGAGTTTTGTGTAGGGTGAGAGATAGGAGTTTAATTTCATTCTGTTGCATATGGTTTTCCAGTTTTCCCAGCACCATTTGTTGAAGAGGATATCTTTTCTCCATTGCATAGTATGTACTCTTTGTCTAGTATGAGAAAATTGTATTTATTTGGGTTTGTGTCCATGTCCTCTATTCTGTACCATTGATCTACCTGTCTATTTTGGTACCAATACCATGCCGTTTTTGTTACTATTGCTTTGTAGTAGAGTTGAAGATCTGGTATTGCAATACCCACTGCTTTGTTCTTGCTACTTAGGATTGCTTTAGCTATTCTAGGTTTTTTATTCTTCCAGATGAATTCCATAATTGCTTGCTCTATTTCTGCAAGGTACATCATTGGGATTTTAATTGGAATTGCATTGAATCTGTATAGCACTTTAGGTAGTATGGCTGTTTTGACAATATTAATTCTGCCTATCCAGGAACATGGGAGATCTTTCCATCTTCTAAGGTTTTCTTGAATTTCTTTCTTTAGTGTTCTGTAGTTCTCATTGTAGAGGTCTTTCACCTCTTTTGTGAGATTGATTCCCAAGTATTTTATTTTTTTCGAGGCTATTGTGAATGGGGTAGTTTTCCTAATTTCTCTTTCTGAAGATTCATCACTTATGTACAAAAATGCATTGGATTTATGAGCATTGATCTTGTAACCTGCTACTTTACTGAATTCACTTATAAGTTCTAAAAGTTTTCTGGTGGAATTTCCAGGTTCCTCTAAATATATAATCATGTCATCAGCGAACAGGGATAGTTTGAGTTCTTCTTTTCCAATTTGTATCCCTTTAATTTCTTTGGTTTGTCTAATTGCTCTGGCTAGAGCCTCAAGGACGATGTTGAATAGAAGTGGTGAAAGAGGGCATCCCTGCCTTGTTCCAGTTTTTAGGGGGAACGCTTTCAGTTTTTCACCATTTAGAATGATATTAGCCATGGGCTTAGCGTAGATTGCCTTTATAATGTTAAGGAATGTTCCCACTACCCCAATTTTTTCTAGTGTTTTGAGCATGAAGGGATGCTGTATTTTATCGAATGCTTTTTCTGCATCTATTGAAATAATCATGTGATTCTTAACTTTAAGTCTGTTGATATGGTGAATGACATTGATTGATTTCCGAATGTTGAACCAACCTTGCATCCCTGGGATAAAACCCACTTGATTGTGGTGCACTATCTTTTTAATATATATTTGTATGCAATTTGCTAAAATTTTGTTGACAATTTTTGCGTCAATGTTCATTAAGGATATTGGTCTGAAATTTTCCTTCCTCGATATGTCTCTGTCTGGTTTAGGTATCAGGGTGATATTGGCTTCATAGAACGAGTTTGGGAGGTTCCCTCCTCTTCTATTTCATGAAATACTTTGAGGAGTATTGGAATGAGCTCTTCTTTAAAGGTTTTGTAGAACTCGGCTGAGAACCCATCTGGTCCTGGACTTTTCTTTGTTGGTAGACTTTTGATGACCTCTTCTATTTCATTGCTTGAAATTGGTTTATTTAAGTTGTGTATGTCCTCCTGGTTCAGTTTAGGTAATCCATATGTCTCTAGAAACTTGTTGATGTCTTCGAGGTTTTCTGTTTTGTTGGAGTATAGATTTTCAAAATAGCTTCTAATTATGTTTTGTATTTCATTCGTGTCTGTTGTGATGTTTCCTTGTTCATTCCGAATTTTAGTAATTTGAGTTTTCTCCCTCTTTCTCTTTGTTAGTGTGGCTAAGGGTTTATCAATTTTGTTTATTTTTTCAAAGAACCAACTGTTTATTTTGTTAATTTTTCCAATTGTTTCTTTTGTTTCAATTTCGTTGATTTTGGCTCTGATTCTAACTATTTCCTGACTTCTACTACTTTTGGTATTGGTCTGCTCTTCTTTTTCTAGGGCTTTGAGCTGCAGTGTTAAGTCGTTTATTTGTTGATTTCTACTTCTTTTTGAATGCACCCCATGAAATAAATCTTCCTCTAAGTACTGCTTTCATAGTGTCCCAGAGATTTTGATATGATGTATCTTTGTTCTCGTTTACTTCTAAGAATTTTTTTATTTCCCTCCCGATGTCTTCTGTTATCCATTCATCATATAATAGTGTATTATTTAATCTCCAGGTATTGGAGAAATTTCTGTTTTTTATTCTGTCATTTATTTCTAATTGCAATCCATTATGATCTGATAGAGTACAAGGTATTATCTCTGTCTTCTTGTATTTGCTAACAGTACCTTTGTGGCATAAAATATGGTCTGTTTTAGAGAAGGATCCATGTGCTGCTGAGAAGAAAGTGTATTCGTTCTTTGTTGGATGGTATATTCTATATATGTCTGTTAAGTCTAAATTGTTGATTGTGTTATTGAGATCTATGGTTTCTTTATTCAATTTTTGTTTGGACGATCTATCCAGTGGTGAAAGAGATGTGTTAAAATCGCCTAGTATTATTGTGTTGTGGTCTATTTGATTTCTGGAATTGAGAAGGATTTGTTTGACATACGTAGATGAGCCAATGTTCGGGGCATAGATATTTATGATTGTTATGTCTTGCTGATTTATGCTTCCCTTAAGCAGTATGTAATGTCCTTCTTTATCCCTTCTGACTAGTTTTGGCTTGAAGTCCACATTATCTGAAATGAGGATGGATACTCCAGCTTTTTTGCTGTGTCCGTGTGCATGGTATGTTTTTCCCCATCCTTTCACCTTTAGTCTATGGTTATCTCTTTCTATGAGAGGAGTCTCTTGCAGGCAGCATATTGTTGGATTTTTCTTTTTAATCCAATCTGCCAGTCTACGTCTTTGGATTGATGAGTTCAGGCCATTAACATTCAGGGTTATTATTGTGATATGATTTGTATTTCCAGTCATTTGACTCATATTTGTTTTTTGACATGATTTGGTTTCTCCTTTATTCGGCTATTCCTTTAGGCTAGCGCCTCCTGTTGCTGATTTTCATCGTTGTTTTTCATCTCTTCCTCATGGAATATTTTGCTGAAAATGTTCTGTAATGCTGGCTTTCTTTTTGTAAATTCCTTTAGCTTTTGTTTATCATGGAAGGATCTTATTTCATCGTCAAATTTGAAGGTAAGTTTTGCTGGGTATAAGATTCTTGGTGGGCATACGGTTTCTTTCAGGGCTTGGTAAATGTTCCAGGCCCTTCTAGCTTTTAGGGTCTGGATTGAAAAATCTGCTGATATTCTTATTGGTTTCCCTCTGAATGTAATTTGATTCTTTTTTCTCATGGCCTTTAAAATTCTGTCTTTATTTTGTATGTTAGGTATTTTCATAGTAATGTGCCTTGGTGTGAGTCTGTTGTAATTTTGTATATTTGGAGTTCTATAAGCCTTTTGTACTTGGTTTTCCATTTCATTCTTCAGATTTGGGAAATTTTCTGATATTATTTCATTGAATAGATTGTTCATTCCTTTGGTTTGTTTCTCTAAGCCTTCCTCAATCCCAATAATTCTTAAATATGGCCTTTTCATGATATCCCATAATTCTTGTAGATTCTGTTCATGATTTCTTACCATCTTCTCTGTTTGGCCAACTTTTTTTTCAAGATTAAATAATTTGTCTTCAAAGTCTGAGGTTCTGTCTTCCAGGTGTTCTATCCTATTGGTTATGCTTTCTATGGAGTTTTTAACTTGGTTTATTGTTTCCTTCATTTCTAGTATTTCAGTTTGTTTTTTTTTTTTTTCAGTATCCCTAACTCTTTATTGAAATGATCTCTTGCTTCCCCTATTTGGTCTTTTAACTGTTGGTTGGTGCGATCATTTAATGCCTGCATTTGCTCTTTCATCTCCTCCTTCAATGCCTGCATTTGCTCTTTCATCTCCTCATTTGCTTCTCTGATTGTTTTAATTATGTACATTCTGAACTCCCTTTCTGACATTTCTTCTGCTGTGCTGTCATTGGGTTTTATTGATGTAGTATCTAGGTTTGTTTGGAACATTTTCTTCCCTTGTTTTCTCATATTGGTCAGATGTCTGTGGGAATCTGAGATATTGCAGATTTCCTCTATTGGCTTATAGTGTTCCAGTAGATTTCCAGTGTATCACCTCCCAGCCTTCAGTAGCCTGAAGTCTTGGAGGAACTTGATAGTGCAGTGCTTCCGAAGAAAGCTGCCCCTAGCCCCCTACTGGTTCCAGGGCTTGGAGCTGGCTCTGTGCGGAAAGGCTCTCACTGGGGACCTGCACCGTGCAGCTGGCTGTGGGGGGGGAGCCCACGGCCGGAGTGTGGAAGGCTACCTGGGAAAGACTCTAGCTGCCCTGCCCTGCTCTGATAAGCTACCCCTATCTGTGCCTGCCGCCCAGGCCAAGTTTCACCCAGTGGGGGAGACTCACCCTGTGACTCTATTTTTGTCCAAGTCTCTCAATGCCTCCCTTTCTTGAGTCCTGGGTTCTGGAGCGACTAGAGATGCAGTCACCCTCTTGGCCGCCATCTTGGATTGCCCTGTGGAAAGAGCCTGCGGCTGGAGTGGGCAGAGCCGCCTGGAGAAGTCTCTGGCTGCCCTGCCCTGATCCCAGAGGCTGCTTGTGTATCGAAGCTCTCCGTTGGTTCGGGGACTTGTGGCTGGCTCTATGTAGAAAGGCTCTCACTGGGCGGTCTATTCCGAGAAGCTAGACTTGAAAGGCGCCTCCCACTGCAGGGGGCCGGGCTGCTTGGGTAAGTCTCTGGCTGCCCTGTCCTGGTCCCTGAAGCCGTTTGCGGGCCAGAGTATGCCGCGCTGGCTCCGCGACTTGGAGCTTGTTCTGATCAGAAAGGCTCTCAGTAGGGGGCCTGCTCCGAGAACCTGGAGAAGCTGGCTGTGTGGGAGGGGCCCAGCGCCGGAGTGCGCAGGGCTGCCTGTGGAAGACTCTAGCTGCCCTGCCCTGCTCCGATAAGCCACCTCTATCTGGGCCTGCCACCCGGGCCGAGCTTTACCCAGTGGGCATACTTACCCGTGGCTCTATTTTGGTCCGAGTCTCTCAATGCCTCCCCTTCTTAACTCCTGGGTTCTGGAGCAACTGGGGATGCAGTCCCCCTCTAGTCCGCCATCTTAGATCGCCCCGTGGAAAGAGCCTGCAGCCGGAGTGGGCAGAGCCGCCTGAAGAAGTCTCTGGCTGCCCTGCCCTGATCCCAGAGGCTGCTTGCGGATCGAAGCTCTCCATTGGCTTGGGGACTTGTGGCTGTCTCTTTGTAGAAAGTCTCTCACTGGGCAGTCTGTTCCGAGAAGCTAGCCTTGAAAGGCACCTCCCACCGCAGGGGTCCAGGCTGCTTGGGGAGGTCGCTGGCTGCCCTGTCCTGGTCCCTGAAGCCACCTGCGGGCCAGAGTATGCCACGCTCTCTCTCTCTCTCTTTCTCTCTCTCATTTTGGTGGGATTCCATGTCTCAGAACCAACAAAGCAATTTAAGCCCTTCTCATGCTTGCAATCTGTCCGGCTTTTTCTGTCACATTTTTTTCTGCCTCCAGAGCCCTCCTAGGTAATCCAGGACTATCTTTTAGTTTGAGGTCTGTTCCCTTAATCACATCTGTGAAACTTTATTTATTTATTTATTTGTTTGTTTGTTTGTTTGTTTATTTCTGTCATGTACATTTAACTATCATATTCACAGTTTCAGGAATTAAGATGGAGAAATCTTTGGGTAGCCATTCTGCTTCCACAATTAAAGCTTTCATATACTATTAAAGCTTTCATATACTAAACAAACAAACAAAAACAAAACAATCCAGAAATCATAGGCAAGTTTTCCTATGCCATCTACCACTGTCATTTCTCTGCTTCTGCCCTAATATGGTCCAAAGATCCTCCATAAATAGTGTACAACAGACTGCTTAAAAATTTGCTCTCTGCTTCCTTTCCTCTATTCTTATGTCATTTCATTTATCAAAGTTAGGGTATTTTCTATTGGTTAAAAAAATGCATTTCTGTTAAAGCTTTCCAAAAAGCCAATTGTCAGTTTGAGCTAGTTTTGAGCTTATGAAAACACAAGATTAATGTTTTTGAAGAAATGATGTTCAGTGAAAACCCAGGTTAATGGGAGAATCATTGAAAATTGTTCTGCTCATATTTTTGCTATCTTCTAACTACTGAAAGTTAATTCTACATGAAAAATAATGTGCCTATTGATATATACTAAAAGTCTATCAGGGGCTACTAAGACAGTTAAATACTATTAACTCAGAACTCTTTGGAAGATGTAATTGAATAAAATCTTTTATTACAGCTCTTTGTAATTTGCTATCTTATCAAATACATAACAATATGGCTCTGATATCTATTGTGTAAAGGAGAGATTATAGCAGGTATAAATAGAAAATTAAAATAGAATTAGTTTTAAAGACCAAAATAAAATATTTGCAGTTTTGCATTGGCACAATCATAGGCTTTGTTGTTACCTAAAAACATGTATTTGAGTGGAATTCGATATTAAGTCTTGCTTCTCCACACTTAACACATTTTCTCCATTTTGAAGTAATTGTATTGTTGTGTTATTTTCTTTTTGTGTTATAAAAGACAATTGGAAGCTCAGGCCATTATTCATGGTAATTTAAAACAATCCAGCAAGGCAATAATTTCTTATGCCTCTGATGGTCATTTTTACTTATTTTTGTTTTTCTTTCTAGAAAAGTGGAAATTTTGTCTGTAAGCCTAGACTCTGTGGCATCAGAGAATGAACTAAATATTTAAGATGCAAGGGGGATAAAAAGTGTTATTCCCCAAATAAAAAAAGCACTGAGCTCTGAGTATGAAGGATGTTGTTATGCATGTTATGCATCTAATACCTTGTTGGTTTTTGACACTTGGCTTTCAGTGAGGAAAGTATACCTGGTCTCTGACCTCCATCCTCTTTCTGCATTATGAATTGTACTGTATGGTACAAAATAGGACCTCTTTCTAGGTCCCAGCCAGAAAAGATTATGTGGTTTTTGACTTCTCTAAATCTTCTAAAATCTAATGTAAGGAGACAGGATGTATGATACCTTAATAAGAATAGGCTTATATAGCTGCCAACCCTTTCTGCATACCCTGTAGGTATGTGCCCATGGTTAGCACCAAGTTTTCCTCTTTCCATTTCAAGAAGTCACTCAATCTCATGGATCACACTCATGAATTTGATCTACTTCTTTAGCCACCACTGATAACATTATTATAAGCTTCATGCAATATGCATCTTTCTCTTAGAAATTCCCAGACTCCTTGAAAACTCTCCTAAAACTCTTGAAATTCAAGATTTGTTTTCTATTTTTCACAACATATATCATGACTAGATAATGAGAGCCTTGTACCTCATAAAAACTGGTCAACCTTGCTTCCCACCACAAAGTCTTACAGGTTGTAGGTGGATCTTGAATGCCCAGCAGTGACAATTTTCAAGTATGCAATTTTTACTTCTTCATGAAGTGTTGGCTTGAGACAGAACTTTATTGATCAATGAAACTCATTTGCCTATGCCACTGATTAGCTCATGGACTAGATCAGGTCATCTGTTTTATTTACTATTTCTTTCTTCTGCAAAACAAATTAATATTGCTGCCTCCACAGCAGTCCTATGAATAATAAGTGAGGATACATTTCTAGATTACCTAACATACTGCCAGATGTATAATAGATACGTAACAAATGTCAGTTTTCTTCCCTCAATTCTCTTTTCTTGATTTTTATCAGGTTTATATTTGTGATTTTTCCATTCATTCATTCTTTCTAGGCAATCTAAGTCTATGTGACACATTTCATCTTCCCACAAGTCAGTTTCCAAAAAGATAGACACCTTAATTCTGGTTTCTCTACTGATCATCAATTACTCAAGTTAGTCACAAGTCATAGGCCTAGAGTGTTAAATCTTTCTTTCACGGGCCTTTTTAATAAAAAAGAAAATTAAAAGTCCCTGCTTGGAATCCAAATACAGCATGTTGTATTTTTGAAGTCCTTTAGACTAAAGTTATAGTTTGACATGCAACTAATAGTTTGATAACCCAGGTTTATATAAGTCATTTTTTTGGTATTATGTTTTATATAGAAAACCTATTTAAACTCATCATACGTAACTCTGTAGAAGACTTCAAGAAGGATAATTCTCATCCAATGCCTCCATGTAACTAGAAAAGCAAAAGTTTTCTTGGAACTTGAGTTATGTACTTCTTCAATTAAAATTGAAATAGCAATTTGCAATTTATAGTTTAAATTGTTTTATTAGTGCATTATGGTTAGACATAATGGTGGAGTTCATTCTGACATATTCATACATGCATGGACTATAATTTGCTCATTTCAGTCCCCAGTACTTCCACTTTCTTTTCACCTCACTCATTTCACCTACCCTCCCCCTCTCCCCTTCCTCCACTTACTGATCTCGCTTCATAGATATACACAGAAGTAGAATTCACTGTGTGTACATAGCAATTTATAGATATTTTTCTATCCACTACTCTTTTAACCCAGAAGATAGTCAGGAAGGACACATTTATCACTAACTATTTGCCCATGAGGAAATGGAGGCTAAGAGAGGTTAGGTTGATTGCCTAAAGTCATGGTAACTAGGAAAGTTCATGACCTAGTATTCAAGTCAAAGTCTTACTAAAGTTTGAACCCAAGCTTCTCACTGCTATGACTAGGAGCTACCCAAATCTTCTTACTTTGCTTTTAATTCATGATGTCACTTTTTTTTTTCATTATTTTTAAATATGAAGAAGTGTTCTTTATTGCTTTGGTTTTGCTTAAGGTTCCACACGTAATGATCTGAACATGTATTCTGCAATATGTAAACTAATTTACTTCATATTTCTGATTGCATATCTCAAATTTGAGTGCAAGTTTTATACAGAACTTCTATAAATTTTAAAAAATATTCCTTTATTGGTATTTGGATAGGTTAGTGACTTCTGTATGGAAGCCAATGACAGAGATTGCACTTAAATTCCAAATGATTCATTGATTACTTCTGGAAATTCTAAGAAACCCAGTGTCTAAGAAAGTACTTGAATCTTGACCCCTTCTAAATATGTGAAGCCAAAAGGTAGTTGTACATGAATAATTTAAAGCATAATTGAGAAAACACTTTTGTTTGAAAATAATTCTTGTTTGAAGCTCTTGTGAGCTCGTAGTATCCCACACAATGAATTAATTCTGATAAAATATACAAGATAATCCAGAAACTAATCTTATCAATAAGTGCAGTTTTCCACTTCTAATTTCATATTTACTTTTATAGTCTTCCTTTTATAGAATCTTACTTTTAATATAGAATTAAAATAACTTGATTTGTTATTTTAAAAATGTGAAGCTTAAGTCTTTCCAGAGAGGTTATATTAACTTCCCCAGAATCACATAGTTGGTAATGGCAAACTGAGATGAGAGCTCAGGTTGCCTAGCTTGAACTCTTAACCCAATGTTCTTTCCACTACTGCAGGCTACCCCACTTAATGAATCTCCGAAATTTCATGAGAAAATAAACAGGTGCCTCTTGAGAAATAGAAAATTATAATTAATTTTAATAAGAAAATAAAATTCTAGTTTTATCTGCATTTTAGCATTTGCCTCAGGTTATCCTACTATCTTTTATCAACCTGGTTTCAGACCTTCTTTAGTATTTCTTTAAGAGCTCACAAGCTGCAAAATTAAGCCATGAAAGACCAGAAATAAACTTGGCATCTGAAGAAGAGAATAAGGGAGGAAATAAAGCCTGGCATTCCTTCTAAGATACAGGAGTATAATAGCCAAGATGATGAGATAACTGTCAGAAGACAATAGGGATCTTGAATTGAGATTCATTCTTTGAAGGTCTAACTATGCTCTTATGATACTCTCAGAATCAGTAGTGTCTTATGAGTGATCACAGCCTGAGACTGGCTTTGAATGATCTCACCATGAGTTTCAAACAGACTTATTCCTTTTAGTGTTCACTCATGTCCTGTGGAGATTAGGAGATTGTTGCAAAGAAAAGCCTCTCTTCTTGACAAATGGTGGGTTATTGTGGAAGAAATTTTTTGTCTGTGTGTAGTCGTACCTTAAATTGTACATTGCATGCTAAGTTTCAGGACTGGAAAAGTAGTAACCATCTTCCATGTTTCAATTTCATACCATAAAATTGAAGTTGCTAGCAAAATGCATAGCATCACTATCAGCTTCTAGACTTTTGTGATCTGTATATATCATAGGTTTTTATATTTGAAGATTTTTCAATAAATGATTATAATGTGACCATTCCATTAGATAATAAGCACAGCTGTAAGGCCCCTGGACAGGTAAGGTTCTATTTAAATGCTAATTGCCTTCATTATAAACCATTTTGAAGGCACTAAGTGTGGATAGACTGAGATAAAACCTTTTCATATACAAGAGAACGTTAATAACTGTGGGTAAAACTTTTTTGCTCTTGTAGATATCAAACTGAAAAAAATCCTCAATTAGAAATTCCCCTACTGTAAATATAGCCAAAAGGGATCTGATGAGTAGATCATACAGGTATCAAACTATATGGTATGCATTGAAAAAAGATGCCCTCTAACACACATGGATAAGCACCTTCTGTCTAGAAAGAATAGCCTTAAAGATTTGTGATTGCTATATGAAATTCTGCCAATGGATTTATTCTCTAGACCTTTCTTGATTGCCTATTATGTATCTTACCCTCAGTGAATAGAAATATGGATAAAAACAATCACTTCTCTCTAGATGACAGTAGGCAGACAAAATGTAGGTAACTATTCAAAAAAAAAAAAAAAAAAGAAAGGAGCATTAGGGATACTGATAAAGTAGGAAGATATTAACAACTAAATGTTGGAAGCATGGGCAAGAAATGGACTAGAAAAGGTGAATATGAATCTGCCCTTGAAGAAAGGACAGGATTTGGGTACATAGAAACAGAGAAAGGACATTCCAGGCTTAGGTAGATTTAAAAACTGTTTTTTATTCATGCCCAAATATCTCTAGAAGGCACTCCTATTTATAATAGCAACTGACTCAGATTAATTTACCAGATTCAACAATAACACAGGTAGACGAATCAAGACTGTTGTCACCTACATCTTTTTCTTCTCAAGTTTCTGTGTGTGAACATTTAAAAAATATTCAAATTTTTCTTCTCTTTAAAGAACAAACAAACAAATTGGAAAGGTACATTAATTCCACTTTTCCATTCAGATATCCCACTAGGTCTCTCTGTCACACAGGCAACTTCTCACAGAAGTTGGAAACACTGTGCTCTCTCTGTGTCTCCTTTCTCCACTCCTATGCCATACTCATCATTTGGAATCTCTACCTATTTACCCATTGCAATGATTTTTCAAGGTGATCTTATCATTTTAATTATCATCTCGAAGTTTTATCTTTGGCACTAATCTCTAGACCTGAATATTCAACTATTTGGCATTTTCATTTGGATGTGTAAAAAGCATCCCCAACTCAAAATATCCAGCACCAGACTTGCAATCCAAGCATTTTTCTCCTTTAACATTTCTCCTCTCAGAAATACCATCGTACTAGAACACCTGCTAGAATGTGCACACACCAGAATCTTAGTCATCCTACATAACAATTCCTTCTCTTTCACTGCCATATCCAATCAAAAACAAGGCCTTTGATTCACAAGAAGCTTTCAGATTTGCCTATTACCCTCAAACATATTGTCACTCTTTGTTCAAGATATCAACATCTATTCCTTGGTGGCTGAAATAGTCTCTGAATTGTCCTCTTCAAATTTTGTCTCCCTCATATATATATAGTCAGTTCTTTACTTTGCACCCAGTACAACTTTTCCAAAATACATAATTGATCAAAGTACCATTTCACCACTGCTGGGTATCTGTACCCTTGTGTAGTCAGTTCTTACCCTGATTCACGGTTTAGATAGCTAACTAAATTTGGTCAAAGGGACATTAGCAAAAATGACACAATCGGAGGTCTGATAAGTACTTTTTCATTGAGATTCACCCTTTGGAATAGCCCAGTTAGGAGAAGGGAGGAGAGAGTGAGTACAAACAGAGTAGGAAGGTGCTAAAGATTTGTGTGATTTGGATTCCTACTAAATGTTGTCTCACCTGAATCCATCAATAGCAGGTAACTTATTTTGTACTATTCTTTGGTCACACTCAATCTCAGTCCTCTGTTCTCCAAAAGTACATGAGTCTCAATAGTCCAGGAAAGAAAATATAGGTAACTCTAGGAAAAAGTAGTCATTATGAATAGAAAAATGATTCAATACAGGTGTTATAACAGTAATGTCAGATTAACAATGCCACCTTGATGAACTGATAGGTCAGTAACACATTCATTTATTCATCCAGCTGTTTTTCTTCCATATCATAACCATTTATTGAAACATTTATTAAATATTTAACATATGCCAGGCTCTATAGGGATAGAGAAAGGAACAAAATAGGCTCTTCTGAAAAGCATATAAATAATGAGTGGATATATTAATTACATTCATAATTGTCTGAAACATCAGGAAAGTCCTAGATCTTAATACAAAAGAATCACTAGAAGATGGTTTATTTAATTTTCCTAGTATCTTCCCAATATAGTCTACCAAATACATTTCACCATACAAAGGTTATTTCAAACTTCATCTTAAACAATGCCAAACTATATTAAGGAAGCTGTAGTTTCTGAATAGTGATAATAGATTATAAAGAAGTCGTTACGATAAAGTCATATGGACTTCCTAAATTTAAAGGGTAAAGACTGATTTGTTAAGGTCCAAGAAATTGGCTGATATCCTAATGAAATGTCTTTAATGCCAAATATGTTTTAGTGTCAATGAAACTTAAAAAATTAATTTTCTTTTTTTTTTCTTTCTTTTTTTTTATTTATTTTTTTACGTTTACATAGGGTAATGATGTTTCTTTTTTTTTCCCCTTCCCCCCACCCCTCCCACCCTTTTCCCTTTATACAGTCCTTCTTTCCTTCATTCTTACCGCTCTCCTTAGCCTAACTCTAAACCTAACCCTAAACCTAATGCTAACCCCTCCCACCCCCATTATATGTCCTCATCTGCTTATCAGCGAGATCATTCGTCCTTTAGTTTTTTGAGATTGGCTTATCTCACTTAGCATGATATTCTCCAATTTCGACCATTTGCCTACAAATGCCATAATTTTATCATTCTTCATTGCGGAGTAATATTCCATTGTATAAATATGCCACAGTTTCTTTATCCATTCATCAACTGAAGGGCATCTAGGTTGGTTCCACAATCTGGCTATGGTGAATTGAGCAGCAATGAACATTGATGTGGCTGTATCTCTGTAGTATGCTGATTTTAAGTCCTTTGGGTATAGACCAAGGAGTGGGATAGCTGGGTCAAATGGTGTTTCCATTCCAAGCTTTCTGAGGAATCTCCACACTGCTTTCCAGAGTGGCTGCACTAATTTGCAACCCCACCAGCAATGTATGAGTGTTCCCTTTTCACCACATCCTCGCCAACACCTATTGTTGCTTGTGTTCTTGATAATCGCCATTCTAAATGGGGTGAGATGAAATCTTAGGGTAGTTTTGATTTGCATTTCCCTTATTACTAGGGATGTTGAACATTTTTTCATATATCTGGTGATTACTTGTACATCTTCTTCTGTGAAGTGTCTGTTCATTTCCTTAGCCCATTTGTTGATTGGATTATTTGCATTCTTGGTGTAGAGTTTTTTGAGTTCTTTATAGATTCTGGAAATTAGCGCTCTATCTGAGGTATGGTTGGCAAAAATATTCTCCCACTCTGTAGGCTCTCTCTTCACATTTCTGATAGTTTCCTTTGCTGAGAGAAAGCTTTTTAGTTTGAATCTATCCCAGTTGTTGATTCTTGCTTTTATTTCTTGTGCTATGGGAGTCCTGTTAAGGAAGTCTGATCCTAAGCCAACAAGTTGAAGATTTGTACCTACTTTTTCTTCTATAAGATGCAGGGTCTCTGGTCTGATTCCAAGGTCCTTGATCCATTTTGAGTTGAGTTTTGTGTAGGGTGAGAGATAGGGGTTTAATTTCATTCTATTGCATATGGTTTTCCAGTTTTCCCAGCACCATTTGTTGAAGAGGCTATCTTTTCTCCATTGCATATTTTTGGAACCTTTGTCTAGTAAGAGAAAATTGTATTTATTTGGGTTTGTGTCCATGTCCTCTATTCTGTACCATTGATCTACCTGTCTATTTTGGTACCAATACCATGCCGTTTTTGTTACTATTGCTTTGTAGTAGAGTTGAAGATCTGGTATTGCAATACCCCCTGCTTCGCTCTTGCTACTGAGGATTGCTTTAGCTATTCTAGGTTTTTTATTCTTCCAGATGAATTTCATAATTGCTTGCTCTATTTCTGCAAGGTACATCATTGGGATTTTAATTGGAATTGCATTGAATCTGTATAGCACTTTAGGTAGTATAGCCATTTTGACGATATTAATTCTGCCTATCCAGGAACATGGGAGATCTTTCCATCTTCTAAGGTTTTCTTTAATTTCTTTCTTTAGTGTTCTGTAGTTCTCATTGTAGAGGTCTTTCACCTCTTTTGTGAGATTGATTCCCAAGTATTTTATTTTTTTCGAGGCTATTGCGAATGGGGTAGTTTTCCTTAATTTCTCTTTCTGAAGATTCATCACTTATGTACAAAAATGCATTGGATTTATGAGCATTGATCTTGTAACCTGCTACTTTACTGAATTCACTTATGAGTTCTAAAAGTTTTCTGGTGGAATTTCCAGGTTCCTCTAAATGTCATCAGCGAACAGGGATAGTTTGAGTTCTTCTTTTCTATTCGTATCCCTTTAATTTCTTTGGTTTGTCTGATTGCTCTGGCTAGAGTCTCAAGGACGATGTTGAATAGAAGTGGTGAAAGAGGGCATCCCTGCCTTGTTCCAGTTTTTAGGGGGAACGCTTTCAGTTTTTCACCATTTAGAATGGGCTTAGCGTAGATTGCCTTTATAATGTTTAGGAATGTTCCCACTACCCCAATTTTTTCTAGTGTTTTGAGCATGAAGGGATGCTGTATTTTATTGAATGCTTTTTCTGCATCTATTGAAATAATCATGTGATTCTTAACTTTAAGTCTGTTGATATGGTGAATGACATTGATTGATTTCCGAATGTTGAACCAACCTTGCATCCCTGGGATAAAACCCACTTGATCGTGGTGCACTATCTTTTTAATATATATTTGTATGCGATTTGCTAAAATTTTGTTGAGAATTTTTGCATCGATGTTCATTAAGGATATTGGTCTGAAATTTTCCTTCCTCGATGTGTCTCTGTCTGGTTTAGGTATCAGGGTGATATTGGCTTCATAGAACGAGTTTGGGAGGGTTCCCTCCTCTTATATTTCATGGAATAGTTTGAGGAGTATTGGAATGAGCTCTTCTTTAAAGGTTTTGTAGAACTCGGCTGAGAACCCATCTGGTCCTGGACTTTTCTTTGTTGGTAGGCTTTTGATGACCTCTTCTATTTCATTGCTTGAAATTGGTTTATTTAGGTTGTGTATGTCCTCCTGGTTCAGTTTAGGTAATTCATATGTCTCTAGAAATTTGTTGATGTCTTCGAGGTTTTCTGTTTTGTTGGAGTATAGATTTTCGAAATAGTTTCTAATTATGTTTTGTATTTCACTCGTGTCTGTTGTGATGTTTCCTTGTTCATTCCGAATTTTAGTAATTTGAGTTTTCTCCCTCTTTCTCTTTGTTAGTGTGGCTAAGGGTTTATCAATTTTATTTATTTTTTCAAAGAACCAACTATTTATTTTGTTAATTTTTCCAATTGTTTCTTTTGTTTCGATTTCGTTGATTTCGGCTCTGATTTTAACTATTTACTGTCTTCTACTACTTTTGGTATTGGTCTGCTCTTCTTTTTCTAGCGCTTTGAGCTGTAGTGTTAAGTCGTTTATTTGTTGATTTCTACTTCTTTTTTTGAATGCACCCCATGAAATAAATCTTCCTCTAAGTACTGCTTTCATAGTGTCCCAGAGATTTTGATATGATGTATCTTTGTTCTCGTTTACTTCTAAGAATTTTTTTATTTCCCTCCTGATGTCTTCTGTTATCCATTCATCATATAATAGTGTATTATTTAGTCTCCAGGTATTGGAGAAGTTTCTGTTTTTTATTCTGTCATTTATTTCTAATTGCAATCCATTATGATCTGATAGAGTACAAGGTAGTATCTCTATCTTCTTGTATTTGCTAACAGTAGCTTTGTGGCATAAAATATGGTCTATTTTAGAGAAGGATCCATGTGCTGCTGAGAAGAAAGTGTATTCGTTCTTTGTTGGATGGTATATTCTATATATGTCTGTTAAGTCTAAATTGCTGATTGTGTTGTTGAGATCTATAGTTTCTTTATTCAATTTTTGTTTGGACGATCTATCCAGTGGTGAGAGAGATGTGTTAAAATCGCCTAGTATGATTGTGTTGTGGTCTATTTGAATTCTGTAATTGAGAAGGATTTGTTTGACGTACTTGGATGAGCCAATGTTCGGGGCATAGATATTTATGATTGTTATGTCTTGCTGATTTATGCTTCCCTTAAGCAGCATGTAATGTCCTTCTTTATCCCTTCTGACTAGTTTTGGTTTGAAGTCCACATTATCTGAGATGAGGATGGATACTCCAGCTTTTTTGCTGTGTCCGTGTGCATGGTATGTTTTTCCCCATCCTTTCACCTTTAGTCTATGGGTGTCTCTTTCTATGAGGTGAGTCTCTTGCAGGCAGCATATTGTTGGATTTTTCTTTTTAATCCAATCTGCCAGTCTGTGTCTTTTGATTGATGAATTCAGGCCATTAACATTCAGGGTTATTATTGTGATATGATTTGTATTCCCAGTCAATTGACTCATATTTGTTTTTGACATGATTTGGTTTCTCCTTTATTTGGCTATTCCTTTAGGCTAGCGCCTCCTGTTGCTGATTTGCATCGTTGTTTTTCATCTCTTCCTCATGGAATATTTTGCTGAGAATGTTCTGTAATGCTGGCTTTCTTTTTGTAAATTCCTTTAGTTTTTGTTTATCATGGAAGGATCTTATTTCATCGTCAAATTTGAAGGTAAGTTTTGCTGGGTATAAGATTCTTGGTTGGCATCCGTTTTCTTTCAGGGCTTGGTAAATGTTGTTCCAGGCCCTTCTGGCTTTTAGGGTCTGGATTGAAAAATCTGCTGATATTCTTATTGGTTTCCCTCTGAATGTAATTTGATTCTTTTTTCTCATGGCCTTTAAAATTCTGTCTTTATTTTGTATGTTAGGTATTTTCATAATAATGTGTCTTGGTGTGGGTCTGTTGTAATTTTGTATGTTTGGAGTTCTATAAGCCTCTTGTATTTGGTTTTCCATTTCATTCTTCAGATTTGGGAAATTTTCTGATATTATTTCATTGAATAGATTGTTCATTCCTTTGGTTTGTTTCTCTAAGCCTTCCTCAATCCCAATAATTCTTAAATTTGGCCTTTTCATGATATCCCATAATTCTCGTAGATTCTGTTCATGATTTCTTACCATCTTTTCTGTTTGGCCAATTTTGCTTTCGAGATTAAATAATTTGTCTTCAATGTCTGAGGTTCTGTCTTCCAGGTGCTCCATTCTATTGGTTATGCTTTCTATGGAGTTTTTAACTTGGTTTATTGTTTCCTTCATTTCAAGTATTTCAGTTTGGTTTTTTTTCAGTATCTCTAACTCTTTATTGAAATGATCTCTTGCTTCCCGTATTTGGTCTTTTAACTGTTGATTGGTGCGATCATTTAATGCCTGCATTTGCTCTTTCATCTCCTCCTTCAATGCCTGCATTTGCTCTTTCATCTCCTCATTTGCTTCCCTGATCGTTTTAATTACGTACATTCTGAACTCCCTTTCTGACATTTCTTCTGCTGTGCTGTCATTGGGTTTTATTGATGTAGTATCTAGGTTTGTTTGGGACATTTTCTTCCCTTGTTTTCTCATATTGGTCAGTTGTCAGTGGGACCCTGAGATATTGCAGTTTTCCGCTATTGGCTTATAGTGTCCCGGTAGATTTCCAGTGTATCACCTCCCAGCCTTCAGTAGCCTGATGTCTTGGAGGAATCTGATAAAGCAGCGTATCCGAAGAAAACTGCCCCTAGCCCCCTACTGGTTCCACGATTTGGAACTGACTCTGTGCTGAAATGCTCTCACTGTGGGCCTGCACTGTGCAGCTGGCCGTGAGGGAGGAGCTCACTGCCGGAGTGTGGAAGGCTACCTTGGGAAGACTCTAGCTGCCCTGCCCGGCTCCAATAAGCCACCTCTATCTGGGCCTGCCCCCCGGGCCGAGCTTTACCCAGTGGGCAGACTCACCCGTGGCTCTATTTCAGTGCGAGTCTCTCAATGCCTCTCCTTCTTAACTCCTGGGTTCTGGAGCGAGAGGGGGTGCAGTCTCCCTCTAGGCCGCCATCTTGGATCGTCCCGAGAAGAGAGCCTACAGCCGGAGTGGGCAGAGCCGCCTGAAGAGGTGTCTGGCTGCCCTGCCCTGATCCCAGAGGCTGTTTGCGGATCGAGGCTCTCCGTTGGTTCGGGGGCTTGTGGCTGGTTCTATGTAGAAAGTCTCTCACTGGGCGGTCAGCTCCGAGAGGCTAGCCTTGAACGGCACCTCCCACCGCAGGGGTCCAGACTATTTGGGGAAGTCTCTGGCTGCCCTGTCTGGACCCTGAATCTGCTTGCGTGCCAGAGTACGCTGAGCTGCACTGGCTCCGGGACTCGGAGCTTGTTCTGGTCAGAAAGGCTCTCACCAGCGGGCCAGTTCCGTTCCGAGAACCTGGAGAAGCTGGCTGTGTGGGCGGGGCCCACCGCCAGAGTGAGCAGGGCTGCCTGTGGATGATTCTAGCTGCCCTGCCCGGCTGCAATAAGCCACCTCTGTCTGGGCCTGCCCCCGGGCCGAGCTTTACCCAGTGGGCAGACTCACCCGTGGCTCTATTTCAGTCCGAGTCTCTCAATGCCTCTCCTTCTTAACTCCTGGGTTCTGGAGCGAGAGGGGGTGCAGTCTCCCTCTAGGCCGCCATCTTGGATCGCCCCGAGAAGAGAGCCTGAAGCCGGAGTGGGCAGAGCCGCCTGAAGAGGTGTCTGGCTGCCCTGCCCTGATCCCAGAGGCTGTTTGCGGATCGAGGCTCTCCGTTGGTTCGGGGGCTTGTGGCTGGTTCTATGTAGAAAGTCTCTCACTGGGCGGTCAGCTCCGTGAGGCTAGCCTTGAACGGCACCTCCCACCGCAGGGGTCCAGACTACTTGGGGAAGTCTCTGGCTGCCCTGTCTGGACCCTGAATCTGCTTGCGTGCCAGAGTACGCTGAGCTGCACTGGCTCCGGGACTCGGAGCTTGTTCTGGTCAGAAAGGCTCTCACCAGCGGGCCAGTTCCGTTCCGAGAACCAAAAATTAATTTTCAATGAAATTAATTGAAGATTCTTTTTTTTATTTTTACAGACTGCATTTTGGTTCATTGTACACAACTGGGGTTCATCATTTCATTTCTATGGTTGTGCACGATGTAGATTCATACCATTCGTGTAATCATACATGTACACAGGGTAATGATGTCTGTCTCATTCCACCATTTTTCATACCCCTCCCTCTCCTTTCCCTCTACATAATCTAAAGTTCCTCCATTCTTCTCTCACTCCACTCCCTCACCCCCATTATATTTCATCATCCACTTATCAGGGACAACATTGAACCTTTGGTTTTTTGGAATTGGCTTATTTCACTTAGCATGATATTCTCTAATTCCATCCATTTATCTGCAAATGCCATAATATTCTTCTTCTTTATGGTTGAATAATAGTCCATTGGGTATATATTCCACAGTTTCTTTATCCACTCTGTTGAAGGGTATCTAGGTTGGTTTCACAATCTAACTATTGTGAATCGAGCTGCTAGAAACATTGATGTGGCTGCATTACTGTAGTATGCTGATTTTAAGTCCTTTGGGTATAAACCAAGGAGTGGAATTACTGGGTCAAAAGGTGGGTCCATTTCAAGTTTTATGAGGATTCTCCACACTGCTTTCAAGAGTGGCTGCACTAATTTGCAATGCCACCAGCAATGTAAAAGTGTGCCGTTTTCCCCACATCCATGCCAACATCTATTATTGTTTGTATTCTTGATAATAGCCATTCTAATTGGAGTGAGATAAAATCTTAGAGTTGTTTTAATTTGCATTTCTCTAATTACTAGAGATGTTGAACACTTTTTCATATATTTATTAATTGTCTGTATTTCTTCTTCTGTACAGTGTCTGTCCAGTTCCTTGGGCCATTTATTGATTGGGTTCTTTGTATTTTTGGTGTAAAGTATTTTAAGTTCTTTATAAATTTTGGAGATAAGTACTCTATCTGAAGTGCATGTGGAAAAGATTTTCTCCCACTCTGTAGGCTCTCTCTTTACATTCTTGATTATATCCTTTGCTGAGAAAAATCTTTTTAGTTTTAGTCCATCCCATTTACTGATTCTTGCCTTGATTTCTTGTGCTTTGGGAGTCTTGTTGAGGAAGACTGATCCTAAGCCAACATGAAGAAGATTCAGGCCTACTTTGTGTTCTATTAGGTGCAGGGTCTCTAGTCTGATTCCTAAGTCCTTGATCCATTTTGAGTTGAGTTTTGAGAAATAGAGGTTTAATTTCATTTTACTGCATATGGATTTCTAGTTGTGCCAGCACCATTTGTTGAACAGGCTATCTTTTCTCCATTGTATGTTTTTGGCTCCTTTGTCTAGTATGAGGTAACTGTATTTATGTGGTTTTGTCTCTGTGTCTTCTGTTCTGTACCATTGATCTGCCTGTCTATTTTGTTGCCAATACCATGCCATTTTTATTACTATTGCTCTATAGTATAGTTTAAGGTCTGTTATTGTGATACCTCCTGCTTCACTTTTTCTACTCAGGATTGTTTTGGCTATTCGAGGTCTCTTGTTCTTCCAGATAAAGTTCATGGTTGCTTTCTCTATTTCTATGAGAAATGTCATTGGGATTTTAATTGGAATCGCATTGAATCTGTATAGCGCCTTCTTTAAGTACTGGGTAACAAAATTTCTAATTTGAATGCACACTAGTGCCCAAAAATATGTTTATAGTAGCATCCTACATTCTACTAGGAACTTTAGTGTGAATCCAAATGATTTTACTCTTAAAATTAGAACAATGTGAAGATTTCAGTGAAGTCAATTATAGTCAGTTCTTTTACCTGTATTATTGCAGATGACTTAATTTTGGTATATTTAATTGCATTTGGAAAGCTTTAAGATACATTATGTGCATTGGAATTCATAACAATGAGCACATCTTTTTCAGTGGCTATTTGCTGTGTGATGGTGGAAAGGGAGCATTCTACAACTTTATGCCTCATCAAAACCCACTAAAAAAATTTATGGATCATCAAGTGCATAGAGAGTAATGATTTTATAATTGAGCTCTTGTGCTTATTAGTGTTGTACTTGTTGCAACTGAATTAATCACATATTTAAAGTCCTTTGAAATTTGTACTTGAAAATATTTTGACCATATATAACAACCCATGCTGGAGATTTTATGATACTTCTGATTTTACAGTAAGATATATATTATTCATTTTCTCTAAAATTTTATTTTGACAGTGTGTTATGCACATCTAATAGAAATTCATTTACAAAATAAGATATGCATGGAGTTTTGTATGAAAAAATTATAACAATGTAAGAAACAAAGGACCATTTGCTAGCATATTAATATCAGTTTTTATTCTAGCAATACTTTGGATCCTTATTTGACTTAGGAATTTACACCAAGTAATGGGTTGATAACTTTTGAGTATTGTTAAATTCATTTCATACTGTTCCACTTCCATTACCTTTCTATAATGCCCATTTTTGCCTACCTATTATAGAAATTAAACATTTAAAATACTGAAGTCAAGTTTGGTGACACATATCTATATTTCCCAGCAATCTCAGATGCTGCAGCAGGAAGACCACATGTTTGTGGTCAGCCTGGTAAGATTAATAAGACCCTGTTTAAAGTGCTTTAAAAGTTAAAATTAAAAAGGCCTGGGCTGTAGCTCAGTGGTAGAGTGCACCAAACAAACACACAAACAAACCTCTTAATTGCTTGGTACAGGGAAAATTCTAAAGTGGTGCAGAGAACCTAAGCTAAATATTACATTTGTTCTGTCGTGATGGAGTTTAAAGAGTTATAAAGAAAACAAACTGGCAAATCAGCAGGTACAAAAATCATTTAACCAATCAGAAAATTCTGTCAACTCTCTCAAATGGACCATTTCTCACTATCTCCACCACTACCATCCTGATCCAAGCTATTTTTACCTTTCACCTGGACAATCATAGTAAATCCATAATCCATTTCTCACTCCCTGTAGCCCACCCCACATTCTTTCTTTCTTTCTTGTCCCAACCCTTCATTCTAATCTGTACAAACAATAAACATTTTATTTTTAAGCCAAGTCACCTTACACCCATGCTTAAAATCTTCCAGAGGCTTCCTAAACCACTTGCAGTGAAAGTCACAATACATTGCCTGAAGGCCCTACATCATTTGTTTCCTGCTAATGCTTTGACATGGACTCCTACTACTCTCCTTCTGGTCTACTCCATTCCAGCCACAGAGGCATCCTTTCTGTTCCTGAGCACTCAGCATGTTCAGATTCAGATATTTGCACTTGCTGCTCATAAATATCTTCTCATTCAAGAATATTTTTGTTCTCACAATTTAATTTTGTTATATTCACCACAATCATTTAGAAAAATGTTTAGTGGTAATGTTCTCTAAAATACTCTTCCCCCACCTCATATGGTTCTTTTACTTGTTTCCTTCCATATTCATATATCACCTTATTAGTGAGGTCTTCCCTGGTCACTAAGGTCAAAAGTAATCACAATCCCGCTGTAACTTTTCCTGTTTTCTTTTTACCATGTTCTATTTTTCTATACATCCCATATAGCTCTCAGACATCATTCATTTGTTAAATGTTATTTTGTCATAGTATATGTAAATATTTTGACTATGGAGATACATATTTTGTTGACTGCTAAACTTATGGTTTGAAACCTGTGTGTATTTTTCTAGGTTTTATCATTCCTGTTTTCAGTGGTTTTGAATGGTATGTTTCTCTGATAAATCTTTGATTCATCTTTAAAAAAAATATTTCTATAAAAATCATTGTCTTTCATGGTGGTTTTAAATACAATCCCATTTATTGTTGTAACCTATGTTTTCTAATTTTTGGTTTTTACACATTTCTACTTTACTCATCTACTCATATTTCCTTTTTTATGTCTTTTGAATAGGGACTGAATTTTCTGGTTTTTTAATCCACATGATTTGAATAATATATATCCCATTTTCTGTTATAGATTATGATCATCTTTTATTTTTATGAATCATTAATGAACATATTAGCTCTACTTAATATGAGGGAGGTGAATGTTCCAGTTTTGGGCCAAGCTCTGGCTACTACTGGTGTGTGGTCATTTGAGTTTGATTTCCAGGATGAAATATGCTTTAGATGTTGGCATGAGTTTGTAGACAGAATGATCATACATACATATTAGTGTGGGAAAGGAAGGTTCTCCAAGGTAGCCCAGTCTCAGATTGGTCCCAGATTCCAACCACCTCAGAGTTTCAAGTTGGAAATCATTAGAGGAAGGCATCATTCATGGGAGTTAGACTCTTAACAGCAGCATTTTTGGTTCTCAGCTGTCCAAACAGGCACATAACTGGGCAGAGGGGAATCTTCCTATTTTGTTGTAAAGCAGCACAGCATAGGAATTCAAAGATCAGAGGAATTTAAAAAGCAGAATCAATTTTTCTGATGAATTGAAAGGTCCTCTGGTGAGAGTAGATTTGGATTACATAGTGGGCACTGACTACTAAAAGAGCCCACTATGTATGTTGACCTCAAAGTGTTGCACTATTGAGGGAGAGCAATGAACAAAGCCAAAGCAGAAGCTGCATAACTGGAAAAGAGCAATTGAAAAGATGTGTTTACATAGTTGCTATGATACCTAATACCTTATCATGTATCCTAAAAACATTTCCCTACATAACCATAATTCCACTATTATGCCACTAAAATTTCTCCTTGATACAATTACATTATGTAATAAGCTTTGAGATATCTTGTAAACATTTCAGAAGATGAACTATAAGTAGTTAGCTATAAGCTTCTGGATTTTAGGAGAAAGTAAAGTAAAGTAAGTAATATTGGATACCTACAAATTCTTGGAGTAAACTTTTCCAAGTGGCAGAGGCCTTACATTATAGGTGTGACTGTGGAAAGATAGCTTATATTCAAACTTAAGAACCACGTTGTAACTTCTCACTCCCCTGATTGAAAGCAAGAACTTTCATATGTTATTTCCTCTATTAGATGCATGAATTTTAATTAATAAATTTTTTCTTTTTTTTTTTTTGCGGTGCTGGGTTTTGAACCCAGGGCCTTGTGCTTGTGAGGCAAGTACTCTACCAACTGAGCTATATCTCCAATCCAATAAGTTTTTTCTTATTATCCATAAATATCATCTCATTCAAAAATATTTTTGTTCTTACAACTTAATTTTGTTATATTCACCACAATCATTTAGAAAAATGTTTGGTGGTAACATTCTTTGGAATTATCTTATACCATATATTCTCCATCTATTTTTACTTCTACTTATTTTTTCCAAAATACATCTTTATGTAAGAACCTATGATGTGTGTAGAGTTAAAGTTTTTGAATATTTGTTAATTTCTTCCTATCACTTTTAGATAAACGAAGTCTTTAGCAGGATTTATCCAGATCTTTACTTTCTCCTAAAGTCCAGAAGCTTATAGCTAACTACTTATAGTTCATCTTCTGAAATGTTTACAAGATATCTCAAAGCTTATTACATAATGTAATTGTATCAAGGAGAAATTTTAGTGGCATAATAGTGGAATTATGGTTATGTAGGGAAATGTTTTTAGAATACATGATAAGGTATTAGGTATCATAGCAACTATGTAAATGAACTTCTCAGATCTTCTATGGAAGAAAACAAAAGTGACTGTGTTTATTGCTCTTCTTCTTAATCTATCCCTTGTCCAAACCAAGAACACCTTTCTGCATGTTGCACCCAGCCAATGACTATGCACAAGAGATATATCTGTGCCAGTCATGCCTACATGAGATGAGACTCCATTAAAAGTAGACTGGTTCAAGGATTTCCCATTAGCCTGGCCAAAACATTCTTAGAAATTTGCTGATTTATGATCTTCCCCAAACCTCCCTCCTTTTCCTTTGCCTTCACAGCAGTTTCATGTGTCTCTCTGCCTTCTCTGATCCACTGTTAGTTGACTTTCCATTACTGTAACAATAAATTATCTTATAAGCAGAAGGTCGATTTTGGCTCATAGTTCTGAATGTTCCATGACTGCACAAACAGGTTACTTTTAGGCCAGAACATCATGTCAGGAGTATGTGGCACAAGAAAGCTATATACCTCTTGCTTAGGAGAGAAGAAGAGAATGACACCGAGGCCCAATAATCTCCATCAAAGACACAACCCCGATGACCTAAAACTTCCCACTAAACCCACCTCTTAGAGGTTCCTCCACTTCCAATAGTGACACACTAGGGACAAAACCTGTACCAAGGGGATCTTTAGGGGACATGCCAGATCTAAACTATAACATCCATCATCCTTTGTTTTCATAATCATCCTCCCCCATACATGTTTTGCAAGTCTAATCCCGTTTTGGCACCTAGAGATCCACCTTGAGAGGATCCGAACTAGCAGAGTAATATGTCATGATGTCTTCAAATGGTTCATGCAAACAACATATATGTGTATGAATTCACAGGCATATATGCTCATGCTATATATGTATGAATGCAGCTTGAGAGGAAGAAGACCAAAGAGGAGGAGGAAGTGTAGGAGAAGGAAATGGAGCAATTAATATTTACCAATATTAATTGATAAATCTGGGAGAATACTATATAGGTATTCAGTACACTGTTCTCTAATAGGATTGAAAGTTTTTTTAAGTAAAAATGTTGTAAAAAATAAAATGATAATTAAAACACTACCATAAAATATATATTAAACTCAGCATGTTTGCCAAAGACAGCTGTTCCTTATTTTGATGCTGATGTAACATATTCTATTATTCTCAGTAGCAGAATCCCGGTTTTATTTGGGCCACATTGCAGCCAACCCAAAATTTCATTTAACTTTACACATAATCTGACCTGTAAGTTGTAGCAATGTAAATACAAGCAAATATGTTAATGTCGAAGTGTTCTGCCCTTTTTCTCCCTCTCCATTGTGGCTTCCTGAACCGTGGCCATGACTCTTAGATCTCAAGGAATCACTGTAGACCATGAGGAAGGAAGGCATCAGAAAGAACAGAGTCCACAGAAAAGAGTGTGACTTTCTGATGGAGTGACCATATTAGTCCTAGAGTCCTACTACTAGTACTTTTGAACGTAAGAGGGAAATAAATTGCTATCTGGTTTAAAACCTCTTTATTTAATGTCTTAAATTTATTTAGACATCACAACTTAATTTTTTTTCTTTTGTGGTAATTTAGAGTAAATAGTACTAACATTGATCTTCAATAACTTATTTGAACTGATATTAGATTCCAAAAGTATTTTCAGATAAATTTTGTTGTAATACAATCAGAATTATGTCTTCATTTAAATGTTAAATATTATAAAATAAGAAATATTGCAAAACAAAATTTTCATATGAAAATGTAAGCAAAATTGTTGTCATTTACAGCTCAACCTAATTTTACACTGATACAGTGTCCAAAATTAATGATTTGATTTCTCTCAACCTCAAAAACAAAAATCTCCCTGCTCCCTTCTTCTGGGTGCTTAAAATTCATAGAATTATTATGAACTCCCTTTTGTTTAATTTGGTTTCTTTTTTGGATACTTATAGACTATGTTTAGTCCCTGAAGTGTTTTATAATTCATTAGGAAACATTCAGAACTGACCATAATGCTCCTACTACATAGGTGTGTGCCAATCTTACAGGGGTATTTTGGTGCCTTCTCACAGTTCCTTCTTGTTTCTGTCATTGATCTTTTTCAAAGTTGTAGTTTGAATTAGCAGAGGATTATTTTTCTATCCAGTCCATCCATATTTGATTCCTGTGGTTACCATAACAAATTACCACAGAATTGGTGGTTTATGACAATAGAAATTTATGCTCTCATGGTACTGGAGGCCAGATCCAAAATTTAAAGAATCAGCAAGGTTTCTAACTCTCCAGAGATTCTAGGAGAAATCCTATGTTTTGTGTTTTTTAGAATCTGACTATTCTCTTCAATCTCTGCCTCCATCTTCACATCACCTTCTCCCCTGTGTGTCTGTGTCCTTTCTTCTGTCCCTCATAAAATACTCATGATTGGATTTAGGACCCACTCAGATAATTGAGGATAATCACATCTTGAGACTAAGTCATATCTCTAAAGACCTTTTTTTTTTTTTTCAAAATAATATTCATGGGGCCTAGAGATTTGGCAGTGAGCTTAACTTGGGGTCACCATTCAACACAAACCACTATTTGTGCTTTAATAAGGATGTTTACTTTGAAAGGTCAGCGAATCACCAATTTGTGCTATTGCACACTGTGTGTGTATCACAGTGCTATGTAAATTTGTGAGTATTTGTATATGTTAAAGTGTGCAGGCATGTGTGTGTTTTGTTCTTCTTTAGTATTTCAAAAGGCATTGTGGGGGAGCCCAATAACCTTTGTCTGCAACCTAGATATTCAGCATATTTGTGAGATGACTAATCCACTATTTTTTAGACAAAACTTTGCTCCCAGTTTTCTGCAATCAGGCAGAAAGTTTTGTGGGGGATATTATTAAAGTATTATTAAAGTATGATAACAAATGAAAATGGATGACAAGTGCTAAATAGTCTTTTATTTATTCATTACATACACATTTCTGGAATGACTTCTATGGGCCAAGCACCATGCTAGGTAGAGATAATTAAGACATATATATTGTTATCAAAAATTTCATCTTAGGAGGCTATGAGGGTATGACAGAAAGTAAATGGCTATACATCAAAATAGAAAATAGTAAATATCAAAGAGAGAATGGAATCAAGTGTCATGGAAGTCAGGAGGGGAGATTAAAGGCAAAAAATTGGGGGGCGAAGTGCACTTTGATCCTTCAATAAGCTATCAAAAATAGTTTGTATGCACTCTTATGCACACATAACTATCAGAGGGGTCAAACTCTGTGTAGATATAAATGGGAAATTATGTAATAGAAATCCTAAAATAGTTGGAGGCATAAAACTGCAAAGAAATTATTTGCCATGTTTAAATTTATACATTTTAAAAGTGTTTGAAAATAAACATTTTAGGTGACACATGTCCATCTAGTACATCTAATTGTCCCCACAAAAGGAGGAAAAAAGCAATGTAAGAGTCTAGAAAGTATACCAGGCGAAGGTGCTGGGAGTTGCTTGCATGAAGCATCTTCGTTGATATTCACTTTGCCTTTGAGGATAGGTACAGGGCTTGAGGAATACTTCAAAGAGGTTTTCTGGCCAGTTATGCTTTGCCAAACTCTCATAGCTTTCTCAAAGCTTTCAAAATTATCAAAAACCCGCATACATCTCCCACACTATTACTTTATCAGAAAAGGACACTGTGAACAGCATCACAGTCTTCAGAATTCTTTATCATGTCACACAGCAGCTGCATTCAAACTGCAATGCCTCCTCTCAAGTCATAACAAGGCAACACCAGCATTAAGATGCAATGTTCCAAAGATGCCAGTTTTAGCAAGAGCGGTAATAAGTGTCAGAGAGAACATTATCACATGGTAGTGCTTTCAAGTTGAGAATGTGTCTTTTATCAATCTTTGAAAGTAATTCGTTTGACTTCAAATTTATATGCCACCTTGAAAGAGAAAAAATGTGGTTTGTTCTTACCTGTACTGTCAGGAATTTTAATTAGTTTTGCTCTTTTTCTCATCTGGAACGTATCTTACCTCTATCCACAGTCAGCAACAGTTGTCTATTTGCTTGTAGATAGAACAACTACTTGAATTTTCTTAAGTGTTTCTATGAAGTTTAAAGGTTCTTCCTGATGTTTGAAAATACCCAGAACACTGTTAACATAGATGCTATTTATTGAACAACCAGTGTGCAAAAAAATAGCATGGAAACTTCATCAACTTCCTCAACCCTAAAGATTTAAAAACATAAAAAGGATGATTCAAGCTCTTACTGTGCTTGCAGTCAGGTGTGAGAGCTGGGGTGTGTGTGAAGAAGTACACATAAGTAATGAATAGATACACTTACATATGGCTTTGCAAAGATCCAAATTCACACAGACTTCTTGTCCAATCCTTATAAGAACCTGACAAGATTATCTCAGAGAAAAGAGAAATTGAGATAACATATTGAGAGATAAGGAATCTGAGTTAAAATATTTTTTTAAAAAAAGACCTTATCGCAGAACTTGACCAAAGTTTAAACCTTGTTTTTCTAAATTTGCTGTCCTTGTTGGTACACTATAGAATGAATTAAAACCATAGAGTTTAAAATAGAAAGATGATTGTAAACTAAGGAAACTGGTAGTCTTCACGAGAATTGGTCTCTTACTTAGGGAAAGAGGACTGATTTCACTTGAAAAGCCAATAAGAGTAAAAACATAGGCCATGGCATACAATGCAGCACGTGCTGGCCTTGGTAGGCCCACTGTGCAGGTCTTACATGGAAGGCCCTCTTGATCACTAAACTCTTTTTCAACACACTGAACTTCTCTGCCCCATTTTGGGCAAAATATAAAAAAAACTAAGAATAACATGAAAGTCAGGAAAGGAGCAAGAGTCTTGGATTGCTTTGCTTTTTTTTTTTTTTTTTTTTTTTTTCCCTTCAGTGTAATCCTTTCTCCTTAAGAACCTATTCCTAAGAAGGGGATTTTTAAATCAAAAGGGGCTAAATTAACCCTTTTGAGTTATATAATGATTTATAATCTTTGGAACCAGAAAGTGTTAACACACCTTCTAAAAGGCCTAATGCCTAAAAATGATTTATACCTAAGGTACTTTCATTCACCATTTAAGATTGTGTGTAGATCCCTTTTTACATATGATAGAGTGTTGTCATACATGCATTTTTTATCATTCCTTGATATATATTCCTTGATATATTTCATTTATGGGTCAACTTAACCATCCTTTCTCTATCTTATGAGAAAACAAGCAATTACTTTTCCTTTGCTGACATTTATTTCCATTATTCATTTCTTTATTGAGAAAACATTATGTCAGGCCTATGCTAGATGAATTTTCTAGTTACTATTTCATTTATTCTTTACTTAAAAACACTCATGGGGCTAAAAAAATTTTTGAAACTCAATGAATGAATTTCTTTCCCCAAATAACTCAGTTAGCTAAAAGGCAGAGCTAACATTTGACCCCAAGCCCTCCAATTCCCAGTCCCATCCCCACTCCACATGCCTTAAGCACTCTCTAAACTTCAAGTGCCTGGGTTCAGAGCTTCTCCAACCCATCGTCTCCTGGAGGCCAGACACTCTAATTTACGTCTTCATTTGTCTCCTGGCATACAGTGTGTATGGGTAATCTTTACCGATTGTTATTTTTGTTGCCATGGTGTTAAGTAGAAATGCTATGCTCGATCAAACCAAAAACAAAAAAGGAAAATAAAACCCACCAAATTCTTTTGATATGAAATGTTCTGCAGTACTTAGTAATACAGAATACAAAGTACCCACAGCACTCTGGATAACCTGTGGACATTTTTAGAAGACTAATAACTTGAAACTTCCACCATTCATGCAAACCCCCAGTAAATGGTGGAAAACTTGAATAAATCACTGGGAATCTTTAGGCTTTATTTCATTTGGTAGATTCTTGAGTAACCTGGTCATATATCATGAAAGTATCATGAAAGATGCACAGGGTTGAACTCTTTAGTCACATATCACATTTTCTATTAGCACATTCTTATTAGATTTTCTAAACACTATTAAGGCAATTCCTCTTTTCATGCCTCAATTTAGCTCCTCCTTCAGATCCCCTGGGTCTCCTCACGAGTATTCCTTCTACCCTTGCCCTCTCAACCCCTCCCAAGTTTCTCCCATCTCTCCCCTTTACTTGGTCCCTTTTCCTTTCTCCTCTCCATGATCCAGCCTTAGGCACCAATTTTATGTTTTTAACTTACAAACTTTGCTGTTCTAACATCCTCTTTTATTCCATTAAAAACAATGTCCAATAAATTCTCAAATTAATACAACAGATTAGAAACTTAGGCCATACTTCCGAAATTAACCTTCATTAAGCCATTGCATGACCCTATCAAAGCATGTGTGAAGGAAATAAATTTGGAAGCCAAATAAACATGGATTCTAATCATAATTCTAACATTTTTGCCACATGTGGCCTTAAGAAAATTATTTTAAATTTCTCAGCCTCAATTCTTTAACTGTCAAGGTGAACTATTAGTACCTATTAGTACAGCTACTGTGAAGACTAAATGAGTCAAGGAATTCAAAGTATCTTGCTGTGTTACATTAAGGAAGTTACTATACCTTTCTGTGATTCAATTTCTCCATGTATAAAGTGGTATAATTATACCTACCTCATTGAATTTCTTGATCTGTTATAATTTGCCAAGTCCTAGGAAGTGAAGTATATTTAGTAACTTTTTAATCTACCTGGGAAAAATAGGAATATATGTATATATAATATATAATATATATATTTTCTCATAATCTTATATATGATCTCATTTCTTCATATATAGGTAAATATATAAATCTATATATATATATATTTATATAAATACATGTATAGGTAAGGAAAATGATTTAAAGATGTATATTGGGTACCAAATATATAGAACCAAATATAATATTGTATTCCTTAGTCTGAGAGTCACTAGTATGGCCCAGAGCTAAGCTTTTTCTTAAAGCATGTCTGGGTATTAGTTGGTCAGGAGGGGCAGAGGGAAGGATTAAATGATGTGTGCAAAGCTTCAGGCAGAGGGGCCTGACTTCTGCATGACAGTGGACGATTAGAGGAGTAGAATGGGGAGTGTTTACGTAGCTCATTTTCTTATCTTTACTGGAAAGGTGAATTTATTGGAAAGCTCTGTCTGCACAATATCCAACTACAGTATATGTAGTTGAAGTCAAATATATATTACTCAAATATTTTTGTTGGAACAGTATTGATTATATAGAAAACGTGCCTGGAATAAATCTAAAATGAAAAAAAAATTGAGGTTTTAAGTTTCAGAGAGTTGATTCTGAACCACAAATTAGGATGTTCACAGGAAATATGAAATCACAATTTGGTCTGAATGACTACAGAATTTAATTCTACATTATTTAGGAAAAGTTGCTGCTGAATATAACCTATGCATAAAATACCGGCTGTCTCACCCTTTCTTGTTCATTTCTCTTGTAAAGAAGCAATGTTAATTCTGTAAGTGTTTACTGGTCACCAACAGTTCCCCTGTCTCAGCGTTCTTGCTCCTGGGTTGGTGGGGGACAGGGGAGCTGGCTTATAACCTTATTGGGAACAACAAGTGCTATGAAAAACAGGATAAGAACTCATTGAGCAGGTTCCTGAGAAATGTGGATATTTATTTAGAGGAAAATTTGGAAGTGAATTCAAACTTGAAGGAGACAACTAAACAAAGGGAAGAAGAGAAACAAGAAGGCGCCAGGGGGATTCTAAGAACAGGCACATAGCATTGACAAAAAGTTAGAGCTAAAATAGCCCTAAACTGTCACAGTTGATAACTTACATTCCTGTGACTAATACTTCCACCCACAGGGATAGACTATCTGGTGTATGGGAAAAAAAATCAGCAGCTCCTCTTCTCAGCAATTGAAGAGATGCTGAGTGGTTCAGTGAGTTTCTAAAAAATAGATTTGTTCATTTCTTTTGAATTTTCAAAGTGTCCTTGATGGAAAGCATGTGGGACTAAGTACATTCTTAACCTGTCCTTTTACAGAGACATGGTATTTAGTCTCCCTGTGTTCACTATGGGGGTGTGAAGGTACCATAGTAAAAGCCATAGGTTCAGATTAGTCCAGTGGGTAAGCAGTTTTCTTTCCTGAAGTACCTACTAATCCCTGCTTCCCAAAGAGCCATGTACAAATTCCCCTGAAGCCAGGCATTTTTAAACAGTTATTTGTGGCTCTTTCTGAGAGGTTAGAAGGAGACACTCCTTAGAGGTCAAGCTCAGCAGGACAAAAGCCTCTGCTTGTCAGAGATAGAGCCGCCTCCCTGGTTCTCTTGGAGTTAGTTGCCCAAGTCCAAGGCTGCTTTACTTAATATAGAAAACCTTATTTGTTGATAAAGCCCAGCTCTCTTCCCAGCTGCTATTTTTAAACTCAGCTCTCCTCTGCTCAACTCATGTACACCTACTTCAAGGTCTTTTCATAGGAAACTAGGTACACAAAATCTTAATGGTGTCTAACATGCCAAATACAAGATTTTCCTTCTCTTCCTTGTTCTTCAAACATTTCTTCTATTATTCTCCCCTGTCCCTGGCCTTGTTTCTCCTTCCTCTTCACTTCACTTTCTAGTGAAGTCTAGTGGTCTGAGGTCTAGTTTTAGTGTGCCAACACAGAGGGTATGAATACAACTTTTATGCCTAAGTGTAAGTAGGTGCTCAGAAGGTCACTGGCAAGTTGCTATTGTATTAGTCTTGGATCTAGTTTCTTAAATGTGGGTAAGAAGAATCTTGTGACAGGTGCAAACCCTATAGTTGTCATTTGTGGGATCTGTGTCTCCAGATTTAAGATGAACAACAGATATGTTTGGCTCCTCAAAGTTCAGGGAAAATGCAGCATGTGGTGAAGAAAAAGGAATAATTATTAGTTGAGAGAGCTGATAGGAGACTTTGGAAAAAGCAAAGCTTTTCAAATTTTTTCCTTCAGAGAATAAAAGATCATTTAATAATCTTGATTATCCCTTGCAACTCTAACATATGGCTTGCTCTATCTCCTGTTTGTCCAAGTCTTTCTATTTTCTGTCACATAGACTTTATTTTCTCACCTGCCTTTTTTTGGGACACTTGAGTTCTCACCCCACATGTAAATGTCCATTGCAGGGCTTACATGAAGAGCAGGGTTTGCATGGGGACAATTATTAACTTGAATATTTCCAAAACTGAGTATTCAGAAAAATGGCTAGGAAGCTGCATTTCAGTGTTTCTGAGAGAGCAAAATGTGGAAATTTCTTTGATTCTTTTGGTACAGTGACTGTGTTTTAGCAATCAGACTAGTAAATTATTCCTTTTACATACATATGAATGTCACATATCTTTTCCCATCTTCTCTATTGTTCAAAGTTTTGACTATGTACTGAGGCAGGGGCAGGAATTTCCCTGGTGACCACTAAGTCTAAGTTGCAAAACTACCTTTCTAAAGAGAAAAGTCTCTGCTCATCTGTGGTCCCAATGCATTAGAAAAATGTTAAACCCTGTGAAGAAATTATAGTCCATTTGATATAGTTCATTCCAATATTCCTCCTCCCTTTATCAACTTTAAATTAAAATAAAATGAATCATATATAATGAATGTGCAGCTGTCATCTTTTGTAATATTACCTTGATTGTCACTTCAGCATTGAAGAATATTCCATTTTGTAATTTGCATACTTAAAATTCTTGATAAGATTATACCCTATGAAGATGGGTTGGAAATAACTGTAACCATACATAGAAATGGAAATGATACTAAGTTGTTGACACTAGGGTACTTACTCATAGAATCACACAATCAATAGTATGTGTTTGTGTTTAGATTTATTCAGTCATTATCACTCCTCCACTTGCCTTTCATGTGCTGAGCAAATATTAAGCGAAGAGTGTGAGTTTTTTCACATTACCCTCAATAAGTGGGTTTAACCACAATACAAATCTTATAATCTACCTCTTCAATCTCACTGGCAATGGGACAAATCCAGCAGCTTTAGAGGTAAGCTTTCAAATATACTTCTACTGACAGATTGAAGTTTGTTTTAGGAAAAGTCAAGGCTCTACAATCCTTTGCATTTATTGGAATTTTCTGTTTCCATGGTTTCCAAGAGTTCACTGAAATTAGGCTTTCAGTGTTTAGAAGTTCATGATATGGGGATTTGGTAAACGTCTTCTCTCTTGCCTAGATTATACTTAAATCTGTATATTGCTGTTCCTGGATGAGTTTTGGAGCATTGCTCTAGCAACCAGGCTCTTCCCCTTCAAAACCTTTCTTAAAAAACAAAAGGTAGATATGAAATATCTTAAGCCAGTCTGTACGGAGCTAAACTAGGGTAAGATTTTGGTATTATGAAAAAAAAATTAAAAATACAGTTGTTTCTTAAATTTTTAAAGAATTGTCTTTAAAAGAATTAATAGGACAACCTAGACTTGGGTTCTTGGGCTTTAACAAGGAGGGGTTGTCCTGATAAAATCTATAGACTTCTAGAGCCTTCACTTACCTTGCAAAAGAACTACAAAAAGTCTTTTGGACATGGTGGGAGTTCTGGAATAGTCTATGTCAAGTCCCAAGGAACATACAAAGAGGTTCTGGTATGTGGTGAAGAGACTATGACGGAATGTATATGGTTTCTGACTTTACCGTATAATTGTTTGGGTTTCTATGAACAGCACACATTGTGAGAGAGCACCAAGTAGCTGCTAAGGGTCCAGTTCATACACAACATTCATGAATAAGGAGTTGTCAATAAGGTCCCTGAGCCCAAATAAACCTCTCCATTATCTTGGGGCTCAGGACACCCAGCAGTTACCCCTTATGAAGGTAATGACTTTGGGATCCACAGTTATTACCTAAACATGTAAGAAGCAGAGATATAGATAGACAGCTGGTAGATGGTAGATAGGTAGATAATAGACAGATGAATAAAATTAGAGACAGAAAGAGACCAAAAAAAAAAAAAAAAAAAAGGCATATAGGAATACCAAGAGCTGATCTCCATGACTCTGAATTTTGTTTTTTTTAGTAAAAAGTATAAAGCTCCAAAGTAAGTAGATGTGAATTGCACACACTTCATATGTCTAGCCAGCACCCTGAATTACACTTGAAAAACACTGGAAGCAGTCCAGGATATGGAGGTCCCCTACTGAGAGATCCTATTGAGTTTGGCAGTGGCAAAGGTTCAGGAGGGAACAATGTAACTGCAATGCTGAAGGTCACCAAGGCGGACTCCTCATTGAGAGGTCTGTACTAGGAAGAGCGTCCTGAGCCTTCACGCAGCTCCTCTGGCAAAAGTAGCAGCCTACAGATCCAGGACTCCTCAGCTTCGGGTCTGAATGATTGCTTGTCAGGCAGATGTGTTTGTAAACTAATGACTTTCACAGTGTGATGAGATTGAAAATGAAGCCTAATTGCTTCCACTGATTTAACCCTTGGAATGCTTCCAGGCATGCCGATAGCCATGTGTCTTTAATCATGTGAGTTAATCACCTTCAGGGATACATCAGAAAACAGTGGCTTATAGCAAGTCTGGGAAACACTGCAGTTGTGTTATTAGGTTTACACTTCTGGGGCTGTCATCTCCTCAAATAAGGACACTGAGAGGTTGGCCATGGTGCCCTTAAACTAGTGTTTGTTAGTAGCAACTGACACAGGCAATTACAAGGCTCTATAATTTGGAAAAAAAAAAAAAAAGAATTAATATTTATGCATTTTTAATGACTTAAAAAACTCCTAATGGTAGTGGAGTGAGAGTAGCAAGTCACCTTGATCCTTCTAAGGCCACCATGTACTCCAGTCCAGCTCTGGAAGAAAATCAGAATTGGAAAATGGTCTAATCATCAGGCCAGTCTGATTAATACTGACAATTAGTATTGGACTACAGTGCATAACCAACTGATTATGAATCATTTGAGCACTTTAGGTAAATTTTCAATACAGGCAATTAAAATGAAAAGACTCATGATCCTTACATAATGACTTCATTAAATTAATTCAGTTCTGAGGTGGGAGAAATTTTCTTTTAAAGAAAGGAACCAGCAGAATTTAGTTTCCATTCACTTTTGGTTAAAAGAAAACTGGAGGAAACACTTAAAACATTTAACACACACATACACACTACATTGCAAACAGCTTATTCTTTTTTGGAAAGTGAACTGTGTTACTGAGGAAGAGAGAACTGAAGGTCAGAGCATGGATTCTATTTGCATGGCTTATTTGGATGAAGTAAATCTTGCCCTCAGTTATATTTTGTATTCAGCTGAGAGCATGCATTGTTAAGGTTAAAAGAATTTTATTGTGGAATAATCTGTGAGGAACAGACACTTCAAAGAGATAAATACTTCTGTTACATAAACAATTGACTCAAATCATTTGCTTCATGATAAAAGACAAAGCTAGAGCCACATCCAAATACTGTGGTATCAGTTCAGTCAGAGGAACAAAGATTCCTTTAGGTGAAATGCAGTCATTCAATCAAAGCAGCAATAGTTTTGTAAAATTAGACAATGGGAATGGAAGCAGAAGATGACTCTTGAGGACTGAGAGAGAGTTGAAATATTCGATGGTACAATCAGTTTCTATTATAGGTTTTCAATCAGGAAGTCAATTTTATTCCAAGACTCATCATGTAATACTTAACATATATGTGGTTTTATAGTTTGCAAAGTGCATTTTTATCTAAATTACACAAATACTCTATAAGCTAGGTCTTATGTGTATTCATAATAGCCAATACCTACTTAGCAGTTGAAATTTTATAAAATTCCATCTATTACCTTTTAACTTGCTTCATTCCTCTCACAATGTTTAAAGAGAAGACAAAAAGCTCTTTGGTTGTCAAAGTATTATAATTTGTCTAAAATCACAGGTATAGTAATAGCCCATAAAACCTAGGTTTTGAACATTATCTTCTGACTCTAGGTTCTTATTCTACAAACTATCTCTTGTCCTTCCCATTTCTAAAAACTATTTCTTCTACTTGGTTAGTAATATTTTTTCAGAACTGATTCTTAATTTCACTGCATTCTTTTCTAGGGGTCTTTAGGTGAAAACCACATTAAATTCTAGATCCCGTATGATGATCTTTCTTCATTTTAATTTACATTGTACTCCCAATCAGATTGCTTGTGCTCTCACTCTCCCCTGCCACCGACCCCCCCACACCAAAACACACATAGAACTTAACCTTTGCAGCAGAAAGTAAACTGTACCTGTAACTGAGCTGACACTTCAGCCCAAGTTCTACTCTCTGGTTGCAATAAATCGAGGAGAATAAGGGACAAGTGAAAAGATGTAGAACATGGGGATTCATTCACCTCCTGACATTAGTGAGCTCCTTCTAATGTATCATATCTCCTACCAAGCATGAAGGCAGTCCTGATGCCCTCCCAGCTGTTGGATGGTAAGTCTGACCAAGCATGCTCATCTGCTAAGGAGCTTGCTTCTGGGCTTAAGCCTTGTGTGACCCAACAGAACTATAAGGTAGAACACAATGTGGGTTTTTGGAATCATCCTTACTTACATGAAATGGAAATGTTAAATCCAGAAATATCAAGAACTACTAGAAGAGAAAAGGACTGGTCTGTCTTTACCAAACTAGCTGCTATGTGTAGATGTTCAGAGACAGGTTTGCTGAGGGTGAGGACGAACCATGCCTACCCTACCTAGCCTTACCCAGTGTGCTTACTCAGGCATCGGAGATCGAGCTCTGAAGGCAGGGATCTAATTTTATTTAGGGTTGCACAGGACATATAATAGGTGCATTATCCAATTAGGTTAACACACTTGTTAAAGTATAGCAGAGTCAGCCTATAGGTGAACTATACGTCGAGGGTCCAGGTAGTGTAAACAAACCAAGCATGCCTAAGCAATTCTGCCTAGCAACAGGTCTGAGACAAAGGACTGGGGGAATGGCAAGCTCCAGCACAGAGCATGAGGAAAGGCAGTGTGGGCGAGCTCACATCACAGCTTGCTGAGATGCATGTCAGAACGAGGCCTCCCCTCAGTTCAAACTCAGCCTCAACAGCTGCAAAGACCTTCATTCCATGGTGAGTCTTTACCATTACCTCAGTTTCTCTGTTCAGACTGTTTGACTTACTTAGACCATGGTGTCAGTGACTGCTGTCAGATAAGCTTGAGGAATGTTCCCTACAGCTATGTGAAGAGATGCCTTAATGACATTCACCTTAAAGACACTTCTGTTTAGGAGTGTGTTGCATGTGTGCATGTGCACAGCTTATGTGTTTATGTTCATATATATTTCAGTATGTTTTCACCATTTTCCTTCTTCCTTTCAATGGAACTTGTCTCTTCTTATCTCTTGCCACTTAACTTCTCCTAGGTTTCTTGTTCCCAGGTAGTAGGGCTTAGGCTGAAAGTCTAGCTCAATCAAATACCAACAGGTTTGCCAATCTGGCATATTCAAATCAAAAGGGTCTGACACATAGGACTGTTTCCACCACATGTTACCATGTGCATGAGGGTGCTCTGTGGTGTCGGATGTAACACAGACTGCTTCCCTCCAGATCTTATATAAATGAAAGCAAATGAAAAACGAGCCTCATAGGTGGTCTTTTGGGGGAAATAAGTCTCAGAATTCCCATCACCCTTCTTTTATTTCTCTCTTCAGATCCCAACAAGTCTCCTAGGCACTGGCATTCTGTGTGTCTGGTCCACTTCCCAGGTCAGATCTCAAGTTCCCTGTTGCAGTGTCTTTGCTTCATTCACCTACACATTCCTTGTATAGACTATGACACATAAACTAGGTTCTGGAAGGGAGGAAGTTTAGTTTTTGCTTGCTGTGCCTTGGCAAAATGAAGATGTATTAGGTCTATTTCCATTTAGCTTGTTGATATCAGCTTCCTTGCCTTACAGTCAGACACTGAAAAGAGGTGTTCTTGGCACTAGCAAATAGGCCTTCCGTCAACCAGTCAGAATTTCTGGAATTTTGTCCATGCATCTAATTTTAGCAGTCCTCAGGCTAACTATAGTTCCTCCTCAGGGTCAGGTTGATGTGGGAGTCAGTTTCTCCTAAAATGTGTAGAGTCGTATACTGAAATTTGAATGCTGGCTCAACCCCTTACCAGCTGCAATGCTGACCACCAGATTAAACTTCCCTGAGCCTCACTTATCCATCTGTTCATATCCACATACAATGGTTATTTGAAGAATGGAAAAATGTTGAAATGCCCAGTGCCTGCCCACAGGAATCCCCCAGTCAATACTTACTCCCTTTTTTCTATATTGCCACCCTCTCTGTTACTGCCTCTCATTCCCACAGTTGTTACTTCACAAATCTTTCATTTTATAATATATTTTCAGTAATAAACTCTTGAACTCATCACTAACAATATTTTCACTTCTATTGTCCTAGTTGGCTTCAGCTCTGAACTCCTCTCCTTCCCTGGGTATTCTGACCATGATGTCAATTAATGTCATTGACCCTTTAGATGTCCTCTCCAATTTAGAGACTGATTCTGAATGTGATATCCATGGAGGTCTGATCATTACAGCTGTTTAGCACAAGTTCGGTTAGCCTCGACCCTGCCTGTCCCTCTCCAGTTGCTTCATACCACAAAGTATGGTTCAGCACTAACTGGAAAAAAAAATGAAAGAATGAATTTTGGAGATAGTTCTTAAAATTAGTTTTTATTGTTACTGAATGGTTAGAAAAAAGGAGGACTAATCCAAAAGACTATCTTGAAGTGAAAATAGGAAATTTCACTTTATTCTACTACTTCCAAATGTGTTCTCATTCTATAATGTAATCCTTACAGCATCCTTTTTGATGTTTGACCACATTTACCTCTATGAACTTACAGTGTCTAGTATTCCTAAATTGTTATTACATCCCTTATTTTCTCCAGTCTGTTGTTGTTTGTTAAACTAAGAGTTCACCTTGAGTGTGCTTTCAAAATGATAAATTTTATAGTTACTAACTTGCGGGTCTCATCTTGCCAAGCATAACTTTGACTTTCGTCAAGTTCTGCAGTCTCCCAAGTTAGCTGCTCTCCTTTTCATAAATGTCCCCAGGCTTTCTGGTAAGACAACTCTTTCTAATTAAATATATCTTTGCTTTATAGTTAGGAAGCCCAGACTAGAAATTTTGACCATTGGGTTTTGACTCTTTTATGATCTGTATCTAAACTGTCCTCTGATCTAAAAACTTTTCCAATGTCTTGATAGAATGGTTCAATATCTTTTCTATTTTTTACTCTACCTTTCTATTTAGTCCTTCATTAACTAGAGCTTAAAATCATTCTTGAATGTCAGTACCTCTGCTTTTAAAGCATTACACAATACCACTTTGATTCAAATATACTCCCAATATTTTATAGCACATATTCTCCAATTTAACAAGTGCATTCTTAAAATTCCTCTTATATACACATGTTTTCCCAACCCTTACCCATTTGCCAAGATCTTTCCCCAACCTGGAATTCTTTTCTCCTCTGTCTTTCCCTGCCTCATCTTCTCATTACAGCCTAAGTTCAGTCTTTGCCTGTCTACTCACCACTATATCCCTGAACGTAAGAAATTCTCTGGCACATAACAAGTTCTCAGCACATATGTAGAAACTCAATAACTGACTGTCCTTCAAAATCCACTTCAAAACTTATCCATTCCTTAACTATGCTATTTTCTGTGAAAATATTCATTTTTGTTTTCACTAGCAGATTTTAAGGTCCTGAAAGAAGAAAACCATACCTTATATTACTGGGCATCTCTCAGAGCAGTATAATAACATAAGGAAAGTAAATACCAGGCTTTGGGGGGAAAGTACAGAAAGATGGTTTACAAAGCATATATTGATCACCTACTATTGGTTACTCATCACCTCCTATTGGTCAGGAACGGTTCCAACATCTGAGATGCTAATCAAGATGAAGTGGACTTTAGATCCACATTGTCACTACCTTTATAGATTGTGTTAATATACTTAAATTCTCTGAACTTTGGGCTCCTTCTCAAGAAACTGAGAGAGTAAGTTAGCTCTAATGTCTTTTCCAAGTTAGTGTTCTATGAATTTTAAATATTTATTTAGATATTGATGAGTGGCATTCAATAAGTACTTAATGATTCAATAATACAGTCTTTACCACTCCAAACTCTGATTATTGTCTGAAATAATAGGATCTGTTTTCAGTTGCTTTTCATGTATTTATCTGTTCAACAAATGTTTGTTGAATATTCCTATATGAAAGCAGTGTAATCAAAATGCTAGAGATATACATCAATGAACAAGACACAATCCCTGCACTCTGAGATACGCTGCTTCTCATATCGTAATGAGCTGGCTAATCCAGTGACCAAATATACTTAAATTTCTTTCATAAAAGAAAAAGAATTTTGCTAAACATCTCACCCCAACTCTAGCTAGCCATTATCATCGTTCATACAAATATATATTATTTACTTTGGAAAAAGTTTAAAGAAATTAAAAAGCAAAATATGCCCTACAAGTACAACTTGGGACTTCTCTAGGTTTTAAGACATGTCGTAAAATGTCTTACATTTTACACAATGGACATTATATTAGAAAAGGATGGGGAACAGTGTTAAGCAGAGTTTCAGTGATCCCTTTCCTATATTTAACTACAGCTGCTCCATTTACAAACTTTTTTATGGAAGAAGTTATGCTGCTAAAAGAAAGTTTTGTGACTGCTGTTCTAGGTTACTATTTGGAATTAACAACAAAATAATAGAGTGCTATATACAATTTAATATGATTGATGAATCTATGCTCAGTGTGTATTTTAATATATGTAAAATGTAAGACAATTATCCCTTGCTAGCCAAGGGGTCATGGTATTGAAGCTCCCTTAAATCCTTCAAGAAATCTGGTGGCATGGCAATTAAATACACTTTCCTCTTGCATTTGGACTTCCAGAGAGCTCCTGATACTTTATGTTTCTTGGTGATGGCAATTACCCTTACCAATATATGATTTGTGGTTAAAGATAGCATCTTGAGGGTCACTGTTTTGACATCCTTAAATACTTATTCACTGTGCTACTCCAAGTGTCTTTGCACACCATTTCAATTTTCAGCAGTTGAAAAACAGATTCAGACTATATGCCAAGATAAACTTCATTAACAATATAAGAGAAGTTCAAAAGTAATTTTCTTGTAAAGCTCAAGTCAATGCCAGAAAGCATTTTATAAATGATTTAATATTATCCCAGACTTACCAAGGACTGAAAAAAAAATTGGTATTTTCCATTTTTGGTTATGAAGCAAAAAGATTAAGGAGAGAGGAACAATATGCAATTTATATAAAATAAATGTAGTGTGACCCCTCCATACTGCAGGAAATTTAGTGCTGATCTCTTAATACTGAAATAACTCATTTACGAGCCAAAATGTAAAATAAGCATCAAAGACATTCAATAAGTACTAATCATCATATGATTGTTCATAAGATATTACACAATCCAATTCACTAATATGTGGGAGTAATGACCTCTCCTTGCCCAGTCCTAGCTTTGATTTACTTCTTGAAAATGATACTTCTCCCACCCATCTTTATGGAGATATAATTGACAAACAAAAATTGACCCAGTGCAGGGGTGCATGCCTATAATCCCAGTGGCTCAGGAGGCTGAAGCAGGAGGATCTTGAGTTCAAAGCCAGACACAGTAAAAGCAAGGTGCTAGGCAACTTGTGAGAACCTGTCTCTAAATAAAATACAAAACAGGGCTGGGGATATAGCTCAGTGTTAGAGTGCCCCTGGGTTTAATCCCCCAGTATCAAAAACACCAAAGCAAAACAAAAGTTGTACATATTTATAGTGTACAATGATGTTGTGACACATGTATACATTGTGAAATAATTACCCGTCAAGCTAATTAACATATCCATTCACCACACAGAGTTACCTATTTTCGTGTGGTGAAAGCATTTAAGATTAATTGTGACACTCTTCCTAATCTTCTTGAATTCTAGGTTGGAAGGAAGATTCTGATGACCTTTATACTTTTTATTCCTCAAAATCTTAAAATGTGGTTTACCTGGCATTATTTCACAGGCCTTCAAAACACTCACTGTCCTGAGATAGTATCTGCAATGTTTTGTCTGAGACATTTTTGATGGAGTCCTTTTATATTGGCTGCAGGCCCTGCCTGGAACCATTCTTGTGCCTGGGTCTTCAAGGAGCTGTTTCTCCTGCCCCAGTTCTGAAGACTGGTCATGACTTTTACCTTTTGTCTATAGCCAAAATTGTGTTAGCCTAAAGGAGCTGAAAACATCTTTAACTAATGTGTTTTTTGACAAGTAGAGAGGATTAATCTAAAGTAGGAATGCTTTGCTTTATACATTCAATGTTAGAGCATGATCATATTTTATAAATATCTCTTTTGAATTAGCAAAACTAAGAGAATTCAGGATAGCCTTTTGGGGCACATGTAGTTTCTGGGGTGAAAAAATGATGACTAATGTTCTCTTCTTATGGGTCAAATCAGTTAAGAAGTAATAAAACTTACTCAAAATCTGCTTTTTTTCCCCCAGTCACAACATTCTTCTCTATGAGGATGGACATGCAGTGGTGGCAGATTTTGGAGGTGAGATTTCCAGCAATAATATTCCAACTGACATCAGTTTCTCTCTTCATTTCTACTTGGTGCCAAATATGGTACAATAAATCTGAAAATTTATTTTACACTGACAGATATACTTATCTAAGTTATTCAAATTTCAATGACACTGAATTTTGAAAATATATCAGTTGTTCTTGGTTTTTTTCCTCTTGTTATCCCCAGGCAAGATAAGGAAGTGAGAATATAAATATGACAAAGACTTCTTGAAGTTTCAGAATTTTAGCTCTCATCTTTGACCTTGGTTTTGAGATATTTCTGTTGACATGAATCTGTTTTCTCTTTCTTTCAGAATCAAGATTTCTACAGTCTTTGGATGAAGACAACATGACAAAACAACCTGGGGTTTGCTGCTGCTTTCGTTCCCTATAATTATAAAACAATTAAAATGTGTAAACTCAGCATGAGAGGGAGAAGATGAGAGCAGCTTTAACTGGAAAAATGTCATTGTCTCAGTGCAGGATAATGTTTTATGTTTTTATTTTCAATAAACCCCAAAAATAACTATCCCAAGTTTCTTCCAGAGAAATAGATAAGATATGTGTTTGGAAAATATTATAGATTAAACAGTAGAGATATGTTTCAAATACAGCTGATAAGTACATGACAGGCATGGATAACTGACTTTCATATTGAGGTTACTATTTTAATAGGTAGCTAACTCTACACTTAGTGGTTCACCAGCATCTATTAACCATTCAAAGTTTTCCACTTTAGCATTATAAGGTGATAACTGGTATAGCTAAGCATTAATGATTAAGCAAAATATAAATCATAACATTGAAAGCAAGACTAATTATACTTAGAATGCCTGCAAATAAATTCATCACTTGCCCTCTCCTTCATTACTCCAATTTGTTCCCCAAGAATAAGTACACTTCCCTTTCTGAACTATCTGTGATATCTAATTACCCAAGTTTGGAGTAATATTTTATCCTTTCCCTTTACTGCTTTTACTTGCACAGAACTGAGTAACTTTATTTTTAATCTCCCTCCTCCCAAGTTTTAAGTTTTTTTTTTTTTCTCAAACTCTTCATTTCCTACTACCTCAGTTCAGAACCTCATCATCCCATTTTTGGACTCTTATGATAGACTTATAACTCCCCTTCTTTTCCAGTTCATTATTTCCCACATCACTTAACTTTTGCTGTTCTAGCAATTCCCATCCTACTATAAGTTCTCAATAATGTTACATTGCCTACAGGCTAAAATTCAAATTCCTTTGACTGACAGTTTCCTACTGTCCCCTTTCTGGTCCCAAGGCCACATTGTAACCTTCTTTTCCACCACAAGTTATTTCAAAGGCTCTTGTGCCCCAGCACAGATGCCACATGGCCATTTCCCAAACAATCCATTCACTTTCACACCTCTGTAGCCCTGCCAGTATGGTGGTGTCCTTTGACTGGAAAATCCTTCTTTGTCCTCCACCTGGGAGAAGACTATTCAGCTCTGCAGACTTTACCCATTTTATGAATGTTCTTTCTATAACCTGCACCTTCCCACCTTTTCTCTATGGGCTTTTGTTACACTTTGACCTATTAGTTTTCTCTCTTAGTCATTCATCAAGCATTTATCGAGTGCCTGCAACGTGTGAGGAATTGTTCAGAGGGCAAGGAATGCAAAATGGAAGTAGAATATTTGTTCTTGACCTCAAGGAGGAGCTCATGTTCTAGTGGGGAAAACAGTAATGAGCAGATTGATTTAAAATAATGTGGAAGATCAGTGATAGTTATCACACAGCATCATGAGAGTCAGGTAAGATGAATAGGGGGTAATCAGATGATGGAGAGGAAGGAAGGTCATTTCAGACAGAGTGAACAGCATGAGAAAAGATACAAGGAAAGATGAAAAACCAAAGTTTGGGAAAGAACTTCAAACTGCTTGGCATTATTGGCATGTACAGCATGAAGAGAAGAAGATGAGTTAGAGTTAGGTGGGAACCATGTTATTGGCAATGTTGCAAAAGTACAGTTATAAATACTGATTTCCCCAGTGTAATAGTCAGTGTTCTATTACTACTGCAAAATGTATGATTCTGAGAACTTTATATTGAAAAAAATTTATTTAGCTCATAGTTCTGGAGGTTGAAAGCCCAGACAGTATAGTGCCAGTTATAGTGAGTACTCTCCTCACAGCATCACAACATGATGAATGACTTCATGGTGGGAGTATGTGTGGAGAGAAGAGCTCACATGAGGAGATAGGAAGCCAGAAAATGGGGAGGAATTTTTTTTAAAACAACAATTGCTATCATGGGAACTAATTAGGGTCTCATGATGCTCTAGTCAGCTTTTTTGCTGCTGTGACTGAATGACCTGACCAGCACAACAGTAGAGGAGGTTTCAGAGGTCTTAGGCCAGCTAAGAATGAAGGCCAACTCCATTGCTCAGGGATCCAGGTGAAGCAGAACATCATGGTAGCAAAGTGTGGCAGCTCACATCATCAGGAAGCAGAGAGAGACTCCACTTACCAGATACAAATATATACCCAAAGCCATGCCTCAATTCCCACCTCCTCCAGTCACACCCTATCACTTCAGTTACCACTCAGTTAATGGTAGGGATTAAATCACTGATTGGGTTAAGACTCTTACAACCCAATCATTTCTCCTCTGAACCTTCTTGCATTGTCCTCTTTCACAGGACAAACTCATCTAGCACCTGAGACTTAGAGGTAGCTACATCAGTGGGTCTTGACTGTGGCTGCCCACTTTTTGAAAAACATGATGCCTGAATCCAACCCATACAAATTGTGATAAATCATAATTTATTTAATGACATTTATCTTGGGTATTTGCATTTTTTTTCAGAGTCCCACCAAATGATTCTACAGTACAGCCAGTAGGGACTCTTTCTAAATAAACTTTGTTGAATAGAATTAAATTGAATTTCACCAACAGCAAGAATTATTAATTCTTATATCCTAGCAGCACATTATTTAAGCACAGCATCACTCTGGATTTATTTTGGAGACTATTTTATTTCTTACTAGTTATGTTGCCTTATTTAAGTTCCCTAATTATTCTATAATTCCCCTATGCAAAAACAGTCACGCTATATGCCTACTCCCACTTATGCAATGTTGTGACACAATATATAAACTACTATATAAATGGAGACTATTTGGAATGTGAAAGCTCATGTGGGAGAATTGCATGTGAGCAACATAATCAGAACAAAGATATTCTTGGAGAGCTGCAATTATGCATGATTTCCAAATAAGGTAGACATTTCAAAAGAATTATCAACAGCCAACACTGCACATAGGATTTCAGTAAAAGTAATAAAATGACACCAGTTTTCTTCAGTGGAAATACAAAGGTGTTTGGAAAAATTCATTGATATCTTATGGAGACTTGAGATTGAAGAGCTGCAAGGGTAAGGGCCTAACTCATATGTTTTTTTCCTTGAGGAATCTGAGGTTCAGGAAAAACAAGGGACTTGTCCAGAGCTGTCCGGTCAGTGGTCAAACAAGAACTAGAATTTTCATCTCCTAACTCAAAATCTAGAGTTCCGCCCCTTAAGTGACAAATAAACCAAATTTATGCATTTGCAACCCAGTATCGAAACATATTTTTAAAACGTAATGGCAAATAAAAGGGATGTAAATAATGCCATTAGAACACATGAGGCTACAACTTTGTATAGAGAATCTTGTAACATCTTATGGTCCTGTTTTTTGTAATATTTCCCCAATGGAATTCAGAAATAGTCCATCTGGACAAACAAGGAAAATATGATAGACTTAATCCTGCCAGTGAAGAATCTACTTCTTTGCAATACTCTGGCGCAACTCTGATCCTTTTTCTCCTTAACCATGGAGACTATTTGTGGGCCTAAATTAGTGACTTCCTCAATTACAACCTGAAGGCCTAACTAGGGAGGGTGCCTCCCGGAAACCCTATGGCTATGCGCTATGGTTGGATATTCTGAAGCTTTCATTCAGGAAAAAGATGCTCACAGGTTATAAAAAGAAAAAAAAAAAAAATGTGGCTGTTGTGATAATCATTTTATGAGGTAGTTACCTGAATAACATTGGTGATTTTTTGGAAGAATTATGTTTTTGATGATCTTGTAATGACTGAAAAAAAAAGTGCTCTGTATATCAGAAGAACCCTTAGCAAGTCCTCACTCAGAAGGACTGTGCTCTGTGCGGGACACCCAAGCACTTGATAACCCGCTGTGACTTCTCCATGCGCAGAACCTCCGCTGGATGGCTCCGGAGGTGTTCACGCAGTGCACGCGCTACACCATCAAAGCCGACGTCTTCAGTTACGCTCTGTGTCTGTGGGAACTCCTCACTGGCGAGATTCCTTTCGCCCACCTTAAGCCAGGTAAGACAGGCGACACTGAAATTCCTTGCTTTCCGAAGTTCCGAGCGTTTTCACAGCTTCAAAAAGTATTTTCCCCCCAAATGGTTATTCTGAGTGGAATGGAAAGGAGAAGAGGTAAGCAAACAATCTTACATTGTTTTAAGGTGGTAACCAATTCAGAAAAGGTAATGACAAGGTGATTTTAGACACAGACACAGAAGTGTAGGAATATTTTATTAAAGTTTAGGACTTTGATTTATCAGTTTTTAATAAAACAAGCAGTTAACTAGGGTCATATGGGGCAAATAATGTAGACAGTACTATATTTATTTTTGGAGATTAAATTTGAGAAATGCCCTTTTAATATGTATATAGGATGGAAAAGTAGCAACGTGAAAATACCCTATCGGGACTACAATTGCTTTTCCTAATAATTTGTATTACACATATGGACACATTCTCAAACTCGAACTTTGTGAGTAATCCTCATTTTCATTGATAATATACATTATACCTGGCTTACATGTAGAAAGTAGAGATGAGGAATTTAATCATGGTAAAATGTACACATAATTTATATTCAAGGCTAATTTTGTTTCCATCTATCTTTTCAATTTTACTTGTGATGCTTTCATGTATTGTCACACTGTACTGGAAACTCTTTAAGGCTTTGCATTCCTAGTGCCTACGATCCTTGAAAATCAGTTGTCAAATCATAAACAAATTTTAAATGAATTATATTGTGATCTTCTAATAACCACCCTATAATAATATATCGATAGGATAAAGTAAAAAGGCAAATTAGTTAAATATCCCATTTAACAAGTTAAAAATCCTAACAAAATTATCATATTTATTAGTACTGATGTACACAGCAAAAGCACATCATTTGCTCTCCCTTCAAGGTATCTTTCCCAATAGGGTGCTTTTTAGGAATTACATGTTCTGTACATAGTTTTTTGAATGTGCTAAGGATGTAATTGTCCTAATCATTCTCTGTATACTTTTCATAGCTTTAAATGATATTTGCCCATGTTACAGTGTGGATGTGATGACTTTACTGTGAACTGACTGTCATTGCCATTTGTAAGAAGTTCTGATGTACTTTCTGTGTCTTAGAGTTTGCATTCTCATAAGACTGCTGGATATATAACAAATCAATTCTAACTCTAGATTACTATGGCATGTTTTTATGAGAGAGAGAGATACATCTTTATTCCCCAAACCCCTGTATCAGTCCATTCACCTGAATCTGTTGATTTTATCTGCTAATGTATCTTGGGAAATGATTACCACTTATCATCAGTCACCTCCTTCCTAGCTCAGGCCACTATCTGTTAATTAAACTATTACAATAGTCTTTTTAAAAATCAAGCTTATTGAAATATAACTTACACACAGAAAAAAAATCTACCCTTTTAGATGAACAGTTCAATGTGTTTTAATAAATATATACAGTCATATACAGTTGTATAACCACAATTACAATCAAGATAAAGAAATTTCTATCATTCCAAAATGTTCCAGGTGTCTGATTGAAGGCTATCCATTTCTTCCATCTCAGTCCCTGGCAACTGCTGATCTGATTTCTGTCCTTACAGGTTTGCCTTTTCCAGAATGTATTATAAATGAAATTATATTATGCTTATCAGTAATTCATCCTTTTTCACTTCCATGTAATATCCATGCTGCATGTGCCTGAATCTATGTATGCATTTGTAAGTTGACTGAGTTATTCTCACTTTGGGACAATTATAATTAAAGTTACTAAAATCATTCAGTCTTTGCATGGTGGTTTTCATTTCTCATGGATAAACACATGAGATGGATTGCTAGATTTTAAGATAAGAGTTTTTCCAAGTTATCTATACAATTATTGATTCCACCAGTAGTCTGATAATTTTTATTTAAATATATAAATAAATTAGTTACTTAAATTAGGATATGATTATATATCATTGTAGTATTTTACTTTTTTATAATAATGAATAACATTGATAATTCTTTCATATGTTTATTTGGTAATCATATCACTTATATAAAGTGTTCATTCAAATTGCCTAACAAGTTCTAAAAATTCTTAGATTCTGCACAGAAGTCCTTCAACTGCTGTGTAGGTTTCAGGGATTTTCCTGCAGTCTGTGGCTTGCTTTTTCATGTTCTTATTGAAGACTTTCAAAGAGCAAAAGATTTTTCATTTCAGTGAAGTTCATCACATCAAATTTTTAAATCATTTCTTTTCGTGTAACCTATCCAAAATATTCTAGCCTCACCCAAGAACTCAAAGACCTCCGCCTATGTTTTATATAAAAGTCTTGTAGGTTTAATTTTTATATTTATAATATCTATTCTTCACTCATTCTTGCAGCATGGTATGAATTGGTTATTCTTTTTTTTTTTTTTTAAATATGAATGCCCAATTGGTTCAGTATGATTTGTTGGGGGACAAGAACTGCCCTTTTTCCATTTAATTATTTTGGTACCTTTGTAAAAACATCAGTTGACTGTGCATGTGTACTGATTTCTCTCTTTTATGTTTCATTGACCCATGTTTTACACTTATGTAAACACCATACTATCTTGATAGTGTTACTAAGTCTTGAAATTAGGTAATGTGAAACCTCCAAATCTGCTTTTCTTTGTTAAACTTATTCTAGCTATTCATTTTTTTTCTATTTTCATATGAATTTTAGAATCAACTCATCTTTTTCTACAAAAAAAATTTTGGAATTTTTATTAGATTGCACTGAATCTATAAATTAATATGGGAAAAATTTACATTTAAGTACATTGGGTCTTCTGCTGACAAATGTGGTATACCTCTCCATTCATTTAATTCTTTATTTTCTCCCAATGTATTTTATACTTTTTAGTATACAGGTCTTGTACCTTTCTTAGGTTTATCTCTATAAATTTTTTGTTTCTTGATGCTATTATGAATGTCATTTTTAAAACTTTAATGTCCAAAGTTTCTTGACTAGCATATGAAAATATAAGATTTTAAGCAATAGCATAGTACCCTATAAACTTGCTCAATTCACTTATATCCCTTCCAATAGGGTTTTTTTTTTTGTTGTTGTTGTTGTTGTTTTATTTTTGGTACATTCTTTGGGACTTTTACACAGGTGATTATGTCATCTGTAAATAAATAAAATTTTGTTTCATTCCAATCTGTATGTCTTTTAAATCTTTTTATCTTATCTTTCTACACAAACAAAGGCCTTTAGTACAATGTTGAATAGAATTTTAAAAATATCCACCTCAAACCTATTGGTTTCTCACAGTTTCTTCCACCACCATCCTGGTTCCCTAATTCAAACTACCAGCTTTATCACTTGAACCATGAAAATAGCCTTTGACTATTCTACCTTTGCCTACTCTTGTCCCTGCTTCCTTCTCAATCTCTACACATCCACTGGAATGGTATTTTAAAACATAAACTCACTTATGTCACCATTGCTTAAGATTATCCTGTAGCTTCCTATATTCTTAGGATTGAAAGGCAAAAAATCTTAATAGCTCCTGAAAGAATCAACCTGATCCTCTTTTTCTGGCCTAACTCATTCAGTTTCATCCAGTGAAAATGCCCCAGTCACTCCAGCCTTGTTTTACTTCCTTCATTCTAGTCTTTTATACTCCAGTCTTCTTTCTGTGCTCTAGCTACAATAGCCTTCTTTTGCTGCTTTCAATATTTTGCATTTCATCTCACCTCCCACCCTTTTATAAACTGTTTTCTCAATAATTGCAATTAATGATGAGTATCACTGATATTACTGTGAAGCTCAAATAAAATGATGTTTCATAAACTGAAAACCCACACAATTGCAAGGTGAAAGATCCAAGGGGAAGATTTAATATGAGGTCAAGTTTTTCTATGATTCTGTACTTATATGGCATTCTTATTGTCTAGGAAGCCCAGGTTTAAACCTCAAAGTCACCCATGACTCTTCTGATTTACTCCTGTGTTCTTTAATTGCCCTCCTATTCTTTCTCCTTCTCTCTCTCTCTCTCTTCCATTATTTTATTTTCCGCCCCATTTTCCAAATATCTTCAAAATTCAGCCATTTATCACCTTCTCCACTGTTCCATCCTTATTAGAATACTGCCTAGTATCTTAAACATTATCCTTGTCTTCAGTTTTCCTTACAATTTTTTCCTACCAATCACTACTTCTAGTTATCTAAAAATTCTAATTTAATCATATGATTTGCTTGGCTTAAAATACCTAGTGTTTTCATTTGCTCTTAATATAAAAACAAAATTTCTTAAAACAATCTACATGAATGGTCAAGAAATAGATGAAAAATGTTCAATATTATTAGCCATCAAGAAAATGCAAATCAAAACCACAGTAGTCTATCACTTGAATCCAGTTTGAATGAATGTTACCAAAAACACAAAAAATAACAACGCCTAATGAGGAAGTGGAGGAAAAAAGCATTCTAATATACTGTCGATGGGAATGCAAATTAGTACATTTATACAAAACAATATGGATATTCCTCAAAAAACTAAGAGTAGATCTACCGTATGAACTAGCTATCCCACTTTTGGTTGGGTATACATAACATACCAAAGAGAGCACTCCCATATTTATTGTGTCACTATTCACAATATGTTAGAGATGGTACCCATCAACTGATGAGTAGTTAAGGAAAATGTAGTATGTATATACAATGGAATATTATTCAATCATAAAGAATGAAATCCTGTCATTTACAGCAAAGTGGGTAGAACTGGAGGACATTATGCTAAGTGAAATAAGCCAGACACAGGAAGACAAGCATCACATGTTCTCTCTGATACTTGGAAGCTAAAATACAAGTGTCAACCTGAATGTGGAATAATGATTGCTAGAGACTGGAAAGTGTTGTGGGATAAAAGGAAGTTGGATAATGGGTACCACTAACAGAGTTAGATAGGAGGAATAAGTTCTGGTGCTGTAAAGCACCAGATGGCTACAATTCACAATAACCTGTTATGTATTTCATGCAGATTTATAAGAAAGAAGCTCAAAGACTCCAAACATAAAGAAATGATTTAAGGAGAAGGAAGTGCTAGTTATCATGATTCAGTCAGTGCACACTGCATTCCTGGGTTGAAATATCACACTGTAACACATACATATGTACAACTAAAACATGTTAATCTGAAGGTAAAATAAAATACAATAATCTAGCAAGCCCTTCACGACCCTGT